>NC_140771.1:164085868-165567118 GCF_044657685.1 Stegodyphus dumicola | reverse complement strand
GCAGAGGTTTTTAATAAATATATTCTTAATTTAAAACCGTTCATATTAAATGTGTTGGAATTATTAATTCATTATTTCCTGTTAATAATACATTCATTCTCTGAGGATGCAACCTCTGAAGTCAGTTTTCGCAAATAGCAAAAACTACGGGAGCTAAAATAATCCGAAGTCAATATATGATATTTGTAATCAGTCTGAGAAAGTAAAATTTATTTTTGAATTTAGACTGTAGAGTCATTGGGTTATTTTGAAGCAGGAAAGATGATAAATGAGCAATGCCCTCGCAGGGACTCGAACCACGGACATCTCGAATTCGCGTCGAGCGTGCTGACCGCTACACCACGAAGGGATGCTAAGAAGGCGGGAGAAATACCTTATATATACCTTTAAAAGGGGAAATTTCCCCTTTTAAAGGGCGACTGGGATTTAGGGGACCCAGTCGCCAAATCCTGGTGGTGAAGCATCATCATTCACCATCATTTTCGTTCGGGAGCCACTGTAGAGCTATTAAGTTTTTTGGAAGCAGGAGAAATGAAAAAATGAGCAATGCACTCGCAGGAACTCGAACTACGGACCTCTCGAATTCGCGTCGAGCTTGCTGACCACGAATATTGCCGATTTTTAACAGTGCTTAGAGAAACAAGTTTCTTTTCTTATGCATGCGTATTGAATTCAACGATAATACTGAATGTACTTTTTTCTTTCATTTAAACCAACAGAATAGTAAAAATGTGAAAGGCATAGATATTAACATGGGAATATCAGGTATAGGTGCAAAGAAAATATTTTGTCAGTAGAAAGGGACAGCATGTAACTAAACTGAAATAATAGTATATTTATGAGCTCACAATGCCTTTCCAATTGGGTAAAGATATTGTGTAATCCAATGCGCTTCGGTTTTTCCACTAAATTCATGAACTCAGCTATTCGTATAATCTAAGCAATTAAGATTTCTTCTAATATTAAGAGCATCTTTGAAGGATTTTATAACTTTATCATTCCACGAAACAAGAAGGACATCTGCAAAAAGCTGCATGTATTTTTTTTTCGTCTACCATTACTATTCAAAGAAAACAATACATAATTTTCACGCTTCTGTGTAGCTCATACGCGTCAATCAACGAAAACAAAACCATAAGAATCCAGCCTGAACGTCATTACGCTAAAAAAAATGATGTCATCGGAAAATATGTCCAATCACCAAGTACGGATTTTTCCCTAGGGCTCGTGGTGCAGTACAGAGTGCTTATATGTGGCCAAGCCTCTTTCACTCTAACATTATCAGAAATAAATTTTAATAATACCAACAAATCAACACAAAATAAATTGCAATTACCTGTTTCCTAATTTATTTAGAAACTGCAAGGACCATCTGCCTTTAGGTCATTAAATAAGTTTTATATAGAAATAGTTGAGATAAAATCTATATTGTAGGCTCTTGATGTACAACAGGAGAAGAATTTAATTACCTTTAGTTTTATACTAGAAAATCCCAGTTGCGTTATACAGTAGAGAAGCACTACTTGCCATATTGCTATTTTTTCAGCAGCAAATACTGTAAATGCCTACAAAAAGTTAAAAAATTCAGTATGAATACATTTATTTTTAAGAACTTTCTGCGGCACCTATAATGATAAATGTAATAGCAAAACTATTGCTGTCTTCTAGAGTATATTCAAACCATGGACCTTATAAGAGATAGACTAACCCAGTGGGCGGGGCGCGCGTCACCGACATGTCGGCAACAAAGAGTAGGGACGATCTGGTTTACTTTAACACTGAAACCTACGGCGTTTGTATCACATAACTCTTTTTAATTATTAAACGTGATATGTTATATAGTGATGAGATTATGAAAGCCATCGTTTTTTCCAAATAGGATTTAATATATCTCATTAAAGCACTTTTTACTGCATTTCGTGCATTTTTTTTTCACGCGTAATTCTTGTACAAACGTCTTTACTTTGGTAAAACGGTAAAAACTTTAAGCACAAAATTTATGAACTTAATTTTGCGTACGAATAACTTAAAATTAAATAAGATTGATAGTACGCGATGCTTTGAAATAAATAAGGTAAAATTAAACAAGATCTGATAATTTTTTTTAATTTAATGAACATTTTCAGGCAGTCATTTTCCAACCTATAATAACATTACAAAACGATCATATTTATTTGATTATATGACCATGAAATTATTAACATTAAAGTGAATTAGTTATTTTAATAATTCATAAAATTTGGAGCATGAAATTTTCTGAGCGTAATGAATGGAAAAAAAAAAGTATCATTTATTTACTTTTCATCCGCAATCTTTTCCTGCTTATTTTAACACCTACTAAATTTTTATGTACACAATAGTGGACGAGTTCAACATCACAGATTGTAAATTACACGTTTTTGATTTATAAAGTATGTTCTCTTTCCTTATCGCATGCCTAGTGGTGTACTCGACGTGTATTCGAGAGTTCCAGGCTTCGAGTCCCGGCGAGGGCATTGCATATTTTCCACGTCTCCTGTTTCAAAATAACCTAATGACTTTAGAGATTAATACTCAGCTAAATACCCATTATTAAACTAAGAGGAAGAACCTGGAATATTAAGAAAATACTTAAAAAATTACTTAGCTGTTATGTGGAAGTGCACCTGAAAGAAGTTATCTATGCACACAACATTAAAATCAATAGAAAAAATCTTCTGATAAAGATTTTTTCAATCACAGTTTTATAGTACATGAAAATTATAAAACGCTTTAAATTATGGTTTTTCACGTCTCCGAATTTACCAATACTGCACATAGAATCATTGAATAATCGATCAGTTTTGGTAAAAACTCGTGTACCAAGAATCGGTAAAGTAATTGGAATAAATATTATTTCAAAGAATGAGCTCTGATCTTTCCTGCGAGATAATGAATGAAATATTGCTATCAATAGTGCTATCAATGACTGAGAACACGCGTGAAAAATTCATAAGAAATGGTTTCAGCTTTAAATGAAACAAATCTTTTTCTAATTTCATTTAACCAAATCATTTCGATTTAAACAGAGAACCCTTTTGAAGAAATTATGTATTATTTACCCATAAATTTATATTTTAGCAGTATATACCTATAACGAAATTTATTTTGCCTATTTTTCAAAACGAAATACCGATGTAATCACAGTGAAGAAATACAGTAATATGATCAGGGGGCTTAAAGGAATGAGTCGCAGAATATTTTACACTTCAGATAAGAAATGCATTTTAAATGAAGTCATATGATAAACTAAAAATAAAAGTTTTGATATCATATTACACGGGTTTGCATGGCCTAAACGATCTTAACTTTAAGACTTTCTATCTTTTTAATTATTCTGCGGATATCAGAAAATTGGACGAAAGAACTTCCTCTTGAGACTTCTTGACGCCTCCGAATTTAATTAAATTACGCGATCCTATCAAAAATGTATTTAGTAGTTAGCGTGATAAATACATGGAAACTTTATTTTAAATATTCCTTAAAGGCTCTGTTTTATAGTTGCATTTTAAATAAAATAGAAAGGAGAAACATAGTTTTACTCACAATCACAAAGCATATTTTAATACAAATTTCGTAAGAATACGGTTCCGATGTTAACTACAAAATGTAATTATTTAATTTGATTTTGATATTAATGTTACGTAATGTGATCAGTATGTAATCACGGAACTCCAAAATATACTACCTTAACAAACTGAAAAAGATATAAATAAAATTAATTGAATTCTTTATCTAATGTAGGTAGCATATGGCCTTGAATACGTTTTATATTACCTGTACTAATAGCACGAAAGCTAAGAAATTTTGTTGCCTTCGAAAAGCATGAAAATGTTATTATATTGTTTTACATATAGGGTTTTAAAGAAGTAACACTTTGGCAAGTAATTGGCTGCTGTTATTTGAAAAATAAATGAAAGATATCTTATTTCTCTTAAAATGACAATTATCTATGCCAGGCTCCTATATAATATTTTAAAACGAAGAAGAAAGAGCTACTGTGCAACATAGAGTAATTTATCATGAAGGGAAAATTGTCAGAGTCAAATAAAGACGCTTCTAACATCAAAATTTCAAATACAGTTTACGTATGCTTATTTCAAAGATATGCTGAATAGTTCCGTGAAGTTCCATTACTTGTAAAAAATTAGTTAAACTACCTAATTGATATATATTAGATCTTAGTATCGCAAGAAATAACTATTACATTTGATAAAAGATAATTATTTTTAAGGAAAACTTAATTGCATTTCTATTCCCCACCAGCTGGCTATTAAAACACGCTTCATGAATCCAGGCACTATTTTGCAAATGGAGCCCTAGATGAATCTACTAGAGTTTATTGAAAATGTAACCGTATAAAATGCATTAAGAATAGCTTTCTCCTAATGAAAACTGACATGTTAGGATGTAGTTCAAGTTTTAGATTTTTTAGTCGTCTGCCAGCAATAGAGAATAGAATAAATGAAGAAGGTTATTCCAGTCAATAGCAAGTAGTTTGGGGTAGACAGTCAACGTAAAGTCTATTCATCTACTATTGATGCAAAAACGAGAGAAAATATACAGACCCATGGTAGACAGCTTCTTTTTTTTTTTTTCATATCTAGTGCACTGTTGGTGCACCTAATGTAAAATAAAATTCAAGCTCCCCGAAAATTTAGAAATATAACAAAGGCATCTAAGTCTGAAGCAAGCAGAAATACAAATTTCGGTTACTTGCATGCAAAATGCATATTGCATTACAGACAAACATATAAAATTCACGAGTTCACAATGCATTATTTATATCCTAAAATATACACAAAAAAAAATATTTTATTTCCTTCAACACTAGATACAGTTGAAGGTAAAAGCAATATTTCCTTTACTATATGTGTTATTTTATCAGCAGAATGCTTATGTTTTATTTTATTAGGAAATATACTTCAGTAGTTGCTCCTTGCCAACACATGAAAAAAAATAAAAGTAAATGTTTGTTCTCTGTTCAGATATTTTTAAAGTAATAAATGTAGGAGTAGTTCTTATAAAGGACTTCATTTTAGTTCAATCGAAGGGATTTTAGTAACACCTCGAATTTAAAGCCTAGACATTAATTAACCCTTTTTTTAGTGTTATAATCTTTTCAACTTTCTAAATTAAGTACACGTCATCAGTTTTCCACAACAGTGTTGTACTTTTCATTAAAAAAAGTAGCGAAAAAAAGCATTCTGTGCTTAAGATTCAGCTTTTTCATCTCCATTGCTCTCGTGTTATTAATTGAACTGATGATGTCTGTTAATGAATTTCGTCCTTGGAATGGTATTTGAAACACTGATGTAAAAATCTTTCGGAATCATTAAAAAGTTAAAAAGCCTTGATATGTAATGTGTCTTTTCATAAAAAAAAAAGTTTTTTTATTTAAATTTTCTTTTCTACATTAAGCGTGTTAATTTTTTTGAGCTTTTGTCTTTCTAAGAATCATTCAGAACTCAGTTTCAACCGAAAACTTGTAGCTTTGAAAAAATTTAGACAATTCCTTCTTGATTATATTTTTCTGAAGGGCAATTCTTTTCCATGGAATGCTTTCATGTACTTTTCTGCGCTCAATTTAAGCATGCAGATTCACCGTGGTTACTCAAGTATTCGATATTCGACATAAAGAGCGTTTTTTTCTTCAAATGCCTGCTTTCTAGAGGGATAGGAGTATAATAATTTTCGCATTAGTTGAAAAATAATTTTGAAATTAAACTTTGAAACTTATTTAAAAAATTCAGCTTTATTCAAAATACATTACGGAGAAAATGCAATTCAGGGAATATATTTAATCTTTTACTCCTAAAAATATTTTAAATATTTTAGCCTTTGATAGACAGTGTTATATCGATGTTTGAATTTACTACATTTATTTATTTATTTAGATGTTCCAATGTATTTTACATACTTCATATATATATATTAGACTTACTGATGGCGTAGAGACGTAGAAGTTTGAATCAGTAATCAAGTGCAAATTGGCAGCCGAGGAAGCTAAAATGTTCATTTTTATTTCCGTAAATATGTTACGGCCATAAACAACTTCACACATTACTTGT
The DNA here is from genome assembly GCF_044657685.1 of Stegodyphus dumicola. Lineage (NCBI taxonomy): Eukaryota > Metazoa > Arthropoda > Arachnida > Araneae > Eresidae > Stegodyphus > Stegodyphus dumicola. The sequence goes on along the minus strand of NC_140771.1, from coordinate 165,561,029 downwards.
GGGTCTTTCAAAATGTTTGTATTTTTGGTAGCTTTGGAGTGAGAAGAGAGCAGCAGGCGGTTATCCAGTTAGGGCCGAAGTGTACCACGTGAAGTTATGTTCAGGATGAAATCTTGATTCAGAATTTAATTATTCAGAATAATTTTGGTTCTCGGTGCATTTGATTGGGTAATTAATACTGCTGCAAAATTATTATTGGCTATTTTATTTCCGTTTACATCATTACTGTTATGTAAGAATCATAGGACGTGGATTAGTCTCAAAATGACACAGTACAAAAAAAGATTATTATTTTTAGAATACACGGGTGTTACACAAAATTAAAATCAAGCATCAAGAGGCTATTGCTAATTTAAATTATAATTTATCTTTTACATATTTTTGTATTTTTCTTACACATATACATGTATATTTAATTAAACAAAATTTTTGGAATCCTTTTGAAATTTTAGTTTTTAATCCGATTCGAAAAACAATCCACAAAACTTTGTTGTTGAAAAGGCTAAAATAATTATGATTCTTCAGAGAAAGCTTTAGATTCTCACATAATACCGGAAATAATATACTTTTACATGCTATTACTTGATATATCGAAACAAATCATAAAAATATACAAAACTCTAATTCTGTTATTTAAACTTTACATTTTACTATTATACATTTAGACACATGGCAGGGTGTCAGCCAAGTTCGGAACAGACGGAAAACGGCCATTTGTATCTTACACGAAACCATTGAGCTACTTTCGATCCCCTATCACTCACAAACTATTATACCTATTAATTTACAATTTTGTTTGTCTAAAATAGCTCCCTTGAACACTTAGAATTCCAAATTTCGTTGATTTATCTCTTATAGTTGGAAGGAAGAGAACAGATTGATTGCTGAAGTCCAGGAAGGGTTGCTTTAAGAAGAGAGAGTTAAATAAGTATCTACAGAAATTTATTCTACCTTTTGTGAAAAAACAGTTTTTTTATGTAAACGAGGCTCTTAAATTTTAGTTCAGAATTGTGGAATTTTTTCAACAGGTCGTTTCTAGGACCCGCTTCCAAGTTTACCAAATTCTGGCAGCGGCAAATGTAGGGTTTATATTTATTTTAACTAACATTTATTTTAAGTTTAAACTATCTTTCCTGTCAAGCCTTACTTTACCCTGGAATTGCCAATGCCAGAGTATGTAAATTTTAGTAGAACGCGCAAGGATTCAAATTATCAGCGGAAGTAATCTGAGTTAAATAGAAGGAAAACGAGTTCGAAGGTGTGTTCTCTTGCTCCACGAGCGTGGAGGTGGCTAGTTAGAAATTAAAGAACCACGCGTTTCGGCCTGTGTGCTTGCCTCGGTAGATTGTTGAATCTTTCAACGTAATATTCAGAAGTTTGCTGAATTATCAGCGGTATTTCAGAACGCGGTTAGGTTAGTTACGTTTAGAGAGCCTCGTAGTTAGTCACTTGTTATTATTTCATTTTAGTTTCTTATTTTTATTTTACCGCCGGGTCGGAGTAGTATGTGAGCGTCAAGAGCACGCATCTGTAATTTCTAAATATGAATAAAAAGGGATTTAAACCCTTTTCAAGACTTTGTGTATTTTCCAGTATTTAGCAATCACCACTATTGTTGCGTGCAGGTCGGGAGCGCGCAACATTACATAGTCATGGAATTATTCAGGTCTGGAAAGTGTCATTTTTATCACCCAGTGACTGACTCATTCATCAAAAACCTAGACCATTTCTAGATGACTTAGATATTTAAAATTTGGCATCAAGGCAGATAGATGATTACGCATATAAAAGAAAAACATTTAAAACTTCAAAAAAAAAAAAAAAAATGCATTATTAGCGAGATTAAACTAAATAATAGTCACAACGAGCATTTGACAATGTCGTCAATAGATGGCGTTGTACCAATCGCCAGTTTTCCTGCCTCTCAGATGCTTATCAATTTTACCGAAAGTTCAGAATAAAACCCTGCTTATAACAGATGAAATGATTGCGCAGATGTAGAGTGCAAGACCGGCTCTTTGCTGCTTTGGAACTTGCCATCCGTTAGATATTATGATGTCTTACTGAAATTACGATATCCCTGTTATTTAGTTTTTAGTTTCAATTCTAGTACTTTTATACGAGCTCAATTCTCCTGAATTAGGAACTGTAAGAAACTGAATCTATAAGAGTATTAGATTCATTCTTAAAACTGGTAGCCTCTAACTTTTCTTGTATGAGAGGTAAACGAACTATTATGCAGCGATTCCTCTGTAATTTTGAACCAATAGTCCAATAGCACATTTTATAATTTACATTTAACTATACTTTCGGTAATTATAGGCATTCCTTTACTATATTTTCTATTTCTTCTTCTATACGATTTGCATTTTAATTACATTGCCCATAGTTAATTTTATTACAGATATTCAATTACATAAATAATTGATATATTTTTATATTCATTATTACAATATTCAGTGTCACAATGTTTAATATCTATATTAATATTCAAAAATATAACTTTTATATTGTTTTCTGCATCAATGTAAAAATTTATTTTGCTCATTATTCTCATTTATCTCATTTTTAAATTAACTCAATTTATAACAGTAGTCCAAAAATATAGTTATTAATTTGTTAAATTTTAATAATCTTCCCGAACTGAAGATCTTAAAATATTTTTTAATTCTTTACCAAGTTTATCCAACATAATTATTAAATATTAAATTTCTAATATCACGAAATTTTAATTTGTTATAATTTCCATAAAAACAGCGTCAGATGTTCAAACTCAAAATAACAATAATTAGCTGTTTTCTAACTAATGATTAAATAAAACATTTTATGTGTATTAATTAAGAATTACTTGCTCAATTTATAGTTCTGGAAAACTAAGCATTCTTTATTAATAAGAACGTAAAAATAAATGAACCACCAGAATTAATAAAAGTCAAAAACATTAAATAAAATATCAGAATAGCAACGTTTACATTCTTTGAACAGCACTTTTTATGCTTTCTCTAAACAACAAAATCCAATTGCAGAAATTTTACCTAAAGCATTTGATGTAAAATTTACGTCCGTGTGACATTTATTATATGGTATCAATTGCTAAAACTAAAGTAATGAGAGACATTTACGATCGCAGTGCCTTGTGCATAAAAAAATTATTAAAATTCACTCGAAAGAGCAGAAATTATTGGAAGCGATAAATTCAACTGTCGACTGTAGAAAATCGACATTATATGACTGTATGATGAATAAAAAATAAATAGATTTCATTCCTGCGTGACTGCTGACATTGGTGCTAACATAGCTACTTTCAGAGCTGATGTAGCACAGTAACTGGACATAACCTACTGCATACTGTTCAATCTTTGTTGTTTAAAAGTCTGTAAATGTAGAGAAAAAGCTGTTAACATGAAAGCAAATATATGTGTGGCGTTCCGACAGATACTTCAACTTCTATTCATGAGATGGCGCCACGTGTAAAATCCAGTTCTTAATCGGAGCAGCAAAGCGACATCTTTACTCACTCAGACTTCTCGTCAGACAACTGTACGCGACGGTAGCACGAACTGTGTTCCGAGCTCTGTGTTGATCTCTGCAATGTAATTTAAATTGTAATTTAGTACTTAATATATTCTTTTGTTATAGGAGATTGTCTACTCTTATTTTCTTTAATTATATCATGCATTAAGCACACACGACCACCAAATATGCATCAGGTTTGCATTTTGTGCTTCTGAGGACAAAGTGTATGGAGGTGAGGGATACTCTTAACAGTGTATCCAGTGTATGAAGTTGACGAATCCTCTGACTTGACATTTTAAAAAATAAGAAGTTCCTTTAAACGTCAAAGGTAGCCTAGATTACAAAGGTAAGTTTAAGATCTTATGCTCTCTGAAATGACATCACTTTGAGGAAATGCTATTCGCGACTGCACATGGAAGTTTTAGATCTCATATTTCGCGCACTGGCAGCATTTCCCGAAAGCTGCTGGATTATTTTAAGCTGCTCGATTTGCGAGGCGTGATCGTGTCTGCAAATTTTGTTTTCCTATGTCAATATTTTATTTCACAAAGGAAAAAAATTCTCCTCCTTTAATGGCTAATAACTAGCAACTAATAATAAATTTAATAGTAATTACATTGTAATTCATGTTAATGAACATACACTATAGTTATAACTGTAGCTATAATTTTAATTGTAATTATAAATCGTTCAGTTGCAATTATGTTGTAATTGTGCAATTTATAATACAATTATATTGCAATTGAATTAATTGTAAATGAATTCACTGCAACTGAATTAATTATAGCTGTAATTACATTGTAATTGCTCGATTTATAATAAGGTTATTTTCTCCCTCCTTTCTGCCTGCCGTCGTGTTATCATTGGAAGCACCCTCGACGGATATTTAAGAATCCCGGGAGAGGGCATTGCACATTTTTTCACGTCTCCAGATCAGAAACCCTAATGATTGTGCATCGTAACTGAAGTATTTCAATTTATAATTATATTTTAATTGCTTTAATTGTAATACCAGTTACAGTGTAATAAATTAACATGTCATTACAAATATCAGCAATTCAGTTACAGTGCAATTAATTACATTGTAATTGAATTACTTTTCTTTGCAATTAAATTTTAATTTAGTTTGTAGTATCGTGTGGCCCAACTTGTCAGCAATTGTGGTAGTGACTGCTACGAAGTTTGAATTTACACAGACACGTAAGAAGGGTTTAAAGCCCTTTTTATTCAATTTTTAAAATAACAACTGCGTCCACTTGACGCTCACAAACTACGCCGACCCGGCAGTTTAACTGAAACAGAATGTAAAACTGAAAAATAATGACTAGATGAATAAATAACGAGATCACTACCACGAGGCTCTGAGATCTTAAAGTAACCTAACCGCGTTCTACAATACAGCTGAGCTTCAGCGATCTTACTAATTAAGCAGTTGAAAGATTCAGCAAAAACTGCCGAGATAGACACACAGGCCGAAACGCGCGGTTCTTAAATTTCTACCTAGCAACCTTCACGTTCGCGATTCAGGAAGCACACCTACAATCTCGTTTTCCTTCTATTTAAACTCAACTTACTTCTGCTAAATTTGAATATGCTGCGCGCTCTACTACAATTTACATACTCTATCATTGGCAATTCTAGGGAAAAGTAAAGGCTTGACAGGAAAGATAGCTTAAAATAAATGTTTGTTAAATTAAGTATAAACCCTGCAACTTATTAATGAATTACATTGTAAATGAATTATACCCAACTTTGGAGTACACTTAGATAGATACTTATCATTTCATGCACATCTCTGGAAGCGACCTAATTCTGGGTACGTTATATTCAGGAGAGTAAATTTGTGCCTAAGATTTTTCAGATGTTTTTAGAGAAAGAAATCGATGTAAGAGAGGTCTGGAAACCTAGGAAGCCAAGAGATGGATTCACCTCACCCAGCTCATCGATTTGTAAGTAGAAATGTTAGATAGCGGCACATTTTTGTTGTGTTACGGTTCTGCTGGGCATATGTGTGTGCTGATATTTGCTGAAATGGCCTCGAGCACATCAGGCATAACTTGTTGAAGGATTTGCTTAAATAGTGTCCTTGTAATGCATGCTGTACAGTTGCTACTCATTCCTTTGAGCAATTCTTGTAATATTAAATACTATTTCTTTTAAAAAATCGCAAATATAGTTACTTTACTTTTTGCATGTTCTTCGCACCTACTGTGTGTTTTGACTTCACATTTCACCACGCACTGTATTAAATTGTAACATTTGCTATCTTCTGTCACCGCTTAAAGTTATGACCTCGATTCCTGCTACATGCTCCAATTTTTATTCATTTGGTTAGTTTGCATGGGAACTAAACTTCCACCTTCTCTTTTATATTTTGTATGTATGTATATAATATATTTGTTGAGAAATGATACAGTACTGGAAAATTTTAAACTATGAAACAGTCGCAATACCAGTTATTTAAAACAGGATACGTGTGTATAATAACCTTAATTTAAAGCAAATTAGGTCAAAAGTATACTCGTTCTAATTACAAGACTCTGTAGCACCGAATGTTTGCATCAGAAGAGTTATTAGTCTCAAACCTCACTTTTTTTGTTCGTATCATTTTTCAAATGTTACCGCTATGCATATTTTTAAAGAAATAATACAGCGGATATAAAACCATCTATGGCAACACAAATAAAAGGATGTTAGCACCAAATTATTACCGCCATGTATTATCTTTAACGAAAGCAACTTAACACTTTATTCTCGAATTCTAAAGATGTCCAATATAAAATATTTTTAACTTCCATGCGTCAGTTTGTAACCATTTGGCCGAGTAATATTCTAAACTAAACATTTTAAAAACAAAAATGTTTCGTCAGAAGAAGTGGTTCCAATAACAGACAGATAAACTGCAAGTTCAACGAGGGCATAAAATCTTTAACAAACCCTTTAGCGCGACGTAAAAATCTGAATGCTTTCACATTTTCTTTTTTTTCCTCTTTGAAGTGCTCTGGTTTTGCAGAAGCTAACGATTAGGTTTCCAGTTTTAGACTCAATTTTAGATAATTCTGGATTTCTATTTATATCCTTAAAACAAGACATTTATAGAAATGTTAAAGCCATAATATTCACAGAGAGAGCTCAGTGATAGAAAGTAAACTGTAGGCGTCACTGCTAACAGCCTAATAGTTAAAACATTTAAAATCTTCGACTTAAATACCTTTCAATATTATTTTCATTTTAGTGAGGACGTACGGAAAGGAGAAGTTATAATATAGGTTTAATTCATGATAATTGGTCAATTAATGTATAATATCATATACGGGCTTGTCTAAATTACCCTTTCCTGTAAACTCTTATTTCAACTTCCCTTCAGAATGAGCGCGTGATTCAGCTTTATGCTAATTTGTGTTGGAGCCAAGTTTTTGTATTTAAAGGTTAGTGAGAAACTTCTCAAGTGTGAGAGAGCTTTCATTCGAAGATCACTTCGGCTCGATGGACGTTCGCCAGACTAGTTAGTATTTAAATTATTACGCCTTAGCGCTATTACTCTAATACTTATTGAAGTGATTTAAGTGTGTTAGTACTTAGCTAAGGCTTGCTACGCACCATAGATAGGCCAATTTCGCGTTTAAGCTCTGTGAACAGCGACTATATAAATGTGTACTTAAACTTTACTCTAAATTGTTTGATTGTTCAGTTTAGACCGGGTCATTATTTTTCTGTTATCACTCCCGAGCTGGGAGTTGCTGTAAATAGTGATTTAAATAAAAGGGTATTTTACACCCTTCTGACGTTGTAGTTCTTCTAGCACTCAAACGAACATAGCTGCATTCAGCTCACTGTTCCAGATCAGGAACTTGATACTGTCCCAAACATGTTTGTCAAGAGTATGCATAGAATACCTAGTCCTGACAGTCTTATATGCTGTTGAAAGATCTATCTGTAAGCTTGAGATGTTCTGACATGCTTTACTGCAAGTGCTTTGCGTATTTAAAGCGTTTTCAGTTTCACAAAGTTCTGTTGGTTTTCTCTGTAAGTATGTTTGGAGCGTTTTTGCCAAAGTCTGCAAATCTGACTTGTTCATTAGGTATAATCGTAATATTCTGCAGTCTTGCCAAATGTGGCACCTGAAAAATCATCTGGTATTGCCTGTCTGGAGTTAAAAGTCTGGGAACAGCCTGGTATTCTTTTTGAATAACACGTAACGTTCACCAAGTCCGCTACTAAATTTTAACTGACATATCTGTGATGCGCTGTCAGAATTGTTTGATAGGAAACTGAAAATTAGTGCTCTGTGTTTACAGAAATGCAATGAAAACAGCTGCGTTTAGACAAATGTAATCAAAATACATATAAACCACACTCATATGACAAAAAATTTGTATATAATAAGTTGCAACATTTTATATGCTTTATAAATAAATTACTTAGACTCGTACGCCATTATATCTTTGCAATATCTTAATACATGCAGTGATAACAGCATTGATAAAAACGTAGAATACGACTCGGCTAAGTGTGTATTGACATACTCAATTCTGTTCCTATAGATTGCAATCTCAAAACTTTCGGGTGAAAAGTTTATGCTGACCTCATCAATGATTGCGTTATTGTCAGATACCTGCTGCAAAAGCGAATGGCAGAGAGCAAGTCGTAAACTCAAAAATTATGATAATGGATAAACAGCAGTTCGCAAGGTATCAGGTATTTAAAACTATCAAATGACCAATATGTAAATGGTTTGAAGTAGAGTTGCTAAAATGGCTTACTTTGGGAATCTTCAATGCAGGAAATGGAAATTCAGTTGCTAAATTTTATCTAAATGTAAGCACTGTTTACTGGAACGTAATATATTTTCTGCAAGAGTTCGATGGTCACTACTAAAATCAATTCACTAACATTTTTTCCACGAGTCTTACAAGCACAAATCATGTATTCAAATAAAAATGTTTATTTGAATTAGCACTTTAATAATGCTAAATGTGGATATTTTATCAGAAAACATCCGTAATTTATACACATTTAAAATTTTTATCAGGAAACATCCGTAATTTATACACATTTAAAATAGAGCGCAAATTTCCCGTGCAGAGTCCAATTTCATTAACTCTCGGATTCATACAGAATAGGCTAAAAATAAATTTTTAATATTCCTTTGAAAAATGAATTGCTTAACATTTTTAAACTTCTTATCGGATAGCCTATGAAAGCAAGGTTAAAAAAAATTAGAAATAAAATTTTAATCTCTTTTAATTAAAAGAATCCATTTTGTTGGCCATTTTCCATATATTTCAAACATTATGGTAATTTAAAATCCATTTACGCATATAGTATTTCGAAAGGAAACCTCGAAATACTGTGTAGCTGCTTGATCATTAGTGTTGACTACATTATGCCCCACTGTTTGACAGAAGAGTAGGTTAGAGGAACAAAATTAATGCTAGCAAAACAAATAAGAAATAAACAAATACATTCTTAGGTGTGTGTTAATTTTATAACAATTATTTTTTATTTTTAATCCCTTTCCTTTCAATTCTTGTTTCCCACTTTCGATTCCCTACCAGAATGAGTTTTTAGAATCGTGCTGAATGCAAATGACTTAGAAATAATATTTAAAGGAAGTTCAACTTACTTGGAAAGAAAGAGCTTAGGATAGTACTTAGTGGCGCGTATTTGCCTCCTGGCTACTTCGTTCCTGGGTCTATTACGCTCGACCTTATTGTACGTGCCTGTTGATAATCGCCGTCTAAATAAAATTAAGGGACAACTACGTTAGATATTTGTGTTTAACTTCGGCTAAGTCTATTTTAGTTAGTATTAGATTAGTTTCTTATTTTCTTATCCTGATTTAAAAGCCCGAGTAGAGGCTTTCCTGTAAACCCGAGAAGGGGCGTCTGTATTATTTCTTTGAGTGTAAAAAAGAGTGTTTTAACACTTCTCGTGTCTACGTTGTAATTACTTGAACTCAGCGATAAGTCGCTACTTAGTTCACTAGGTTCCTCGACATTTTATCTTAGACAAAGCAACGCTAGAGCTACGCCCTAGAAAACTTACTCAGTACGATCATAGGAGAATCTCGATTTTACTAACTAGCTCGTTAGTGAGCTCAAAATTCTTTTATCACACTTTCACACAAAACTCGTGAAAATAACGTCTCGTGAAAATGCTTGAAAATAACTAATAAAATGTGGAAAGGGTTTTAAATGCCTTATGTTGAATGTTCTATAGGACCCTAACTAGAGGGAGTTATTTTGGTATTACCAAACATTAGACATTTAAATTTAATGCAAACTTTGAATTTATTGAAGTTAAAAAAGAATTTTGTATTTTCTTCATTAGTTTGTCTAACATAATTGAAAGCGTTGGGATAATAATAAGGACGTTGACATTTTGACCAGAATAGAAATATATGTTCTACAAATTTAAATCCTTCAAATATTTAGTGAATAAAATTCTTTATGTTTATCATTAGAGTTTTACTCCAGAAAATCTTTGTGCTGGAAAATGGAAGGAGAAGCAGAGGAATTCGCTATGACTCTTTGACATGTTTGCAAGACATGTCTGGCAACTATATTTCAAAAATTCAGAGACATCACGTAACAGTTAGAGCAAGTAACTCTGTTTTACTAAAACAAGTGTAGAAATTTAACGTTACACTTGGATGAAAATTTTAAAAATAAGTATTTTTCACGTTTCAAAAACTTCTGTGTGTTCTTTCCCTTGCACTTTACCGTCGTAAGTCCCTTTCACTTACGCTTTACTTTTCTCGGAAATTTTGGTACTAGTCGTCTTAAAAATAAAATTTCATCTTAAGGACAAAAGTGTCGTAAGTGCTTAATCTGGCAGGTAAGAGTTGATGATTCGGAAAAGATATGCTTTTCACTGCAGTAAACTGCTCGAACAGAGGTGAGCTGTGGAGAGGGGAAAAAAGAAAGAAATTATTATTATTATTATTATTTTTTTTTTCGTTCAATTTTTTTATTTATTCATACGGCAAATATCGATTTACAATCTGCACTTTTTTCTTAGCAAACTTGAAAACCAGCAAGCTAAAATACGTCATTCAACTTTGCAGTAATTTTTGGCTTGATGGATTTATAGAGATTAGATGAAAATAATTTCTAAAGCCTTGTATTATAAATATATGAAAAAGAACATTTTCTTATAGTTATGGCTTTCGTAACATATTTCTTCTGTTAGGTTAAGGTATTTGATAGGCAAGGCATCCGAGGGATAACCGCCTGAAGATAAGGGTGTCTTCATCGAGGACTTTGTGTGCAAAGCTGGCTCGTATTCAAGTTACACGAAAGGAAAAAACTGTTGGTTGTGCATTAGCACTGAAGGCGTAATGAGTACGTTTCCTCAAGCACAGTTTTCATTAAAGAATCATAAGTCAAAAAGTTAACTACGAAATCTTTATTTAATAAAATAGCATAATTTTGCTTAACTTAAGCATAACAAAAAGTAATAATCTTCACAGACATTAAAACACTGAATTATCGAAAAGGAGATAACTTACATAGAATCATCATCAGTCCTAAATATCATGCTTACCTATTTTAGGCAATAAGAAAAAAGAAACAGGAACAGAACATAATTTGACATAGTACCTGAAAGAGAACGTACTAAACGAATATACTCCACGTAGCTAAGGTGAAAGTCAAATATACTGTATTGCACACGAACTTTACTTTCTCTCGCCAATATATATCTTGGCTTGGCACACGTTCGTTTCGTATGTCTTTCGAGTTTCATTATGCAAAATACCTAAATTTATGCTAACAAAAACAAACATACTTCTTCATAAATAATAAAAGCTTAAGAGATTTCTGTAGTGTGATTAAAATTGCTCTTGGTAAAAATTTAAATAAAACATTATGTACACTGGCAGCCATAAAATACCGCTTCCTTCAATCAAAAGCACATTTTGATCAAACTAAAGGACACTCAATTATATTGCAAACACAGAAGCTTCGTCAGAATTTTTAAGAGGCAAGTCAAATGCTATGTATAAAAATAAGAAACAAGTTTGACTTTTCTCTTTATATTTTTTCTCTTTGAAGCTATATTTATTCAGTTATTGAAGCGTATTTTGTGTACAACAGTGCTACTTTGTTTTATCAAATATTAAAATAGAAGGAAATAAATCTGAATTTTCTAAATTAACCTTGTAGCGTTTCTATAGGTTATGCAGGCTTGTCAAGAAAACGTTCAAAATGAGACTGAACGCATTAAATTGCCATATAACGTTGTCTACCTGCGCTCTAAAACATTCGATCTTAATAATTTTAATTAATTCGAATTCGTAGCTAACCTTCCATATACTTAATCACTTCAATATACAACACAACCTATAGGATTAGGAAGATTCTTTTATGGTTTCTTGTTAGGAAAATCCTGGTTTAGAAAATATAGCAGGTTTCTGTTAATAGTAATTTATTCTTGAAGTGTTATTATATTGTTTTAAGACATTACTATTATTAGCTGATAACAGAAGCAATTCAAAAACAGTGAACAGATGATGAGAATTAGCTTTCGACATATATAATGATAGCAACGTTCTTGAAGAGGCAGATAGCAAGAATAAAGAGCCTTGTGAAACAATTTGTGTTTTTTGGCATTCTTGAGTAACTAAGTGCAAATAAAAGAAAGTCACTTCAGAACTACACGTTTATAAAAATTTTCTAAATATATGTTGTGTTTGACCATCTCCTAAACGAGAAAATCCACGAACCTGAAATTTTTTTGTAATGTCTTTAAATACGTATAACAGTAAGAACAAATACATGAATGTAAATCAGGTCCAAATTTGTTTAATGCTCAGTAAAAGAGTTTTGCAGCAAAAAGTTTAGATTACAAAAAAATGTATTCTTCAAAGTGCACTCACTATACGAAATCGAACAATTTCTACTTTTCCTTCTCAAACAATGGCATCTAGAACTTCCGAATTCACTACTATGCTCCACTCAAGGGCAAAAGAAATCTAATAGCTTCTTTTCGGAACATGCAAGAGAATCGAACATCTGCAGTCCACTAAACAAATTTCATTTCTTCCATTCTCTTTATTTACCGAGTTATTCTTTTACCTCTTGACCACTGTCTCGATGCGTATACGACTGTTTCTTATTCGTATCATGTATGACCTTTTTATGAAAGCAAAATCTAACTGTTTCACATTTTATACTGTCACAAAAGAATTACGCAACATATTTCTTCAAAAGCTTAATATGCAAACAAAAGCAAAAGTAATAATAATGCAAACATTTTCTTAGCAACTCTTGTGGTTATAATTACAGTACAGTTGCAATCATAATATAACAGAAATAATCGATAAAAATCAATTGTGCAACTGCAATTATATTGTACATAAATTAATTACGATGACAGCTGCATTGTAATTTATTACATATGATTACAATTACTTAACTGAATTAATTGTATTTGCAGTTATATTGTAGTTGCATGGTTTAAAATTATATATAATTGAAGGATTTGTAATTACAGTTACAGTGTAATTACTTTGTAAAGTTTATCCCAAGTTTATAACAGTTAATGTTTAGTTTAAGCCACTTTCCTATCGCTTCTTAATTTCAGATTACCATTCCCTACCAAAACGTGTTTTTAGAAGCGCGGTTAAAATCAAATGAAGAAAAAACAAATATTTAAAGTTGAAGCTCTACTGACTTCGTTAGAGAGCCAGAGATTCTGGGCAGCGCGCGTTGGCCTTTTAGGCTACTCTCTCTTAAGCTATTATTACGCTCGGCCGTACATTAGGCCCTTGATAGCTTGGCCGTTATGTTAACATTAAGGGGCCAACTCTATTAGAATCTTGATAGCTTCGGCTATATCGTTTTCGTTTTAGTTTAGTTAAGATTTATTTCTGAGTATTTTTGAGTTCAAGCCCAAGGGGAGGCTTTACTGTAAACTCCAAGAAGGAGTCGACTGTTAAATTTATCTTGAATAATAAAGGGTATTTAAACCCTTCTTGAGTTCTTCTCTCTGTATAATAATATAAAAAATGTTAAATTAAGTAATTAAATTTTTCAGGAACTAAACGTAATTTTGATGTCTTTAAATAATAATATGCATATGACTTCTGAAGCACGTTTTAAATATATAGTTCAAAATTAACAAATATCTTATAAATCTTAAGTAAGCCAAGTGACGCATTTATTTTTGTGAAAGTAAAATGAATTTATTTATCGAATACTATTCATGCGAGCATTTACGCATCTCGTAAAATTAAAGCGATGATACTACTATTTTTTTTCAGCTCTTGTCAGCGTGGTGTAGGCTGCCATATTATTGGACTCGAAATCGAATCCCGCAGAAGATATGGATGTTTATAAATCTATAGTGACTTTGTGATATGGATTACCGAATTGTTGTTGTTCCCGAATCCATTTTGACTTTTTTTTGCCTGACGTCTGTATGCACTCACAGAATAAAAGACACGTTATTCCAAAATGTATTGTAAAATGGATATAAACTGGATTCCACGTGGATTTTTTCGTGCCGGGTGTACATTTCGTAGGTATGTGTCTCTCATAACTCAAAAACGATAGAACGCTGAAGTTTTGTATATGCGTCTGCTATAACATCTACTTGTGCCCTTCCCTTTTTATTGCAATCTCTCTAACAAAAGTGTGGGTATAGTATATATGTACTTTTGATATTACCGATTATATATGTATATATATAGAGAGAGAGATATCCACCCCCACTTACTTTGCTTAAAATGAATACTATTCATTTCTCTAGCCTTCAGATGTTTTTCTTTAAATTCCTGTTACTTACCTATTATATAAATTCAATAATCCTATCAGTTTTCATTTGTTATCAGAGAAAGGAAATAGTTTGCCGGATCATGTATTATACTTTCAATTTGAGCTAAACAATTATCCAAGATATTTAAATGATTTCAAATTCTGTCATTAATTAAGTAAATACTCAAATGTAAAATACCAGTCTTTCTATCTTTCTAACAAATGGCCCCATGAGTTAAAACTGTTCTCTGCAACGTATTTCGTTTGTTATTTTTTTCGGCATTTTTAAGCTTAGTAGCCTCATTTATTTCTATTTCGGTTAGCAGGAGACAATATAAGTAATTTTATGAAATGTAAATTTTCCCTCTTTTTAGTTTTTATTGTGATTTAAATGCATTTTTAAGTATAATGTGCTACTGAAATTTATACTTTTTTAAGGAAAAGGAAGTAATTTATAACTAATATGTTTCTGACATATTTTATTTTGCTTATGTTTTGTAACTAATTTTCTTCTTATCCGTGCCCAATGAAAAATAAAGGCTACAAAAAAGAAATATTTTCAGAAAAAGGATTGAAAAACTAGAAATGAAGTAAGCATTAAAAACGTCATTAAATTAAGGTATTCCAGACACGTACAAACAGGCAGGGCAAAACGAAACACCTCAGAACTCGGCATTATTAAGTCTGTAATCAAGGAGATACATTTAAATTTCAAGATTTCAGAATGATCTATAATTTTTATTTTTTAATATGTAACAAATATAACTACAAATAATCCATACAGTATTTAAACTTAATAATATTTTGATAAGTGTGAATTTAATGCTCTATTTCATATGTCTTAAAGTTAAGCGATTTTTGAAGTAATTAAGATTATGTTATTATTCTCTGCAGGTCTGTATTACCACATTAGCGCAAAAAAATTTCTGCCTAACTCATCATACAATTTCTGCAAAGAACATAACTGAGAATGAAAATATGAGGGCTCGTGTACTTCTCCGCTTCTGTAAATGTGTTGAAAGCAACAACGTTTAAATGCCCTTTTCTGCATTGACAATGTATTTACGTAGCGGGGCTATCAGATTCATCTAACCATTATGTCATCCAAAGAGCATTAAGAACGTTTATGCAATACTCATTAACTAGCTGAATGCGGAGAAGGGCATCAGCTGCATAAAATTTCCCTCAGAGAAAAGTTTACAAAATAAAGTACTACTATCAAAATCATGCTGTTAGGTAAATATCTAAAATCTGCATTTATTTTTTCCAGTTACAATGTGGGAAAACAACAATTGCTAAAAATATTTAAACTAATATTTATTGAATTTTTGGAACAGCGTGTCTTGTTTAATTCAGAGGTGATGGACAGTGATTATAACAATCTGCCATATCACAGCAATGCCATGGTCTACACATCCAGATATCTTCCATAGCTTTCGAGGTCACGAAGCTCCACCTAATAACGAAATTTTGAAATTCTCTACAAGAACTGGAATATTAACTGACAAAAACTCCACGAACACTTCATCTGGCTCGAAGCGCGAGCAACGGAATGTGAACGCTAACAAGACTTCTAATAAATACTGCCAATATTTACACAAAACACTGTCATCACTGAAGATAAAACGAAACTTATTAGAAACTTATTGAATTTGAATGGTTTCCTACATGTATTATGTGAATATGATCCAGATTCCCTTGAAACGTACTCCACGGGAGCATTCTTACCTTAAGCGTGTACCCCTTGCGTACTTTGCCTTAATCCAAGATAATCTAATTCGAAGCTGGTTGTCGAGGTTTATCTGATCAAGGAGATAAATGTCTTCAAGGAAGATTTTCTTAGAAAACCTGACTCTTTTTCACATCACAGATAGAAAACAAATTGCAAAATTCGAAAACAGCCATGCACTCAACCTTTCGATAAATCTATTTGAAGATTCTTGCCAAGAGGTCGCCCGTTTTGATCGAGAAGAAGTATTCCAATTGCCGTTATTGATAATAGCATCATTCTGCTCTGTCGTGAAATGCCTATGAATCATTCTTTATAATAATTTATATTAAAGTAATTGTTTAGAAATTCAGAGATTTATTTTAAAGTTGAATGCACTTAATTTATATTTCGTTCATTTCCATTCTTCTAAGCCGAATAGATGTAATCCATGAAACCACAATTTTGGAAATAAATCATATAACTATGTTTGCTTTTAGTAAAATGAGACCCTTGATTGGGAAGGGAACCAATGAAAATGAGAAAAAAATGAGAAATGCAATGAACCAATGAGAAACGCATATGTGACCAATTGTTAATTATATTAAAATAGGCCTTGGAAAAAATATGAATAACATATAGGGTAATTCAAATAAAATGTATAGTATAATAAAGATTTTTGTATTTCTACTTTCGAATTTAATTTACATGTCAAACCATGATTTATAGTAGTGAAAAGTACCTCAAATAAAATTCTTGCTAGAGTAATAAAAGTATAGATTTTTATGCATTTTCTCCACCAGTTAACAGTGAGGCACTAAAATTTTCAGAGATAAATTTTCAAAAACTGCTCGTGCGATTTTTACAAAATTTGGTACTTTGGCAATTTGAGTCGTAAAAAGGAAATATGGAAAATTATCGGTATTTCATTCCAAAAAGTCCGAATTTGTGACTCTTTTTCAGCAATGGGCTATATATAAATCTAATATGTATCCTAAGCCGCGCTTGCGAAACATGAAAAACGCAAGTTAAATTTCGTTAATCGGCCCATTAGAACGGGATTGTTTCATTTTTTTCCTTTGCAAGGGGTACATATATAGAAATCTATAGGAATATTCAAAATATATATAAACAATATTCCGAGTGCATAAAAACATATGTAAAAGAAAGTTTTTCTTCCTGTTAGTTTAATAACAGGAATTAAATAAGATTAATTATCTTAATAACAGGAAGAAAATAAGATAAATCATCTTATTAACTTAAATTAAAACAATTAAATTTAATAAGATTTGGAAAGAAGCGTAAGAAAGTATCACTGATGAAAAACATTATAGTGCAAGTTACCTATTTTTAAATTTTTTCAGTTATTTAAATACTATTCATATTTTCAGTTACTCTACTATACTACATTTTATAATTGAAACTCTATGTGGTTAATTCTCAAATTCTTCCTTTGTAAAGCAAAATGCAATTCAATATATGGAATTCGTTAAAAAGAATAGCGAGCAGACCGTAGATAGTAAAAGGACACCTTCAATGTACTTTCCTACATGAGGTTGAGAATTTCGAAATCTCGACTGGTATTGATTTCCAATTGAAAGATATTATTGTCCCCAAGCTTCTAGATCAAAAGTGCCTCTGCTTTCCGCAGAGTAATTTCTGTCGTAGCAAATGACATTTCTTATTTTGAATGTCGTAAACGTCAGTTTCGAATCCACTTGAGTGTCTTAAAATGAAATCCATTTCTCTCATATTTTTAATGCCATATCAAAAGACTTTCTTACATGCATGAAAACTAGAAATTGATAAAGCAAATTTGAAGTATTTGGCTACATTAACAACACAGATTTGTGACAGTTTTAGATACTCCAAATTTCAAAACCTCGACAAAATTTAAGCTTATATTGGCCTAAGATTTCTCTATGCATTTTGAAAGTCCAACTGTCTCCAGGAGCAGAAAAATTCCGAATATTCGGGGTATTTCTTTTAATGAAAAAGTAAAATATTTTACTTCTCTCAGAAATCCTATATACCCAATAATACGGATATTATCTAATCACAAAATCAGAATGGAAAATAATATCCCTTATGTGGGCGTCATAAAAATAAGACTCTCCTGGCATCAACATATAATATATATCAGAGACAGATTCATAATCCAGTACAACTGTCAGAAATTCACGGCTACTAGCAACTGAGGGATATCCCTTAAATTACAAAAACTATAGTACCATATAGTAACAGAAAAAATTCTACTACATGGCGTTTACACTTGGAGCAAAACCTCAATATGCAAGCCCAAAGGTAATTATTTTCTTATCAAAGACTTCTTCTCCTGGCAATCGGTAGCCCCCCCCCACAAGCGCTTGGATGTCATAGCAGGTATTCCACCGATCGCCATTACAATAGACCAAGAGGCAACAAAAATTAAAGTAGAGAGATTGCTCCAAACCAGCACATTCATCAGTAGGATATATACCATCCAACAGATTACGAAGAACATAAGCACAATTTAGATCTATATCCAAACCATCTGTACACAGAAAAACAAATAATGAATTCTCCAATAGATCATTTCCCAATCCGAATTTATACGGACGGATCATAAACTAAAAATGGGTGCCCGAAGTGCCTTCTGTGCCTGCAGAATTAATTTTTTCTTTAAGGTATTTCTCCCACTTTCCTAGCGTCCTTCGTGGTGTAACGGTAGCACGCTGGGCCGGTATTCCAGAGGTCCGTGGTTCGATTCCCGGCGAAGACGGTTGTTAATTTTTCCTCTCTGGTTTCCAAAAAATCCTAATGTCTCTACAACCGCAAAGAAGAGGTCTCTCTGCTTAAGAGAAGATATGCTTTTTATGGAGGGTTTTTTTAAGAGAAACTGACTCGTATCGTCATTACACCAAAGGAAGATCACATAAACTCCCGCGAAGCAAGACCGTTTGCCTGGTATCGAAGCGAGATCGAACTAACAAATTATAATTACTACTTGGCGGAAAGCAGGCCAAGTTCCACAAAGAAGAATATTCCACAATTTTTTAATTCCTAAGTTCAGTTAAAACCCATTTACACTTGAATAGCTTTTTTTCCTTTATATTCTGAAACGTGCATGTAACAGTAGCCCCTAAATTTCATAATATAAGAAGAATACACTTAATAGTGTAAATACAACATCATATTAATTTCCCTGAAATATTGTTTACATTATATGTACTGATTCATTAAAAATTAGCAGGGGAAAGACATTGCTGAAAATATTTAATTCCTAGACTTTTGAAGAAAAATTAAGAAAAAAATGTAAATGTGACGTGCAATACACAGAGGTTAATTAAGCAATTTTAGCAAAGCGTGTAAGGATACCTGACTTAAAAGAATATTTTCGCAGAGAAATTTCAAGGAATACTAAGCTGAATTTATGTTACTATTTAGAAGAAACCAACCCATCTCCCAGATATCAACCTCAGAGCAAATTGCCAGTATTCTGTTGTATTACATCTTGGCTACCATTGAATTACTGCCAATGACAAAGGATATTTTTAAAAAATATGTGCAAATACATTTACTTTCTTTATCTATCTCATTATTTTCAAATAACCTTTTTCTTTTATGAACTTTAGCTTTCAAAAGTTACCGCGAACTATATAAATGGTTTCACTTTTTTCTATTTGCAAATGGTTTGACTACAAAATTTACAAATACAGATCCTTAAAATTAGATTAACAAACATCAGAACATTTAAAAACAAAATGAATTAATCACGTTTTTCTTCAATGCTTTGCTCTCTTAAGTGAAACACTAAAGTGCAATTTTATCATGACAGTCATACATTTTGCTTACTATAATGGAAGTGTATAAGAAAATAAATTTTCTTCCTTTAACAATTCTATACAAAAGATACAAAATATTTCAATATTCAATAAGTACTTTAACAAAATATTTACAGGTGTTCATATTTCTCAGTTCCAAATTTTCAGAAATTTAATTCCAAAGTTCGACGTCATTCTCCTACAGACAACTTCTCAGCAGTTTTATCAACATTCCATTATCATAATGCTTAATGGATTATTCATACAGCTTATAGATTCTTCAGTAGCTCCATTCTTGTCAAACAAAGCTATAATTTTGATTTTAAATTCAGCAATAAATATTTACTCACCAAAAAATTTCTAAATTATTGGCAAATTTAAACAGGAAGATTTCCTGCAACACAACATTTCCAAGAGTAAAACACAAAGCCTCCAAATTAGTCATTTGGGCAAGTAGCGCCGATCTTTGAAGGCGATAACTTACAGAACGAGAAAAACTATATTGTATTGTACACAACGGCACTCGTTTAGGGCCCGAGTTTGCGTATATGTGAAAGAACAATCTGAAAGCATTCAAATGCAAATACTATGTGAAACTGTATCTGGTTGGTATTCATGATTCTTTTATACTAAAACCTACTTTGTACCTTGTAGGATTTCACTTTAACTTTCTAATTTGGAACTTTCTTTCTTCTTTCTATTTTGGAATACGCCTTTCCTACGCAATCTAAATTTCCACCTACGTTTCCTGCCAGAATGAGTTTTTAGGATTATGATTTATGCAAATAGGTAGAAATGAGTATTTAAGCTGAAGTCTGGGTCACTTGAGAAGGCAAATTTGACAGATTTATCCTCAACAGCTCCTGACTGGCCCGCTTTGAACGTGACCAAATTCACACTTCTCCCTGAAATTACAGCTATACCTCTAGTAGTGGATCTACTAATCACAAGAGGTGCCACATCTCGGGAGAGTGCTTTCCATCCTCAATCGACTTTATTTTCACTGAGACAATGTGTCTCATTCCTCCCCTCCCCCCCTCACACATCTATTCTGTGAACTCAATACATCTATTCTGTGAGCAATTGTATTTCATTAGTTGCGAAAATTCCTAAATAAAGCTCTCTGCAGCATTTTTATCTGCAGTATCTATCTGGAAGACATACGACTAATTTCTTCTGTTTTTAATACTTCATTTCATCCATTTCTTCTTTTAAGCTTTGAAAGAACTATTTTATAAACCTTGCTATTTTATGGCAACCCTAAAACTGCTTTGCGGGGAAGCCATCTTACCGCTCCTGTACATTTCGTAATAATATACAATCCAGAAACACAGAAAAAGCATAGTTATTTTTAACTTCCAGATTTATGAAAGCGACGTACATTCCCAAACTGAAATTCAAAATCATTTTCTGTGCTTGATTTTAAAAAAGTAAAATACAGTTACATGATAAGAATGGCAATTTTTTTACTTTCTTGCACAAAGTATTGCAATCTCGGAATACTTCGGGTATCATATTTCAACGGAAATTTCCATTTCAACCGCTCTTGAAACCATTTGAACGATCGTTTTGCCTGACACATCTTTACATACAAACAGAATAAAAGACTGTGTCAAAAAATGATTGGAATATGGAATTAAAATGAATTCAGAAGAGAACTTTTTATTGATGTCTGTACGTACATACGTATATAACTATGCACCTCGCATAACTCAAAAAGGAGTAGCCGTATAATGTCGAACTTTTGTGTATGGAACTGCTATAACATATAGTTGTGCACCCACTTTTTCGTTGCAATCGTCTGCAACAATCATATATAAATATATGTATATTCTCACATATTCTCACTCTGTTACCTGGCTCGGTGAGCTTAGTTTTTCTCTTACATGCTGGTAAATGGTGCATTTTTTTGCTTTAAACGTGATTGAATTATGTAGTTTTTCTATTCCGGTTAAGGTTTCTATGCCTTTAGTTAATCTGCATGCAATTATTATAGAATTATCATCAATTTAAAACTTTAAGTAGCCAAATACGTCTAACGAATCGTCATTTGTTTACATTTGAAACTCAGTGGAATAGTGAAATAAGTCACTCTCTACACCTCCAATGTCATTTTACCGAGCAGGACCAAAAGTAAACTTTCCGTTTTGTGCACCAAAAAATCTGTACCTTGCCCGCTCGCAGAATTGCTTGTTCTTGCATAGAAACTGTAAATTTACTTGTAAAACTTTTTAAATTGTTTAAACTCGTTTTTTTTAATTGCATTTGGTGTTTCCTGTTTTCAGTATTTTATAATTTTTAATGAAGATGTTTTGAGTTTTTATGCAGTTTCGCCTTGCCGCGAAGTTAGAATTGAATTATTTGAATGAGAAGTATGTCGCTAATGAAATTCGAGGAAATAAGTTTAAATTAATTGCATCAGAAAATTTAATATAATTTAATAGACCATACAACGTAAAAATACGGTAGGTGTCCACATCAGACTTTTTGTCTTCTAAACTTTATTATTTATCATCATTTTTACGCTTACGCCATATACAATTCAAAGGAAAATTACAAAATTTTAAAAGGAGCATAGCAGCATATGTTTAGAATTTGCGATGAAATACTAAGAGCTGGCATACTTTTAGACAAAAAGAGACGTTAGGCTATTTGTCTTGAAATGGCGTTTTGAGTCGAACACTTAAATTCATTGTATCCTTTTTTCAAATTATTGCCACCAAATATTAGAGTTCTGTATTATATTTAAATAAGTTAAATCCTGAAGAATCTGCATGAGTCTACGTTTCTCGCATTGTGAAAGTACAGTGGTACCTAGAGCCATCAAATACTGAATAACATAGTCCTCTACCCGTACACGGGCACCTGGAAGCCCGAATTTTGAATTTCGAGTTTGTTTTATTATCTATTTCACAGTTTGGAAAACTTTAACGAATTTTTGTTTAACAAATTTGACGATTTCAGAGTAAGCAGTGGCAACACATTTTTATTAAAAAACATAAACCATTTTTATTTCCAGCACGCAAGACTGTCTGTTTGAAATATTAAAGATATGCTGTTCTTCGGTATTTTGTGATCTTGCCGTTGAATCGAATTTTATATGGCGTAAACGCCAAGAACATGATACTGAATAAATAAAGTAAATAACCAAAACGTGAATAATAAGAATACAAAAAGAAATTTTTTAAAGCCATATTAGTAGGGTGTAACGAAAGTTCTAGATCAAAGTCGAATCACTCATAATCCAAAAGACGAGATGCATGGCCTGGAGGGTTTTCCATAAATTTTAATTAAACTTAATATTTACATATATACAATGTAGGCTAAAATGCCTGAATCGAATATTTAATGCTCAAAAGGCAAGAACTGAATATTTCCAGCTAAAATCTCAATCGAATTCTATTGCGTAGTGCATCGAAATTCTACCTTCAAGAAGAAGAATATTTTTTCAAGTCACGTGTTCAGAAGGGGAAAGGTCAAGTAAGCCAATAGATGGACTCCTAACGCCATCTCTTGGCGATATCAAAGAATATTCCTTAACACACTCCCCACCTGAACTCTGACAAGAGTTCATCTAACTCAGTTATACATACAGTCAAGTACATAAATCACTATTCTATAAAAATATTAAAAAATACTAATTAGTCAAACACTTCAATTCCAATACAGGTATCAAATAATAAATGTTATAACTAATAAATGAACTAAATTCTAAAATATTTTCCACTTAACTGAACAAACTTAACTAACGATATTCAATTTAATCATTAATAGACAAAAAAAGGAAAAAAGCATAACTAAATCGTTAAAGTTCAAAATATCTAAAGTTCAAGAGGATATAGATGTTGAACAGTACGTTTTAAAATCCCATTACCAGTTTTTAATTCGAATGATCGGACTTTACCATCACGTCCAGGAATAATTTTTATGATTCTACCAAGTTTCCATAAGAGTTTGTTTTTATTATCTCCTTCGACTAAAACAACATCTTCTACTTTTAGTTCTGGTTGAAGTTGCGGATTCTTCAAGAAATGGGCAGTTCTAAGATCTAATAAATATTGTTGCTTCCATTTCCACCACAACTGTTTTAACAGCAATTCTTGATAACGCTTTCTTTTTAACAGCGTTTCTCTTGTCGTTTCGCTACCGATGATTCTAGCAAAGGTCAAAGGATACTTCAAATCAGTTTGTCCAATGTTTAAGAAGTGCATTGGAGTCAACGGTTGCGGCTCGTCATTGTCGTTGTAAACGTAACTTAGAGGTCGTGAATTAAGAACTGACTCCACTTCGACAAGTAGTGTAGACATTTCTTCGAAAGTCAACAATGCTTTTCCTACGTTTTTTCTTAAACATTCTTTAACAGATCTAACAAGTCTCTCATAAAACCCTCCCCACCATGGGGCTCGTTCAATTATAAATTTCCAATGGATTCTTTCTTTGGCAATGAAATTCTTGAATTTGTCATCTTTTAAAACTTTCGAAAAATTCTCAAGTTCTTTCTTTGCCCTCTTAAAGGTCTTGGCGTTGTCAGAGTAGATGATTACGCAGTTTCCTCTTCTGCTCAAAAATCTGCGAAATGCAAGTAAAAAGGATTCTGTTGACATATCTGATACAAGTTCTAAGTGTACAGCTCGGGTTACTGCACAAACGAACAAAACAATATAGGATTTTCGAATGTCTTTAGAACTCTTTACGTAAACTGGTCCGGCGAAATAAATTCTACAGACTGCAAATGGAGGCGATTCTTGGATTCTATCCTTTGGTAAGGGTTCTGTCATCTGGTCTGCTGGTTTAGCTAAATATTTTTGGCAAATTATACAACCTTTTAATGCTTTTTTGACTAACTGTCGTCCTTTAGGAATCCAGAAGCGTGATCTGACTTTAGCTAAAGTTGCAGCAATTCCTCCATGCATTATCTTCTCATGTTCTTTGCTTACAATTAGAATCGTTAGTCGAGAATTTTTAGGTAAGATTATTGGATGTTTATTATCTAGTGAGAAGTCAGAAAATTCCAGTCTTCCTCTCAACCTCATGATTTCCTTTTCATCAATGTAAGGAAGAAAATTATACAAAGGAGAATTTTTTCCAACTGAATTACCTTCTTTGAGGGATTTATATTCTTCGGCAAAAAACTTCTTTTGCTCTGATCTTATCCAGAAATTTTCTGCTTCTTGTAACTCTTCAGCTGTGAGAGTTCCTTGAATGTCGCTAGTTTTTCTTAATTTTTTAATGAAACGTGTTGTCCAAGCAGTGACTCTCAACACCTTCTCTAATTTGCTATATTTTGATATGTCAAAAAGATCATCTGCACATTTTTCGATTGTACATTCAAGTTGATGTATATCACCGGATCTCTTTCGGTATTCCAGCTTGTTTTCATCTATTGTTTCTTTAATATCTAATCTTGGCCAAAGTTCGTGAGGGAGTTGAAGCCATTGGGGACCTTGCGTCCAAATGGTCTCATTTATTAACTTGGAAATCTTCGTTCCCCGAGATACGAGATCGGCAGGGTTGTCGACACCTGGGCAATAATGCCAATCTTGAGGTGAACTCAATTTTTGTATTTCTTCGACACGATTCCTGACAAAGGGTTTGAAGGCTTCAGGTTGTTTCTGGATCCAAAAATAAGTAATTGTTGAGTCTGTCCAAAAATAGCACGGAATTCTCAATTTCAGTGCTTTCAGAATATTGCTGACTAACTTAACTGATAACAATGCCCCCATTAATTCTAACCTCGGTAAAGTAAGGGATTTTAGTGGGGCTACCCTATTTTTAGAAGAGACAAAGGCCGTTTTGATTTCTTTATTTTCTGTCGTGAAACGTAAATATGCGACTGTACCATAGGCTTTGACACTTGCATCTGAAAAGCAATGTAGTTCGAGATTTTCGACATTAATGTTCGAGTGCATGAAAAGGTAACGAGAGATGGAGAATTCAGCCATTTGAGGTAGCTCTTCACACCACTTTCTCCATTCAGAGTACAAATCTTCAGGTAACGGTTCATCCCAATCTATTTGTGACAACCAAATCTTCTGTATTAAGCACTTTATTCTAACAGTGAAAGGTCCTAAAATTCCAATCGGATCGAATATCCGACCCAACACTTGTAGAAGAAATCGTTTTGTTTCTATTGGTTTAGATGTGAAAGACAATAAGTTCCGAACATCAAAATACAGTAAGTCCTTTGAATTATCCCATGCCATACCTAAGACTTTAAATGGGAAATTTTCTCTATAAAAATCTTCAGGATTTTCATCTGGAACAATAACCTTTTTTACCCACAATTCATGTAATTGTCTCGAGTTACTATGCCATTTGTGAAGCTGCATGCTTGCTTCCTTAAATATTTGGACCGATTCTAGACTCGTAGTTAATGCTTCATTGATCGTTGGTTCGCTTCCAATCACATCATCTACATGCACGTTCTCATTCAAAAAGTTAACCGTTGTAGGATAAAGTTTATTATATTTTTTCAGATGATGTTTAATGGTAGCGGCTAATAGAAATGGACTACTATTTATTCCGAATAAAACTCTAGTGAACCTATATATGTCAGGAGAAATGGTTTCATCATTAGGGAAATCGGAAAACATAAACCTGGTTGCGTCTCGATCTTTTTCATGTATGAGAATCTGTAAAAAGGCTTGTTTTATATCTGCGGTGAAGGCTATTAGATTATACCGAAATCTTAACAATATTTCGAATATTTCAGGGTACAAATTTGGCCCAACATGTAGACAGTCATTTAAAGAAATGGATCCTGGGGCATGCGATGATGCATCATAAACAATACGTAATTTACTTGTAGCTCGATCCTCGCGTATAACTTCCCTATGTGGCAAGTAAAACACGACATCCTCTTCATTTGAAATTTCTGAAACTGGTTCGATAATATTTTGTTTTAACTGATCTCTTAATACGTTCCTGTATTCGGAAAATAGATTAGGATCTTTTTTAAATCGTTTTCTAAGTCGATGAAATCTTTGTTCTGCGATTTCCCTATTATTATTTAGATTTGATGTGTCATGTTTCCAAGGCAATCTAACTTTATAGCGAGAATTTTCATGTTATATTTGATTCGAAATATTCGACGACTTCATTTTCAGTTGAATTGAAGTTTTCCCTCTTATCAATAAGTCCTGAGTTTTCCAAGTCCCAAAATTTTGTTATTTGTTTGGAAATCAAATCTTCCCCTACAACTACATTGAAAGCTAAAGAGACATCATCATCACCTTTTCGTCCATGTAGGCACCAGTCGAAAATAGTTTCCACTGCAACAAGATTTTTGCTTAAGCATTTAACGTGTCCCATTACTATGTTGTAATAATAATCTGCACCAATTAGAATGGCAATGGGTTTTTTACAATCGGGAAAATCTGCGAGCATCAAATTTTTTAATTGTCTGTTTTGCTTAATTTCTTCTGATTTAGGAGGAGGAATATCTGCACCTGATATGTGATCAGTTACTAATAATTCAACTTCTATTCTAGAATCGGGAGAACTTCTGTGTTCTAAAGTTAATTTAACTATGTCATAATTTTTTTGGATGGGAGAAGTATTCCCAAAAGTGTAGACAGTCAATTTTTCTTTTCTTATGACTTTGAGGTTTAATCTGTCCGCTAACTCGCGAGCACAAAAACTTTTCATACTTCCACTATCCAAGAGAAGTCTGGTAAACACCTTTTCCTTAGCTGTTTTAACTTTTATCGTGCAAGTCTGTAAAAGAATTGTATTATTTGCATTATGTGAAACGGCCGAAACAATTTCTTCTTTCTGTTCCTTAGTTTGTGTATCATTTTTCGAAATTAATATACTATCCTTTTTATCACTTGGTGTATTTTTAACTATCGAACTGGATTTAAAACATATGGCTTCTGAATGTTTACCTTTGCAAATTTTACAAACTTTAGTTTGGCGTTGTCGGCACTGTGAGATTTTGTGTTTAGGGGCCAAACAAAGCAAACAACGCGCTTGTTTTTTCAAAATATCTCTCTTCTCATTAACTGTAAGGCATAAACAGGACTCTGAGTCATGGTTTTGAAAACAAAAAATGCAGTTTCCATTTGATGACGCGGCTGCCATAAATTCATGTGTGGTGACAGTTTGTTTATGTTTCGGTGTCGGTGGATATCTGTTAATACCTTTCATTTCCGGGTTTGACTTGCGTGGAAAGGATAACGAATTAATCTTTTCTCGCGATTCTATTTCTAATCGGAGAAAGTCTAGAAATTTGTTTAAATCATAGGTTGAAAGATTTTCAGTATTTGTACGATGAAATTCTAAAGTTATATCGTTCGGGACAATTTTCATCAAAATTGGAATAAACATGTTTGAATATGTTTCTGGTTTCACACCGAATGCTGAAAGGCTTCTGACTTGAACGTTAATTGTATCATAAAGTTTTCGCAATTTTGCCACTTCACTTGAACTTTGAACGGGATTTAAATTTAAGAGATTAGAAATGTGTGTATTGATAATAAGGTCACTTTGACCGAATCTATTTTTAAGAATGTCTATAGCAGAGTCATAATTAGCCTCTGAGATTGAGAGACCTTCTATGGCTGATGCTGCGTTTCCACATAAATAAGTTCTCAAATAATTAAATTTTTCTATCTTCGAAAGTGTAATATTGTCATGAATAGTGACCTTGAATGAATTCCAAAAATTCATCCAATCGTTATAATCTCCGGAAAATTTGTGAATTAACAGTTTGGGCAATTTCACATTGCCTTCAATCTGTCTTTTGGTTTCAACTTCTGTAGATGAATTATTTAAATTCGTGTTGATATTTTGAGTATTGTATTTCCTTAAATAGCGGTTGATTTTAGACTTCGCTATTATTATTTTATCATTATATTCCATAGAAGTGTTAATATCTGAATCTAATTTTGATTCATCTTCAATCAAATTTTGTATTTTTTCATTTAAATCATGTAGTTCCGTTTCTTTATTTAACAATTCCAAACAATTTTCTAACTCTTCTTCTTTTTCTTCTTTTAAATATTCATCTACATTTTTAATAATTTGAGTTACAGAAGCACGTATATGTGCTCGATTCTTAATTAGTGTCTTCTGTTCCATTTTAATAAATTATCAAAGGAGACTTACCGTGAGAAGTCTTCGCTTACAAAGCTAATCCAAAAGGCGAAAAACACAAATTTTCAAATTAATCAGATTCTTTTCTGTGACTGATGCACCATTATGTAACGAAAGTTCTAGATCAAAGTCGAATCACTCATAATCCAAAAGACGAGATGCATGGCCTGGAGGGTTTTCCATAAATTTTAATTAAACTTAATATTTACATATATACAATGTAGGCTAAAATGCCTGAATCGAATATTTAATGCTCAAAAGGCAAGAACTGAATAGTTCCAGCTAAAATCTCAATCGAATTCTATTGCGTAGTGCATCGAAATTCTACCTTCAAGAAGAAGAATATTTTTTCAAGTCACGTGTTCAGAAGGGGAAAGGTCAAGTAAGCCAATAGATGGACTCCTAACGCCATCTCTTGGCGATATCAAAGAATATTCCTTAACAAGGGAAACTGAACATTAAGATAATAAGCTGAGGAAACACTGGAAAAAAAAACAGAAAAATATATGCCAATGCTTTTAAAGATGCATCGGGAATTCTAAACGTATATTCGTATGTTGCTTTTAAAATTTTATAATTATGCTTTTTAATTGCATATGGAGTTAGTAGGAAGAAAACTAAGCTTAATAATAGTATACTTAATAATATGAATAATGTATTAATTATTATATAATTAAAACATTTTTGTCTTTTAATTAATATTATTATAAAGCTTAATAATATTAATTAAAAGACAAAAATGGGTTAGTAAAGGTGAGTGTAAAAGCAGATTGGTCGATCCCCAGATCAGAGACAACGTAGAAAACCTTACGTTAAAATGTGAAACATTTCAGACTTTTTACATTTTTTTTTTCCTATTTTTTTCCACGTTTTTGTCAATTCATCATATCAATGTTCACGTTTCTTAGGAACATGGATCGCAAAACTTTTTTTTTCATCAACGTTTTGCTTTAAATTGTGTTTGTGCTATCAAAACTTTATGTGTCAACTATCTTACGCCACAGAAAATTCGATTCAAGAGCAAACTCACAAAATATTTAGAAACGGTATATTTTTAGATTTTCAGATTTTTGCGTGCTGAAGATAAAAATGTTTTATTCTGTGCGGTGTTGCCACCGCTTGCTTTCAGATTGTTGAGTTTTTTAATAAAAAAATTCATTAAAATTTCACAAAATATGGAATATAAAAATTGCGGAGTACTACGGTATTCAAAACTCATAATTCTAGGTACGGTCTAGAATCATGATTCTAGGTATTTAGATCGGTCATGATTATAGGTATTTTTTTCTCACAATGCGAGAAAATACATATTTACATGAAGATTCTTCATTATTTAATTTATTTAAAAATAATACAGTTCAAATAATATTTGGTGGCAACCATTTGAAAAATGATTCACTGTTTACAGTGAAGCGAAATAAAGTCCTTTCCAAAGAGTAAAAGCCTCTTTTGAGCATGTTTTTTTGCATGTTTTTTTAATTAGTTGTGAGAATGTAAAATCACATTTGGAATGAATTTTAAAATGCTGAAATACATTAAAGTCCTGATTAATCGGTCTGCAGCTAAAACGAGCCTTATCTAAAAATATTAATTTTTTATTGTGGGAATATGATGTGATTATAATCAAAAAGCATCAGGGTAAAACAAAACTGTTTACAAAGCAACTAATAAGAAACGAATATGCGTGAAATAACAAGTGATGTTACATTTTAGGGTTAATTATTCGTATTTATTATTACAATTCTGGAATATTTAAATATTCTTAAATCATCTGTTAAAAATTAAAATGCTCGTTCTGGAAACTGAAGTAAGAGTTCAACCATTAATTTTGTAATATACATTGAATCCTGCTTAAATACAAGAGCAACGTAAATAACAACGAACAGCAATGAGTAATTGACAGGAACCTACTATTAGATCCACTTCTTTCATCCAAGTCTTGGCTTTCTTGTCCTTCATTTTTTATAAAATTATCCGATGTGTGCACATGTCCTACTCGTACGTCCTATTAAATTATATACATTTTTGCTGCACTTCATTTAAACTTACTACCTTGAATGTCTCTAACTTAATAAACCGGTCTCTCGAGGCAAGTTGAAAATAACATCAAAAACTACAAATTTTGAAATTAAATATCCCAGTCAATTTTTGTCATAGAGGAGACAAACTTCTTCTGACTTTACTTTTTTCATAAACAGTTCTAAGTTTCCCCAAATAGAGCCAGGAACCAAGAGACTGCATTAAAATTTAGATTTTGTTGTTTGTCGAAAATTAAATGTTTAAAAACTTGACATTGCGAAAACATGAATATTTCGGTCATTTAAAACACTTCTATTTCTGGAAATATATGACTACGACAAACGATTGCTAAAGAATAGGTCGGGTAAGGACTTTTAAGCTAAGTAATTGGCGGGTACATATATACATATATATACACACACAGTATATATATTTACATATACGTTTGGTTCTGTCGATGATTGCTATAAAAAAGATGCAATTATTTTTCTCAAATCTAACAAATATTATTCTTCGTTTTATACAAGCATGAAATGTGTTAGGCGAACAAAGCGTTAATTTACATCCCGATGATATACAATAAAATCTATTATACTTTAATCATTCAACTTAATTTTATGTCTTTGCGTAATAAATTTAACTTCGAAAGCTTTGTGAATATTTTAAATGGGTTTGTATCAGCGTACACATTATGACTAACATCCAATCTGAAGACACACAAAAGGTTCTGCAATGCAGGCGAATATCTGACATTGAGACAAATGGCTTGGACAGTAAAGTGCTTAGAATTCAAGATACGCCCTTCGGGTAAATTGTAATTCAAAGAGCTCGTATCTTAAATGATAGGCGAAATGCGATGGCTGTAATGAATTCGACGCGCAACTGCATTTGAAGTGTCATCCAGGATCTTACATTCGACACATAGCTGTTCACAAACTGCAAGTTGTTACTGGTTCCATTATATCAATTGACCTTTGGTAAAACTGAATGATTTCAGTTTTTGGTAATTGATCCATGCCTTTTGATAAATTGAATAATTTCTGTTCAGATATTTCTCAGCTTTCATAATTAAAGGCAATATAACTTTGAAATATACTACACTTTCACTAATAAATATTTAATTTATTTTAATTTAATATCTATAAAGCCTACACTTTCACTAATAAATATTTAATTTATTTTAATTTAATATCTATAAAGCCTACACTTTCACTGATAAATATTAAATTTATTTTAATTAATATACATAAAGCTTAATCTAACATTTTCTATGCGCCCTCGCTGGCTTCATCTTCGTAACCATATCGATCAAGTTAGTATCCAGACTTGTCAACTTCTCCGATCCTTGTTGACATCCAAACTTCTCAAATAAACACATCATAACTAAATTCTTCATTGGTAATAATTACATAAAGTCAATAGTACCATTATGAAAGTTTCTTGAGATTTTAACCTAATAAATAATATTTTATAATAATACTGTTTATGCATAGATTTGGATTTCTCAAATTTGAAATGATTGTAAGGTATCTTACCCAATGACTGTCTTCGTTGTGTACATGATGGCACGTCAGTCCAGCAATCTCATGTTTAAATCCTGGCAACGACATAGCGAATTTCTTATGTTTCTTTCTCTAGATAAATACGTAAGATGTATCAGATAAAGTCTAAATTCATCATTTCAAAGTTAATGAATATTTCACAAAAAAGTAAGATTTAGAAGTCATGCTAATTTGGTTTTCTGTCGATAGCTTCCATGCTCATAGGTACATGTCCATCAAGGTTCGTAATAAAGTTCGTATAGTTCCAGTTAGAAGTTACTCTCTTGTCATAAAACCAATAAATCTGAATATTTTCACAAAGTAATAATTTGCATACTTGTAGAATGAGTTTTGCTAGGAAACTAAGAAACAAAGTTAACGGAAAAATGATAAAGCTTGTTGCAACATATTGCTAAGTAGTATATAATTATTACGAAGAATTTAATTAGTAAACAACTCAATATATTAATCTGATGATTCCAATAGTTAAGCTAGGAACATAAAGATACTCATAACTACTTCGTTTTTTCCGCATCCTGTTAGAAATTTCTTCAGTTCTCAATATCTTACAGACTGTCTCAAGGGTTGACAGAAAAAAGTGTTGGTTTAGTAAAAGCATCTGAGTTAATTGTCCTCGTTTTAATAATAAAAATGTACTTTATGCCTCTTAATATAGAAAGTATATAAAAGAGAACTGAATATATGTTATAATTTAATATAGAATTGAACTTTAGATAAATTCGCATTAAAGAAGTATTCATATTTGCAGAGTAACTTATAAAGAGATTCAATGTTAAATTTTGCGTTGAATTTTTAAACCGTTTTAAACATGAGTTTAATTTTAGGCTTACATATTATAAATAGACGTTTCGAAGCAAATCGCTTCGAATACATGAATCTGTGTAATACGTCGAGATTTGATAGTTAAATCTATCGAATGACAGAAATATAGCCGTAAATCAATTCCGTGGAGCGAGAAAGATTTAATCAGCGAAAGCAATCTCTAACCCACTTGTCAATGTAAGCTCAGCATATGTAACGAATGACATACTCGAGCACGTTTAAAGGCATACCGCAGGGAACTTTGTGAATTAAAGCTGAGAATCTATTGACGCGGATATGGTTAAAACTAACAGTATACATTTTAATACGGTTCGGGTTATTAAATTGCTATCTAATATTTGTGATATCTTTCGTTTTTCCAACCTTTCCTGATAACGGTTTCCGAATGTTTTATTGGGTGCAGATGAAAATAATGTCTATACTAAAGTTGTAAAATTTACTATCTTTCTATGTTGTACGTGCAGATGATGTTCATGTAAAAATTGGATGATTAATTATTTATAGCAAAGCCTGCTCAAAGAGTATCATCGTTGAAATTTTCGCAAGAAAATCTTGTTACTTAAATTGCAGATCGCGACTCAGACGAAAATATTCTTCGGGATTATAAGCCACTTGGTGCTGATGTGCGGCTTTAATAATATGCCCCAAGTTACTTAAGTTGTTAGTTAAAGGGGGCTTTCTCCCTGAAGGACTATTGTTTTCGTTTTGTGTTGAATCACTATAAATATCCGTTTCACTTTTCAAACTGCTGCCACCAAATGTTAGAGTCCTGCATTATATTTGAAGAAATTAAATAATGAAAAATCTGCATAAATGTATGTATATTTCTCGCGTTGTGATAAAACAACGGTACATATAGAGCCATCGAATGAGTGACGTAATCCTCCTACGAATATGGGTATGTGGAAGACCAAATTCGAAATTTGAAATTTGTTTTATTATCGATTTCATATTTTGTAAAATTTTATCGAATTTTTTATTAACAAACCCAAGGATTTCAAAGGGAGCAATGGCAACACTCTACGGGGGGGGGGACCTTTTAACTCCAGCGCGCAGAACTGTGTATCGAAAATTCTAAAGATATGCTCATTTTAAAATTATTTTGCGCCATTGCTATTGAACTGAATTTTATGGTTTAAGTGCAAAGATGATATTTAATAAATAAAGTCAACGCACAAAACGTTAAAAAAAAGCCCCTTTGGACGTAATTTAAAATCGGAAACCTTTCAGTTTTTTTTTTTTTTTTTTTTTTTTTTTATAATCAACTAGGGTAACCCCAAGAGAGTTATTTTCCTGAGAAATGGTTGCATGCGGGAAGACTTGCTCCATTTGCTCACTTAATTAAGGTTTCTAACTAATTAGAGTAAGAAAAATTAGAGTTTAAATAAAGTAAGTCAATTTTTCTTTTATTTTTGTCATAGTGTTGCATTTTTAAATATACTGCTTTAAAATGGCTCGGGAAGTCTTTGAAATTATCTAATTAATACTAATGATAAAATAAATACTTAGAATTAAATTGGTTCCCCAGAAATAGAAAGTTATCGCTCAAAACAAATTTGAAAAGTTCAGAGCTCATTGATAATTGTTGTAAACTCAGCCGATAGAGAGCGTTAGTGAGCCCTTGAATTTAAAACTGATTTGTTTAATTTTATCTTTGGAATGTAGTTAAATATGTAAGATGTGTCTTGTCAAGTGAAAAGTTCCTCGTATAATGTGTCAATAAAGGATTAAAGGTTAAGTAATTCTCAATTGCTCTTCTTTAGAAGCTCGGAAGTTCAAGAACCAGGTAAGAGCTATTATTTATATCTTATTTATTTTACGGCGCCGAAGCCCTGGAGCTGTAACAATTGAAAATGGCACAGCTTAGTGAATTAGAGAAGTTAAAGAGTAAAAGAAAAACTATTCGAACTTCTTTAACTAAAATTGTGAATAAAATAAATGACACATTAAAAAGGGACAATATTGATTATGAGGATTTGGATGATTTAAAATGTCAGTTAGAAGAAAAGGTTAATCATATCTACCAGCTAGATTCTACCATAGAAAGCATTATAAGCGATTTAGAAATGCTTGAAGTTGATGTTCTGTCAAGCCAGGAATACCGCGAAAAGATTACGAGTTCCAAATCGAAACTAGACACTTTAAGCGTAAACGTGAAAACGGAAGTAAAATTGATGTACACAATGAATCCTCTAGAATTTCTGAAGAAGGAGTAATTATTAATTATACTAATGTTAAACTGCCGAAATTAAAAACTGAACCTTTCGACGGCAAATATGAAAATTGGCAGAGATTTTGGGGACAGTTTGAAGGTGCAATTCATAAAAATAAACAGTTGTCAAAAATTGATAAATTTAATTATTTAAAATCGTTCTGAAAAGATTCCGCATTAAAATGTATACAAGGATTGATATTAACGCAAAATAATTACGATTTAGCTGTTGAGCTGTTAAAAGAACGATTTGGTAAAACCGAAATTATTGTACGTTTACATATAAACAAACTTTTGGGCTTAACTCCTGTGAAATCATGTTCGAACTTAAAGGAACTGAGACAATTACATGACACAGTTACTATTCTGGATGAAAGAGGAATAATTTTAATCGGAGGGCATCTTCAATATGCTAATATTTCGCAACAAGAAGCACATCCAGTTTTGTTGCTCAGCGTCACTTGTCTTATCTAATCATTAAGGACTGCCATGAAAGAGTAAGACATGGAATTGTAGCAGAAACGCTAACTCATCTTAGAGAGAAAATGTAGATTTTAAGAGCCATGCAAAGAACTAAGTGAATACATAAATGCCTTTTATGTCAGAAATTTCGAACGAAGCCAGTGACTCAGATTACTCCGCCACTGCCGGCTGACAGAATATCAGAAGCATATCCTTTTCAAACGACTGGATTGGATTACTTAGGACCATTATTTATTAAAGATTGAGATACTATGAAGAAGACCTATGTTGCTCTTTACTTGCTCAGTAACTAGAGCGATACATTTGCAAATGACTCTTGACTTAACTAATCAGTCATTTCTACAAGCCTTTCGAAAATTTGTTGGAAGAAGAGACATTTGCAGTGTGATCTATAGTGATAATGCAAAGACATTCCACAAGGCAAACCGATAACTGAATTTGCTGTGGAAAATCGTGAGAAGGGAAGAAGTGCAAAATTTATTTGGGAAGTTATCTATCAAGTGGAAATTTATCGTCGAAAGAGCCGCCTGGCGGAGTGGTTTTTGGGAACGCTTAGTAAGGTCAGTTAAGATGTCCCTAAAAAGAATCTTAGGAAGAACATCAGTTTCATTTCAAGAACTGGAAGATATATTGATAGACACAGAGGCAGTTGTCAACTCTAGGCCTCTCACTTAATGTTTTCAACGATCCAAATGAACCAGAACCGCTAGCACCTGGACATTTCTTGATTGGACGACGATTATTAACTCTCTCTCAAGCGACTAAAGGAATTAAAGGATTTCCTTCCTCCGAATTTCAACTTTTGAAAATTAGAAGATACCAAGAAAATTTACTTAATCGAATTTGGAAAAGGGGGAAGGCATTACATCTTCTTGAGCTTAGATCAGCTCACCAATCACAATCAGTAAACTGGCCCATAAAACTTCGAGAGAACACTGTGGTTTTGATAAAAGATGACAATGCGCCTAGACTTGTATGGCGAATGGGTATTGTGACTGAATTACATTCTGGACGTGATGGTCGTGTCCGTGCGTACATCGTGATACTTTTGAATGCAACTCTCATTAGGAGACCTGTGCAACTGTTATGTCCTCTGGAACTCTCAGTCAACATTTAATGAACATTTGCTTCTCCTGACGAACTGTTGGCCCCGAAGGATGTTGCAAACTCAGCCGATAGGGGGCGTTAGTGATCCCTTGAGTTTAAAACTAATTTGTTTACTTTTATCTTTGGAATTTAGTTAAATGTGTAAGAAAAGTCAAGTGAATTGTTTCTCGTGTAATGTGTCAATAAAGGATTAAAAGTGAAGTAATTTTCAATTACTCTTCTTTAAAAGCTCAGAAGATCACGAACCAAGTAAGAGCTATTATTTATATCGTATTTTGTTTTAATAATAGTTTTAAAGGAAAAGATCTTATTAATCATCCTCTGGTGTATTATGTTACTTCCTTTTCTGAATTTCAGTTAATAGCTACAGTAAGACTTTGGTAGAATAAAATACAGTGGTGCTACTTTGGTAGACGGTTGCACGGATTTTTGGCGAGCGATACGACTTATGGTAAACCCATTGCTGGACTAGTTATTTATGGTAACCGATACTTTGTTGTCATTTTATTTAAAAAAATAATGCGTTTCATTATACATAAATTCCGTGTTTTAAATATTATTTATGGCTTCTAAATATTAAAAATTTAATTTTGCATTTTTGTTTGAAATAAAAATTTTATTGTTTATGATATTTTATAC
Organism: Stegodyphus dumicola; assembly: GCF_044657685.1. Classification (NCBI taxonomy): domain Eukaryota; kingdom Metazoa; phylum Arthropoda; class Arachnida; order Araneae; family Eresidae; genus Stegodyphus; species Stegodyphus dumicola. The sequence goes on along the minus strand of NC_140771.1, from coordinate 165,523,302 downwards.
AACTTTATGTTGAAGATGATGTAATCGATGACGTCACCTTACTTTAAAAGTAATTGGTTTTAATATCTATAAATTTAATTTAATGTTTTAAACATTTTTATGGCTGTTCAATATTAAAATTAATTTAATTTTCATTTTTTTTAAATTATTTTATTATGTATGATTATTTAAATAATTTTAATTCTATGCGTAATGTAATCAGCTTCCTGATTGGTTACAGAATATTTGTGTATCCCACACAAATATTCCAATCAGGGAGCTGTAATCAGCTCCCTGATTGAATTGTTAATTATGATTCGGATTTTTTGTGTTACTTATTAATATACGACAGGTTAAATATTTAAAAAAATGTAAGTACATATTTTTCTTTTAATTTTAAAATTTAGTTATATCTGTTATTTTTAAAATTTAGTTCTTTTTACACATTGAAAACAGAAATAATCTTCAATATCGTTTAGTTCCATTTTATGGAAATTATCAGCAGCAATACGCCTGCAGAAGGATTCGATGAGAAGTTAAAACCATGATGGTTGTATTTTCGCTTCGAAATCCGGTAATTTCTGCTGTAAATCTGTCACAGAGTTTTGTCGTGAAAAAGCCATTGCAGCTCGTCCTACAGATGCTCGAGAGAATTCATAATTGGGGTACCTGAAGTTAAGGTAAGTACTTTAATCTCACTGCTAAGCTCATTAGAATACTCTAGTGCAACGTGTGACGGATGAGATAACACATTTCCCGCAGAAAAGATGCACTTAAAATGCGCATTCTTTCTGTCTTAAGAACAACTGCATGAACGGATGTAAATGATAAGCCAGTAGTTCAACATAGCTCGAACTCCTCATGGTTTCATTCAGCAAAATCAGTTTATCTAACGAGGACCGCATAAAAATGTGCCAGGCAGTTACACCACCGCCACTGACCTATTGCTATCTGATACCTGGAATGAAGTGTTATGTGCGTTTTATTGCTTACACTAATTCTACCACCCACCAGCAGCAGCTGGAGTCTCAACGCATCGCACCAAACATGGAGGTAGGAAGTCCTTTCCTACCTCCATGGCACCAAATGATGTTCCACCGTCTAGTGGTTGTGTAATTCTGTGAAGTGTAGCCGCAACAATCGATGTCTTCCCGTTAGCAGCAGAATCCAAAATGGCAGTCAGTTCTTTATAACTTCACCAGTTGCCGACAAACAGTCCTTCTATAGATGCTTCACTATGCACCGTAAATCTCTCGTAATCCAACGTAAGGTTGAACTTCTTGCTATCGATGCGATACGTATAAATCTTCGAACTCGATGTGCCCGAAAGTTCAGCGATTGTTGATATGGAACATTCGGCGTTGCGACCACCGACAGCTTCTCAGTAATCAAGCAAGCTTAGATCACTTCCCATGTGTGGTTTAAATTGATTTATTTGATTACAGCAAAGCACTGAAAGGCTACCTGCCTAAAGGTAGGATGCCTTCGTGGAGGACGTTGTAAGGGAAACTATCTCTTATACACATTACACATGGAGAAAACCACGAATCCGTGCAGCCAGCCTGTTTGACAGGTTTTGAATCTCGGACAGAACTACCAACGTACAGCGACTTTACCACTCTGCCGGTGGTGGGTCTCCTTTAATCATGATAACTATTATCGGGCATGCCCACCTAAGTTCTGATATCTATAATCTATGATCCCGACAAACGTCAGCGGCTTGTATTATTTTAATTTACATAGTCGTATCGCAGGTGTTTTAATAATTTCTGTTTTTTTATCATAACTACCTTTATCTATTATACTTCATTTTATGACCTATCATACAGCTTAAATAAATTAACTTTAAATTTTAAATTCTTCAAGTACAAACGGCATCCAATTACTAAAAATCTGATTTGGGGTTAAAGCTTTAATTTGTCGAAACTGATGGCGTTACTTGCACTATGCTGAAGCAGACTTGAATTTATTTATCTTGAATGCCAGCAGTATTTTAAATGTGCATTTTTCGTCTTTATTTCCTTCAACAATCAAAACTGTGAGTAGCTGGCACATCAGGTCTCGTGTGTAAAATACCATTGTTCCTATTGTTATTTTGGAATATTTATTGGATGAAAATCCCACAGATATTTAAATTTCTTCAACTTGTATAAGCAGACTCTCTTTTCTTTTTGGTGTTCGTATATGTGGCGAACGAGCTTGAGATATGAAAGTCGTGATTTAATACTCAGTGCATTCGTTTTTATAACATCTCTTAGCTATTGCGTCTGACTGTGTGTATCATATGGAAATTTATTCGAATGTCACCAGTTTTTCATATAGTTAATCTATAAAAAGTTCATTAAACTAAATAAATTTACATATATTTAAAATCAGGTGCTCCTTATTTTAAAAACAAATCTGCTGATTTTTTCGATTGAACTGTTAAAAAGGGATTAAAGTGATGTAAGTATTGATAACATTTCTTCTTAGTGATTACTAAGTAAACTCGCTTAATTACATGCTGTTCTAGAGAAGCCTAAAATTAATTATTTTTAATTTCATAATCCGAGTTGAAAACTATGTACTTATTTTATGAATTGCATTAATTCTCTGTTAAATAAATTAAATCATAAAAAACGATGAGCTACTCAATTTTTTTTAACATTTCATATCAGCTTAAAAGTCTAAGTACTTATAAATTATATAAAGTAATACAAAGCAGACAGATTAAATTTCAATAGTAACCTGAAATTCGTTTTTCAGATAAGATAAAATTTTTATCATGAAAGCAATAGTGTAAAAACCTTAATATTTCAAAATAAATTTCTAAAGAACTGAAGGTATTAAAATCATCTGTATGCAGTTGAAACATGAGGAGATACTCTAGTTAAAATTGGTAGTTGCCTATATTTCGTTTATGTCAAAGAGATATGTTAGAAGGTATGCTAAAATTTAGAGAAATAATTTTTGTAATAATTTAGCATTTCAAGCAAGTAGTTTCAACACTTTTTTTTTTTTTTTTTTAACTTTAGACAGTTTTCGAAGGAAGAATAATTTTATGTTTTATTGAAATTGACTGCTGGTTTAGATAAAGGTACACGAAAGTAAATTTATAAAATGAGCAGCAAACATAAAAATACGCAAATATGTTTTCAACCGATAAAATTCTAAATTTATAATATATCTGTTTCTGCTCTTTTTAGCGCGATTCTCTCCCATTTCGAGTTTCCTTAATATGGCGTCAACGTTGGAGTCTGGAGTAGGTTGGCTTGTTGCAAAGTTATAAGTTATTTCTTCCGCCTTCCTAGCATGCTTTCGTGGTGTGGTGGTCTGCACGCTGGGCGCGTATTCCATAGGTCCATGGTTAGATTCCTGGCGAGGGCGTTGCTCGTTTTTCATCTTTCCTGCTTCCAAAATACCTAATACCTCTACAGTGGTGCCCGAACTAAAATGGGTGGTGGATGATGATCCTCCACACCCAGGATTTGGCGATTGAGCCCCTATAAACCCCAGTCGTCCTTTAAAAGGGGGACTCTTCCTAGTATGCCTTCGTGGTGTGGTGGTCTGCACGCTCCGCGAGTATTCCAGAAGTCCGTAGTTCGATTCCTGGCGAAGGCGTTGCTTATTTTTCAATCTCTTTTGCTTCCAAAATGTCCCTAATGTCTTTACAAAGTGTTCCTAATAATGTTTTTGGATGCGGTAGCAAGATTTATAAATATTAAGTTATAATTACTTGGCGAAATTAAACATGTAGACCCTTGCTGGTATCTTGTAAATAGCATAGTAGATTTAAATAAAGAATTTCGAACTTCAATTTTGTTTTCGTATGAATCGTCTAGAACAATCATTAAACTAGTTTGCAAGTAAACGTTCGCACATTATCAACAGATTAAACTGCGTGAGTTAATTTTAAAATGAATAATTTAAAATTAAGAATTCCCTCATACATTTTGCAGGTAATAAATGTATAAAATTATTAATATATTTTTTTAATATTCTGCCCTAAAGTAGATATGTATGATCTCTATTCGATGCAGAACTTCGGATTCTTTACTCTTATTTTTAATAGGATCTAAATTTTTATTCCCTTCTCATCTCCTCTGTCTAATTCCAGTTGTTAAATATTAACACATTGTACTGTATGTATAAGTTACCAACTGTGTAATATTAACTCAAAGTAGTATTTCAGACTCTCTATTCTAATAAGTGACAACCTGTCTGAAATTCTGCAACAAATTCCTATGAAATTTTTAAACAAACCTTTTTATTACACTTAGATTTTAACAAAAGGCACCACTTGTGCGTACAATTAAAACTCTGATATTTGCGGAGAGTAAATTAACATAAAACTGAGCTTACAGATTAAAAGTATCTTACTCGCACACTACACAAATTTGACCTAACTAAACTGAATGAACATTAATGGCACAATTTAACTTCGCTAGCAAATGGTTAATACTGGAGTATTAACTCACAGAGCTAGGCGGAAGCAAGTAACGTTGCAAGGGTAGCTGCCAAAAGCTTTATATTTAAAACATGCAAACATCTCGCCTTAGATACTGTTTAACCCATATGCACTCTGATGAGCGTTAGCTCTTTATTCTAAAAGAGATTGTAAAATGGTTTCAAAATGGATTTTTTCGTGGCATCTGTACGTAAGTATGTATGTATAACGCAAAACTGATCAGCCGTACAATATTGAAATTTTGTATACGGGACTTCTGTAACATCGAGTCCCCTTTTTACTGCAATCTCAATGCCAATATATATATATATACATGTACCCATCCTCTTATCCGACTTTTATTTTTGCAATCATTGGTCGTAAACATATACTTAGCAATTACAGAAGCTTATCAAATTTTAAAAATAAATTTTGGGCAAATAACGAAATCAAGTTTTATTGCGGTCTCTTGATTTCTATATTTATATTTCGGAAAGTTTTACACTTGTTATGAAAAATTAATACAAGTTTAACTTCCATACGACAAAAATTGACAAGGATATTTAAGTTTAGAAATTGTAATTTTTGATGTCATTTTCACTTTGCTTTGAGGAATCGATTAATTAAGTTAGAATAATTTTTGGATATAAGCTTAAATGGAGTGCAACAAAAAATATGCATAATTCAATAGGCGTGCAAGGAAGTCATGTGTTGCCCACATCAGGTTTTTTACCTCTTGCCTATGTTATATTCTTCAATAATCATGCTAAGTTTTGTAAGCATAATTCTACTTAAAACTTACGTAGAACGCTACATATTGTTTTGAAATTAAGTTTTCCATCTTTGTTCTGCTTCTTTATGAATGAAATTACACTTTAAAAGTTCTGCGAGTTACTAACCCTGGTAATAAAGAATAGATTTCCTTTAAGATACATTGATTATTTTGAATATATCAATTACCAGATTATAAGGTATTTTCTCCCTCTTTCCAGCATGTCTTCGTGGTGTAACGGTATCACACTCGGTGAGTATTCGAGAGATTCAGATTCGAGCCCTGGGGAGGACATTGCATATTTCTCACGTCAATTGCATCAAAAAAGGACCTTATGATTCTACAAGATTATAAATGAAAGCTTGATTAGCACGTAATTCTTCCAGAGAAAATTCGCTCATGACAAATTTTATTACAGATCGTCAAACAAAGCGATTTTAAGCTCAAACTACATCACTGCGGGGTTCCCTTCTCATATAGCAACTTTTTTTCTGAATGATATAGTTATCATAGATGGATTTGCTCAAAAATAGGTTAATCCATCATACTTATCTTCTCAGGTACCATTTGGAACCGGTAATCAGTACTTTTAGCGATAAATATCAATCTATGTTACAGAGAACTTCGATATAAATTTCTATTTTGGAAGTTTAAATATTGTAATTTTTATATCTTTGGAATTACTTTTCTCAGTTATGATTGATGAAACTGACTTGTGAAAGCTTTGAAATTACTTTTCAATCAACTGTGTTACCAGCAATAACTTACTTCGTTTTTTAATGTTAATTTATTTTAACGTAAGAAGTACAAATTAAAATTTTAAAAATGAAGGAGAAGAAAAGAGTGACCGAAACTGTTGTATTCCAACTAACAATAAAATTAAATCTTCTTTAAAGATATTAAATCTTGTAAAAACTGCAAAAATCAACCAACAGTAAAGTTAATTATAAAATAAAATAAAAAGAAAGGAAAGATCGAAATTTGCCATTTAAGGTATTCATTGCGAATTAAATCATTATAACAAACCCGAAATAAAAATTACCTAGCAAAAACGTTAATTGAAATTGGATATTTGAAAAATGATTTAAGCGGAAATTTGTATTCAAAGAAATATTTTAGTTAGAAGTCTGAGACATGTGAACTGACTACTTACTCGATACTTCGAAACTCATTTTTCTAAAAAGGTAAATGATTGTGATATAAATGAATTCGCTAATAGAATAAAACTCTTGTTTGAACATCTTAAATTAACTTAGATGACATTTCTTTCCCAAATTTACTTTCAAAACAATGCAAGCAAATAATATGCAAATTATTACACAAGGTGATAATAGAAAGTCTTCCTCACTACAGCAGCTCTGCACGAAACTTATTTTTATGCAGAAAGGATCATTTAGAAATCCACTCTGACCGAAGTTTGTTTTCTGCGTTCTCACCAAACTTTTCCAGAATAAAATGTTGCTATGATATAATACACAACATATAATTCAACGCTACAGCGATTAAATCGACAAGAGCCTGGATAAAAATGTTGCATAATTTGAAGTTTTCCGGTTCTTTCTTCAGGGACATTTTTTAGTTGTAGAAGAAGTTATAGCTTTATAACTGAGACCAGGGTCCATGATGGCCTTCGCTGTACAGAATTTAAATTCATTTACAACAGGTTTACGTCATACTGAGCCTTCTTAATGTAATTGATTCTAATAATTAAAAATGTTAAAAATTATTCATTCTCAGGGCATAAAAAGCTTTCATACTTTCAATATAATCTCCTGTTATATTTACAGTATATTATTTACATGCTCTGGAAGTCAAAGAATGCGAATAGCAAAGGCAACAGAAGTAAGAATTTTCATGATGTTATATACACGAAGGACGGAAACCCCAAAGGAACTTATTTCCTCGAGTGAGAAAGCTTTCTTTATTGTGGCTTTTTCTGTTTGGGGAAGAATCTAACATTCTGCTATAAATCACAGTTGATATTGTTTAGGAAATAGCACAAACTCAATCTTTTCTCCCAAAGAACTCCGAGGCATGAAACTAGGTAACTCAAGTATTGTTGAAGTTGTATTTTGGTGTCATTATGCATCTTTGCATTACCACACTAAAGAGGCAGAAGTCTATCAATTTCTGGAGCATGACTACCTTCTTAAATGGATTTTCTGGGACATCATTACTTTCTCTAGAATCTTTTCTGGAACTCTACCGTCGAAAGCTGCAGAATTACCAAACATTATCTCTCTTTGAAGCTAAATTTTATAGCCTTTTTCTGGAAAGAATTTGCTATAAAAATGGAAGTCTTTTTTTACCCACCATATTCCTGAGACTTGATCCCTTGTGAATTTGAATTCATCTTCACTCTGGGGAAAAATATTCGAGATTTAGAATATTTTTTTTTACTAACAACTCGAATACCAGTTCTGCTATTTACATTCTATAAATGTTGCTGAATATCACGCATATGAACGAAGTAATAAATGAATACATGAGCTTATATTTTGTGAATGAATATTAGCTACGTATGAATTCATTGCACTTATTTTGCCATATTAACTTTACTTGAGCAAATACATTAATATTTAGAGCAGGGGTTCTCAACCGGTGGTACGCAAGAGAAAAATAGGTGGTACGCAAAAATGAAAAGTATTTTTAACTATTAAATTCAAAATTTAAAACTCCAACATCCTGATTGAGTTTTTTCCCTAACACTGGATTTATGCCATCTGAGCTTTGTTCAAGAGTGGTGGTGGTAGTAGTACTTAGTAGCGATGGTACTAAAGGTTTTCAGTTTTTGTTTTGATGGTACGCGTTAGTGAAAAGGTTGAGAACCTGACACGAAATTTTAAATAGTGCAGCATGAAGACATTTTAAGTTAAAACTAATGCCTTGCATGAAAATGCACTTTTTTGACATTAACAGAGTATATAACCTCCACAAACATTCACAACATGATTTCGTGCTCTTAATTAGATTTCTAACAAAAGCTTAAAAGGAGCCTATCAGTGCCTTCGATTTCCTACGATTTATAAACCAAGCGGCTGTAAGAATGAAAGTATGATATGAACGTTTCCTATCAAAATGAAAACAAATTTAAATTCGTCTGCGCTTCTAAAATATCCTTACGCAAGGTGCAAGATTTTATCTCGATATCTGCGAAAAGACTTCCTATTTGGATTATAATCACATGAATCTCAAACCAATATGATTCTAAACATTCGAACAAACTGACATCTGAAGAATATTTTAAGTATTCTGCACACATTTCGAGACGATAAATCACCAAACGCAACTGTCAAGCAATCCAATTCTATTGCTGCAGCAATTACGGGCAGAAAGGAGTCTGCTGTTTTTTCAATGACTTTGTTTTGAATTCCTAGATGTAGATTTGAAATCTTTAAACTGTTTGCAGATTGTCTCTTTCTTCCATAATTGTTTACCATATTTCGTAATGGTTCACTGCTACCCATCTTAGATATTTTTCTAAATAATACGTAAGTACTGTAAAAAGAAATTTTTGACCCAATAAAGGCTTAAATCAAATCCTGAATTTCAAAATTTAACGAGGAAGCATAATTTATACAAGTAACTTGCCACACCGTTGGGTAACATCATACCTTACTTGAATTTCAGAAACGGATTTATTAAATCATAATGGATATAAACAAATGCGAAGTGAACTGGATAGCTGGATCAATCGAATTTATAACCGGTAAAAATTGGGATGAATTTTCTTTATTAGAATAAAAAAGCGGAAAGAGTCGTCTAATTAGTGAATCCAGAGACAAAAAGACAGTTTCTCAAATAATTTGACTTCAAAATTGTGCATGTAAATGTCAGCAAGTACAGGATTGTGAAAATTATCCATAGCTAATCTTTCAGTTTTGCGATAATATTCATTTGAGGTGAAAAAGTTGGTTTGACATAGTTCGACTGTTTTAAACGCAACCTTGGCTGGCATTCTGCCAAAATACATAAGCTCGTCCAAAAGAGGCGTTATTACTTGCTGCGACGTGAAAGGTCACTTGAACACCTCCAGAAAGAGAGAATTTATATTCTCAAGGAAAAGAAAGTCCCCATCCTTCTACCCTATTTTCAAAATAATTCGGTCCGAATGGCGCATGCGTGTTTGCGCTCATGGTCGCAGATGAGGCAGTCGAACTATACAAAGAGTCTTCAATAAAAGAAATTAACTCTTCAGTATGTGTAGAATGGAATTCAATTTCAATATATTTTAGTGCTCCTTTGACTGAAACATTTGTAAACAGTGATTTAACATCAAAAGAGACCATAATGGAGCGCAGGGAGAAATATCTAAGTTTATTAACAACTTCAAAAGGAATTTTTACAATGTGAATATTGTTAGAAAGTGTTATATATTAATATTAACATTCTTAAGTTACTTATGAAATTGTAGAGTGCCATAAATCAAGTGTAAATACAATTCAAGAACATAGCTAGAGTGTATCATGTGAATACAATAATGCACTGAACAAGGTGTGAGGTGTAGACACATACATCAGTATAATTAAAGTAACTCAATTTAACATAACTAAGTATTCATTCATAAAATATGCGTTGTGAAGTTGAAAGGCAATATATATAACCCATTCTAGTCGTTAAAAATGGTCCAGTGTTCTAAAATATTTAAAATTAAATAAACAAGGTATATAAAGAAACAACTAATATTTATTCTTAAAAACAAATTTGTGGTACATGGTTACATTTTTTAGTTATGGCGTGTCAACATTTAGTACTATAGTAACAACAAAATAAAATACCTTTAAATTTTTATAAATAATCATCAACTTGGGGGCCCCACAAAAAATTACTTGAACCTTATGACATTCATTAGATAAGTTCGCAGCAATAGGTTTAAAATTCTTGTGTGGGGAAAACACGTGTGTGGGGAAAAATTCTTGTGTGGGGATAATTTGAGTTTGGAAAACACGACCTCCCTTCCGCGTGGTTACCGGAGTATACAGCATATCTATAAAAATAAACGAAAGGGGTGAGCAAAACTTAATTTGACTAAGGAGAGGAATCAAGGAATGAGGCCAGGCTCCGATTCCCCCTCCCCTGGACTGCACTTCCATCCGGAGGGTTCTAAACTTCATTAGTTCCTCAGGCCATGTTCTCTTGATAGGATATGCGACGCACTTAAAATCAGGACTTCCTCCTTCCTCCTCAGCTTGCGGTCTCAAAAGTCGATGTCGGTCTGCGTCTTCAGCTCTCGAACAAAGATGCAGTCGCTTTTTCTTCATTTGGTGGGGACCTTGACCTTGAAGATGGAACGGTCGTCCAATTTCGGCAGCCCACACTATGCGAACCAGAGATTCTCCGGGGAAAAGATCGCCCGCTTCTAGAAGTTGGGGAACATCTCCTCTTTTCAGTGCTACCCTTTCAAGGCTAGAGAGGTCAAAAACCCCGCCAATTGAAATGCGAACTAAACTCTGGTCTCTTCCAATGTCCAACTCTGACATGGGTGGATACCTAACGGCCACCAATTTCAACCCCATAAATAATCCCTCGTAGAACAATTGCACGTAACAGATCTTCGTGATAAGGAGTGCAGAAAATGCCAAGTTGAACATATGGTGCAACGCTTGGCAAAGAAATTCAGGGACGCTGTCTGCCTGAGATAAGAAAATAGTTTCTCAAAAAAATTCTGGGAAACGAAAGTTCCCTTCCAACAATTTGTCGGTGTTGAGATATTTCTAATCGCATAACTTTACTGTTTGGTGTCAAAGAGCTCAAGCAGTATTTACGGCAAGGGAATTGGATACATTTTTGGAAACAGAAGCAATTGCGGACAGAGTTGCAGATGTTTTGAAATCAAAAAAGGCTTACGCCTTAATATTTGCGCTTCTAAGTGATAATGTTATTGCTTCTCTTCAACGTGAAGACACAGCATGTAAAATATGGAAGAAACTACAAGCTACGTATAGGGCTAAAGGTGCAGTGAGTCAAATTTTAATGTGTAAACGTCTAGCTAACCATAAGGAAATCCAAGGATGTGTCAATGAGACAGCATATCGACAACATAATGAACTTGGTGTGTAGTCTACGCGTCTCTGGCTCTGAAGTAAGCGACTTTGATATTATTATTTACATTTTAATGTCTTTGCCAAAGGAATATGAAAATGTTAAAGCATCTCTAGAAAATCAACCAACTGATAATCTGAGTTTGGACTTTGTTACAAGACTTATTGATTGTGAATCTCTTATGTTTGATTATAAAAGTGAAAATAAGTACTCTAAACCAAATACGGATAACTCTGTTTTTATTAGTGCTCGTAAAGAATTGTTTTATACTTATTATAAAAGAAAAGGACATTCTGTTAAATTTTGTAGGAAAAAGAACTGCGTCTGTCATAACTGTGGGAAAACTGGTCATTTCAAAAGTGAATGTTTTGATAATTCTAAAAAGCAGGCAAATTCAAATAGTAACAAGTATGCATCCCCTGCAATATCTTTTATGGCTGGAAATCTTGTGCATGATCAATTTATTATTGATTCTGGTGCAACTTCTTATATGTCTTCTCACAAGAAATGGTTTACCTCAATTAAGCCTAAGACTGGAACTGTTAAGTGCGCGTCTAAGTCGGCGGTTTTAGAAGTGGAAGGAATTGGTGATATTTGCGGTAAAACTAAGAATGGTGTTGAAATAATATTAAAAGATTTTCTTTACGTTCCAAAATTAAACGGACAATTAATATCTGTCAAAAATATTGAAGCAGCAGGTTTGAGCGTAATTTTTAAAAATGAAATAGTTTATATTGAAAACAAAACCAAGCGTTTTAGATTTGGATATTTGGACAAATGAGGACAATATTTTAGTGATTTTTCACCAAATCTATTTACAGCTTTAGCAGTAAAGAATGATTATTTATGGCACAGAAGATTAGGACACTGCTGTGATCAAAAATTAAAACTGATGAATCTTCCTGCAAAAGAATCCTTTTGTGAAGTATGTGTTCGTGCTAAACAAAGTGCTTTGCCTATAGAAAAGGGTCCTCGCATAAAAGAATCCAAACTGCTTATAACTATACACACTGATATATGTGGTCCAATAGAACCTCAAACACTCCATGGGGAAAAGTATTTCATGACTATAATTGATGACTACTCGCGATTTATGGAAATCAGACTGCTCAAAAGAAAAAGTGACATTGTTGATGAACTCAAGCTATTCTTTAAATTGAATCCAACTGTTACAAAACTGCGCTGTGACAATACCAAAGAATATGTCAGTAGAGAATTGCATGATGTTGCTAAAAGAGCAGGTGTAAAAACAGATCCTGCACCTCCCTATACACCTTTTCTAAATGGTGTTGCTGAAACAGCAAATAGAACTGTACTGGAAAAAGCTAGAGCAATGATACTTGAGGCAAAATTACCAAATTTCCTTTGGGGTGAAGCAGTACGTACGGCTGCTTATATAAATAATCGACTTCCAAATAGTTCGATTGACAATTGTGTTCCTTATTTTCTGAAGTATGGTGAAAATCCTGATTTAACAAACATGCGTGTATTTGGCTGTGATGCTTATACTCTTGTGCCACCATCGCAAAGAAAGAAACTGAAAAATCTGTCAGAATGATATTTGTAGGTTATTCCACAAAGGTATATCGTTTAATGATTCCAGAAACAAGACGCATTGTTGTTTCCAGAGATGTTGAATTTAATGAAGAAAAGAGGAAGGTAGAAAATCAAAAATACATTCCCGATAGTTCTGATTTGACTGAAAATGACAATGATTACGTTAAAAATGAAGACAAATCAATTTCAGACACTGATAACGGCGAATTAAATGCTGCAAATAAGAAGGAGGAACAAAGAAAATCTTCCAGAGGAAAGAAACAGCCAGTCAAGTATCCTAATCCTGAGATTTACCAAGTAATGTTTGCACAGCAAGACACTGTGGCATTTGAAGATATTGTAAATCTACCACAAGTAGAACAAGAACTATGGAAAAGAGCTATGGACGAGGAAATGTAATCTATGGAAGATTACGACGTCTGGGACCTACAAAGTTTACCCCCTGATAAAAGAGCTATTTCCTGCAAATGGGTTCTACGTAAAAAACGAGATGGAACTTACAAAGCCAGGCTTGTTGCTCGTGGCTTTATGCAAAAGGAAGGCATAGAATATACAGACACGTTTTCTCCAGTGATTAGTATGTGCTCTTTACGTTTAATCCTGGTAATTATCAATAATGAAGGTTTGCAAACTTTTACTTTAGATGTCAAGACAGCTTTTTTGAACGGTAAGTTAGATGAAATCATCTACATGGACTAGCCAAAAGGATATGATGATATGAGTGGTAAGAAATGTAAACTTAAAAAGAGTTTATATGGTCTTAAACAGTCTCCTCGGCAATGATATCAGAAATTTCTTAATTTTGTTACTAAATTAGATTTTAAGCAATTGAACTCTGAACCATGTATTTTCATCAGAAATTTAAATTGTAAGAAAGTAATCATGGCTCTTTATGTAGATGACTTATTAATTGCAGGTTTGGATGTAAAAGAAACAAATTTTATAATATCATTGTTATCTAATGAATTTCAAATGTCAAAATCTGAAAGGGTCTCGGAATTTTTAGGCATTAGACTGAAATTTGAGTCTGGTTGTTTATATTTAGATCAGAAACCATATATTGAAAAATTACTTGATAAATTTAAAATGTCTGATTGTAAAACAAACCAAACTCCCATTGAACCAAAATCTACAGCAGCTGATTTTCAGAAAGGAAATGCATTTCATGGCCCATACAAAGAATTAATTGGATCTTTACTTTACTTGGCATATATTACAAGGCCAGATATTTTATTTGCAGTAAATTGCTTAAGCCAACAGCAGGAGCATCCTACTGATGTTGCCTAGTGTGCTCTAAAAAGAATTCTTAGGTACTTGAAAGACACCTTAAATTTAAAATTGATATACAAAAAGGGTGATTTGGAAAGGGCAAACTTATGTTTGTATGTAGATGCAGATTTGGAGGGGGGGAGATACTCAAGATAGGAAATCAATTACTAGTTATTTTATAATGTTTTTAAATTGTCCTATTATGTGGTGCTGTAACAAGCACAAGCAAAAGTGTATTGCACTTTCATCAACAGAAGCTGAAATAATTGCTTTATGTAAAGGTATTCAAGATGTTTTATGGATAAAAAATGTAGTAAATGAAATTTTCAGTGTTAAAAATGTTTATAATTTTGAAGATAACCAGTCATGTATCAAAAGTATTGTTAATGAAAACTTTTCAGGTAGGTTGAAACATATAGATATAAAATTAAAGTTCATTCGTAAGACTGTTAAGGAAAATAATATTCGAATTAAATATATACGGTCAGGTTTACAAATTGCAGACATGTTAATTAAGGCTTTGTCCAAAACAAAATTCTATGAACTGTTATCAATGAGCTGTTTAAAAATTGTGTAATTCTTTTATGTTTTGTATAATGTGCGATTAAGGGGGAGTGTTGAGATATTTCTAATCGCATTCTTTCTGGTTAAAAGAAAGTATAGCTTTCTGTCACGTCCGATACATACATTAGCTTTCAGCCATGCCCGAGTTATTCTGAAACTTAATTCCATTTTATGTTATTTCTGATTGGTTATTTATTGTGTCTTGTTTATGATTTGTTAAACCATGATATGTTGTAAAGTTATATATATGACTTTTGTAACCGCTTATCCCTGCTTGTTTGTACTTATCTCTACTTGTATTACTCTGCTTGTGATTATCTCTGCTTGCTTGTATTTCTTTGCATGTAACTCTGCGTGTGTCTCTGCATATCTCAGTAATAAATATTTGTTTTGCGAACCACGGCATTTTCTATGTTTAACAGTCGGGAAATAAATCTACTATATAATTTTCATCAAAATTAAACAATTCAGGTACAGTACTTAAGGCACTAATATTTGATAAATTCAGTTTAATCAAAATCAAATACACACACAACAAAAATGTTTTTACAGTTGATATAAGGAAGAATAATCATTTCTAAAATTATGTTTTTTCAACACCTGAATCGACATTACCAACAGAGTCAGAAAATATGTATTCATAAAACTTTACCAGAAGGATGGGTAAATGTTAATCTAAACTTATTAAATTACACCCCGAGCTAGTGTAGTAGCAAAAAAAAATTTACAAGTTAAATAACCTTGAGGGTCAAAACTGTCAGTACAAACAAAACCAAAAGAAAAATTTTAGTTCTTAAACAAAATTAAAAGTTAACCAAACTTCACTTTAAAGATAATTTTAACACTTGTAGGGTTTATATTTATTTTAACTAACATTTATTTTAAGTTTAAACTATCTTTCCTGTCAAGCCTTACTTTCCCCTGGAACTGCCAATGCCAGAATATGTAAATTTTAGTAGAACGCGCAAGCATTCAAATTATCAGCGGAAGTAGTATGAGTTAAATAGCAAGGAAACGAGTTCGGTGTGTGATATTCTTACTTAGCGAGCGCGGAGGTAGTTAGCGAGAATTGAAGAACCCCGCGTTGCGGCCTATGTGCTTGGCGGGAAGTAGTGTTAATCGTTCCAGTGAGCTTCAAGTCTGCTGAATTAGCAGCGGTATTGTAAAACGCGGTGAGTTAGTTATTTTAGAGAACCTCGTAGTTAGAATCTTGTCTTTAGTTTCTTTTCAGGTTATTATTTTTATTTGACTGCCGAGTTGGCACCGTCTGTAAGCGTCAAGAGAACGCAATTGTAATTTATTACGTTGAATAAAAAGGGACTTAAACCCTTCACAAGGCTCTATCTTTTATACAAGTTTTCACAGTCACCTCTTGGTTGCGTGCAAGTTGGAGGCGCGCAACGTTATATTGGCGCCAGAACAATTATCGAACTGAAATGGCCGAAAACTGGATGAAAGCCGCTGGACAACACCAAGAAATGACAAGTCAGATAGAAGGATTTGGATACCTGGTCCAGACTTTGAGAGCGTCAATCAAGCCAAACGTCCATTTCGACGGAAAAAATTCGGTGGCGGTATTTTTAGAAGGTCTAGAAAACCACTTTCAGCTCTACCCTGTGCCTGAAAGAAAAAAAGTTGCCATCGCCACATCAGCACTAAGAGGACAGGCCGCGCTATGGTGGAAAAACATAGGAAAATTTCTACAAGGTGAATTTGGAAGCCCGACATATATATTTGACAATTTCAAAAAATCGTTAGTAAAGGCCTTCCCCATAGTGAAAGATCGCGCACGGCTGGAAGCCGAACTATATAGTTTCTACCAACGGGATACAGCAGAATTGACGGACTTTATTTTACGAAAAATCAAGCTAACGGATATGCTGTATGGAAAAAAACCTGATGCGGAGATAATTGAAATAATATTACCAAGATTGTTACCCGCTGTCCAAGACTACTTTGAAATTAGAAACCCAAGCACATTGCAGGAACTTTTCGAATTGGCGGTGAAGTTTCAAAATCGCAGAATAGCGGGAAAAGCGAGAGGGGAAACATATTCTCAACATACCCGAAGGAAGGAGGAACCAGAAATGGAAATCACTCATATGGGGGAAAGAACTATCAAGCTAACGCATCGAAACTCGAAGGTCAGGGCCCAAAAAGAAAATTTGAAAATAAGCATCCGCGTACCCAGAAGACACAGATTGAAAGGAAAGCTTTAAACGACTAGAGGGGCCTGTGAAAGAGAGGGTCCAGACCCCGAAAGTTTTAGAAAAACCCTCAAATAGACATCTAAATACAGTCATCGTAAAAAACTCACAGCTACCAATTATACAAGTCCTGGTTGGCGATGTACCAGTAGAAGCCCTCATCGATACAGGAGCAGAAGGAAATTTTATGAGTGAAAAGTTCTTCAAAAAGAATTTTTATAGGATACGACTATTTAAAACCAAAAATACGGAAATTATAGCGGCGCAAGGAAAAACATGTCACTGCATCGGGAAATTATCATTAAACTTACAGGTAAAAGAGGAAAATCTCAAAGTATTAATTTTTGTGGTGAAAGACCTACAACACGCTCTTATTTTAGGTATGGACTTTTTAAGGGCCGCGAGGGCCAAATTAAATTTTCAAGATAGTTCCGTGGTGTTGGAGATGGACCAGAGGGTGGTGGAACCTGTGGAGACACCTGAAGTGGACCTTAGCCATCTGAATGACCATGAAAGTAAAGCAATACAGCAAGTGGTGAGTAATTTTTCTCATTTGTTTTCAGAAAAACCAGGAAACTGCCAGATAGTAACTCACAATATTCAATTAAATGCCGAAAAACCTTGTAGGACTAAACCGTATCGTTATGATAAACAAAAAGACCTAATCATCGAAGAACATATTCAGGAGATGTTAAAGAATAAAATAATAACGCCCATAAATAGTGAGTACGCGAGTCCAGTCGTACTATGTAGGAAAAAGAACGAGTTTCCTCCTTCGGATAAAAGGGCTTGGAGGTTTGCTATTGATTACAGAAAACTAAATAGTATTACTAAATTTCCAGTTTACCCTTTGCCGGTTATAGACGAGATCATTAGACAGATCAAATCGACAAGATATATGTCTACTTTGGACATAACGTCTGGCTACTATCAAATAGCTATGAGACCCGAAGATATACACAAAACCGCGTTTATAACAAAATCGGGCACTTATGCATTTTTACGCATGCCCTTTGGGTTGTGTGGGGCCCCATCAACATTCCAGAGAGCTATGGACATTATTCTAAAGCCTGTCCTAGGAAAATCAACTTTAATTTATCTAGATGATATAATTATAACGAGTAGTACGTTGGAACAACACATTAATGACCTCGAACAAGTTTTTAAATTATTAAAAGAGGCCGGTCTTACAATTAACGCCTCAAAATGCAAGTTCGCAACTAAAGAACTTAAATATCTCGGTTATAAAATTTCGCCAAAGGGTATAGAAACGCAAGATTCAAAAATAAAAGCTATTAAGAATTTCCCACCGCCCAACACCGCCAAGAAACTTTCATCCTTCCTTGGGTTATGTTCTTACTATCGATCTTTCATAAAAGATTTCGCTAATATTGTTGAACCACTCTTAGTAATCAAAAGAAAAAAGAGTAAATTTACGTGGACAGCGGAAGCTAACACAGCTTTTCAAAGATTAAAAGAAGCGCTTATTAATGCCCCTGTTTTAAAATTCCCTGAGGGGGACAAAAACCTGGAAATTGCAGCAGACGCGTCAGACTATGCGGTGGGTGCGATTCTTATGCAAAATAACCATCCGCTGGCATTTTTTAGTAAAACATTGAATCAGACACAAAGGAATTATACAGCTACAGAAAGAGAAACATTAGCCGTATTAATGGCTGTACACAAATTTCGAGTTTATTTCGGCAAGTCGCCAGTAACAGTCTTTTCGGATCATGCGGCTGTTGGTAGACTTTACTCGGGAAAAAACCTAACGCCCAGGTTAATAAGATGGGCTTTAAAACTCCAAGAATATAATATCACAATAAAATATAAACCGGGTAAGGAAAACAATGTAGCTGACGCACTTTCTCGTATAAAACTGGACGATGAAGGAAATGAACTTAAATGCGCTGTGTTGACTTCAAAAATTTTAGATTCTAGAGATACGGTTATTACTGAACTGAAAGCTGATCCTGAATTTGGAAATATCTATGCTTATTTGAAAGACCCCGAAAGCTTTGAGCATACAGATATCGATGCGATAAGAAAAAGAGCAAAAAACTATGAAATAATAGATAATTTATTATTCTATACGAAAACAACAAACGAAAATCTTGAGTATAAGCCAGTCATCCCAGCCTCGCTTCGATTAAGCATTTTGAAGGAGTTGCACGAAAAAAAAACAGCGGGCCACCTAGGGGTCAGAAAGACTTTAAAAAGGGTACGCGAGGCGGTATATTTCCCGCAATTATACAAAACAGTAACGGCGTATGTCAGGTCCTGCAATCAATGTCAGTTAATAAATGATATTAATTACAGCCTGGCCGGGTACTTAAATAGCATTCGCGCTACATTTCCGAATGAAATTTTAGGCATAGATCTTCTTGGTCCCTTCCCCCAGAGCGAGTTAAATAAAAATCGTTTTCTTTTAGTAATAGTAGATCATTTTTCAAAATGGATAGAAATTGTTCCTCTTAAACGCGCGTCAGCCAAAACAGTCGCAGATGCATTCTTACACAGATACATTTTAAAATACGGTGCACCGATAAAAGTTATTAGCGATAACGGAAAACAATTCATTAGTCAAATATTTGAAAACATATGCAATGGACTTGGCATACGCCATATCAAAATGGTTCCGTATAGACCACAGGCTAACATAGCAGAAAGAGTTAATAAAAACATAGTAAAAATAATTCGCAGTTACGTGAGCACACATCACAAGCGCTGGGATGGCTACATAAATGAATTAGCTTATGCTTTAAGAACGGCACATCATGATACTACGGGAAAAACTCCAGCAGAATTATTTTTAGGCAGAAAGTTAATTACGCCTTTAGATAAATTATTCTTTGTGCAACAAAGAGAGCAGGAGTTTAAACAAAAAGATGCGCAAAAGTTGATTGATCAGGCGCTTAAAACCTCGGATACGGCAAGAAATAGACAGAAAATATATTACGATAGAAAACGCCGTGAAGCAGATTTTAAAGTTGGGGATAAAGTATTGAAGCGGAAATTTTCTTTATCAAGTGCCCCAGACAATTTTATGGCAAAGCTAGCTCCAACGTTTGAAGGCCCCTATGTAATTCAGGAAATCAAAGGAGTAGTCTTATATCTTAAGAACGAGAGAGGGGAAATCTGTAAAGCAAGTTCCGACCAGGTGAAAAAATACTATAATCCAAATGATTTTGAAATCCTTAAAAGTTTCTTGCAGGACTCAAGTCTAAACGAAGTAGAAGAATCAGAGACTACAACAACTATTCCACCACCCAAGAAACAGAGAACTGAAGAGAGACCTAGCACTTCTACAACCCGGACGTCGGTATCAGAAAGAAAAAATAATTTTCAAACTCCAGCGTTTAAGAAAAACAAAAATATAGATGCACTGGCTAAAGAAACCGTGGTAAAGAGAAAAACACCACCTACAAAGGATGGCAGGAGAAATTTCACATCAAGGAGAACGCGCACACGGCCACAGAGTCAGGTGCCAGCAAGGCCGCCGTTCCGGAAACTGAAACGCCAACAGGAGGCACAAAAATAGGAGGAACAGAAGAAATTCAAGAAGAACTCCAGACCGGAGGACGTCAAGACCAGCCGTCCCAGGGAGAAACGGAGAGGACAACAACCAGACGATTACTCCGCCAAGAGGCCAGCGTGTAGAGGACGCAAAAGAAAAAGCAACGTGGACGACACTCGGAGATCAATAAGGAGAAGATTGACATCCATGAAACCTCTAACTTGGGATCAATTTTGCCAAAAACGGATGACGGAGTTTCAAGCATCGAAAATTCAAAGATAAGTTAAAACCTTCTATAAATTTTTTTTTCTCTTTTGTTCCGAAATGTTATGCATAAGTACGAAGTTCTATGTTTTGACGAAAGTCAATATGTCTCGGTTGAGACTTAGTTTTGTTTTACTTTATTTAGCTAAGGCAAAAGTATTATATTCTTTAAGTGTAAAAGCTAAAAACAAGCATTTTCTGTTGGTCGAAAGACTAATTCTGTTATGTTAAAGCCAAAATTTGGCCGGAGATAAAAATAACTTCGTATTCTTGTATTAATAAGAATTTTACTTTCAGTGCCGCCAGCTTGGCGAAGAATGAGTAAAGTAAAAATTTATTTTCTCTTATTCATTTTATGGTAAATTGTAAAGAGCATATGTATTAAACTTTTGTAAATGTATGTAAATACTTGAAGGTTATGTAAAGGTAGAATTTAGTCTAGAAGCATAAAATTGTAGATGCTAAAAGTGAATGCTTAAAAGCAATGAAGTCAAAATTTAAGTATTAAACTGTAAAGTCATGCTTTAGAGCGAAAGCCTGCATGTTTAAAGATGAATGAGGGGGAAGTTAGAATGAATGTGTTTTGTAGGGTTCTCCACCTACATTTGAATTTTTAAGAATACTAAAGTAGCTCATTGAGTTGTAGAATGTCGAGTAAGATGTGTCTATTTGATCGTTGAATTCTAACAAATCATGGTGGTTAGGGGAAGTGTTGTAAGACTAAAACACGAATATTCCCGTTTGACACCACACACGGTGGAGAGCCAGGGTAAAGTTAAATTAATGCTTGAAAAATTGAATGAATGTGAAGTAAGCAATAACTAAGAAAAACGAATCGTTTAAAAACAAAAATTTATTGTGTCAAGAAAGTGTAAATTATAATGTATGTAGAAAGATACTGATACTTATTCCTTCCAGATGCTGGAAGGAAAGACCAAGATTGATTGATTGAAATCCAGGAAAAGTTGCTGTAAGAAGAAAGCTTTGTAACGATCAACAGAATTTTAGTATACAAATGGTTACATAAGATATTTTTTTTGTGTAAACGAGGTTCTCGCCTATTAGTTCAGAATTAGAGAAACTTACAACAGGTCGTTTGTAGGACCTGCTTCCAAGTTTTCCAAATTCTGGCAGCGGCAAATGTAGGGTTTATATTTATTTTAACTAACATTTATTTTAAGTTTAAACTATCTTTCCTGTCAAGCCTTACTTTCCCCTGGAACTGCCAATGCCAGAATATGTAAATTTTAGTAGAACGCGCAAGCATTCAAATTATCAGCGGAAGTAGTATGAGTTAAATAGCAAGGAAACGAGTTCGGTGTGTGATATTCTTACTTAACGAGCGCGGAGGTAGTTAGCGAGAATTGAAGAACCCCGCGTTGCGGCCTATGTGCTTGGCGGGAAGTAGTGTTAATCGTTCCAGTGAGCTTCAAGTCTGCTGAATTAGCAGCGGTATTGTAAAACGCGGTGAGTTAGTTATTTTAGAGAACCTCGTAGTTAGAATCTTGTCTTTAGTTTCTTTTCAGGTTATTATTTTTATTTGACTGCCGAGTTGGCACCGTCTGTAAGCGTCAAGAGAACGCAATTGTAATTTATTACGTTGAATAAAAAGGGACTTAAATCCTTCACAACCTTTCTATCTTTTATACAAGTTTTCACAGTCACCTCTTGGTTGCGTGCAAGTTGGAGTCGCGCAACGTTATACACTACCAAACTTAAATTAACAACTTACGCAAAAACTTACAATTACTTTAACAAAACTAATAAAATCAAATTAATAGCAGTTACTGACAAAACTGAACTAAGAAACAGTAAAACTGAAGACTTGAAATTAAGAAATAATTAATACATAAGAAAAGTAAAGGAGCAAATATGGAAACTAAGTATTTGACCAAAGAATATGATGCCGTTCCTGAGTTAGAAAATACAGGCAGAAAAATTGCAATTTTGTGGACTTTGGGGAGAGCATAAAATCTAGCACAATTAGCTATAGGTGACATGAATGACTTTTTAAACTGAGTTGTGAGTACCTGAGAACATTTATCAGTTGTTTTAAGTTTCGTGAGGTCAGAATTTGAAGGGTCTTTAGGGATCGATGAATATGGGCCTTCATTTATCAGTTTCGTGATTCCATCAATGTATGTGTGTTTGTCCGTATCAACGATATATCCACCCTTATTGGCTATCGAAACGTCAGTGTCAGGATCAGAATGAATTTCACCTAAGGCCTACCTTTCTTTTTAGGCAAGATGAAACGATTTTTGTTATTAAAATTCACGTTATGAGTAATTAAGTGGTGGATTGTAACATTCTCTGCTTCTAAAATTTTAGATAATTTAAAAGCTTTCTCAAAAGGAGCGATGATTTGGGGGTTACAGCCGAAAACATCACGGCAAAAATTTCGCGAACGAAAACGTCGCGGAAAAAACAATGCAACGCAAAAACGTCTTCGTACAAAATATCGTTGTTGAAAATAAAGCTGTTCAAAAACTTAGAAGTTTAAAAACATCGTCGTCAAAAATATCGTGGTAAAATATAAAGCACCTACAAATCATCGCATGGCGATAACATCGCACACATACGCTTTTCAGGTTTTAAAAATTGTAATGCATATTCGCATAAAGATTTGAAAGCGCAATGAATGTTGATGACACTTTAAAAATAAACGGAAACAAAACAAGGTATAATTTTTACCAAAACATTATCAGATTAACAATAGTAAAAGAAAGTAATTTGATAATTAACTAAGCAATTTTCATAGAGGTAACGTCATGCAGTTATTTATTTTCCTTTTCCTAATATTTTTGAGCTGTACTTTTCATGAAAAATTATCAGTAAAATTTTATAAAAAAAGTTTAATTTATAATGACCTTTGTTAAATAACTATGTAAATTTAAAATTATGTTAAGTGCTATTAGTTACATTCCTTTTGAATTTTTAAATGCTTCAATTTCCTTCTCACGTTTTCAGAATCGTTTATTAGTTCATTTAAAAATATGAAATATAAAAGTAAAAATATCCATCCTTCCTACTTGCTCTCCCAATTCCTTATGCGAAAGTGCATTTACAGTTTTTAAAACCTGAAAAACGCATGTGTGCGATGTTACCGTTTTACAATGATTTGTAAGAATTTTATTTTTTACCACGATATTTTGAAACTGCGAAGTTTTTTAACTGCTTTATTATCGAAGAGGATATTTTGTACCACGATGTTTCAGAAATGCGATGTTTTTCTCTTTGCTTTCTTTTATCTTCCGATGTTTTCTACCAAGACGTTTTCGCCTTGCTTTATTTTCTCCGCAAAGATTGCCTCTACGATGTTTTCGGTAGATACCGATTTGAGGAACTGAAGATTGTCTTTGAAAAGTTGAAATTATTTTTTAATACCTTCATAAGATCTTCCGAAAGATGAACGTTAACGATAGTAATAATGCGATTAGTATTTACAATTGGATAATTAACAGAATGGGTTGAACTAGTCGACTGGAATTTAAACTCAAGCACTTTTAATGGCGTGAACGAGCGATAAGTTATGCATAACTTTCAAAAAATGAGACTATTTCAGATTACAGTTGTATAAATTTGGGTGTGTATCGAACGTATGCGTACGCACTTATTCATGCAAATGTATACCCCTGTATGCATATCTAATATAGGTGACCTTATTTATCCAAGTCAAAACATTATAACCTTCATTAGATTTTTCTAAGTATGCGTGTTTACTCAATCATGTTTATGAATTAATTTAATTACCTCAATTAGTGTAACGTCTAGATGTACTATATACTTAATGCATAATGCGTCTCCAACATGCATTTAATGTATGCATATTTGTTTATCCCTGTGTCACTATTTCTTTACTTATCTATGCATGTGTAATGTTAGTGTAATCCAAATTATAGGTGATTTTATATATCCAAGACAAATCACTATGATCATAACATTTTGCGAAGAGTCCTGTATTCTCTACTGTGCTAATGTATTCTGAACCGCATAATGTTATGTATTTGTCCTGTATTATATTAAGTAGCTACTGCATATATATGTAATGTATATAATCAGTGTTATTTCATGCGTATCAATGTTCATATTTCTATGCATATTTTAAACGTGCTTCAAGGTATATTTTAAGCAAGTCATATATTGTCAAAGTATTATCCAATGTAACAATATGTGTAACTATAATTTGTGCGGGTAATTATAATTGTTATCGAGGTCCCCGTAGGAAATCTTATAATATTGTATCTTGAAGACCCTGTATTTATAAATATAATCAATGCATACTAAATCGGCGAGGCGCCAGTGTGCTCCCTTCTTGACATCTGGGGCTGTTCTAGTTACTGGTGGACGTGGTGCTGTACTGATTAACCAGTATGGTAGATGCACAGTGCCCACGTCCTCCATCTCTTTTACTTGTATAAATTTGGAGTGATATTCTAATGTTTGCATTTAAGCAAAAAATTGAGATAATTCAAGAATTTCATACCATTCAAAAGTACCATTGAATTCATTTTATTTTTCATTTTATGCTTAAAGCGTTCGGTTCCGATCTATAGACATATTCCGAAAGGGGAACAAGCATAAAACTGGTGAAGACAAAAATATATAAATTAGAGAAAATGGTTCAAATAATATAAAGAAAGTGTTAAAAGGAAGAAATTCACTACAAAACGAAAACAAACACTACAAAACGAAATAAGGAAAAGAAATATAATCTAAAAAAAAGCAATACACTACACTATTGATGCAACAAAAAATTAGCATAAAAATTTGCACAAGAAAGTGTCATAAAATGATTATAGAGACATATAAGCAAAAAGAGAAATTCACCAGCTTCCAAATATGAGGGAATCCAGCAACCATGCGGAAAGGCAAAGCAGAAAAAGAAATAGCGCAAGTGCGCAAACAATCCAGATTGAAGGAACTTACTAGAAATTTCAATTGGCAGCAAAAATCAAGAGAGAAGAGAAACACGCCAGAGTAAAACGTAAAATTAAGCAAGGCAATAAACTTGTGTTTGGTGTAGTAGTTGCTTATAGTAAGTAGCTTGTAGTTGCAACTTTGTTTTTGTTACCCTTTATTTCCTATTATGCAAGGAAAATCTCACGATATGCCTTATTTCGCTGTTAATTTATTTTAATTTGATGATTTATTTAGACAATTGTAACTTAAGATCTTTTTCTTAATAAACCATCAGATTAGGAAAATTCCTATGATAAGAATATTGGGAATATTTCTTATTTTTTGTAATGTATCTTTACTTCATGTGAAAAACTTCATGTTTAAAAGATAGCAATACTTTTCAAAAGTATTTAGTTTAGTATTTATCACCTTATTGTACATAATTCGTGTTTAAAATGTTAGGTTGGTTACTCAAAATTAGCTATTATTCATGAGAAGCTTCCAAATATTTGGAATTCATTGAAACAGTTATACTATATGTAAAATGTAAGATATAACATGCCTTCCTTGAAATTTATACTAATTAATGCTAAAATTTGGAAAACAGTCATAGATTTCACAAGTAATGTATTTCAATATGTGTTTGCACAAATCGAAGGTTTTTGTTATTTGGAAAATTAAAATGCAATGCACTTTTGACTGATGAAGTAAAAAGTATAATTTTAAAACTAATCAAATTTGTCTAACCTCTCTTTCCTTTCACTTCCCTAAAGGGTAAAATTAACAAAATATATTAATCTTATACTAGAAAAGAAGAAGAGAAAGAAATCTGTTTGCAGTAGGTGCACTCACCTGACAAATGTTTATGTTGTTAAGAATGTTAGGAACGTTACATGTTAAGTGTTGCCATACCTTCTTTAATATTCGCTGTACTATTTATGATTCGGATGTGAACTGACGAAGATATCCGGATTTGCTCTGGGTACCTTCACCGGTTAAAATTGTTACTTAGTTACTTAGTTAGGAGTTAGAAAAAATGTTTCCAAAGTTTTTGTTAACTTTTTTGTTCTTCTGTCGTGTTTATTCACAAAATTTATTCGAGTTGTTAGCAAAAAAGTACTAACTTAACATTTAAAATCACTGGAAAGTATTAATTTTTTTAATTATTATTTGTTTTGAAGATGAATACAGCAACGATTTGTAAAGCATTTAAAATGGAATCCTAAGTTTTAAAAGTTTATTTTCGAAAAGAGGTACAATGTTATTTTTATACATTTAAGAGTGCGAATTTTAAGCTTCCAATAATACGATAAGCTTTATTATTATGATGTTATTATATGATTTGCCTTCTGTGAATTGTTTTGATGTTATTTTTAAGATATTATTGGATGAATGAGCTTCAAGGCACGAGTTGCTTACTTTAGTTATCATTTATTGTTTCTTTAAATATTATTTCCAGCGTTAGCAGTGACATCAGAATCTTAGCAGAATTTCATTCGTTTACTCACTCGATTCGTTAGAGAATCGGGTGCTTATTAGTATCTATGTATACCCGAACGATTTCCGTATTTGTGAGAAATTGGGGTAGTGTTTACAGACTTGGAGTTAAACAACGAATTCTATCAAAACGTTGGAATTAATTACGCTAAGCCGGAGCAGCCCCTTTTGCTTCAACAAGCCATGGTGGAGTAAGATCGCGTAGTTAATGAAACTTATTTTACTTATATTCTAAAAGTACTCAAGGTGTTTGACTAATTGTTGTCCGATTACGCATAATTAATCGTTTCAATTAATTACCGTTACCCGAAGAAAACGTTAGCGCCAGACGGAGAATTATCCAGTCTAGTTAACTGGATCCTACCATTAACAATGCTTTTCATTGCAGCATGGCTCCATTAATGATAATTTAAGTGAGTATGAAAGAATTTCTGTTTAAACTGCGGTTTCTAAACGTCTGATGAGAAATTTATTTCAAGAGCTATTTAATGGCAAGACTCTAATTGAGCTTTGATTCGGTTATGGAAAAGAGATATATTCCTTGGTTCTTCAATAATCAAATAAACTTTCCTTTAGCAGAAATAAAATATACTTTTCACAGCATTTGAAATTGAAAATCCCCTAGTATATTTCATTTCCTTGCCTTTAAGTACGAAATAAAATTATAGATAAATTCAGAGAAATATATTATAATTTGCATGGTACTTTGGGGTAAATACATTAGGATATTTACATTAGACATTTGTTTGTAAGTATGTAAATGAATATGTCTAAAATTATATGCAGGTGTCCCATAAATATTGGTACAAACTTTAAGGACAGGTAGGGGACATCAAAAAGACTAAATTGCATAGCAACCCCATGAACACAAACGTCACCATACACTGCTAGGGATTAATGGTAATGGTTTTAAGTACGTGCTTTGCTATCAAATTTGTCAAGCACTACACAGACTGGACCCACGTGAGAAGCCTCCATATTAGGCAGGAGGTGAATTATCCAGTCAACGATCGCTTACCTCTCTCATATCCACTGCTAAAGCGTTAGGTGATTGCATTAGTTGTTTTAAAACTACAGCAAATAAAGCGTTACATGAAATGATTCAATGAAACATCTATACTATATGTAAAATGACAGATATGATAATATTTTTAAAATATACTTGACACAGGAATTCAATAACAATATGCAAAGTATTATAACAATTAAATCTATATTTGAGGTGTTTATGATATAAATTTTTAAAAAATAATACTAAATTAAAAAAAAGATACTCAAAGTAAATTTCTACTAATTTTTTGGTGCAAATATTGCAAAGTAGTAAAAAAGAGGGGAAAAGGGATACTCAATTTAATTTTGGAAAAAAAGAAAAAAAAAGCATACATGAGTATAAACAAAAAAAACTGCAAACTTTACAAAAAGAAAAAAAAAACTTGAGTAAAAAGAGTAAACATTGCTTCAAATTAAAGAAGTACACGTTTTGATATCATTAATGGACAAAACTATGAGTTTTTCATACAAACCTATATTAATGAGCTATAAAAATTCGTCAGCGCAATTTAAATATACAAGATAGTATATAAAACGTATAATGGTGAAAAATAATATTAGAAAGAGAAAATCAACGAAACTTACTAATTGAAATTTTATTCAGGGGAAGAAAATGTATTTAAGTTGTAACAAATTTCGATACAGTTACTAAGTTTATTTAATGCTCCTTTTGATTTCATTAATTGGCTAAGCCAATTAGTCGGCGACTTCTTAGTTTGGCCTTACCGGTTGCCATCAGTAAATTATCTCGATTGCCGTTTAATTTAGTACTAGTCTTTCAGATTGCTCCTGATGAAAAGAAATCGATTGAGCTCATGACTTAAATGTACGCCAATACGCCAAACGTAAAGTTGTTGCTTTACTAATTTCATGTTTCACTTGGCATGTTTCTCTTCCGTTTTCATTATTGTTCATCTTTAATATTTAATAAAACTTATTATAGTATTACTTCTTATTGTATTTACTTGTATTATAATTATAATTTATTAATTGGTGAAGCATTTAATTATTTTTTTTCCATAATAAATTCAAGATATCAAATCCATATGGCTGAAGAGCGTGAACAAAATGTGGAATCAGGGTGATAATTTTGAGATTTGGAGGGAGTGTCAACTTTGAAGTCGTGTATTTAGAATAAGTTCTTAATTACCGTGTTAATCAAGTAGATTAAATAAAGGATAATTTTGTTTTTTATAACAAAAGAAAGATAAGTTAATAAAAGTAGCAACTACAATTTTCAATGATTTGCCTTTATTTTGCAAAACTAGGTATTTGTTTTGGATTTTATCTGGGAACGTTTCTTTTTAGACTATCTATAAGATTTTTTTTATCATTACACGGTACTGGTAATGCAAATTTAGTATTTTATAGAGTAGTATGTATTGTAGGTGATTTAAATTATGACAAATTAATTCGTTAAATTATAATTGGTAATTTTTTTCATATATATGTATATTCATACTGTTCGGAATTTATACTATTGTTTATATCCTTTTGAAATATTTCGATTGAGTAAGGTAATTCATTTATTGCTTAATTGAATACCAAACACATGGTTGTGTTATATTCACTGAAGTGACAAAAATCATGGGATAGCAATATGCAAATATACAGATGGCAGTAGTATCGCATAGAAGACGTATAAATGCGAAGTGCTTTGGCCGGGCTTTCATTTGTGTTCACGTTATTCATGTGAAGAGGCTTTGGCGTGATTATGGCCGCACGACGAGAATTAACAGACTTTGAAAGCGGAATGGTAGTTGGAGCTAGACGCATGGGTCATTCCATTTCGGATATCGTTAGGGAATTCAACATTCCGAGATCCACAGTGTTAAGAGTGTGCCGAGAGTATCTAATTTCAGGCATAACATCACACCATGGACAGCGCAGTGGCCGACCACCTGCACTTAACGACCGAGACCAGCGACGTCTGCGTAGAGTTGTCAATGTTCACAGACAAGCAACGCTGCGTTACATAACCGCAGAAATCGATGTGGGACGTACGAGGGACGTATCCGATAGGACAGTGCGGCGAAATTTGTCTTCCTTGGGCTATGCCAGCAGAAAACCGACTCGAATGCCTTTACTGACAGCACGACATCGCCTGCAGCGACTCTCGTGGGCTCGTGAGCATATCGGTTGGTCCCTAAACGAATGGAAAACCGTGGCTTGGTCAGATGAGTCACGATTTCAGTTGGTAAGAGCTGATAGTAAGGTTCTGTGGCGCAGACCCCACGAAGCCATGGACCCAAGTTGTCAACAAGGCACTGTTCAAGCTGGTGGTGGTTCCATAATGGTCTGGGCTGTTTTTACATGGCATGGACTCGGTCCTCTGGTGCAACTGAACCGATCATTGACTGAAAATGGATACCTTCAGCTACTTGGAGATCACTTACAGCCATTCATGGACTTCACGTACTCAAACAACGATGGGATTTTTAATGGATGACAATGTCACCGGGCCACAATTGTTCGCGATTTGTTAGAAGAACATTCTGATTCTGGGCAATTCCAGCGAGTGATCTGGCCACCTAGATCGCCCGACATGAATCCCATCGAACATTTATGGGACATCATCGAGAAGTCAGTTCGTGCCCAAAACCCTGCACCTTCAACACTTTCACAATTATGGACGTCTATAGAGGCAGCATGGCTCAATATTCCTGCAGGGGACTTCCAACGACTTGTTGAGTCCATGCCACGTCGAGTTGCTGCACTTCGCCGGGCAAAAGGAAGACCGACAAAATATTAGGAGGTATCCCATGACTCTTGTCACTTCAGTGTATATTCCCTACTGCTATACTGTATTCTCTACTTCTGGTAATAAGATATTTTGGTTGAAATGTTGAAGTTATAATTTATTCTGTTGGAACACAGCTATTAAACCAAATGACATACAACCCTCGCCAGAAATTTATTCAACTTTTAATTGTTTTCTTTCTGCGTGCATAAATCTTCAGTTCAAGGACTTGTCACAATGAATTTACTTTCTTTGGGACCTTTTTCCATTGAGCGATGATTAATTCATTAACGTGTGACGTTGCGTGTTGTTAAATAAATGAACCCAAAGTGTACTTAAACCCTTTAGCCAAGAGATTCTTAAATAATTAATTTTGATTTAAAGGAAAACGGAAAGAATGGCAAGTATTTAAAGAAAGCCATTTTGGATTTGGATGAATGGCATAGAAATTCTTTAACATCTCATAAAGTGTTTGCTTATTTTCACTTTGAAAAAAGACTGCCTTGTATTCACTACAGATAATTTATGTTACGAATCTTGAAGAAAAAAATAGCATAATTCGATAATGTATTGTATGGAATTAAATGAATTATAATCAAATTGTGCGGATTAAAGTATAATAAGAAATAATATTTTGCAAATTTGTAATAATGACTGTCGCTTAGCAACGTCTATAAATTACATATACAACTTATTTGTCTCTATTTGAAGGGAAAATCAGAATTACACTCTATCAAATTCATGTTGAGTAGAAACAGATTAAAAGCTCGTGTTTGATAACGGCAGAAGCGTGCGAAACAAAGTGAAACTCGGAGACATACTTTTTTACACTTCATCAAATGCTTTATAATGAAAGGAAAAGAATTTGAACAAAATTATGAGCTATTTTTACTTATATATGTGTACTAGAAAGCCCGGCGGTCATTCGAAATGATCGCTGTTCTAGATATTATAAATTGTAATTAAAATGATTTCTGCAAAGGTGTCCGCTAATTCAAACTGAATTACCCAGGGCAGGTGGCGAGGACGCCCCTTTGCTTACTGGCCCACGGGGATTCCACCTTCTACTTGCTTAATTGCTTAGCGTGCAATGAAGGAAACCATTGGCGGTACATTTCTTAAGAGCCATCGCTAGCTCAATAAATAAAGGTGATTTAAATAATAAAATGTTAATTCAGATGTCAAAGATCTCTTTGCACACATTTCTTGTGTAGATCTTTCCATCATTTTTAAGCTCGCCTTGCAAAGGACCATCAATTATTTTTAATTTTTCACCCGTTCTTTCACGAAGTCTTGAACAGGCAGCATAAAGTTGACCGTGTCCAAGTGCAGGCTCAGGTAAAAAAATGCCAACATTAAGCGTTTGGCCCTGAGACTTATTGATGGTCATAGCAAAGGCAAGTTTACAGGAAATTGTCTACGTCTCAATTGAAACGGCAACCCTGTGCCGTGGCAACTTCATCCCATTGCCTAGTACAGTTACGCAAGCAACCAATAAACTATCGGCGACAAACAGACACTTAAGCCTCATATATATATGGGGCGAATTAACATCATCTCCTCCGAAACGGCTGGCTCCCGGGCTTAGCGAAGCAAACCGTTGGATTCTGCAGTGCCGTGTCCCGCCATTTTGACCATTCGCGTCTTCGTGGGACTTTAATTAGCCGAGATATTAATTAAAAACTAATTTTTCCCCTACGTTTTTCCTACATTTTCCACTTTCTTTACCGGGCCACAACGGGAACGGCGCCGAGTTGAAATTCGAGACGCGTATCCTCGGATTCCAAAAAATTCTCCGAACCCATCGATACCGTTCTCATCTTTGTACAACTTTAATCGAACGAGATATTAATTAAAAACTGCGGAAACGTTAATTTCCGAGCTCATTTTTCCGAGTGGTAGCAATAAACTATCGGCGAAAAAACTTAGGCCGCTTATATATATAAAGAAATTATTATATAAATGTAACTTAGGTAAATGTAAGTATATGTAAATTCAAACCCTATATAGCAAAATGTTTTTACATTAAT
Organism: Stegodyphus dumicola; assembly: GCF_044657685.1. Lineage (NCBI taxonomy): Eukaryota > Metazoa > Arthropoda > Arachnida > Araneae > Eresidae > Stegodyphus > Stegodyphus dumicola. Next base: position 165,490,486 of record NC_140771.1, on the reverse strand, counting down.
TAAAGTTCCAAAATTTTAATTTCAGCAAACAATCAATAGTGGCTTCAAAATTAAATTCGCATATAGTTATTTTTGTAATTAATTTGAATTACTCGCACGCATGAAATTAAGTAATTGGTTGATAAGTCTTTATTTGCTGTAACACCTTTTAATTTACCTTAAATCACCTTTAATACCTGGACGGACTAATCTTTCGCAATAATAAAAGTAATTTTTGACGCCTTTTAATGTTTATTTTACGTCTTATCAACTGGATATGGTCGTCTCATAATTTAGGTTATTCGTTTCCCACAGCGGAGCGTCTGAATCTACTAAAATAAACTATCACGGTACAAAATTTTATTTAAAAAAATCCTCTTTTAGCTTTAGAATTAGTATCAACTAATATTAAGGAGAAAGTAGGTGGATCTGCAAAATTTGTGGTGAAATATCACATCGGAATGAATCGTGTAGCTTCGCATAAAAATTAATGAATGATGAAAAGATAACGGATACTGCGTAAGAAATCGTTTTTTCGATGCTTGTTAAAATGCCACATCTCTAAAAATAAAAAAATATAAATTATTTGTTATAAAATATTTGTTCTCATTGTGGTTACCAACATCTTGATATTATGTGTAACAGACTTAAAATTTCTCAGAATAAAAAGAAATGTCGTAGTTGAACCTCAGAATAAAATTCTTCCTGAAATCGAAAATAAAGTTCTTTCAAATCAGAATAATTTTTGGGAACTGCACATGCAAAAGTTGTTTTATAGGTACATCAGGAACTGGTTTAAAGATTTTTTAAGAATACTGTAGATTCTAGAAGCAAAATCGCATACGTAACCAAGTATGCCGTACAAGGTTAAAATTAGAAATGATAAGAACAGGAAACATTTTAAATTATCTTTCTGTCGGTGTAGAAATAACGGGAAATCATAATCGTTTAAAACTCAATCTGAACAGTTTATATAGAAAATATAATTATAAAACTGAACTCTTAGATCAAACAATAGTTTGCTCCTTGATACCAAGGGTTTAAATGATAAATTTATTGAAGTCCTTAAGAACTAGAGAATATATATCTGCGAGGTTCGTTAGAATGGGAATCGCTCGTTATATGATGAAGATGCTGAAGAAAAAACATTTATTGTTTAGTAGCGGACTCTGCAGCACATTTTTTTATAGGAAGAGTAGAACATTTTCCTAAGACTGGAATATCACCATTTGAAACTAAGCTTGACGGGTCTTTGATGGGAAATCTAAAAAATGAAAACTCAAGAAATACCTGTCGATCCTTTCTTTGCTTTTGCACTTTCATACGCATAACTTATCAGGCTTATGGCATTTAAACACCAAAACCCCGTAGGAATTTCCAGTGATGGAAGCAAAACAAAAAGCTTATAATAGAAAGAAACTCGGAAACATTTTAGATACTGTAAAGAGAGATAACACCAGTAGATATAAACTTGAAAAAAAAATCTTATCCTCGATCGTTGATAATTCTGTTTACACAATAACCGGTCTATAGCATAAAACAGAAATTATATTAATTAATGCCAGCAAAAGAAAGGAATACTGAAAAATATTTGATTATTGGGAAGCTAATGAAATAATTGAAGTAGTAACAAAAGGGATACCTTTTTTCAGAATCATCCTTTAATTATGTGTCAAAGTAAACTATTCATATTTGACTCGTTTTTAAAACTTCTGACCATTCTAGAAATTCATCCTCACTTAATGATTGTTTGACTAAGTGTCCAGTTTTAATAGAAATTATGTGTAGTATATTGTGTCGTTTTCGAAAGTACTTCTTGAAGTATCTTCCGATATCAATAAAAAATTTTCCTAAATTAAAATAGAATAGAAAAGTCGAGATTTTTAAGATTTTGTAATAGATGGACCGGAAAGTAATGTCACTTTCTTACATTAAATTCAAACGAATAAATTTGTAACAAGTTTTTATTTTTAATCAATAATATAATCACCCTCGTTTTCAGCAACCTTTTGCCATCTAGTATGCCGATTTCAATTCCAGACCGATAAAAATCAATTTGTTTTTGAGTAAAATATCTCGAGATGGCATTTTGGACATCATCCAAATTTTTAAATTTTTTGTCACTAAGAAATTGTTGTAGGGATCGAAATAAATGGAAATTCGAGGGTGCGATATCGGGCGAATATGATGGGTGAAGCAGTACCTCCCACCACAATTCATTATATTTTTCCAGTGTTCGTCTTGCACAGTGCCGTCTTGCATTATCGTGTTGCAGAATGACGCCCTTTCCGTTGACAATCGCCAGATATTTTTCGATTAAAGATTGGTTCACTAGATCCAGTTGTTCACAATAAAGGTCTACATTAACAGTTTTTCCAGGTTTCAGCAATTCAAAATGAACAAGTCCGCGAATATTCCATCAAACACCCAGAAGCGCCTTTTGGGGATGTAAACCCTTTGTAACCCCTATTAAAACTGCCTTTTGAGTTTTGGATTATATAGGACTTATTTTTTAGTCTCCACTAATCAAACGATCAAAACACAGTTCTGTATGGTGCCGTTGAAGCAATACGTTGCATGTGATGGATAGGTCGGCCTTGTACTTTTCGTACAGATTATGGGGAACTCAAAAACCTGCTTTGCTTATTTTCCATTCTGCTTTAAATGTTCTTGGATCGTTGGCCAAGGTTGGTTAAGAGTGTTTGACATGGATTTGCTTCCCCTTCTGCCCTTAGCGTGTTGTTTTCAACCTGCGCAGAAACGACATTACTTTCCGGTCCCCCTATTAGTTCGACCCTGACGTTTTGAATCGAGAGAAAAGGAAAACTATTTTTAAGCAAAGAAAATAAATCCTAATTGTACTACCGATATTCCTTGTCTTGCAGAAAAACAGTACAAATGACAGTCAGGATTGTTAGGTTCTCTTAGTATTTGAAGAACTCTGAAATAAGACTGTCACCTGAGATTCCAGTAGACGAATTTGAAAATGTCAAAAAACATTTCAATTGCTAATTAAAAAAAATCTGAAGGTTCGAATTCATGTAAATCAGAATTAACAGCTTATTAGAGCCCTCGATGACACTGGGTCTCAAAGATCATATATTACGAAAGAACTGGCATCAGATATGGGGTATGAACCAGTAGGTGAAGAAAAAATGAAACATAGTCTTTTTGGGGGTACACAATTAGTGCAGGAACATAAAAAATATCGCATGATAATAAGTAATACAGAAGGTACTTATAAATGTAATTTTGAAGTTAATGACCGAAATGAAATATGCGCTGCTGTAAAGAGTGTGACAAAGGGAATGTGGATGAAAAAACTTAGACGACAAGGAATATGGCTGAGGGATTTCAATAACGAGGAAGATCCTCTACTGCAACCTACAAAATACAACTTTTTATTGGGGCAGATATTGCTGGGAAGCTGATGACTGGCAGAGTGAGGAAATTGAAATGCGGATTAACTGTAATTGAAACTTATTTAGGGTGGACAGTAATAGGGTAGTGGACAGTAATAGGACAGTAATACTTTTAAGATTTCGATTGAAAAGAGTAACAGCTGATATAGTCAAGCCTTTTTGCAGATAAATTTGAATCCACAAGATAGAGATTATTTGAGGTTCTTGTGGTATGAAGATGGCGATCTAAATAACTTAGTGATCTATAGACATTGCAAAGTACCATTTGGGAGTAACTTTAAGCCTTTTTCTATTAGGTGCTACTATAGCATATCACTTGGATAATGTGGAGGAGGAAACTCAAGAAAAGGCCAGGAAATTTAAAGAATCATTTTACATCGATAATTGCCGACCAGTTTCGACAGTTTTGAAGAAGTTGAGAAATTTATGAATTCGGCAAAACGAATAATGCCAGATGCTAAATTTGAGCTTCGGGATTGGCAGTACAATACACCTGAAAAAAATATAATCCTGGATTATTCTCAGAAACTGAACCTTCTTTGAAGGCAAGCGAAAATACAAAAAATTGTATTTCTACATTGGGCCTTGTAAGGAAAATACTCTCAGCTGTGACACAAAATAATTTCCTGCTCAAGAAGTCCCGTTAGTAACGAAAACGAAAATTTTATCTTTAGCACAAGCAATTTTCGACCCGATTGGATTCTCTTGTCCTTTGATACTGCTGCTGAAATTATTATTACAAGAATGTTGCAGATCAAAACTCTTGTGGGATCAAGAAATCGCAGAGAAGAATTCGAAGAGTTTAATTTATGCCATAATCAAATTCTTGAATTGAAAGGTATTAAAATTCCTCGTTGGATTGCGAAACGCTCTCAAATTTATGAACCTGATAAATGGAGTCTGCACGTATTCTACGATGCCAGCAAAGTGGCCTATGCAACATTCATATTTATTAGAATATAAAATAATGAAGGCGTATTTTGTCAGTTAGTGCAAGTTAAGTCCAGAATATCCCCAATGAGAGTGACAACAATACCTCGCTTAGAAATATTACCTTGCCTAATTGGTGCTTAACTAGCAGCAGTGGTAATAAGAGACTTACATCTAACGGATATTAAAACTTTTTACTGGACAGATTCCAGCAATGCTCTCTGTTGGATTGAACGAGAAGCTGTTTGGGCTACATTCGTGGCCAATAGAGTAAACGAAATTAGAAAACTAAGTAGCATAAATGATTGGTATCACATTCCAGGTTCACAGAACCCAGCAGATATAGCTTCAATAGGATGTACAGTACGACAATTAGTGAAGGATCAGTGGAGTGGTGGAAGGGGCCAGAATGGCTGAAAGAAAACTTAAGGATTGACACGTATTATGAACTAGTGCAACCCTACGAATCTGCAATAAATTCGGAGAAAGGAAAATGTGCCATAACAGCTACCAACGTTATAAATACTAGGGATGTATTCTACAACAGATATTCTTCATATAAAAAGATAGTAAGGATGATAGCTTGAATGAAACGATTCGGCAAAATTGCCATAAATTTACCTAAAGATCGTATCTTCGGTAACATTACTTTTGCAGAATATGCAGAAGCAGAAAATGTTCTTTTAAAAAAATCCAAGAAGAAAGTTTTGAATCTCATGAAGACAAAACAATCGTATCACTGCAACCTTTTGTGGATGAGAAAAGAGTGATACGAACTACGACAAAGATCTCTCAAAGAAATGAAAGTAGAAATTTTCGATTTCCGATAATTCTTCCTCCCAACCATGTTATTTACCAACCTGTTAATCAAGGAAAAAACACGAGAAAAATTCCCGTGCAGGTATTCAAGCCTTAATGGCAATTCTGAGAGAACAATTTTGGATTCTCAAATGCCGAAGTACAGTTCGTCATGTAAAAAAAAACTGTGGTCGCTGTAGACGATTTAAGGTAACCAATTTTGACGTGAAACCCCTACCATCACCAGATGAGAGAGTAACAGACTATGCAGTTATCCAGATTACGGCTGTCGATTTGGCTGGACCCTTATACCTTCGAGGCTAGAAGAAATCATGGATATTTACATGCGCCGTTTATCGGGCAATACACTTTGAAATTGTTACTACTCTATCCATAGAAGCATTTATGCGAAGCTTGAGAAAATTCATAGCTCGGAGAGGAAGACCAAGTATTATATATTCAGAAAATTTGTGAGAACTAATAACCTTTTTCAGAAAATTAATTGGAAGGAAGTGGAGTTAAAAGCCACGATTAAGAAAATTTAATGGAAATTTAATCCTCCTACATCGGCATGGCGGGGAGGATGGAAAGACTGATAAGAATTATAAAGGACATATTGAAGAGTATTTTAGGTAGGGCAAGCCTAGATTACGAAGAATTACTCACTGTGTTATATGAATGTGAAAACGTCGTCAATTCCTGTCCTTTGACATCATGTCCTTTGATTTGAATATCGGAAGACATTCAAGATTTAATGCCTTTAAATCCAAATATGTTTTTAAGGGACAATGTAGAAGGTTCTACGATTGAATTCGATCACATAAATGGAACAGAGCTGAATAAGCGTTAGCAGTATAGTCAGAAACTCAGAGAAGATTTAAGAAAAAGATTCAGAGATGAACACTTAGGACAACGTAAAAATTCTAAGAAATCCGGTAAAATCATGGAACAAGTGAAATTAGGAGAAATAGTTTTGATTGGGAATGAAAACAGCAAACGGATTGATTGGCAGCTAGGAAGAATAATTAAGCTGTATCCAAGGAAGGATGGACATGTTCGTGTTGTTCAAGTAAAAACAAGGAACGGTGACATAGTAAGGCCCGTGCAGAATATTTATCCTTCAGAAATAGGTGAGTAATCAAACGAAATGACGGTTTTGCAGTCTATTCCGGATGGAAGAGTCAAAGCAGATCTGAAATCTCCACTAGGTGTTTCCAGGAGTGTGCGAATAATATATAAGCCAAAGAGACTTGTTCTGTCATGTTGAGTACAATTCCATCGTACTCCAGGAGGGGAGATTGTGACGAAACCACGAGCTGATAAACAGAGGGCGCTGACTAACAGCGCTCTAACAACGCAGATGTTTTTGAGATAAAAATAAATAGTTGGGAAGTAATTAACGGAAAAAGTGATCCCATGTAAAAACAAATGAAGAACTGTAACAAAATTGTTGGTGATGTATGTATTTCGTAAATAGACTGTAATAAAATTTGTTCTAATAGCTTCACATTATTGGATTTGTGAAGATCTACCTGACAGTCAGACTGAACGTAAGTACAAAGTAAATTCGATTTATTAATTTGATATTTTGTATTTTTACGTAACGTAACACTTAATACAAAACTTTTGGAGTTGCATCACTCAATGTTTCAAGTAAATATTATTGTATAGCAATCTGACTTCAAGAAAGATTAAATAAAGCTTCTGGCCGTTTCGATTCCATGATAAAAAGGCAAGCAATTTTGGGTATAATAGTGGATAAAATTGCAGATGCAGGTGAATTGATAAGCAAAATGATTGTGAATAAAGCATCTTTTTGCATTGTTTGTCCGTAGCAGAGAGAGAATGCTTTCTATCATCTGATCCAAATCATCTCATAGCCTGTATGGGGCCTGAGCGCAAAGGTTGCCTTGGAAAAAACGTTGCTTTGAACGGAAATGTTCTTTTATGAGTGATTATTCTGAAGTAAGCTAGAGTTTGAGCAAAAATTCTCTTTATTAAGCATGGCGTAATTTTATTATAGAACAGATTATGGAGAGATAAGGAAAAAAGTTAGACAAACTGTCTATGAGGTCTGTTATTTTTTAAGATGCGCTTCGTCAGTTGCGATGAATCCCATGCTATATGAAGAAGAGCAAAAGAAGAAAGATGTTTGTCGCTTTTCTCGAGGTACTAGGAAAATTTGTGCGTATACTTTGTAATTGATTTTGGGAGTAAATGCGGTGTCTGATATTTGACCGGTATAAGATGTTATGCATGGTCATGTCAGAAGTCGGTTTTTAACTAATAATTTGATCAAGATTTAACCGGTAAGAAAATTTAGGAGAGACGAAATAAAGGCGTGTGGACAACAATCGTCGAAGGCTTGATGTTAAGACGTGGCGATGAAAGGGGAATATAAGAACAAAATGAAGTATGGAATGGAGATATCAGAAGTTAGCTAATATTTTACAAAATGATAAGAATTATCTGAAAAGTGGATTTAATTTTGAAATCGATGGTTAGAAACAGGCTGATAGTCTGCGTAAGGTGGAAAAGAGAAACTGATAACTTACGAAAAAGCAAACAATAAACTGAATTAAATTGCTACTGAGTGGCCACTGAAAACTTTTCAAAATGTTCTTTAGTTTGTGATGACGGGAAAAAGAAACGAATGTGACAATTCTAGACTAGAGTATCGGTATCCTTCTTGTAAAAATGGTGCAACGATCCGTATGATTGTTCCTGTCAGTGACGTTTGGGTGCTTCGAAATATCGATTATATTACCTCTTGTGCTATTATCAACTGAAATTCTGCTTGAGAATGTTATTTAACGAGTGAAGAAAAATGGGAAGGGAATGTGCGAGCTCTAGCCTTAGAAGTCCAAACCTTCGATTGTGATGATTCAGCAACAATGTGAATAATGTGTTCCTGTGTTATTAAGAAACTGCTCTGGAATGATATTTAGCATGATGAAAAGGATGGTTACACAGCTACGGTAATGGACACAATAAAGGACTGGGCATCCAGTCAGGGATATTTGTGCTTGGATTGGAGTGGTGGATCGAGTTATACTTCAGCGCAGGATAAATTATATAATTGTTTTGATTTTTCCGGAGCCTCGAATTAGGCCCACGTAATAACTCTTTACCTCTTCTTAGCATGTAGTAATGAATGTGGAATCTGTAAAGAACTCTCATTTAAATTTTAACTATGTCAAATTAAATTTTATACAGAATTATTACGAATTTTAGGAAATTGTTTTATTGCACCACAGATTAGGGTTACAGCCGAAAACATAGCGGCAAAAACATTGCGGTCGAAAACGTCGCGGAGAAAACAAGGCAAGGCAAAAACGTCGTGATAAAAACATCGTGAGAGAAAATAAAGCAAAGAGAAAACATCGCAGTTCTAAAACATCGTGGTACAAAATATCGTCGTCGAAAATATAGTGGTAAAAAATAAATTACCTACAAATTATCGCATGACGATAACATCGCAGATATGAATTTAAGGCTTTAATAATTGCAAACGGATATTCGCATAATGATTTGTGTGCGCAAGATGGAAAGAAGGATAATTTTCACATTCATATTTTTTATTAATTAATACATATTTAAAAAAGAAAAACAAAAAATTTAAATAAAACAAGAAGTAATTTTCATTATAAGAGTATCAGATTAACGAAAGTGAAGAAATTTATCTCATAATTAACTTAGCAATTTTTTACTTATCTTTCATTTTCTATTCTTTTTAAGATAATACTTTTCATGAAAAAGTATGAGTAAAACTTATAGAAAATATTTTATTAATACTCTTTTTTAGTTAACTATGTTAGTTTGAAATTCTATTAAGTGCTACAAATTGCATTAATTTCCTGTACTTAAGTTTCCATTTTATATTTTCAGCAAATATTTATTAGTTAATAAAAAAATATGAAAGTAAAAACTATCCTTCTTTACATGCGATGATTTGTAGGTACTTTTTTTTTACCACGATATTTTCGTCGATGATGTTTTTTTTAAATTGCGAAGTCTTTGAACCGCTTTATTTTCGACGAGGATGTTTTGTGCCACGATGATTTAAAACTGCGACGTTTTCTCTTTGCTTTATTTTCTCCCACGATGTTTTGTACCACGACGTTTTCGCCTTCGTTGTTTTCTCCACGACGTTTTCGTCCGCGATGTTTTCGGCGGACACCCAGATTAGCATACCTGCATCTGTGTAAACCTCAAACTGATTTCATAGTTTGAATGCCTTTTCTTATGACCTTACATTTATCTAAAGAATTTAATGTATTAGACTTGCGTATGCTGAATATAAACTTAAAGAATTCTTAAATATTGTTATGAGTTTTGTATATATATATAATAATTTTAGTGAAATCATGTGTAAACTTTAGAAGCTTTTGTATAATGTAGCATGAAAGGTCTCAAGAAAGTAAAACCAATTTGGCACAGCATAAAATTGACACGAAAGATCATCCATCATTCAAGCAAAATTCAAAATGTCTACCAAATGCTAACTAGGAGGATGTAGGAAAGCATCTAAAGAGCAGGTACGAACGTGACGTTATCTAGCCTTCAGCAAGTCTTTGGTCCTGTCGCAAAATCCTAGTCAGAAAGAAGGATGATGCAACTAGATTTTCTGTTGGCTATCTGCTGTTCAAAGACATCAAGAAGACAGCTGCCCTCTTGCTAGAACTGATTACATTATCGTCATTCTTTCTAGAAGAGAGCAGTTTTCGACCCTTGATTTAGGAAGTGGATACTTGCAAATAAGTAAAACCTGATAACGGTTTGGATGATGTAATGCGCCAGGAATCTTCGAATGCCTGTAGGAGAGAGGTCTTTCCTATGAAGACTGACTGAAATACGTGCATGGCACCTTTACCGTTGAGAAAAGTTTTGAACAGCATTTCGAAAATATTCAAAAGATACTTCAGAAATAGAAGGAAGACAATCTAATGTTACGTCGAGACAAATTTAAATTGCGTAGATATGAAATCTGTTACTTCGGGCATGCCTGCCGAAAGCATGACAGAGACAACTCTACCGAAGTTGCGTGTACGAAACGAGGAAAAGTGTCGAAGGTTAAAGATTTGAGACGCTTCGAAAATGTCCATCAGTTAAGACGTTTCATGGGGCTAAAGGAGATTTAGTGAATAATTTTTCTACCATCAGAACACCCTTCACAGATTAACAAAGAACAAGAAAATGTTCCTGCGACAAAATAACCTGAGTATGCATTTTACAAATTGAGAAAGACTTTAACATCTGCGACAATCTTAACGTAACCTCAGCACATCCGTTACATGAAAGGATCGTCACACGGAAATGTTAATCCACTGTGTAGAAGATCCTGCCCTGAAAGCTGCCGATATTTTTCCAGGGTCTAAGCAAAATATGAATTGCTTAATTCAATTGTATGTTAAATTACGAACTCAACATCGTCCGACAGAGATTCATGGAGTGACGAAGTCAGAAATGCCCAGTTGGAAGACGCCGGCATTAAACCCATAATTTACTTAATGGAACTTTCAAATAGGAAACATACCTGTCAGGCCATTTCAATTATAGTCATACGACAAAAGCTATTGATCTATATGGGACCCACTCCATATTCTGCACCGGAAGTTCGAATCGGATCATGGAAAGGTATACCACAGGCAGATAATACTTACAGTATCCCGGACATCCTTAAGGAACTACATAACAGTCGCACTCGAAGCAACTTCGGAATAACGAAGAATTTGCGTAGAGTTCGAGAACATTGCATTGGAGTAAAGTAAGAGCTCAGGCTCAAAGTTAGTGTTAATCTTGCAATGCTTGCGCGGGCTGGAAAGGACCGAAGAAATTCAGCTGAGAGAAGCTGCAACCTTACAGTGTAAGAACGACTTTGAACACATCAACTTTGGCGTTCTGGGATGTCTGCCACGATCTACGCGTTTTTGCATTTCCAGGTCTGGAGTGCTTCTTCAATTACATTCGGCTCAATGAAGGATTTTTGCCACGGTTGTAATTAAAGGACAATATAAACCGCAGTCCACACCGCAGTCCACACCATCCGCAGTCCACACCATCACATCCATACTCAGACGGTATGCTAAAGAGGTTTACTCGAACCACCTTTAGCAACCTCTTGCTGACGGTTTCCAGAAACCAACATAACTGACACCAGAAGCTACCCCTGTTCTTACTGCCCTATCGCAGTTGTGTCAACGAGATTACCTGCTATTTACAATACCAGATTTTTTTCGATCGGATTTCTGTCTCCCTTAATTACTATTGTTTGGTCATCTTACGGATATGGGCTTCATCCTTGGAGGAGTACATTGTCCAGGCAGACGATGTACTCCTCCAAGTCTAAGATGTGCAGGCACTATTTGAAGTGATGCACGTTTTTGCACATGAGCAATGATTGGCAATGGAGAAGGTAAAGACTCAGCAACACGTGACTATAGCACATCACTTCAACCAAAGTGGCAATTTTGGTTATGGAATGCGATTCCATTGAAAGGACTTTCTCCTGAACAACAGTCAACCTGGGATCCTTAAACATTCCTAAACAGGCTGAACGGCATCATAGTTCGGATCTGTAAGTCATCAAATTCTAAGCATAAAGTCATTCATTACCACGGGTTAACTCCTTACTATGACCATAGTACGCAGCCTCCGTAGTAAAAATAACTTAAATAGTGTACTAAGATCATGGTCTATGTATATATACATTTGTAAATTCTTATTGATTTAGTATTTGATTTTTTGTACCTTATTTTTTTAATTCTTATTTCAGTATTGCTTTGAGTTTCCTTAGCTTGGCTTCCTTCCAAGGATTGTAATGCCCGAGATATACAGTTGTTGAGAAGGGGACAATGCTACGAACTTTGTATATATTTAAATAATTTTAATGAAATAATATGTAGATTGTAGCATCCGTTACATAATGTAACATGAAAGCCCTTAAGAAAATGAACCTTCTGGGGAACAAAATAAGGTTACACGAGCAACATTAAAAGGGCAAGGTTTCGGGAATTTAATATTGAAGTAAATGGCTAACTGGCGATGGTTTTGACCAATAGTTTTTATCGCCAGACCTGGCGTGAAAATGCCAAAAGGTGCCAAAATTGGCAACATTTTTATTTGACACTTGTGTAAATGTAGCTAGTCTATTAACTATGTAACTGTAACTGTAACTGTGATATGCATCTGTAACTATGTAAGCGTTTCAGCATTTCCAGAAATCGAAGGTACTAGATATTTTTCAGCTGGCGAGAGAAAGCTATAGTTATATGACAAGAGAGAGCATCAGTTTTCGGTTTAGTTCAAAGTTAACTTCGAAGTCTATGTCAGAGTACTGAGTGTATTGAGAGATCGCTGTGTACCCCTTGAGGAAGGTGCGTCAATTTCGCTTGTCATTTAAAATATAATCCTTCGAAAATTATATCTGTTGACATGATCATACCTCAGAAATTGTTGGATGGGAATATTAACGGAATAATTAAGTCATTGCTCTGATACTTTCAGTATTGTTCGTCTCTTTAAAACTCGTTTAAAATCAAGGACAACCGGAGTAACTGTAAGAACAATAAAGCTTGCAAATGTTCTATGGACCCCAAATAAAACTCAAGAAATATTAAATACATTCTATCAGTCTTTTTATAAAACATTATTTGCAGTTTGTATGGTCATTAGATTTATTGATTCAAAAGACGTCAAGTATGTAAAATGGCCTCACCGGAACTCGAATATAGGATCCGATGCTAACCGAGCGCGATTAGGCATGCTGTAAGGACGGAGAAAATGGGTCGGGCTGCGCCCGCTTCTGGTAGCTTAAAGGGCGCCCTGGTAGCTTAAAGGGTAGGAGACTCATTCGTTTGACGAATTATCATTCACCACCTTTTATTCTGGGGCCACTTTTACGATTTATCGAAGCAGGAGAAGTGAAATGCCTTCGCCGGAGTCGAAATCTGGATCTTCCGATGCTAACCGGAAGTGCTTTTTGAGTACACCACAAAGCCACGTGGTAAGGAGAGAGAAAATATCTTAAAAGTTGTCTATCAGTATATGAGTGTATCTTCAAAAAACATCTAAAATACAACTTCGCAAACGTATCAGTTGCAATGAAAATTTCTTCATGCGTGAAGAAACTCAGATGTCTGTAACGCAGATGAATGCAGATTTTCAAAGGTAAAAATAAGAAAAATTTTATTAATGATTTGTTTGATATTCGAAAAGCTAGAACTGTGAAACCCAAAGTGAGTAATATAGGTAAATGGAACCGAAAGAAGTCAAAAAAGAAAAGAAAATATTACGTGATTTAATTTTCAAAAATATAGTGAGGACACAAGACATCTATTATAGAAAGCGATGAAAAGAAATTTATCAAATGAGTTCAAATACATACTTTTAAGTAAATGCTCACTATGTAATACTGTAAAATTTGGAAAGGAATAGAATTATGGTATGAAATACTGTGCATTAGGGTTAAATTTAGTCGCTTATAGGTTTTTAATTCTGCACGTTTAAGCTGCTAATGTGTTGCAAGTCTGAATTTAGAGGGAAATGCTAAACTTTTCAAATTTCCTTATTAAAAATAATATAACCTTTAATTAGTATTATAAGAGCATTGCATAACAGTTTTATACTATTTTATACATAACAGTATTCTAATTAGCTACGGAAAACAGGTTGCGGACACTTAGCCGACAACCACTTAGCTGACAGGACACTTAACCGACACCAGTTAGCCGACAAGACATTTAGCCGACATGAACACTTAGCCGACAGGACATTTAGCCGACAGGACATTTAACCGACACGGACACTTAGCCGACACGGACACTTAGCCGACAGGACATTTAGCCGACACGGACACTTAACCGACCGGTCATTTAGCCGACACGGACAGTTAGCCAACAAGACACTTAGCCGACAAGAACACTTAGCCGACAGGACATTTAGCCGACACGGACAGTTAGCCTACAGGACATTTAGCCGACAGGACATTTTGCTGAAACAGAGAGTTAGCCGTCAAGACATTTAGCTGCGGGACACTTAACTGTCAACACATTTCATCCACAGGACACAAAGCCGACAGTAACGTTTAGCTGACACGTACCCAATAATTATTCATACTTACTATCAATTACAAAATTTCTCGACTCCTCCACAAGTTCAATATTTAAGTTATTTTTTCACTATCAGTAAAATTCATTTTTCGATTCTTAAATACCTCATATATACTTTTAATCATTGTGTTAATTTAGCATTGTTTGATATATATCCATGGACCTTATAAGAAATAGACCAACCCAAATGGGTTTTCTCCCTTGCCTTGGCGTATTGCGGGCTGTCACCTTGCCCATATCCGGAGGAGTATGCAGCGCGTATAATTTTCATAAAAAAAGTGGTGATAGCACCTCAATTCACAAATTAGAATTTTTAGATATTTTTATTTTTGAAACTGAGATTGATTTTTAAAAATTTAGCATGTTTATCAAGCATAATTGATGTTCTAAATAATTATAAAGCTGTTGCATGCTTTCAGGTCTGGATATTTTGTAGCTTTTCCTATGCTGTAAGGAAATTTGTATCTCCTTCTTTTAAAAGTAATATTTTAAATCTGAACTAATAGAAAAATTCAAGCAAAAAATTTTCTCTTACAATTTTTATGCTTTTATTGGCATAAAAAAGTAAAAAATACTAAAATTGAAAAAAGGGATTTTTGAAAGTTTTTGCTTAAAATTCTTATTTGTACTGCTTTTTTAAAATTATATCTGAATATTAAAGCATAATATTCTACAAAGTTTTATTTCAATAATATTTCATAATACATTATAGTGATTAACACTTTTAACACTTTAATAATTTTTATGCATTTATTATAAAGTTAGTTTTCTTATTTATTGTTAATTTATTTTATCAGCCCAAAGAATAGCCCAATAGCTCAAAAAAGCTATTAGTTTCGAAACGGCATTTTGCTTTGTTTCACTATAAATGTCCGTTTCACTTTGCAAACTGTTGCCACCAAATATTATCGCCCTGTATTATATTTAAAGAAATTAAATAATGAAGAATCTGCATGAATGCACGTATGTTTCTCTCGCACTGTGAAAGGAACAACAGAATTTTGAATAACGTAATCCTCCACCCGAACATGGGCACTTGCAAGGCCTAATTTCGAATTTGTTTTAATCCATTTCATATTTTGTAACTTTAACGAAGTTTGATTAACAAACTCAACGAGTTCAAAGCAAGCAATGGCAACCCTGTACAGAAAATAACATTTTTATCTCCAACGCGAAAATTCTAAAGATATGTCATTTTCAAATATTTTGTGATATTGTTCTTGAATTGAATTTTATGTGGTTTATTTGCGAAGAACATGATGTTTAATAAATAAAGGTAACACGCAAAACCTTACAAAAACGCTCCTTCGGGCGTAATATAAAATTATATTGCTGAGTGCTTCCAGAGTTTATCTTTTTTTTTTTTTTTTTTTTTCTTATTACACTCAAAATCGTTTATGCTCCGAATTTTATGAATTGCTAAAATAAATAATCATCTTGTAATGTTGATAATTAATGATCATATAATCAAATAAATGATCGTCTTGTTATGTTATAATAATTTTAAAAACTACTACCTGAAAAGGCTCATAAAATCAAAGAAAATTATCAGATCTTGTTTCATTTTACCTTATTTGTTTCAAAGCATCATATGCTATCAGTATTATTTAATTTTATTTTATTTGTACACAAAAATAAGTTCATAAGTTTTGCGTTTAGAATTTTTACCGTTTTACTAAAGTAAAGAAATTTATACAAGAATTACGCTTGAAAAAAATGCCCAAAATGCAATGCAATAAAATTGTTATCTTTGAATTATACTTTTTATAGAAACATATAGTGGTGAGGGTTAGTTTAGCAAATATATTGTATTTTGTTATTAAAAACAATTTTAAAAAAAGTTAATTTTTAAGACAAGCAAAGGTATAAATTATTTGTGACCTCTATAATTTGCAGTTCATGCCACAATTCTTGAGATAAAAATTCTGTAACATTTTATTAACCACGCCTCTTGCTTAAAATACTTACTTAGGTGAATGTTTATAGCCCTAAACTAGTGCATAATGTTTAATTTAGAAGTAAAATATTCTTTAAGGTTTTGTTTTATTCATTTTCTAGAACTTTCAGCGCTTTTTTCAATTTGGCCAATGTACACCAAACAGCACGATACATATCAAATAATGCTAAATTAACACAATAATTAATAGCACATATGAGATCTTTAAGAATCGAAAAGTAAATTTTACTGATAATTGAAAAAATGACTTATATATTTAACTTGTGAAGTAGTCGAAATATTTTGTAATTCATAGTTTAATTAATTTTTGGGTACATGTCAGTTAAACGTCACTGTCGGTTTAGTAACCTGTTGACTAAATGTCTTGACAGGTAAGTGTCCCGTAGCTCTAAATGTCCCTACAGCTAACTCTCTGTGTCGGCCAAATGTCCTGTCGGCTAACTGTCCGTGTCTGCTAAATGTCCTGTCGGCTAAGTGTCCTTGTCGGCTAAATGTCCTGTCGGCTAACTGTCCGTGTCGGCTAAATATCCTGTCGGCTAAATGTCCTGTCGGCTAAGTGTCCTTGTCGGCTAACTGTCCGTGTCGGCTAAATGACCTGTCGGCTAAGTGTCCGTGTCGGCTAAATGTCCTGTAGGCTAAGTGTCCGTGTCGGCTAAATGTCCTGTCGGCTAACTGGTGTCGGTTAAGTGTCCCGTCGGCTAAGTGGTTTTCGGTTAATTGTCACGGACCCACGGAAAACTACATAATTTTGAAAGTTGTGCTCAATATACTATATTCATAAGTGCCTGTAATTTTTATTTTCGAAATAATGTGATTGGTGTAATAAACTGAATAAGTAAAAAAACTAAATAGTTTTAACGCTGTGTACAAAATATAGTTTTAATATTCCAACTTCTCTAAATAATTTAAATCAGCTCAGGTTAAAAAGCGTATTTTCATAACCATATTGCAGAAATAGAAACATAACTTCTTTTCATAATTTGTTCTGTCTACTTTATACACAGAAATGTGGAGTGAGATGTTCGAGATTTTGGCTTTCCTACAGCATATCAGAGGAAGCTGTGAAATAATTTATATATGATGTTCGAAAGTTTTCACTTCTTTGCTCCATAACGAAAGTATCTATTCCGGCAGTTTTATACATTTCCAATGTACATACTTAAATTCTCAGCATCGTGTAGGTCTGAAAACCCATTCAAATGCATTTTATTTCTGCTTTTCATAGAATACATATATAAAAATTGCATGTAGTTCTAGATTTCGTACAACACTTCTCTTTAAAAAGAAATGTAGAAGCATATTTCGAAATGAATCTCAAACCTCATATTATAAAAAAGGAAATATAAATCACTTTTCTCCCAACTAAGTTGTATTTGAAGGCAATGCTATATATATATATATATATATATATATATCGGAGTCCATGCATCTACATTTATGCATAATGCATAGATTTAAAGTGTTTTTTCTCTTTCCACCTTATGGAGGAAACTCAGGATGCACTTCATAGAGAAAGAAAAAGTGAGAAAGGGCTTTCTCTTATTTTAGCATTTGATGGTATATCAAAATATTGAGTTAAGTCTTCACTCCAACGAGCACTGACGCTTCATCTCCTTTCATTCGCTATGCTGGGAAAGTTTGCTGAATATAGTGGAAAATTTGAATATGCTTTTTGCTTTGAAGTTCCTGAAGTTTTAAAACCCTTTCCTTTAATGTAATATGAGATATCCATTTATACATTAAACACGGTGAATACCTTAGTATCTAATGATGGTCTACTTCTCAAATTAAATACCGTAGAGATCATACTATAAGCATAATGTTACTTTTTTTTTACATCCTGAAATGAATTTATTCAACCTGAAATGTATTAATTTTAATCAATCAAATCAATAAAATATTTTTATGATACTTTAATCTTGATTAAATGTATCAGATTTCTAAAATATGTTTTAATAATTCTTAGAACTAAATATCGAATCAACTGTTTGGACCTCAAGTTAACTTCAAATTTGCAAATCGTTATCGTAATAAAGAAATATTAATGTGTAATTCAACAGCTGATTTGCATAAATTACAAAATAAACTGATGCACATTGATGTATAGTAGTTAGAGATTCATAGGCTTTACGTTATTTTTATCAAAATGATTTTAAGAAGGATTGCGTAAATGTTTTCATCTAAATCCCACCTTAAAGTTGCTTCATATATATATATATATTATTTCACAAAGGGAAGAGATAAATGTAGTTCTTAATTAACGAAAACGATGTGTGTTCGGAGGAATATACTCAACGAGGACATGTGCTGATGAAAGTGCATGCAGAAAAAAATAGAAGAGAATTTAAAATAAAAAGGAAATCCTGTATTCTTATTTTTGAAATTTCCTTTGCACTGATGATAAGGCGACCTGTCTACTAGAGTTTTACAACGTCGGCCATTGAGCCCAACTGACGGATCCACTTTTATTGCTTTGGTTCTTGTATTCTGTCTCCCAGGTTTCCCTTCGTCAAATGTTATGAACTATTTTTCAATTAGAACGTGTCGTGCTTGTTTTAAAGGGGACATGGCTGTTAGAAGTCATTTGGAGCTATATATTTCTTTTGAGGGACTCGGATGAGTAAAGAATATATTTATCTTCTGTATTTTACAAAAAGTCTAAATACATGTACTCAGAGGCTGCACTGTTAAACAAATACGTAAACAAATAATAAAATTCTGTGTTCGGATGAGTGACTGTGAAAATTTGCTTTGCAAAGAAATATCCCAATTGATAAAACCTGTTTCTGTTCTCTGACTTCCAAATTAAGGGAATCCGGCTAAGGACGAATTAGATATATGCGCAATTATTAATTACACTTGACAAAAGTGTTGGTAACCCTAGTAGTTAAAGCTATTTTTTTCGATGTTTTAGCATCAAATGTTATGACTTTTAGTTTCAAAATTATTTGTTGAACATTGCGTCAGTTAGTAATAAATGCTAAGGTTTCCTGTATTCTTAATAAAAATTAGAGTTATAGAGCAGTAAAAAAACATATTATAAGCATTAAAATATGCAGAACTCCTTTCTAGTTAACGACCAAAGACTATTCTGATCTAACCTATTAACAAACTTATTTTTAACTGTAGAAAACTAATTGATATATCCGCTTGTGCGAAGTTTGTGTTACAATTGTTAATAATTTTTTCACATTCCATTTTTAATGTATCAAAGGTTTATGGGTCATTCTGAATAGAAGCCGAGTATTTATTTATGATAAAATATGCAAAGTCGAATTGTCTACAGAGAAGAATGCCATAGTTGTGGACTACTCAGAAGAAAATGGCTAATACACCCTGCTGGCCATTAAAATTGTAACACCAGGAAGGAATGATCTGACGAACGTCAAAATTACATGAAAGGAAGAAAAGGTTGGGGATGTGAAAATTATTACTATTTCAGCACAATCAGACGATGCGGAAAGGAGAAACGACATCTGAAGTACTGCATAAGAGAAAAAGTTCTGCAATTGATTTCTCGTTCGGAAAGCGCTTTGTAACGTCATAATTTGCAGAATATCGTCTTATGCTTCGAATAATAAGAGGAAATGCTTAGCAAATGTCGGAATTGGATAGACGCAGAACCGTTGCTTATCTAGAGCGTGGATTATCGTTTCCTTATATCGCCCGTCGCACTGGTCAGGATTCAACAACTTTCATGCGAATATAGAATCAATAAGTTGCTCAGTTTCATACTGATCGGCATGCAGGATTTCAATATTCTCCCCTGACTAACATCCGAGAGGACAGACATATTGTGAGGTCAGCCCTGAAAAACCGTACAACCACATAATGGACCATTAGTCAAGAAATGGGCATGTTTGCAGCACGCCCAGTACCGTGGCCTTCGAGATTAGAAGAGATTATCTCGAAGGCCACGCCAGTACCCGCCCGTAGGTGCGTCGACGTTTGCAGTAGCGTGAACTATCAGCCGGCAACTATTACTTCGTATTCCCTTGACAATGCAGCATAGAGAGGGACGGCAAAATGAATTACGGGCGAAAACATCGCGACTAAAACATCGCGGACGAAAACGTCGCGGAGAAAACAACGCAAGGCGAAAATGAATCATCGTTGGGGGGGCGGAAGCAAAAAGAAAACATCGTGGTTCAAAATATCGGGGTCAAAAATAAAGCCGTTCAAAAACTTCGTAGTTTAAAAACATCTTTGTCGAAAATATCGTGGTAAAAAATAAAATACCTGCAAATAATCGCATGACGATAACATCGCACATGTGCGTTTTTAAGGTTTTAAAAGTTTTAACTGCATTTTCGCATAATGATTCGGAAGCGCAAAATGGAGAGAGGGTGAAAGTGTTAAAGGTACTTACCAGCAAGAATTATTGGAAAAAAAAAAACAAGATATAATTTTCACTAAACAATACGGATTAAAAAACATGAAAGAAAATAATTTGTTAGTTAACTAAGCAATTTGTATAGAGGTAACCTCATGCAGTTATTTGTCTTCATTTTTCTAAACATTTTTAGACTGCACTTTTCACGGAAAATTGTCAGTAAAATTTTATAAAAAAAAGATTAATTTATTAATAACTTTTTTAATTAACTATGTAAATTTAAAAATTCTGTAAAGTGTTATAAGTTGCATTAAATTTCTACTCATTTTTACTTTTTAAATACTTAGGTTTCCTTCTTATATTTCATCAAAACTTTATTAGTTCACTCAAAAATATGGAATATATAGTGAAAATATCCCTCTTTCTTTCTTGCCCTCCCAAATCATTATGCGAAAATGCACTTAAAACTTTTAAAACCTAAAAAAACGCATAGCTGCGTTGTTATTGTCATTCAATGTGTTGTAGGTACATTATTTTTTACCACGTTAAAATATCCCTCTTTCTTTCTTGCCCTCCCAAATCATTATGCGAAAATGCACTTAAAACTTTTAAAACCTAAAAAACGCATAGCTGCGTTGTTATTGTCATTCAATGAGTTGTAGGTACATTATTTTTTACCACGTTAAAATATCCCTCTTTCTTTCTTGCCCTCCCAAATCATTATGCGAAAATGCACTTAAAACTTTTAAAACCTAAAAAACGCATAGCTGCGTTGTTATTGTCATTCAATGAGTTGTAGGTACATTATTTTTTACCACGTTAAAATATCCCTTTTTCTTTCTTGCCCTCCCAAATCATTATGCGAAAATGCACTTAAAACTTTTAAAACCTAAAAAACGCATAGCTGCGTTGTTATTGTCATTCAATGAGTTGTAGGTACATTATTTTTTACCACGTTAAAATATCCCTCTTTCTTTCTTGCCCTCCCAAATCATTATGCGAAAATGCACTTAAAACTTTTAAAACCTAAAAAAACGCATAGCTGCGTTGTTATTGTCATTCAATGAGTTGTAGGTACATTATTTTTTACCACGTTAAAATATCCCTCTTTCTTTCTTGCCCTCCCAAATCATTATGCGAAAATGCACTTAAAACTTTTAAAACCTAAAAAACGCATAGCTGCGTTGTTATTGTCATTCAATGAGTTGTAGGTACATTATTTTTTACCACGTTAAAATATCCCTCTTTCTTTCTTGCCCTCCCAAATCATTATGCGAAAATGCACTTAAAACTTTTAAAACCTAAAAAACGCATAGCTGCGTTGTTATTGTCATTCAATGAGTTGTAGGTACATTATTTTTTACCACGTTAAAATATCCCTCTTTCTTTCTTGCCCTCCCAAATCATTATGCGAAAATGCACTTAAAACTTTTAAAACCTAAAAAACGCATAGCTGCGTTGTTATTGTCATTCAATGAGTTGTAGGTACATTATTTTTTACCACGTTAAAATATCCCTCTTTCTTTCTTGCCCTCCCAAATCATTATGCGAAAATGCACTTAAAACTTTTAAAACCTAAAAAACGCATAGCTGCGTTGTTATTGTCATTCAATGAGTTGTAGGTACATTATTTTTTACCACGTTATTTTTGACGACGATGTTTTAAAACTGCGACGTTTTGAACAGCTTTATTTTCGACCACGATGTTTCAGATCTGCGACATTTTTTCTTTGCTTTCCTTTCTCCCACGATGTTTTGTACTACGACGTTTTCGCGATGTGTTGTTTTCTTCGCGACGTTTTCGTCCGCGATTGTTTTCGGCGGCCACCGGTGATTAATTTCGTCTTTTCAGGTGAGTCCCGGTTTCTGCTTGAAGTATTCTGAAGGCTGTATACGTATACGTTTCTAGAGGCTCCGAAGAAACCGCACTTCGCCTGCTTGCATTCGATATCTGCATAAGGACCCTGCACCTGGTGTGATGGTTTGAGTAGCCATTGGGTTAGGTTAGGTTAGGTTACTTAATTACGGCAAAGCCTCGAGGGCTATCTGCCTAAGGGAAGGGATGCCTTCGTGGAGGACTTTCTAAGAGAAACTTACACGTTACACATGAGAAAAACCACGAAAACACCCATGAAGCCAACCCGTTCATGGGATTCGAACCTCGGACCGAACTACCAGTGTTCAGCGACTTTACCGCTCGGCCGCTGGTGGTTTAGTAGCCATTGGGTACACGGCATTCACATCTCTAGTTCGGGTAGACGGTAATTTGAGCTCAGATCGGTATATTTCTGATATCTTACGTTCAGTGGTTGTGCCCTATCTTCGAGGCCTGCCAAAAGCCATCTTCCAGCAAGATTATACAAAACCACATGTTGCACGTCATCCTCGATACATAGGGTATTTGATTTCTGCTCTGGCCTGCACGGTCTCAAGATCTGTCAATAATTGGAAACATCTGGTCATGGGTTGCTGAGAGACTGACCCGTCATTCCCCTGCAGCTAATACGGTTGAATGATACACTTGAAATAGCATGTTGCAGATTTGCTCGTTTCTGTCATCGAAGCCCAGTTTGAATCCATGCCTAACCGGATAAGGTCGTTTTAGCTGCCAGGTGTGGTGTGGTAGCTGTTTCTACTCATTTCACACCCCTGTAAACCCCGAAACTGCTTACAAATTTAATGATTTTGTCTTCATGCCATAGAGTTTACGTGCATTAAATATCTTTTTTTTATTTGCTTTCCTTCATGGTGCTGCTATTTTAATGGCCAGCAATGTAATTTGAAAATTAAGAGTGCAAGTTTATTCATACCTTTAAACTCACATTATTTCATTATTTTGTTAGTTGAAATAATATTACAAACAGTTGCGTTTTTAATCCTGCGTTTGGCCCAGGACTGCAAAATATTCGCTAGATTGATTTCAAAATATTTGCTAGATCGATTTTTGCTAGTAAATTAACAATTGGAAATAAATTTTAACCGCTTATTCATTACCTGCCATACAGTTAATAAAATTCAAAAAGACACTTACAAACGCAACTACAAAATGGAATTTCCAACAATTCAAATATACATTGGTGTTACTTAGATTTTATTATATGTCGTTTTCCAATGAGAATTTCAGAAGTAAAATGGAATTTGTATTTTAAATTGTTACGCAGGTTAGTAAGCGCCATATTCAAAATAAATGCAGAGATTTAATCAATGCAGAGCTTACATCTCAGGAATCAAGAGAGAATATTTCAATGTCAAACGTAATCAAACATGGGATCGTCTACGTATATTGATCTGCATTGCCTTGTAGCAAACGTTTGTTTAGACAGCGTTTATTAAAGCTTCAAAATTGTTTGTCGAAATTCACGACGAATATGCGAAAGGTTTGCGATTGCCTCACGGCTTACATTCTGATTATTCCGTTGCTTTTATGGAAGAATTCGAAAGCAGTCATTTCAAGGAAGGAATTAATGTCTAATTCAAAAATTTATTTGAAATATTTGAATTGATATATCTGAAGTCAAAGAATAGTCTGTAACTTGAATCGTTCGTGAATATATGTTTAATCAGTTATTTTATAATTTTATAAACAGCATTGTTAATTTAAAGAAAGTACTATTATTAAACACAAAACTACGAATAAAACAAATGCAAAATATAAAAAAACACCCTCCTTCAAAATTTAGCGGTCCGTTAGCTGGTTATTTATTTACCCAAAGACATTCCATCTCCTTAGTAAGAGTGCCTTCATGGAGAACTTTCATTAAGAAATTAGCTTTTACTCGCCTTAGATATATACGGAAAATGCATCTACCTTTGGATAAAACCATAAAAATATCTATCTCTGTTCAACAGCATTGACTACAGCTGAACCTAATAATGTGCAAATCAGGTGTCAGAGTAACACTAAAAAAGCATCCAAAAATGAAACGTTGACGTAAACCAAAAATTCCAGGGAGTGTGCATCAATTACCAATTGCAACTTCCCATTTGTACGTACTGCTTAATTTAATTCCGTTTGTTAATTTAAAAGGATATACATGTATGTGTGTGTGTGTAAAATAACTAAAATTTAGCTCTTAATTATCTTAATTCCTTTTTACTTCCTTGTGCGAAGTAAAGGAAGTATTGTAATTACGGAGAATTCCGGGTATCATATTTCAACGAAAATATTTATTTTGACCGCTATCGAATGCCATTTAACGATGTTTTTGCTTTAGATCTATGCATAACGACAGAATAAAGAACTCCTTTCCCCAAGCGAATTATAAAACTGATTTAAAATGGATTCAGAAGAAGTTTTTCGTAAAGTCTGTACATACGTATGTATGCGTGTATTTCGCTTAACTCAAAAACGAGAAACTTAAGAGCATTGAAATTTCTTATGTAGTACTGCTATAACATGTATTTGTGCATCTCCCTCTTTGGTTGCAATCGGCAGCACCAAAGGTATATAAATATACATAAATATATACCCAATCTGTTACCCGACTTCGTGAGCTCAGTTTCTTTTTTATTTTTATATATTGGTAAATTGCTCAATTTTTGCTTTAAAAATGATTGAATTATGTTGTTCTTATCCTCCAGTTAACGTTTTCATGTCTTAAGGTAATCTACGTGGTAATAGTTCTAGAATTATCAACAATTTAAAAGTTGTTTAAGTGCGGTTAAGCCTAATCTTTCTTACCATAGCAGCCATATTGGCATATATATATATATATATATAACTTTCCAGAACAGTGAATTAATTCTTTCTGCACCTTTATTGTTTTAACTGTATTTGGTGTTTTATATTTTTCTATATCTTATAATTTTTAAAGAAGATATTTTGAGGTTTTATGTATTATTGCCTTGTCGCGAAGTGAGAACTGAATTAATGGAATGAGAAGTATATCTTAAATGAAATTCGAGGAAATAAAAGTGCAGCTCTCCAGTCTATCTCGGACAGAGGAGAGCGTTTACGAGTAGCGCACGCGCATTAGGTAAGCGGCTCTGAATCCTCTGAAAAACTGTTTCTTTTTTATTTGTTTGTTTTCTTTTATACATCGTTTTAAATTTATCATAGTATTTGAATAGAACATGTGGGAATGATTAAATAATTCTTCAGATGATATACTTTTTGTGTATTCCGAGTTATAAAATGAATGCGATGTAACGCTGTGAAGTGAACCTAGCGCCAAAGTGTCGCTATAGCAAATAAAATACGGTGAATTTTGTATAGTGCATTTATTTTTTGTGGTTTAGGCACTATCGATGAAGTAGATTTAATTCAATCTAATTTTCAGTTTAAATGAAATGCAGGAAAATATGCGTATAATTTAATATTCCGTACAAGAAAGTCATGTGGTGTACACATCAGATTTATTTTAGTTTAAAAACACGTCATATCTGTAAATTAATTCTATAACCTCCGCATTGTGTATCGGTCAATCAGATTAAAAGAAAACTTCTAATATTAATAGCTACTAACTGCGTAGTCTCTCTTCCGCCACTTCGCCTGCCGGCTAACAACTTGTTTCTTAGCCTCTACTATCTAAATTTCCATTATCTAAGATGTAATGGCGTATCTTAAGTTATGTGGCACGTTTAGCACCCCTAGTCTTCTACCAGTTATGAAGATATGTGCTAAGGAATCCGTCATCTAAAAATAAATTATGTTTAAATATCAAGCTGTGTCCTGCTTCTTCCAAAATTGCAGCCGGTCATTCCACTATGAAGCAGTTTCCATTCATCTACGCAGCAGGTTTTTCAGCCATGGCTAAAAGTTAATTGTTTTTTTCTTCCGCAAAAATTACAATCTTACAAATATATAAAGAGTTTAGGAATTTTAAAATTAAGATTATAAATTATTAAATTTCAGTTAACTTTAAATTAACTAATTTTGCAGCCTAGTTCACAGCTTTAATAATTAATTCTGAAATTTCAAACTCTTATTTATATATGTAGAGAGAGATGGAGACAAATAGATAAGTGTTTGCGTGACATTTTTGATGGTGTGATGAGAGATGAACACTCCGATTATCTTAGCAATCATAATAGCACAGCGCTGGATTATTTGATTCTGGTAAAGTACACTGGAGCTTTTTACTCAAGTGGAAGACATTCTGATAGCAACTGGTTCATATATACGTTATGCAAGGCAAAAATCTGAACCTTTCATTGGGAATCGGACTCGGATCGAAAATCACAGTTTTTTCCGTCAGCTAGTGGATGACGGAATATTAGAAGAAATCGAGTACCATTATATTTCTCCTTAAAAACATAAGTTTCCCTTGGGCCCACAAGAAGCTGAATGGCGAAAGCCATAGATCCTTGAACGTTCATTTTGGTTTTAATAACATAATCTTTCATGAAAGTATAATTTTTTTAAGTTTGTATGAGGCTGTCTAATGAAAATACATTAAATAATAAACTCCAGTACAATTTTAACATTATTTGAAAATAATGTTCAACTCAATGTTCACGCAACTCAAACTTTACCTGTGAGATAACACAGAAAAATTACCATACGATGCAATTGCTATACGTGCTTACTTCAACTGCTTACAAGAATTGTTAGTGAACATTACCTATCTACTTTGCTATTCCACCTTTCTGTTTGCTTCTACAAGCTAATATATGAACACTACTGTTTGGTGTTACGCCAGCCATATCATGATCTAAAGCTGTTCTGAAGATGGTAGCATTTGTGGTCTTAGATGTGCTTAAATAATTTGGTCTAATCCTTGAGTACAGTCTCTTATCGAATCATAAGTAAAATTAATGAAGCAGAAAATTCTCTTAGTGCAATAATGAGCGAAATGATATTTTTTACGATCTCTACCATTTCCCAAATGAAATAATCATCATTAATTTAACAGATGAATAATTTTAAAAGAACATTAAGTAGGAAACATATCGCTCTTGTTGTTTTTTAACGACTCTTACACACAAAGTAATCTCTAGAGCATAATAATAAAATAAACAGAAAACTGGAATATGTGTTGGTTGTACAGAACTTGTATCTATTGATCTCAGAATCTAAAGCTTTATAGTGTTTGAAGCTTAGCTGGGATAGAAACAATTCTTAGTGATTACCAAATCGACCTTTAAGAGCTTTCGATTCATAGTGAATATAATAATTCGCTGGGGTTCGATCTAGAGATCAAACAGCCGCTTTCGTCAAGCTTTCATAAGGATTATAAAAGAATAACATAATTTCTTTCTCTTGTTTCTTTTTTTATGTCAAGAAACGTATATTATAAAATAGAACTTATTGTGGCTAATAAGCTAACTTGATAGAATTGTGGCTGTTTAGGGAATAATCTAAACTTCTTTGTAAGAATGCATGTAAAAAACATTAAATTAGTTTTAAACAATTAGTTTATACCTTATATGTACGTTTGTAACAGTTTCAATATGAAACATTTAATAACAGTATTCACAAATATATGCAGCTCCTAATATCAAGATCCAATAACAGTGCAGAAGTTATTGCTAAAATGCAATAATCGTTATATTTGAATACGTTGAGACATTCAGCTCTTTTTTATGAACAACGTATCTTTTGAGCAAGTGTATAAGCTACGTATATTTTGAGCAAGTGTACGAACAATATATCTTTCGAGCAAATGTATGCTTTGGGAGCTGCTTGCTTCATTGTTGCAAAGTAATGAAAGTTTATCTATCTAAGGATACTTTTGTAGAGAAATTCCAATGGGAAACTTATTCATGATTGCTTTATACAGCATAAAACAACGGTAACTTTATATTCCAGTTCACTCAACCGAGTCTATTAAAAAGTATTACAGTTTTGCTTGATTCTAACCAGTTGACCAATTATGGTTTCCCAAGTGGGCAAGTAAAATTTGTGAAAAATCTAATCATTCCATAAAGGAATGAATTAGTTCAGTTCTACCAAAGAAAATATTTTAGTGATAGTACCGACGATATTTTATAGTTTTTTGCTACATTTTTAAATTCAGAAACCTGTAGATTTTTCTCATTTACGTATATTTTTGTGATTCAAGACGTGCTATATGATTCTTCATTTATGAAACAAATATTGCGCCCTCCCCGAGTTAACATTTTATAGCGGATCCTTTCAGAAATTTCTGTTTATTGCATCAGATTAACTTACTTTATGTTATCAAAGCATTTACTATCCATGCAGCTTGGCAAGCTATGCCATTTCGACTTTTAATTTGTCACCATGCAGTTTCGCTGTTAGCTAAGGCTAAGAATTTGTTATTCGGTATCACACAAGAACTTTTAATCGATTTTTGCTTAAAAACACGAATTATTTAAAAAAATATACATAATACTTATTAATTTTTATTTTTATTTTATTGTTAATAATGTATTTTATTTATACAAGTAGCCCCTTGCGTGTTCAGCGATCTAAAATATTTATTTAAAAAATAGAAAGAAATATATAATGATTTTAATGAATTCACTTTATATAATTTCATGGGTCCAAATAACATTTAACAATAATTTAATTGAACTTATATTTATTACTTTTAAATTGCTTATTTTGTTAATTAATAGTAATAAATTGAAAGAAAAATTAAATATCTTAACCTTTGCTGAACAACAACACTCTCCCGCGGAGAACACAGAAATGTTTCAACTCGGGCAGTGGCAATATTCGAGCAGTTCTTTAAACCTATGAACTGTTTGATTAATTTGGAAAGGCAAATATATTGTGGTTTCCCAAGTGGCCACAAGCTTCTTTTATATCGTAGTTTTCTGATTCAATCTGCAACGCTTTGCCGAATAGCCACACAAAGCTTTTATATCGCTGCTTTTTTTTATCAAAAACTCATTAAATTATCGTAAAACAAAAAAGAAACACAAAACTCTGGCTTTGATATGCACATGTTCAAATGAAGGACTACATATGTTGAAATTTTTAGGGCTCTAGTTCCCCTTGTTTTTTAACAATGCGAGGAACATGCATATACATATATGTACATATAGACCGTTTATTATTTAGTAAAAGAGATTTATGATGGATTCACCTAACATTAACTATCAAATAATACAACGGATTATTGTAATGAGCATTTGACTAATTATTGGTAACAATAAAAATCGTTTATATCAATACATTTGGGCATAAATGCTAAATACTAAACCTAAATGCTGCGTTTAAAATTTTTCAAACTTAATTGAAGAACAAAAACACAAAGGACTATTCAAAAACTAGAAGAAACGTATGTATTGAAACTTCGGGTTTCAGAGGTTTTTAAGCCCTTTTCAAGTATATTTAAAAATTAAATAATCAGCAGTGGAATTCCCCTCCCCTTTTTTTTTTTTTTTTTTTTTTTTTTTTTTTTTTTTTTTTGGTAAGTTGAAAAAAGACTGATCAAACTGAAACATTGAAATACAATTGGTGTTGAAAATAAGTTACATAATTATGCCAAGTGAAGCGCTAAAAATGGAAAATGTTATATTTTAAGGATAGAAAATATAATATCTTAAAATGAAGATGGCTAAAATAACGTCATATATAGAAGATGGTAAAAGCAATGTTAATAGAAACAACGTCGATTGAGCTTATTATATTTCTATACGAAATACTGAATTTACTAAATTTGTTGGAAGAC
This sequence comes from Stegodyphus dumicola, assembly GCF_044657685.1. Taxonomy (NCBI): domain Eukaryota; kingdom Metazoa; phylum Arthropoda; class Arachnida; order Araneae; family Eresidae; genus Stegodyphus; species Stegodyphus dumicola. The sequence continues at coordinate 165,460,373 of NC_140771.1, read as the reverse complement.
ATTTTTATCATTATTTTTCTAGAAATCAGTTGTGCGAAATTTATCCGCATTTGAATTTTCCAACTTTAATAAACATATCTATTTCTTTTGGATGGGTCTTAGTATTTTTTTTTGTTCCATATAGACATTTTCAAATGCATTTAAGTTATTTTATGTGTTAGTTTTAATTTTTTAAGTTGTGCTTTTTAATTGGGCTCTCTTAGTAGATTGCCATCATCAGATCTGCTTAGCTGATAAAAACTTCATCTTTTTTAATATGTAGTTCTTAAATTTGCCTTTATTTATATTTGCTCGATTTATTTATATATACTATAAAAATTTGTGTGTTGTCTAAGTAAATTAACTTCTGTATACCGCAGCAAAGGATCTACTGGAAACTATGTATATTAAATTTATAAACTGTATATTATGCATATTATGTATAGATTATGTATGTAAAATGAAACATATAAGCTCATACATTGGATCTGTAAAAAATTCTACTTTTACATAACATGCAAGTATTTACATACATTTACAAAAGTTTAATACATATGCTTTTTACAATTTACCATAAAATGAATAAGAGAAAATAAATTTTTACTTTACTCATTCTTCGCCAAGCTGGCGGTACTGGAACTAAAATTCTTATTAGTACAAGAATACGAAGTTATTTTTATCTCCGGCCAAATTTTGGCTTTAACATAACAGAATTAGTCTTTCGACCAACAGAAAATGCTTGTTTTTAGCTTTTACACTTAAAGAAAATAATACTTTTGCCTTAGCTAAATAAAGTAAAACAAAACTAAGTCTCAACCGAGACATATTGACTTTCGTCAAAACATAGAACTTCGTACTTATACATAACATTTCGGAACAAAAGAGAAAAAAAATTTATAGAAGGTTTTAACTTATCTTTGAGTTTTCGATGCTTGAAACTCCGTCAACCGTTTTTGACAAAATTGATCCCAAGTTAGAGGTGTCATGGATGTCAATCTTCTCCTTGTTGATCTCCGCGTGTCGTCCCCGTTGATCTTTCTTTTGCGTCCTCTACATGCTGGCCTCTTGACGGAGTAATCGTCTGGTTGTTGGCCTTTGCGTTTCTGCCTGGGACGGCTGGTCTTGACGTCCTCCGGTCTGGAGTCCTTGAATTTCTTCTGTTCCTCGTACTTCTGTGCCTCCTGTTGGCGTTTCAGTTTCCGGAACGGCGGCCTTGCTGGCACCTGACTGTGTGGCCGTGTGCGCGTTCTCCTTGATGTGTAATTTCTCCTGCCATCTTTTGTAGGTGGTGTTTTCGTCTTTACCACGGTTTCTTTACCCGGTTCATCTGTATTTTTGTTTTTCTTAAACGCCGGAGTTTGAAAATCCTTTTTTCTTTTTGATACCGACGTCCGGGTTGTAGAAGTGCTAGGTCTCTCTTCAGTTCTCCGTTTCTTGGGTGGTGGAATAGTTGTTGCAGTCTCTGGCCCTTCTATTTCGTTTAGACTTGAGTCCTGCAAGAAACTTTTAAGGATTTCAAAATCATTTGGATTATAGTATTTTTTCACCTGGTCGGGACTTGCTTTAGAGATTTCCCCTCTCTCGTTTTTAAGATATAAGACTACTCCTTTGATTTCCTGAATTACATAGGGGCCTTCAAACTTTGGAGCTAGCTTTGCCATAAAATTGTCTGGGGCACTTGATAAAGAAAATTTCCGTTTCAATACTTTATCCCCAACTTTAAAATCTGCTTCACGGCGTTTTCTATCGTAATATAACTTTTGTCTATTTCTTGCCGTATCCGAAGTTTTAAGCGCCTGATCAATTAGTTTTTGCACGTCCTTTTGTCTAAATTCCTGCTCTCTTTGTTGCACAAAGAATAATTTATCTAAAGGCGTAATTAACTTTCTGCCTAAAAATAATTCTGCTGGAGTTTTTCCCGTAGTATCATGATGTGCCGTTCTTAAAGCATAAGCTAATTCATTTATGTAGTCATCCCAGCGCTTGTGATGTGTGCTAACGTAACTGCGAATTATTTTTACAATGTTTTTATTAACTCTTTCTGCTATGTTAGCCTGTGGTCTATACGGAACCATTTTGATATGGCGTATGCCAAGTCCATTGCATATGTTTTCAAATATTTGACTAATGAATTGTTTTCCGTTATCGCTAATGACTTTTATCGGTGCACCGTATTTTAAAATGTATCTGTGTAAGAATGCATCTGCGACTGTTTTGGCTGATGCGCGTTTAAGTGGAACAATTTCTATCCATTTTGAAAAATGATCTACTATTACTAAAAGAAAACGATTTTTATTTAACTCGCTCTGGGGGAAGGGACCAAGGAGATCTATGCCTAAAATTTCATTCGGAAATGTAGCGCGAATGCTATTTAACTACCCGGCCGGGCTGTAATTAATATCATTTATTAACTGACATTGATTGCAGGACCTGACATACGCCGTCACTATTTTGTATAATTGCGGGAAATATACCGCCTCGCGTACCCTTTTTAAAGTCTTTCTGACCCCGAGGTGGCCCGCTGTTTTTTTTTTCGTGCAACTCCTTCAAAATGCTTAATCGAAGCGAGGCTGGGATGACTGGCTTATACTCAAGATTTTCGTTCGTTGTTTTCGTATAGAATAATAAATTAACTATTATTCCATAGTTTTTTGCTCTATTTCTTATCGCATCGATATCTGTATGCTCAAAGCTTTCGGGGTCTTTCAAATAAGCATAGATATTTCCAAATTCAGGATCAGCTTTCAGTTCAGTAATAACCGTATCTCTAGAATCTAAAATTTTTGAAGTCAACACAGCGCATTTAAGTTCATTTCCTTCATCGTCCAGTTTTATACGAGAAAGTGCGTCAGCTACATTGTTTTCCTTACCCGGTTTATATTTTATTGTGATATTATATTCTTGGAGTTTTAAAGCCCATCTTATTAACCTGGGCGTTAGGTTTTTTCTCGAGTAAAGTCTACCAACCGCCGCATGATCCGAAAAGACTGTTACTGGCGATTTGCCGAAATAAACTCGAAATTTGTGTACAGCCATTAATACGGCTAATGTTTCTCTTTCTGTAGCTGTATAATTCCTTTGTGTTTGATTCTATGTTTTACTAAAAAATGCCAGCGGATGGTTATTTTGCATAAGAAACGCACCCACCGCATAGTCTGATGCATCTGACGCAATTTCCAGGTTTTCGTCCCCCTCAGGGAATTTTAAAACAGGGGCATTAATAAGCGCTTCTTTTAATCTTTCAAAAGCCGTGTTAGCTTCCGCTGTCCACGTAAATTTACTCTTTTTTCTTTTGATTACTAAGAGTGGTTCAACAATATTAGCGAAATCTTTTATGAAAGATCGATAGTAAGAACATAGTCCAAGGAAAGACGAAAGTTTCTTGGCGGTGTTGGGCGGTGGGAAATTCTTAACAGCTTTTATTTTTGAATCTTGCGTTTCTATACCCTTTTGCGAAATTTTATAACCGAGATATTTAAGTTCTTTAGTTGCGAACTTGCATTTTGAGGCGTTAATTGTAAGACCGGCCTCTTTTAATAATTTAAAAACTTGTTCGAGGTCATTAACGTGTTGTTCCAACGTACTACTCGTTATAATTATATCATCTAGATAAATTAAAGTTGATTTTCCTAGGACAGGCTTTAGAACAATGTCCATAGCTCTCTGGAATGTTGATGGCGCCCCACACAACCCAAAAGGCATGCGTAAAAATGCATAAGTGCCCGATTTTGTTATAAACGCGGTTTTATGTATATCTTCGGGTCTCATAGCTATTTGATAGTAGCCAGACGTTAAGTCCAAAGTAGACATATATCTTGTCGATTTGATCTGCCTAATGATCTCGTCTATAACCGGCAAAGGGTAAACTGGGAATTTAGTTATGCTATTTAGTTTTCTATAATCGATAGCAAACCTCCAAGCCCTTTTATCCGAATGAGGAAACTCGTTCTTTTTCCTACATAGTACGACTGGACTCGCGTATTCACTATTTATGGGCGTTATTATTTTATTCTTTAACATCTCCTGAATATGTTCTTCGATGATTAAGTCTTTTTGTTTATTATAGCGATACGGTTTAGTCCTACAAGGTTTTTCGGCATTTAATTGAATCTTGTGAGTCACGATCTGACAGTTTCCCGGTTTTTCTGAAAACAAATGAGAAAAATTACTCACCACTTGCTGTATTGCTTTACTTTCCTGGTCATTCAAATGGCTAAGGTCCAATTCAAGTGTCTCCACCGGTTCCACCACCCTCTGGTCCATCTCCAGCACCACGGAACTATCCTGAAAATCCAATTTGGCCCTCGCGGCCCTTAAAAAGTCCATACCTAAAATAAGAGAGTGTTGGAGGTCCTTCACCACAAAAATTAATACCTTGAGATTTTCCTCTTTTATCTGTAAGTTTAATGATACTTTCCCGATGCAGTGACATGTTTTTCCTTGCGCCGCTATAATTTCCGTATTTCTGGTTTTAAAGAGTCGTATCCTATAAAAATTCTTTTTGAAGAACTTTTCACTCATGAAATTTCCTTCTGCTCCTGTATCGATGAGGGCTTCTACTGGTACATCGCCAACCAGGACTTGTATAATTGGTAGCTGTGAGTTTTTTACGATGACTGTATTTAGATGTCTATTTGAGGGTTTTTCTATAACTTCCGGGGTCTGGACCCTCTCTTTCACAGGCCCCTCTAGTCGTTTAAAGCTTTCCTTTCAATCTGTGTCTTCTGGGTACGCGGATGCTTATTTTCAAATTTTCATTTTGGGCCTTGACCTTCGAGTTTCGATGCGTTAGCTTGATATTTCTTTCCCCCATATGAGCGATTTCCATTTCTTGTTTCCTCCTTCCTTCTGGTACTTTGAGAATATGTTTCCCCTCTCGCTCTTTCCGCGATTCTGCGATTTTGAAACTTCACCGCCAATTCGAAAAGTTCCTGCAATGTGGTTGGGTTTCTAATTTCAAAGTAGTCTTGGACAGCGGGTAACATCTTGGTAATATTATTTCAATAATCTCCGCATCGGGTTTCTTGCCATACAGCATATCCGTTAGCTTGATTTTTCGTAAAATAAAGTCCGTCAATTGTGCTGTATCCCGTTGATAGAAACTATATAGCTCGGCTTCCAGCCGTGCGCGATCTTTCACTATGGGGAAGGCCTTTACTAACGATTTTTTGAAATTTTCAAATGTATACGTCGGGCTTCCAAATTCACCTAGTAGAAATTTTCCTATATTTTTCCACCATAGCGCGGCCTGTCCTCTTAGTGCTGATGTGGCAATAGCAACTTTTTGTCTTTCAGGCACAGGATAGAGCTGAAAGTGGTTTTCTATACCTTCTAAAAATACGGACACCGAATTTTTTCCGTCGAAATAGACGTTTGGCTTGATTGATGCTCTCAAAGTCTGGACCAGGTATCCAAATCCTTCTAACTGCGTTGTCATCTCTTGTTGTTGTCCAGCGGCTTCCATCCAGTTTTCGGCCATTTCAGTTCGATAAGTGTTCGGGCGCCAATATAACGTTGCGCGCCTCTAACTAGCACGCAACCTAGAGGTGACTGTGAAAGCTTGTATAAACCACAGAGTCTTATAAAGGGTTTAAGTCCCTTTTTATTCAACGTACTAAATTACGATTGCGTCCTCTTGACGCTTACAACTGTGCCAACTAGGCAGTCAAATAAAAATAAAAACCTGAAAAGAAAGTAAAGACAATATTCTAACTACGAGGCTCTCTAAAATAACTAACTCACCGCGTTTTACAAATACCGCAGCTAATTCAGCAGACTTGAAGCTCACTGGAACAATTGCAACTACTTCCCGCCAAGCACATAGGCCGCAACGCGGGGTTCTTCAATTCTCGATTTCTACCTCCGCGCTCGCGCAGTAAGAATAACTCTCTCTCACCGAACTTGTTTCCTTCTATTTAAATCATACTACTTCCGCTGATAATTTGAATGCTTGCGCGTTCTACTCAAATTTACATATTCTGGCATTGGCAGTTCCAGGGGAAAGTAAGGCTTGACAGGAAAGATAGTTTAAACTTAAAATAAATGTTAGTTAAAATAAATATAAACCCTACAAGGTTTTTGCTGAGTCGGTCAATGAGAGATAAAAATGACACTTTTCAGAGCTTAATAATTCCATGACTATAAACGGAAGATTAGTGAAATTTCGTATTCTATGTGTTCAATGATGCTCTATTGGACATACAAAATTGCAAGTTTGTAGGTCTAATAGTTTTTGAGTCTAGTAGTAATGAATTGATAATAGAAATGAGTTTTAATAGTCTAATAGTAATAGGGGTCGAAAGTAGCTCGGAATGGAAATGGTTTCGTGTAAGATACACATGGCCTGTGTCTCGCTGGTTTTTTTTTTTTTTTTTTTTTTTTTTTTTTTTTTTTTTTTTCCGGTCTGTTTTGAACTCAGCCGACACACTGTCGTGTGTCTAAATGCTTCAGCTCATGTTTTGGCAGAACTGCTGAGTTGGATAATGACTTTACTTTAAAAGAACGTTCATTTAAATAAAATTTGAAGGCGAAAGTAAAGCTTCTTTAACACACATAAGTTTACCACTCTAATAACGAAATCATGTAAAACGTTAGCAAGCTTACGCCCAAAGTTAACATTCTTAATAATCGTACTTACCTTTTGTAAAAGATACTTTTGTCGTCGCCTGCTTAAACATGATAATATTAAAAATCAAAATTTCATGTTTTTTCAGTAAAACAGCCAAAACTATTCATAGAATAAACGAAAAATAAAAAGTACCGTAATTTACGTATATAAAATTTTAAATATTACAAATCAGATGCATTTCAAGCTGATTTATAAATGAATTAACTTAAAGATACATTAAAAATGTTTGACATAAAATAAAATTTAAAAATATATTTATGTTTCAGTAAGACATAAATGTCTTGGAACGGTGTACACTAGCATGATTTTTTTTTTAAAACGGTCAAGATTTTTTGTCAAAATATATACCAATCACAATGGTAGGTTCCTTCGCATTACGTAAATTGCATATATTTCATGCTTTTATTTTATTTTATTTGAACTCAGAGATTTAAATTTTATTCTCATTTTCAGAAAATCAAATCACATTGCTTATATCAAAAGCATTCAAATTAATTGAACATGAAAGAACTTTGCTTTACGTCATGGAAACAATTTCAGAACTCTGTAGATGTTGTAAAGGGGCCTGGATAAAGTCGTAAATTAATGATAACTGCTTCCAAGTCCATATCTGATAATAACTTCTATCGTAACAAGAAATCTAATGCTCAGCAGTTAAGTTCAGAGTTTGCAGCAGTCACTGGAATTGTTGTATCATGGCAAACTGTATCATGTATCATGCCAGCAAGCCAAGGGTATGCATTTCTCTGTCTTTACACAAAAGATATAGCACTTTAAATGGTGCAAAAATCATCAGAACTGGTGTGAACATCAATAGTCCTGTGTTCTCTTTACTGATGCGTCAAGGTTTAATTTAGCAACTGATTCTATATGTATTTCCATCTGGTGGGAGTCAGCAAAGCGAAACCTTTCTTCGAACATTATGGAACGTGATTGTTTCAGAAATACAGGTGATATGGATTAGGGACAAATAATGATCGGTGAGGGAACGTCCCTACACGTTCTCAACAGCGGAATGTTAGACCAGCCATATATAGAGGATGAGATTTTAGTACCATAAGTAAGATAAGTCAGAGGTGAATATGGATCAGACTTTTTACCTAAGGACGATAAGGCTCGCCCACATCAAGCATCGATGACGAATTACTTGAAAGTGAATATATTGAACGAACACTGTAGCCAACAAAATCCCTATAGAGAACTTTCGAAGAGTGTACGGAGACATCCTGTTTCTACAGATATAAGTGCTCTGAAGATCGCTTGCTGGAAGAGTGAAATTTAATTTTCCAAGTTGTGCTTAACAGCGTTGTTGCTAACGTGAACACATTTTGTAATATGTGTACAAGTCAAAGGACGTTCCATATTAAATTCATTAACCTTATTTTTTTCTAACTTATTCTTTTCTACCTTGAACTCTAAACTATACGTAATTCAAAGTTCTAATGCTAATTTGCAACAGATCCTTAATTCTGTGTTTTAATTTAGCTGTATCTTCCCATTCTGAAAACTGTGTCTGCTTATAATAAAATTCTCTACACTGCCTTTATATCAAAATTACTAGCCATCATGTGACTCTTGTGTAAAGTTCAAAGCGCAGATAACTTACATAAGTCTTTAGCCAGTAATAATTTTTGAAGTTTTAATATTAGTGATCCAGGATAAAACTAACTAACACCGACTCATTTGAGGACAATAATGTTTTTACTTCTGTCCCAAGCTTTCATTCTGAATGGGTCGAATGTCCGCTGTCGCTCTTGTCCTGCTAAACTACTAACGCTTACTCTTTCAAATATATTTAAGTATTTTATGTAGTTCTTTAAGAACAGGCGCTTATTGGGCCAATGTATTTGCCTTGGTTTAATTAAATGTTTTCCAGTTTGCCAACGAGAATAGAAAGGAAATATTTATATATCCATGACTCTGAGCTTCTTCCTTTTTTTTTTTTTTTTTTGTGCATCAACATGACATCAGCAGTCTACCACTTTTTAAATTTTTACCTATATATATATGTGTAATGCGAAATTCAATAAAAAATAAAAGATACGTTTAAATGATGTGCAAAATCCAAATAACAGAAGCGCAGTGGCAAACTGCAAGGAATAAGGTGGCAAAATACCTAAAACCAAAAATATAAAGTAAAACTTTTTTTGATTTAAAATACATCTTACATTCAGAATGGAATAAACCATATGAAGAAACCAATTATCAGAAGCACAGTGACAAACTACGAGAAATAAGGTAGCAAAATATGCCAAAATGAAACACGAAAAATGAAATTTACATCTTTCGTTGCATCGTCACCAAGGAGTTCGTGCGAGGAAAGAAAGGAAAAAACAGCCTCTTTCTGAACCGACAAGATATAAATTAAAGTTTAAAATTATAAAATAATCTTAGAAAAACAGTCAGAATAATCAAAGTAATCTGTGTCTTTATTAGTCCAATCCGTACAAGCCGAAGTAACCAACTCAAACAATTGCTAAAATCATAGCATTAAAAAGACATATTCAAAGAGACTGCGAAATAATAAAAAAGCTTTAAAAATTATTTTGAGTAGCTTGAGTCAATATAAAAATTGCAAAAATAAACAATTCAGAATTGGAAAAAACAAAACCTATGCAAATGCTTTTAATCTAATATTTGAAATACAAAACCATATGCAAATTTTCAAAATTTGCAGGTCGGGTAAAAAATAAATCCTAGTCAAGCAAAAAAGCTTAAAAAATTAATACTAATTTTCAGTTTGAGTGTACTGAGTACAGTTCGGGGAATCGAGTACAGTTGAGTGGACTAAGTTCGAAAAGTAATTTTTAGAACATGTAAAACATAAGTAAAGCAATTTATGAAAATAATTAATGAAAATTTGACTAAAAAATATAAAATAATGATTCAATGTGATGAGAAATAATGTATTCTGATTTCAAAATTAATTAAGTCCCTCTTCTTGCTAAAAAACGTCGTAATGAAAAAATGAAACTTTTTGCTGACATATCTGAAACCACTTCAATGTGTACAGCACGAGTGACGGCGCATGTAAATAAGGCTATGTACACCTTTTTATGGTTATCCGCTTTTTTTCTAATAGTAACTGCTCCCGTTAAGTCGATGCCTACAACTGTGAAAGGATTACTTTGGACTACACGATCTCTGGGTAACTGACCCGTTAACTGTTTGGCGGGCTTCACTGCGAACTTTTTACACAGCAGGCAAGCGTTAATAACTTTCTTTACTACTTGTCTTCCTTTAGGTATCCAAAATTTATTCCTGACTTTGGACAATGTTGTCATGACTCCTGAATGGAATAATTTTATGTGTTCACTAAATATCACTAGTTCGGTGAACTTCGTTTTGGGCAGAATAATAAGATGTTTTTCGTCATCTATTAATTCTGCTTGTTCCAAACGACCTCTGACACGCAAAATACCTCTACTGTCCAGATATGGTGCTAAACTGTAAAGCTTAGAATCTGGTGTTATTAGATTATTCCTCTCTAGTTGTTGAATATCCGAAAAGTAATTCGCTCTCTGTACTTGTTTTATCCAGTACTCCTCAGCTTCTTGGATCTCCAATACAGTAAGAGGACCTTCTTCACAGGCACGTTTTCTTAGCTTGGCGACAAACCGCTTTACCCAAGCTGTAACTCTCAACAATTTTTCGAGACTGTTGAATTTGGTAATGTCTAACGCATTTTCTTCTTCTGGAATAGTCACCTGAACATAAGTGCTTAAACGTTCCAAATTTTGAGAATCAGTTTCTACTTTAAACTTCTGCTCAGGCCATTGATCTTCAGAATCTTTCAACCATGATGGACCATGCCACCAGTTATTATCTTTCACCAATGCATTTGCTGTTTCACCACGAGTTAATTTGCTGCTGGGTTTTCCGACCCTGGACAATATTTCCACTTATCAGGCGAGGTACAGTCTTGTATTTCTGCAACTCTATTCGACACGAACCGCTTCCACTCACGCGCTGACCCCTTTATCCACCACAAGCAAATTTCGGAGTCCGTCCACAGAACTAACCTACCTACCAAATCCTGAAACATTTTCAATAAATATTTCCCTAACCTAGCTGCAACTACAGCTCCCATCAATTCCAACCTAGGGAGGGACAACTTTTTTAACGGAGCTATCCTACTCTTCGACATTATAAACGACGTACATACCTCTCCTCTCTTATTCTTATATCTAAAATATGCCACCGCTCCATATGCCACTACTGACGCATCACTGAAAATATGAATTTCAACCGACTGACCTTTACTTAGAACTTCTGTGAAGTAGTACCTCTCTATTTTCAACGCGTTTAATTCCTCAATTTCAGCGCACCACTTTATCCATTTGCACCGTAACTCCTTTGGCAACTCTGCATCCCACTCCAAACCTCTCTCCCATATTTCCTTCACCAGCCTCTTAACTCGCACCACAAATGGAGAAATAAATCCGACTGGGTCAAATACCTTAACTGCTGTGCTTAACACCGATCTTTTACTATTTCTCAACGATTCTAAACTACTCAACAATGATGTAACGTCTACTCTCATACCATCCTCTTCTAAGTTCCACACCAAGCCTAACACTTTCAACTTACTATCTCTCTCAGACCTACTTTCTTCACACAACCCTTCCTGAACCCACAAGTCATACAGCTCTTTAGAATTAGTGTTTAGCTTTCTCAAATTAAAACTCGCGTCTCTCAAAATAGATACCGCCTCTGATGAAAGACTGAAAGCTGATTCTACACTTTCCCCTCCATAACACATATCGTCTGCATACAGTGAGCTATTTAACATCTCGACACAGTTTTTGTTTGTTTCCGCATATTTCTTTAAATGATGTTTGATCGTTGCACTCAATAAAAACGGTGAACAATTACATCCAAATAATACTCTGTTCATTTGCATAATTTTAAAGTCCTCACTGTCATTATCAGGCTACCAGAGAAATTTTAAATATGGCCTATCTTCCCTTGCTATCCCCATCATCAAAAACGCCTTTTCTATGTCACCGCAGAATCCAATTTTAAATTTTCGAAAGGAAAAAATGATATCCAAAATATTCGGATTTAGGTTTGGGCCCTTTTCTAAGCAATCGTTTAACGATATCTTTCCTCTTTCGCAACTGCTGCAATTAAATACCATTCGAACTTGAGTGCTTTTTTTTATCTTTACGGACCACTGCTCGTAATGGCATAAAGTACCCCTTTCTCGTATCCTCACACTCTTGAATAATGTTGTTTTGTGTCTGAAATTTTATTATTTCCATAAACTGTTCCCTCACAAAGCTGTTACCTTTTAGCTCTCGCTGCACCCTTTCGAACTGCCTTTTCGCTAAACCAAAATTATTTTCCAAATGCTCTGGACTCCTATTCCGCAACAAGCAAGCCTCATACCTTCCGTCTACATATTTCAAATCCTCTTCAAATTGTTTAATTATTCGCTCATCGCCAGAACCCCTTTCCGACGCGCACTCAGAGATTCCTAGACTTTCAATCTCCCAAAGCTGACGAATCTGTTCCGATATTTTTAATTCCTCTTCCGAATATAAACAAGCCGGTGGAGTCTGACCCTGAACTTCTTTTTCTCTCCCCCCACTCTACCACTCAACGTCCAACCGAATATGCTTTCATGCAGTACTAAATATTCTGTTAACCGATGTGTTTTCCCCGTTAAGATGCAGTTCAAGTAATCATTCCCAATTAAAATCTGTACCTCTGCCACTTCATTATCGCAGCTGTCAGATAAGTGAAATCCTTGTTGGCGAAGATTGTTTATAATTTCTGCAGATGGCTTGGGTAATGCATTGGAACATATGGTTTTTACCTCGAGTACTTCGATAATTAGAGTGAACCCGGTCTTATTTTTTAGAGAAAGTCTTTTTCTTTTAAATTTTCGCACTGGAGGATTCGAAGATGCAAATGTATGAATTCTTAATCTTTCTTCACGAATAGTTGGTAAACTTGCTTTTATAGAAATAGACTGACAAACATAAGATCTTTCGGAAGCTGGATCGCATAACAACCTAACGTTAAATGTGGAATTATTTCCTACCAGTTGACCTCTCAATGTTTGATAATAAATCACGTCATTAGGAATTTGCTTGCTCAGTGTTTCGAGGAATAGTGAACTAACGTTTGTCTCTTTTGCTGCGCTCGGAGTATTTTTAATGGATTTATTTTCTTGCCCTGCATAACACAGGCTCTCTAAATGCGACAAAGATTTGCAAATGTTACATTTAACCCACTTTGCCTTACAAAATGGTTTTTTGTGACCCTTTTCTAAACAGCGCTTGGACTTAAATTGATCGTATAGTGCTTTGTGTTTCTCTGAAATACTTAAGTCGCAGTCTTTTGAGAGGTGAGATTTAAGACAAAAGTCGCACATATAATTTTCGACTGATGTATTAAGCGTCGCCGCTGATACCATTTTCTTTTTAATTGGAGCAACACTCTTACGATAGTTGTCGGTATTTCTTTCACTGGTTATCGAAAGTGTTTGTTGTTTAAGACCCAGAGTTAGTGACTTTTCGCGCGCTTCTACTTCTCTCTTTAGAAACAACAATAAATCTGACACTGTTGACTCTGTGTCGACCTTTTGCTCCCTACTAAACTGTAACACTAAATCTTGCGGTATACACTTATATAAAATAGGAAGTAATAGATTGCCGTAAGAATTAAAATTAATATCTAATGTCTCTAAACTTCTTGTTTAAACTGTTAGTTCATCATCATATTTTTAGTTTTCTTAAACTGGATACATCACTTGAACGGCGTACTGGCTCTAAAGGTAGTAGAACGTTCACATGCGCGCTAACTAATATTTCTTTTTTCCCAAATCTGTCAGTTAAAATTTCGATGGCCTTTATATAGTTTTCTCCTATTAATGGCAATCCGCTTATAGCTTTTGCAGCTGAACCGGTGAGTAAAGATCTTAAATAGTTAAACTTCTCAACATCTTGAAGCGAAGTGTTTTCGTGAATGGCAGCTTTATACTGAGCCCAAAATTCAGTAAATTTACATAAATCGCCGCTGAAAGTTTCTAAGGTAATGCGAGGCAATTTAGTATTATAATTAGTTTTGATTTCCGAAACTTGTGAAGTTGTTTCGTTTTACCCACATTTTGAATATATCTATTGACTTTAGATTTACATCTAATGATGGATTCGCTGTATTCTAAACAATGTTCTACTTCTGTCTCTAATTCCTGAACAGTGCTTTGAGCATTAATAACTTCATCATATTTTAACAAGCTAGTTTCTCTCTCGATTAACACTGAAAGCGATTCCTGCAACAAACACTTCTAGGTTCGGATTCTCGCTTTGCAATTCCTCATCTAATTTCCTTATTAATTTTGTTACACTGGTACGAACCGAATCTCTAATTTTTCTATTTCTCTCGACGGTTTCTTCAAAACTCATTATCAAAGATAAATTGCATGCAGATAAAATGAAATAACTCACCTTCCCGGCCGATGCACCAAAAACTTGAAGTATGTAATAACTTGCATCTTCTTTTGTCGGTGGTTCTTGTGTTCTATTGGCCAAACAAAGACACTTTCCTTTAACTAAATCTATTTAATGAAGAGAAGACTATGTACAAATATTACATAGTACAGATTACAGAGTATCTAGTTTATGCCACTCTCAACCACTCTCATCAACCTCTCAACCCTCTCTGCCGAAACTCTTAATTAGCTAAACATGCGGGCGGCGCAGGGCCCTCTATCTCTTTTTTCTACACTCACAAAGCTCTCAAGTTCCAAATGAATTTTACGGACTTAAGTTAATTTTCATTTGCCTTTCATTTTTTACCATTTTCATCTACAAAATGAACGCTCGACCATTCTCATCCTCCAAGTTAATCTTTTCAATATTTCTATTTATATTTTTATCACTCGAGTCTCGAAATAGTTATTTTTTTATGCATTTGTCAGGTCACTTTAATCTTCGTAAAATCCATAGATTTAAGAACAGCCGTAATCACAGACTGATAAAATAAATAACCGGCTTTTAATGATTTCGATTTGAAAATCGCATGTACATCATTTAATCTCCTATGTCAAAATGAAATATAAGTAAGATTGCAACAGCCTTTTTAAATTTCGAAGCACATTAGTTCGAATGAACATTAGTTTTGCATTTACTAAATCTTTAGTCTGTTAAAGACATGTATTCATTAACAGCACTGCTGTATTTAAGAGGCCAATATTTGTCTTTGATTTAGATAACTAAGAAAATTTTCAAAAAAATTTTCCTAGTTATCTAAATGATTGTTTTAGTAAGTCATTTGAGATTCTTGACTCCATAAAGGAATACGTTATACTAAGGTATTATAATATATAACGTATCATCTGTGTTTTGTTTAATAGTCAAAAATATTTCCTTAACCCACAAAATTCTCTTTTTTTATATTATTCAAGGATAATTACAGATATTAGCAATCCCTCTATCAAAAAACCCCACATGAAACCAGTTAACAAACATTAACAGCTAATTTTATATTTCTATTTTTTTAAAGTATGCAGTTTTAACCTTCTCTAAATATCTAGAAATTCTGATCTCGTCATCTCTTTCATGAAAACTAAAGGAGACGATTTCCAGCAACTAAGGATTTCGAAGTACGAGTACGTAATGCAAATTAACCGACAGAACAGCTTTTCCCAGTCATTACCACCGCGACGATGATTCCCTCTAGCATTTCGATAATTTCTCCTATAAAGTGAGAGTTTGCTCCCTAATGAGTATCGATTTAAAGTATATAAGCCACAGTTTACAAGCAGAGCGAAATCGTAATGTAATAGAAGGTCCATTTTTGTTAAATGTTTGATTGCTATTGTAAAATCTCATCATGATCAGTTGAAGACAAATGATTTCCTAAGTGGCAAGGAAGGAAGTAGGAGAATGCCATAATAAATGGGATGTGTTAGTGAAGGTAAAATTTAAATTTAGAACAGATTTTGATGCTATTTGGAATTGATTTTTAAGCTTTTAACTTAGCAGTAATCGTTGTCATTCTGTCCAAACCAATGCGTGTTGCGTTTCGAATCATCTGAAAGCTTCAGAACTTCTTTTTATTATAGGTTTATCCATAAATTTACTTCCATATTTGTTTGCGTATATTGTCAAACATACGTGTTGGGACCAGATGCACTAATTTATTTTCTCTCTAAGATGTTTGTTTGTCTATTTAATTGACTATGGCAAAGCACTTAATAGTTATCTTCCTAATGTCTTTCTGGAGAACATTCAGAGGTATATTGGTTCAAAGATATATAACTTATGCAAGGAGAGCCTCGTTTATAAAATTTGAAATATTGCTTCAGACCTATTACGGAGTGCTTTTTCTTCTGCCTAATTATATGAGCAAACTAACTATGAATAATGGAGCAAATTAGGAATGTTAATATGAATTTGCATGTCATTAATGCAATACTTAGTTATTTCAAGTGGTTACATTAGTATAAAGTGAGACATTAGTAACAAAGAGGTTACAGTCAAGTGAACAATAGTAGATGTTTTTCTAGTGAACGTTCTGCAGCATGAAAAACATCACGTAGCGCATTGAGCTGGCTATGCAACATTCTCGTGATTAATTTATACATGAGCTATAGTTTCTTTTAGAAGAATTTTTCTTTCTTTTAAATTATCTTTCAGAAAGATACCTATTTGAAATGCAGTTTTTTTTTTTAATGTTCTGTTTGTTAAGTTAATCCTCTGCGTAAATTGTTGATGTTTTGCATTGAAGTGTGGGAATCCGGTCATATGTGTTTATTTGGAAGCACGTATAAGGCTGTGTAAAAAACGATCGAATCTTAGCACATGCATTTTACTATTAAATGTTGTAAAACATTCCTAAATTGACTGCTATATGAGGAATAATAACTACTACTTGTTTTTAAAATTCTTCAAAATTCGTAAACTTAATGAAACTATCGAAAAAAGGCACAGTACAATAAAAGTCAAATATATTCAATATAATGCAATATATTCAAATACATAATGAATATTATTTTTCATTTAGGAGCATTTGTACCCTAAAACATACATCAAACTAGAAAATGGATGTATATTTAATACATGATACAGATTTGTATACATGCTGTTAGTGTGATGAAAAATTGTGCATATATATGTGAGATAAAAATATATAAATTATAATTTAAATTTGTAATAGCCCTTTAATTCCTCTTTTTACTTCGGGTACTTCCTTTTTGTATTCTAAAACCAGTAATGATTTTTTCTAAACTGCGCCACTGAAAACCTAACCTGCTATGTCATCTGCAATGCTTAGAGTTCTAGGCCAATAACCGTTAAAAACTTAAATAAAGAATTCCAAAACTTATATATATGTAGGAATTGCTTTAGATGCGCATTCACTTCCCGACTATTTCTTTATTGGCCATTTTTTCGACATGTAATAAGTGTATATAAATTTGTAGGGTAGATATAGCGATGTAAAAAAGGAGAATATGTATTAGAAAAATTTATTAATCAAAGATTTATGTGTCTTGTGATCTACAAAGCATTCAATGTCTGTTAAGTTTCTTGTTGCTATAGTCGCACAGGAATAGTATCACTTGTCTGGGAACCCTTGCTTTGCCGAAGTGTTTATAAAATGAAAATGATTTAGTGGATGAATGGTTCGCAGGCTAGTTCGAATTTTACAGCCAGCGCATTTACTCTCCACTGTGTTAAAATATAAGCTCACATCAGAATTGGATTTCCATAACATGAAAGTTATTTCCAACTTTCAGTTCACCTCAAGAGTTAGACAGTGCAAGTAATGTGCCTTGCTCCTAAACAGACTCATCATCCATATTTTAATTATCCAAGATATAATACTCCAAGACCATTTTACTCTAGATCATATGTACCTCGAAATCCGGTTTTAAAAAGTGTTCAACCTCTACCATTGAGATAATCAAATTCGCAATATCTAGCTTTGAACTATACACCACCTCCATCCTGTCAAAATCAAACTTTTCATAAAAAAAAGGAATACTTTAAGATGTATTAATAATTTTTAAACTCTCAAAAGTTAAACTTTAATAAAAGTATTGTCTTTATCTGGAGGTCTTCCCTTCATTAAATTAATTAAACTGCCATGCAGAATTGGAAGAGTAAGGAGAAATGTGATATTTTATGTTTTAAACTCACATGTAAATTATTTATTATTGTCTTCATCTTGTACTTCTATGTTAAAATTGTAATTTAATTTTACTAATTATAAGATATATTAGTTTAAAGGAATATAACTGAAGGTGTGCAATTAAATAATCCTATTAATGAATTGGATTATTTAAGTATGGTAAAGCACACGAGGGCTATCTGCCTTCGTGGAGGAGCGAAACTGGCTCTTATACACGTTGCACATGGAGAAAACCACGAAACCGCCCATGCAGCCAGCCCGTTCGCGGAATTCGAACCTCGGACCGAACTACCAGTGTTCAGCGTCTTTACCGCTCGGCTACTGGTGAGCCATAATCCTTTTAAATGTTATTTCTTATGAGAAAATACTGAAAATGATAGGCTGTTTTAATTTTGAATATAATGAATGCGAACGTTCTTGTTCGGATGCGCATTTGATTTTTTCTTTCGTAATAAAACATGTGGAGAGTACCGATTCTTAATTTAACTTCGGTACTAAGTAAAATACATCGTTACTAAAGAAACAATCGTTTTAGCATAAATTTGTGTGATCAATAATTTGATTCTGTAGCTTATCTGCTTACCATACATCTCAAACCCAAACTTCTACACAGAAACATAGTTAATTTTACACCTAACTAACATTTTATACCCAATCTGGCGAATCACCATTTATTATATGCTTTCATCGCCGCATATTATCCAATACATAACAACTTGAATAATATCTCATGCAGCGATACCTTAACAATTGTTTTATGTTAGTAATTGTATAACAAAGAGTATAGTAATCTTTTCTGTTAACATTACGCTTGGCGATTAGTACAGATTTAAGTTAAATGCACTAAGAAATGTAGACGATTAAAAATAGACTAATTTGTTTAATTAATAGAAACCTTAATCAAATCAGAGCTGCAGAAACTGTCATGGAAAAAAAGCGTATATTATTTTCTTAATGTTTGAAGAGATGAATGGTACTAATCATAATTAACTTCTCTTAACCACGTACTTTTAATCACAAATACTTCACTTACTTAAGAAAAAAACGATATACCCTCCCTCACTTATCTCATTTTGTCTCATATTAACTTTATTAGATTACTAGCAGGCAAAATAACCCTCTCCTTTCCCCTTTACCTTCCATTTGGCTACGCCTCAAAATTAGTATGGCAATGGAAAGAGCCTCTTCCCCTAGCACACTGTGGTTCACTTTCTACCCAATCACCTTCTCCTCAGCAACCAATAACGTTCCTGCCTCACAGCTCCTCGCCTCTCATTCAGTGACGAGACTTCGTCCATACTTCCAACACGCCATTAAGCTTCTGTTACTCTGACGAAAGTATATTTTTGTACAGCTTCATCGTCATCAATTAGGAACATCCTCAACATTCGAACATTTGCCAGCTCATCGTTCGATTTCCCATTTGCTTACCCTAGGACTTTTTCACTAAACTAGCTTCTTTTTTATGCTAGAATAAGATTTCAAAAATGTTATACTGGGATAGGGCTATGCCCAGGAGCCCAAGATAACTGAACGATAGTTCACTGATGAGGGAAAACTTAACAAAGATTTTTTTCCGTATACTAAAAATGAATTTTGTTAATGATACTCATAGGTGAAAAGATTATATTTAGTGTTATATGAATTGAGAATAACTAATTTGCCATTCGCATAAACACATTACCCGCACCAAAGCTCGTATGGCCGCACAGGGCGATAGAATTTAGAGAAGACGAAACTTTTGGAATTTGGAGAAGCACCGAGCAACAAAATTAAGGAAAGACAAAATTTTTAGAATTTAAGGAAAGAACTAGGACCCAAACTTTAGGAGCGGCAACAGTTTAGAAATTAGGGAGGTGCTTGGTAGCAGAATTTAGGAACTGCAGAGGCTGCATCAGGCGGTAATATATATAGCGCCGGCTCTCGATCAGCCTAGGTACATGTGGGGAATTTACTTATTCAGGACTCAGAAAAGAAAGAATGAGATAGTGCAAGAAATAGACATAAGTATAATGAATAACTAAGGTAATACAAATCAGGCTTAATTGTTCCAGTGCGAGATAGAAGTAAGACAGAATTTTAGCGTAATAACTTGTCTTTTGTCGCCAGCCTCATGATACATAGCCAATAATGTATAGCGGACCGCGATTAAAAGCTAGGTTAAAACTATACTTCAAAGTAATTTCAAAGTAATTTCAGTCAATATAGCAGATTACGGTGTTCCTTATATTTCTGATTTGTTCCAGCTTATTGTTTTTGCAGGCTGTTATTATTACAGCAATTTTATGAAAATTAAAGTTTGAACTTTCGGTTATGTCGAAAGAGTTAATTCTGGAGTGCAATAGAATCTACAAAGCGAAAGTATGCTTCGATGGCCATTAAACAAAACGTGGAATTGCCGCAAAAAAATGGTTAAAGGTATATCCGTTTTAAAATTATGCGAGGCGTATGGCATTAAAAAGTCAACTGTCATAAGAAAACAGAAAAAGGTACCTTTTTGAATTTTTTGTGGATTCCGACACCCTACTGGCAATGAGTAACAGAAACATTATTCGTTGTGCTAAAGTGACGACCATGACAAAGTGATGATTGAATGGGTCAGACAGCATTGCAGCAAGGGCATGCCATTGACGGGTCCAATATTAACTCTTTCGCATCGAGAGACGACCAAATCTGTTTTCAACAAACATCGAAAACGCCCGTGTTTACGAATTTGTCTTGGAATGGTTTTCCTTTCCCCCTTTTGCGGTTTCATCCATTCATCCATTGTGCGCAGTTTCACCTTAGGGCCGGATTGCACCTGCGAACGTCAATAGCTTTCCGTATTTCTCCTTTATTTGCTTCAAAAGAATGATTGACATGTTTTTTAACAACTCGCGAAACCAATGAGCCATACACTAACGTCATGGAGGTAGGAAAGGGAGGAGGGGCCATTCCGCGCTAGAAGTGAAGCACTGCTTTGAAGCCTGGGTCACCAGACGGGGTGTTATTTGTTTACATTCAGAAGCTCGCTTGACAAGATTCTGATAGTATTTCGACACACGACAGTTCCATAGAAATCGAAAAAGGGACACTCTCGCATGAAAGAAACATTCATAGTGGGATGGATAATAGCAATTTGTATAGTTTACTGACATTTAAGCAAAAATCACATCTTGGTTATTTTTCGATAACTAACAACAGCGATTTTGATTATGAATTTGTTTTATAAAATTCTAAGCTGTTGCACTACAAAAATATAGATTTTAAGAAAATTGCTAAAAGAGATCTGCCAAAATTTATTTTCTAGAAGATTTGAAAAGTTTGAAACTTGATGGCTAAATGTAAATATAAAATTATGTATGTTAAAATATTTGTAATTAGGCACATAGGTCAGATTAAGTTTTTATTAAATAGAGTAACGCATGCAAGGGCTATCTGCCTAAAGAGAGAGATGCCGTCGTGGAGGAATTTTGAAGAAAAACTGACCTTTGAGTCGGTATTAAAAATAATACTTATAATTTTCATTCAAATTATATTCATATATATTTTTTATGTAAAACTTTCGAGTGTATGCTAAATTAGTGTAAATTACTTTACACGAAAAATATAGTGAATGCACAGAAATTAAAGATTTGCACATGCCGGAAATGATAAATAGGAAATATGTATGGGCATTTATGCATGTGCTTGCAGAAAGCATGTATCTGCCTTTGACAAAATACTTAAATATTCATTAAATTATTTATAAATGTATTTGAAATGAAGAATTTATTCACTTATAAAAAACTGTGAAAGTACTGTGAAGAAATCTAATGATTAAATGTATCTAATTTATAATGATTATAAATATTATCTAAATATATAATAACCTTAATATTGAATTGTAAACATAAATTGAAATCCTGATGACAAATACGTTATAAAACTATTTAAGCAAGAATTGTTCGTATTGGAAAGCAATCTGTTAAAAGGTATTGTAAAGCAAATGCTATGAGATGCGCACTTAAGAACGTAATAAAGAGTTTTGGAATATGTATTGTTGAAATGAAGGGTAAAAAAAAAAATCTGATAAGTATAATTAAAAGAATTATTCCCTTTACATTTTATAATAACTCAGTTACAAGTTTTAAATAATACTTAAAAAAAAATAAAAAAAAAAAAAACACTTATTTTATTCCCTTTCAGAAATGTTCAGAGAAAGTCAAATACTATTTAATACATATTTAATTATTAGGAATTAGCGAAATACTTATTTAAAGTATTTCGCTAATTCCTAATAATTCTCTAATTTAAAATGAACCGAATAGAGCATTAATTATACATTAGACTTACATTTTTCGATTTAAAAGAAGCCAAAAAATCATGTCATATTTAAGAAAGTATTTTAGGAAGAAGCTCTATAAATAGAAAAGAAATAATGCATAATTTTAATATTAATAATACAATAAACTTTGATCTTAATTTTTGTACCTTAACCGAATAAAATCGAATTACCTTAATTTTTTTTTTCTAATGTATTTAACGAAAACTTGTGAAAATATTTCATTCAAATTAAACCATTCTGAGAAAACTGTCCTGTGAAAAGTATAGCATTTAATTCCGTTCAGAATGAAATGTTGTTTAAAAATATGTTGTTTTCACATACTTAGGACTCTGAAGTGTTGTAGAAAAAGAAAATATATACATTTATATGTATATTTGCGACGTAATTACAAAATATTTACAGCCGAACGCGTCAAATCCCATAGAACTCAATGGTAAATGACCCAATGTTTTGGTCACCACGTAGGGATCGCCGGTGCTTCAGAGCAGGGTACGGAGAAACTTGTTTAGGGCGACTCCTTCTTACTTCCTACCTCCATGACTAACGTGGAGGGGAAAGAACTAGGTAGAAAATAAACGAGGCGTTCGGGCGGTTTGCCGTTGCCTGAATGAACGGGCGCTACGGGCGATTTCGATGCGAAAGAGTTAATGGCCCAAAACAAAATATTTCATGAAGAAATGAACTTTAAAGCTGAGTGCACATGTTCGACAGGTTGGTTAACCAAATTTAAAAAATCGGAAAAGGTTTTCGGATATCGCAAACCAAAGGTGAAATTTTCCAATTAATGCATTTCTTATGGAAATGTGGAGAAGTGGTAATAAATGGAGATGATATAACAGAAGTTTTTCGTTAGAATTAAAATGCCCCAATCTTCAATCAATTAACGGGCAATGAAATCTATAGTATGGTTCTAGATACAGAAAATACCGCTACCGACAGTGATGAAAGTGACAGCGAGATTATTGAAAAAGTCCTGGTTATTGAGAGTCCTCAAAACCATATTTAAATTTGATATTGTTTATAAGTCTTGATCTTTCTCGCTAAGAAGAGAATACAGAAAATGGCTTTCATTACTTTATTAATAATATGCTCTTAATATTTGCGTTTTAATTGTTTTCAAGATTCATCTTCCACAAAAAAAAATTAAATAAACAGTTACTTTTCTTTCAAAATGTCTATTATGTACACTGATGAAGAAAATCGGAAAACATAACTCATTATCACTAGAAAATTTCGTAAAATGTACTCAAGTGAACAATCAATTTCCCTAGAGGTAATTATCTGCGGAACAATGGAAACTCACATATTGCGATTCAGTCTTGTGTTAAATAGGATTTATGTTCTAAGCAATTCAACTGAATTTGACAATAGTTAAAATTTCTCTTGTCTCTTGATGCTAGTACATCTGACACTCTGTCAAAATGCGCATACAGTCCTTGTAGAATTAATAACGATAAGGCTGACATTTGTTAGCTTTAAATTGTTGTTTTTGATGCATTTCTCATTTAAAATTACTTCTAAACAAATCAACAACAATACACTTGTCTTGAATTTTTCTCCTCTGAAACATTATTACCGATAAGTTAGATTAGACGATTGTTTTGACAGAATTAAAATTAATCACATTAAACAGAATAGGGATTTTAAAATACAAGCAGAGTTTTCATTAACGACAAAGTGCGGTAACAGAAAGCGAGAAAGAACACCATGGATTAAATTCTGTTTTCGCCAAAGATTTAAAATAAATATTTACCTTTTAAAATATTAAATGAAAAGAAATATCTAATTAAAACGAGAATTGATAGATTTTAAATATTTATTTAAATTTAGATTTTTATTACATACATTTGTATATATATGTTGTCATTGTTCTAAAAAATCAAGATGTGTACTTATGATAAATATAATGATACTATAAAATTGTGAAAGCTCTGTCTCTCTTTCTCGCTTCATCCAGAATTTAAAAATCATTTACATATTCTGCTTAATTCAATGTGAAAATTGGAAAACAGTTACCATCAAAAACAACTCATACAAAGGCGCACATCAATTTTAATAACTGAGAGCTTCAACTTTTCTTAGAGTTATTTTTTATTTTTTAATGAAAAGGCTGAATGAGTTTGAAAAAAATTAAAAAGATTATCCTAGATTCCCTGCGAAAAAATAGCAGGACGCTTGATTCTGGTGATGAATTATTTTTCGTGACTCTGAAAATTAGCTCACGTTACAATGCACTTAACTTTTTTTGTTTGTGATCCACTTTCAGGTTTAAAACTAAATCAGAGAATCTAAGTGGGAATATTTTATTTCTTTTAAAGAAAATACATTCCGTTCTCTATTTAGCCTGAAAGTTTCCATAAAATCACTATTTTCTTTAGCCAACATCATTTGCATGTTTAATAGTATATTAACCGACCAGCCCTGTAATGCAGAACATTTTCAAGAATTATTTTCAAGAATCATTATGCATTTCAATACAAATTCAAGTTTTTGTAATCAAGAAAATGTCTCATAAACATCAAGAACATGTAAAACTTAACCATATGTTTCAAGAATATCAAGTAAATTTTCATTCATCAAGGATTATTGTCATAACATTCCTATTCAAGCATCTTAACTGACTTCAGGAACAGTATTTTTACAAAATATCTTATTATGATTTAAAACATTACACAACTCACAAGGCTGAAGTTTCACTTTACATCTGGACGATACATGACCTTTCATAAAACATTTGTAACAACGTCCATGGTTTTTTAATAGCGCTCTTTTTTGCCCATTTGTTTTCTCACATTTTTCTACATCATGTGTATTTTGATTACTTTAGAAACAATACGGCTTAGTCACTGTGGCTAATGTCGAAGCAGTAGGACCGCTTGCTCTTTTAAGTAATTATTTTTATTCTGCTTAATACCATAATTTGTGTCCCTTTTCTTTGAGTTTATTATTAAATTAGAAGCTTCCCGACTCTCAACTTCCAGTCTAATGAATTCGAGAAGTTCTGTTCGGTTATATTGCTGTTTAGAGTTTCGTTTCCTATTAAACTCCAGATTAATATCGTCTGGTAAACGCTTTAAAATAACAGGTCCTAAAAGGCTCTCATAAGCTTCCGGCATAATACCCAATGAATTTAAACTTCTTATATTGATTTCACAGGTATCGTAAAGTGTTCTTAGTGCTTTCACATTGGACGAACTTCTAACCGGTTCAAGATTCAAGAGTTTGTTCATATGCGAAGATATAACCAAATCTGTTCGTCCAAATCTTTCTTTAATTAAATTTATAGAAGCTTCATAATTTTCATTAGATAGTACGAACCCAGATACTGCACATAAAGCAGGTTCGGCGAGTAAGGACTTAAGATAGGTAAACTTATCGACCTTTGTTAACTCATTATTATTACCAGTAGCATTATATTTAGGAATTGTAATTTTAGGTAAACGAATGTTAGTTTTGTTTTTGACTTTTACGGCAGCAGCATGGTTACCAGGCGATTTGTTTTCAATGTTCACTATCTGAGAATTTAAACTAAGTTTCTTTTTAGCCCTAAAAATACATAAACTCATTCTTTCATCATACTCTAACACAGTATTACTTTCTTTTTCAATTTCGGACTCATCCCCTTTAAAACAATCCAGTATTTTTTCATTAAATTCTTTCAACGCAGACTGTTTAGAAGCAAGTAAAAACACATTTTCTTCTACCATATTCTTGTCCCAAAAGTCTTTATTAATTTCAGGTTCTAAAACATTAATTATTTTAAAAATAGCTTGTCTCATAGCTTTTCTAGTAGCTTTCAATTTAACAATATCGTCTGCCATAATAACAACAAAAATAATTTTATTCGCTTACCTGGTGTAGTTTTCAATGGTTTAATCCTAATTTAGTCTGAACTCACTTTCCAAGTTGTCACTTTCCAAGAGAAAATCATTCATAAACATCCTGAACGTTTATCATGCCACGTTCAGTGCAAAGGAATAATTTTTCAATAACATGAAAAAACATTCCATTTTTAAATCAAAAAACAGTTCGTGCCCCACATTGGGCGCCAGAAATATAAAATAATATAATTAGAACCGAAAATAGTTCATGTCATCCTGGTTCAAGAAACATTATTTAATTCAAATCACACACAATTTCACCAAGGTAAATGAACATTCGAATTTCAAACTTCCAAGTTTACTCAAGTCTAACACACATTCAACTGGCACTGCCAGATCCAAGAACAAGAAGTATACATCATGAAAGATTTATTCCCTCTTTGGCGATTAAAATATATTTCCAGATAAATTTCTTACAAGTCGGTCTATCTAGTGAGGAAAACCTGATGTTAGAAACCAACGGGTTGACGAAGGGACGGTTGGCTTTCGCACGTATCTCTCTCCTAAAATTCCAGATAGTCTTCACAACCCCACGTATCTTACGTACATTGACTCTACTTTTTTTAATACTGCAAGAAACGAAATATTACCATTAGTTAAAATTTGGTGCGATATTTAAGAATTCTTATGATAAGCCAATATCTGAAACTAAATTGTATTTTAAAATCAGCAATATTTTTAATTTTATTCAAAAATCATATTTAAATTAGCTGAATGTCGACTTCCACACACAGATTTCTCAATCCAATGGACGTATTTCATTTTATACTTTTTAAAATATTGCTAGACTTAAAACAACATTTCTCTGCAAATTGCAGATGAACGATTTTACAGAACATAAAAAAAAAAATCTGATGCGGACACCACATGGCTTCCTTGTACGGCTTTGTTTTAAATTATAAAAAATACAATTAAATGAAATATAGCATTTTGCTATATTTCATTGAAACTTATTTCCTCTAACTTCATTAGAGATAGATTTCTCATTCAATTAATTCAGTTCTCACTTCGAGGCAAGGCAAAAGTACAAAAACCGCAAAATATCTTCATTAAAAATTGAAAGATATAGAGGAACATAAAACACCAAATACAGTTAAAACAATTAAAAAAACAATTTTTATAATTAAAATTAGAGTTTCTACTAAAAAAAAACAAGCAATTCTGCCAGCAGGCATGAAGGTAAATTTTTCGGTGCACAAAACTAAAAGTTTTCTTTTGGTCCCACTCGGCAAAAAGACACTGAAGGTGTAGAAACTGACTTAATTCTCTATTCTGCTAAATTTCAAATGTAAACAAATATGGCTGCTATGGTTTAAAAAATTTAGGCTTAGCCGCATTTAAACGACTTTTAAATTGTTGATAAAGCGACAACTATTGCATGCAGATTAACTAAAGACATAAAAATCTTAACTAGAAGATACGAACAACATAGTTCATTTTTAAAGCAAAAATTGCACAATTTACCAAAGTATGTAAGAATAAAAAAAATTAAGGTTATTTTTCCAGCAGAGCTTTGCCTTTTCAAGCATTTCATGTTACGTTATAAAAGAGATACTTCAATTTAAGGTATAATTTCACAAAAATTATCTACATACCTATAAAATTCGTAACAATACGAAACATTTAGAGCACTGTATACGATATAAAATTGCAGCATGAAATAATAAGAATGGTAAATTCAATATAATATATCATTCTTCAATAAAAATATTTTTTGCTGAATGAAAATAAATTTCAGTTTTAAAAATCCCGAGCTTTCTTTTGTTGTTGTTATTTTACTTCCCCCCAATCAAAATGTAAGTTGGTATAAGCAAGGGAATATTTAAAAACGTGTATAATGCCTTTTGAGAAAAATTAAAAAGAAACATGTAGAATCTTACAATCTATATATTAAATATGCGTTTGCTTCACAACCATTTTAGAATTTTGTCGGTAAAGACTAGAGGAATACACCTTGGAACTTTTGTAGTCACTGTTTTATATTATAAATTTAGACAAAAAAGCAGCCTTAGTTTGGCTAGATTTTGAATAAAAAACCCTTTGATTTTAAGAACTGATTAGATACAAGTCCGTCAAGGAAAAAAATTTCCAAACTGCGTTTTCTATCTTGCTTAATTTTAAATCTTACATTGGCTTCTGTTCCAATTTGATTTTTATAAACCATAATGAAAGTAAATGAAACTTCTTATCGATATACAGCAGTTTTATTGCAACTAAAAATAGTAACATCTCGAAAATATTTTTCTTTAAAGTGTTAAAAAATTCTTCAATGGATATTCCCAAACTGCTGTTTAATCACCATAATAACTTGAATCTTGAATATTAATAGAACTTGCAAAAGTTTTTTTTTTTTTTTTTCTAAACTGTTATTTAATCTTTATAATAACCTGAAATTTGGCTAATCCATTTTGCATCCGTACAAAAAAAAAAAAAAAAAAATTCTCCAACTTTCTTTAATTAATGTGTAGAGACATTAGGTGTTGTTTTTGGGGGAAGCAGGAATCATGAAAAATAAGCAACGCCTTCGCCAGGAATCGAACCACGGACATCTGCAATACGCGCCCAAGGGTAGACCACCACACCACGAAGGCATGCCAAGAAGGCGGGACAAATACCTTATAAATGCTTATCTTGCAGAAATCTTCAGTTTATCTGCGACTTCTCTGAAATAAAGTTCAGCCTCAGTTTGAATTTTGCTTAATTCTAAAGCCTAGTCTCACCTGCCTCTTTTTCATATAATAAATATTTTGGCTATGGGCTGTGTATTCTTTATGTCACTAAGTTTTGAACACAGAACAAAATTAACGACGTTTCACTACTTTTTTATTCAGTCACTGTTTGGCTAAAGAGGGAGTGAATCGCTAATTTTGTAAACTACAGAACCTTATTTACTTAAAATTTTATAAATTAAATATAGCCTGCCAATCTGCTTTTATATGTTTGGAAACATTAAATTTACGTCTGGAGTAATATTTAGCTATAATGATTTCAGTTTAGAGCAAAAGCAGTTACCAAATTTTCGGTATTGCAGTCACCAAAACTTTAAAAATTTATTGGAAAGCATTTTACGTCGCACTTAGTCAAATTTCATAAATTAAATACGTTCTCATGAAATTTTATTGGGAGTAGAAATAAGTCCATGCTTGTTTTTAATCAAAATTTGGGCATTTATTGTGAAAGAACGGTTCTTGTAACAAAATTATGTTTTATTCAAAGTATTGTCCGTGGCTAGCCTCTACTTTTGCCATTTTTCTGACAGCATACGGATACCGCAAATATTCACGTGGATACAGTGTATATCTTATCAAATGTTATTAAAAATTAATGAATCAAACTTTCTTTTGACTGCATTTTGACTTACTAGAGTATGTTCTTAACCATACATCTATAGGCAACTATCTGAAATTAATATTAAATCAGACAATGTTATTTAAACGTCGAGTCAATTCAGAGTAACAATATTAAGCTTTGGTTCAAAATTACAGGCATCTGAGAGAAATTTGATTCAATGCATTCTCTCAAGCAGCACAATAACCCGTTTACAGCGTACTTTATGTTTACACGGAAAACTTCAGAACATGAATAAAGCCCATTAATTCACTCAGAAGATTTAACGAACAGGCCTGATTCGGTTGCCGGTTCTTGCCGTTAAGACATTAATTGCATTGTAAAGAAAACAAACATCGCCCTTTCCGTATGTAAATTCCAATTTATTTCTGGAATCGCTTAGCGAAATTTCCTACTCCGAAATAATCCCATAAACTCAGTGCTTAATTTTGTAATCGTAACAGTCGGCTTTACTTTTGCTTTGAATTTTAAATGTGCTTCTATTGCGAATTGATAGCTTCAATAATGTAAACAATTCATCTTGAATCATTTTTGCAAAGCATAACATTGACATTTTTATTTCAGGTGAATAAATACTTTTTAATTCTTTAACGATGCGTCCACTGGATATCCAATAGATATATTAGATGAAAAGGTTAAACTTGATATATGAAATGTACGCAAAGCAGCAACAATACTTCATTTCAATTAAGCTTAATTAAAATCAAAAGAATAAATAATCCTCAGATAAAAGTGGAAAATGAGGTTCACGTAGCAAGGTAATTAATTAGTTGTTTATTTCAACATAAAAAGGAAGGATCAAATCACAGAAAAAAGGTGTTCGAATAAGCGTATGACAAGGTCAGGAAATAAGATTTGTAGAGACATTAGGTTAATTGGAAGCAGGAGAGATAAGTAATGAGCGACGCCCTCGCCGGGAATCGAATCGAACCACGGACCTATGGAATATGCGCGCACCGTGCAGATCACCACACCACGAAGGAAGGCGTGAGAGATACTTTATAGATTATGAAAGACCGTTAAGAACAGATAGGAAGAGAACTAGTTGCTAAACAGTAAGTAGTGAGAAGACAACCGTACCAGTTTAAAAAAAACGTAGAATATAGTTACTTTTTATGAATATTTTTTAGATAGACTCTTAAAATTTATTGAAATAAAAATAATAAAATTCCATTGAATATGTCAGTGAATAATGCTACGGTTGAAGCAAACTTTCTAATTTTTCCTTAATAAATTTTATTACCGAATTTCTAGAGAGCAAAAAAGCATATAAATTTTTTAAGCCTCCTTTTTTAAGTCTCATTGTTAAAGATAAAATGTCTCATATTTAGGGAAGAGTTTCTTAAATAAAAAACGCAGTTTTTACGTTCCCACAACGTGAGATGGTATTGCAGACATATTTTCACTATGCCTGTTATATCATATGACAGATACCACACTGGATGAACACCCTACCCGAAATGTAGCATGTCAAAAATGTCTCCTTCTTAGGTTGACTGGTCTTAGCTTCCTTTTTACTTCCTCGTACGAACTAAAAAGGAAGTATTGTAATCGCGGAAAGTTTCAGGCAGCATATTTCAACGAAAATATCCATTTTGACCGCTATCGGATGCAATTTAACGATGTTTTTGTGTGATATCTGTACGTAAGGACAGAATAAAATAGTCTTTTCCTTCAAAAAAATTATAAAACTGCTTTAAAATTAATTCTGAAGAGAATTTTTCGTGGCGTCTGTACGAACGTATGTACATACGTATCTCGCATAACTCAAAAACGAGTAGCCTGAGAACGTTGAAATTTTGTATATATGGGACTGCTATAACATGTAGATGTGTACCTTGTATTTTGGTTGCAATCGGCCGCACCAAACGTATATAAATATATTTATATATATATCCACTCTATTACCGGGCTCAGTGATCTCCGTTTCTTTACTCTTATATGTTTGTAAATTGTACATTTTTTGCTTTAAAAATGATTGAATTATGTTGTTTTTATCTTCCGGTTAAGGATTTTATGCCTTTAGTAAATCTGTGTGCAATATTTTTAGAATTATCAGTAATTTTAAAGTTGTTTAATTGCCGCTAAGCCTGTTTTTAATGGCGGCCATTGATATTTACATTAGGAGACTAGCGGATTTGTTGCCAATCTAGAGAAACTTAGCTTCGCAACAACAAAGATAACGCATTCATTTATTATTGCCAATTAAATCATGCTTAATTCTTTCTGGAATTTTTTCGAGGAAATAGGCGTTTGAGATTTACTTCGTAACTTTTAATATAGATATTTTGAGTTTTTATGTATTTTTGCCTTCTCGCGAAGTGAGAACTGAATTAATTAAATGAGAAACACTCAATCGTCTGTGAAAAACGTTTTCTTTTTTGTTTTGTTTGCTTAATTTCTTTTATACATAGTTCTAGCTTTATTATAGTATTTGAATAGAACATGTGGCAACGATTAGATAATTCTTTAAATGATATACATTTTGTGCATACTGAGTTATAATATGAATGAAATATAATACTGTTAAGTAAACCTAGCGCCAGAGTGTCGCTATGGTAAACAAAGTGAATTTTAAAGAATGCATTTATTCTATTGTGGTTTATGCGCTGTCGGCGAAGTAGGTTTAGTTCAATCTAATAAGTTTAAATAAAATTCAAGAAAAAATGCGTATAATTTAATATTCCGTACAAGGAAGTCATGTGATGTACACATCAGATTTTTTTACAGATGAAAACAGTTAATATTATTTGTAGTTAAAAAGCGAAATTAAATATCTGATGGGTATTTCAGTAATTTATGGTTTGGAATTCAGTATCTTTACAGATCATATTTGATTTTACATATCATTCGTATGCGTTAGTAACTATACTCTATTATTAAGAATTCGATTTCGAATTTTTGAAGGCTTGGTACGTCTGACACAGCAAGGGCGTTAAATTTCTTTCACTGTTTTTAGGACTAAACTGGCATCTAAAAGAGCACATTGCAAGTTTTTAGACATTTCCTTCATTTTTTTTTTGGTTAGTTTTGTGTATCTCACTTTGGTTACAAAGATATTTTGTATGTATTTTATACATTTTATGTTACTACGGAGTTCTTTGAGGTATGCTGAAGGCGAAAAACTCGTCAGACACAACGTCACTGAAGGACAAATTGGAAATAGGATGGACAGTCAAAAGTTAGACATGCCTTATTTTTATGTAGTTCAGTGATGCCTTTCAGTTTAAGTATTTCACTCTGCGTATTTGTATAACGCGATCCTGGTCGAATCAACTGAAAGCTTTGACAGTAATTCATTTCAAATTAAATGGTTGTATCATTTTGCTATACAGATGACGTTCATCTCGATCATCTGAATTAATGAGAAACGATGACATTTCTGATAGCTGGGATATATAATACAAAAGAATGTAACGAATTTTCCAATTCCTTATTGAATGCTTTGCAGATGTAATTAACAGCACGTCTGGCTAGGAGACGAAAAATTCAAAATTCGAATCTCGGCGAGAATATATCTTATTCTTAAAGTTACTTGCTTCGAAAGGCCTAATAGACTCTATAGTGGCGCCGATTATAAAAGTGGCGAATGATAATTCGCTATATCGATTTGACGAATGGGTCTGATCTCTTCTCAGTCCATTTTAAGTGGCGAAGAATATAATGCATTTTGAGATTCCTCCCTGCATGCCTTCCTAGTTTATTTGGCAGCACATCGGACTAACAATCACAAGGTCCAGAGTTTGAATCCGGGGAGGAGTTCAGCTGCTTTTTCACCTTATTAATTTCCAAAATCTATGTGTCTTTCAGTTTAAAAACTAGAGTTACAAAAAAATTCGCAATGTTTTAACTTACAGTATCCCATTTAAAACTTCTGGTTTAAACGTGATACTAAAAGTTTTTTAAGACATGCAAAACCAGTTATTTACACATACAATCATTCTTTAATTTCTTTAATTGACTGCTTTTTCTTTCTACTTTTTACCATAAGGAGACTTGTGGCAAAATTCAAATAAAAGATTAATAAAAGCGCATCTTTTTGCTATATTGTTGCTTGGAGAATTTTAATTTCATTCCTTTATTGCGATTCCTCGCTTCTTTTCCGCAGCTTGCCACAACTGCCTCAGCATTAAGATCTCAGCTAGTGCACACTTACAAGAGTACTGTTCTGGTGGGTGCTTGAAGACCTCGCATAAAATATGAATGCTCTGGATTCAATAAGGAAAGAGAAAATTTCGTATATTAAGAAGTTGTGCAGTAGACCTGCATATTCTTTATCGATGTTTAGCAATCGAACGCAGAGAAGCAAGCAAGAGCTGTGTTCTGAGAGAAGGAATACAATCTTTAGGAACTGTTGCTGTCGTGATTTATCTCATTTGTTTGACAGTAACATCAGAACAATCCCACAAATTTCATCGTGGCAAGGAGTGCGCCCGCCGTTGGCAAAAGTTTTAAGCACCATACAGGTGACAGTACGACTTCGCTCAATTCGGCCTCCAATTTTGATGAAGAGCACCCCGGGGGGGGACTGGTCCGAGGGTCTTCCAGCCCTCTTCCCCTTCCGCCAACCTCTCGAGAGGACTTTCGCCTCTCCACTTATTTAGAGTTCCCCTGTGCCGCACAGACACTATACATTTACAAACAGCCATGCCATTTCAGGAAATCAAACCCGAGTCCTTCGGTACGACAGTCAGCGTCGCTAGTCACTATTCCGGTTGGGCGGCCTTCTGGAAACTTAATTATCAAACTACTCTTTGAATGTTTGATTTTTCTAACATGACATTCGGAAATTTAGCGTAACTAATCAACATTATTTTATATTAAAAGTAATATGAGACAAGTAATATTCAACATGTTCTCATAAAACCTTGACCATGATGAATGAAATAAATTTTCAGTTTTTTAGAAACTATCGTAAAAGGCCCTGCCGGGATTCACCACACTGACCTTCCAGTTGCTAGCTGAGATGCAAATCATTTACGTAAGGTAACGAAGTACATAGGATACACTTCCTTAAAATCGCACTTTAAAAAACTCAAATTTCTCTTATTATTGTGAATTATGCGAAGTCTTGAATTAGTAATTGCAGTATACTTGGTTATTTAATAATTAGAAGATTACCACCGTGACTTGTGTACTAATAATCTTATAATTTCAAAATTTTCATCAAGTCTTTTATGCTTACGATTTGTGTTATTCCTGATAATTGGCCAAGGTATTAACTCTGCTCAAAACTCCATGATTGTTAATTAATAAAAGTAGCTTTAATCAAGTATCCGACTTCCTCATCGCACGTGAGTTATTGCTTGCGTAATCCGCCAACGAAATTTATCCCTTTAAGTGCCTTCTCGTTAACACTACAGCCTAACAAAGCGAAATAAGTCAAGAGAAAACTGTGGTTGAGTAAATCGAATGCGTGGGTTAAAGACCAAATCTACTTGAAGAGTCACTGAAGCGTTGGATTTCTCTGAAAATCTGATTGGCAGCAAACAGAATGGGAACAGTAAATGACGATAAGAATGACTTAAGCGAAGATTCTAAATCTTTTAACAATGGGATTGCAATCTGAGGCATTCAAAGTTATTCTAGTAGATATGCAAGAATTAATTAAAGTTACTGGGTTCTACACGGAAGATGGATGAAAGAAAACGTGGCGTAGAATCATAAATGTTGTTACTGTGCAAGAAAAATACCTTACTGTGTATGGAATTATGACGTAAAAAGTAATTCTTTTCAAAAAGTGTATAGTGCTAAAGTAGAATTTTAAAAAATAGATTTCTCCATTTACTCTAGTTCTGAAGAATGGTTACATAGGGTGCAGTAATTTCCGCGGCATATTTTGGCCCACGTAGTCAATGGACGTCGTGCCTCAGTTTGCACCAAATTAATGTAGCAGTCTTTTGATAATTAGCTGCCATTTGCTTGTTTGTTTGAGATTGGGTGCTGAACTGCTGACGTCGTACTTTCATGGATGACACTTATTTAAAGAACAACGGTTTCGCGTATCTATTTTCTGCGGTTAACAGAAATAACGATTCTGTATTTTTTATGAAAGTACCTCAAGAAAGAAATTTTCCATTACGCTGATCTATAATTTCAGAACTGAAAGACAACATCGCTGGCCATATGCTGCGAACAGTCTACAGCGCCGCTTAGAAGGTGGGCAGGTGTGGTGCAGGTGGACAGTCATTTGACAAGGCCTCAAAATATTTATTGATAAGAGGCATTCTTTTAACTCTTCTTTGACATAGAAAATAATAAGCAAAACGGAGTTGCTCAATGATGACACGATTATATTAATATGCTATCATTCCCGTTCTTATCTAAACCAGTACGTTTGTAGCTGATATAAAAATCATGTAACACGAAATAAATGTTAACTAACATTATTTTATAACAATAACTTTTTGCTACATATAATTCGCTTTCCAAAACTAATTACTTATCAAAAGGATTACATTAAATGAAAAGCATGAAATTTTAGAATTAGTGGCATATTTATATGTTATTTTATATTCATCACATGATTGTCAACTTTCTGCGACTAGCATTAAAATTGCGAAATGGTAGTTTAGATAAAAATAAATTGTTTTTAATGCTAATACCAAATAATCGAATCTCCTATGGCCTAAGTTGTGTTTTGCTACTATACATCATAGCATTTCATAAACAAAATTTTGTTGAAAATGAACGACTGCTTTACTTTTTTTACAAAGCGCATTTAAACTGAAAGTAAGTAGGAAGATAGTCTCTTAGATGAGAGAATTGTGAAACTACTGAATAGAATGAATGTTGTGGTCACACTTCGTCAGAAGTTATTTATTTTTGCAGGTGTTTCTTGTCTTTTATATGAAGCACAGAAAAAAAATTTCCTAGTAAATGTAAAAGGAACCAAACTGTATATCTCTTTAACTCTTACCCTACTGCAATATTTTAACAATACTAAAAGAGCAAACACGTATTTCTCATTCTCTTACTGTTTTCTTCAACATTAATTTCTCAATCTAAAAATAAAAGACCTGAAATCCAAATCCATTCGGGCTTAATTTGACATTAATGCTGTCGGCTTAGAAAATACTTTGTCCAGTCTGCATCGCAGTGCTCACTAAGGCATACCATTTTTCTTTCCCCTCGTAATATATTATTAAAACTTGCGATTATAAATGCTCAGATAGTTTTTAAGATAATAACCGACAACCATTTCAGCGGAAGAGAGTATATTTCGAAATTAGCAAAAGAATTAAGACGATATCATATTTCAAGAAAACCGAAAACCAGTTCTCCGATAAAAATAGCTCCAGAATCTTTAGATAGCGTAAACGTTGCCAGGCTCAAAAGTACTAAAATAGCAAAAATATAACTGTGTGCAGTAAGTGTATGAAATTCAGGTGCGGAATTTATTTAGCTTAAAAACAGACTGTAACCATTGCATGGTGTATCACGTGTTGAAATGGCATATGTATTCTCTATTATGAAAATATTACAAATTAAACTGATATTTAATGCTATTGCTGAATTAAGAGAAATATTATAAATATATTTAAAATGATAATGTTAATAAATATAGTTTTATGAAAAATAATCATGTAATATAAATTTCATGGCATATAACCTGCAAGCAAATAATATGAAATTTGAATATCCTTTCTTCCAAAATGAAATCTTTTCATTTTTGAGTACATTATATCTTAGAATGTAAATTTTAAATCAGAATAGCATTTACTATGTGTTTTTGTTGCACATTGTGCAAAAATAAGACTGTTGAAATCAATAAGTCAGCTGAGATTCACCGCTAGGTATAATGAAAACATGGTAATTCTATTCTTAAGACATCGAGTTCGTTTTGACCTCAGAATTGCAAAGGTTCCAGAGCTGGAAGTTTTAATTATTTATTCATTTAACGAAAATTCAGTCTAAAATCTAATTAAGAGATAGACTGAAAGTTGAACTAACTTTAAATTGCTCATTCAGTTACTGAAATTTGAATTTACTCAGTTTGAAAGGGGCGGAAAAAACATTGTTAAATAGAAAAAATGCGTCTAATGAATGTTTACAAGTATCGTACGTGACAACTGCTCTTGATTATTACTGTTAAAAGTCTGTAGATAAAAGTATTATAAAACATTGTTTAGATGCTAATTTCAAGCTTCCTTAACTACCCCAAACCCTCGCAGACCAAATTACTTTTAAATAATCTGTGAATATGAAGTTCCTTTTTAAAGTTGCTGGACGATTGCATGTATGCAGAAGGACGTTTCTACTACATACAGAAAATTACGTGTCATGGCAGCCAGACTGGAACTAAAAGTATCATAAAATCCATAAAAACTTAAAATTTCCTAATTTCAGAGCAAGCGCAAAAGTTACTCTCAGTGTCAAATATTTATATGGAGGAAAACTTTCATTATCCTCTTTCACAGTCCATAAGATCTAACAATACCCAATTCTGTGCTTTATTCAACTTTATTACATTTATATTACAATAATTTGCATACTATTTAAACGCATATCAGCGAGAAATAACTTTTGCGCCTACGATTATTGCTTTAAGATACATGTGGAATCCTAGTAAATGTAAAGTGAACCAAACTGTATATCTCTTTAACTCCTACCCTACTGCAATATATTAACAATACTAAAAGAGTAAACATGTATTTCTCCTTATCTTACTGTTTTCTTCAACATTAATTTCTCAATCTAAAAATAAAAGACTTGAAATCCAATTCCATTCGTGCTAAATTTGACATTAATGCTGTGGGCTTTGAAAATACTTTGTCCTATCTGCATCGCAGTGTTCACTAATGCATGCTATTTTTCTTTGCCCTCGTAATATATTACTAAAACTTGCGATTATAAATGCTTGGATAGTTTTTAAGATAATAACCGGCAGCCATTTCAGCGAAAGAGAGTATATTTCGAAATTAGCAAAAGAATTAAGACGATACCATATTTCAAGAAAGCCGAAAGCCATTTCTTCGATAAAAATAGCCCCAGAATCTTTAGACAAGCGTATGTTGTTTAAAGCATACATTGAACACGATATTTTGTATAATCTAAAGAAATTACGTCGTTTGATTATAAAGCATTAATGTCTCATTAATTGACATTAATGTTAATTAATTAACGTTTGATTATAAAACATTAATGTTTGATTATAAAGCATTAATGTCGTTTGATTATAAAGCAGAATATTTCAAATATAGTATTTACAATTATTGTAATTTATCTTTCGAGGAGAACACTGCTGGAAGAAATTGTGTGATTTTCCTCATGAAAAATGCAAAATGCCATTTTGGATATATTAATTACCGACATAATTATGTCTTAAAATATAATATAAGATAATAAATACTATGTTGCGTGTTTCCTCTCCTGGGTCTCCATAATCAGTTTTCAACTGCATTAATTCAGAAATTTGCACGTAATTTTGTACGACTGATATTTTTATCTGTGCAAACACTGCACTAAAATATGCATTAAAATGTATACTCATTAGAAATCTTGCAGCCAATAATTATCTTAATTACGTTTTAACAACTATGTTAAGTTCCACAAAAAAGCAACTTAGAGATGTCATTACATATGTCATCGACTCACTTCTAAGGTTTCTAAAATGCATTTTCAAAAGCGTCCAGAATATCGCCAGGTTGTTGAAAAATCACTGAATATAGCCATCATATCAGAAACAATTATCACTAAATCTTCGCTCTACTCAGAAGAGTTTTTGCATGTATTCCAGTTTCTAACTGAGCTACTGTCTCAATTTAGTGGTATGGTACGGTATATTTAATTATGGAAAGCACTCGAGGGCTGTCTGCCAAGGGATGCCTTCGTGGAAGACTTACTAAGAGAAACTGGCTCGTATACACGTTACACATGGGTAAAACAACGAACACGCCCATGCAGCCAGCCCGTTCACCAGAATTCAATGACTTTACTGCTCGGCTGCTGATCGGCTGTTTCAATTTAAACATTGGTAGATTCAGAATTGCAATATTTACATCAAAATACAAGAAATAAACACCTGTAAAAACAAAAAGTGGTCACATATTCGACTAAAAAGACTGCATAAAATAACAATGGCATGAAATGAGATAAATAAATAAATTAATAGTATATATTATATACAAAACTTTAAGAAATATACAAAAACTCAAATTTAAAAATTACAAATATTTACATATATTTAAGACAATATACATGTTTTCAGTTTGCTTAGCATCAAAAAGCATATCTGTAACTGAACGGATAAATTCTCGGGCACTACACTGCAGGGATCTATTTCACGATTTCGTCCACAACATCTGAGAAGTTGTCGCTAAAGAAAACAATATATTTGTAAGAGTTAAAAACATTTTAAAAAAACGATTCTATTATGTCTCGACTTCAAATAAGTAGCTTACAAAACGTTTCCAGATAAAGCTTGTCAGTTTATCTCTGTTGCATACGACCATTCTTTAATATAGGCTATTCGCAATCTTTTCTTTCTTTTTCTATACAGAAGAAGAGATTTCAAAATCTGTTTGCATTATTTATAGACATATTTTAAATTATTCAGATTTCGAAATGAATTTGAATTTTCGTCTGAGAAAGGATGCGTTTGAAGATATTGAAACTTGCAAAACTTCTTTTCGTTTAGGTAGTGGAATTTGAATAGAAACGTATTTCTAATCATTAGTCAAATTTAGCTTGCATTTAAACTGTTTTTAAATATTTTCTTTGCGTGCATTACTTAAGATTCTTTTTAACTTTGCATCTTTATCCTGTTTATAAGTGCTTCATCGTCTTTAAGATATTCATCATTCCCTCGAATTTCAAACGCTGTTGTCGCCTTTATATTTGTTCTTCTGAATATGTCAATCTGATGACGTTAACGTAAGCACTCGTTCACTCACTTTCTTTAATGATTGAATCTATTTGCTTAAACTATCACAAGATGGAATGTTTTCAAAATTATTATTATTATTATTATTATTAACATTATGACGTTTGTTTTTCTCATCATGGAACATATCCCATGACAACTAATGCCCAAATACATAATCTCATTTCCAACAACTTAGCCATCTCTTTACTTATAATAGAAAAAGGGCAAAACTCAGTTGTACAGTTCCTTCCGGAACTCCTTTCAAACCATCAGTTGTTAGTATCAAGTTATCATATCTTTATAATAAACTGAGTGAGCCCGCATCCAGGCGCAACGTATTTGTATGTACTATTTACTTATTCTGTTGATATAACCATTCACAGTTTTTTTTTTCCATCAGTACACCCAAATTTCGTTTCATTCAAAATTGTCTTCGGAGGAAGATGAAATTAGTCATGTTAAAATTATTCTCCCATATAGTAGAACTTTACAAAATTAGTTCAGCTAATAAAATACACGTCGAGATTTAAACGCGTGAAAGATGGCAGAAATAGTGCAAAGCTTTACCTTAAAAAATTCTTTCAAAGCTAATGACTTGTATTCAGGTTACCCATGGAAAAAACCACGGAGACTTTCAGGCAATCTATTCACTGTGATTTGAGCCTACTTTGAATTAGTCTTGCAGAACTAAAACTTATAACGCGATTATTTCGTTAATAGCAACTAACGTAAAATAGATTCAGCCCCTCATTTGTACTGTATATAAAATTTGGAATTAGCTCATTTATTATCACATACTGTCTTCATCGTGCTAAAATAATCACAGTATGAGACATCTTTATACAGCAAAATTATTTCCAAAACTTCTTGTAATCTGACTGAATTTTTCGGAGATTAAATTTGTATTAGTTCTGTTTAATTCTCCGTTTAAATTACTGTATGTTGAAAGGCAGAATGTATCTATTTCGTTTGATATACCATCATTTATTACTTTCGTTTCTTTGCAAAACTCGATCCCCTTATTGACTTTCCTTAATTCCAAAACCAAGGTTTTTAAAAATTTTGGATGTTACCAAATAACGCTGTATCGCCAAATCTTGTTACATTTTATAGCATTTTAACTCTTTACCAATGGAATATTAGCATCTAATTCTTTTACTGTTATATTTTATGGTAAAGGTTTTTTACACTTCTTTCATAATTCTTAAAAAGCTTTACCAGGCCTTCAAAAAGTGATGTTGAATGGGTTTATCTGTTGTGATGGGTTTTTCATACGGAAGGCCAAAGACTGTGTTTAGAAAACGACAAGGTAACAAATTCACTTTCTGCTTATACTCTAAGTTTTTAAACATGGTAGAACACGAAAAGAATATTCTTTGGGTATTTCTGAGAATATACCCTCCATATGAAAACAGACGGTTGGTATATTCCATATGCATTCTAATATATGATTGGCAGATTATGGAATTTTTCTGGACTATTCACATTCTATTTCTGGAAGATCTCAGGAATATTCTTGCCATGTGTGGGACAGCATCGCGTTAAAATTTCATAGAGCCTACTTGAAATTATGCACACATGTGCAAGGACAGCCACTAACGAATCTCAAACTATGATTTTCGACTCACAGCTATACTTAATGATAACAAAGGAATTCGTCTAATTTCGTACACCGGAGGAACGATTGATAAAACGGTATAACAGAAGCTACAAAACGGTCGTAATGTTGTCATCGTAAGGATGTCTTGAGAACTACTAGACGAAGCCATCGTGTGCGAAACCATTAAACATTCTTACAGTAGAAAATCATGCAGATACATGAAAAAAGTTATTTGCAATAAAAAACATTGTGGAACGAAACAGTTTTTACAATTAAAAAATGTACGAAAGGGGAGCTTGTATAATTTCTTATCCCATTTTACAAATTTTCTTATGAGAAAAGTAAACCGGGGTAACTAACGTCCCAAGAACATTATTTCGCGCCAACAAATGCTTCCGTAAATATCTTGAATGTCGTCCTGCAATCTACACTTATACATTATTGGTTCTAAATTCCACTTATCGGAGATAGTTTTCTTTATAGCTAACACAAAAGTACGTGAGGACCAAAATAAATAGTTTTTAATGTATAAATAACGGACCAAGATCAACTAATTCTCTTAATAATTTATCTATTTATTCAAGCTCTAATACATTTTAGAGCATCAAACAATTTTAATAATAAACTAAAGATTGGAAGTGACTTCAAGTTCAGAAAGGTGAGATGAATCTAAACAAATACACTGTAGCAGAAAGAAACCGCATTCACTTAGACTGGATATTTTGAAACAGCATGCTCTGCTTTTTCAATAGGATCAGTTTTTAGTTAAGGGAAGGGAGAATTGACAACCTCTTTCAGGCATTAATTATAACATTGTGCTCCGTCATTTGCATTTTAGAAAATAAATAGAAGCGGTATTTATTGATTTATTGTCATCTTAGAGACACTGATGCTGGCTCTAGCGCATTTTCAGCTCTCTCAATGTTTAGAATAATTGCTAAATAAAATTGTTATACACAATGTTTATTGAAGTTGTTACTTTGCCTTATTTTTGCAACCGTTGACTACAGATATATACTCCCAGGTACAAAAATGTTTTTAAATGAGACATAATATAATATATACGTTTTAAATAAAATTCGATAGCATTCATATTTTGCCATTTTTAGTTACAAAATAATCTGTTCTTTAAAATTACAAATTTTAAACCTTTTATACGATCCTCCAGACACTATATTTATATCTACCAAAATTTTAATCTGATTTTGACAGGTAAAACGTAAAAGCTTCTCTTCCGTATTTTCTCCACTGCACGATAAAAATTTACAATTTTTTACAGTTTGATAACATGTTTTCTGAAAATTGAAGAAAGGCTGTTACAAATTCGAGGACGGAATATTTAAATATGTGTGTAACTTAAAATGAAATATTGGTTTAGAAAATCGTTCTTGATGTTAATAATTTAAGCGACGAATATTTATTTATATGTGAACTTTTGTAAAAAAATTTGATCAATGTAATTTTTTCCCTAGAAAAAGTAACTTATTTTCTTACTTTTATAGAATCCGTGTTCTAAAAATAAGGACAGACTTCAATTACTTGCACATAGCCAACTTGTAATCTTATTCGCATAAATTAAAAATTAAAAAATACCTCTAGCCCAATGACATTTTTATATGACTTTTATATTTTGATCATAATGTAATAACAGATAATGCATATGTTATTAACGTATTTTTAGCATTAAAAACTTATACTTACTTATTCAGAAATCAAACAACAAAAATCAGCGTTATATTTTCAAATTCGCTGATTCAATAACGCTGACTTTTGTTGTTTGACTTCTGAATTAGTATTTGTTCGGCGTGTTATTGTATCTTAATTATACTTACTTGTCTGAAAATATATTCTGCATATCAGAAGTAACAAAATTATAAATTAAAGAATATTACACATTAGTATATCACAAAGTAATAATCCTTGAACTGCATTAAAAGGGGAAAAAATTCAACCTCAAACTATCCTAATTTTTTTAATCAACCCTTTAAAGAGACAGATAAATTTGATTTTGTTTCATTGTAAAATTTATAAAAAACATCACACTTTAAAATTTAAGGGGTGTCAGAAAATAATATACCGACAATGTTAAATTGGCCATTCTTCGATGTACCTTTTCTCAAAATCTGCTGTAGATACACGCTTGAAATTTTTTGTGTTAAATAAAGTATACCTATTTGATTATACTGAAATGAGGTTTTGCACATTTTTAATTTTAAAATAATATACAGAATACTTTGTGAGGCATAGTAAAATTTTTCTCACACAAAAAAAAAAGGTTTTTAATTTTTTTTCTTAGTTTATCACAAAAAGCCCATTTCAGTAAATATTAGGAAACCTAATAAGTAAGCCATAAAAATGTTAGATATCTGTGAGCAGTAATTCCTGAGAAAAGGTAGAGTATAAAAGAATCACGTTTGGAGAAAAACCCGTTTTTATGCAAAAATCTTCATTTATCAAACCATTCGATGACAAATTAAAACTAGATTTCTTACAGTTCTAATTTTCATATAGGTTAAAGAATGGTATTTTTAGAAAGATAAATGTGTAGAGAATTTGAAAATGCAAAAATCCGAAATCACCATTTTTTGAAGATTTTTGGGTTCCAACACTCCTCAATAGCACGTTTAACTGTTGGCGCATATGAATCAAACATGTTTTGCTTTATTTTTTAGAATGAGTATAAACTTTTACTATGTGTAA
Source organism: Stegodyphus dumicola (assembly GCF_044657685.1). Taxonomy (NCBI): domain Eukaryota; kingdom Metazoa; phylum Arthropoda; class Arachnida; order Araneae; family Eresidae; genus Stegodyphus; species Stegodyphus dumicola. Next base: position 165,415,919 of record NC_140771.1, on the reverse strand, counting down.
CTATAGGAGCTTAAAAAGCGTATAAGGAGTTAGATTTCGAAAACAAAAATATTTTTTTTAATACAAAAATATCAAACCATGAATATTTGTGTCATTTGAAACGGTCAAAGGTTAAGATTATAAAGGCTGATTATACACATTTATAGACAACGTATGTATAACAAACAGTTTTTAAAACGTATATAACCATCTGCAGATTATATTTCTGTAGTTTCTGCTAAATAAAATGTACTACATAAGAAAGCTTCAAATTACATTTTAGAGATACATTGTAATGTAAATTGTTTATATCACATTTTAATGGAAACCAAGTTTTATAAAAGCTTTAATAATTTCAAAAAAAGCTAGTTATAACAGATGCAGAGTTCATGACGATGTTTGAATGTCCGTGAGGTAAGTCATTTGAAATTCATTGACAATTTATAGGCATATGAACAGAAGAATATATTTTTTATTTATTCGTTAGGCAAGGTAAGAAAGCAAGTGTGATAAGAAAATTTATATCTTATGATACAAAAAATTTTACGTGGGCGAAACGACAGAAAATAGGATCTAGTACAACGTTAATTACCTACTGTCTGTTGGACTGTCCAACATTTGTCCCAGATAATGATTGTTGTTAAGACTTTGACCGCGAGTAAAAAACTTCATAAAAATGGAAATTTTTTTTCACATGACATAATAAATTGGAAATGGAATTGTAAGTTAACGTAAAAATAGCGGTTGTCGCAAATATAATGTACAAGATTTAAGTACTGAAGCAACAAGAACGTTTTCTGTGTATATTAAGGATAAATAGTCAACATACTGTTCACGAATTCCATGGTCTGGAGACTAATCCAAGATAGTTGGTAATATCTGTCTCATTCAAAGGATTCAAAGAACTTCGTAGTATATTGGAAAATTGATCTGTAGAAGTATTTGACAAATCAAAGGATGCTTGTAAATTACCCAATAACAACAACTGTCATTTTTACTCGATTTCTATGGTATATTTTTGCGTATTTGAACTAGTTCCCATGTAAACAGAAAGTGAATGGATAGACTCTAAAAAGCAGGGCAAAGTTTTTCAAGTATGTTAGAATTAGAAAGAAAGCAAGTTAAAAATAAAATGAAAAGACTGTTATCTCGTAAGAAGAAAAGATAGTTGGAGGAGAAGAAGGGATTGTACAGGTAGCATACAAAGATTGCCGAGCAAGCAAGAAAAAAAGAATCCCTCAAGAAAATAGATTAATCAACCAACAGAAAAAAGAACAGATTTCGGTATGTAATCGGGTAATACGTGATACAGCGTTTATTTCACGTTTTCTCCAAAACAAAAAAAAAATTAGAATTGCCTTTGCTTCATTTTCTGTCTCACCATAGGACTGCACAGTCTCGCTTCCAAATTGATAAGTCTGTCTTTCCTTAACTTTCACATTTCTAATCAAGTAAGGGGATGCGTAACTTCGTTTCCAAACCCCCCTAGGTTCCTTGAGTTGTCCGCAAACGTTCAGCATCTATAAATGGAAGCATATGAAAAAATAAAATCTTGCAATTCATATCCTTTTAGAAACAAAAGAATACTCTGGAAATAAATTGTATCATACAACAAATAAAAATAAACCTTTCTTTTCAAACGTACCATCGCCTCAAAGAAAGAAGCAGTCCATTTAAATCATAACTTCTTATAAATCTCAAATTCGCGTCTACTCTTCCACGTAATAATGTTAATGATCTCTGTTCTCAGTATTTTAGCCGAAATGATGATTTCAGCCTGTCTTATATGATTAAAATTTTGCCCTGGGTTGTTATCATTAGTATTTGCTTACAGGCAGTGCTGTGCTATGGGGAGCTCGCGGGAACCCTCTGTTAAATTTTTCCTCTAATTTGCGAGCTTTTCTCTAATTATTTGCCTGTTTATTTGTTCCAAGAAAAATGTACATCTTGTGTGTCATAATCGTACTTTAACAACAATTAGATTTTATCTTAAAACATAAAATATAATTATTTTCAGAATTTCATTCACAGACTTTAACAGGAAAAAAAGTGTACAACGAAATTCCTAACAGCGGAAAGGACAAATCTGAAAAAGCTCTCAGTTTGATTAATAATAGTTGAACAACAAAAAGATCGTCCTTTAACAGCACAACAAATTTCAGGTTTAACGACATTCACCTTACATAGGAAACTTTTAAGAGAATTTAATCCAAAACCTTATGCTAAAAACCTTTTGAAAATCATCGCTTAGATTTAGAACTCCTAAAAAATCTATTAAAGAAGAAGAAAAGAATGTGAAGGAACTTTTGTCACAAATTATACTGAATGATTAAATTTTACTCGTTATTTTATGTAATTTTTCTGTCATTTTGTGATTTTAAAAAAAATTCAGCTATAAAAATTTATTTTATTATAAAATGCATTTTTGTTCCTGCACAAATATTTGTATTATTTTATTTTTGTGAAACAAAAACATTTAATTAGAATTTAAAATTATCATAGCTCAACACTGCATGAAACAAAAGCTCTTTCATTCCACTTCGCCTACGAAAGATAAATATCACGAAGTTGAAGACATGCATATGTAGCGCCATCTTCTGGTTGGTTGGATAATTAAAAGGGCAGAATAATTTTAAATGCAAATGTACAAATAAGAAGAAACATAATGAGTTAAAATAGAGAATTTTGTGCATAGTTTTCTTGCTACTTTAAACACAAAATAATTTTCAAAACACATAATAATAACATAATAAAACCCATTTCTATAACAACCTTTATGTGACTAATTTAATTAATAAAAATTTTGTCAGGTTTTTATCAGTAAAACCTAGTACTTTACTCTAGTTCCAAAAATCTAATAGATAGATAGCGAATTATTGTCATGCCTCCAATAGAATGACAAAAGTTTTAGGAAGGTAATACAACAACATTTTACTTCCTTGTAAGAAGTATAGAAAATACTGTAATCACGAAAAATTCCGGGTAAGAAAGAGGAGAGAAGTCCACCCGCCTGGCATTGCTGCCATATGGTTATCGGAGCTCCTTCCATCAAACCAGAAACGACGGCGACCAGCGGCCCGGCCCTGCTCACCGAGCAAAAGACAGATTAACATAAGCCACCAGAAACCAAGGGATGAGTCCGGTAACTAAAACATTAGAATAAAGAAACAAAAGCAAACGTAAAAATATAAACCTATATGGCCGCAAATCTGATAGAACATCCAATCAGAAAGGAAAGAGAGAGAAACAAAAAATAATTAAATCAAAATAATGTTGTTAGTTTAATAAACCAAAGAGAGAAGGAAAAACAAACATCAACGAACAAACATATGTCAAACACCCACACAAAACCACACAAAACATCAAAACAAAATCAAAACACACACAGTAAAAATAAAACACTAGGAAGGGCCAGGAATAAACGTCAGCGAGGAATTCCCAAACTATGTCGAAGATCAAACCAACACCAAGTTCAAACTAGCAGAAAGATCATTTCCGATTTCACCACTGAGACTCTAGTTCTCAGTGATTCTATACAAAATAACTTACAATTAAATTAAAGATTACATATTTAAGCATTTAAGTTGTTATATTAAAGATTAAACATAGATTTCTTCAGAAATGATTCACATATTTAAAGCACTTAGTTGAACATTGGTTATATTCTCCATGAGCTATCATCAACAAAATTAAACATAGATAAAATCCTCACTGATAATCATGTGTGTGTATATACAAAGACAAATCAAAAATAAAACTCTTTCGGGTTTTCAAAATATAGAATTCTTAGAACAAAGAATAAAACACAATACATAAGTCTTATAATACATTACAAAATATAAAACATGGTATACATGAATAGTACATCACAATTAAAATTACAAAATATAAAACAAGAATGTATAAAACAAATAAGTATAAAAAGATAAAATAGTAATTTCTGAAAGCATTCAGAATATCAAGAATAAAATACAAATGTGACAAGTCACAAGTAAAATTACAAAGAAACCATAAAAAAAATGTCATAAGAATTATTAAAATTCATTAAGATCCATAATAAAAATTCTAAAAACACAGAACATTAAAACTAAATTACAATATCCTAAAATTTTCAACAAACACAATTCATAATAAAATTAAAAATTTTACATTAAAATTCCACATTCAATTCTATTTACATTTATGTAGCTCAGGACGGCCTCCACGTATTTAACATATTTCCGTACGTCCAAGACGTGTCCATCTGTAATACCGTGTAAGTTTCTTAAGTCTGTAAAAATTTCGCAGCGATAGAAAAAATGGTTTGAATCTGCAAGGACCCCACACCTTGGGCATAGATCTGTCTCTTGTAAACAAAATTTTTTCAGATAGCTAGGAAATCTTCCATGACCAGTAAGGAATTGGTTAACATCAATATTGTTGTAAAGCGTCATATATCTCTTAATCTGTATAAACCGTAGATGTTCTTTATGTTTTTCAGACTCGGACCATCTGGATTTCCCACTCTTTCAAACAATCTTCCAGTATTACTCTATTTGCTATTCTTCTCAGCAGCCTCCTTTGCAACACATCCGCTCTCTCGTTGCCCACATATCCGGCATGGGCCTTAATCCTGCAATCTGATTATAGTATTACTAAAAATATCGCCAAACAATTTCTTGATATTAAAAATAGTATAATTTGTTGATATGGGACGGTATAAAGCCTGTAATAAAGAAAGACAGTCACTGTAAATATTAACTATAGAAGAACATGGAATTTCGGATTGAACATACAATAAAGCCTTTTCTAGAGCACAGCATTCAACTTGAAACACCGAGTTATATGAGTTCATTCTATAGTGCTCATGATAAATCTCAGTGCCACAGTAATACACGACAAAGGCTGCACTGATTTTTCCATTAATGCCCGAACCGTCGGTATAGATGTCAAACATATCAGTGGTAGGCAATTCTCTATCAAAATTACAAACAATATTGCTTGCAGGATGAACAAGCAGCCTCTCGAATTTTTCAAATGCATGTTTAGTAATCAGTACATCGCCATATACCTTAAAATCAAGTCTGCCGTCTCTAAATAGAAATTTGTCGTAATAAGCTCTATAAAGATCTATCAGATTTCAATGAAAATATTCATTTTGACTGCTATCGAATGCAATTATTTAACGATATTTTTGCATGACATCTGTTCGTAAGGACGGAATAAAGGACTCTTTTTCCCCAAACGAATTATAAAACTGATTTAAAAGGGATTCAAAAGAGTTTTTTTCGTAACATCCGTACGTACGTATGTATGTATCTCGCATAACTCAAAAACGAGTAGTCTAATAACGTTGAAATTTTCTATATAGGACTCCTATAACGTGTACTTGTGTATCTCCCGTTTTGGTTGCAATCGGCAGTGCCAAAAGTATATATATATATGTATGTTACTCGGCTCCGCGAGATCAATTTTTTTTATTCTTATATGTTGGTAAACTGCGCATTTTTTTGCTTTAAAAATGATTGAATTATGTTGCTCTTATCTTCCTGTTATGGTTTTTATGCCTTTAGTTAATCTGCATGCGGTAGTTGTAGAATTATCAGCATGTTAAAAGTTGTTTAAGTGCGGCTAAACCTAATTTTTCTTATTATAGCAGCCATATTTGTTTACATTTGAAACTTAGTAGACTAGTGAACTGAATTAAGTCTTTCTGCACCTTCAGTGAATTTTTGCCGAGTGAGACCAAACTTTCATTTTTGTGCACAGAAAATCTGCCTTGTTGCCTGCTGGTAGAACTGCTTGTTTTTGCGTAGAAACTCAAATTTTAATTGTAAAAATTGTTTTAATTGCACATGGTTTTTTATGTTTTTCTATATCTTTCACTTTTTAATGAAAATATTTTGAATTTTTATGTATTTTTGCCTTGCCGCGAAGTGAGAACTGAATTAATTAGTAGTGCATGCGCATTAGGTAAGCGGGGCTAAATCGTCTGTGAAAAACTGTTTCTTTTTTATTTGTTTAATTTCTTTTATATATCGTTTTAGATTTATTATTGTATTTGAATAGAACGTGTGGTAATTCTTCAGATGATATAATTTTTATGCACTCTGAGTTATAAAATAAATGAGATGTAATGCTGTTAAGTGATCTAGCGCCGATGTGTCTCTATGGTAAATAAATATAGTGAACTTTAAGGAGTGCATTTATTCTATTGTGGTTTATGTGCTATCGACGATGTAGACTTAATTCAGTTCAATAAGTTTAAATGAAATGCAGGAATAAATGCACATAATTTAATATGCCGTACAAGGAAATCATGTGGTGAACACATCAGATTTTTTATTTAAACAGAACTTTGAACATAGAGGCACAACATTCTGCTGCAACTGACCACAGCTCGTAGCAACATCAATTCAAATTAAACATTAATCAGTAACTAAGACTACACAGGTAAATACTAAGTCATAAGCTAGTTCAAAAAATTATACGAAAGTCAGATTTAAGTATCTGAGGCGAGAAAAAAGGCCTAAATTTTATATTTAACCATAGTTGGCAGAATATAACCACACAGCTCACAATGCCAGAAAAACTCTGAGCTAAATTCCCAAACAATCTCAAGATTCTGAAACCTCAGCTTAAATTTACAAACAACTAAGTTGCATTCTGGCAAGGAATACCGAAAGAAGTTAAACTACAGATCCAGATCATGATAACCGGGTAGTTAAAAATAACAGCCTTATAACGTTATAAATATTACGTTTTACATACACTGATTCTAAAATTACTGTATATCTCTTCTACCTGCTTAGTATCAGTTACATGAAAATTGATCAAATGTTCTTAAAAGTGTTATTTTGTAGCAAAGTATAGTTAGCAGTTATCTCCTACTTTCTTTCCTTTTCTTATCATACATGAATTTTAGATATTTTATTCTGTTTTCTGACAGTACTTTTCGTAAGGAAATGATTAAGTACTGTTCTCATAATATGTTACTAATTTCTATTCAGTATGCTGTCTTTGATATCTTTCCAAACCTTATTCTGTTTAAGACAATATGTTTCTCATTAAATATATATGTATGTAGAGAATAATATTTAATGCAGCATTCACTTTGAAAGTAAAACAGTTTATATCGTCGATATTCCTTTTACTAGAATTTGAGTGATACAATTGTTTCATCCTTTTCTGAGAGTACGCTGGTTATAACACAAAACTATCATTTCATTCTGAGCAATTTTCTGCACGGGCTAAATGTATTCGCCGCTCATTTGGAAAAAGATATGATGACAGATATACGATTCGGACAGTGAAACACCCTCCGAGCCAGATGACATGGGGTGCAATACCTGTGTCTGATACTGCTGCTGTATATTTCCTGCCACCTAAAACTACGATGAAAGGCAATCGGTACCTTAATTTATTACGTGACAAGTTGAAGCTTCACATGGATGTTCAGACAAAGAATCCTTAAAGATTCTTTGGTTCAGAGGTGTTCATTTTTCATGCATGATGAGGCTCCATGTCACAGGGCAAGGCAAGTTAAGGACTATCTGAGGGCTATTCAAATCCAAGTGCTTGATTGGCCAGGTAACAGCCCAGATTTGAGTTCCATAGAAAATCTGTGGTGTATTGGGAAAATTAAAGTCGCTGAGAAACTACCATCCAGTGCTACAGAGCTTGTTAAAGCAATAAAGCATGTGTGGTGTACAGAGATTTCTCAAGCTTACTGCCAGTCTCTTGTTCATAGCATGCCTAAAAGGATTGCAACAGTGATAAAAAATTAAGAAAGTCCGACCAAATACTGACTATACTTCAGTAACCTTGTAAGTCTATTTTTTTCATTTATAATATATGTTTTTTGTTGCGGAATTCCAAGAAATCTGATTTTTCCATGTGTTGTCTTAAACTTTTTACATACGACTGTAGAATTCAAGTACTCCATTTATTCAGCTTTTGTTCAGTGACCGAGTCTGAGTTTTGTTACGTAGAAAAAAAAATAATATTTTTCATTTAACTTTTATCTCTTTACATGTAACTATCTTTTCTCTTGGTACCGTGACATAAAAAAAAAAAAAAAAAAAAAAAAAAAAAAACTAAAACTAACTACTAAACTTTGTACTTACATAATCAAAACCTTTAAAATATAAGAGACATCAAAGAAAGATATCCTCACTGGTGTTTTGGTACAATCACGATTAATTGACAAAAACAAAATTCGAAAATGCACTTCCACAACAAAATCTTTTACAGGCTATCTCTCACTAAATGAAAACTAATTTAGGTCTCCAACCTGAAAACACATAAATTTCAATCTTAAATCTAGAGATAAGCTTAAACCTTGAACATTTCAAACATCACACAGAACTCTTCAAAACACCGGGCAAAGATACAATCTCCCAATTAAGAAGTCTACTCTTCAAATCAAAATAAATTCAGCAAACCGATCGTATAGTCACCAACACTAAAATTATTTTTTTTTCTACTACCGCAATATAATTACCCAGGTTCGGTTGAGAAACCATGTTTCCGTAAGGATCACATGGGTGACCTACAGTAGACCACAATTAATACACACACACAAAAAAAAAAAACATACAATATTAAAGATAATAAACACATTTATTGAAAATTCCCACACATTATAACTTAAGATAGCTGGCCAGACTACCCCTACAAAATCTTTTAAAGTTACTCATAGTTTTTTTTCATATCAATCTCATATTTAACATTAATCCATTAATACAAAAATCATCGTGAAACACTTCACAGTTCTTAATCTTTTTAAGCAGGAACTCAAGAATATTAAACTCATTTAAAAAAACTTATTTAGAATAAAACATATTGAACATAGCACTTAAACATTAAAACAAAGATTCACTTCCTCCAATTAGTTCAATTGACTTCTGACTATTAAACATTAAATAAAAAATTACTATCTCAGCTGGAAATTTGGTAAAAATATTCAATTTTTTATCTACTTAACATGTCAACTCTTGCCTTAGTATCAAACATTTCCAAATTTTAAAAAAGATTATGTATCAAAATAAAAAGTCACTCACGAAATCGGCGTACCACCTTTGAGAGACTCAGGGAGCTGCCCAAATCCATTGATCCACCGAAACAATAACTACTATAAATCACCGAAACAATAACTACTAAATCTTCATCGTTGTTTTCCGGAACCGGAGCCTTTTCATAGTTCATAGTTTTCAATTTCTTCCGTTAAGCAGCACATTAACTCAATCAACTTCCCGTTTTTGAAGTTCCACTGTAGATAAGAGAAGGGGGTCGAAACTGGAGACAAAAGACCAAAGCAGACCTCAGGCGATGACGACTTTCCATATTTCCATCTTTTCGAAAGCAAAATAGATACTCCAGCACGAACGAACAGTTCAGACTGTTCCACAAATGGGAAAAGAAATCTCGGCGACGTAATTGAAAATAATAGGCCGCAAGAATCGCCGCCGTCAAACGTGTCGAGCACCCACACTGTCTCGGACCCTCCGTACCCAGAAATCTCGGAGATAAAACTTAACTGTATACCGCGGTCGACCACCGAAGAACCGCCGCGTTTTTCCTCCGCACCATCTCAGCACCTCCTGACCGCGGCCGGCCCCCGTAGGTGCCGCCGTCCAGGTAGCAAACCCCTAAGGCTCCAAAAACCTCTTAAGTCTTCTCTAAAAAATCGCTTTTTTTTTTTTCAAGTCCAAAAGATCTCCTGCCTTCCGTGCAACGGCTTAAGAAACCTCGGTTTAACTCTCCAAGAAACGCCTCAAAATTACTATTGGTTCAAACAACACTAAAATTAAAAATTTAGCCAATCTTAAGGAAACTTAGAATCCCTTTCGCCAACTAGAAGAAAGGTCATAAATCGCCACTGAAATTCTCAGAAATTCAGAACTTTCTACAAGAAGACAGACCCTTTCTTTCCCACGCAACAGAAGAATGTTTCCAACCTATAACTCTGTCAAAATATCGCTGCCCCTTAGAACTATTCGCCTCTGAACGAGAAAAACACGTGTTTTCAACCCCCGCGAAAAAAGGGGAAAATGCAGCTGGACAGAGACCTCTAACCTCCAAGGAAGCCGAATCGTGAGAAACGGAAATACACCCGCGCCCTTTTAACTGTAACACAATTCTGCCAAACTTAAAGGGAGTTTTGCCGTAAAGTTTAACAATATTAAATATTAAATATTATCAATTTTAAAATAAGCTCAATACAAATTCATTAAACACAGTAAAATATTATAATAACTAAGAATGCATTATGCACAGTAAAATAACACGCAATAATTATACACAACAATTTTCCATAACAATTCCTTATGATTTTTTGTTGTGTATAATTATTGCGTGTTATTTTACTGTGCATAATGTATTCTTAGTTATTATAATATTTTACTGTGTTTAATGAATTTGTATTAAGCTTATTTTAAAATTGATAATATTTAATATTTAATATTGTTAAACTTTACGGCAAAACTCCCTTTAAGTTTGGCAGAATTGTGTTACAGTTAAAAGGGCGCGGGTGTATTTCTGTTTCTCACGATTCGGCTTCCTTGGAGGTTAGAGGTCTCTGTCCAGCTGCATTTTCCCCTTTTTTCGCGGGGGTTGAAAACACGTGTTTTTCTCGTTCAGAGGCGAATAGTTCTAAGAGGCAGCGATATTTTGACAGAGTTATAGGTTGGAAACATTCTTCTGTTGCGTGGGAAAGAAAGGGTCTGTCTTCTTGTAGAAAGTTCTGAATTTCTGAGAATTTCAGTGGCGATTTATGACCTTTCTTCTAGTTGGCGAAAGGGATTCTAAGTTTCCTTAAGATTGGCTAAATTTTTAATTTTAGTGTTGTTTGAACCAATAGTAATTTTGAGGCGTTTCTTGGAGAGTTAAACCGAGGTTTCTTAAGCTATCTCCCGTGGAACTTCGTAAACGGGAAGTTGATTGAGTTAATGTGCTGCTTAACGGAGGAAATTGAAAACTATGAACTATGAAAAGGCTCCGGTTCCGGAAAACAACGATGAAGATTTAGTAGTTATTGTTTCGGTGATTTGAAATTGGATCAATGGATTTGGGCAGCTCCCTGAGTCTCTCAAAGGTGGTACGCCGATTTCGTGAGTGACTTTTTATTTTGATACATAATCTTTTTTAAAATTTGGAAATGTTTGATACTAAGGCAAGAGTTGACATGTTAAGTAGATAAAAAATTGAATATTTTTACCAAATTTCCAGCTGAGATAGTAATTTTTTATTTAATGTTTAATAGTCAGAAGTCAATTGAACTAATTGGAGGAAGTGAATCTTTGTTTTAATGTTTAAGTGCTATGTTCAATATGTTTTATTCTAAATTAGTTTTTTTAAATGAGTTTAATATTCTTGAGTTCCTGCTTAAAATGATTAAGAACTGTGAAATGTTTCACGATGATTTTTGTATTAATGGATTAATGTTAAATATGAGATTGATATGAAAAAAAAAACTATGCGTAACTTTAAAAGATTTTGTAGGGGTAGTCTGGCCAGCTATCTTAAGTTATAATGTGTGGGAATTTTCAATAAATGTGTTTATTATCTTTAATATTGTATTTTTTTTTGTGTGTGTATTAATTGTGGTCTACTGTAGGTCACCCATGTGATCCTTACGGAAACATGGTTTCTCAACCGAACCTGGGTAATTATATTGCGGTAGTAGAAAAAAAAAATAATTTTAGTGTTGGTGACTATACGATCGGTTTGCTGAATTTATTTTGATTTGAAGAGTAGACTTCTTAATTGGGAGATTGTATCTTTCCCCGGTGTTTTGAAGAGTTCTGTGTAATATTTGAAATGTTCAAGGTTTAAGCTTATCTCTAGATATAAGATTGAAATTTATGTGTTTTCAGGTTGGAGATCTAAATTAGTTTTCATTTAGTGAGAGATAGCCTGTAAAAGATTTTGTTGTGGAAGTGCATTTTCGAATTTTGTTTTTGTCAATTAATCGTGATTGTACCAAAACACCAGGCAGGATATCTTTCTTTGATGTCTCTTATATTTTAAAGGTTTTGATTATGTAAGTACAAAGTTTGGTAGTTAGTTTTAGTTTTAGTTTTTTTTTTTTTTTTTTTTTTTTTTTTTTTTTATGTCACGGTACCAAGAGAAAAGATAGTTACATGTAAAGAGATAAAAGTTAAATGAAAAATATTATTTTTTTTCTACGTAACAGTTTTTTGAAACTCAACCAACAAAATTTAGAATATTTTGTAGGTTTTAGCAGAGTATGTATCGAGAAATTCGGTACATGCAATAGCATGAAAAGCAGTATATGATTCACTGCAGTGCAGCGTAACCTTTAGGCTTGTTTTTACATAATTTATTATTGATTAAATGTTACACAAAGGCAAAGCAAAATAGAGGTTCAAAATTGCTTTTTCGGTACGCTATTTATTTAACAAGTAATATGTACACTGGCTTTGAGAATAATGACAGAAATTATTAGTTATTTTAACTTTTAATTATCAGTTTTTTAATAACTATATATTCATAACTTCTTTTAAAAGCATTTTGGATCACTTTTATTTCTTAAGTCTTCTTTTCCTTCTTTAAAACTTTGCTTCGCTTTCGTTCCGTTTTCCTTAAGTTAGTGAGTTAAGGAATCTATTTAAGCCAAGAAACTTTTGCCTCAAAATTCCTCCGAAAGCATTATTAATGCAGAAAATTACTGAGCCAGTAAATTCTTTCACATAAAGTCAACAGCTAATGTTGTACATTATTTGGAAAAGAAGTTTTTGCAGTCCTGAACATGAAAGCGACATAGCTTAAAAATAACAAGAAACTGGGAATAGCTTATATATGTACATCTCCTCGAAGTGAGAATTTAAGTAATCATCTAGCATCCCCTATTTTTATCAAAATATTTAAGTCATTTCATATACTAAAATTTTTTTTAAATATTCACACATGATTTCAGTTCCAAAATATTTTTGCAAGAAAGCACGAGAAGCGATACTGTAAATATTTAACCTTTTTTTTTATTTTATTTTCCGTCGGCAAACATCTTCAGAATCACTTTTATTAAATAAAGAAGACTTAATTTCATTAGAAAATTTCTGCTTGAGGATGAGATTTCTTTATAACATTAAAGAAACCTTTTTATTTGTATATTCAATAAATTTGTTTTATCTTTTAAATTATAACATTGTTGCTTTCACAATGATATTCTTAAAATTTAGGACAAACTATATTTTGCAGTACTACTCGATATTTATTTAAATTTCATCTTTATTACTTTTTTTAATATGTTTTGAGATAATTCGAGATATTTGTCTTAATTATGCGTTTATGATAATTAATTTATGGTCTTTAATTTAGTTAATTTATGTTTTTATTATCTTTTCTTTATGAGTGTAGAAATTTAATGTAAATGTTGAGTGTAGGTATAACTATTGCGTAATTCCTTGTGGTACCTGATAAGGTCTAAGTGCGTTAACATAAAAACTTCATTAATTGCAATGCCTGTTGAGATTAAATCAAGTTTTTGAAATCTCTGAAATATTTGTCAAGAAGATTATAAACCATAAATTATATTTTATACTAATGTTATATTGTTTCATTTCCAAATGGAAGTAGTTATTACCCAAAAAACGGTAAAGTAGATTTGATTGCATTTCTTGAACTTTTGTTTGGATATAATCAAACTATAAATTCTTCACTTTTTTTCACTAATTTTGAATGTCAAAGTTATTTTATGAAGGTTATCTCGTTAATTAAATTTATTTAAAATTTTATTCTTTTATCAAAGTTTATGAGCTTTAATTGATGTTTATTTTTTTCTATTTTTCGTTTTCCAAGATAGTTTACGGACTTGATCCTCGTAAATTTCCTGTTTTCTGTGTTAGGTTTTTTTTTTTTTTTTCCTCTGAAGAAGTTATATATATCGACATGTAGCGCAAGCAAACGATTGAGCAAAATTGAAGAGAAGCTAAGCAACTGACTGAGCACAAATGTGTCATTTAAACAGACAAATATTTACATTTGACTTGAGAATTTACCTATTTCTGAAAAAATGGTCAACATCTTCCCGAAATGATAGCCTATGAGCTTGTGGTTATTTATTGCGCAGTTGCGCCCACTGCCATGCGACGTTAGTTGTTTTGCCATCTGCTCCGTAAAATTCAAATACCGTGCAGTAGATTCTATTATAATGATTAAGTTTGGGTAAATAAAAATTATTTTTTATGTAATAAAGGAGTCATAACTTGTAGGAATGTTCCGTTTCAGCTTATAATGGATCTGGCGAAGGAAAAAACGTCCTTCATAAATCTCCTATAATATTTGTAAAGCACCAAGAAACTTTGCAGCTGACGGACATTTTCGGGGCGTCTCGAGCATTTAACTGCTGACACTTTTTTGGATCTTGCCCGAGACATTGAGGTAACTCACTTCCTGTCATATTTAACGGGACTCAACTTCATATTGGCTTTTTTCAGTTTCTCATGCACCTTTCTACGATTTTCTAAATGTTCTCCAAAACTCTTTTCTATGATGATCATGTCATCGAGATATATCATACAAGCTACGTAGGGAAAAACTCTCAACACGGTCTCCATGAGGCGTTCGAACGTTGACGGTACATTACATAATCTAAACAGCATCACTTCGAACTGCCAAATTCCTTGTCCGGTAGTGAAAGCTGTCTTTCCTCTATCATCAAGATGTACATCTCTAACTGCTAATGTCCATTCTTTAAATAAAGCGTTAAAAACCACTTACAGAAAGAATACAGAAAGAATGTCTAGAATGACGGTCAAATCTGGGAAGAGGTTAGCAGTCTTTCTACATAACTCACTCAACCAGCGATAATCAGCGCAAAATCTATTCGAATCAATTTTCTTTTGGACCAGGACGATAGGAGAGACTCAAGGACTTGCGGAAGGCTCAATAACATCGTTTCTTGGATGTGTTTTAGAAGTTTGCCTACCTCTTCCTGTTTAGCAATCGGTAGATGTCTTGGATGTTGCTCGATTGGTGGATGATCTCTTGCATCAATTCTATGCTGTTTCGGCCTTCGCCAGAAAATGAACTGTTTCGGCCTTCGCCAGAAAATAAACGGAAGGAAACACCTTGAATTTTTTTAATGACACGTTCTGCAGCATTTCTCTCCTCATCACTTTACTGCGCATTCTGCAATAACTCCTATATTAGGCTTTCTGAAGACAAAGGTTCTGAAAGCTTCTTGTTTCGTTTAACGCAGGTCGCTGGAGTACAAGCTGCAACCACTCATCTTTCCTGATGACTTTCGCCTTATAAATTACATTGGCAAATCTCGCCGGGATAATGGTCCTTGATAGGTCGATGCGTGCTGAAGCTACTAGTACTCGTTTCGGGCTATTACAGTTCTTCGGATATTCCATGATGTCGTTACAGAGATTTCTTTTTCCAGGTATGGATGAAGGAAGTAAAAATTATGTTCTTGTTGGTACTGTAATATCGTCTTAACTTATTATATGGTTGACGGATTTAAGTCATTCTTCTTTAATTCTAAACAGAGTTATGTCTTTAAAGGCAGAGTGCAGTTCGTTGTTATTGGAGAGCAAGGAAAAATTATATATCTTTAGAAAGTCTAATCCAAGTACGCAAGGGTCCTTATATCTGCTATATATGCCGTGTAACGGTAGGCGACACTTCCTGACGTGATGTTCAAATTTAACTTTCCATCTATGTCGATCTTATCCCCGAAAACTGTCTGGAAGGTAACGTAGTACGGCGTCCAGGTGAGTTTACCTTCCAGTTGTTCAGCCAAATCTTTTCGAATGATCGTAACATCATCTCCTGTGTCGATGGTCGTAATGCAAGGATATCTATTTATATGTCCCGTGAGTCCATTACTGCCGCCACTCATTGCAGAAATCTGAAGCTCTTTAAAATGTGGCGTCACTTTATCTAGTAATCTCCGCTCCGCAAGGTGGCGTTAATTCGTTTTCCTTGTTCTTGATGGGTGCAGTCTTAGAATTCGTGACTTGCAGTGTTATGCAGTTTCTTAATACGTTGCCTTCACCACCACAGATCCTACGGTCATCCGCCATTCGCAGTGCTTTCTGTATTTCAGGATGCCTGATGTTATCGATGAAGTACCGCAGGGATAGGATTTCCTTTTTTCTGTCGGGCACTCCAAAAAAAAGCGAGAAGAGATAGCATTTCTACATTAATGGCGAACGCCTTGAGTGTTTCTGTGGACTTTTGTTGACGAGATTTTAATTGAAGTCTGCTATAGTCTTTTAAAGATGTCTCCTCAAAGCCCAGCTCTAACATGCCGGATAGAGCTTCGAAGTCTAGTGTCTGGTTTTTAGAAGAGACTGAAGCATATTTGCTGCGTCTGCTCTCACAGAAGCGGCGATAGGGCAGGCTTCGGCTTCGGAATCCCATCCATTTGCGTTTGCTACTATAGATAACTGAGTCTTGTATACTTACCAGGAGGTCGTTTCGTCATATAAGGATAGCTATAAAGAGGTGATAGAGATGACATAGGTTCGAATTTGAACGCATTAGAATTATGAACAGCTGTAGTTATAGATTTCGTAAACTTTCAACTCCCTTGGCGACAGCAGCAAAAACCCTGTCATCCATTTGATGTTTGATTTACTTATGGACTGCAGAAACTGTTTCTTTGTTTTGTTGTGAATAACTCTTTCTTCAAACTCTCTAACTTTATTTTCAACCGTATCTAATCTGCCTTCCATAGCCTCAGTTTCTTTTTCCTATTATGCAGGTAATTTCTCTTTTCATTTCCAACTGACCTGCTTTTCCTTAAGTGATTTTACGGCCCTTTCCATCTTTTCTTGATCTTTCCCATTTCTCTTCATCCTTAACAGATCCTACGCCCGCATTTATCTTTTCTTAGCCCACTTTCATCTTTTCTGGGCTCGCTTTGATCTCCTCTTTGCTCGCTTTCATCCCTTCTTTGAATGTAGCAAAGGCTACCACAAGCTGCCGCAGTTGCTCATCCATCGCTCTTGTAACCGGCATTCAGTCCCACTTTTGACACAAAAATTGTTGCATGCGTACGGGTTTTCGTAATAGACTGAATGCTCATAGAACTGATGATAGTGTCATTAAATTTATTTTACAAAATTCTTGTAAATATAATCCTTGTAAAATGAATAATTGTAAAATTTATTTTACAATAATGAGCTAACTTCACAATATTGGAACTTTCCACAAAAATACTCTCACAACTCTTCACAATATCACAAAATAGAATCAGTAATTACATGCCAAAATAGAATACAGAATACTGAAATGTACTGTAAAAGAATAATACAGAATACTAAAATGTAATATTTCATGACTTGCATTAGAACAAATATTATACTTTACAAAATAAAGCATTATTTTTCTGGGATTTTATATTCAATTTTAAAAGCATAAAAAATACTTTTTTTCTCTTCTTCAATTACGAATATTCGGATTTTGAATGTTAATGTCGCTCCGAGGTCTTAAGTTATTTGAATATATTTGCGTAAACTAACTCTAATTAGTGGTAACTCTTATTTTGCAATATTAAGGTAGAAATCTATAAATAAAAATTTTCCAAGGATATAATTCCAAACAATTCTTTATAATTACTAAATAGAATATCACCGAATAAGGTTCTAATTTTGAAACAATAAAGTAATAATACATGTTTATAACTCAGTAATAGCATGTTATATTAGGTAAGTCATGTGGAAGCGCAAAAACGTTTAATGAACGTATAAAGTAAGCAGCATATTTAAAAAAAAAAAAAAAAAAAAATTAATGCACAGCATAAGATGCAAACTAAAATACTTAATTGAGATAAATATTTTCTTGTAACATTTATTAATAAAACCGATTGTTATTTATCCATTTTTTTCGTCTAAGCAATATAAAATGCAGTAACAGTACTTCTAATTGAAAAGTATCTATAATTCATTTTAAACTGAAAAAGAAACCCAAATAAGTTTACGTAATTTTTACATTAAATAAGCAAATCATGTGGCGCCATCTGTGGGCGCACTGAGACTGCTTTCCTTCCGTGGAAAAAGCATTTGGAAATTTTGTCAAATCAACAAAACTTATCTCATTTAAAACACGTCACCTACACACAATATAAAAATTTTGAAAACTGAAAACAATGCTTAAATCTTATAAAACGTAGGGCTAGAAAACATGCTTAAAAGGCAATTACATTTAATTTTTCTAAATTTATTCATTTTTACTTCCTTGTATAAAGTATTGTAAGCGCGGAAAATTTCGAGTACTATACTTCAACGAAAATATACATTTTGACCACTCTCAAATCCATTTAGATGCTTTTATTTTCTTTTTAGTCCAAAGGGATTTGAATCCCGAAGGACTATTAGTTTCGTTTTGGCATTTTGCGTCGGACGGATAAATGTCGGTTCACTTTTCAAACTGTTGCCATAAAATGTTAGAGTCCTGCATTATATTTGAAGAAATTAAATAATGAAAAATCTGCATAAATGTATGTATATTTCTCGTATTGTGATAAAACAACGGTACATAGAGTCATCGAATTTTGAATAACGTAATCCTCCAACGAATATGAGCATGTGGAAGACCAAATTTGAAATTTGAAATTTGTTTTATGATCGATTTCCTATTTTTTAAAACTTTGACGAATTTTTGATTAACAAACTCAAGGATTTCAAAGCGAGCAATGGCAACGCTGTGCAGAAAAAACATTTTTATCTCCAGCGCGTGAGTCTCTGTATCGGAAATTCTAAAGATATGCTCGTTTTAAAACTATTTTGCGATATTGCTGTTGCCCTGGATCTTATGGTTTAAGTGCGAGGAACATGATATTTAATAAAGAAAGGTAACACACAAAATGTTAAAAAACGCCCCTTTGGACGTAATTTAAAATCTGAAACATTTCAGATTTTTTTTTTTTTTTTTTTTTTTTTTTTTTGTGATATCTACGGACATAATAAAGACTAATTTTTACGAAACGGACATAATAAAGACTACGTACGGACATAATAAAGACTAATTTTTACGAAACGGACTCCAAAATGAATTTGAAATGGTTCCACAAGAGATTTTTTTCGTGATGTCTGTACGTCGTAAGTAAGTATGTATCTTGCATAACTCAAAAAGAATTTACCGTAGAACGGGGAAATATTGTATAAGGACTGTATAATATCTAGATCTGCAACTCCCTTTTTTGGTACCTATATATATACTCTCATCCTCTTACCTGACTCGATGAGCTCTGTTTTTCATTCTTATACGTTGTTAAACTGTGCAATTTTGCTTTAAAAGTGATTTAATTATGTTATTCTTATGATCTGGTTAAGACTTTAACGCCTTTAGTTAATCTGCATGCAGTATTTGTTGGATTATCAGCATTTTAAAAGTGGCACTAGGCCTTACGAGGCCGCCATTTGTTTACATTTGAAATAGAATGGTGAATTAAATCCAGCTGGTGCTCCAACTTCAGTGTCTTTTTGCCCAGTCGGACCCATACTCATACAAACTTTAACATTGTGTGAAACTTTGTAGTTTTGCAAAATTTCACACAATGTTAAAGTTTGTATGGTAAACTGGCACACTGCAAACTGGTCATCGTAATTAAGTTACCAATAATTATGATGGTAACTTAATTATGATTACATCACACCATCACACGCATTATGCTGGTTATTATGACTGTTTTACAGTACTGCATACCATTGTACGCCGACTAATCACATTTATAGTGATTAATTTAATCTGCCTCATATTTGTATGTCCATACTCAAAGCATTGGAAGGCTATAGTAACCGCTTTATACAGTCATACAGAATTTGCCTCTGCCTGAGTAGCCGTGAGTAAACATTATCCAATACCCACAGCATTGTGTAACTCATAACATAAACGCGTTATACAAACTTTCTGCAACATATATGCACCCTATTCTGCCCTGAATTTGTCAAATTCTGCTCTGTATCTGTATAACTGCACTGTATCTGCTATATATAAAGCATATAATTACTATGCATCTATCTACATTGTGTGTGCATTATCAGTATAATATGCATTACCTGCAATATCTTACAACCTGAATTTTATCTGCAATACCTGTGAAATCCAATAGCTTTGCATAGAATTATTTAGCTTGGCACCAACACACAACATAGCATGCATTATATTGTACTCTATAATTGTGCTGTATATAGTTGTATAGTGTTATATTTTGTTTTATTCTGTTCTTATAACTGTTCGCAAACTAAATTCTGACATCTAATACTCTGCAAGCATTGTTTATCTGACTTTGCACTGTGTATCTGTTCTGTGGGCAATGTGTATATAAAAAGTATTGTGTACCTACTTTAATTCAATAAACACTGTGCATCTAATATAATATCTAATAAGTGCCGCGCATTCTATAACATATTGTCTCCACTACAGTTATTGCCTGCACATCATATCTGTATTATATCTGCACTGCATCTGACATGTATATAATGTATAATTCATCTATACCTATCAATATTGTATCTGCATTACCTGTATAATCTCATAGATTCGCATAGAAATACATAACTTGGCAACATCACACAACATAGCATGCATGGTGCTGCGTACTATAATTGTGTTATATATAAGAGCATAGTGATTTAATTTGTTAGTGTAATTGTGCACCATAATTTTGTATGTGGCAGTATAATGTCTTATTTTGTATTTTAATTTGTTAGTATAATTGTGTTTGCATAATTGTACACCATAATAGTGTTGTATGTAGTAGTGTAGTGTTTTATTTTGTTTGTAACATAGTGTATCCGTTTTTACATTGTGTATCAGTTCTGTAAGCATTATGTATATAAATAGCGCTGCATATCTATTCAAATTATATAAGCATTGTGTACCTGATATAATACTTAAGAAGCATAATGTATTCTACAACGTAAAGTTTCATGTGTAATAAATAAAACATAAATAACACATTCATACATAAAACATGTATATTCTGCATGTTTTATATGCGCATTTTGCACGTGATCTATATGCGTCTTTAAATGTGTAAGTGTATACTATATATTAGCTTATTTATATTTCATTATAAGTATATGTTTTACTTTACTTTCATTATAAGTATATGTCTTCATTATAAGTATATGTTTGTATAGGTGTGTGCAAACTAATATCTAATTTCTATTATTCTATGATGTTTTTACATGTTTTATATGTGTTATATATGTGCTCTTATATGTGTTTTGTACGTGTCTTTATATGTGCAAGTATATGTGTATGTATGCACTGTAATTTGTGTCTAACAAACCAAGATGTAACAAATCATTCGCCTATCGATCAAAACTAATGTATTCTTAAGACGCCACTGTATAGCCATGCACAATTGTGTAAAATTCTTCAATAAACTCTCGAGGTGGCTTCATGAAGCTCCAGGGAGTTGCTGCCACCAGATAAGGGAGGGCGCGAGACATATGCCTGTTTACCTCTGTTAAACACCAGGCGTCCCCGTCCTCCGTCACCTGTCGCCTTCCCTGTCGGACCAAAGGTTAACCTTAAATTTTCTGTATCGAAAACTTTCTCATCTTGCAAGTTGGCCCAATTTCTTGTTTTGGTGTGAAAACTCTATTTTTAATTGCCAAAAAGAATTTAAACTGTTTATTACTGTCTTTAGTGTTTAGGTTTTCCTGTATTTTACAATTTTTAACGAAGATATTTAGAGTTTTTATGCATTTTTTCCTTGCCGCGAAGTGAAAATTGAACTGATTTAATAAGAAATATATTTCTATGAAATTCACTGAAATAAGTTTAAATGCGGTGCAGGAAAGAATGTGTATAATATAATAGGCCGTACAAGAAAGACATGAGGTGTCCACATTAGATTTTGTAAAATGAGAATGAAAATTGGTTTCTGGAGATAATCAACTAATTTCATGTTCCATGGTACTTAATGTTTTGTGATTGAGACAAATCGAAAGCTCATCTGTATGTTGAGTGAAAAGATATATTTAACAATTTTCTTGTTGTTTTTATACGATGATATTTATGCGAAGATAGACTTTTGTGAGAGTATCAAAATGTCAGAAAAGAACATCAAAATGTAATCTGACATATATAATATATTTTCTTACTAATTTCGTATATACGTAAATAATTTTAGCCAAATTTTATTTAAAACTGTTATATATCTTATATAATACAATAGGAAAGGGCCTCAAGACAGTCCATTTAAAATTGATTAAATGGACGTAACGCAGCCACGCTGGAGATGGTTTTGGAGACTACTTTTTGTTGCACAATATCTCAAAAAAATCCCCGAATGCCGCCAAACTTAGCGACATTTTGCTCGCACTCCTGTAAAGCTATATCTGGTTTTATCACTATATAACTACAACCGTATCCCGCCCTATGTAATTGTAAATGTGTATGCCTGTATATCCCAGCAATTTCGAGAAATGGAAAGTACAGGAAATTTCTCGACGACCGATGGAAAACTATGAGATCAGATGAAGCACCAGTTCTCAGTGCATCAACCTGAGATTCGTGATCGTCGCTGTGCGGCGCGTGATTCTACTTGACATTTTTGTAAGTAATGTTTTTTGCTCGTTCTCCTCTAGAAGAACGAGTAAAAATGTCAGCTAAACAACCACCAGATAAGGGCATTACTTTTTGGTAGATTCCCACAGAGGAAGCTGAAATAGTTAGAGAGGCAGAATGTGAAATTTCAAATCATTCGACTGTTAGCTATTATAATTCACTAGAGTTTCTGCAAAAAGCTACGGATAAATAGAAAGAACGGATAAGAATGAATAAATCCAAAAAGATTGCAACTTAAAGTTTCAAGAAGTAATCAATAAGCACAAGAACGTCTTTACCCATCTTACTGAAGAATTAAATAGTAATCAGGAATCCAAGGATAACTGTGACTACCAAATGGAAGTTACTATAGCCGATGAGACACCCCCCTCAATTAAAACCACTATTTCTAGTTGTAATGAAAGAAAATGGATAACCGCCACCAAGACTTGTAAACAACCTAACCCAATTAGGAAACAAGAAATAGCGCAAGAAAATAAGTAGAAAAAATTATATCCCTAGATCAGCCTAAATAAGTTAAATAAAAAAATCTTCTCACCCCCAATTGTATTAGAACTGGACGAAATTGGTTGGATCTCGGCCGATCAGGTTTTAAGTTACATTTGCAAGCATGAGTACGAGGCGCAGATGAGAGGAAGATCCATTTTCTTATTAACCAAAACTCTGGAAGATTATAATCAAATAATTAAGTATATGTAACAAAATAAAATGTCTTCGTTTCGACCATACGTACTAGCTGTAAGCAGAAAGAACAACGAAGATAGTTATTAAAAGTATCTTGAAATCTATATTGGTAGAAGCAATGTTTTAAAGTTTAAAAGACAGAGACTTCCCCATCAGGAAAGTGAAACAATTCACTAGAAAAGTAGATGCAATATTATTGAACTCTAAACTTATTTCATTATACTAGACGGCACTGAAGCCGTAAAAGCCGTCTTTAAAGTAAACAATATTTTAAGCTTTAATGTTAAAATAAAGCCACATCAACGGAAAACAAAACACCCAACCCAGTGCTGTCGATGCCAGCGGTTTAAGCATACACAGCATGTTTCCATTAAATGGTATGTTGTAAATGCCCGAAGAACCACAGAAATTCAGAATGCACCACAGAAAAGATCTCATCTACACCTTGTGCAAACAAAATCATGTAAGTTTATACATAGGATGCCCGGAGTATCAAAATCGATTAGCCGAACTACAGAAAAAAAGAAAAGAAAAAACTCTCACCACCAAAAATTTCTCAACAGAATTTTCGGCTTTGCCTTCTAAATTTACTGAAAATCCTAGCATCTTAAGAAATAGCTGCAGCGGCATGTTACTGAAAATGACCAAATTCCTAAAGAAATTCAAGTAATTATAGACATTTTCTTACAATCAAACAATCTTAATTTTCATTCGGAATGTATTGCAAATCTGAAAAAAAAAAAAACTAAAAATACAGCTAAAAAACTCCTACTTGGTTTTCAAGCAGTCCAGCTGATGATTAAATTTTCTGAAACGAAAGAGTAAAATGATAACCGAACAGATAACGTCACCAGCTACAGTTCTTGTCATCCAAGAATTTCAAGATGTTTTCTCCCGCACACCTTCTGACGTAGGTCGAAAACGTTTGGCGCAGCATAAAATTGATATAGGATATATTCTGTTAATTAAGCAACATTCAAGAGGCCTACCAACTGTTAAACAGGAACAGGTATGAAAACTCTCAAAGGGCGTGCAAGAAAATGATTTTATCGAGCCATAAGCAAGTCTTTGGGCCTCTTACATCACTCTGGTCAGAAAGAGAGACGGTTCAACCAGATTTTACTTTGACTGCCACAGGTTGAACTGCAACACAAAGAAGCACAACTGTCCTCTTTCCAGAATTTATGACATTCTGGACACGCTTTCTGGAAGAAAGCGGTTTTCGACGGTTGAATTAAAGAGTAGATATTACCCATTATCAATACATCCTGATGACCGAGAAAAGATGGCGTTTCTATCGGAGAAGGATTTTGACAGTTGAAGGTGATAACGTTTGGATTGCGCAATGCGTAGTCAGGATTCGGACTCGTTATGGAGACAGTGCTGAGAGGTCTTTCCTACGAAGCTTATCTGATATACCAGGATGATAGTAGAATTTCGAGGAAGCCTATGTACAGTTAAGTAATGCCAAATATAAATTGCCCAGACAGAATGTGACTTACCTCGGACATATCGTCCCCTCCAAAGGGGTGTGCACAGTAAGTAGTCAGTGATTTTCTTAAGTATTGCTTCCTGTCCAGAGATTATACTCCCCGGTAAGTGCAGCCCTTGCGAAGGGAGCAATGCCACTGAAGCTTGTATAATAAATAATTCTAGCGAAATTATACGTAAATTTATAGTATCTCTTGTATAATGTAACATAAAAGGTTTCACAAAATGTAGCTTCGCCGAAAAAATAACATTACAGGGGCAGGTCCGTTTACCATTGAATAAATGTCTACCTTGCCAAAATCACAAACTAGCGCAAGCTGACAGTTGTTTCATCGACTAATTTGTATCCCCAGATTTGGGAAGAAATCGCCATCAGAAGAAATGTCATCAGACTTGGTGACATTTTGGTCCGAACTCTGTGTACTACTGTCACTTTGTAAACGTATCCAGGCCTATACAACTATAACTGTATAAGCCAACAATTTCAAGAAATCAAATCCACTGGAAACTTGGCGGCCGAGGAAAATATATAAGAATGGATAGAGCATCAGTTCTCAGTTTAGTTCAGAGATTAACTCATAGTATCGTTAGAACTGATAGATCACTATGCGAGCTTAATGCATTTGAGGATTTTATATATTTTCGTGTGTTTAACATTATTGGCAGTTTACCAGAAGTAGTAACTACTGGTTGTGCTCCGTCTGAGAACAGCTGTACGAGCATTTTTGTAAACAGTCCCAGAACAGTAAATTGCGTCTTTTGGGAAAATAAATATTATCAGGCTATCATCGGTTCTCTGGGCATTCAATCCATTACGAACCCGTACGCACGTAATAATATGCATGTCTATTAGTTAATGTCTAAATGTCTCTTAAATATATAACATATATGCATTATATACTTATAAACCAAAATACCACGATCATCCCTATTGATGATGACTACTAATTTCGTGAGAATAGGTTATTCGGAATGAGATGGCACATGAAAAGATGAAATTGCTAGACAGAAACTAAGATAATTAGGTAACATGTGTTAAGGTATGTTGCTAGAGATATTGAGACATCATTTTATCGGATACCTGTTCGTATAATGGAAAAACTATTTATTTAAGTGACTTTAATGAAAGCCAGTTTGAGGTGCCCCTAAGCAGCAAAGGCCGAGTATCTCCGAAACTGCATTACTCCTCCGATTTTGCGATTTGCCGTTGTTAACCTCCATGAAAATTGAAGAGAACAGTGAAATCTGCAGTAGACTCCTAGTGAATCTGCAGTAGGCTGTGTATGTTTGATCAGTCTTGCATGGCAAAGGCAAATAGTTGGCTATCATTTGTCTGCGACCATATGTAAGTAGAATATAATTCTAGTGCACGTATAAATATTTTTGCACACCCCCAGTTCATCGGACTCTGTTAGATGTGGGATACCTCAGCAGACTTTCCTCTCACGTGCCAATGTAAAAGCCGGCACCATCGAAGTTTACGACTACAGTAGGCCCATTGAAAAATACAAGTGTTAGCTGGTCCAGTGAATCAAAATTTCTTTTACAATTACTTTGATGACCATGTGCGAATACTCCATTTTCGAAACCAACAACTGATCGGCAAGTGTATCGCCGCATGTTAACCCGCCTGTGATAAAAATAGATTGCTTTAGGGATAATCCTCTACGGATTTCGGGGGACCGATGCGTGTTGTAGAACATACCACTGCAATAATGGTATATGTGAAAATTCTTACTGACCATTAATATCCTTTCATGTCATATAATTATTTGAGGGACTTGCTGATGAATTCTATTTGGTACTCTAGCCTCATATAGGAAGCTGACTTGATCAGTAAACTAGTAATTATAACTTGCACGCTATTGATCTTATTGCGCCTTTTACGATATCATGGAGCGGTGTCGTCTATGATGTCAATATTATCCTACAAACTCTTTAAAATGTTAAAAAACTTAATTCTTTCTTGAAATTTAATAGTAGGCAAAAACCCTCGAAATCGATAGAATTTTATTTGAAATCTGTGCCCAACTAAAATGATTTTTTTGCCTAATTTCAAGTTTAATATTGGAGTATTTCTTTTCAAGTTTATTTTTGTACTTTTTAAAATACATCTCTGGTACATACATCTCTGAATAAAGCGATGTGCTTTAACCATTTTAATTAAATTGTAATTATATTCATTACTTACATTGGATAAAGGTTCATTTCTTTATTGTTTACTCAGAACCTTAAGTTTCGAAATTTGCTAAATATTTTAGTTTATGTTCTATTCTGCTGCTTTAGAGTATATTATTAGTCAAAACTGCATAATTTATTTTTCACAGACTGTGGTTCCATAATATTAAAAAATAATGGTAACATAATTATATAATCATGACGAAAATTAAATTTCTGTGTATTATGCCCACAAAAACAACAAACACTGTTTACACTGGAACACTGGAAGCTACAATTTAGTCTTCAAGGCACTAGCGTAATAAAATCCCTAATAGTAGCATATTGATTTTCATCATAAAATTGTATCCACTCTTGTAATTTATTTGATGTAATTACATTAAAGTCAATATGCTCGATTACTTTTTGAGAAAATATAATAAGAATTCGTGTGCTTAGAATTTCATGTTGGATTACAAAAATCATTCAGAACTTGTTACAAAATCATTTATTCACAATATTGGCACAAATTGTATCTTTGAACGAAGCCGAGGGCTTGTTGCATGGGATTATAGAGTGAGTTTCTGTAAAAGAATGTACATGCTTTATCTATGCTCATTCCAGCATCATCATCAGGTATCGATTCCCATTTATTTAGTTTTGCTTTTCGCAATTGCTTATACACATTAGACGCACGAAGAAGTTTCTTAACACCATTTAGATCTGTTGTCATTCCCAGAAAAGATAACAAGCCACTCATAACTGTTTCTGGATTTTTCATAAAATGCTCAAAGAGTACAATTCTATAAAAGTTTTTATATCCACTGCCTTCAAGTCTCTTTGCTGTCTGAACATCATGAAGCATTCTGGAACATAAACTTCTACCTTGAAAAAACATATCTGTGCCAGAAACCCATCCTGGGCGAGCTTTTTTGTTATGCAAGTGAAGATTCACTCTTGGATCTCGTTGCAAGATGATCACTTTCACTATGTCCTTGTTTTGTGCCAGAAACTCCTGGACGTCTTGAAGATAAATTCGAATTGTTTTGGCAACAACTGTAGGTTTTGATTTGCAAGTTGCTTCAATGCATTCAGAAACATTACTTTGAATTAACTTGCAAGAAGAATAAGCAACTGGGGCTATTTTCTTTATGATTTGATCAGAATATCCCATCTTTGATTCTAAAATATTGCACTCAAAGAGATCAGAAAGGTATGCTGTTGCATCATAAATAATCCTCCTTGAAATCGGTTCTTCCCCATCTTTCAAGGAAGTAGAATCAAAAGGATAGAGAGGTTCATCGTAATAAAATATATCAGAGTGGTTCTTGAGTATATCTGCTACGTGTAAAGGACTGGTGTTGAAATAAGAAATTATCAATACTTTTTTTGCTTTATTTAATTTGCTAGTTGTGATTTTCTCATTGCTGTATTTCATGTTTGGAAGAATGTGCACTAAGTAAGGGGCTCTTGTTGGTTTTCTTTTCTTCTGTTTTGTTGGCTTTAGTATCATTAACTTAGGAGTAGAGCGAATTGGTGCGTTGCAAGTGGAACCTGCAACAAAAATGTGTGAGAAAATGAAAGACATATAATGCTTTTTACATTACACAGTAGATATAACTCATAGTAATGTTGCGAAATAAGCAAAGAGAAAAATTAGTTTCTAATACCTTAACACTGAACAGATTAGAAAAATTTTCTTCTTCATCTATGAGTGCTGAGGATGAATTTCAATTAAAATCATTAGCGAACATTGAGGCTTCCGCGGCGCTGCCATAGCACTGCCTATCATAATTGCGTCATTACTGTTCCAGGTCCTATTGTTTAATAAAATATAAACTTTTATGACGAAGTCCCGGCATCATTATGAAAATCAGTTTCGAAGTTGAGGGAAATAACCTACTTAAAATCACCGGAGCCTTTACGTAGGAGCATCATCGCGCAAGCAGCGTTTTCGCTGGCTTTATTAATCAAATGGCAAACTTACTCTTTTTGCATGGAGGCGGCGTCTAAAGTCCCAGCATTTTTAAGAAGGTAGCTTCCAAGAATCTAAGACTTGCTTTGGTAAGGATGCTGGTACCTTTATACCGGAGCACCATTAAGAAGTCTCTGAGAATATTGGTAGACTTGCATAAAAGTACCTATATGTTGATGATGAAATATTTTAATACAGTTGCCCTGTAGTTCTGAACCAATTTTAAACGAGAAAATCTCACTGATTCAATTTTCTGTGCAAATAAAAATTAGAAAGCAAAGAAAGCAAGGATAGGAAACATATATGAGGATAAATAGATACTTATTAAAAGACATTTTTTATAAAGAGGGCACTTAGCCAAACTGCGAATCTTTTGTAGGAAGCACACAGTTGCTGGTGTCAGTTAAATCACATCGTCAAATTCCGAATGACCCAAGTCCTTTCATTAGTGGAAATTCAAAGAATCTGTCAAATTTCATGTTTCGAGAAACATGATATCTATGACAAACACTGAGAGAAGATGCGATAAAAAATTAATATTCAGCTCAGAAGAACTAAAATCTGGGGGACCTAAGATATTTTAAATTACTTTTTATACTTGAGTGTGTTGAGAAAACATTAAGCGTATTCCTTTCAAATATCAGTTTAGTTCAGATACTTTATTAAAGTTATTCCGGAACAGCAAACATTTACTTCGTTTGAAAGCAACTTTCTGTCTTAAAATAAAAAGAGTTATTTAGAGCTAATTACGTGTTAGAAAAACTTATGTTTATTTAAGCCGTTCATTAGCTGGAGCAATAAATTGGTAAACATAGGTAAAATAAAGAATTTTAGGCATTATTTAGCACAGAAATAGGTTGTAATGAGCTGCAATTATGCCACATTTATATATTTATTTATTAATTTGCATAGTCAGCGTCAAAGTCGGCGTTTAAAAGATTTGAATCGAAAAAACGAAAAAGAATAAATTTTTGCATTGTTTTGTTCTTGGCGTGGATGCTGAAATTTCTCACCGCGTTTCATGTATTGTCTAGAATGTGACAGAATTCATCCTTTAAAAATTGAGTTCTCTCTTGAGAGAGGACTCTCCCCCCCCCCCATCTGATTGTTCGGCTTTCAACAACTACGCCACTCTCCATGAATGCGTGCAAAAAGGAAATGTTTTTTTGAACGAAAATTTTTAACAGAATACTGAAATTTTGTAATTAACATTATAGAGACATTAGTTTATTTTTGAAGCAGGAGATGTGAGATGCAGGAGATGCCCTTGCCGGAACTCGAACCACGGACTTCGCGAATAGGCGCCGAGTGTGCTGATCGCGAAGGCATACTAAGAAGGTGGGAGAAATACCTTATATACTCTCCCTTTTAAAGGGCGACTGGGGATTAGGGGCCCCAATCACCAAATCCTGGTGGTGGAGAATCATCCACCACCGTTTTTTAGTTCGGACGCTACTGTAGAGATATTAGATTATTTCGAAAGCAGGAGAGATGAAAAATAAGCAATGCCTTCGCCGAGACTCGAACCACGGACCTCTCGAATACACACCAAGTGTGATGATCACTACACCACGAAGGAGGGAGAAATACCTTGTAACATTTTCTTTCTTTTTGGCTACGGAGTTGGTCTTTATCATACTTCGTATGCACCGGCTATGAATAGGATGCCGTGAGAAGTCCTCCCGGCTCTTTTGCTATCAATCTAACACAGTAAGATCTCTCCATTCGAAGTGACTATACGCCTCTTTACCACCTCCAGACCTTCCGCATGGGACTCCCGAGCCCATTCGGTGTAACTTTTCAAGTTTTTTGTTGAAGTATCTTTACAAAACCTTGCGAATATGGAATCTACTAGAGCTGTGGTTAGAAATAACTCACGGATCATCAATCTGTCCAGATAAGCAATTAGTTCGTGTTTTACACACCACTCGATAACTGATTACGAAGCTTTTTTTCCAGTTTTTGTGATAACGATGCATTTCTTCCCAATATCCACTGACATTAATATACAAGAAATTAACACAAAAATATTGCCATTTAATAATTAAGAAATTTTCATAATAACCTTAATGACAAAAATGTAAAATCTTTTTATTCCTATTCATAAATTTTTTAAAAATATTTAAGAGAAATAGTAACTGTAATTTAGTCATAATGAGGAAATGTAAAATCTTCTTTTACTCCTTTCTATAAGTATGTTTGAAAATACTTAACTACTTTATTTCCCGGAAGAACACTAGCATGACATGTTTACTAAAGAGATCTAAACATATATAATTTAGTTTGGTTGATGAAATGAGTTGTTTATATTTGTTTCCAGACACTTATACACTCTTGTTAACCAGTGTTGGTGCTCCATATAACGTTTTCGGTTTTCTTTAACTACACTGCTGGCCACCGTAAATGCAACACCCTGAAGGAAGCATGCAAATAACATGGAATTTACAACATGCATTAGCGGAGGTGAGATATGCAAATGATTAGAATTTCAGCGCAGACGCACATCAAGCGCGCCTGTGGCGCCACTTCAAAGCGCTATTTAAGGCTTGGAGTTTTCGACGATTTCAAGTTCGGCAATTGTGTTTTTCTTGAGGGTTTTTTCAAAAAACGATCAATTATGCCTCGTAGTAAACAGCGATCATCGTTTGATCAAGTATCCGTTCGACAGAGGAAGGACAGTGGCCTACCGAGAGTATGGATTATCTTTCAGGGAAATCGGTAGTCGTGTTGGACGAAACCAAACAACTTCAATACGGATATGTGACCGTTCGATGCAGGAGGGTACGACGGACCGACGTGTTCGATCGCATCCACCTCAGTGCACCACTTCACGTCATGACAGGAACATTGTGCGACTGGCAGTGACGGATCGCTCAGTCACATCACGAACCATAGCACCTCAGTCTGTAACGCATAATCCAGTGTCTGCGCGTACCATTCGACGCCGTTTACAGCAGAGTGAGTGGTCTGTCCACAAGACGTCCATTGCTTCGCCTACCCTTGACGCAGAGCCACAGACGTCTCCGCCGCCAATGGTGCAATGAAAGAAGGATGTGGACGGGAGAATGAAATGAAATTGTATTTACTGACGAGTCACGCTTCTGTCTGCAGCACCACGATGGTCGGATTCGAGTCTGGAGACACCGTGGAGAGAGGATGCTGAACAGCTGCGTTATGCACCGCCACACTGTTCCCGCACTGGGTATTATGGTATGGGGCGGTATTGGATATCACTCTCGCACTCCTCTAATACGCATTGCGGGTACTTTAAACAGCCAGCGCTACATCTCCGAGGTGTTGGAGCCAGTTATCCTTCATTATCTTCAGGGCTTGCCCACAACCATATTTCATCAGGATAATGCGCGACCACACGTGGCACGCATTGACTAAGGGTTCTTCGTCAATCGCCAGATTGAATTGCTTCCCTGGCCGGCTCGATCTCCGGATCTTTCGCCGATAGAAAACATGTGGCCCATGGTTGCTGAATGATTGACTCAGATTACATCCCAAGCTGACACACCAGATCAACCTTGGCAACCTGTGAAAGCTGTTTGCTCTGTTGTACCCCAAGAACACATCCAAGGTATCTTTGAATCAATGCCGAGGCGTGTGGCAGCGGTGATCTCCAACAGTGGCGGCTACTCTGGCTACTGATTCTGGAGGAACCACACTTCACAGAAGTCTATAAATTTAATCATTTGATACCTGGTCAACATGTTATCTACTAAATAAATTTTGTTGTGATATCTCTTGTCTTTCTTGGTGTTGCAATTTGGGTGGCCAGCAGTGTATATTATAGACAGCGCAACGTAACCCTTTGCTGAAACACTTTAATTTACACATTTTAAGGGTTTTGAAAGGTTACCAGAGCTACTATACAACATTTTAAAATAAGTATTTCATCAAAAAGTTATTAAAGTGCACCATTTTATTTTGCACTTTGTATGTTGAAACAGCTACCTTGAGAGATACGTTTCTTATGATTGTTTATTGAACTAGCTAACTTGATATTTTTTAACTTTTTATGGTTAGGAAACTTTAACCACAGGTCAGAACAGGAACATGCATACGGAATACCAGGAATTTCCCAAATGGTAATGTAAGAACTGTCCCGAAATTGCTACTGATCCGATGTGACACCTTATAGGTGATAGCGTTTATCTTTAGAAAACATTTTCGTGCAGTTATTATTTCGCAGTGTACGAACATTAAGAGAAAGGCTTGTTTCTCAATAATTATTACTCAGAAGTATCTTCGCTTTGTTCCAAAAGGCACTTTACAACATATTCTTTTGTGATGGAATTTTGGATTGCTAAGACTATTATATGCTTGTATTAATGGATACGAGAATAAGTAGTGCTCTGGTGGGATTCTTTCGCCACAAACACAGCTGTCTGATTACAGCCGATCACAAACGTATGTTTTCTCGCTGGAAATATCAATTTCGCGCATGTATCTTTCTCGAGAAAACTTTCTGACGCATTGTGCTGTAACGAAAAAGATCCATAATAAATAAAGCTACAATCATGGAGCTATCTATTGAGCTGAATCTTTTTCCTTTTTTGTTTTATTTATTCTTATTTTGGAACTAAATATAACGCCCAAATTAAATTTTATTTTACATTTATTAAAATTTACAACTTCCTTTGGTTGCATGATTGGCCTAAATAAAATAAAGAAAAAAGAAAAAAATGTATTTCCCAATATATAAGGTATTTCTCCCGCCTTCTTAGCGTGCCTTCGTGGTACAGTGGTCTACACGCTGGGCGCGTATTCCAAAGGTACGTGGTTCGATTCCCGGTGAAGGTTTTGCTAATTTTTTATCTCTCCTGCTTCCAATTAACTCAATGTCTCTACAGTGGAGCCCGAACTAAAAGGGTGGTGGATGATGATTCTGCACACCCAGGATTTGGCTATTGGGTCCCTTAAAATCCCCAGTCTCCCTTTGAAAGGAGAGTGTGTAAGGAATTTCTGCCGCCTTCTTAGCATGCCTTCGTGGTGTAGTGGTCTGCATGCTGGACGCATATTCCAGAGGTCCATTTTTCATTTCTCCTGCTTCCAATGTCTCTCCACTTCTAGGATGCCCAAAAATAAATGGGCAGGTTATACCAAAGAAATTCTTTGATAAATACTGCAAGTTAGCATTTCGTAATTGCGGATCGTACCGCTATGCATTGTTTGCCTAGGATTGGCTCGACCTATTTATTAAGTAATATCAACCTTAGTGCAGCAGTTCTTTCTCAACGCTGACTGGTGGATGTTAGCAGCATCTTGCCATTATTATGTAATGTACGACTGAAAAGAGCAAAATGTATGCTCATCAACATTTATATGCTGTAGAAGTAAACTGCAATTGAAACTATTGTTATGCTTCCGACAAACATTCAAAGATGATGATTTGAGTAAATAAAAGGTGCGAGTGCTTTTCCAGATTAAAAACTGACAACATATTAAATGAAGACTGGACATGTATTGAACAGAAGACAAGTGTAGAACATTAAAAAAATACGACAGATTACCAATGAAGATTATCAAAATAACATTGACTAGATGTTTTAAAAATAATCTCCTCCGTCCGACAATTTTTTTGGGAAAGAAAACCATGGTATTAGTGTCTTACTAACGCAATCTATAACTTCCTGTTTCAGTGTGATTTTTTTATCCTATTTCTTTGAATGTCTTTGCTTGCATTGAATAATATTCCATGTCAAAAATTCTACAACTGTCTTCATGTTTCCAGTATTCAGCGGAAAGTGCGCGATATCGGTGGAGAACGCTTTGAATGAGGCAAAAATATATGTAAATCAAATATAATTTCAAAACATCTCTGATTATTTTAGGATATCCCTTATTCATATCTGGAATAAGAAAGCATATGAAAAGAATATTTTTATTAATATAAAACATTCTTAAGCATACACTTTCGAATTATACTATTTTTTACATACTCTTTACTAAAAACACAAAATGATTCGCAGCATAAAAACAAAGCTGATTTGGGGAAATCTTGAGTATATTCAAAAGCTTATTCATTAAATGCAACTGAATAACTTTCAGTAATTCATTAGCGCGTTTTCTTTCGCAACTTTTACTGATTTATTTAAAGCAAAACTTAAGTGTACAATTTGCTATTTTGGACACGTTATTGAATTACTAATTTCAGCGAAATTTACTGAACAACCTTTGCGGCGTATTAATAATTCAAGAGCTTTTAGTGTTTGTGAGAGTGGTATGATTATATGACGCGCATAGTTGTAAATCCAGCCGTAATGTTTAATTTTCCGTTTAGTGATAATTGAATGACTGGAAAGCTTCGACGGTAAGTGGCACGAGTCGTATCTAATTTCATATTCTGGATAATGCAGTAATTATTCTTTGGGACAAAAGGTTCATGAAATATAATTAGTTACAGCTGTAAATGGCTGACGTTATTTAAAGCCTGACATTCCTTTCATATAACATTTACATTAAGATGCTCTACCTATAATGCATAGTAGTATGCAATGACAATTTGAGAAGCTGAAACAATTGCAATTTTAATGACAAATGTTCTTGTACAATCAAATCAGAATATTCGTAAGCTGAAATTATTACATAAATTGCGTAAATTATGCCGGATTTAAGTGTTTTATTGTATTTAATGATTAGATAACTTTCTACAATCATATTTCTCATTTCTATATTTTGCACAGCTTAATATATTGGGCAAACTTATTTAAAAACGACACTTAATGACAGTTCAAAACAAGTTATTTAATTTTTGTACTCCATTTTCTGAGTTTAATGAAATTATAGGCGGGTGTATTAAAATTCTGTAATTTTGGCATAATAGTCAAATAAACAAATTTAAAATTCGGATGGATTTCGTAGCTTACACCAGAAAATTATTTCAGCGTCTGAAATGAAAGTTGATTGAAAGGCCTAAACATGACATTTAAAAATCTTGATTTTTAGCGAGCAGACATGCTTCGTAACTGCTTATTCTTGCTTTCAACTCACATTCGCACAGGTAACTTGATTTCAAAAATTGGAATCTTGCAGGAGTAAGAGCTTAGCAAGTCTGTGAACGCTCCTTTGCCATCAATTTTTCATAGCTTTTCAAGAATTTTTCAAATTCAGTTATCGGCATTTCTTATTAATTTTAACAAGATTTCGAATTTACAAAGTACTTTTTGTTTTGTCTTTTATGTTTTATTCTTTATCATATTCTATTTGAAACTTTCTCTCTTAGTTTGCTAAATTGCTTTGTGTGCCAGATAGCTAAAATATTATGCAATGTACACTAATGCGTTAGTATAGAGGGTGTTTACACATTTTTAAAACAAATTTGGGGGCGTTTAATTAATGATAAAATGTTAAAAGTATTTTTTTTATGTTCGATCTAATATTCTTTTTTCTGGGTTATGTTTTCATCGTGATTTCCATGGCAGAATGACTTTTTGTTAAATTTCCAGGAATACTAATTTGCATTTCTCTTCCACTACTTCCCTGAGACTATCAATCGTGATGAGTTTGCGCATAGGATCAGCTCTCTTCAAGAGACTAAAAGCATAATAGTCCATAAGTGAAAAGTCAGGAGATTTTGTAGTAATACATTGAAAAGGTTTACATACAATACCTGTATCATGCCCCATTTTATCAAGGAATGCAGAGGTACTTTCCGAAGTATGATTTGTTTTGTCTTCATGAAATTTCACTGTTTGAAAGCCGCTGAGATAAAGAAATGGAATTTCTTCTGTAAATATCAGATGTAAAACGTTTTTTGATAGCATATTTAGTTGATTTTTTTTTTATTTCCCGTTGTATGAGACTCCTGTTGGCAATCATAAACCCGTTACTGAAACTTTCTTTGCATTGACGAAGCCAGGTTTCTACATTTTTTTTCTTTTCGTTTTCGATTATAAATAGATCTTGTTCTGTTGCAGTCATTTAGGTAAATCTATACTTCATCAACGAGTGCGATGTATTTCCGTTTATCTCCCGATAAATAGTTTAAATAGTTTTCATATAGGGTTCTACAAACTGTTTTCCATTAAGCCGCATGCTTCGGCAAAGCTGTTGGACATTAATTTTTTAGCTTATTTAAGTTGTAAATCTGGGTTTATTATTTTACTTATTGTTCTATAGATGTATTTAAAGACTCTGCAATTCATTTCTACGTCGGCAGATTTTCTGTTGTTACCAACGATTTAACTTGGAAAACATTAGAAACAGTACTCATCTTTGTCGGATATTTGTTTCGCATATCTTTCCATGTCGAAGTAGTGACTGATGCAGTGGCGTAGCTAGGGTGGGGCAAAGGGGGACATCTGTCCCCGGGCGCAGCATCCAGGGGGCGCCAAATTGATGGTACGAAATTTTAGAATGAAGTCTTTTCCATTCGTGGCACACAAAAAGGGGCGCCAAAACTTCAGTTGTCCCCGGGCGCTGAAAACCCTAGCTACGCCTCTGGATTGACGGTATTTCCTTTTCCGATTAATAATACTGCGTATTTTGCACTAGCAAATACCGTGCATTTCACAAAGATTTTGAATAATGGCATATAAATATTTCTCTTTGGAAAGCGCAAAAACATATCCTTCAATCCGCAGCTATTTTACGTATGACCTTTTGAAAGAAGAATAAATTTAATAGTAGCAGACTATATTTGTCATTTCAAATAATAAGCTTTTGACATGCGTTTTTAATTCATTATCCAACCGTTCTAAAAATGTGAAAGAGTCCTGTGAAATACTATCAAATTAAAATCCACTCAATCTTAGGGTAGAAAGGAAAATGCTAGATAAATATTTTTTAACCTAAGAAATTTAAAAAAAAAAGGGAGGCATCAGAAATATGTAAGTCATTGTAATTAAATTTAATCCTACGATACACGATTTAAACATTTTACGCTGATGTATAATATACTGCTATTCCAGAATAAATGTAGCACTAAGAAAGAACTGATTTACAGCGAAGATTTTTACTGGAGACAATACGCGTGATGTAGCGTTTGGATGATTAAAATTTCGAAACTGTATTTGAGGTGTATTTTAAACTTATTGTATTGTTTGCCCCACTTTAGCAGGTGACGGAGGACGGGGACATCTGATGTCTAACAAAGATAAGCAGTACATGTCCCACGCCTTCCACAATCTTGAACGGGCAGGTCCCGAGTCCCAGGAGACCTACCTCAGAAATGTATTTGCTTCTCTGTGAAGTCGCGTGAACAAACAGAGATTTGGATGATGTTACATAAATATATGAGCATTATCTGTCCCACTTTAGCGCATAGCATGGTAATGACCAATACAAATTTTAGGTAGTTGTCTGCAGAAAGTTATTCTGGGCAAACTGAATACATTTCCACAGTTTGCCAATTGTAGTAGACGTGTGTGCCAGTAGTCTTTCCCTACTTCCAGCGACTATGAATTAATAGCTTTTAAGCTAGGAGTTCCAGTTTATTACTACACAAAACAAAGGTTTAAAACAAAGAATAGAGGTCATTCAAAATTCACAAAATTATGTAACGAAATTCTGCTTAAACATTTAAATGATCTGGACGCTTGCACAAGTGATCCTGAGCTATATAATATCTATGATACGATTTATAAGACCTCGTTAAAGCTGCCAAAGCCACCTACAAGATGAAGCGTTTCAAATTAAAGGACACCATCTCCTGATGGAATACAAAACTTATGGAACAGAGCAGAAGGCTACGAACGTACCGAAGGCTGACACAGGCAGA
The DNA here is from genome assembly GCF_044657685.1 of Stegodyphus dumicola. NCBI lineage: Eukaryota > Metazoa > Arthropoda > Arachnida > Araneae > Eresidae > Stegodyphus > Stegodyphus dumicola. The sequence continues at coordinate 165,377,367 of NC_140771.1, read as the reverse complement.
GAAAAATCCTAAAAACAGGCAGAGAAAGTTCCATCTCACAAAATAGAAAATACTTTATGTAAGATGACTATTAAAAAGACGAAAAGAGAAGCTTGGAAACTCCACTGTGGTACAGTAATGGATACTTACGGTAGGGTGCACAAAATCGCACACAACAAAGTTTTTAAACGTCTGGAAATTAGTGGGTTCTCGGCTGAGAATCACCTGTGAGGATATCTTGCAACATTTTGGGTTGCATAATCATCAAAGATCCTCAGGAGGACACTGAAGACAGACCAGAGTACGTTACAGAAGGAGGAGTTGGTCTACAAGAGTGCATGACTTAGCTCCGCCGCCCAGAAAGGAAGCAGTCCGAATTGTAAGTGTTTTGGCTAAATGGAAAGCGCCTAGAACGGATGGTCTGGATGGTTGCATCACTTCCCGGCCATCATGAAGCATGCATAAACTGCACTTTTTTAAAGACAGGAAAAGCTCCTCATGACCCCGGGTCGTATGGACCAGTAAGCTTCCATTAGCAGAATTATAGAACTGGTGGTATTACAAGGTCTCAACTACTTTCTCAACAGGAATACGGTAATTCATGATCTACAGTACAAGGAGTCTCAACACAGACTTCCTTGAATAAACTACTCGATTTTATCACGGAGAACGGGAATAATTAGCTTCATACGTCTGTTATCGCTATAGTCATTCAAGAGTCCTTCGACTCACTCTGGCCAGATGTGGTTGAATGTCTCCATGATATAAAGTGTCCGTTGGAAATCCTAAATATCCTTATAAGGCATTTTCTCCCTTCTTTCTGCGTGCTTTCGTGGTGTAATGGTTAGCACATTCGGCGCGTATTCGAGAGGTCCAGGTAACTCATTCTAAACTCATTCTGGAGAAGTAGACGAAACAGTACAAGTTCAGGAAAAATTTAATTTAGTAAATAATATGCTAATTAAAATAAGCCTTTTTGATTAATATTTAGTTTATTGATAATTTTAAATTCACGAGATTTTTTAAGTTAAGGATCTGGTTATGTTTTTCTTGTATTAAATCTTACAGTTTATTTTTGTTCAACGCTTGCGAATATCAGTGAACAACAATGTGAATTTGTAACTTGAGTTTTTTACCCTTCCTTCTACATAACAGAAAATAAACTAGTAAGTTTTAATTTTTCTTTTTGAATTTTTATTTTAACTCCTACAGAAAGAAGTAGTTAGTTGCAATGGTGATCGTCCATCTGAGAAAGGTTTTAAGGATGAAAGCGGATTATTTTAAGAAACTTTGTACATTTAAAGCAGTTTTGTGGATTTAAAATCAAGCAGTTAGTGTGTATACTTACAAAACCTGTGTTTAATTAAGTTGGAAAGTGATATATACACTGAACTTTTGTATGTTTACAAGTGATAAATACAGTACAAAGTCCAAGATCCGGAAGTCCAAAATTCGGAACTCAAAGCCACCAACAACCCTTTTTTTTTTTTTTTTTTTTTTTTCGGATTTTTTTTGTATGCTTTACGCATGCGTATTTGATTTCCCCCCCCATAATAAAATATGCGGGGAGTCCCGATTCCTAATTTCACTTCGGCACTAAATAAAATACCTCGTTTTTGAAGAAACAATGATTTTAGCATAAATCTGTGTGATCAATAATTGACTCCATAGCTTGGCATACGTCTCAAACCGAACATTCAACATAGGAACATCGTCGACAACATAAATCGTACGCAGTATTTTATTTCTTTGACGCCCAACCTGCCGAATCATTATTTATTATATTTAGCTTTCATCACCGTATGTTTATCAGAATATGATAACTTCAATAATGACTCACGTAGCGATGCCTAAATAATTTGTTATGTATTAGTAATTGAATAGCCAAGAATGTAACCTTTCCTGTTGACATTAGTGAACTTACATACACTAATTTAACAAAAATTTCTTTCGGTATTAGATTTTGTGAATGATACTAACAGGCCCAAAGGGGCTACTGGTTTAAGAATAACTGATTTGTTATTCATATAAACCCAGAACAGGGTCAGGGCTCGTATGGCCGCACCGGGCGGCGGAATTTGGGAAAGACAAAATTTTTGAAATTTAGAGAACCACCGATCAACAAAATTAAGAGAATGACAAAATTTTCTGGATTTAGGGAAATCACTGGGACCCAGAATTTAAGGGCGGTAAAAATTTAGAACTTAGGGAGCCCCTTGATAGCAGAATTTAGGAATCGACTGACTGCATCAGGGGATAAGATAGCTAGCGCTCGGCCTTAATTGTATGTGGGAATTTACTTATGCAGGGCTCAGATAAGCCTTAAACATGTGCAAGAAATAGACGTAAGTATAATAAATAACTAAAACGATGCATTTCAGGCTTAACTGTCTCAGTGCCCGATAGAAGCAAGATAAAATTTAGTTGAAAACCTTGATTTTCGTCTCCAATCTCATGACAGCTGATACTGAAGCTGCTGATGTATTTGCAGATGATGTTATTGAACTCACCAATAACGAAAAGTTCTCTCTCCGGAACAAATTTACAACCCTGATAAAACTGGTTTTTTCCTAGCAATATGTAACGCGAAATACCTTGCAACCTCTACAAAAGAAGGCTCCAGGTGTCAAAGATTCGAAAACAAAACTAACAACTTTAGTATGCGCAAATAATGCAGGAGCGCACAAGTGTAAACGTTTCGTAATCGGAAAAAACACACGACCTCGAGCATTTAAAGTAATAAAGATGTTCCCCGTTATATATCGCGCAAATAAAACAGAATGGATGACACAAGCGTTAATGAATGATTAGTTTGAAAATTATTTCATATCCGAGGCTCGGCAACATTTGAATTCGGTTGGTTTACCTGATGACGCAAATGCTATCCTGATTGTAGACAACTGTACGGCTCATACTTCGCTTAAAGTTATCGGTATTATTCTTTCCCATAAATCGTACGTCCATCATTCAGACTTTAGATATCGGAATAATGGGCGCACTGAAATGCAAATGTAAAGTAGCATGTTTACAGCCCATATTAAATTTCTTGAATAATGGCAAGAGTATTAAGAACTTTTTGAAATATTTTAGCACAAAATCTGCTATGTACAGCATCGCAAGATCGTGGGGGGATGTGTCTCCAGATACTTTAAAAAGGTTTTGGCATAATTTATGGCCATCTGCCATATTTCATGGGGAGGCTGATGAAGATAACAGCCGCGAATTGAAAGGTTTTTCGGATATCGCAAACCAAAGGTGAAATTTTCCAATTAATGGATTTTGTAAACAAATGTGGAGAAGAGGTGATAAATGAAGATGATACAGTAGAATTTTTCATTGCCATGACAATGCCCTAATCGTCAATCAATTAACAGACGACGAAATCTGTAGTATGCTCCTAGATCCAGAAAATACCACTACCGATAGTGAAGAAAATGCCAGAGAAGTTTTGGAAACGAAAAAATTTTTATTGACAAGTTAGTCGGAATTCTCGACACGGGAATTACAGGACTTGAACAATGTAACTTTGTAACTGAATAAGAAATTATAAGAGAAAATATTAGCGCAAAAAACGAAGCAATTAAACAACTTATATTGAACGAAATGTTCAATCAAGTAAACAAACAAACATTAAGCTTTTTTTTTTTTTTTTTTGTAAATTTTGATACCCCTTAGATCATTATTTCATAAATCACTATTTCATATTTTTAATTTATAATTCCATATACCATCTTACTAGATTTAAAGTGATGATCTAATATTTAAAAAAATCCCAAATCCGAGATTGCCGAAGTCCCGATAAGTTCGGATCTCGGACTTTGTATTATATAGCAAATTTTAATTAATTGTTGCAAAGTTGTGTAGTTGCAAAGTTAAAAGGCGTATGTTCCATTCCCACTATTTCTGATTTTCAGCTATTCTCTAATGCCGAACCTAAGGAATAATTGTTGTTGTTGTTGTGACTAATCCCGCTTGTCTGATATCAGAGCGAGCCCGCAAAATTCATCGTGGCAAGGAGGCAAGATTGTGCCTGCAATTGGTCATGTAGGTGACAGTACCACTTTGCTAAGTTCCGCCCCCAATTTTGAAGAAGGGTCGGGTTCTTCCCGGAGAGATGGGTCCGAGAATCTCCCATCCTTCTTTCCCTACCACCAAACTCTCGAGAGGAGTTCCGGCTCGCCACATATTTAGAGTGCCCCCATGCCGCATAGACACCATACATTTACAAACATCCGTGCCTTCTCCGGGATTCAAACCCGGTCCCTTCGGTTTGGCAGTCAGCGTCGCTAACCACTATCCCGGTTGGGCGGCACAGACTATTTAGAAAACACCAGTAAATTAATTTACAGGTTACCATAATTATATTTTCGACAGTTTCTGTTATGTCATATTTAAAAAAATTTTTTGATTGCTAAGATAATGCATATTGATTGCATTTGCTTTCAACAGAGTTTAAAATTAACCAATGAAAAGAACGGACGAAATGCAGAAGCAAAGTATTCTGGTGCGTTGATTAATCCGAAATCAACCAATTTCGTGCTAAAAATAACACTTGTGCAATAAAGTTACTTGAAAGCTGTAGAATACTTGAAAGCTTCGAAACATTACTCTATCATTAAAATGTCATAAACGATTCTATTAAAATCACAAAGCTGTAGAAGTTAAGTTGATGAAAGAATTCAATTGATGCTGAAAGGTTATAATCCAAATTTTACACCACTTCTCTTCGCACACAGTTATTTTCATGAAGGTAATATTATCCAGCTTAAAATAGCGGTCTAGCGAAACTTTTCGTTGCCATGCAGGGTTTAAGTTTTGCTTAATTGTTCGACTTCAGCCAAGTATGACAGAACGTGATGTTCATCATTACAATCTCATTTGAATAATATGCTGCGGATTTTGCCTGAGCGGTAAGTATAACTCTCGTGGCCAATCACTCAAATGAATGTGTCAGTGCTTCCAGTGGAAAGACGTGTTTGAATGAAAAATCCCCAGTTTTCAATGATAAATTTGAATACCGTGGAAGCATAACTGTAATTGTTTCTGATGTAGCATGTAATTGTTATTATTCATGACGAAATTGTAATAATTCAAATTCCTGGTAAAAAATAAACTTAATTCCAATCAATAAAAACAAAACAGGTTTGGAAAATAATTACACACATATATATAATGTAAAGGATATAATATACATGCAAAGGACTTATATATGTATATAATTTTTATACAAAGTAAATTAAAATAAAAATGCGTTTAAAATACATCCCATGTCCAGTTCGACACAGAATATTTTTTTTTTTTAAAGCACAGAGGTGAGCTGTATGACAGACGCAGAAAATGCCAAAAACAAAAGTGAAAAGATATTTACATCTTCCGTTTCGTATAATTTCATAAAAAAGGTAGTTAAACTATAGTGACCAATCCAAAAACTGTTTTCACCACAAAACTGCAGTTTTTCATGATAGGCTGTACCTAAACCATTATGGCGTTATAGTCTTCATATTCTTAATTCAGTTGAATAAGGAATTCTTGTCAAAATGTTTACATTAATTTTAATTTATATGCCGCCCAGACGGTATATTGGGTAGAAGAACTTTTTGCGGTATCGAAATGTTCGGGTTCGAATCCTGGAGAAGGCATAATTGTAACTTGCCTTCCTTTTACGCTTACGCAACGTTGGACGCCTATTAAGTGCCTTCACAATAAAATGGCCACCACTTATGGCCTTAGGAGTGGCCAATGCTGAATAGACAACTGCCCGCCATTGGATAACAAAAATTTAACTTATATTAGACTGTGTAATAATCATCTACCTCTTTTATTAACAATGGACCTACTTCAGTTGTCAAGTCTCAAGTCCTCTTTAGTGAGTTCTGTATTCTGTTACATTTGACTTTTTTCTTTTCCTGCCTTTTTCTCTTTTAAGTTTCTTATAATTTGTAATTTACAAGAAATATCTATATATTCTGGGAGACCCATATTATACTTCCTCGGGGTGCTTTAATTTCTTACAAAACTAATGTCACTCTAAGATTAAAATTCTTGCATTTTAAATTTCAAACTGGGTGTTCATTTCATATATATAGTACCGCAAATTGAAGCTGGAAAATTATACTTGATGACTGCTAGCACATAGTAAGCAATTTTAACTTATTAATTGGTGTGAGTAAATAAAATGATAATTAAGAACCCAATGGAAGATTTGTTTGAAATTTGTATATATTAGAAAACTACCGAGTGTCCTAACATAATGGTTTACACTTTTTGAACTTTAGAAACAGAGAAGTTACTAAAGAAAAACTGATTGGCAATTTAAAGTTGCAATATCTGGGTTGAATATGTATGAGCGCAGGTAGGCATTTTGTTGCTTTCCCTTCCATAATAACAGAAATATTTCCATAACTCTAAAATGAGACATAGGTATACACTAAATATCAGAGGGTTGTAACCCTCTGATATTCATTTGCTTTGTTTCAAACAGCATAAGTAAAATTTTAAGGAGTATCGGAAAATTGAGAATGTGCACGAATTGCAAGGCTGATGGGGCTCGTATCAGTCATATTTAACAAGTACGAGATTGCGGGATTAGCTTGATGAGAAAGGAATCGTGTATGATCTGAAGGAAGGATGTTTCATCAACAATACCAAACAAAACAAATACTTTCAACATGTATGTCACAAAACTAAGGACACAAGATAATGTGACACATAGATTAAGAATGAATATGTTTCCCTTCTCACTAGAATCATATCTGTTGATTTGTTCTACAGCGTTATATTGTTTCCATTGGAAGAACATTTAGATCTTTAAGATAAATGACAACATAAAATTAGTTATTAATAATATTGCTACTGATTAATGTTCGAAGATTATAAACATTATTATTAGGTACCTTGCAAACAAACAGAAAGAGCTTCGCCTGTATTCATATAACAATGCATAGGGATCTAATAAGCATTAATGTATATTTTTACTGGTTGTTGTTTTTGTCGTGCCATATTACATGGAACAATGGTTTCCAGACCCTATTCCGAAGAGAGGTTAGACTTCTATTTTCCACCCCCAATTTTGAGGAAAAATTGGGGGTGGAATTTTACTGGTAAACAACATTATTACCCGGGGAAGGGGAATTTTTACTGGTAAACAACATTATTGTACGCAAGGAATTACAATGTTAATACCCTCTGTTGGCGTTTAAAATTAGCTTTCATGTAACTTTATGAAAAATTATTACTCACCCCGCGGGGCAATCAAAAATTATATTAAACGGTACGGAACTTACGTTTCACTAAAAGAGAAAGATGTAGAATGAAGTACAGGAAAGCATTAAATCTAATAGCTGATTAAATTCTCTAATTATCTTGATATTTTTCAGTTAATAGTTAGCCGTTACTGACTGGCAAAAGTCAGTAGTTATAAGTCTTAAAATTCATTGGTAAATGGTTTAATGCTTTACAGATGAAGCGATTCTTACTTTTCTTAGAAGCGAAAACTAGTTTGAAATTTAATACAAAACTTTGCAGCGAAGGTAAATATAAAATCAGTATATAAACAGGAAAAGGAGGCTACGGATTACAGAAATTGACCAAAGTATTATTTTTCCTGGCAATGCTACCTTAACTTATTCGAACATGCATGGGAGAAAATTATGAGAAATGAGTTAGCCATTTCGTCACCTCTTGCCACTATTATTGTCATCATCATCATCATCACTTTCTTCTTTTGCCTTTTTATAACACTGAATAATAGAAAATAATTTTTCATTCGTTTTTTTTACAGGCTATGGATATATTTTCTACAGGAAACTTTGCAGACCTTCGTATAACAATGAACTTTTGGGATACAAAGGCTGAAGAAGTAGCAAAAAGGTCACCAGATAAACAAATTTCTTTCTCTATTACCTAAATTCACTGGATATAGATGAGTGTCATTTCATTTTTATTAAGCAGACTAGCTACACTAAATCGTCGCTTTCGAATAATACAACCACTCTGTTCACTTACACTCGTGCATAATAGATACAAGATTTCGTCGTTTGGGAACTTAAATAAAGTTTTTCTCCTTAATATTTATATTTATAGAAAGGACAATTACCGTTTTAGCCGTTTCCTTTAGTTTTCCAAATTTTCCTTTTTACTGGTACTCGACACATATTGTGTTCCACTATTTTAGTTTACCTTTATTTTATATTTTCTTTCTTTAATGTAAATTGAAATTTAAATTTTGAAATTTTAAGTTGACTTTTGTATCTCTCATTGGAATTCCAGTTTAAATATGTACGAAGCGCAGAGAATTTTCGTATTCTAATATTGGGGTTTCTCTGGCTCTCTTTTAAAATATTTATGACCGCAGACTGTCAAACAAAACTTTAAGATATACTGATCTTCGGAAACGAACGTTCCACTTCTTTCTTAATAGATTAAACTTCCTCATTTCATTATACGAAAATACTTAAAAAGACGGGATGGTCCAAAAAAAACTTTAAGATGTTGATGATTTTTGGACACTTATAAGTATTTTCTCTCTTCTTTCCCCGTGTCTTCGTGGTGTAACTACTAGATAGCACGTCGAATATGTAATCCGGAGATCCAGAGTTCGAATTCGGACGCAGTGTTGCCAAATCGTGCGATTTTGCGCAAATTTGCGCAAAATCGCACTCAATTAAAATTTGCGACTTTTGACATTATTAATTGGTGTGCTACTAAAATTTTAATATTTACGATTTGCGAAATTTTTACGGCATCCATCATTTTCTTATGCTATTTTTTGCGACTTCAAAGAGTTTTTTAATATATCGTAAAATGCTTTTATTTTAAAATAATTTATCAATTAAATATAATTTATATTAAAAAATAGTTTATTTAGGCTTAAATAAAAGTTGACATCTGGCAATCATATTTATATGTGGGCTTTCCTTTTCAAGCCTGCACAGCCTGATACCGGTATAACAAGAAAGAGGTAAGGAAAGTGGAAAAAGAAAAAAGAAAGAAAATAATGCTTCGGGACTTCTCACCATCCTTCCTCGTCCCCCGTGCGTTTTGTTTTTAAGTCAGTCCCCCCCCCCAGTTCTATGGTGATAATCAATCGAACCAAAGAACTTGCAGAAGTGGGAGAAATACCTTATATCTTAAGTAATCAGAATCTGAAACAAATCCACCACACAGAACGGAAATCTCACTGAAAAGCATTCCTCAATTAAAATGTTCACAATTAAGGAGACTCCTACACCTTAAACCCCTCCTGATCCTCGAATATGTGACTGTTGCAAGAATTGGAATATTTTATTTATTTTAAAAACAATTACTTCCAACTTTTTACAGCTGATTTCATGATATAGCTGCTTTGGAAACTAGTAACCAAAAAGTTTGTGTTGCCACAAATATGTTTGTAATTTAATCCGCTTTGTGACAAAATATTTCGCCATATTTCCACCTTGCGCGCATGATATTTTAAAAATGGCTGATGGTACATACTTGAAATCGGATGGAATTCTTTATATGGGCACTATTTTCTAACTGAACCAACACTCTGATGAATGTTTTACTATTGAAAAATTTTATGGACGAAAACATTACAAATTTTTTTAATAAAATACATTTTATAAACTCAACTCAAAATAAAATAAAAATTGAACATGAAATTTTTAGAATTTTAGGTTCACAGTAGTTTCCAAACGTTATAGAAGCTATATATTAAATATGGAATTAAATTATGAAACAGAATGTTTTAAACTGTGCGCGCAAGTTGGAAACTCGACGAAAAATGTTGTCACAAAGCGGATTAAATTATAAAAATATTTGTGGCAACACAAACTTTCTAATGACTATTTCAGAAAGCAGCTATATTATATAGTCAGCTGTAAAAAGTTGGTAGTAATTGCTTTTAAAATAAATAAGTTATCCCAATTCTTGCAACAGTCACCTATTCGAACATCTTATGGGTTTTAAGGTGTATAAGTCCCCTTAAGCAAAAAACAATGAATTAAAAAAATTAACTGCCAACTGAAAAAAATTAATAGAAAAGAGCTAACAGTCTAAGCGTGAGGAATTTCTTAAGAGTGGATATCTGCAAATTAATTTAAAAGTTGAAACTAAATTAAATGAGAATTAATTAAAAAAGAAATGGATCTTTAAACAACTGAAAATGAGCAATATATAGTTTTAAAATTTTCGTTAAAGATCAGATATGTAATTAAAAAGACTAAGAATTGAATACAGTCTGTAACTTACAGAAGCAATAGACGGTAAATTTGAGATGACGTCAGAGGTCACGTGAGCCTGCGTACCTATGACGTCACAAAAATCACGTGATCTCTGACGTCATTTGCGATTTTTTTTTTTTTTTTTTCCCGATTTTTTAGCCTTCTTTTGCTACTTTAGTCGAAATTTTTCTGGCAGCACTGTTCCGGTGGGGTCATTGCGGATTTCTTCAGTTTACTCGCTTCGAAAGGTCTAAAAGGTCTCTACAAACGGCACCCGAAAGAATACTTAGTGGAACCCCTATTCGTCACCACTAGGATTTGATGGTTGTGTCTCCTCAACCCAATTCTCTTTTTAAAAGGGCTTATATAAGGTACTCTCTCTCTCCTTTCCACGTGCCTTAGTGGTGTAACTGGATGGCACTTCCGACGCATAATCGGGAGGCCTGGAGTTCAAATTCCCTCTAGGGTATTGCACGATTTTTACGTCTCCTGCATCTATGTAACCTAATGACTCTGCACACTGACTGTCTACTTCTTAATAGATAAAATATTTGCACTACTATACACTCAAATATTTGCAAACACGGGACGGTTCAACAAACCTTTAAGATGGTGATAACTTTCGGCCGCTGACGGTCCACTTCCATAATTTTTCGTTTTATAACAAATCTAAAAATTTCTTATGAGAGTACTCCTCTTTGTGCTGCCACCATAAATAAAAAATAACTTCTAACATCTTCGTAATTTTCTTAAGTTCATAGCGATTTGATGCGGTCGATGACTAGATGAAAAAAACACGTGTGTCTTTTTTTCTTTCTTTTACTTTTTATTCAATTTTAACAGTTGAAGGTCATGTTATACACCTCGGGAATAATATAGTTTTTTTTACATAGAGAAATAACCTCTGCAGACGCAGAAAGATTGAACACTAGAAAGTCTCAAATCATTCTCACCCCTTTATATTTCCTGCACTCTAGCAAGTAAGCAAGTAACAGCAGAGAGGGGAGATACAAACTCTCATTTGGAGCTTCTTTTTTTCGGTCAGGTAAACCGCGATAGAAGTTGAACGGACAGCTTGGTTCACTCTCATCAAAAAAAGAAACTCATTAATTGTAAACACATGTTGTAATGGTACAGTACGTAGACTATTTTTTATCTCGTATAACATATTTCTGACTCGTGTCTAGGCATTTTACTAACTATTAAGTAACACATGAAGGTACTAAAAAGTTAAGTTGTAAAGAATTAACGCGTTCCCCTTTATGCGCTCTAGCAAAGGGGAGATCGGTAATTTTAATTTCTAACTAGCAAATAGGAAACATATGTTTCAAATCCTAGTAAAAGCACTGCTGTTTTTTAACGTTTTCCTATTCTGTTAATTTAATGATTATAGTCTATAGGAAACACACGAACTAAAAGGTGACAATTCTTTAGCGCATGGATTTGGTCTGGTTTGGTGTATCTATTTAGTCGGCTTTTAAGTGGGTGGATAATACGAGGAATTATTGCATGGAATACATGCTATCACAGCGTACGTGATTAGCTACCAGGTGGAAGATCCATGATTCGAATTCCCGCGACGGAGCTGTTAATTTCCAGCGTTTCATACGCTCACATTTTCAATGATCTCTGCAAGGGTGATACTGAAGCTGAAATAACATGAGCTTGATTTTAAAAATACAGTTTGAACTATTAACATTTTGCTTTTGTTCAAAAATGTGAGGTTGTAATCTCATACTCCAAATCTGCATACTTATGTATATTTGCGTGTGTAAAAGTTCAGAGACATAGTATACAAAAAAATTTTGTGATGAATATTAGATGCTGATGTTTCAAATAAACATTGTCCTAATGTAGCTAAAAGTAGTATATAATCAAAAGTACGATTTATAAATTTATCCGACCTGAATTCTCCAATAAACTTAATCTTTGCTACGAATAAGCTAATCCTATGCATTCCTTTGTGATGCTCGTTATATCCAAACGAACAAAGCAGCAGATAAGATTTTTGGTTATCCTCCAAAAAGTGTAGAAAATATCGTAAGATCCAAACGAACAAAGCAGCAGATAAAATTTTTGGTTATCCTCCAAAAGTGTGGAAAATATCGTAAGCCACTTGTTATATATAGTAGCATTTAAAAAGCCACTGCCTGCATTTTATGTCGTTATGTTCATGCTCTGGCACGTAAAAGGATGAGACATGTCTTATCTACATGTATTACAGGATATTTCTTAGAATTCAAAAAGCAAATGAATAGCAAAAGTGCATTTGGTGTCCTAAAAATTAAGGAATAAATAAAAAAATTAGCATATTAGAAAAAAGAAACAATACTTAGCATAAAGGTGGATACAGAATATGCGTACGCACTCATATTAACCCGCAGAAAAAAATTTCCATATTAACAGGTTTTAACAAAGAAGTGCGTTAGGTGTAAGCACTACAAAAACCGCCTGCTTGCATCTTTGTGAAAGAGTTTACATCTTGTTTTACGGACTTCAGAAAGTTAATTCAAATAGCTAAATTAAAAAAAAAATAAAGGATAATAATAATAAATATTAAAATTTTAAATACGCATAAACTGAACTGCATTCAATGTAATAGTATACTACTATGCAAATTTTTATATTGCTTCAATAATTTTAATAAATGCGTTAAATTTTGTTACTTTACGAAAATAATTAAGAAAGTTTATCACTGGAAAGCAGAAGTTAAAATTAAAATAACTGGCAATAATTATCTGTTACTTAATTAACTGAAAGAAAGTTATTTGAAGAGCAATAAGTTTAAATACATATCATGTTTATTTATTTACCTTTCTTACAGCTATCCTTTCGATGAATGGGTCCATTTGACTTGTTTCCAGCAATATGCTGATGCCCATAGATTAATAGAAGTAAACATAAGGAAATAAAATATAACCATTTCATTGGGCGGGTACTAAATATGGAAAAATAACTCATAATTCGTATCGAAGAAACCATACGAGTTCCCCTTTTATCTGAAAGAAAAGCAGAATTAATTTGATACATGAACTGTAGATAAAAAAAAGAAAGCTATTTGGTACACGTTATAAAAGTATTTTAATTTTCTAAATATCAAGGATGAAACTGAAATTTTACTATCAAGAAAAATATAAAATTCCTAAAACTACGCAGAATGAATAAGAATCCAATAAGTAAAATTTAAAAAAATGCATTAAATAAAAGTTCAAGAGATTACAGAGAGTAAAATTACTGAGAATTCAATTATGTATTTAAAGAGAGAATTAGAAGTACTTCATAAAACCATACTGCACTCAGAATATGATATATGAATTAAAATTCGCATCGCAAAAAAGGGTGTTATTGCTAAGCATTATAAAAAATAGAACAGATTGTAGCAAGAAATAGGGCAGAAATTATTTGTTGCAACTTTAAGTACAAGCCTTTATGTGGAACAAGAATGTACGATTATATCCTGAATAACTTTTGTTTAATTAATTAAGTGCAAAATCCCCATCAGGCTTTAATTTGTGATAGAAACATTACGTGTGGTTCGACGTTGCTATTTTGAATTTCCATGATTTTATGTTATGCATTTTGAAGTGTTGGCGATTAATTCAGTAGACCATCGTAACTATTTAGCTTAAAATTGTTTCAAGTGTTAAACTGGAATCTGACTAGGAAAATCAGATCACATATTTCTTTCAGTTTTGCATAATGTTTTTGTATCCTTTAATTTATATAACATTTTTAACGAAATTTTTAAAGTTTAAAAAAAGTTTTCGGTATGTTATACGACACGTTCATGAGACTGCAATTCATTAAACTCTTCTTCTTTTAGCAGTTTAATTATCCTTGGAAGGTTTTGAAGTAAATGAAGAGAAGTGCAGAAAAATGGGTTTAAAATTTGAACCTGTGGTTCGAAATTACTTTTTCCAAAGAGAAGATTAAATTAGATTAAATTAGATTTTGCGAATTAGAATATACATATACACACACATTTGACATATAAATGCTTAAATTTCGTGTGTATGTGCTTCAGTTGGAAAATATTTTGAACTCTGAATAGTTAAACATTCAGGAATAACAATATTTTAAAAAATGAGAAGTAACTTTCGATTATTAACTTAAAATTATAGTAAAAAATTCTGGCTTCTTGCAGAAACTAAAATTGATTTTCTACCTTGGTGTCAAATTTGTCAATATCTAATTTTCAAATCTTAAGAAAAGTCTTTTTTTTTAATCAGATAAATTCCCAATCAGAAGAACTGAATTCGTTATATTTTTCCAATCATTGATCCTTTTCTGATACTGATTAAAGGCATGTATTTACATATTTATTTTATTAAATGCATAGTTGATAGTAATATTAAAATGGATCTTTTTATTTTAACACATAAATACTGATTTTAAAGCACTGATCACTTGACAACGGGTATGACTTAAAATAATAATAGTGAAAGAACATTGGTGCTACACTAGACAACATTTTGAAGAAAAACGTTTGAAGTAAAAGAAAACTGATTAACATTTTCAAGTTAATAAAGTAAAAACTCAAGTTCATTTAAACTTCAGTCTTTTTATTTCAAGTCACTAAAATGCTCTAACTAAATGTTTAATTCTCAACTTTTTAACTTTTAAATTAATTTAAGATTACAATAACTAGAACAATAAAATTTCAATGTAATATTAAAGACGGTCAGTTATCTGAAGCTAGAAAATTCCACCATTATTTATGAATTATTTTATCTATGTTTTCTATTTTTAGAAGATAATTATGATTTGTAAAATACTTGTTTTATAAAACTGAATAAAAGATTTTTATTCCCGAAAATATAAATCACAGAAAACCACAGAAAACATTTGTTTTCCATAATTGCAAAATTCTTAATCAGAAAATGCAAAGGAAAGCTGTAAAGATTTTTAATTAACAACAATTCTTTTACACGATGATCACGTTCATAAGTGCCAAATATATTGAAATAATTTTCTCCACTTTAAAACTTACCATCCTTTTATTACCTAAACTTAAAAGCCCGCCAGCGGCCGAGCGGTAAAAACGCTGAACACTGGTAGTTCGGTCTGAGGTTCGAATACCGCGACCGGGCTGTCTGCATGTGCGTTTTCGTGGTTTTTCCCATGTGTAACGTGTATATGAGCCAGTTTTCCTTAGAAAGTCCTCCAGGAAGGCATCCCTCCCTTTAGGCAGATAGCCCCCGTGTGCTTTGCCATAATTAAATAATCCGTCCAAATCCTAAACTTAAAACTAAAAAAAAATTTGTTCTCTGACCTAAGATTCCTAAACAAAGAAGAAAAATAACAGTTTATAGTCGTAGTTTTTGCCTGCCTATAAGCATATTTTCCTAACCTAGGAAAGTCTTCTCTTTGGAAAAAGTAATTTCGAACCACAGGTTCAAATTTTAAACCCATTTTCTTCTGGAATGCGCGTTCTCTAACTCACATTAAAAACATATACTCTCATCAACTGATCATAGTATGAATTATTTAAATTGCATGTTATTCATTTAAAATAAAACAAGAGAGTGAATTAAAAACTGGATCTTTTTTATATTTGGGTTTGTAAATTCTTAAAAATTAGATTTTTAAAGACCGACATTTATAATGCAAAAAATTGCGCTCTAAACCCTCATTTGCAAAGCATTTAATGCCTCAAAAATATCGCATTTGTTTCGTTTTTTCTAACATATAATTGAAAATTATGGTACTTAAAACCCATAAAGTTCGGTCAGCAGTAAAACTATGTTTCTTGCTCATTAGATTTAAATGCAATTCGCACTGTCTTCTTATTATTCGGCTGAATTTGTCTTTTAGTCATATCATGGTTAAACAAATGCATAGCATAATACAAATGCATAGTTCAAAGAAGAAACTCTGTGGAGTTTTACACCGTCTCTCCTGCTTCAAAAATAAAGACTCTTTTATAGACTTTACCGCAAATAATATAATTTTTAAAATGCAAAGATATGGAGAATATAATTATTTAACACTGTTAGTGCGTTAACGTTTCAACATTTTTCTTTACCTCAGACTACGGTGTAAAACTCCACAGAGTTTCTTCTTTGAATTAATGAAATTAATTGCTTTTCTAGATATGAAACTGGAAACATCTGAGAGAGTATGTTTCATCAGGAGTTGTTCAAGAAATATAAAAATGATCATAATAATGATAATAAAAATAACAATAACAATGATTGAAAGAAAGTAAACTGTTTTCGCTTACCATAACAAGGACCAAACCGTGATATTTGGAATAGTCCGGACCTTCCAAAAATTGCTCCCGCTTCCAGGAATGGCAGTTCATTTAATGACAGTACAGAAAACAGGAATATTTCTCCACGTGCTATGACGACAGGCTAAAATCGATGGCCTTTAGCGGCGCATTTTTTCTCTTGCTTCAACGTTGTTCACGACAGAAGGTATTATTTTGTTCATTTTCTTTTTTTCATGTATACGGCAGTTAACCTTAGTGAACACTTTTCTTGTCATCAAAATTGATTTATTTTAGTAAGGTAAACAATAATTTTGCTTTATCTCATTTTGTTTTTATTTTGTAACTTTCCAAGGAATTTCTCCCGCCTTCTTATCGTTCCTTCGTGATGTAAAGGTCTGCACACTAAGCGCGTATTCCAGAGGTCCGTGGTTCGATTCGCGGCGAAGGTGTTGCTCATTTTTCAAGTCTCCTGCTTCAAAAATACCTAATATCTCTACAACTTTAGTTTGTATTTAGTCTCTTAAAACAGCATTTCATGACAAAACACATTTTTTTCATTTATTCCTTTTTTAATGAGGTAAAATTTGAAACATATAAGTATTTTCTTTAGAGTAACCTAGTTTTTGACGCAACTCTTAAAATAACATTCGTCTAAATTCGAATCAAAATATTGTTCGTGCATGAATAAATGCATCCTGTAAATCTTACAGCGATATTTTATAACTAGAACACATGTTAGAAATGATAATTTCTAAATTAGAAAAGCATTGTCCGTATTTATTCCTTTCGCAATGACTAAACTAGCCATCAGATCGGTACTAATGAATTTGAAAGTTTCTGCTTCGTACGATAACGTCATCAGCCCTTTTTTTAAAGATTTTCATGGTTATATCAGTATATTTAATCGTTTTTTTTCTTTCCCTTATATGATTCATTTTCTTCAAAGCTTTCCAAATCAATCTCGCACCCCAACTGCCTTTTTTCAGATTTTTATGTGCCATCTTAAGCACAACAAATCGTAAACCACTTATTAATATGTGAAACAGGTAAGTGGAATCACAGAACTTCAAGCCGTAAAACTAACCAAGCTAGTTCACCTACATTTCCTTATGTAATGTCATTCATAATTAATTAGTTCAGTTTTAATTATGACACTCATAAAATTATGAAAAAATACACTTTACTCGTATTAAGAGCATTTTCTTTGCCGCCCAGCTGATATAGTGGTTAGCGTCGCTGACTATCCAGCTCAAGGGCCCGGGTTCGAATCCCGGAGAAGACATGGATGTTTGTAAATGTATAGATTCGGTGCCTCATGGCGGTACTCTAAATATGCGGCGAGCCGAAAGTCCTTTCGTGTGGTTTGGTTTAAGCGGAGAGTTGTGGGAGACCCTTAGACCCATCCCCCCGGGAGCTCTCCATCAAAATTGGAAGCGGAATGGAGCAAAATAGCACTGTCACCTGTAAGGTGCTTAAGGCTGTTGCCAACGATAAACGTAAACTTGCCACGACGTATTTAGTAGTCTTGGGTTGATGTTACAGTCAGATAAGTGAGCATAAGTAACAACAAACAACACATTTTTCTTTTGTGGTAAATAAATGCTTGGTGTCAAATTCTGGGCACTGCAACTGTTCGATGGTTAGCCGAACGCATTCAGTGATTTCCGAATGCAACAGGTGAATGTAGGATATAACCCGTATTAGCCAGCATGGAGTATTCAGTGGATGTTGAATGTAACCGGCAATAGCCAGTATGGGCCATTTTGTGGATGCCAAATACTATAACGAGCGCTAGCCAGTATATTAGGGGATGCCGGAGGTAGACAAACGTTACCGTAAAAACGTAAAGGAATATTACTAAATTGAAAATCTTAGGTACAGTTTTCTCAGTTTTGTATTTGCTATTGTTTTTACAGCTCAGAATATAAATGCTGAAATACGAGGGTTGGGGCAAAACTCATGGCAACTATTTTTTTCTTGTAGATATGTGAACGGATCACAAAACGTATATGTGTCGTTTGAAAGTTCTGCAGGCATAGTGCGTATGCAGAACAACAGATGGTTCTGTGATAGTTGGCTCTGTTGTAGCGAGGGTTCTGAAATCAGTCAGTTGGTAAGTGTCGTGAGAGATGGAAGTAACCCGTGTTGAGCAGCGTAGAAGCCCTTGGGAATAATGCCCTACCATATTGTACAGTAGCACGGTGAGTAGGAAAGTTTCGGCAAGGACCAGTGATGAGCAACGTTCGAGACGACCGGTGAGTGTGTAGACCGACTTGCACCTGCCGTCATCGAGCACCTCATGGATGAAGACAGACGATGGACGGTACTAGAGTTAGAGAGGGCAAGTGGCATCGAAAAACGCATCGTCCACAGGATATTGCGTAATGAGCTAGCGTCAGAATCCTTCCCCACTCAAATTGATGGTGATCGTCGTGTATGACGTCAGGGGTGTCATTGTTTGCCACTTTGTTCCTCATGGCAGAACAGTGACCGCAGAGTACTACAGGGACTTCCTGGTGCGACAGGTACGACGTGGCGTTTGGGATAAACGTCCGGATCTTGTGGACAGTGCAATAATTCTGCACGACAATGGAAGCCACATAAAGCAGAGTGTGTACGGATACTCCGACATTGGGGATGTAAGAATTGGAGCACCCACCGGTACTCTCCTGACCTTTCGCTCTGTGACTTTAATCTCATTCCCAAGATTAAGGAACCAATACGAGGTAGGCGGTTTGCAACACGAGAGGACATTGCTAATGCTGAGCGCCAACAGATGACCCGAGTCACACATGGTGCGGCAAATGCTGAGGCTGATGGTATTCAGCGCCTCCATCGTAGGCAGCATGTGATGACAATAGCAGGGAACTATTGAACAATTGAGGGTCTTTAGGCTCAGGTTTGTCATGTCAACTTCTTACGTGTGTTGTGTTATCATTCTTATGCACGGTGAAGGCCATATTGCCCTGCATACTACCGTAATAAATTCGTGTGTTACGATAATTCAGTGCTATTCATTGTCCACATATGTAGTTAAGACCTTGTCCTTTCGTCTGTATATGTCACATTTTCCAACCGGACTGGTATCTTCAAGAAAAAAAATAGTTCCCATGACTTTTGCCCCAACCTACGTATTTTGAACTTTTCTGTGTTTGTTGTTATTAACGTATATTTAAAATATCATTTCGGAATTGTTTATTTAAAATGTTAAAAAATATTTTATAGAATATTAGAAGTTTCCCAAATTACGTAAAACAAAAAACATCAAAATTGAAAAAGGTACTCAGAATTGAATCTAAAATACGTTTCAAAGTTTCAAAGCTGTTAAACAAGTAATGCATTGCGATATTAAACAAATGCTTAAGTTTGCAAAAAGTGGTACCTGTGTATATGTTAATTCTTCTGCTTATATTAGTTTTAAATCTATTTATTCAGTTCATGAATGAATAAATGCACCCTGCAAATTTTACAGCAATATTTTATAACTAGATATTTCTAAATTAGAAAAGCATTGTCCATATTTACCCGTATTTATATTTTGAAATAGACTACAAGAACAGTCTATTTCAAAATTAAGTCATGGCTTAATTTCCAAATTAAGCCCTGACTTAATTTTGAAATTATCATTTTAGGGAAAAAAAAACTTTTTTTAAAAGAAATGTTTTTCAAAATTTTTTACTGTATCTGACTTTAAACAAACAAAAAAATTAAATATAAATTATTTGCGTAATTACATGTGTTTACGAACAGTTGATGCAATGAGAAAACAATTACATTTACTTTCATAAATATGATTAATAATTCTAAGGCTAATTGACTATAAGGACGTAACTACAGTATCCAATATGCCATTCCATAAAGGATAGTCGCACAAAATTAATTAAGTAATTAAATTAGGTTTTCTTTTTTAATATAAAGCTCACCATTGGCAGAGTGGTAAAGTCGCTTAACACTGGCAGTTCAACCTGGGCCCTATTCCAGATGAATGAACAGGCTGCATGGACGTTTTCGTGGTTTTGTAACGCACATTCGTGCCAGATTCGAACCGTCTCCACCGATAGAACAAGGCCTTGGCACTGGGACTGTGACGTCACTAGTAGCGAGTAAATTAAAGAATGCGCTCACACCTACTAGTTAATGCTGCAATATGTTAGAAATGAGACTGATTCCGTTGTTAAAAATCTCCCACTTCCAGTCGCTCAATATCTACAAGAATAGTCTATTAATTGAGCGTGTTTCCTTTTACATTATCGAATTAAAAAAATTTACTGAATTTTTTCTAATAAATTACTATAAATTCATTTTTAAATTTTAGGTTGATTTTAAATAATTCACATTTTTTTGCAATACAAGTACTTGTTAAGCAAATCTATAGCAAAGCAAATACTACGCGATTCACAGAAACGTTTAATGAAACAGCTTGATTAATCAAACATTTGTTTCCATTCAAACATGATTTATTTGGTTAGAGAAGAAAACATAGCGTGCGAAAACGTCAAGGAGAAAACAATGCAAGGCGAAAGTGTCGTCGTACAAAACATCGTGGAAGAAGAGAAAGCAATGAGAAAACATCACAGCTCTGAAACATAGTATTACGAAACATCACAATCGAAAATAAAGCAATTAAAATCTTCGCAGTTTAAAAACATCATTGTCAAAAATATCGTGGTGGAAAACAAAGCACCTAAAAAATTCTGCATGACGATAACATCTCAGGCATGCGTTTTTCGAGCTTTAAAAGTTGTAAATGTATATTCGCATAATGATTTGTGAGCTCAAAAAAAAAAAAAAAAATATGGAATATTTAATATTTTTACTTTTATATTTTTTAATTGACTAACAAATTTTTGCTGGAAAATTAAGAAAGAAACTTAAGCATTCTAAAAGTGAAAGTGAGTATAAGTTAGTAGAGGTTAACAAAATTTTATAATTTGATGATTCATTTAAACAGCTTTAATAGAGGTAAACATATGAAGTTACTCTCTTTTTTCTAATCTGTTTTAGGCTATACTTTTTATAAATTACTAATAAAACTTTATAAAAGCGATTAATTAATTAATAACCTTTATTAGTTAACTATATAAATTTAAGATTCTGTTAACTGCCATAGGTAGCTCTATTTTTCTACTGATTTTCAATTTCTGAATGCTTAAATTTACTTATTTTTTCAGCAACATTTTATTAGTTAATTCAAAAGTGTGAAATATAAGATATTCCTTCTCCCTTATTGCGTTTACAAATCTTTATGGTAATATGAGCATTTTTAAAGCCAGAAAAAGCATGTCTATGATGTTATCGTCACGAGATGATTTCTAGATGCTTTATATTTTACCACGATATTTTTGACGACGATGTTTAAAACTGAGATGTTTTTGAAATGCTTCATTTCCAATGACGATGTTTTGTACCATAATGTTTTAGAACTGCGATGTTTCTCCTTGCTTTCTTTTCTTCCACGATGTTTTGTACAACGATGTTTTCGCTTTGCATTGTTTTCTCCGTGACCTTTACATCCACAATGTATTTGCCGTGCTGTTTTACGGCGGACACCATGTATTCGAAACATTTCAGTTTTTCAACTATCATAATATATAGTAACTAGTTCTAAAAAATGTAATATAGTTTATGCAGTTTTGAACTTTACTTTGAACACTAACTTCAAACTCATCGTATAATTAGTTCAATCAAGAATAACGCCTAATTATAAACTGAAAAAAGTACTACAAATTTACTTTTCAAATTTTTAGGTGTTTCAAAACCATCCACAATGTATTTCTTATAAAAAAATTTATATGCTTGGGACAAATGTATACAAAGTAGCGCAGAAATATTGATGTGTGGTGAATAACGAATACCGTTCTTTTTACAAGTAAGATTTGAAAGTTGTTCAAAAATTTTCTGCTTAGCCGCTGTCATCGTCATTAACAGTTTTGGATACAAAAATAGATGTTCTTATAACATTTTTAAAAAATCTTGATTTTGTGGCTTAGAAATATTAAATAAAGCATCTAAAATTTCAAAACAAAATTCACATTATTTTTTACTTTAGAATAATTGCTTATACTTTATTTTCAATTCTGAGTTGCGATTAAGAACACTACGCTTTTGATTTTATGTTACAATTAGCTGCGATAATCGATGCAGAGTGAGTATCAAAAATAAAATAGGACTTTATCTTCTTCGAATACAATTGCCCAAGTATTAGAAAGTTTCTCAGGTTTTATGCGCAATAGAAACTGAAAATGTGTTAAAACATTTTCTCTTATCATAAACAGTTTTAGTGGTAAGACAGGTGCACATTATAAACTTTTTTCTATCAATTCTGTTTCTGCTGTCTTCAGCACTTTCTAAAGAAGTCCAAAAATTTACTTGGTAAATACATTGAGCAGTCAGGCAGTTTCAAGATAAAACATCCTTTCGAAACCTTGAACGAACCAAATTTATTTTTATATAAGTTTCTTTTCTCATCAAAATTCTTGATTACTCTCTGAATGTCTAGTTCAAGGCATTACTTCTCTCGAATTGAAAACTTACAAATAGATTGTGTAAAATGAAGACGCAGTTTTCATGCAAGGTTTGCTCCCATGGTCAATTACGAGCTATTTAGCATAATAATAATTTAGCGTATACAGCTGAACAGAGAGCAGACCTGCATCATGTTTTCCAATACATTTTTTCGGGTTTTAATGAAAGTTTTCCGCCACCACAAATATCATCTGCGCAAACAGTTCTCGTTGGTGTGTTTAATCATATTTTCTCAAACGATTTTTAGCATTTGAAAAAAACAGACTTGTTTTAGAACATTGTGTTGTGAAATTTGTAAACACTATCGTTATGATTAAGTACAAGGTGCCTGAAGTGGAACTATCACACTACCAGATTAGAACCATCATTTACTTTCAGTTCTGTCGCAAAATGTCAGCTACAAAATTTCACTAAATCATGTGCACAGCTTTAGGTACTAATCTTGTATCATAATACAGTGTGAAGGTTTGATACCGAAAATTCAAAAACAAGGACTGTGATATTTGAGAAGCAGAGCGCTCTGGCTGGTCTACTAATGTTGATGAGGCTGGCCTGCCAGAACTTGTGGAAGAAGAGAAGTTTGCAACCACTCGAGAGCTAGACGTTAGTGCCATGCCCATTAGTTACGTTATGCATCGCAAAACCTTGGCGCTTGAGTTTAATCGCTGGGTGCCGTATGAGCTGGCTCAAGCTGATAAGGACAGACATGTTCGAGCTTGCACTAATCTGCTGGAATATCAACGCAAGAACAAAATTCTGGAACAGATCGTCACTTATGATGAAAAGTGGATTTACTTCAACAACACAGGCCGAGAAGAGGGTTCATCTGCGCCCGTTGAGCAGGTCGGCAGTGCCGCAAAGCGCAATTTAACTAATAAAAAGATCATGCTTTTTATCTGATGGGACTGTTGTGGTATTATCCACAACGAGTATCTGGAAAAGGGTAAAACCCTGGAGAGTAAGGTGCACAGCAAGATGTTAGTGCGTGTTGATGCTCCTATCAAAGAAAAACGTCTAACTGAGTTCCGGCGCAAAAGGTTAATGCTCCATCAAGATAATGCAAGAACATATGTGTCTGCATTCACTGCCTGGACTCTGTATGGACTCGAATGGGATCTTTTGCCACACCCACCATATATCCCCAGCATCGCTCCCTCAGACTTCTACCTTTTTTCACACCTGCAAACTACATCTTACGGATGCTATCTTCCATTCTGCGCAGGATGTCTGAAATGAGGTTGATCGATTTTTGGACTCGCGGCCATCTCGGTCGAATACTTTGAAAAAATACCACAACGTTAGCAGAAAATCATAGACTTGGGTGGTGATTACTACCTCTACTAAAAAGTACAGCTTTCATGTTTCTTTTTCCTAACTTTATTAAGTACGTTTTTTGGCGGAAAACTCTTTGAAGCCAGATATTTCCAGCATCACAGCATGTGATGAAGAGAAGCGGCGATATAAGGACAGAGGCAGGCATTTCCTACTCTTACGATATTAAGATTACATTACATTAGTGGAATAATATACCTTTATTTCTATTTGGTTAATTAAAATTTGTCGTTTCCATACGTTTTTACATTGAGTAACTTCAGTTCCATTTTTGTCTTTATAAGTACATGCATTATTAGCAACATATATAAGAATCATGTAACAGGGATTAATTCTGAAACGGCATGTTTCAGAGAGATTTATTGTAACATATTGCTACGAGGGTCAGTCACAAAGTTAGCTGTACTGCTTAGAAAACAAAACAGGATAGTAATTTTATAATAACTTTATTTGTATCTTAAAGGTTTATTCAAAATCTACTTTTCAATGTAATTACCTCTCTTATTCAAGTATTTTTCAAAGCGTGGTACAAGTTTTTCGATGCCTGCTGCAAAGAAATCCCGTCCGATGCCCGATAACCATTCTTGGGTTGCAGCTTTCACCTCATCATTTGAGCGGTATCGTCGCTTTGAAAGTTCTGCTTTCATGGGACCGAAACATGGAAGTCACATGGTGCAAAGTCTGAGCTATAAAGAAAGTGATCTCACACTTCCCACCTAAACTTTTTCAGAAGGTCGCACGTTTGTTTTGTTGCAGGCGATCTTGTATTGTCTTGCAGGAGCACAATGCCTTTTGACAGCTTACCTGGCAATCGATTTTTAAGTGATTTTCACAATTGTTTTGGTGTTTCACAATAAAAGGATGCATTAATTGTGGCACCCTTCGGCATGAAGTCTGTATTCACCAAACCTTCTTTCTCGAAAAATAGAGTCAGCATCAACTTTCCTACAGGTGAAAGAGTTCGACACTTTTTTCGAGTCGGTAAGTGGAATGTTTCCACTCGAAGGAGCTGTGTTTCGTTTCAGGTGAGAATTGGTGAATCCAAGACTTATCTCCGGTCATAATTTTGTCCCAAAACTCATTCCCTTCCTTTTGGTAAGGTTGCAGAAATTTCCACGCACTTTCAAAACATTTTCCTCTATGTTCCTTCGTCAGTAGACAAGGTACCCATCCAGCACAAACTTTATGAAATTGAAGCTGATCGGCAATAATTTTATGCACACTTCCATGCGAAATATCCAGTTCATTAGACATTTCGTCTACTATTATGCGTCTTTTTGGAAAAATGCATTCATTCACAAGAGCAGCAATTTCAGAATTTGTGGCAGTTGATGGTCTTCCCTCGCGCTGAGCGTCTTCAATATCTGTATGTCCGTTCTCAAACATATCGCACCGCTTCACGATAGTTTGACGTGACATTGCATTTTCAGAACAAACTCATGCAACTGCCGGTAAATTTCATAGCAGTTACACCTTTCCGCCCACAAAAATCGAATCACTGCACGCATTTCCAATTTGGACGACACTTGCAGCTGTCAAAACATGCTTACGACTGATTATCAGACAAACGAAAATTGTTTAGTGAAAGTCACTACGTCACACAATACAACTAAATGTCTGAAGTGTTGCCAGACAGTTTCATCAACTGCCAGAAAATTTTTACAAAGGGGTGTAATTAACGTTCTGACTGACTAACGTATTTTTAGGATAAAAAGGGAAGAATTTTAAAAAAACGTCTGAAAGCTTTCATATTTTATATTACGTCCAAAAGGGCTTTTTTTATTTATGCAAACATACACGTTTCCAGAGCAATTGGGCTAATATACCTTTGTGCCAAAAATATTTAAAAACAATGTACTTATAAAATGTTTTATAAAATTTCTGATAGACAGTCTCCCGCGCTAGAGATAAAATTCTTCATTTCCGTACAATGTTGTCACTGCTCGTTTTGAAATCGTTGAGGTTATTAATAAAAAATTCGTTAAAGTTTCACAAATATGACTTAGACAATAAAACAGCGCAATACATTAGTTACAAACTTTGAGCAGTTTCCAAATTTGTGTAATAATAAAAAAGAGATATTTGTATGAATAAAAAAATATTAACATGAATGTAAATGAAGAAATATATTTTGAAAAATAGAGATATGCAGCCCGATATACCACAGGGGTCAAGTATAAATTTACTTTTCTTTAAGCTTAAAGTACTTTATAGGCCGAAATATAAGATATTTCATTTTCTTTCATTAAAATTCCTTTCTCAAGATCGTGCCCATTATTTAAATGTTTGGATGTACCAATGTGCATCCAGATACCTGAAATATTATTAACATAATACAACACTTAACATTTTATTTAAAAGAAAATTAAATTTATGCCCAAAGTATGGTACGCAGAGCATTTCGTTAGCATTCTTGCAGAACACCATCTGTGTATTAAACTCATAGTATATTTCCTCTATAAAACGTCTTGCACGTGAGGTTGTCTCAATTTCGGACCGATGTTCTTAAAATGCTACAAGCATAATATTAGTGTTACATTGGAAATGCCTGGATACTTTGTTTCTAATTTCAATAAATGTCGGCAGTAATCTGCGACAAAATTTGAAATAAAATGCCGCGTCGTGAAAATAAATGCAAAACATTTGTTTTAATGTACAGTGAAACATTTGTTTTAATGTACAGTCATTCGAGCACGCAATTTCAAAACAAAAAAATTGTAATGCTTTACATTAAGCACTGGGCAAATCCATATTTTTAAAGTGGATTTAAATCTATCACTTCTTTAACTTGGCAATAAGATTTCAAGATTCTAAAGCATAGAAAATCATCTCCACTGCAAATTTTTATTTCATAGGCGGGCCATTTTTTAAAAATCACACCAAAAGTGGAATCTTCATTGATATGGGGTTTTATAACGATGTGGAACTAGTATTTTTCCTTGTTGATGTTTTCAGTTCTTTTATGTTAAATTTCCTGACTCAGATTTTATCTTTCCGAATCTCGAATTGGACCACGATTTCTTTAGGCTGTAAGAGACCTTGTCCGTTACCAATTAAAAATTCTAAAGGAACCTGTAAAAGAGATATTAAAAGGTAAAACACACGTCTATTATTTACAGCATTCTTGTCTGAAAAAACATATAAACAACTACTGCATTTTTCAATTCAAAAGAGCAAAATAACCGCAGGTAATAATTTCTTTATGGCATTCAATCTCAAATAATGTGTGTAAAGAAGTCAAACTCGATTCAGTTCTTACAATGTGTTCCATCTACAGCATCGCAGCTTTGAATTCCATCTCTATATGGAAAATATTCTCTCGGTGGAAGATCAAATTTAATCACATTATTCTTTAATTCCATGTGATTGTACTGACAGTTTGGGATTATTTCCATCAGATTATAGCAGAATATCTCGTAACTTTAGCATATTAACTCCTAACATGCAGACATTTTCGTTTCTATTCCGTGAAGAATTTATCATCCAGACTCATAAGACATGTTCTTAAATTGTAATAATACAATAATAATTAGACAGCGAAATAAATTAGATTATGAGGGGAAAGAAATTAAATGTGCCATGTTTACTCCAAAAATTTTAGATACACGAAAAACTATTATCTCAGAACTACAAATAGACCGAGTATTTAAAGATATTAATGCGTATTTAAGAGATCACGATCATTTTGATCACTGTGAAATGACAAGTATTAGGAACAGAGCTGAAAGTTAATAAACTATTGATGATATCGTGTTCTATTCCACAACTGCAAATAATAATGTGGAACTAAGACTGGTTATTCCAGCTAGTTTCAGTATTTATAGGAATTACATTATGCACCAGTTTCAGCTGTCTCGGAATAATAAAGAAGCTTTTTATTTTTCACAGCTATAAAAATTTGCAGTTCGGTATGTCAAGTTCTGTCAATTAGTTATCGATATTAATTGTAGCCCATCCGGGTATCTAAATAACATAAAAGTTACTTTCCAGAATGAAATAACAGGAATTGACATAGGTTCCTATCCACGTAATGGAAAATATAAAAACAGATATTTGCTATCTCTGATCATTTCTCAAAACGGGTAGAAATGATTATCTTCAAATGAGCTTCCGCTAAAATTGTTTCAGCTTCATTTTTAAATAAATTTTTGTTCAAGTAGGGAGCTCCAGTTAACATAATATCGGACAACGGAAAGCAGTTTGTAAGCCAAATTCTTGCGTAAATCCATTACACAAGATTCACACATTATGGCATAAAATATTTTAAGATAGTTTCTTATCGACAACAGTCGAATATTGCAGAGAGGGTAAATAGAAATATAGTTAAAATTATCGGCAGATATTTAAGAAATTATCAACAACGTTGGGATGACTGCGCCAATGAACAGGTATTCTCTTTGGGAAGGCCATTCGTGATACAACGGAGAAGACACCGGCTGAATTATTTCTTCGAAGAAAGTTCACTACGCATCTTGATAAACTTTTTTCTTGAAATGAAGTCTGCCGAATTTAGGATAGGAAACATTCAGAAATTAGTGGATGATACAAATAGAAATATGGACATAGCCTGGGCGAAATAAAAATTTTATTATGAGAAGAAAAGATCGGAAGTTGATTTTAAGGTGACATTAAAAAAACGATTATATAGTCTTGCAAAATTAAACATTATCTTTCTTGTCCATTACAAGGAAAATGTCGGAAGTTTTGTAATAAGTTCTAAGGCCCATCTAATTGAATTAACAAGGGAAACAGTGCTATTTTTAATAGGTCAAAATGTGAATGTGCGAAAGCCGAAGTAGAGCAGATAAAGCGCTATCATAAGTGCTTTATGCCACTGCTACGAGATGTTCTGTAGGAATCACTGACCTTGAGCAATGAAGGGCAGTAAGGAATGTGGTGGATACAGCGTCAACATCTGGAGTAAAAGATCTGCAAAAAAAGAAAGGATGCCGGAAATGGTTGAAAAGAAAAGAAAAAGCCGAAGTTCGGCGAGTCAGCAAAGAGCAAAGCTACACAGAACGGAGGGCAAAAGGAAAGAAAACTGTCAGGAACTCATCCAAACATTAAAGATCTCTCAGATGTGAACACCAACCTAGTTCAAACAATGACTGTTGGAAAGTCAGTGAACAGAAGGAGTGAGAGAGAATGTCAGCATCGAATGAGGCTTTCAACTACGGGAAAACAGCAGGTTAGCCGAGCCAGAATTTACGTTGCAAGAGATCCCTAGAAGAGAAGCTAGGTCAACAGTCGAAGTCTTAAGAAGATTCAGAGGACATTTCCGACGGCAGATTGTTTTTGAAGAAACGACTTGATACGTCGGAATTTCCACAGCGTCAGCGAAAACTACGCAGATAAGGAGCTGTTCACAGAACGCAAGCGACTACTAGAGGACAAGAAGAATCATCGATTGAATAGGAAAATCCGTATTCATCACACCAATGGTTCCCCATCCTGGTAGGAATTCATTCCAAAAAGTATGGGAGATTTCGAAAGAAACAAACATAAATACAAAATTGCTTTATATCTTTAAATATTCAGCTTATTTTATGTCTTAGTGTAATAGCTGCTATGTTACGTTGAGGTTCTGCCTCAAGCGAGGATCAGCAAATAGCTTTTTCAGTTAATTATGCATCCATGTTGAAGAATTTTCATTTTGAGTGTTAAATGTGATTATGATTTTAGTCTGAGAGATTGCATAATTGAGTAAATTTTTGGCACGATAGAAAAATAAATATTAGCGACTTCTGTATATATGATGTGGAGTTCAAACTCAGTAATCTTTTGAATTATATCATGCAAATGAATTTTAATATTTACCGTGAAGTATGTTTTGTTAATAGTTTTATAAAAGTTAAAAGTATTTTGAAGATGCGTAATGTAAAGTAAAAGCTAGCATTAAAACTAGCATAATGTAATCGATGTTAGCTGAAAGTTAGGCTCTGCAGCCAGCACAGAGATTTAATGAAATTTAAGCTTAGAACATTAGTTATAAATTCTCGAAACAAGGTGATTTTGAGTTCTCTAGTGTGTCTATATTAATAATACATGATTTTTCTAACAGGTAGTTGCTGAAACTCTGCACAAATTTACACCAGCATTTCAGGCATTACAATGCTGGAGAGGAGTGAGAAATTGCATTTAGATAAAGTAAAATGTTAAAAGTTTTCTAAAATTTTTAAAGGCAAGTTGAAAAGCATAAGTTATAAAATTGCTTGTTTAAATTATTTGTTCTTTTAGATTCCTAAAAGAAGATGAGATATGAACTGAAGAGTGATTGCATGAAATTTGTCCAAGTAAAATCCCAACTTCTATAACAACTTAAATTTAGATTTAGATATTTAACTAGATGATTGTAAGAGTTAGCTCTTTAGGATTTAAAATATTTGTCAAGGTGGCTCAAGACTTTTGTTTGCGATTATTTAAATTCCTCTGAGGAAAATGTAAAAGTCCGTATTTTAAATTTGCTAGTTATTATGATTTGAATTTTTATTTTAACATCTTCTTTCAGTATTTCTCACCAGAATGAAAATTAGTGGGTTGTGTATTTAAGCTGAGTTTTTTGTATCTTACGAGAGAGAGAATGTTTGGGGCATAAGCGCTGCGTGAATAGATTCTGAAAGCTCCAGATTGTTGTAATTTTCTCGGCCTAGCGTTTCTCGCCGCAGATATACGCCATTAAATTATTGAGCCAGGTCTTAGCTTAGTATTTGTCTGTGTAGTCTTAGAATACGGATCAACATTTAATTTGAATTGACTGCTCTAATTTTATTTATCATCGCAAACTGCTGTGGTTATTTGTAACGCAAAGTTGTGTCCTTATGTTCAAAGGTTTGTTTAAATAAAAGGTTATTTTTAAACCTTCGTAAGATTTGTCGTACTATCTCATATATAGGATAACCCCCTACATGTCTGTTAGGATTACAAGAGTAAAGTTCTAGAACTAGACCATATGCAGCCTTATAAATGGAAAATACTAGAACGCTAAAATCCCTTAATTACTTCTTTAATTACTAATATAAGCATTTAAATAGTTTTAGTTTTTGATAATACGATAACTTCGTGAAATAAAAGAGAATACTGACAAATAATAACAGCAACAAAATTTGGGTGAAAATTTTCTGATGCCAATATATAAATATTCTAAAACTTGTTTATACTTTTGATAATACCTTACTTCCTTTATATCATACTTCTATTATCAACTCGTAATTTATGTTTGTATAGGAATTCGTCATCTGGACTTTCTTGTTCGACAGCTAAAGGATGCCTGGCAAGCTAGGGTCTCACCATTTTGGTCTAATAGACTGAGTCTGAGCGAGTTGTACTGTGATCTTGAATTTTACAGTGACATGACCGCATGCCTAATTCACAATCTTGGCACTTGTATTTTAAATACTGATGATGGAGCTTAAAAAGATTTTAGAGCATCATTCAGTCTGCCACGAATTGCAGAAAAAAGAAACAAAATAATTCAGTTACAAATACATTTATAACAAAAGCAGTTCAAGTGTTGTTTAATCAAACTCTCTCAGTAAATTTTCGTTAAAAATTGTTCTTTGCAATATTCTTTAGCTTAGTCTTAAGTTTTTAAATAATATTTTTATATAAGGAAATGTAATGTGTATAAATATATGGAGTGCAGTTACTGTTGGAACTTTATAGTTGAAACTGAATGTGAGGTCCTAGGGACATTTGTATATAAGAACAGTGACGGAGCTTTCCCGTCGAAGCTGTATATATCTGAAACTATCAAAGCGATGTTCTCTTCGATGCTGACTACATCTGTAGAAAGTGCAATCTTGCTGTGTCCTACTGTTGCAGTGGGAATATAGTTTTTCTCCTTCCAGATTGACCAGGACATTTGGAAGGGCATTATTTTTCCACTCGACCCCAAAAGTTCCTAAACGAATGTTCTAAGTCTGTAATAAGAGTTCCAGTAGCAACGGATGGCCGAGAGTTTCCTTTAACGTCTATCTCTTGCTGCCCAAAACTGTGTCTTTATTATTCCTTATCATGTTTTTTGTGCTGTGTGATTATGGACTTTACTTACCTGGATGGTCTAATGTCACAGACTTTCCTCTTTTTATTTTCTATTACTTATTTGTTTCTCCTACAAATGTTATTTTCCTAGGCATTCAAATTGCAATAATAAACCTATATTAAAATGAATGTATGACAACATGATCTGAGTAAAATATAAAAGCAGAAGGAAAATATTATTTTCTGCTTAAATATAATTTCTTATATTTCTAGGAGCTGATACGCTAAAATGATGGCTATGAAAGAATATAAATATTGTTTTTGAGAAGAAATCAAAATATACTTTCCTCGGATAAAAACAAAGGCAATTTAAGGCACTTTAAAATCAACATTCTAAATAAATTCTTATAGACCACAGGCTTTTTATAAGATTATTGCTATCATCTTTGTCTGAAAACATTGGGCTTACATTGTGAAGTGCCGCAGATATTTTGTTTGATCTTGTCCATAACACAGAGAAAAAGATTTCCCAATTTAAATTTTTCAAAATTTCTAATGAATTAGCTGAATTTGTTAAGTTTGCAAGAAACCTTTCGAGTTTTGTAGCCATAATTGCGATATGACAGGCTAATACGAGGCTATTTAAAGCAGGGGTTCTCAACCGGTGGTACGGAAGAGAAAAATAGGTGGTACGCAAAGAAGTATTTTTAACTATTAAATTCAAAAATAAAATCCAACATCCTGATTGAGTCTTTTCTCTAACCCTCGTAAATTTATGCGATCTGAAAGCTTTGTTCAAGAGTTGTAGTGCTAGTAGTACTTTGTAGTGGTGGTATTAAAGGTTTGCAATTTTATGTTTAGAGGTACGCGTTAGTCAAAAGGTTGAGAGCCGCTGGGCTAAGGTTTTATTAACTTTATGTGTATTTCTTTTTGCCTAGATAGAACTATTACCGATACCAATTAATTTCTACTATTTTATTCTTTTTCTTTTTCTTTTTTTTTTTTTTTTTTTTTTTTTTTTTTTTTTTTTGTATGTGTGTAGATCCTTTAAATGTTGCACATGTAACATTTAATAACAGAAAACCAGTTTTCCCTTTTGTTGTCTTTTGTATTTGTTTGTTTTCTTGGAAGCAGGACATTACGATATTAATGCTCAGCGTTGCACACGTTTCCAAGTCAGCTCTAAAATATTATTTTTATACATAAGTTTTGAAATTTTGCTAAAGCATCTCAATGCAAAGAAGCAACCTAGAAACGTGTAGATGCTTACCTTCTTTGGAAGCATAAACTAAATTGAGACTCAAGCTAAAGCTAAGCGACTTATCGCTATGTTCAAGTACGAAGACAGAGAAACCTAAGAAAAGTGTAAACGACTCCTTTATTAAAACTCGGAAATTTAACAGAAAGCACAAATCCAGCCAACATTTATGGCGTGATGTAAAAGTAATGAATTCAGATTTAAACCCAGTTAAGTCGTAAGTTAGCCAAAGGCTAATAAAACCAAAGGCTAGTCGTAAGTTAGCCAAAGACACAGAATCAATACGCTCAAGTAGGCTCAACCTAAATCGGCGTGACAAGCACTAATGGCAAGAATAACGCAACGCCGCAGACAGCTATCCAAGAGATTTAATTAGTAGCATGGTTTTCAGCAGGCAGAACACCGTTCTAATTAAAGAATCTAAAACCTTCTTTTATCTCTTTCTACCTCATTTGAAGACGCGCGAACTAAAATTAGCATTCTGACAGGAAAATTTAAAAGAAGAATGAAGAACTGAAATTTAAAGAAGATAAAGAACTGGTAAGAAAAATAAATAAATCATTACAAACGAATTATATAATTCATGATTTAAGTGTGAAACAATACATCTTACCTATTTATCTCTAAAATTTACTAAGCAAATATTTTCAATTAATATCGAATAGGGTTTTATATTGCGAGAAAAGAACTATCTAACTCACCTTTGTCTGTGGACATCTTTTGATTTTGAAATTCCTCACGACTTCAGCGAGACAGATCTTAATCTCCATGAGAGCAAATCTCATGCCTATGCAATTCCTAGGCCCATGACCGAAAGGTAGGTAAGTGTACTGATCGCGTTTAGCTCTTTCTTCTGGACTGAATCTATAATAAAAGTACTTCTTTCAATACTTTATTAAACTCTACTGCTGTGAAACTTCCAAAATTTTACAAAACTTATGTAAATTATGTAAAAAAATGAAGAATTTATTTTATTTAAAATTATTTAAATTTAAAATTAAATTATGTTAATACCATAGTTCAGACTGAGTACTTTACTGATACTACGAATATTACCGATTCTACCCAAATCTATTAAATATTTTCAACATATATTTGAAGCGTCGTTATCTTCAGGCCTTTCCTATCCACTTTCATAACTACAGGGATGCTAAGAATAATTCGTGTCGGCACTTTGATACACCTATTTCATAATCAGATTAATTCCATTCCACAATTGTTGCCAAGCAATTGTGTTCACCATTCCATGTACCAAATGCCAATAATTACGTACAGAGATTTTACTGTACAACAGTACGTTGGACACATCTACAAATAATCACATTTTATTTGAAGAACGAAATTACGTTAGTAACGTTTTACGATTAACATTATGTTTTTACTTTGTTATGTACTCGCACATCTTAAAATTTTCTCCCAGTTTATAATTTATTTTGTACATAAAACTATCTACAACTTAATCCTGGTGCAATTTAGTTTAATTTTTGCTAAGCCTACTTTTGTAGTGAAAAAATATCAGGAACGATTTCATAAAATGCAAGATTCCAATTTATAGTTACGTTAATGATTTTTTCATTCTTTCAAAAAACACATTTTGAAGTGGTTTTTGTGAATCCCTTGTATCATTTGCAGCGAAGTTTCCATCAATAAACTCAAAGCGAAGACCCCAATGGAGCAATTTTAGCCGTGGAACTACTGAAAATGTTACATGGTGCCATTTTAGATGAATATGGATGGATTTATAGAATTTTTGACTAAAACTTCACGAACAACGATAGTATTTTGAGGAAATACGTTTTCATAGTACAAAATCTATGATTCACTTTGTCACAATTAAAATCGTCGTCAACGAAATATTTACAATATTAATCACAATTAAAATCGTCGTCAACGAAATATTTCATACGTTTGATCTTTAGGTAGTGTTTCATGATGTACAACACATCGATATTCGAAGAAAACAGTCAACATTACCTTGATTTTTAACCGACTTTGACGTAGCGGACTTTTCAATCTTTGTTGCTTAAATTTTCGAGTTCCAATCACTCGATTCTGAGCTGTTTCTTTATAAGCAAAGACGGGTATTTCATCAGTGGTAATGTGTTTTAAGGCGGGAAAGACTCACCTTGAGAAAGCATCTTCTAGAATACTTGAGCCTGCTGCTGTTTTGGAAAAAACTCGAGAATGGACGCGCAGAAATCTCTTAAAATTGCTTGATAGGTTTTCCAAATTCTACAGAAATTTAATAAAATCCTTAACAGATAAGCGATGACTCTGAGAAACAAATGTCTGACTTGATTTACGTGTTTCTCATTAAGTGAAGTGGATGATCTGCCATAAGCATGATTCACTTTCGAGATATTTTCTGCTTTCCATGAACGTTTTATATTATTCTAAAATAAAGTGTTGTCTCCGAATACTTTCCTTAACATTTCAAATGATTTTATAGCAAAACTTCCTTAGCAAATATAACATTTAGCACATAATCTTTACTTAGTTACATTCATTATTTTATAAAAGCCAAGGTAATTTTTTTCATTAAAAACAAATTTATTTTCACACGATAAACGATAATAAAATACGGATTGTTAGCTAATGTCGATAAAAGTCATTATAACTTCTAAAGCCCTTTTTCTTGTAAGAAACATTTCGGTATTTTTTAAATCCCAGTAATACTTACTTTAAACAGTGCAGCGCTGTGCGCTTTGAACATAATTATTTAAGAGTGAAACTTAATGCTTTCTTCTTATTCTGATTTTTCGATCTTTTATAACTCAGTTAGTAGTTTGGCACAGTTAAATGCACCATTTTTAATTCTAATAAAATAGGTAAATTTAGTACAAATGTAAATGAAAAATGTTCCAGTATATAATTTCGCACGACCCTCGCGCACTGACCAAAGCACTAATCCAAACTATATACATAGCAGTAATTAAGTATGCAGTTGTTCTATATACATATATAAACTCTGTCATAAAAAAATTATGCATCCAGAAAAA
The DNA here is from genome assembly GCF_044657685.1 of Stegodyphus dumicola. Classification (NCBI taxonomy): domain Eukaryota; kingdom Metazoa; phylum Arthropoda; class Arachnida; order Araneae; family Eresidae; genus Stegodyphus; species Stegodyphus dumicola. Next base: position 165,340,878 of record NC_140771.1, on the reverse strand, counting down.
AAAATCGAGCCACAATCATGAAACTCCACAGGAATGTAGTCTGGTAAGAGATATGCAAATGATTTAAATTTAGACACCAGTGAGACAAGGGTGAGCGCGCTATGTGCATATGACATGCGCAACTGGGACAGTTTAAAAGTATGATTGCTTGCACCGTAAGGGTATTCAAAAGAATCTGTCGACTTGGATGAAACTGTGGCTAGAGATGCCTCTGAGAGTAACCGATGGCAGTACGAACAGTTTTCAGACTTTGAGAAGGGGCGTGCCGAAGTCCATTAAGATGCCTACAGCACTTTCCCCACATAGGCAGTGTCGATTGGATTTTTGCCGAACTCAAAGCAAATTGGAGTGTATCGACTGGAGGCATTTGATCTTTAGCGATGAATCCCGATTTAGTCTCTGTGCTGATGACCAACACATGCGTGTGGAGGCGGTCAGGCCAGTGGTCCGATACGGCATTTGTTGTCTGTCGAGGGGCATACGGCGATTACATAAAGTGTGTCAGTGCGGGGAGCGATTTGTTGGAACAAACGATCATCTCTAACGGCTCGCATAATGGTGGATGACATTTTAACTCCAGTTGTATTCCCTATGCTATCAAATCGGCCAGGTGCCATTTATCTGCAAGACAACGCTCGTCCACATACTGGGTGAATCTTCCAACAGTGTCTTCAAGAGATATGATGTACTCCCGTGGCTTACCAGGTCATCAGACCTTGCGCCCAAACAGCACGTTTGGGACATGCTTTTAAGGCAACTGCAGCCGTCTCAGAATATTGGTGAATTAACTGCCCAGTTGCAAAGATTATGCTATGATCTTTCGTGAGGGGTCATAGGTGACCTACTTGATTCGATGCCACGCAATGTTTTGGCTTGTATAGATGCCAGATGTGGCTATACTACTCACTGATTTGTAATATTTTTCTTGCATTAACGTCTTAATAAAAAGACCTTTTGTTCTGAATTTATAATCATGTGTTTATCTCCTCATACGCTACACACATGTTAAGTTTCATGTTAGTAGTTCGCTTCCTTCTGGGCACATATATGTTTCTGTGACAGAGTGTATATTTAATATAGAGCAGTGGTTGTCAAACTTTTTTTTTGCCCTATGCATTCCTGTTACCATTGCTATATGGTAGATTATTTCCTCCTTCCTTTCCCAAACTTGAAAAATACCTATTTACATTTCTTTAAATGCAGAGTCGGTTGCTTTTATACAATTTCAAAATTTCATCACAAATTTACATTGGGTCGGAACCAAAAAGTAGAACAGGAAAGGATAACTCCAAGAAATACATCAAGACGGCGAAGATTCTTTGGATAGATTTTTCTATTAGCGTTAACGGTTTCTTGAATCATTACCAGACTTATAGAGAAGCTATTCAAAAGTTACTATAAAGTGGACAGCACATTATCTGTGAAAACACACAACCATAAAGCCCAACTAAAAAAACTGAAAGAATAGAAGGACATAATTCATACCTTCTGTTGAGACGTGCTGGATTTATACGTCCATCATATTTTCATTTCATCAAAAAGTGCATAGAAAATATGACATCATTTATCAATTATGCGAGCGATTTGTAACATAAAGTTTGATTAATTTAAACAAATTTCTCCTTTCATCGCTAAATAAAATTAATGGTACAACATTTTTCAATTTTCGTACTTGCATTTTCTAATTGATATTAGCCATTATAAATAAACTTATTCACCTATGAAAATTTCATGATTTTTTCCCTTCAATATTATTCACTATATGTTATCTAATTTCTTAGTGAAGTAAATAAATTTGGAAATAGCTCCGCTTTGTTCAGATGCAAAACTGGTATCGTTATTTTGGATTATTTTAAAGCTTGACCAACAAATTACTAATATCGTTTACTGAGATACGATCAAAAAGTCAAAATTTTCTTCCTAACATTATTTAATATGCGTAATGAATAAACTTACCGATCTGGATTGAATTTTTCAGGATCAGGATAATATTTGGGATCTCTGTGGATAGCATAGATTGGGATTGTTATTACCATACCTTTTGGAATAGTTATCCCTGTGTCACCTAACTTGTAATCAGCTTCTGCATATCTTTCCGTCCTGCATAAATAAACAGAACGTGCATCAAAACTATTACAAATGGATAAGATGTGATTCAGGATAAGTATACAAATTTTGTTTTCATAATTATTAGAAATTTCAGTACATTTCTTGTGTTAAGCCTCTTTTAACCTGAATAAATAACTATATACGAGAGGAAGCCAGTAAATAAGCCACAAAAGCTAATTACAAAATAACGAGATACTCTCCTGGAAACTAATTTTATTCCTAAACATAATCTTCGTAATTATATATGCACTTTTCTGTCAGTGCTCCAATAACAAATGAATAATATTCTTTAGGTCGCTTTCTCATCCACATCTTGAATGTCTTTATCATCTGCATAGCATTTGCGTCCAAGATATAATTTTAGTGAACCAATCCCCGGGTGTTTCTATTTTAATTATTATAGCGCACGGTACACCTCTCGAATTGTTGTCAATTAATTTACTTTTAAAATCATAAAAGGGCATTGCATATAAATGAAACAAACTGAGCGATTTCAAAACCGTAACCTTCTCTGCGCTAGTGAACGTATCTCAGGCTGAACAGGACGCCCACATCTATTTTCATCGCAAAGTTTGGAGTGGCCTTGAAAAAATATCTGCATGCAATTTTGCCCGGCTTTAAACGACGAACAATTCTTTCCATAAACAGGAAGTACTCTTTTATGAATATCATTCGCATGAAGCCGCCCTCCCTCCCTCTCCCCCCCCCGAAAAAAGGATAACAGCATAGTAGTCTTCTCTTGTAAAGTCATCGAGTTCCATCGGCATTTTCAAACTGCGCATGAGCAAATGGCTCTTAGTAACTAATGAAACTTAGAAACTAATGACAGTTTTACCACTTATTAACATACATGGAAAGTACTTATTACTGTTTTCAAATATATCACGTTAATTTATGATTTATTTTATGACTTTCCTTCATACGATTACGCTACAGGAGGATGCGGAATATTGTAAATCACTTAAATATATATATAAAGCTACTGAAAAAATTACGTTTTGTAGAAAATAATGTATAATTTCAGAAACATACTTTCAATATAGTAATGGTATAAAATGAGGAATTAATAATATTAATTCAGGAATAGTACATTCTTTAAAATATGCTAGAGAGTGTATATTCTTTAGAATATAGTTCAATGAGAGAGAGATAACGAGAGGCTTTTAAAATCGGAAATTTACAATGCCGCGTGTATAATTCAAATGGACAGCGTTTTTTTATAATTAAAAGTAACGTTAACTTATGCAAAAAATGAAAAGACAGAACTACAAAAGTTTATTGTATCGAAAATTCTTAAGAAGTGTTTATTACGGTTTTGAAATCGCTCAGTTTGTTTCATTTATATGCAATGCCCTTTTATGATTTTAAAAGTAAATTAATTGACAACAATTCTGAGATTGGCAATCAAGATGAGGTTTTATGCCGTACAACGCATACTAAATATTAGTATTAAGACTAGTAATGCAGATTATTTGAATAGAATAGTTATGCTTTTGGCGTATTATTAAGTCTACCACTTCAGACGACCACTGAAATAATCGTTCCTTAATCCAATGCTGCAGCGAAAACTTTGCGTTTAATAAAACTTACTTTTAACAGTTAAAAATTGCATTTATTATAATAACATATTTATTAACTTATATTAGTTTATTTTCTTAAACTATTCAAATTATTTAATTACCTTATAGCTGGAGAATATAGCCTCAAAGTTTCAGATATAACATTGTCCAGGTACTTCATACTCTGTATAGCGTCATATGTAAGTTCGCCCTATAACATGTAAAAAGGAAATTATAAACGTTTCAAATTTCTATTCATTATAACAAACATTGTATTGTAAACAAAAGAAATAAGTGATCAAAATAACTCTGAATTTTTTTTATTATTATTATTTTGAGGCATTATAAATTTCTTTGGGTTCAGATATTTTAGCGAAATAAATTATGCGACATCAAAGTTTGAGAAACGAACATTGCTGTTAAGCCCTGAATAAATAAGTATCGGTGGTGACACCATAACAACGTGTACTTTACAAAAGACCAACCCACGAAGCATCTGGCAATCCTGATTGGCACTGCCCAGTGACCCAGATCGAGTTGCGATCATTTTATTCAAGTTAGCAGAGCTGTAAACACATATTTATCCTACTGTCTTTTTTTCGTTCGCATTTCTTTTAATTCAAATTCAATATGACACCTAAGAGGGAAAAGATGAAAAGCGGCGAAAAGGTGCAAATTTTTTGATATTATAATAAAAAAGGTATTTTAGGTTAGTTAAAAAATAATGCATATGATTCTTCGCTTGAAAGAGAACTATAGCTATAAACAAATCAAGAAAATGTGGCATAGCGTCAAAACTTCAGGCGATGCTTCAGCAAAGATTGCTCAAATTTCAAGACGAATTCCTGAGAAAATATATTAATAGCTTGGATAAATCATCAATTAAACAAAAAGGAGTTGTTTTTCGAATAATAAATTTGGTGTTGCTATTCGAAAGAAGGCTTTAGAACTATTTTCTTTCGTTTAAATTAAATATGGCCAATCATCAGAGGAAATAATAATGACTTCTGAGCAAGTAACGGTTGGCTTCGGAATTTTAAGCGTCATTTAAATTTTCACAGTGTAAAACTTCAGACAGAATGCAGATAAAAGTGAGGTACAGAAATCCAAACCCCATTTTTGAAATACAATGAAGAGAAGGATTCAGTTTCGCAACAAGTCTTCATTGCCGCCCTTATGGTGTAGTCGTAGGGGAACCTACTGCTGTACCGAAGGGCCGAAGTTCGAATCCCGGAGAAGGCATGGATGTTGTAAATGCATAGCGTCTATGCGGCATGAAGACACTTTAAATATGCGGCGAGTCGAAAGTCCTCGCAGGAGGTTGATCGTAGGGAAAGATGGGTGGGAGATCCTCGAACCCTTCCCCCCCGGAAGTACTCTCCATCAAAATTTGGGGACGGAACTGAGCGAAGTCGTACTGTGTTCTGTCGTACTGGATGGTGTTCAAGGCTCTTGCCAACGATAGGCGCAGTCTTGCAGTCCTTGACACAATGAATTTCATGGGCTTGTTCTGATGTTTCTGTCAGACAAGTTACATAAGTCATAACAACAACACAAGTTTTCATTGCGGATAAGAAAGGTCTATGTTATAATAGAATGAAAACAGCGAACCTACATCACAAAGATCCCAGTATTTAAAGCTCTTAAGGATAGACTCACTTTGCTTTTTATGGAAATGTATTAGGCGACTTTGATTATTTATCTGTCTAAAATATCTACTGATACTGTCTAAAACGCGGAGAAAAACTTCTGGTAATTGCCCGTAACGTGGAACTGGTAAAAAAAGCTTCGGTTATAAAAACAATGATTGCTTTGAAAATTCATTCGTTAAAAGAGTCAAATATTACTAGCAAAGTAGTTTTAAAGCTTTTCTAATTCTCATTAATGTTCTAAGATACAGTACTTAAATCCTCACAACACTGTAACCAAACGTAACCTGCTTTATTCCTCCAGCTTAACGTTACTTCCTTAACGAAGCCAATAGATCAAGGGATCGTAAAAACATTCAAAGCCAATTATGTTAGATGAGTTTACATTTTTGCAAACAAAGCACTAGATGAAAGAAAGCAAGACACGCAAATGGCATTTTGCGATGATTTATATTTTAATGCATTTAATTAAGGCTGTGAAATTTTAAAAAGTTTTATGTATGTTTTATTTTATATATTTGATCGCAGAAACACCAAAATACAAAAATCACTACTATAGGGCATAGGGCATAGGGAAATTATTTCCTCTAATCAACACAGCAGCGAACTGCATGATGTCATATCTTTCTCCAAGACCTTCCATTGAGAATTTCTGAAGAGCAGGGTATGCATTGATTGACCGCAACCAAACGGAATTTTATAAATATCAGGCAAGACATTGCATGGATTCAACCTGACCTGCTTCGTTGATGGAAAATTTTTTGTCAAGATTAGAAGAATTTTACACAGAAATGCTTCTCACATGAGCGCCGTTATTTTTAAAAAGTAAAGTAACATACTTTACTCAACTGAAATCTGTAAAACTAATTCTGATAATAAGTGTTTCACGAAAACATTGGTTACTTTTTAAAATTTCCCTCCTTACTGGGCCCTATAGTTATGTTAAGTAAATGTTAACACTCACTCTAAATTAAAAAAAAAAAAAAAGCAGTTTGATTCCTATACGAAAAAACTGAAATGCAATATATTTAAGAATGTGAGATAGCGTTTCCTGATACTTTAGAGGTCTTACACTAACGGTATTTTCTCCTTCCTTTCCGCATGCCTTCATGTTGTAACTGGAAGCATGATCAACGCGTAATCAGGAGGTCCGGAGGGCACTGAAAATTTTTCACGTCTCCTGCATTAAAGCACCTAATGACTCTATAGTGGCGTCCAAATTAAAAGGGGGTGAATTATAATTGTCTTCACCAGGGTCCCCTCTTTTAAAAGGGAAAGTATGTAAGATATTCTCTATTTCCTTTCCGTGTGCCTTCGGAATGTAACTGGAAGTCCGTCCGACGCGTAATCGGGGGTCCCTTTAAATTTGCGCAAACAATAAAATATATCAGTTTAGAAAAGGTTTCTGGTACTGAATATCTAGTGACGAGCATTGTTAAGCAGAGTATCGTCAAAAACTTCGATCAGTACTTTTTAAGAAGCAGATCTTAATTACAGAATCGTACAGACATTTTTGTTCTAAAAAACAGTCACAGGTTTCCATAATTAACGCATAACCCACTCCTGACATTATTGGCATTAATTAAAACTTGAAAAAAATATTACTAGCTAATAAATGCTTTGTATGATTATTACTTAATGATCCTAAAGTAATAAAAACTGCATGTAAATATTAAAGTAGTTTTAGTATTTGGAAACTTATGTAGAAATCTATACATATGAAATGGGATAAAATTATAGATTACAATATGTGATACATTAATGAATCATAAAGGAATGTTCGGAAAAGCTGAGAAAGGAAAAATGAATCTTGTTATGCTAATTTATTTTTTAAACGCTTCTTCAAGGAAACCGAATCCTGCATTGAAAAATCTAAAAGGATCCCAAATGGTGAAATTAAATACCTCAGACAATTTTCGAAGTATAAGAGTCAAACGTTTTGTGTTCTACTTTACTAAATATGACTGTATGAAAAGTTAGATTTCGTAACTTATAACTCTTTATTATTTATTCATTTATTGAATTAAAAGTACTATAACATTAATAATGGGTCATTTAAAATGCTTTTAAGTTAGAAATTCTGCGATCAATACTCGGAAAATGTAGTTTGCCTAAGGACGTTTATGAACATGCTATATATATCCCCAATAACACAAGACATCTTCAGGATATCTTATTTAAGTTGCAGTGTCCCAGGAAGCAGTTAGGATATCCTGAGGACTTTGATTCTCAGATATCCTGAGGACTTCTTAAGTCAACATCCTGAGGATATCCTATTCAAGTCTCAATGTCCCGGGATATATAAAGATCTCCTCAGGATGTTAATTTTCAGATATCCTGAGGACTTCGTAAATCAACATCTTAAGAATGTCCTGTTCAAGTCGTAATGTCCCGGGATATATGAAGATCTCCTGAGGATGTTGTTTCTCAGATATCTTCAGTACTTACTTTTTATGGAACCTCATATCTGAAAATATTAAAGTAAAGTAACCTTGTACCACACACAAGTCATGCTATAAAAATCGAAATCTTACTCTATGGATTACCTATTCTGCATATGAAAATTTAATTGTTATGCTTACACACTTATTTTTGTCCTGTATATGTTGGCTGTAAGTATTAAGTAATATACTTAACGATATTTTCCCGTTTTACGTGTCTCTGTGACTTAAAATTTAATACTGAACGAGAGATATTGCTAAAAATGGAACGTTACATTATTGGCGTAAGAGCTAAAATGCGGCCGTAAAGAATAAATCATTCAAAACTCACATTATTTGCTTTGATTGCCTCATCCACTTCTTCCCTCAATTTGTCTTGCACCTCTTGATTCAGAGCTAGAGCATATGTGATGAAAGAAAGTGTGGACGCTGTGGTCTCATAACCGGCCAAAAAGAAAATGACACATTGTGCAACTAGTTCATCATGAGACAAACCTACAAAAAGAAATGGGATTTTAAAATAATCCAGAATTTTTAACTTTAACACTTCAAATATAAAACGATCAACTGCACTATTCAGATGTATGGAAAAATGGTAAAATCACAGATTTTCCCCAATTAAAATTTATAGCTTCATAATTTTTATTATTTTGTTTCATAAAATGCATCATAAAACCAAATATTAATTATCCTAATAAAAAAATTAACCAACTTTCCGCTGCAGAAAAAAAATCATGCAAAACTTTTCAATATCTTACAAACAGTGAAATAAGCAAAAAATAACATGAAAGTAACTCGAAAAAACATAAAATTCCGCGCAGAATTTTAATCTGCAGAATAGCTTTATCAAAAAAATCAATAAAAACGTATTATATATATAAAAAATGACAATGAAATATGCCAATCTCTTAAAAATAGTGACTTTAGAAATACGATGAAAAATTGTTGCCAAACCCATATTTCTAAAAGAATGAAACTATTCAAAATGATGCGATTTTATCAAACGTCTATCAACAACAGGAAAATTGTTGCCGAAATCACATTTTTAAAGATGTGAGAAGTGTTTTCGGAAGCTTCATTAAAACAAATTTTAAAAAATACAAAACATTATCATTTTTCCAAAATTCTTTTTGTTAAAGCAGTCGCAAGGATGAAAGTTTAACGTGTCCAAAAATCAAAGAAAAATAAACTTTTTTTATAAAAAATCCCGTTGATAAGGTGTTAAGCTCCCTTTGTTAAATAAATTCGTATTTAATCAATTTATTGAAACACGAAAATTGTTTAAGTTCGTAAAATAGCTAAGTGTCTACGTTTCATGACGATGTGAAAATGAAGTATGTAGAGTAAAATCTCGCTTTTCTATAGCCCATTATGTCTCAAAATGACGCGATTTCATCCCAAAACATAAAATAAAAAAATTCTAATTCTAATTTCGAAAAATTCGCTTGTCTAGATGCACCTATGTACCAAATTTCGTAGCCGTGGGTCTATTAGCTTACGCGTAGCGCGAACGAAAGGCACACACACAGACTCTTTCTTTTATTATATGTAGAGATAGAGATTTCACTGAATATAATTAAAAATTTGTGAAAGCCAATAATTAAAAACGTGTTAAAAACTCTCACTGAAATTCATTCCTTAATATTACGTCAGTAACATAATGTTGATCAGAAATCTTTTAAATTTAAAACGTTAATTAATGAAAAGTATAAACATTTTAAACAATACGTTCACAGATACTATTATAATAGTAAATAAAAATGTTCCCTCTGTATTAATTTTGTTCGAAGTACATTTAATTTCAGTAAAAGTAGTTTCCACATTTGTGATATAGTCCGTATTTACTCAGTTGTCAGTGATTTGAATTCTTCAGTAACTTTTACCATAAATGCGTAAAATGGTTCCTCGATGTAACTATACAAGAAGTTCAGATATTTAATGTCTAAGAAATGGTAAACTCGATAAAAGAGTTTGAAAATCTCCAAACTACGTTATCGAGAAATTCCTCTTCCTCTTGTTTAAATTTAGAAACTAACTCAGACAGCCGCCTCTGTGTTTCAAAGTTTGTGTTAAATTGTTAATAATTTTTAATCGATCAAAGATTTATTGGCCACTCTGAATAGGATATTATTACTTATTTTAAAATTCCTAATATTAACTCACACTCTCCCTATATATCTTGTTCAAATTTTTAATCGTTAATAAAATACTTTCCATACATCCATTCAAGTTCAAATACTTTTTTTTAAACTTGTAGTGGATGACACTTGATGTTAATATAGTTTTTTCACATATTAAACATTTTTTAATTTTTAAATTTAAAAATTTTGTTTTATATTTTTTATTTTTTTTTTAATTTTCTGTGTTGACCTAAGTAGAAATTGACTTAAAAATTTTTTATATTACTTGTTTATGATAAAACATGCAAATGCCACAGTTGGGGACTTCGCAAAAGAAAAAGGCTAATATTTAAGTTTATGCAAGAGGAAAACTACAAATGCTTCATGTAGTCACCCTGTTCAGTCGCCAGAAATAGAATTTGAGGCAAACTACTAGTGTTTCAATAATTGTTTCGGCTCCCTACCTGGCTTAGCCACCTTATAGCTTTGATCAAATTAACAATAAAATGCTTTATTTATATATTCAAGAAAATGCAATACTTCAAAATCAAATCCTTTTTATCCTATTTGTCATAGAACACGTTCTTTTCCAAGCATGTACCTAACATGCGAAAGCAAGCATATGTAATTAAACATAGGAACATTAGTTACTTTTATTTGAATAAATTTCTTTGAAAACATGATGTTGATCAACTTCCCCGTAATTTTCTGCAATATCTTCTTTTTCCTTTTCTGACACATCCATTGTTTCTTCTTTCGATACTTCCTTAGAAATGTCCAGCAGCAATTGTAAGAAATCATTCCTGGTCTGATTTAAAAAAAAAAAAAAAAAAAAAAAAAAAACCCATTTGTTACTAGAAATATATATTGTTAAAGTACTATACCTTTTCTTTTTCAATTTAAATAGCATTAATTTTAATTTCTATACATTTTGTATTTTTTAACATTTATTGAAACATTAAAACACTAAGTAATTTGCATTTATAAAACTTGATTTAAAACATAAATGCAGGAAAAAACATCCGCGTTTATTTTATGAATAAATTGTTTCTCAGATGTATGACAACTCTCACAAGCTCACAAAACTCTGAGCTAAACAGATTGTGACAGAAAGCATTCCATTCATTGCAATGGACTGAAGGCTTGCACTTTCTACAATCGATGTCAGAGACTGCAATGCTTAGAATAGAAAGACATCGAGATTCATAAATAAATAAAAACAGATCATGAACCCCAAAAGAAACCATTCGAAATCTGAGGATACACAACGGTGAGAATTTCGTTCGCTGATACCTCGCTGAAATCCATCTGGAAAGCAGTACTGTAGTACAAGAATTTGAAGAAAATGTAAGATTTTTATTATGTCCAATTTTACATTCCGTTAATTACTAATAACAAACATGATTAATGCTCCAGGAAATCTACAAAATAGAGCTCATTAATTTACATTGTCATATAAATCTTAGATTTGAAGGTACAGATTTTAATAATTTTATTCATGCTTGTCAAAAGATATGTACCCTCAGTTACGAAATTTTTCAATAAAAAAATAGTTGTGCTTTCGAATATACTAATATGTAACACTTTTTCCTCCGTAAATGAAAATCAATAAGCCTAAACCAGATTGAAAGATGAACATCTACAGTTCGTGATAAAGATAGTTTCAAGCAATTTTTCTAAAAAGTGACAATTTTTCTCACACGTCCTGAAGTGTTTTAGTTAATAATTAGAAATAAAATTTATAATTAGTTACCTACAATTATAAGTATTTTTCTGTACGTGTCAAAGAAAAGCTTAATGACTAGAAAAAAGAAAGTAAGTTATCATTATTTATTGTCCTACTTGGTAAGTTTTTGAGTGATTAATTTAATATCTCATTTCGAAATAAATGTCAGTTTAAAAATTTAATACTTAGCTGTGAACGTGTTTGAATTATATAATATAGTATAATCAATAGAAATTTCTTGCAGATATTAACTTTTAAACTTTAGGCAAAAAACAAGTATAAATTTGAATATTTCTTTCTGTCATTATTATTATTGCTTGCATAGGTTTTGATAGGTATTTAATAAATAAAATTTGAAATACAGTATAAAAAATTTGATTTTGTTTTTAAAAAAAATGTTTTATCTTGTTAAAATTATTCCGCTTAATTTGACTGCTTTCATAACGTGCGTGCAGTTTGAATTTGAGACCATTGCTGCAGGGTATTCGCCGAAAACATGGCGGACAAAAATATAGCGCAAAAAACAAAGCAAGACTTAAATAGCGTCATACAAAGCATTGCGGAAGAAATCATTGTAATACAAAACATCTCAGTTCTAAAATATTGTGATGTAAATCATCACGGTAGAAAATAAAGTGATGCAAAAATTTCAGCTTTAAAACATCACAAAACATCGTGGTAAGAAATAAAGCACCTCAATCATCGCGTGATGATAAAATTATAGCATGCGTTTACTGATTACCAAAATGTTTAGTGAATTTGCGCATAAGATTTGTCATCACAAGAAGTAATTAATATTTTTACTTGTATATTTCATATTTTTAACTAATAAATGTTTTCTGAAAAATAAAGAAAACGCTAAAGCATTCGAAACCTGGAAATTAATTAAAATTAATGTTATGTATAGCAGTTAATAGACTAGCAAACTTATGTTACAAAGTCATTACTTAATTAATGTTACAAAGTCTTTATAAAGACGTATGTCTTTATAAAGTAGATTTTCATGAAACAATGTAGTATAAAATGATTAGAAAACTGCAGGCATACAAATATAAAATTCAAAATTATATTTTCTGCTGTACATAGCATTCATTTTTACTAATTTCCAGATTTGAATGCTTAAGTTTCCTTCTTGCTTTTTCAATGAACATTTTTAGTTAATATAAAAATACGAAATATAGAGGCAAAAATACTACTTATTTTTTGTGCTCCCAAATGAAAGCACAAAAATTCACTTTAATTTTTTCAGGCAAAAAACGTAGGTGTTTTACTTTTTACCAAAGTATTTTATACGACGATGTTTTTTCCTTGTTTTTTTTTCCACCCACAATGTTTTGTTTACAGCAATATTTTCCTCTTCCGTTGTTTTCTCCGCGATGTTTTCACCTTTAATCCATTGCAAAGCATCATAATGGCTACCAAAGACATGGTGTGGGATGCTATCACATTTCATTTCCACTTTCGTTTTCTAAGAACTGCATGCTCTGCGAATGGATAGCATACATTCGTAAAGTGTTGAAAGCAAAAGTTTCAACATTGCTACAAAAATCATCCTAGAGCTACATTTCAGGAAGAAAATCCTATACTTCCTATAGTTACTGTGCGTCATTTCTTGGGTGACCATCAATCATCAATATTTTTCGGGCCCCTGTTAATTTCCTATAGGACATGCTAGATATGTTTGCTAAAGGTTTGATCCGTAAATCATTTCGCCCAACTGACGAGACATCGATATGTATTAATTTTTCACTGAATGAAATTCCATATACAACCAACCTAAATCCGTATTGCAACAGCTTTAAATATTATTAAAATCTTGTAATTTAAAATAAATAATTTAATTCGATGAACATTAAGGTATTTGTGAATGGCAATATTTGAAACCAGGCTCCAGTGCCACGTGCGACTGTCGCACGAAGAATATAATTTATTTTTAAAATGTTAGAATTCTTTCTTCTTCTTGTTTTGTATGTCGCCATTTTGAGTGCTAAATAAAGTTTTTTCTGTGTTCCATCATTGGAGTTGCTTCATATTGCCAAAGAAGTATCACAGTCATAATTATTTTGGAGGCACCGGCGAGATCGAATAATCGTGCGTATTTTTATTTTATTAGTTCATCACTGAACATAATATTAGCGATACCAGATTATTACTTCCTGTTAATATTGAATTGTGTTATTTTACTACCGTATCGGATATTATTTTTAATATTCATTTTAGTTGTCCAGACAGTAGATATATATATTGCTCTATGTTGTTATTCTTATTTTAGTGACAATTAATGTGGTAGAGAGAATGAACTTCATATAATTAAATATTTCTTTTTTGAGGTATACGTATTTAACAGAGTGCATTTAATTTCGTGATTACTGACTGCATTAATTAATTAAAGTATTTGAATTGGGTGCTACTTTGGTAGACGGTTGCACAGATTTTTGGCGATTTACATAGGCGCGGTTTTAATAGTCATCAGCCATCTTGAAAAATGCTGTTTTTACGCATTTTGCGCATATAGTAAAGTATTAGAAACTTTAAAAAAATAAATATCGTTAAAAATAATGGATTAATTTTTTGTTGAAAACGTTGTTTTTTAAGATGGCTGGCAAATGTAAATAAATACATTTACTAAGAGTATAAAATGCTAAAGCAAGGTTAAATTATTACTTTCATATAATAGAATAAAAACACCGTTATAAAAACAGTGCCCAACATTTAACGGGAGTAAAATATTGCTTAAATTGAATATCGAATTAAAAACATCATACCAACGCTTAAAAGAATTAAAATATTACTTAAATAAGTTTTATAGGATTTAATTATTAAACATTAAAACATATGAGGCATTAAATAACTCAGGAATTTTTGAAAATATTGTATTCATTTTTTAATAAAAGTTGAAGTATGCAATTACAAAGTAAAAGAAAATTATGTACTTAGATTTTTTTAAAGTATTTTACGTGTCGTATATTGATAAGTACCAGAAAAAAAAACGATCTTCATGTGTGATCCACATCTCTCGCACTTCATTGGAGAAGCAATTAGCGAGGTTTTCTCCAAAAATTTAAAATAAATTTCCTCTGATGCTATTAATAATTTATAAATAAATCTTTGATTAGGAAAGCCATGTTGGACAAAATAAGGTCTCAAAGGACAATTTTTTTTTATTCCGATACTAATAATTTTTGGTAATTACCAATAACAACATTCATCTTCGAAACGAACATATTCATTCCATTTGAAATCTGAGGAATTCGAAGAGATGAATAATAAAATTTTAAAATGGCGCGGTAATGCACAAATATTCAGTAACCAATAAGAGGGCTGATTACATTACGCATAGAATTAAAATTATTTAAATATTCATTCATAATAAAATCATTTTTAAAACAAACGCAAAATTAAATTGTATTTTAATATTTAACAGCCATAAATAATGTTTAAAACATTAGATTAAATTTATAGATATTAATAAAACCAATTACGTTTTAAGTAAAGTGACGTCATTGATTACATCATCCACAACATAAAATTATATAAAATATTATAAACAACAAAATTTTTATTTCAAATAAAAATGCAAAATTAAATTAATTTTTAATATTTAAAAGCCATAAATAATATTTAAAACACGGAATTTATGCATAATAAAACGCATTATTTTTTAAATAAAATGACAACAAAGTATCGGTTACCATAAATAACTTATCCAGCAATGGGTTTACCATAAGTCGTATTACTCGCCAAAAGAAAAATTGCCAAAATTCGTGCAACCGTCTACCAAAGTAGCACCTTGAATTGAGCTATTTTGAGGAAGTATAAAGAACACAGTGTTCGTTAATTTTAAACATAGAAACAACGTTAAGACACACTGCATTAGTTGTATTAGTGTACTGTATTAGTGTACTGTTGTTGTTTGACTTCTGTATTAATAGAAACAATGTCTTACTTAGGAAGAGCTCGTAAGGAAGATTTGCAAAATCTCGCGGCTGAACTGGGAGTTCATGTGACTGCAGATTTAAAAATAGTCGATTTAAAACAGAGAATTGTTGAAAGTAGAGATTATGATGAAGTATTCGTCAAAGGAATTTTAGACACAATAATAGAAGAACGGAAAGAGAGGGAGGAAAAAAAAGAACGGAAAGAGAGGGAGGAAAGAGAAGAACGTAGAAGACAGGAAGAAGCAGAAGAGCGGAGAAGGAACGAACAGTATGAATTAGAGAGATTAAGACTTGAAGCAGAGACAAAGTCTCAAAATAACGGACAGATCCAGCCGAAAACGGAGCTGCGTCACCTTATGCAGAAATTCGATGAGAAGAAAGGAGATATCAGTCTATATTTACTATTGTTTGAAAGGCAAGCAGAATGGGATCAAATCGATAAAGAAGAATTTGTATCTCATTTACTAGGACTACTTCCTTACGAAGTAACCCAGTTAATAGCTAGAGAACCCTCCGATAAAGCTAAAGACTATGAACACGTGAAAACTTTATTGTTAAGACGGTTTAAACTAAGCCCGGAAAAGTTTAGGCAGAAATTTATGAAACATCAAAAGAGTACCGAATCCACATGGTTGGATTTCAATTATGAAATATAAAATTATTGCAAGGAATGGGTGACTAGTCTAGGAGTTAAGACTTTTGATCAATTGCTAGATTTGATGGTGATTGACCTACTTAAACGTCGAGTTCCTCCTGAAATTCGAGATCATTTTCTTGATGAGTGGGTAGAGATGATTTCATCTAAAAAATTAACTAAAAACCTTGATGCCTATGAAAACATTTGCGGAAACTTTCAAAAAACGCCTGTAGTGGATCGGCAGAAAGAAAGATACAATGCACTAAATCAAGGTAAATTAAGTTCAGATAATAGAAATAAAACTGAAAAAAATTGTCATCAGGATTTAATTCTCAAAGCTGGTTTCATAGTCCTAGAAGTCCACATCCAGACGATAAATATGAAAAACGAAAGACGCCACAATGCTATCAGTGTGGGTCCTATCAACATTTAAGACTCCAATGTCCAAAACTTAAGAATAGTGCTGAATCTCCTGCTAATCTTAACAGAATTAGTGCAAAACCAGAGGATAAATTTCTATTACCTTATACTAGTATGAATTACGTTAATGGTCATAAAATTTCTATATTAAGTGTTACGAATTTGGTATTTAAAAAGCTAATGTTAGTGCAATTATAAATTAAATGGTTTTATTTCTCGCGCATTGCAGCGCGTGACGAATATTAAAAGAAAGCTAAGCCGGAAAATTGAAAATACAAGAGCGCGTGCATTAAATAAATAAATATCTCTTTTTGATTTCGAGAAAGTACTGGAAAATTCTAGCGCGTGATTTTAAAATCTTATAAAAGGAGGAAAACATCTCAGTTTGTAGTAGTTGCTTAGTTTGTTGTTGTTTAGAAAAACTGCTCTTGTTGATTGTAGCGAATTCGCGGATTAGCGTTCTTTAGCTGTTTTGAATTACGTTCTATTAGACATTTGAGTAGTTAAAAGATAACTACTTTGAGATATTGTAATACTGCATGATAATTTGAGAAAATTTAAGCATTTTTTTGTTGTGATAATAATAAATTTTTGTTCGTTTTTCATCGGACTTGTGCATTCATTTCATAACGAACCCGTACGCACGCAACAATTTTTGGTGTCAGGAGTGGGGTTTGAATGCCAATAACAAGAGCGATGGAAGAACAATTCAGGCAAATGATGACTGCATTTGCTGCTTTCCAAGAAAAGATGGAAGAGGCCAGGAATCCGTTAAGGACGAAATAAAAGCCGTTCAAGCTGGTCAAGAAGAAATGAAAAGAGAAATTACCTGCATAATAGAAAATAAATTTGAAGCTATAGAAGGCAGAATTGACACAGTTGAAAATAAAGTTGGACAAATTGAAAAAAAAAGTTTCTTCCGTAAGAGATCAAATTGAAGAAAGAGTTTCTTCGGTGAAAGAAGAAATAGAAGAAAAAGTTTCTTCTGTAAAAGAACATATAGAAGGGAGAGTTTCTGCTGTGGAGGAACGAATTGAAGGAAGAGTTTGTGCCGTCCAACACCAAATCGAACAACAAATTGATGATAGGGTTTCTGCAGTAGCCAAAGAAGTGGATATTTTAAAGAAATTCGTAGCGACGGCAGAGAATAATAGTGATGGTTTTAAATTCTTACCGATGCCTACTCGTCCATCTCTGAAGCTATCCACATATGATGGGAAGACATCCTGGCAAGTGTATAAAACACAATTTGCTATAGTGGCGGATGCGAATGGATAGGATTCCCAAACTAAGGCCTGTCATCTCGCCGCTTCTTTGAGAGCAGACGCAGCGGATATCCTTCAGACTCTTCCCGAAAACAAAAGGTCAGATTTCGAAGCTCTGTCCGGCGCCTTGGAGCTGCGCTTTGGGGAGAAGTGTTTAAAAGACTACAGCAGGCTCCAATTAAAATCTCGTCAACAGAAGACTACCGAAACACTTCAGGAGCTCGCCACGGATGTTGAAAGGCTGTCCCATCTCGCCTTTTCGGAATGCCCGACAGAAACAAGGGAAATCCTGTCCTTGCAATACTTTATCGACGGCATCCAGGATACTGAAATACAGAAAGCTCTACGAATGGCGGATGTAAAAGAATTAAAAAGCGCTCTAGTATACGCCATGAAATTCGAGGCAGCCCAGCAAGCCACTCGTCGAGACCGCCACCCAGTCAGAGCTGCTCAAGTCCAAGAGCCAGGGGATCAAGTCACCGCTCGTCTAGACGATTTAACTAGACAACTGAACGCCTTGAGATGGAATATTGGTGAGAAGAAACCGACCGTTAAGTGCTGGAACTGCGGTGCTGAAGGACACATGCGACGAAACTGCAGAATAACCCAGGGTACGGATGTTAAGACCGCTTCTAACAAGCAGCAGGGAAACTAATTATTGGCCATCTCGCGGGGCGGAGGTTTCCAGATAATGAAAAGCCCCCGTTTAAAGCGCTTCAGATTTCTGCAGTGAGAGGCGGCAGTAATGAACTTTTCATAATAGGACATATTAATGGAATTCCGTGCAATATGACTATAGATACAGGAGCCAACGTTACCATCATCCGAAAAGATTTGGCTCAACCACTAGGAAACAAACTTATCTAGACGCCGCCCTGCGTTACCCTCCAGACTGTTTCCGGTGAGAAGATCGACATCGACGGAAAAGTAAATGTTAACATCACGTTTGGAAGTACCGCTTACCATCACACCGCATATGTAGCAGAGATCACTGATTCTTGCATACTCGGATTTGACTTTCTAAGTAAATACAATTTTTCCTTGGATTTTAAAAATAACGAATTGCATTCTACATCTGAGGACATAGCGTTATTTCTAGATAATGATGAAGAAGTTAAATCTGTCCATAAAATCATTGCACAAGACAATATCACAATACCGGCAAGAACAGAAATTTTACTTCCTGGATCCATAGCCGGAAACAGAAATTTCCGCTACGGCATCATAGAATATCCCAATAACTGTAATAACCCAAAAGGAGTACTACTTCCTGGATCCATAGCCGAAAACAGAAATTTCCGCTACGGCATCATAGAATATCCCAATAACTGTAATAGCCCAAAAGGAGTACTAGAGCCTCAACACTCGTCGACCTATCCAGAACGGTTATTTCGGTGAGAGTCGCCAATGTAACTGAGAAGGGGAGAATTATTAAGAAAGGTGAAGTGGTTGCAGCATGTACTCCAATAACCAGCGTTGAAAGAAAGAGTAACATCCCAGAACCCGTGTCCTCAGAGAGCATTACATCGGAGTTATTGCAGAATGCACAATTAAACGATAAAGAGAGAAATGTTGCCGATCGTTTCATTAAAGATCTTCAAGTTGTTTTCTCCCGCTCGTCTTCTGACGTGGGTCGAACTAGTTTGACACAACATAGAATCGATACCGGCGATCATCCCCCGATCAAGCAACATCCAAGACGTCTACCGTTTGTTAAACAGGAAGAGGTGCGAACACTGTTAAAAGATATGGAAGAAGGCGATGTCATCGAGCCTTCAGCGAGTTCATGGGCATCTCCCATCGTTCTCGTCAGAAAGAAAGACGGCTCAACAAGATTTTGCGTTGACTATCGCCGGTTGAATGAGGTTACGAAGAAAGACAGTTACCCTCTTCCTAGAATTGATAACATTCTAGACACTCTTTCTGGAAGCAAGTGGTTCTCAACACTTGATTTAAAGAGTGGGTATTGGCAGGTAGAAATCCATCCTGATGACCGAGAAAAGACGGCATTTACTACGGGACAAGGGCTTTGGCAATTCAAGGTGATGCCGTTTGGACTGTGTAATGCGCCGGCAACATTCGAACGCCTCATGGAGACTGTTTTGAAAGGCCTTTCCTACGAAGCCTGCCTGATATACCTGGACGACATCATCATCGTCGGAAAGAGTTTTGAAGAACATTTAGAAAATCTTAGGAAGGTGCTTCAGAAACTGAGAGAAGCCAATCTGAAGCTGAGTCCCGCTAAATGCAAATTGTTCCGAAAGGAAGTGACTTACCTGGGACATGTCATCTCTGCAGAAGGTGTACGCACGGATCCTGAAAAGGTATCAGCGGTTAAATCCTGGAAACGTCCCGAAAATGTCCATCAGCTGAGAAGCTTCCTAGGGCTTTGCACCTACTATAGGAGATTCGTGAAGGACTTTTCTTCCATCGCAAGACCCCTTCACAAGCTGACAGAGAGCAAGCAAACGTTTTTGTGGACAAAAGAATGCGAGGATGCATTTAGCGACTTAAAGGAATCTTTAACATCTGCTCCAATCCTGACGTATCCTCAGCTCGACAGACCATTTATTCTCGACACGGAGGCGAGCAATGAAAGTGCCGGTGCGGTTTTGTCCCAAGAAATAGACGGACAAGAACGTGTAGTAGCGTACTGGAGCAAATGCCTGTCTAAACCGGAGAGGAATTACTGTGTCACCAGGAAAGAATTGCTCGCCATAGTCAAAGCTGTAGAACATTTCCATCATTATCTATACGGCAGAAAATTCCTCCTCCGCACGGACCATGCCTCATTGGCCTGGTTTTTAAATTTCAAGAATCCTGAGGGTCAAATAGCCAGGTGGATACAGAGACTCCAAGAATATGACATCAGCTATCCGTCATCGTAAGGAATCATCACACGGGAACGCCGACGCCCTGTCTAGACGACCTTACCCAGAAAGCTGCCGATATTGTTCCAGGGTGGAAGCGAAATACGAGCTGCTGACTCCGGTCGCAAGACAAATTACAACATCAACATCGGCTGATCGAGACCCGTGGAGTGATCATGAAGTCAGGAAAGACCAACTGGAAGACCGCGACATTAAACCCATAATTGATTTAATGGAGTCATCAAACAGAAAACCTACTTGGCAGGACATTTCTATCTGTAGTCCTACAACAAAACAATACTGGGCACTCTGGGATTCACTTCACATTCAAAACGGCGTCTTATACCGGAAATTCGAATCGGATGATGGGAAGACGTTCCGATGGCAACTGATATTTCCAAGATCCCGGATTCCTGATGTCCTTAAAGAACTACATAACAGCCCTACAGGAGGTCACTTTGGAATTATGAAGACCTTACAGAGAGTTCGTGAGCGCTTTTACTGGAATAATGCAAAGGATGACGTGCAAAAGTGGTGCCGATCTTGCGATGCCTGTGCAGGTCGGAAAGGAACGACGAAACGCAGCCGAGGCAAGCTGCAACGTTACAACGTAGGTGCGCCGTTTGAACGTATCGCCTTTGACATCTTGGGACCTCTGCCACGAACAGATGATGGCCACAAATACATACTCGTTGTCATTGATTACTTCACCAAGTGGCCTGAAGCTTATCCTATTCCTGATCAAGAGGCTGTCACAGTAGCTGAGGTAATGATACAGCACTGGATTTCCAGGTTCGGAGTCCCTCTTCAGTTACATTCCGATCAGGGAAGGAATTTTGCCTCGGCAGTAATCAAAGAACTATGCAAACTACTCGGCATTGACAAAACTCACACGACGCAATTGCATCCCCAGTCGGACGGCATGGTAGAAAGGTTCAATCGAACCATCCTTAATAACCTCTCATTAGTGGTTTCCAGAAACCAACAGGACTGGGACAAGAAATTACCACTCTTTTTACTGGCTTACCGCAGTGCTGTCCACGAGACTACCGGCTATACTCCATCACAGATGCTCTTCGGTCGTGACCTTCGTCTGCCTTCTGATCTCTTGTTTGGTCGCCCTCCGGATGCTCCTTCATCGTATGAGGAATATATTCAAGATCTACAGGCCCGGTTTGAAGTGATGCACAACTTTGCACGAGAGCGAGTCAACTTGGCGACGGAGAAGATGAAGACCCGATACGACACAAGAGCTACTGAACATCAATTCCACGAAGGAGACAAGGTGTGCTTGTGGAATCCGACTCGACGGAAGGGACTCTGTAAGAAATTACAGGCACCTTGGGATGGTCCGTACACGGTCCTAAACAGGCTGAATGACGTCGTGGTTCGGATCAGTAAGTCTTCGAACTCTAAACCTAAAGTCGTTCATTACGACAGATTAGCTCATTACTATGGCCATAGTACGTAATGTAAATAATTGTAAATAGTATAAAACCATGGTCCTTTTTGTTTTTAAATGTGTATTTGATTTGATTTGTATTTAGTATTTGATTTGTATTTGATAGCATTTGATTTGTTTTATTTATTGCATTTATTGTTCATGTTGTTTATTATTGTAATGTAATGCTTATTAATGCATTTATGCCACAGTTGTAAGTTTAGCTTCCTGTCCAGGGATTGTACTGCCCGGGACGTGCAGTCCTTGGGAAGGGGGCAGTGTTACGAATTTGGTATTTAAAAAGCTAATGTTAGTGCAATTATAAATTAAATGGTTTTATTTCTCGCGCAGTGCAGCGCGTGACGAATATTAAAAGAAAGCTAAGCCGGAAAATTGAAAATACCAGAGCGCGTGCATTAAATAAATAAATATCTCTTTTTGATTTCGAGAAAGTACTGGAAAATTCTAGCGCGTGATTTTAAAATCTTATAAAAGGAGGAAAACATCTCAGTTTGTAGTAGTTGCTTAGTTTGTTGTTGTTTAGAAAAACTGCTCTTGTTGATTGTAGCGAATTCGCGGATTAGCGTTCTTTAGCTGTTTTGAATTACGTTCTATTAGACATTTGAGTAGTTAAAAGATAACTACTGTGAGATATTGTAATACTGCATGATAATTTGAGAAAATTTAAGAATTTTTTGTTGTGATAATAATAAATTTTTGTTCGTTTTTCATCGGACTTGTGCATTCATTTCATAACGAACCCGTACGCACGCAAAATAAGGGATTCAAGTGCTAGTATTGATATACGCTGGTGTGCAAAAATTAAGGACGAATTCGAAAAATTAGCATATCAGCTGAACGAAGAGGCAGAGTGGACAGAAAGACCAATCAGGAGATTAAGTAAGGTGATGTACGGTAGAACATGCGCAGATATGCAGGTAGACGTAATGAGGGAGTGTCTGAGTAGTATAAAGCATGCTGTCGGTGTAAGATCAGTATTTCTGGCAAAGAGATTGCACGCCGTATAGCAGTTAAAATCACACCGAGATGCTGCCTCAGCAAGAAATGGCAAATAATCAATCTGTTAGACGACATCTGGATGCTTTTACCCGAGGTTGAATCATTGGGAAGTTGGAGGAAGGCCGCAGTGTGACAAGTGTGGCTGCAAAGTTCGGAATTGCTCAGAGCATCGTTTCACGACTTTGGAGAGAATTTCAAACTACAGGAACAGCTATCCGGGGGTTTAGTAGTGGTCGTCCACGAGGAACCACACCCGCAGATGACCGGTATATTGCCTTACAGGCCAGAAGAAACAGGCGGCAGACAGCGGGAGAAATCGCTAGATACATGACACAGGCGACATGACGACCGATATCGCTTTTTACCGTGGCCAGAAGACTGCACAGTGGTGGTCTGTTTGCACGACGCCCTGTACGGTGTGTACCTCTAACGCCTGCCCATCGGAGAAGGCGTTCTCTGTGGTGCCGGGAACACCGGAATTGGAGAGACAATGAATGGGGACGAGTACTCTTTACAGATGAGAGCAGATTCAGTCTGAGTAGCGATTCTCATCGCATACTCATCTGGAGAGAGCGGGAAAGCCGCAATCATCCCTCGAACATCATTGAAAGGGACAGGTATGGAGGTGGCGGTGTTCTCGTTTGGGGAGGCATCATGCTTGGTAGTCGTACAGACCTTCACATCTTCGACGCAGATTCAGTCAACGGGACCCGTTATTGTAACGAGATTCTTCTTCCATATGTGCGTCTTTTCAGAGGCGCTATGGGTCCGCAGTTCCTTTTCATCGACGACAATGCATCATGTCATCGCACAGTAGCTGCCGAACAGCTCTTAGAGAGTGAGGATATTGAACGTATGGATTGGCCGGCACAATCTCCGGATCTCGATCCCATCGAGCATGTATGGGATTTTCTAGGCAGACGCTTGGCAGCTCGTACCTTACCACCAGTAACGATTCTGGAGCTTCGATTGGCGCTGCAAGACGAATGGGCAGCAATGCCTCAACAACTCATTGACACCCTCATTCTCAGCATGGGCAGACGCTGTGAAACCTGCCTAACAGTCAGGGAAGATCATATCCCCTATTAAAGACCGGATGTTTCTTGCTGGACACCCATCACAGGGATTTTTCGGCCTTCAGTTGCATGGCGCTCCATGCTACTTTTTCAATAAAGCTTCTTTTTATCCCTCTGATTTCTCTTTTAGTAAGTGTTGCTTACATTACTCATGTCCTTACGTATTGGGGATCTTACGGTATTAAATGTGTTGATGTGGAAAGCTTTTGTACAAAGTTATATTGAAAAAACCGTCTCGTCCTTAATTTTTGCACACCAGTGTAGTTTGTCGCAAATACATCACGCCGGAAATGCTGACAGGTAAAAATGTGTGAGTGCAACAGCCATTAGATTTGAATCCAACCTGTTTGCCATTGGCTGAGATCGACCTACATTGCGATCTTGGGCGAGTAATAACTAGGGCTACCATTATTAGAAATGGGTATTTATTAGGCAATCGAACTTTTGCACTGTTGAATAAACAAAGAAAGGAACCTGATAGTCATCCTCACCAGGTTAATGCCGTCTCTACTAGAGCTCTAAGGAAAAGAAAAATAGCTGAAGAAAAGATCTTGGAACCGACGAAGGAAGAAAATAAAGCATCCAGAGATATCTTTGAAGAAGAAGTTAAATCACCGGAATTAAACGTGGAAGATGTTCACGAAAATTTGAAAAACGATAAAGAAATTAATATTGAGAATCATTTTGCAATGCAGCGTTATCACCATTCGGTAGAAGTCTCTCCGTTGGGGAAGGGGCTGTAACAGCTTTAAATATTATTAAAATCTTGTAGTTTAAAATAAATAATTTAATTAGATGAATATTAAGGTATTTGTGAATGGCAGTATTTGAAACCAGGCTCCAGTGCCACGTGCGACTCTCGTACGAAGAATGTAATTTATTTTTAAAATGTTAGAATTCTTTCTCCTTCTTGTTTTGTATGTCGCCATTTTGAGTGCTAAATAAAGTTTTTCCGGTGTTCCATCATTGGAGTTGCTTCATATTGCCAAAGAAGTATCACAGTATCAATACTAACACACCGTGTGCAATCAGCTATAAATGTTAAAAGGAAACAAATTATTAAATTTATCATGTCACTTACTGTTTTGAAATTATAAGCATTCATATTTTACACTATTTGATATTCAATAAATTCTTTGTTATAACTCATATCCATAATGGTTTGTAATTTTCTGAACAACAGTATGCTCTCCTTACCTTAGAACTAGGTACACGTCAATTTATTTTAACCTATATCCAGTTAGGTAGTATATTCGCTCTCAGCAGTCAGTTTCAATATTGATATATCTTAAATAATTACTGAATTTTACTGCAGTTATATGCAATTACATTTTTTAATTCGATGAAAACTTTCTCTACTAAAAGTTTCACTTTCTACACAATGACAGTAGTTTCCAAACTGAACGGTCTCTGGGAAAACATTTTGGTGAACTTTGGAAAGTTTTAAACTTTTTTACTTTTGTAATGTTTATTATTACCTCTTGGTTATAATGAATGTATTTATTTATGTATTATTCTTCTGTTACTTTATTTTATGGAATTACTGTATGCAAATATGGAAGTTGATTTTTAATAACTGCGTAACAAAGCTGAAAATCTGAGAAGCAATTTCTATAGTCACCTCATGTTTTCCTTCTTTACCATGCCTATTAAAAGACTTTATCAAATCATCATAAATGCTTATATCATATACAAAAATTTAAAATAAAGCTAATTAAAAATATTTAAACAATACCTGTCCAGTCTTTTTTCTTTCTTCAATTATTTGGAGTGTCACATTCTTAAAGAAAGCTAAGCCAGTTGGCGAAATGACGGATATTTTGAACAATCTCATAATGCTGGGCCATAAAGCTGCAATAAAGAAATCATTGATTTCAGTGCTCAAGTTCCTGATTTCAAAAGCAATTTACAATATAATAGACCGCACTATTATCAAGAATAGCATACATATTCAGTGTAAATACGAAATGCATGTATACACATGGTGATTATGTGTACCTGCAAAGTTTTAATACTGAATCATTTTCAAACTACAAAATTTTAAAACTAAAACCTTTTTTAACTATTTCCTGTTAAGATGCCGTTTATTAATCCGCGATAATGATAACTAAAACACCTGAACTAGCTTTCTTTATAAAATATCTGCTTGCGATTCTTTTTTTTTAATTTTATGTAGTTGATATATACTCAAACCGCGCAATGATATGACCATGAATTTAAACCGTACAACGAAATGTAATAACAATTCCAATTATTTAATACATCTCAAATGAAGACGAAAATAAGCATTTTATTTATGACCCTGAAACAAAACGATAATCATCTGCATGGAAGAAATTATTTTCGTTGGTCACAGAAGTCTCAAGTAAAGAGCATTCTGCTAATAGCTTTTCATTTTCTTGATATAATTCACAAATAAATGTTTACCTGACGTCCTAAAAAGGTGTTTCTCAAGCTGTTTAATTCCTAATCTGAAAGCAACTGAATGCTTGTCTAATATGTTTTTTAAAAATATGTGAGAAAATAGTAAAACAATAATGAAGAGGTTGTGTTATTTCTATATTAATGAATTTAACAGTAAATGCACCATATTAAAATGAGTTACACTGTCACACAAGAATACAATCTAAAAATTCTAACAAAATAAATTTAATGAAAAGGATGAGCTTGTTTTGCTTCTACCAGTTTTCGAATATTCGGCTTCACTTTGGTTAATGACGTTCCCAGATCTCTACGATTAGTTATTTGCAGCCAATTTCTTTTCTGAATATATAATGTGCTACTATACTGAACCCGCGTCCTGCGACGAGCGAAGGGACTATGAGAAATATCTGAGCAGCATTTCATTAAGAAGTGCATTCAGATATCTGTTTCTGCAGTCAAAATTGTTGATATCGAGATTTTAAATTTAAATTCAGCTATTCATTTGCTCATAACAAATTCATCTTCTAAATTTGAAGATGCTTCCAAAATTACATAGGAACATGAATCCAAAAGACAGTCTGGTACATCCGGTTTTAAAATACCTTGAAAAATTCTTGAAGTTCCATGCTTCCAAATGTTGGCAATATTCAAATACATCTTCGTCATTTTTTTTTTTTAGTTGATAAATTTGAAAAGGAGCTAAACTTCTTTCCGTCGCAAGTTTCTTTTATACATGCGTTGGTTCAGAATGGTTATTTCACGATAAAGGATGAAATTAAATTTCCTCTTGACACAGTGTTTATAAGTACATTGTATACATAAAATGCGCGATGGTGTTAGAACTTTTTAAATGTTTTACTGAACTTATTCATATCGCCAAATATTTTGCTAATAAATTTAATATTTCTAACTTCTACACCCTCTTTTACGAAACTGAGAATTTGGGTTCAAAATACATGCAGAATCAAAGCTTTCCGAATTAAATCTTTATTTGCTTCGTACACATATAAACTTCTCGTGCACCACAAATGTACAGCATGAGGCTTACAAGTTAACTAATAGTTAATTAGTTCAATTTAGTAATTAAAACAGCAGTCTACATTTCACAAAAATAGATACGTTCACACTGGCCAAGTCGCACAAAGCTTTGCTTTCAAACATTTCCAACATCTAGCTTGTGGAGATACGTTTTCTTATGCGAAAAGTAAAATCTCACCACAAAGAGCACTTTTTAGAGCGTTGCAGAGACTCACAGAAACCTATAGAGAAAATTATGACTAATAACCATACCATATTCAAAATTGGTCTCCGCATGAATCCATTTTGAATCAACAATCAGGCAGAAATGAAGTTTTGATGTTTTGGGTATTGCTTTCATAGTGCATGTCATTGAAATCACTGTTGCTTTTCAAAATGTCACAGATCTTCCATCTATGCTATTAGTATGGCTCTAGGCCTTTCATAGTATGAAATTTATAAATTCGCTATGAATTTTCAAAAATGAGATTAAAACGCTACAGCCTTCACAAAGCAAAAAATAATTTAACTAATAAACAAATTTAAATATTCACTAGTACGCTTCCTCAAGCATTTGTCTTGTTAAATCATTTAACTGTTATGCATATAATAATAGAATGAAACACATATATCTATGTGTATATGCATGTCTGTATTTTAGAACGGTTCACATTTTTGAAGCAAAAGAACAAACTTAAATCAATATATTTTTATTGACAGCAAAAAAAAAAAATGTGCATTTAGTTTATGTGCAAATAACTTTGCAAGAATAACTATAACATTAAAAGAATCATCTTACAGAGAAGTGAGAAATTAATAAATTTTTAGATTTACTTCTTGTAAATTATTTGCAGTAGTACATTGCGAAGGTATTTTTCTTTTCCTTTTCTTTATTTGCATTTAATGAGAAATACATTTTTCCAAAAAATATGGTTAATTGAATTGAGCAATTAATTGAACTTTCAGTTCATCTTCCTTCTTTTAATCTGATTTATTATAGAACAGTGGTATACTTAAATAAGAAAAAGATATAACAGAATTTGTGAAATATTAAAATATTTTTCAAACACTATTACTCAGAACAGAAGCTTAAAGTCCTAAGAACTAAAGGGGCTTAATTTATATTGAAATATCGTAGATGAAACGAATGATACTCACCAAAAAGTGCTAATCTCCAACTAACAGTACTTCTGAATACACTTCTGGCAGTTTGTACAAATTTATTATTTGGGTCATTGTGTGAATCAATTTTAGTCGAAAAGGCTGAACTAGCAATAACATCCATTGTAAAAGCTCCATAAAGTCTAAAAATAAAAATTAAACTAACACACATGATTTCATTTTATTATATGGGAATAAACAGCATTAATTAGCCTTGACTCCAGTGAATGAGAACTAAACATGAATGGGAAAAAAAATTTTCTACTTTAAAGTATACTCTCTCAAGAATGATTGCAGCTGTCAAAAATAATATGTTAAAAGTATTCATTCGAGCAGCTTGAAGATCATCTTTTAGAAACTGGATTATTTAATTAAGGGAAAACATAGAGGGATTGTCTGCCTTTACCATCACAATTGTGACTGAGAGAGTTCTACAGGATGGATTTTGCTCACATCCGAAATCTGAATATCTTGTAAGCTTCTTCCCATCAATCAACTTCCTAAGTGGCTGTGATTTGAATTCGGAGGAAATTGATCCATTTCAAATTTAAATATTACATCGACACAATATCTAATTGTTGACAAAAAGGGAAACGATATAGGAGAAAACGCTATTTTATACAGTTATTTGAAATGAAGCATTGTAAATGTTCCATATAACAATGTGTCACCAATGTTAGTAGTTATTACAAAGTGAAGTCTATGACGGAAGTGCAACGTTTCTTTTGACGTCAATTCATCATTAGTAAACATGATTATGTACATTCTCAAAATGCTGCATTGGATTCGGTGAAAACACTCGAAATGGGTGCGATACGAAGCAATGAATTCACGAACTTTGCGAATACAAGAAAGGCTTCTGAGAGCGAAAAATACTTATGAATATGGCTAGACTTCCAGCGCACCACGACTCTCTCATTTTAGTAGTGAAATCTAAAAATGCAAAACAAGAAGTAAAGATAGTTCTCAAGAAGTAGGACCTTTTGGCCTAGATGCTATCTAAATCCAGTTATAGGTCAAAAGTGAAAAAGTTAGTAGAAAAAGTTTGTCGTCAATTACGGTTATTGTTGACGACCTGTAAAACTGGGGTATGTTAATTTTCCGTGCATTAGGCCATCTGCCTAAAGTAATTTTCAAAATATTAGTTTGTAATTCGGTAGCACATATTTTCCCCCATTCCTATATTTTATAACAAATGTTTGAAACGAAACAACTGATTTCGCGCCGGCGGTATAAGCGTCAAATCTGTTTTGAAGATGGTTTATATTATACTAAAGTGAAAAAAAAAAGCATTTAAAATTTCTTCGGGTGTCCTTTCAAATTCCTTATGTGGTATTAGCATTTAAACATTGTATTAAATGGTTAAGCAAATATTTTCAACAATTTAGAATCATATTTTGTTTAAAATTGAAATGCACAAGTAAAAGAATAATATTTACGTTTTAGCTTCCACGGGTTCTCCTTTTTCGGCAAATTTTCTAAAATTTTCCACTAACGTTTTAGAGCAATCTTTAAGGATGCTCATCATCTAAAAATGTACATCTTTAATGAGAATAAAATTTTGAATTCAAAAATCCAATAAATCTAAAATAAAACTATAAGGTTCTTTAATTAAGACATAGAGCAAGCATCTACGAACACATGAAGTAAAATACTTTAATACCTCTAAAAACTAAATTTTATACATAGAATTCCGAAAATGAATCACAATTAAGCTCTACTATCGATACACGTTTATAAAAATGCAGGTAACAAAACAAATGATAGTCACTGATTCACAATATTACGGACAAATAAAAAATAGTACATAGAAAATTCAAGCAAATATTAATATTAGTTTACAACGATGTAAATTAATTGTAACAAAATTTACACATTCATTTACCAGAGTTATCTTACAACAATTAAAATTCTCAAACGAAATTTTTTGATCCGGAAAATTCCCTCACTTAGAAGTGGGTCAAAATTAAAAGTGCTTAAAAGTTCAATGACTTATTATCAATTTTTCATTACCTTGTAGTCTTTCTCCCTTTTACCTATTAACTAAGTGTGGAGGAGCCTTGTGGACTACTAAGCGAATAATCGAAAAGTCCAGAAACAGAAGCGTAAAACTCAAGAAGGGTTAATTACGATTTACTACTCAAACTAAAGTTGTACAGACATTCCCTTTCTCAGCATGTACAACAATGCCTCCACTTCGGCTTAAACTTAAAAATATAAGAACTTAACTAATGACTAACTAAGAGATTTATTCGAAGCCAACACAATTCTAAATTAGTTGGCCCCTAAATGTCCAATTAGCTAGCGAAGCTATCTAGGGCCGGTAATACGGCCGAGCGTAGTAACACCTTAGAGAGCCGTGGCACAAAGGCAAACGAGCGCTAGTCAGAAACTTTGATACTCTCTCTCGAAGTCAGTGGAACTTCGACTTAAGCACTACACCTTCTCATCTGCATTAAACACGATACTAAAAACACATTCTTGTAAGGAATTTGTAAGCTGAAACTAGGAGAGATATGAAAGGAGCTTAAAAATAACTGTTATGAACTTAGGATAAACCTTACAACCTTAATGACATTCGAACACATATTTACGCAGTACAGCTTCATTTATTTTAGAAAACAATTTTATAAATATATTTTGATACATATGATAATATAGCGAAGAGAATTTAAACTCTTAACATTGGTTTAAATCGCTCATTGGGGAAACGTAGTAGAAGAGAGTTACTAGAAATAAGGAAGCTTAATCAGAAATGGAATGAAACAAATTGAAAAAAAAAAAATTGCGCGCAATTTCCAGACGCATTCAAAAGCAACAAGTTTTTACTCCTGTCTCATTTTGTATAGACGCAAGGAAAATATATCCCCCTCTAGCTTGGATGTCTCAGGGTTTTGTAATCATCTTTCATGGCAGATGCATACATTTAAATGTCCGAGTCGATTTTTAGCAACGAATGTTGCAAATATCCGAGCCTCATCTTAGATTCATACATAAGCCCAAAAGATTCGGAAATTTCCTGCGTCTTCCCATTGCACAGACAAAAGAGTAGTCGATCGTTTCACTATTCATTTTTATTTCTGTAAACTTTCGAGACTTCTCGCACTCAGCCATGCATGTAGTTTTAGTGCTTTGCCCCATCTCTAATGTCTCTTACTGAAATGATTTACTGTCGTTTGTTACTTTTTGACGTCTTCTAGTTCCTAATCAATACTATTTTTATTGTATTAGTAATTAGGGGAAGCATGCAAGAGCTGTTTATCTTAAAAAAGGTCTTTAAGGAGAATATTCTAAGAGCATGGAATCACATTCAAATTATGAAATACCATACAGCTAACTTCTTCAGCTGCAGAAAACCGCTCTTAGAACAAATTTGCCAACATTCAGTAATTATTTCCACTTGGCTATTTTGGTATTTGTGTTTAATACAAATACCAGTTCTGTTCAACAGAAAAGCATCACCAATAATCACAACAAAATGTAAAAATAAATCAAAAAGTCAAAATATCTTGCATACATCTTTATGACCAAATTTAGAAACTCATAATTTTTAACAAAATTTTTTTAAGTAATTTAAAGAAATAAACAATAATTCTTACTCTCTTAATTTTCCCTGTAGTGAAAGTTGGTGTAACGATAGTTCGAACCCTCTTCCAGTCTTCTCCTCGCAAAGTAGACATCATATTTTCTGTAACTGGGTTGCCAGTACCAATGGGCTAGAGAGAGGAAAAAGACCATTTTTGTGTTACAAAGTTACAACATTTCCTCATAAAACTTAATATAAATGGAATAAATTTTACTTATATTAGGTTTTAGTAATTTTATACTTATTATATCATTTCCAACAAATCACTATTCAAACGTTTCATAATAATATTCTGTAAAAGTAACCAGTTAACCAGTCTGCTAAAATAAAGAATTGTTGCTGAAAAAAAGGTCTAGGTCGGTAATTAACCTGGCAGAGGACCTGTGTAATAGTTAATAAAAAGTACCTAACTTTAAATTCACTCGGATTAAAGTTTTTCCCTCTGAATTTTAATTCACATCTGAAAGAGTTTTCACGGGGTTTTGTTTCCAAATCTCAGACCGAAGTGTTAAATGTGAAATACTAAAAAAAAAATATGTTCATTATTATTATTTAAGAAGTAATAAAAACCTTTCAGTATTTTGATAACTAATCAAAAACGTTTATAATATAAGCACATAATATAATTCCACTGTAAAATTTCTCTCTCCCATTTAACACTATTACCTCTATCTAAAATGATATTTAATAATATTAAAAATTTTTACAGCAAATATGATTGATGATTAGCTTATTTGAATTATGACAAAGCACGCCAGGTCTATCTGCCTCATGAGGAGGGATATCTTCGCAGAGCATGTTTTAAGGGAAAAAAGCTCGTAATCACGTTACATACTGGAAAAGCAATAAAATCTGCTACGCAGACGGCCCGTTCGCTAAGATTTGAACTAGGATAGTGTTCAGGGATTTTACCTTTTCGCCACTGATAGGCTTATAAAAACATGTAGCGTACTGTCTATATATTCGCTCCTTTTTAACACTAAAAGGGTAGATCTAAAAAAACGAAAGGTTACAAGGGTAATAAAGCGCTGGACGATGAGGCCCTGAGAGCAGCCATAAAGAGTGACAGTAGCCAAACATGTGGTGAGCTTGCTGCACACATCCCAGGTATCGGATGAAATGATCAGACTCCATTTGCACCGCGAAAGGCATGCAAGCTGAGAAAGTGGGTGCCCCGCTCATTGTCCGATGCAAACAAGCAACAGTGTGTCGCTGCCTGTTTGTCATTGCTTACTCAGCACTGCAATGCATCCATATTTGATCGAGTACTCACCAGCGATGAAAAGTCTGTCCAGTATGATACACTCAAGCGTTCCATGTCATCACGGGACCATGTTCCTCACATTGCGAGACCGTCTCTTCACCCACGCAAGATCATGCTCTGTATCTGGTAGATTAGTCGCCAAGTGGTGCACTATGAGCTCCTCCCAGTAGGACAAACCATCACGGTAGGCCCGTACTCGCAGCAGTTGGAACGTGTGCATCTGGCACTGATGCATAAAGAGGCAGCATTGGTCAATCGTAAGGGTGTACTCCTCCTCCATGACAATGCGAGGCAGCATGTGCTCGGCAGGCCAGGGTCTGGGCCAGCGACTGGGCTGTGAGACACTACCCCATCCACCATACTCCCCAGGCCAACAGACTACCACCTTTTCCATTCCTTGAACAACCACCTTTGTGGTAGATCCTTCATCAGTCGACCAGACCTCGAAAAGGCTCTCACGGACGTCTTTGCGTCCAAGATTCCTGAGTGTTACCGCGATGGGATCGCACAATTAACCACTCGTTGCCATAAGGCATTGGATGCCGATGGTGATTACTTTGAGGATTAGCGGTGATTATTATTTGTTTTATGACTTTTTCTTTTTGACTGTCGAAAACGGCAAGAATGTTTTTGGTTGCCTTGTACCTTAATTAAAAAGACTTAATATCGGACCTTCATTCATTAGAAAGTTTCGAAACTTACTTGTGAATGGAGCTTTGCGTATATAATAACAAACCTTCAGATTTTTTTTTAACTCCAGGTTAAAAGAAGGCTACATTAAGAATAAAATATATTTAAGAATATATACAAAGAAATAAAATGATTACAGAAGCATCTCATTATTGGGATGAAAACAATTACTTTCGTTTCCGCCGGCCAAAATTATTAATGTCATTTATTCGCGCTCAGTTTGGATTTCTTAGAGGCTTTCAAAATTTTACCTCGTAGAATCTCGTAAGTGATTCAGCTTTTGCTTCATCTTCATTCCTGTCGAAGGCATTTATAGCTAGTTCCAAAACCAAACTCTCTTACTTGGAGCAAGCCCTACAAATTCCGCATGAGTCAGTATAATTTCCACTGCTTTCGTCTTAGGAATAGCATTGCGATAAAGCTACGCTGTACTTCAATAAAACGTCGATCGACTAGAAGTTTCTAATCAGTTTTGCTTATTTATATTGAATTTTAGATTGAATTTCGTTCTTTACTTACCTAACCAATTGATGATGACATGAAATTTTCACCACGTTCAAGCTTTACGTGAGCTCCCAAAATGTAACTCCATTCTCGCTAAGTTATTATAATCTAGTACTATAAATTAAAAGTAAGAAATCAAGATTCCCCTTGATGCTGTTATGAAAATCTGGATTTGAAGCTCAAAACGAAATGAGTGATTTCCCATTTCCTTTTGATGTCTTCAGATGTCAATTGATGTCTTTAGACTCCTTGTGATCATATATTCAAAAGCAAAACGAAACAAAAATTTATAGCTGCAAAACATTATTGCCAATTTCGTTTTACTCAGAAGGTTTGTTGCCATATATTCCATTTACTGATCCAGATTGTGGCACTGACTACCACGATCTGGGGCTTCACATGTAGTGATAGCTCGAGAAAAGTATTTAAATCTGTTTGTCCTTTTTTCTGGCTGTTTATCACGATCAAATCAAAAATTGTATTTCGTAACACTATTTATAATACCGTTGCAACTGGTTTACCACCAGCATGATAGGACATTATAAGTAACTGATTCAAAAAATATCTAAATTCATGTTATTCAAGTCCTTCTATGAGAAATAAAGGTATAACTAATTCTCTCACTCCATACGCAGTAAATATATATAGAATACACTTACAAAATAAGAAAGACAGTTTGCTTTTCTTGCGATCATGATTTGAAATAACAAAGCGAACACTCACTCGTCTCCCGGTAAAAAACTGAAAATCTTTCACAAATATGTCTCTTAATAGAGCTGGATCCGCAACTGAAAGCACGGCTCTGTTACCTTCGTAATGCCTGAAAGACAAGAATTTATCTGACTGCATAATGTTTCCAACATATAAAATCAAATTTATCACTGCATAAAGAGATCTCCGAATAATATAATTCACCCTAAATGGTAAGCAAAATAGATGGTTATCTTTACATAATGTTGCCTCCTGTGGTCGTCTAATGTACTGATGTACAAATGAGATTTCTACTCTAACAGTATCAGCTGTGGGAGCATAAGATAGATGAACCGGAGTCCTATTTATGATCTCACGGGGCAGTTCAGTGCGATGACGACAGTACGTATGGTAGCCTCCATCTATCCTTAGCTATTGAGATAGCGTGTCCATCCAAGACTGGGTTAAGGCCAACAATCAATCTGCCAGAATTTATAAGTTGCTCTTTATAATTTATATGCGAACCTTCTCAGGTGGCCGCAGACCATGAAACACGAATTCCTGGTCCGGAGCCCTGTCCCAGGCTAACAAGATATGTGATAAACGTAACATGAAAACATAACGTATAAATAATATAATAACGCCTTGCCGAAAAAAGAGTTGAGTCAAAAGGGTTGGTCTTGGAGTACTGTAAATACAGTAGCTCGTACTATAATAATAATTCTTTATATTTATTGTTCAATGTTTTATGTTCCAGAAAAGAGTTAAGGCAATTTTAAATTATCATAACGTCTCTAATATAAATGGTACTATTTTTCGCAATTTAATTTTATTCATAGACAAATTTGTACACGCATTCAGTGTGAACGCTATGTGTCACATGAACAACGTATAAGCGATAATAATCAAAGTTCAGACATTATTCATTCTAAAATTTGATACTTTGCATCTTTTAACTGATTATGTCAACAAACGTATAATTCCAGTATCTTTTAACTGGTTATGTCAACAAACGAATACTTCCAGTCTTAAATTCACTATTCATCAGAATGTTTCGAATCTAACAGCCTAATATAATCTGTACACTAGCGTAATAACTTATGGTTTAACTTAATTTAAAACTTAAGAACTTGATGATTTTATACATTCTGACGAATAAACAAAAGATCGTAAGTATTTAGTTATTAAGTTCATAGACTTGTACTTACTGTGATGAAATTAATTCAGATAATTTCCTAATGCCGATCAAATAAAAAAATATTATACTTTTAAAACAGTTTATAATACTCTAGATGAAAACATATACGAAGTCAATAAATTTGCTTTGAAATATGACATACATGTTACATAAAATCAAAATGAAGGGCAATAGTTAGGTAGGTTAAGATAATTTGCAAATATCTGTAAAAATATTTTCCACGCAAGATGAATATGTGTGCAATTCATATATAAATACTTTATTTAAAAAAATTCATCCATTTTTTTAAGTAACGCCCCTAAGCAAACAAAAGGTGACCTTGCCTGATAAAGGATTAGAACATAGCAAAAGGAAATAGTGCTTAGATAAACAGACAACGATTTAGTCTGTTATCATTATTAGAACTTATGCCGACCATTTTTCATTTAAATACGATAATTACAATAATCAATTTATTTTATTGTTTTTAAAGGGGTTTTTTATCGATTTTTTTTATCAAAAAAATCTAATCGTAGATTTGTCGGTACTTGAAAAATCTCTCTTCCAGACACATGATTTTGTCAACATTTTAGAAAATAACTATGACAGTAACTAATGTAATCGCGTTTATTCACCTATTTCGATAACAGTAATCGAATGATAACATTAAATGATGAGAAAAATTATCCTTCAAAATAGCAGCGGAATTTAACTAATTTAATATAAATACAATTAGAAACATCTAAATAAGTATTTCCACAGCATTTTAATTAGAAAGATTAGATAATTATTTATGAATTATTCATAATGTCTTTCATGCAAAAGTTCATTTACGAACTGTTCATAACATTTCTGGAAATAATTTGAAAAATGCTGCAACCCTAATCGTAATACTCGGACGGCATCATTCATTAAAAGAAAACATACCAGGATAAAATTTAAAATTAGGCAAAAAAGGAATTTTACTTTTGAATAGAAGTTTTTAGATGGAAAAAAAATTCTGCATAATTGTTTTTTACTCTTGAAGAGAGACCTGTGTCTCAACGCTCCTCAAAATCGATAGAGTTAACGCATATGTATGTCA
Organism: Stegodyphus dumicola; assembly: GCF_044657685.1. Taxonomy (NCBI): domain Eukaryota; kingdom Metazoa; phylum Arthropoda; class Arachnida; order Araneae; family Eresidae; genus Stegodyphus; species Stegodyphus dumicola. The sequence goes on along the minus strand of NC_140771.1, from coordinate 165,303,010 downwards.
GACTGAGATTACTTTTTTGCCTTATTTTAAATATTTGATTGAAATCGAAATCAAGCCGTTGGAAACTTAATCCTTTACTTGATGATATTTCTCTAACACTTGGCAGTTTTTATAATCTATTTCGACCTTATGTGACGACTTTACTTCAGTTTTATCATATTAACCGAACTGTTGAAAACAATGAGCGAAGTATTTTCGGTGTTTTATTATACAAATGGGCGGGGCATATGCAACTCAATAGCAATATATGCATGATAACACTAACCGCGATCGTAATAAGCGGAGTCTATGGTGGGAATATAATTGGCCTGTTTTCACAACCTCGAAAGCTTTCAAATAAAATTATTACTATGCATATAATTACGCATTATGTTTTGTGTTGAGCTGATACTGATTGTACTGATTTTATACCAAATGATGGAATTTCTTTCGTTAATTTATTATGCATATAATATGTTTATTACCAAACATTTACTGTATGCATGCCGTCTGCAAAAAGAATTACTTAAATTATATAAAATTACTGCAATAGGAATAGAATAAACTTACCCATAAACAAGACCATATTTCTTGTATCTATCCAATTCGACTTCGGATAAAGGCTGCAAAGAGACATATTAGAAGAATAAAAGTAACTTTCTGTTTTCTTTCAGCAGAAGAATTTACAGAACAGGTTACGGTTTTGCACAAACATATTTTGTTTTAATTTTTACAGTGTAGATTATGTTTCTTTGTTTTTCCTTTTATTTTGCAGCTACTAAAGTTTGCTATCAAAAGATTTAGATTTAAGTCCGTAACAAACATGAGAAAATAATCGAAGTCAATAAATTCGCTTTTGAATATCTCTACGAATTAATTTATAAAGTTAGAGAAGTTTTTTCTTTTAACTTGTAGCGCTCCTTCCTTTTATTCTACTAAACTAAGTGTTGAGGAACCTAGTGAACTACTTAAGCGAATAATCGCTTAAGTCCGAGAACAGGAACGTAAATTCCAGAAGGGTTGTTACCCTTTATTTGCTCAAAATAAAGATTTACAGTTGACCCCTTTATCAAAGTGTACAATAAGCCTCCACTTGGGCTTAAACTCAAAATGTAAAACATAAGAACTAACTAAAGACATTTAGCCGAAGTTCACACAGTTCTAAGCTAGTTTGCCGTAGTATTAAATTAGCCAACGAAACTATCAAAAGGCACGTAATACAGCCGAACGTAGCAGCAGTTAGAGAGACGTAGCCGAAAGACAAACTTGCGCTATTCCAGGAATAACTCTCTCTCTCTCGAAATCAGTGGAACTTTGACTTAAATACTTTCAAATTCTCATTTGCATTTAACGCGATTCTAAAACCTCATTCTGGTAAGGAATTGTAAGCTGAAATAGAGAGAGAGACTACGCAGTTAGTAGTTATTTACACTAGATAGGTTCATAAGTACAGTTAATCTGTGATTGGTTAATTTTAGTTACCTTTTTGAAGCAGCGTTATGTAACATGGAAAGATCTCAAATTTGGGAGAACAGATGAATTTAGGGGGAGAGAATAAAATCCAGAATCGTTAATTTTGAGGTCGCCAATCATTCTTAAAGCAGCCATCGTGTTTTGTTATATCTTACATACATATAAATAGAAATAAATAAAGACCATTAGATTTAGTAAGCATTTTTCAGATATTCCAAGCTCAAATTTCGAAACTCATTGTAAATTAAAATTTTAACAACAAGAAATCAATTAAAAATACCAGTGAAAAATATAACGCGATTGGTCGCTACTCTTAGGAAAGCAAATGGAACCACGAATCAGAAGAAAATATCGCAAAAACTGTAAAGAAAACTTCAAAAACCAGTCGAATATTTCTGGTTCGGAATTTACAGGCTCAATTATGAAATGGTGAGAAATTTACTTACAGAGAGATTCCTGGTGGGAAATTTTACATCTCTGACCTCACCAGTCACTCCGTAAGTCTTCCTAAACATTTAAAACTTTTCAGTATTTGACCCCTCTGAATCATTATGATAACAAAATATTTTATTTTTCTGCGTATCTTGTTTGCAGATAATATGACTCGATCGACATTTGAAATTTGGTATCATTTGCACTGACATTTAACAATTCATTAACATCATTTTCATTAGAATTTAGCTTTCTTAAAATCTCCTTCATATTGTCTACGGGTTCGTGGCTGTGTCTCCGGATTATCACTCGGGGTTAGCAGGGAAAAAAGCCATAAATTTATTATAAAAGTAATTACTGGTGCACTACAAAATAAATAGTTGTAAATAGTTCAAGGAGAACGTGGTTTTAAATAATTCCTCCTCAGCGCATGAGAAATATCTTGAAATCCCCAAATGACTCACAAAGTGAAGGCTAAAACTTAATTCTCTGTGAATTAACTCTTTCATCTCTCGGAGCAACGTTTATATAATGTAGCAAGAGCTTCTGGAAGCTTCAAGAAAAATCGATCGCAGGAGTTCCAAAATATGTTCCCCCAAATCTTTTCTTAAAGTCGCTAAGTTGAAAAGAATTTTCCAGATGTTGCCAACTTGGCAATAAATATTGCCTTTAAGACTAACTAAGTAGTGTATTTATCCATATTGTGGTTTACTTAAGCTATTTTTACAGTTTAAACGTCGTTGGCTTTTAAGATCTACAATTCTTTCCAAGAAATACACATTTATATATAAAGCATATGGTCTCAAATTCAATTAAAAATAAAATAAACGCTGAGAGTATTAACAAATAAACAATAACTAAATAATACAATGCACAAAATCAACAATGCAAGCAAATTTATTTTAATATTTATTGAAATTTACAATAATATCATAGATTTTTCATTTCTAATATTCCTCTATTTCATTATGACTTTTTTTCCTACTTAAAACTAACTTCACAATTTCTTTAATTTAGATATTTTACCGTACCATTTCTAAATTTTTCTGATTTGCGGTTTAATATTGGAATAATCGAAGAGTTAAACAGTCCGGATAACTTTATTCAAATAATCGGAATTTCTGTATACGCAGAAAAAGAAACATCAGCAACCAAGAAAATCTCAGAAATGTGATGCATTTTTAATGCATCACATTTCTGAGATGTAATTTTTTAGTTCTTTGTACTTACGCAATGGATTTCAGTCAAAATAATACTTAAGGAATGTCGTAATCATAATGCTTTTTAATACATTGGATTTAATGCAGATTAGAATAATTTAAATTTAACAAATAAATTTCGTGAATTTTAAAGTATTTCACTAGTAAATAAATGAGTTTACCTTTGACATATTTTCAAGAACCGAACCAAATATGGGAAAAGGCTTTACGAATGGAATATCTTTCTTCTTCCAGTAAGAGTGGCTCCTAGTCGAGTATCTGAAGAAAGTATCAAAATAAACAATCAGCAGCAATGGATGCATTTAAATTCATTATATCTACTACTTTTGTAATTTTCAGTACATCATAATGATATAGAAACTGAATTTCTTTATCAATAAGCGTAATAAATGGTTGAAAAAATAATCATGGCGTAGCTAGTGAAACGGACAGGAGCGAGTAAATTCATCCCGCTAAATAAAAGTGCTATTATCAATAATTTCCATAACGATATTATGATCTTTCCTCAAAATCAAAAACAATTTTCAAGATTTAATCTTGTAAGAAACGAAGAACGTGGTGAAATATTAAAAGGGTAGAAAGGTAACAAAAAAGCTAAAATCAAGGGATTCTTTTAGTTTTCTAAAATAACGTCACAGTTTTCAATGCATTAATTTGAAACTATAAAATAAAGTTTTTTTTAAACTTAATCATTCTTTTTCTCAAATAAAAAATGAGCCTTTTGAATAGAAAAATCCTGTTACAAAATTTATCGGAAACTTTTTGTTATATCAAATACAAATTAACCCTTTAACTGTCAAGTTATTTTGATGATTTGGGTACACAAATTGTCAAATTTTTTTATTGGAAAAACCAAATGTAGCCGAAATAAACATCTCCCGATATATAATCGGGTATGACAATACAATGCACTCAAAAAAAAATTACCCCGAGAAATACTCGGGCGTGACATTTTTGAACACCAGTGCTGTGCCCGAGATAATCTCGGGCATGACAGTTAAAAGGTTAAACCCCACACATTTCTTAACATATTCATGACACACGTTGGATTGTTATTAGAATTTAAAGCACATTTTATCACTTCATGGCGTAGATTCCTTGTTATTTTACTGAAAATGTAAATTACAGAAATATGCAGAAAATGGTAGTGTTTCTAAGATCTTTAGAATTTTGAAAGTCAAGTAGGACTTTGAGAAACATTTTGAAGAAAGAGAAAAGCGTAATACGATAATATGAAAGAAAAATAGAAGAATTAGTAAAAGAGTCAATTTTCAGCGAGATATATCCGTCCAAATCAGGTACAACGAGTACCATTGAGCGTTCGTTTAGTGCATTGCACGAAGTAAAAACTTGATTACTCGCAGCAGTCAGAAATAATCATTTGAATGGGGCGTTGTATATATATAAAATAAGCATAGAAAGCTCTTTAAAGAAAGCCTAGAATTAGCAAAGTAACCTCGGTCTAAAATGTTTTAGCACAAATAGAAGAAAATGTATCATAGTGAAAAAAAATATTGAATATTAATTTAAAATAAACGTATTTTCGCAATAATCTGTTTAGCCATTTCTTCCAGTTTTCAACCGTAAACAAATGTCTGCTCAGGCTTATGTACATAATGTCATTAGTCCAAAGGGATTTCAGTCCCGAAGGACTATTGCTTTCGTTTTGGCATTTTGCGTCGGACTCATAAATGTCGGTTCACTTTTCAAACTGTTGCCACAAAATGTTAGAGTCCTGCATTATATTTGAAGAAATTAAATAATGAAAAATCTGCATAAATGATTGTCTATTTCTCGCATTGTGATAAAACAATGGTACATAGAGCCATCGAATTTTGAATGACGAAATCCTACTGCGAATATGGGCATTTGAAATCCCAAATTTGGAATTTGTTTTATTATAGATTTTATATTTTGTAAAACTTTAACGAATTTTTGATTTACAAACTCAATGCTTTAAAAGCGAGAAATGGCAACGTTATATAGAAAAAAAATACTTTTATCTCCAGCTCGCGAGACTGTGTATATCGGAAATTCTAAAGATATGCTTAATTTAACATTATTTTGCGATATTGCTCTTGAACTGAATTTTATGGTTTAAGTGTAAAGAACATGATATTTAATAAATAAAGGTAACACTCAAAACGTTAAAAAAACGCCCCTTTGGACGTAATTTAAAATCTGAAAAATTTCAGATTTTTTTAGTCCAAAGGGATTTGAATCCCGAAGGACTATTAGTTTCGTTTTGGCATTTTGCGTCGGACGGATAAATGTCGGTTCACTTTTCAAACTGTTGCCATAAAATGTTAGAGTCCTGCATTATATTTGAAGAAATTAAATAATGAAAATCTGCGTAAATGTATGTATATTTCTCACATTGTCATAAAATAACGGTACACAGAGTCATCGAATTTTGAATAACGTAATCCTCCAACGAATATGAGCATGTGGAAGACCAAATTTGAAATTTGAAATTTGTTTTATGATCGATTTCCTATTTTTTAAAACTTTGACGAATTTTTGATTAACAAACTCAAGGATTTCAAAGCGAGCAATGGCAACGCTGTGCAGAAAAAACATTTTTATCTCCAGCGCGTGAGTCTCTGTATCGGAAATTCTAAAGATATGCTCGTTTTAAAACTATTTTGCGATATTGCTGTTGCACTGGATCTTATGGTTTAAGTGCGAGGAACATGATATTTAATAAAGAAAGGTAACACACAAAATGTTAAAAAACGCCCCTTTGGACGTAATTTAAAATCTGAAACATTTCAGATTTTTTTTTATTTTATTTATTTATTTTTTTATTATTATTATTTTAATATTTAAACTCGAATCCGCCTCCAGTCATTCTTTCAGTGTAAGTTTATTTACCCTTTCTTTACCCAGATATTGGTTACACCCACCAAAATAACTAAGAGTTCAAACAGAGCTTTAATTTTAATTACAAAATGATGATATTATGATTATATACATTATTCTTAGCGTGATTTACGGATCTGAATTAGCGAATTCTTAATTTTTTTGCATTAACAAGAAAGTCTTTATATGCATAACAATTATTTTAAATTCATCAACAAATGGAAATTGTTTCTCAGCGTCTGCCTTTATATTAAATTTTATTTTAATTAAATAATTTTTTTAAACTTTCAAATTTTATTTTAATAATTAAAGATTTGATCACAATTCTCGATATTATTTTCATCTAACTGGAAAATGTTTTAGATTTTTAAAATAACATCATAGTTATTTTAGATTTCACAGTCATACACATTTTAAATATCTGTTTTCAGTTTTGATTTAGAAAAACGAGCGCTCTTAAAATTAATACGTTTGGAACTCCTACTCCACGAAAAGTGTTGGGATGTAAACAAACGACACCATGACCATTTTTATATGGGTAAATTAGAAGGATTCTCTCAATATTTTTATAATTATAAAATTTGATATACGAGAAAAATATGCATTTAGATCTTTCCTTACAGAATTAGATCTCTTAGATACAATGTTTAGGAAATGTTCAGAAGAATGTTGCTTTAACTGCATTTAATGATGCTTCCATAAATGCAAAAAATACACTTCAGGGTAGAAATTTGTTGTAAACTAAAGTGGCAGATATAGTTACACACTTTAATGAAGCTATATTTATTCGGGACAGAGTACTCAAAGCGTTTAGGACAGCTGCAGACAAACCATATACAACGCACTTTGATCATTACCAGAATCCCTGTTTGTTAGCTAAAATAATGATAAAAAAGTCAATAAAGTTGCCGTAACCCTTTAAAAACAAACTGAAAAAAAACCGAAACTTCAAAGTAATCATTGCAATCAAGGCATACAAAACCATTGAGCGTTCTAATGTCAAAGCTTGCTGAATTCATTATAATATTTGTAATGCTTATGTAAAACTAAATAGCTATTATGATTTTGATCTTTACTTCAACTTCTTCTTTCCGTATTCTTCACCAGAAAACAAATTAAGTTGTGTATTGAAGCCAAGGGCTTTTGGATCTTGGGAGAGAGAGTATTTCTGGCATTCGCGCTGCTTGTTAAAATTCTGACAGGTCTAGCTAAATATAATTACATCAGCAATTACTTTGCATGCTACCGCAGCGCCAATACTTTAAACTTACGCGCTGGTAAATTATTTAAGCCAGCTTTTAGCTTAATATATAACTGTATAATCTAAGACTACATATCAATGTTTAAATTTATTTGACAGTTAATATATATTAACCGCCCAGTCAGTACAGTGGTTAGGGACGCTGACTGCCGTACCGATGGGCCCGTGTTCGAATCCCGGAAAAAGTACGAATGTTTTTAAACTTAATAGTGTTTGTGCGGCAAGGGTACTCAAAACATATGACGATGCGAAAGTCCTCTTGAGAGGCTGAAGGTAGGGAAAGGGGGTGGATGACCCTCGGGGCCGTCTCCCGGATGTTCTTCCTCAAAACAGAAGCACAGTTAATGAAGCTGAACTGCACAGTTAATGAAGTGGGTCTATATCTGTATGACCAATAGTAAATTTCTATAGTCTCGCCAACTTCTACCTATACCTACAATGTGTTGTTAATTTTTGCATCGCAACAAATCGTGGTGTTCTAGTGCTACAAAACAACCACGACTTGCTGCATTTTGTTAAAAGTTCAATTTAATAGAAAGTTGTATAAACCATTGTAAATCTTTGCCATGCTATTTTAGACATAGTGATAACTCGCTATCTGTCTAGTAAGGTTAAAGGATTCAGGTTCCAGTATTACGCCATGTATAACCTTAATATTTATTTGGGCATTTTTATTATGTGTCATATTTAATGAGGCATATACGTATGACATCGTTTTAATGTCATGTATAAATGTTTTTCTGATTCTGACATGCCCATTTTGTTAAATGAGTGAAAGTGTCCAACTTTATTAATTTGAAGGCGCTGCTCACGAAAATTACATTAAAAAAGTTTGAATGGCTCTCGTTTCAGTGCAACACATGAGGAAATGGGTGTTCAGTTCTTATGTAAACTGACTATGCAAGGAAGTACTGTTGAGCTTCTGACAATGTAACCTGTCATCCACATCGTCTGATTTTTCGCAAATTTGCTACTTTTGACAAATCTGTGATTTTGCGAAATTTTTGCTACTCCATCATATTTTTGTGTTACGTTTTGAGACTTGAAACATTGGTAAATATACCATAAAATGCTTATGTGTTAAATAAATGCACCTATTAAAATTAATTTATAATAATAATATATTGTTGCGTGCGTACGGGTTCGTTATGAAATGAATGCACAAGTCCGATGAAAAAAATGAACAAAAATTTATTATTATCACAACAATAATGCTTAAAATTTCTCAAATTATCATGCAGTATTACAATATCTCACAGTAGTAATCTTTTAACTACTCAAATGTTCAATAGAACGTAATTCAAAACAGCTAAAGAAAGCTAATCCGCGAATTCGCTACAATCAACAAGAGCAGTTTTCTAAACAACAAACTAAGCAACTACTACAAACTGAGATGTTTTCCTCCTTTTATAAGATTTTAAAATCACGCGCTAGAATTTTCCAGTACTTTCTCGAAATCAAAAAGAGATATTTATTTATTTAATGCACGCGCACTTGTATTTTCAATTTTCCGGCTTAGCTTTCTTTTAATATTCGTCACGCGCTGCACTGCGCGAGAAATAAAACCATTTAATTTATAATTGAACTAACATTAGCTTTTTAAATACCAAATTCGTAACACTGCCCCCTTCCCAAGGACTGCACGTCCCAGGCAGTACAATCCCTGGACAGGAAGCTAAACTTACAACTGTGGCATTAATAAGCATTACATTACAATAATAAACAACATGAACAATAAATGCAATACATAAACAAATCAAATGCTATCAAATACAAATCAAATACACATTTTAAAACAAAATGGACCATGGTCTTATACTATTTACAATTATTTACATTATGTACTATGGCCATAGTAATGAGCTAACCTGTCGTAATGAACAACTTTAGGTTTAGAGTTCGAAGACTTACGGATCCGAACCACGACGTCATTCAGCCTGTTTAGGACTGTGTACGGGCCATCCCAAGGTGACTGTAATTTCGGACAAAGTCCTTTCCGTCGAGTCGGATTCCACAACCACACCTTGTCTCCTTCGTGGAATTGATGTTCAGTAGCTCTTGTGTCGTATCGGGTCTTCATCTTCTCCGTTGCCAAGTTGACTCGCTCTCGTGCAAAGTTGCGCATCACTTCAAACCGGGCCTGGAGATCTTCAATATATTCCTCAGACGAAGAAGGAGCATCCGGAAGGCGGCCAAACAGTAGATCACAAGGCAGACGAAGATCACGACCGAAGAGCATCTGTGATGGAGAATAGCCGGTAGTCTCGTGGACAGCACTGCGGTAAGCCAGTAAAAAGAGTGGTAATTTCTTGTCCCAGTCCTGATGGTTTCTGGAAACCACTAATGAGAGGTTATTAAGGATGGTTCGATTGAACCTCTCTACCATGCCGTCCGACTGGGGATGCAATGGCGTCGTTTGAGTTTTGTCAATGCCGAGTAGTTTGCATAGTTCTTTGATTACTGCCGAGGCAAAATTCCTTCCCTGATCGGAATGTAACTGAAGAGGCACTCCGAACCTGGAAATCCAGTGCTGTATCATTACCTCAGCTACTGTGACACTCTTGATCAGGAACAGGGTACGCTTCAGGCCACTTGGTGAAGTAATCAATGACAACGAGTATGTATTTGTTGCCATCAGCAATTCGTGGCGGAGGTCCCAAGATGTCAAAGGCGATACGTTCAAAAGGCGCCCCTACGTTGTAACGTTGCAGCTTGCCTCGGCTGCGTCTCTTCGGTCCTTTCCGACCTGCACAGGCATGGCAGGATCGGCACCACTTTTGCACGTCATCCTTTGCATTATTCCAGTAAAAGCGTTCACGAACTCTCTGTAAGGTCTTTATTATTCCAAAGTGACTTCCTGTAGGGCTGTTATGTAGTTCTTTAAGGACATCAGGAATGCGGGATCTTGGAAGTATCAGCTGCCATCGGAACGTCTTCCCATCATCCGATTCGAATTTCCGGTATAAGACGCCGTTTGGAATGTGAAGTGAATCCCAGATTGCCCAATACTGTTTGGTTGTAGGACTAGAGATAGAAATGTCCTGCCAGGTAGGTTTTCTGGTTGATGACTCCATTAAATCAATTATGGGTTTAATGTCGCGGTCTTCCAGTTGGTCTTTCCTGACTTCAACATCACTCCACGGTTCTCGATCAGCCGATGTTGATGTTGTAATTTGTCTTGCGACCGGAGTCAGCAGCTCGTATTTCACTTCCACCTTGGAACAATATCGGCAGCTTTCTTGCAAGGTCTTCTAGACAGGGCGTCGGCGTTTCCGTGTGATGATCCCTTACGATGACGGATAGTGATGTCATATTTTTGGAGTCTCTGTATCCACCTGGCTATTTGAACCTCAGGATTCTTGAAATTTAAAAGCCAGGTCAATGATGCATGATCCGTGCGGAGCAAAAATTTTCTGCCGTATAGATAGTGATGGAACTGTTCTACAGCTTTAACTAAGGCGAGCAACACTTTCCTGGTGACACAATAATTCCTCTCCGGTTTAGACAGGCACTTGCTCCAGCACGCCACTACACGTTCTTGGCCGTCTATTTCTTGGGACAAAACAGCACCGACACTTTCATTGCTCGCGTCGGTGTCGAGAATAAATTGTCGGTCGAGCTGAGGATACGTCAGGATTGGAGCAGATGTTAAAGCCTCCTTTAAGTTGTTAAATGCATCCTCGCATTCTTTTGTCCACAAGAACTTTTGGTTGCTCTCTGTCAGCTTGTGAAGGGGTCTTGCGATGGAAAAAAAGTCCTTCACGAATCTCCTATAGTAGGTGCAAAGCCCTAGGAAGCTTCTCAGCTGATGGACATTTTCGGGACGTTTCCAGCATTTAACCGCTGATACCTTATCAGGATCCGTGCGTACACCTTCTGCAGAGATGACATGTCCCAGGTAAGTCACTTCCTTTTGGAACAATTTGCATTTAGCGGGACTCAGCTTCAGATTGGCTTCTTTCAGTTTCTGAAGCACCTTCCTAAGATTTTCTAAATGTTCTTCAAAACTCTTTTCGACGATGATGATGTCGTCCAGGTATATCAGGCAGGCTTCGTAGGAAAGGCCTTTCAAAACAGTCTCCATAAGACGTTCGAATGTTGCCGGCGCATTACACAGTCCAAACGGCATCACCTTGAATTGCCAAAGCCCTTGTCCCGTAGTAAATGCCGTCTTTTCTCGGTCTTCAGGCTGTATTTCTACCTGCCAATACCCACTCTTTAAATCAAGTGTTGAGAACCACTTGCTTCCAAAAAGAGTGTCTAGAATGTCGTCAATTCTAGGAAGAGGTTAACTGTCTTTCTTCGTAACCTCATTCAACCGGCTATAGTCAACGCAAAATCTTGTTGAGCCGTCTTTCTTTCTGACTAGGACGATGGGAGATGACCATGGACTTACTGAAGGCTCGATGACATCGCCTTCTTCCATATCTTTTAACAGTGTTCGCACCTCTTCCTGTTTAGCAAACGGTAGACATCTTGAATGTTGCTTGATCGGGGGATGATCGCCGCTATCTAAACTAGTTCGACCCACGTCAGAAGACGAGCGGGAGAAAACAACTTGAAGATCTTTAATGACGCGATCGGCAACATTTCTCTCTTTATCGTTTAATTGTGCATTCTGCAATAACTCCGATGTAATGCTCTCTGAGGACACGGGTTCTGGGATGTTACTTTTTCTTTCAACGCTGGTTATTGGAGTACATGCTGCAACCACTTCACCTTTCTTAATAATTCTCCCCTTCTCAGTTACATTGGCGACTCTCACCGAAATAACCGTTCTGGATAGGTCGACGAGTGTTGAGGCTCTAGTACTCCTTTTGGGCTATTACAGTTATTGGGATATTCTATGATGCCGTAGCGGAAATTTCTGTTTTCGGCTATGGATCCAGGAAGTAGTACTCCTTTTGGGCTATTACAGTTATTGGGATATTCTATGATGCCGTAGCGGAAATTTCTGTTTTCGGCTATGGATCCAGGAAGTAAAATTTCTATTCTTGCCGGTATTGTGATATTGTCTTGTGCTATGATTTTATGAACAGATTTAACTTCTTCATCATTAACTCCAAATAACGCTATGTCCTCAGATGTAGAATGCAATTCGTTATTTTTAAAGTCCAAGGGAAAATTGTATTTCCTTAGAAAGTCTAATCCGAGTATGCAAAAATCAGTGATCTCTGCTACATATGCGGTGTGATGGTAAGCGACACTTCAAACGTGATGTTAACATTTACTTTTCCATCGATGTCGATCTTCTCACCGGACACAGTCTGTAGGGTAACGCAGGGCGGCGTCCAGATAAGTTTGTTTCCCAGTTGTTCAGCCAAATCTTTTCGGATGATGGTAACGCTGGCTCCTGTATCTATCGTCATATTGCAGGGAACTCTATTAATATGTCCTATTATGAAAAGTCCATTACTGCCGCCTCTCACTGCAGAAATCTGAAGCGCTTTAAACTGGGGCTTTTCATTATCTGGCAACCTCCGCTCCGCGAGATGGCCACTAATTAGTTTCCCTGCTGTTTGTTAGGAGCGGTGTTAACATCCGTACCCTGGGGTGTTCTGCAGTTTCGTCGTATGTGTCCTTCAGCACCGCAGTTCCAGCACTTTACGGTAGGTTTCTTGTCACCAATATTCCGTCTCAGAGCGTTCAGTTGTCTAGTTAAATCGACTAGACGAGCAGTGACTTGATCCCCTGGCTCCTGGACCTGAGCAGCTCTGACTGAATGGCGGTCTCGACGGGTGGCTTGCTGGGCTGCCTCGAATTTCATGGCGTACACTAAAACGCTTTTCAGATCTTTAACATCCGCCATTCGCAGTGCTTTCTGTATTTCAGGGTCCCGGATGCCATTGATGACAATCAAGAAGCAAAGCGCTCTGGCCGGCCTACTGATGTTAAAGAGGACCGCTTGCGAGAACTTGCAGAAGAATATCAGTATGCAACCATTCGAGATCTTGCTAAGGAGTTAGACGTTAGTGATTTGTCCATTAGTCGCGCTATGCCTCTCATAAACATGACGTACAAGTTCAGTCGCTGGTTGCCCAAGAGCCGGCTCCAGCAGATAAGGACAGACGTGTTCGAGCCTGCACTAATCTGCTCAAAAATCAACACAAGGACAAAATTATTGACCTGATCTTCACTTGTGATAAAAAGTAGGCTTACTTCAAAACACAGACCGAAAAAAGGAGTTGTTCTTCGCCCAGTGAGCCCGTCAACTGCGTCGCAAAGCGCAATTTGACTAACAAAAGAATCGTGGTTTGTACCTGGCGGGATTGCCGCGGTATTATCCACAAAGAATACCTGGGAAAAGGTAAAACCCTCGACAGTAAGGTGTACAGCGAGATGCTAGTCCGTGTTCACGTTGCTATCAAGGAAAAACGTCGAAATGAGTTCCTGCGCAAAACGTTAAAGTTCCATCAAGATAATGTAAGACCACATGTGTCTGCATTCACAGGCTGCCCTTTATGGACTCGAATGGGATCTTTTACCACATCCACCATAGCCCCGACAACGCGCCTTCGGACTTCTACCTTTTTTCACAAAGCTACATCTTGCTGGTGCTATCTCCGATTCTGCACAGAATATCCGAAATGCGTTTGATCTGTTTTGGGACTCGTAGACACCAAGTTTCTAGGCCGAAGCCTTTGAAAAACTCCCAAAACGTTGGCAGAAAATCATAGATTTTTGTGGTGATTACTTCCCGCACTAAAGTTACTGCTTTCATTTTTTTTCCTAAATTAATTAAAAATGTTTTCTTTGCGGAAAATTTCCGTTACCTTCAAAGAAAACCTAATTTAACTGAGATTTAATTTTAAAAAATTAAAGTTATTTAAAAAATGGAAAATTAGCAATATAGTTTTAAAATATTCGTCAAATTAAGATATATAATTAAAACTACTAAGAATCGATTTAAACCAATGGGGACCGAATTGGGATGACGTCAGAGGTCATCTGAATAAACGTAACTATGACGTCACAAAAACAACATGCGTGACGTCATGTGCTACTTTTTGCGACTTCTCGATTCTTCTCCCGCTACTTTAGTTGAAAAATTTTTGGAATAATCATTCGCTAAGATTAGTGCAATCAGAAGGCAAAAAGAGCGCCCCTGCAACAACTGTCGCACAGGGAGGGATAAAGTGCAGGGGTGCCCAGCTACATAAAATGTGTCGAGTTCTGTATATGACGCGGTGGGTGTTGCATGCAAGAGCTTTTTAGTTTATGCTCTTATTCTGTACTTCTAAGTTTATTTGAGTTAGAATATTGTGCGTTAAATGTAATTTAAGTGATATTCCATTTAGTCTGACTTAGTATTTTTGATTTTTAGTGAAACTGGAAACATAATTAACGCTTTTGTATTGCATATAGCCTTAGTGTGTGATTTGCATCAACTCTGAGCTTGAAGGTTTTCTGCATCAGGACTTCAAGCACGTTGGAAAAAGAAGCTCTGCCTGTTTGGGGGTGCATCGCTTGCTAGTCTTTCTGCCCATTGGCCGATTTGTGGATTTCGTGTGCCTGAACTTTCTTTCAGAGCTGGGCCCACCAGCGGCCGAGCGGTAAAGTCGCTGAACACTGGTAGTTCGGGTCGAGGTTTGAATCCCGCGAACGGGCTGGCTGCATGGGTGTTTTCGTGGTTTTCCCCATGTGTAACGTGTATACGAGCCAGTTTTCCTTAGAAAGTACTCTACGAAGGCATCCCTCCCCTTAGGCAGATAGCCCTAGTGTGCTTTGCCATAATTAAATACACAGTGCTATTTTGAAGAGACAATCACAAGACCAACACCTTCCCTCATACTAATACTGTACTTATCCATTAATGTTCAATAACATGTATATTTTATTCACATTCTGCGTTTTAAACTTTTCTATATCTTCTAGCGTAGTCTTTACCGATTTCCATGCATTAATGAGCGTATTATGAATGTTGTAAAAATACATGTCAAGCCAAATAAGAGCTATGGTAGTTTTACACCAAATCAGAAAGAGTTCCAGCCTTAAAGTAGGTTGGTGTACCGTAATATCAAATCTTTGTACCGCACAACGTCCAAAAGCAGCATTAAAGATCCTCGCTGGCACCACTCCTCTTCACCAACAAGCAGTTCAAGCAGTTCATTTACCCCACAGTCTTACAACTCTTTGCAGACAACATCTCGTTCGCAGACAATACCTCGTTTGCAGACAAGATTTTTATTGCAGAAAAATATGAATCCCGAACTACTCTCAAAATTAGAACAAAAACATTCCTTATGGGTGTTAAAATGTAACACGACTTTTGCTTTAACATTTAAGCAAGAGCAAATCTTAGAAAACAAAACGCATGACCACGTTCGGAAAGTGAAAGTTAGAAAAAACTTATTTTATTTCTTCACTTCAATTATGCTGAATCCTAAAAGTATGCGAAAAACATTGGTTAAACTTCTTAGAAGTAACACTAATTCTGCCGTAACTTTTAAACAAAAGAAAATATTAGAATTCAAATTATACATTCGTATTCAAAAGGTGATATTTAGTTCAAAAAAATTATTTCATTTTTACTTTCTTGTAATAAGTAAACGCAAAATTCCAGGTATCATATTCCAACGAAAATATTCATTTTTTTTTTTTTTTTTTCTCCCGCTATTGAACACAATTTAACAATGTTTTTGCGTAACATTTGTGCGCAAGGACATAATAAAGGACTCTTTTAAAGAATTATAAAACTAATTTAAAATGGATTCAGAAGTAACTTTTTAGTGGCCCCTGTACGTACGTATGTATGTATCACATAACTCAAAAAAGAGTAGCCCCATAGCGTTGAAATTTTGTATATAAGCCTGCTATAACGTGTAGATGTGCACCTCCCATTTTGGTTGCAATCGGCCGCACCAAAAGCATATAAATGATATATATATATATATATATATATATATATATTATCCACTCTGTAACCAAAAGCATATAAATGATATGTATATATATATATATTATCCACTCTGTATCCACTCTGTAACCAAAAGCATATAAATGATATGTATATATATATATATATATACATATACATATATTATCCACTCTGTAACTCGGCTGAGTGAGCTCAGTTTCTTTATTCTTATATGCTTGTAAATTGTGCATTTTTTTGCTTTAAAAATGATTGAATTATGTTGTTCTTATCTTCCTGATAAAGTTTTTATGCCTTTAAATAATTTGCATGCAATAGTTGTAGAATTATCAACAATTTAGAAGTTGCATGCGGCTAAGCCCAATTTTTCTTACCATAGCAGACATATTTTTTAACATTTGAAACTTAGCAGAATAGTGAAGTGATTTAAGTCTTTCTGCACCTTCAGTGTCTTTTTGGCCGAGTGAGACCAAGAGTTAACTTTTAGTTTCGGCACCGAAAAATCTGCCTTCTTGCTGCTGGCCGAATTGTTTGTTTTTGCACAGAATCTCTAATTTTAATAGTAAAAATTGATTTTTTAATTGTTTTAGCCGTATTTGGTGTTTTCTGTTTTTCTATAGCTTTCAAATTTAATGAAAATATTTTGAATTTTGATGTATTTTTGCCTTGCCGCGAAGTAAGAATTGCATTTATTTAATGAGAAATATATCGCTAATGAAATTCATATTAGCAGCAATCATTGTCGCCAGTCTGTCTCGGACAGAGGAGAATGTTTACGAATAGCGCATGCGCATTAGGTAAGCGGCGCTGAATCGTCTGTGAAAAACTGTTTCTTTTTTAGTTGTTTATTCTACAGATGATATAATTTTTGGGTATTCTGAGTTATAAAATGAATTCAATGTAACGCCGTTAGTTGAACCTCGCGCTTAGAGTGTCGCTATGGTAAATAAATACAGAGAATTTTAAAGAATGCATTTAATCTAAGAAGTAGATTTAATTCAGTTCAATAAGTTTAAATGAAATGCAAGAAAAAATGCGTATAATTTAACATTCTGTGCAAGGAAGTCAATGTGGTGTACACATCAGATTTTTTTTTTATTCTTATATATTGGTTAATACTGCATTGCATTTATTGCTTTACAAATGATTTAATTATATTGTTCTTATCTGCCAGTTAAGGTTTTTATACCTTTAGTTAATCTGCATGCAATAGTTGTAGAATTATCGACAATGTAAAAATTGTTTAAGTGCAGCTAAGCCTAATTTTTTTTTTTACTATAACGGCCATATTTGTTTACATTTGAAACTTAGCAGAATAGTGATGGTACATTCAGTGTCTTTCTGCCGAGTGTGACCAAAAGCAAACTTTTAATTTTGTGCACCGAAAAATCTACCTTCTTGCCCGCTGGCCGAATTGCTTGTTTTTGCGTTAGCCCAAAGGGGCAATTTGCCCAGAAGGGTATTAATATAATTTTGGCATTTTGCACCGATTCACTTCTGAATTTGTTGAAAATAACATGATCATATGAGCTTTGGCGATTGTGCGTTTGCAATAGTATATCTTTTTCTCCATAGGCCTTGCGATAAATGTTTATGCAAACAGATATTTGAAATTCGGAACATAACGGATATTTTTTGCTTACTAGGTTAGTTAATTCTTTTTCTGGGATTATCTGATTAATTATACTTGACTTATATTTCAATATCAATCTAATATGTTTATGTATGAGATGTGTTGTGAATAAAAATTAGAAAAACTTGGACGACGTGGTCTTCATGCGAGACTCACATTTAATTCTTTTATGTGACATATTTTTTCCTTTGGGGGGGGGGGATTTTGCTGTTAAATTGAATTTTATATTTTAAGTGCGAAGAACATGATATTTAATAAATAAAGGTAACACACAAAACGTTAAAAAAGCCCCCTTGGGCGTAATTTTATAAAATCACATTTTTCAACTTTTTATGTTTTCTATATTTAATTTAAAATAAAGATATTTTGAGGTTTCATGTATTTTTTCTTTGCCGCAAAGTGAGAACTGAATTAATTGAATGAGAAATATATCTCTAATGAAATTCTAGAAATTAAGTTTAAACGAAATGAAGTAAAAAATGGGTATAATGTAATATTCCGTACAAGGAAGTCATGTGGTGTACACATCAGATTTTTTAATTTCAAAGTCCTTAATTCTTTTTGCAAAATGCAATAAAGTAAGCCTCGGTTATAAAGCTGGGTTTTATACGTGGTTTTGGATATAACAAAGTGGCTGCCCATATTAGATACAATAGATTTAGGAATTTAAAATTAGGAAAATTTTGAATGTGGGCGCATTTTAATTTTTTTCTATTTTAGAATTAAGCGTTCTAACTAAAAGATTCAATTTATATTCTTTAAAAAATTACTGATACGTTACTTAATTCATAATTAAGCTATCTTTTATCAATACTTTACTTAATAATTTAATTCAAAACGCCTTACGTAAGTTAATAAATTAATAATTAAGTAACGTATTTTTCGCTTTTAGCGAAACATACCGTACTTCAAAGTAAAGTACACTTAACATATTTCAATGCATTTTCCCTTTAAACGAAAATTCCACATGTTAGGAGAAAACAATTGTTTCTCGCTTTTGTTATTGCAGAATGTTGTTAAGCGATATTTATTCGGCAGTTTACTGTCATGTTTATTCAAGATTTAAGCACTCAATATTGAATCGCTTTATGCAAAATGTAAAAAAGCTGTTGCATTTAATAAAAACTTAGATTTACTTACCTATACAAAAAAAATATGACTGCAAATGCAGCCAAAAATGTGGCTATGAGAGGCCCGAGTATGAAATTTGTCGCCTCCATGTTCACAACAACACTTAGAAGAGGACTTTCTATTTATCCCTCTGTTCACAATCTACTGAAAGCAACAAGTATGAAAAACAGAACTTCAGCATGCGTTCAATTATCTCTAACTATGCGAGCGTGTGACGGCAAACGCGATAGCGAACGAAGGCCACTCGAAGGTCAGCTACTGTACAATTACTGACACAGAAGCTTTTAGAAACAAAACATATCAATAAATGTGATGGCAGTCGATTAGATGCTAAAGTTTAATATCATTAAATCAACAATAAAAGAACGCTTTTATACGAATTAATGCAAGGATACTCGAAGAAAAGGGGGTGTTTCTTTAGATGGTCTTGTGAAAAAAATATAGCGAGGAAAATCCAATTTTAAAATTCTCCTTTGCTTATAAATATTTATATATGATTTTTTATCTATGTAAGTAGTATCGAGTACTCTGTTAGATGCTTAAATACTGAAAACCAGGACTTAGAAGAGAAGGACTGGTTCATAGAGCTTTTGCCCCTGAAATAGGAAGTATGGAGTGATGACGTAGTCCTACAAAAAACAAAGAAATTATCGTTTTAAATTTGAAAAAAAGTCTTAAAAAACTGTACCTTATAAAATAGCCACAATTTAGTAAAGAAGATGTTATTCTGCATAAATTTGTAACATTTAAAAAGTTAGTAATACTTATTTTAATTTTAAAATAACAGATAGAAATAGACTACAGCTTCGTTTTTTTAAAAAGTTATAGGTTTTCTTCCCTGTATATTTATCATTAAGTCGTGAAAGGAAAAAACTATGGGATTCACTGTCTTTTCTTCATCTGCATACTGAGTGAGTTCTATTACTCTTTCTAAAATAATCATAACAGCTTTTTTTTAAAATTAGGGAAAAAAGACGATCTAGATTGCTGTAGTTTTGAATACATATGTCAGTTTTTTCATTTCTGCAGCTAAAGAAGAGGAACTTATGTTTGATTGCCTTTGAAATCGATAGTTTTATTCAAAATTTAATCTAATCTAAGATTACTCTTTTGACCTAATTATAAGTTTTACATTGGCGTGTTTCCCTTCCGATTTAATATAATAACAGATATTTTTTAAATAATTGCCTAACTTATACTCACTTCTAGACAAATAAATACAAGATCGTTGTCTTAAGTTTGACTAAAGAACTTTGCTCACAGTATCTAAAGAGAATTACTTAATCTTTCAAAAGAGAGACAAGAGAAAGGATAGTGGTTTTTTTTTTTTTTTTTTTACGATTATGAATTACCTACAATGCTGAGCCAGCTTTATTTTTAATTATTTTTACATTTAGGGCATTCAGCAATATATTTACATCGTCATTTGCGAGTTCTATTTAAAATCATTCATATTTGATTTATTTTTTCTATCCTCCATTCCGTAATCGGCTTCAAAATTAATTTTCTTTAAATTTAATTACTGTAGTCTTTAAAAAGCACTGTTCATTATTTTTCTTTTTTCGGCACAATATTGGATTTTAAGAGTTTCTTTTGCGGTAATCCAAGTAAGCGATTTTTCATTTTATCTTCACAATCACTGCATAGAATATGTTTCCTGACAATTCTTGCGTTCTTCGTATTAATCAAATCCTGTCTTCGACAGATGTATCCATTATTTTTCCCAAAAGCAAATTGTCCTTTGGAAAAATATGAAACACATTGTCTCTATCTTTCTCATTTCCAAAAACTTTTATGGCACTTTGCTAGAATACAAGAAGACGTATTACATAAACGATATTTTACAATAGCAGTTTCAAACTGACATTGCACACGGGCCAATGCACAATTTGAAAGTTGCTGAGGGGCATCAATTATTAAAAAAAGAAGTGGTGAGATCTTTTTTTTTAACAAAACAAGGTTTTTCAATAAATTAAAAACTTTTTGTAGTTGTTGTTGTCGTGTTCACATATTTCATGGAACAATGATTGTCAGAGTCTACTGCGAAGAGAAGTTAGACTTCTTCTAGAAGTTAGACTACTGCGAAGAGAAGTTAGACTTTTCCATCCCCAATTTTGAGGAAAAGCATCACGGGCGGGGGTATCCAGGGGTCTCCCAACCCACCAATCCACACGAGAGGATTTTCGGCTCGCCGCATATTCAGAGTGCCGCCATGCCGCAACGACACTATAGATTTACAAACATCCATATAACATATCTTACCCGGGCCCTTCGGTACCGTAGTAGGCTTCCCTAACCACTATACCGTCTGGGTGACTAAAAACGTTTTACTAGATAGTTATTAAAACATACAAATTAAAATAACGCTGAGAAAAATATCAAATTTATACTTATATTTTGCTGAAATCTAGAGGTTGGAATCTGCAAGGAATTTCTGTTGATCACAATTTGGAATTCAAACAGACAGCTAAATATTAAAATATTCAGATTAATTTAGATTAATTAAAGATTCAGACTATTTTTAATAGATTGCTGTAACTACTAAATAACTTTTAATTTAAACTAAAAAGAAATATACGGAGGCTTCCCAGCAGGGATAAAACTTGAGAATAAATAACGACAATCTATTTTCTTCCTTATATTTATTAGATTTTTCTATGACACAAACAGAAAAAAAATATTTGTATGTAAATTATTGTAAACATCCTTTGTTTTTTACTGCAACTTTCAACTACAACACTTCACGACGTTTTGATTTTGATGAAATTTATAATCTTGGATGTAAATTACTAGAAAGTATAAACACAAACTGGAGATACTCATCGGTTCTTTTAATTTTTAACTACGGGAAAAAAAAAAAAAAAAAAAAAAAAAAAACTGTTCTTATGTATACATACTGAAAAGCAAAGCAAGTGTTCATATAGCAAAAATTCTTAACGAAGATACTTATCTTTTTACAAGTGCTAATAAAAGTTAAATAAAAGTTAATCAAATTTTTATCTGCAGATCTTTGAATAAGATGTATATCACATTGCAAATTAATTAGCTCTATTTCTAGATTTCCCGATGAGGTACATTCCTTTTTGGTAATGAAAATAATGTAAACCTGGACATAAAACCATTAAAATCTTAAACGTTTTCTTCATATTCTTGTCATAATAATGCTAATTAATTTACTGGAAATGCATTCGCGGGCCGTACAAAATTATTTCAAAGGTCGCATGCAGCCCATGGACCGCCAGTTTGACTTACTGCTTTACTAAAAAACAAATGTATGTCATTAAAATTAATTTGAGATGTCTACTTTGCTAAAATATTGCTTCGCAGCAGAATGACTACTGTTTTAAACAGGCGAAGTCAGAGCTGATGCAACATAGTGACGTCAGACTACTTCCTATTAACCCCCTTACGATGATCGCGTCGGCGAGAGGTCACTCAAAGGAATGACATTAGCCCTTCTTTTTAACCTTTTTAACCCTGACAGAAACCTATCTCAACGTTACTCACTATTTTTTATTTTATTTTATAAGCTGTTATTTAACTCATTCATGGTGGTCCACTGAGGATAAAACTTTGCCGTCAATTTTTAAACCGTTTATTTACAAGCTATTGCGCTCAGATTTTGCACACATACTCTTTGTGGATGGCAATATAAAGTGGTGAAGCATTTCCCCCCCCCTCTAAACTCGATTTAGATCATTTCTTAAATCTAATGTTGAAATGAATTTTACGCATATCTTCGTTTAAAGATTAATTTAATATGCTCACAATATTACTGTTTGCATCATCGGTTTAATTTTTATTCACTTATGTTATATGGATGAACTTTCCTATCCTCCTAATTTCCATTTTTCTCTCAGAATGTAACTTTTTAGCTCGCATGATATTCAAATATGGTAGAAAGAAGATAGTATTTAAAGGATAAAAAATAGAGTGTGGTCTACCTTCCGGAATATTAAATTATGCGCAATTTTTCCTGCACTTCTTTTAAACTTATTGAATTATACTTCGTTGATAGCGCATAAACCACAATAGAATAAATGCGCTCTGTAAAATTCACCATATTTATTTAACATAGCGACACTCTGGCGCTAGGTTCGCTTAACAGCGTTACATCTCATTTATTTTAACTCAGACTGCACAAAATTATATCACCTGAAGAATTATCTAATCGTTGCCACATGTTCTTTTCAAATACTATAATGAATCTAAAACGATATATAAAAAAAATTAAACAAATAAAAAAGAAAAAGTTTTTCACAGATGATTCAGCGCCGCTTACCTAATGCGCTTGCGCTACTCGTTTGTATTAGCGGCAAATATTGTCCGAGTCAGACTGGCGACAATATTTGCCGCTAATACAAACACTTATTTCCTCAAATTTCTGTAGAGATATATTTCCAATTCAATTAATTCAGTTTTCATTTCGCGGCAAGGGCAAAATACATGAAAACTCAGAATATCTTCATTAAAAATTGAAAGCTATAGAAAAACATAAAACACTTCAAAAACAATTTTTACAATTAAAATTAGATTTTCAAAAACTTCAAACAAGGAATTCGGCCAGCAAGCAAAGAAGGCAGGTTTTTCGATGCACAAAACTAACAGTTTCCTTTTGGCCCCACTCGGAAAAAAGACACAAAAAGGCGTAGAAGCTGACTTAATTTGTAGTGGACGTTATGCTGAATCAACATATGGGATAATTTAACAATTTAAATGATAATTCCAAAATGGGTTAAGCATTATTTAATTCGCAATATTAAAAGAAGACGTTATCTTTGTTGTTGCGAAACTTAGTTTCGCCAAATTGGCAACAAAACCACTACATTGCTAAGTTTCAAATCTAAACAAATATGGCTGCTATGATAAAAAAATTAGGCTTAGCCGCACTTAAACAACTTTTAAATTCCTGATAATTCTGCAATTATTGCATGCAGATTAACTTAAGGAATGAAAAACCTTAACTGGAAGATAAGAATAACATAATGCAATTATTTACTAACATATAAGAATAAAAAAAAATGATCTCACAGAGCCGAGTAACAGAGTGGGTGTATATATATATATTTATATATATATCTATCTGCCAAGGACCTTGTATGGCACTGTATTTTAAATCGGTGACTGGTGTCAGGGGTTCATGTGGCCCCTCACCCTTCCCCATACCATCTTGTGGTGCTATAGACAAGGGGGACGTGGCGCTATACCAATTAACCGCTATGGTAGAGAGGTGGTGCTCGCGTCCTCCGTCACTTATCACTTACCTTTGGTGTAGCCGATTGCAACCAAAAAGGGAGGTGCACATGTGCATGGTATAGCAGTCCCACACACAAAATTTCAACGTTCTCAGGCTATTCGTTTTTCAGTTATGCGTTTTTCAGTTAGTTTATGTACATAGACGCCACGAAAAAAATCTCTTTTGAATCCATTTTAAATCAGTTTTATAATGCGTTTGGGGGAAAAGAGTCCTTTATTCTGTCCTTAGTAATTAGCAAAAACATCTTTAAATTGCATTCGATAGCGGTCAAACTCGATATTTTCGTTGAAATATGAAACCCGGAATTTTTCGCGATTACAATACTTCCTTTACTTCTTACAAGGAAGTAAAAACGATGCTGTGTAGGTCATTTTATTAAGAAAACCGAAGATTCATATAATGAACTAAGAAAGGACTGAAAAAAAATATAATAGTGTACGGTGACATTTAGCACTCTATGGAAAATTCCAAAAATAAGCTGCTTTTTAAAAGTTTATAATTTTACTGTTGAAGTTTTCATAATGTTAATGCAAAGAAGGCAATGTTTGATAACTGCAATGTTTTAAAAAGACAAAATGTTGAGTCAGCAGGAGTAAGAGTAGACTGAATAAACTACAAGCTCAGCGAAAGTATAAAAATAAATAAACCCTGTGGGGTTCGACGTAATCTGAATTTTTTTATTTCTTTTAATTAAAATTGTTTCATCGCGGATTGCTTCGTTTTTATCTGAATAAGAAATTAAAATTTTCCCTTCACTGACAAAGTAGAAATGAATGATAAAGAACAGAATTTACGGAATATAGGTCATGGATTATTTTTGGTAATATACCAGCATCTGTTTTGTTTTTGCATATTCGTGTATTTTATGAATCCAATAAATTTCAGGATTTTCTATATAATTGCAGTTAACGTACTGTACACTTTTATTAAAATTATCGTAATAATCGTCGTTTCAGTTTTTGATATAGCAATCATAAAGCTATTACACAGCATTAAAATAAGACATTCGCCATTTTTCTTTCATGCAATGTGTTTTATACCAGGCCTCGGCAAACAGCGGGTCACTCGAGTGACACACTTGAGTTCCGAAAATTAAGTATATTATATAAAAATAAATTGTTAAACATATATATAAAATGTTCACTTTGAAGAATACATGAAAAAAATAAAACTAAAAGTAAGTAATAACATTTTTGTTTTATTAAAAAGTTGTAGTTACTAGGTTGCAACGCAATTTCAAGAAGATATCGATAAGTTAAGCAACGCTAATTCATAATTCCTTCACATTCACCGGTGTCGTTCTCTCAGTTCACTTTCAGTTACCTCGTTGTTCAATAGCGTGAGAATAGTGACGCAGCTGTAATTGCGCAGAGAAATATTATCATTATTTAAAATAAATTATTACCATGATCAAATAAAAAGGAAAAAAGAGATTACTTCAAAATGTGCAGAAAGAAAAGTCGAGCGTGGCGACAAACTGGTATGTACTTTATGCAGAGATATAGTTACCGCCAAAACTTACAATATCGAGCGACATGTTTCTTCAAATCATAGAAATGGGAGGAAAATGCCAAAGAAGAAAAACCTGGACATAACTGCTAAGCGCGTATTAAATTTTGGAAAGCAAAATAACTTGGTAAAAAAATTTCTTGCCAGCAACAATCACGCTACATCTGCCAGCTTTGTTGCAGCTCCTAGCTTTAGTATCAAAGGAAAACTGCTTACATGCAACGAATTTTTGATAAATACATTCATAATTTTTTCGAATATTTATTTATTTAATGACTTTGCAAACGAAAACAAATCATTGAGAGTATTAAAGACATGTCGCACTGAAGAAATGGCCGAAAATATTAATGCACAAGAGAAAAATTATTTGTTATGTAATGACGTAACTAACATGGCACTCGATGAAAGTACTGATGCAAATATTGTGGGTAGGCTTGCAATTGTTATTGCATTTGTATCAATAAATAGTTCAGAAGTCAATCAAGAACTTTGCATTCTTGCTTCTATAAATGACACGACCACAGGCGTTGACATTTTTTGTCAACTACAAGAGTTTACTAATTTCCAAAATGTGCCAGTACTGGATTTAAAATGTAATGGATTACATTTTAAATCCAGTACTGGCACATAAGAAGTGATGGCGTCTACACCAGCTATGAGATGGAAAATTGTTGAATTCGTGAAAGTAATAGAAAATTAATTTGTCCTCTAATTTTTATCGTTTTACTGTATCAAACACGAATAAAATGTATTTGTAATGGCATCTTACGTAACAACATAAAGATATCTTTGAAAAGGTTCGTAAGATCATAACATGATTAGTGGCATGATCAGCATTAGTACGCAAGCACTTTAAAGCTTTTTTGACGGAACGTTAATCGAAATATGAGGATTTGCTGTCACATCTGGAAATACGATGGTTCAAACTACGACTCCACGGAAATAACCACACAAATTTTAAATGTACGAGAAATGGAAGAGCTTTTCTACAAAATTAATGCTACTTGAAACAGACATAAAAAAGAAAAAATTTCCTTTCTTTCCCTGGTTAAGAGGACAATATAAAAAAAGAAAATATCGATAAGAGCAATTTTAATATGTTCGAAAATTGGATTTAGTGTATTAAAAGTGAATCTGAAAGTCGATTTTAAATCTTAAGAAGCACGGCGAAATGTTTACTTTTATAATAGGAGCCAACGATATGTACATGAAAATGCTTTAAATTTGCAGTACTTTCAATAGCTTAAAGCTGACAATTTTAGTTTAGAAATAATTGATTTTAATAGTTCAGAATTATGGATGCAAAAATTCAAGATACTTTAGAAATATTTAGAAAATCAAAATATTATGATCTTTCCATTAAATCAAAATGTTGGGCACCACTTTCTACGAAGTTTTCATTTCTGAAAAAATCTGGATTTTTTCTTTTATCTACACTAGATTCGACTTATAAATGCGAGCAAATGTTTTCACTTACTTTAAGTAAGAACATGAGAAGCTTAACTACCGAAATTTCAGCTCCTTTGTATTCGTCCCAAGACGGCTAACTATAAGCTATACTTGACTAAAGTGACGTCAGAAATTTAGCATCAAGAGAGCCATTGATGTAAAAAAGAAAAATAAAGTTCATTCAATTTAATTATTGTTTTTATGATAATTAGAATAATAATTTTAGTTTTTATGTTTAAAGCCTACTGCAATTATTTTCGCAATAAAATTTTCATATCATTCAACAAAAAAAAGACTGTTTTAAAATGAAAATACCACAGATCCGAAACGTCTTCTTAATACCATTTTGGCTGATTTTGACCAACAGCCAAAAAAGATTGCCAATGCCTGCATTAAAATACTTTAAAATTCACTAATAGAAATCCAATGCATTTCTTTCTTAGTTCGTCAAGCATATAGTATTTCAAAGTAAAGTCAGCAACATTATAAAGCATTTTTACAGCAAAGCATTTCAACAGCAGAGTTTATCGGTCGCAACGTTAGTACTGTATCAAGCAGTAATATAAGGTTATTGCCTGTAAAATTTATATCATGAAAATTTAAATCGGTGAGATATTTTCCTAACATAATACGTCATTCTCCAGAAATTTCTAAAAATGCCAGCACACAATTCCAGTGAGTTTCAGAATCTAAAGAGCATAAAAATCATTCTGAATAAGTTTTTGTTTCTTTTATACATTTTTGTAGTACATGAATGAAACTGGGTACCTTGATTCTAGCGTCATTAGACCTGCTGAGTAGGGGACAAACTTTGAACTCCTCTAGTCAGAAAGAATGAGCGGCCATATTGTTCTGTTGCTGTCGATTCACGGCGTCTGGGAAGTTGAATTTATTTTACGATGTCAGCTTTCTAATATTCTTTTGAATTAAACTAGGTATTTTTTAAATTAGATATTTTTGAAAGAGAAAATGCGCAGTGTCTCGCCGGGATTCAAACCTGGACCTATCGAATACGCTCCCAGTGTGCATCACGACGGCAAGCTAGAAAGAGGGAGAAAATACTTTACATATGCCTCTTTTAAAGGGCGACTGAGGATTAGGGAGCCCAATCGCTAAATCACGGTGGTGAAAAATTATTGTCCACAACCTTTTAGTTCGAGCACCACTTTAGAGTAATTCAGAATTTTTCGGAAACTGAAAAAATTCGCAATGTTTTCGTCAGGAGCTCTCGAATACGCGACGAGTGTTTTTGCAGTTACACCACGAAGGCATGCTGGAAGGAGGGACAAAATACCTTATAACCTTTAAAACAATCAAATATATTTAAAGAACTGAATTGAATATAACATTTCAGTTTATGGATATTAAGACTTTTCAACTCGACAGAACAGTAAAAGCAGTTTTCTTCTTATAGAAAACACAAAAATATCTCCAAATGAGATATAAAATACGAAAATGGACTATATGGCCATTTCCGCATCGTCGAGCGCATTTTCCGCATCACTAACACAGCGCTAATTAAATCACTCTGTTACAGGAAAAAGAGAATCGGTTTAAGTGCTTTTTCGCTTTTATAGAATTCCAAGTCACGTTGCAATTAAAACGAAAATTACGCCTCCCGTAAAACCGAATACGTATCTGCAGCTTTTATGCTTTCTTTTTTTTTTTTTTTTTTTGTTTTTTGTTTTTGTTTTGTTTGTTTAGGTGTTCACTCGAGGGTTATAAATAACATTTATAGATAAAAATTTGATATTTCAGAAATGCTTTCCTTATTTTCCTTGCAAGGGAACAGATGTGTATGCCTTCAGGCAGTTCCTGAGCTTTTTCTTCTTTCACATACCCCTCAGAAAGACTTTGCCGTTAGAGCATAATTTCTTTCTTAAGAACTTATTGCTCCTTGCTTATTCCAGTATTACAGAAATGTATCTTACAATTCCATTACTTAAATGCCATACAAATTAATAGATTGTATTAAATAAAATCAGAAAAATACAATCACGCAAAAACTGATTATTATACTGTTTATTTCAAATAAGCACACTGATAAACGAGTATTTTTAAACTAAAGCAAAATATTAATAGTGTAAAGCGATTATTTCGAATATCGGCTATTGTAATAATAATAAAATGAGAAAATGAAAAAATTAATGAATTTGTTAACTCTTGATAAAGCCTATTAATAGAGAATCTCTGTGTAACTTCTTTCATACTAAGCTTAATACAAAAACTAAATCTCGACTTGTAAGAAAAATCTACTTCTTACAATTAAACACAAACTGAATAATCCAACTTCATCTTGTACGCATACGAATTAATAAAAGGAATTAAACAACAGCTTCGGTGAAGTAATCTTGAAATATTATTCAAGTCTCATTATTAATGTGATCCTTGAGCTCATCTTTTTGAAATCAGGATCAGATTCGGTAAGATAAAGTCACGTCTTATATCACAGACATCATCTAGTTTGTTTCGATAACCGTTTTCCAATATCCACGTAAAATGAATTTGCGCTTGTCACAAGTTCAATGCTTGTAAAATGATAACAAACATTTTAATGCTTTGTTACTTACTTTATCGTGTTCTTCTCTTCTTTAAATAATATATATATATATACTCTTGTTTAAGAACGGCGTTCATAGTGGAACCAAATTCATCAAAAGGATGTGAAATCCAGTCGTTTTTCTCACAGTTTGTAAACGCGATGTTTGAACAATCCTAGCAGTTCCTTAAGAAAGTTACCACATTCTCTTTAACTTCGTTTTTATTCAGAAACTTATGTTTCATAAAAAATTGTAATGTTATAACTTTTCTATTAGACTTTTCATATAATTTTGACTACTTAACGACCTTTCACGCAGCGTTATGCCTAAAGTAATGGCGAGTAATCGAACTGTACTGATCAACGTCTAACACAAAATAGATTAAAATAAGTAACATTTTATTTAGCCACTACAGAATGACTAAAAATAAAATGAAAATTCAGTACCTGCCGCTTCACTTCCGTTCTACGCATACTTGGGTTTATCATTGACTGAATTTAATAAACGACGATTTCAATATTGCAAACTACGATATCAATTGTGAACTAAGATGATAAGTAACAATTAATCTGCTTATTAATCCCCAAATTATTAATTAAAAAATTGATGCTAAAATTAATCTATTCACGAAACTTAGAAATTTTATTTTTTATTTATTTTTTATAAAGAAATTTTATAATTACACATCTGATGAAATTTTAAAATTTTACCAAGAACTGCTCTATCCGTATTTCTTTCGCATCATTCGTCAACAGTCTTTCAATTGTATTTTCAAGTTTGTAAAACTGTAAGTAGCTTTTCCGATCTCCACCCTTCAATTCAAGAGTTCTTCTTAGAGATTTCAGTGCTCTTCTCTTAAGAACGAGAACTCTTAAGACCAAAGTGAGTCTTGTAAATCTGTCTTGTAAAGAACCACACAGACTGAGAAAGGTTATAAAATACCCTTTTATTTAACTCAAGTTAACAGATAGCATTGCTCGTCCAAGATCCCGGAGTCCTCAGAGAACTACATAGAAGTCCTACAGGAGGCCAATTCGGAACAATGAAGACTACAGAGAGTTTGAGAACGCTTCTACTGGAGGAATGCAAAGGATGACCTGCAAAAATGGTGAAAATATTACGATGCCTCTGCGAGCCGGAAAGGACCGAAGAAATGCAGCCCAGGGAAGCTACAACGTTACAATTTAGCAGTGCCATTTGAACGTATCGCCTTTGACATCCTAGGACCTCTGCCACGAACTTCTGATGGCAATAACCTCGGTGTTATTGATTACATCCCCAAATGGCCGGAAGCGAACCCTATTCCTGATCAACAGGCTGTCATGGTAGCAGAGGTATAATGAATAACACAGCATAGGATTTTCAGGTTCGGAGTGCCTTTTCAGTTACATTCCAATCAATGAAGAAATTTTACCTCGGCTGTAATTAAAGAACTCTGGAAACTACTCAGCATCAACAAAACTTAAATGACACCTTTACATCCGCAGTCAGACGGCATGTTAGAAAAGTTTATTCGAACCATTCTTAATAAACTCTCGCTGTGCTTTCCAGAAACCAAAAGGACTACTGGGCAAGAAGTTCCATTGCTCTTACTGCCCTATCTATCGCAGCGTTATCTACGAGACTACCGGCTACTCTCCATTACAGATCCTCCGGATGCACCTTCATCGCTTGAGGAGTACATTCAAGACCTCCAGGCACGGTTTCAGATGATGTACAATTTTGCATGAGAGCGAGTCAACGTGGAGGTGGGAGGTGAAGACCCGATACGACACAAGAGCTACAAGACATCGACTTAACGAAGGTGACAAGGTGTAGTTGTGGAATTCGATTCTACTGAAGGTCTCTTTCCTAAGCTAGAATTACCATGGGATGGTCCTAACACAATCCTAAACAGATTGAACGACGTTGTAGTTCGGATTCTTACCAAATTCTAAGCCTAAAGTCATTCATTACGATACGCTAGTCCTTTACTGCAGCCACAGTATAGTGGTGGCCAAAATTGCGGACACTTTTGGAAATTTTTATGTTTTTGAATTTTGTATGCTTATAGAAAACGTTACGTTTCACAAAATTCAAACTTGTATATATCACTTTAAAGAGAATTTATTACTGAATTCAATACAAAACATAAAATTCCATTATTTGCAATACAAAAAAAGTTAAACGATAATAGTTATCAATATACATTAGATAGTGATGATTGCCGTGAGTTATCAGTACTTAGTAGGGTAACCTTTATTTTTGATTACAGCTTCACATCAACGTTTCATTGAGCTGACAAAAGTTTTAAGCTCTTCTTTCGTTATTACATGATGCCAGGAAACAATTATAGCCTCAATTAGTTCCTTTTTATTTGATGGGCGCCTCATTCGGACAAGAGTTTTCAAACGGTGCCACAAATTTTCGATAGTATTGAGGTCAGGACTGTTTCCTGGCCATGACAACAATTTAATGCTCTTTGTACGAAACCACTCTTTCGATATTTTGGCCATGTGGCAAGGAGCAGAATCCTGCTGAAAAATAAACGAAGCATTGTTGGAAAAGATATCTCTGATGGAAGGTAGAAGTTTTGGTTCTAGAATAGTGTCAATGTGTTTTCTGGCATTCATTGTCCCATCGATGACATGAAGGCGACCAATACCATCTGCTGACATGCATGACCAAATCATAACACTAACTGGGTTCTTCACAGTTGCTTGAATGCAGTCAGGATGTAGCTCTTCTCCTATTCTACGTCTTACATATTTTCGCCCATCACTACCGAATAAAGATATCTTAGTTACATCACTCAATATAACTTGTGACCACTGATCATCTGTCCAATTAATGTGTTCTTTTGCCCACTGTAGTCTTTTTTTTTTTTTTTTTTTTTTCGTTGCTGAAAATTAAGATAAGGCCTTTTTCCGTGGAATTCTACCTCTCAGTTAGACCCAACATCTGTTAATCTTCTCCTGGTTGTTCTTGAACTGACAGAAACACCATCATCATTCAGATCACTTCTGATGGCCGCTGATGACATTTTTCTATCTTGGAGACATAGTCTTTTTATATTCTTCTGCCATCAATAGATGTGGTGCACCTTTTTTGGCCTTTTCCTTCTTTGTTTTTTATTGAATTTGTCTCCTGATATCGTAAACAAAATTTTCGGACTCCAGATGTAGTCACTGAACCACCCACCTGTCTTGCAATTTCAGCATAGGAAAGACCACTTTCTCGTAACACAATATTACACCTCTTTCTAGGTGTCCAATCTACTCTTTTATTTGATGTCATTGCTACTTGATTAAATATTAAAAATTTTTACAAAAATTCCTACTTGTAATTGCAGTGTATAAGAAACAGGTTCTTCTTCTACAGAACAAAGCAAAATAATGAATTGTTTTAAGTGTAAACATGATGTCAGCTTCTACTGGCAGTTACTAACATTTGATTGGTTCTCAGAACAAGAACAGTGATTGGCCAGGAAAGCTAGACATTACAAACCACTTCATAATTGTGTTTTTTATTTATATTAAAGTACATATAACTTCTTTTTGTATTGCAAATAATTGAATTTTGTGTTTTGTATTGAATTCAGTAATAAATTCTCTTTAAAATGATATATACAAGTTTGCATTTTGCGAAACGTACCATTTTCTATAAGCATACAAAATTCAAAAACATAAAAATTTCCAAAAGTGTCCACAATTTTGGCCACCACTGTACGTAGTCTCCATAGTGTATATAATGTAAATAGTATAAGACCATGGTAATATTTGTTTCTAAATTTGAAATTTGTGCACCCATTTATTGATTTAGTATTTGATTTATTTTATATTATTTACTGAAATTATTGTTACGGATTTTGTATTTAGTTAGTTATTTTTAGTAGAACTGTAATGAAAACTGTTTTATTTCCCCGTGCAATGGAGCACAAGACTTATTTTAAGAGAAAGCTACGCCGTAAAAGTAACACGCATTTAAAATTTAATAAATAGATATCTCGTAATTCTACTCTTTCACTTTCCAGAAATTGCTAAAATTATCTCGCATGGCCGAATCAAAAAGCTATAAAAGCCGGAGAAAAACATCTCAGTTCAGTTCTTGTTGTTTACTTAGCTGCTGTAATTTTGGGTTCGGATTAACTTTCTCTGCACTTTGGATTGCGTTCTATTTAACATTTTAGTAGTTTAAAATATAACTACTATTTATGTTGCGTGATACTGAGATATTGTACGAATATCTTTAAAGGAATAATCCAGCGTTTTGTTATATTTCTTGTGATTAGAATGAATTTTATTAACTTTTTATTGGACTTGTGCATTAAATTTATTACGAATCCGTACACACGCAACATTATTGTCTAAGTATTGCCTTGATTTCCATTCACTGTAGGTATGTTTCCTGTCCAGGGATTGAACTGCCTGTGTCCTGCCGGGCTTGGGAAGGGTGTAATGTTACGAATTTTGTACAAAGATAGATGATGTTAGTGGAATTGTACATGAAATTGTTGTATTTCTTGTATAATGTAACATGAAAAATCGAGAGACAAGCTATGCCGGAAAACTAAGAATAGAGGGGCAAATCCGTTTAACATTGAGTAAATGGGTATCTCGGTAATTTGGCGGGATATCGGCAAGCTGGCAAAGGTTTTGGGGACCAATTTTTGTCCCTGAACTTGGCGACACTTCCCTGTATCACCTTCCCGGTCCCTGTATCACCTTTGTAGGTATTGTAATTGAATAAATGTAATTGATCATTATATTAGCTATAATTCAACCCTCATATTGCCTACCAGTATTTTCGAGAAGTACTAGAAATATCTCGGCGACCGGGTGAAAACCATGTAAGGCTGGTGAGAGCATCAACTCTCAGTTGCTGTTGTCAGCTGTTAACTTAGCGTGGGTTCCAAGTACTATCTCCAGTTTAGCTTCGCTCTTTAGATGCACTTTGCACTGCGTTGTGCTTAACGTTCATAGTATTTTGATGCGTAACTACTGATTGTATTTTGTGATATTGTGAAGAGTTGTACGACTATTTCTGTGGAAAGTTCCAGGTCTCTGAAGTGTTTCTTTTTATAGAACTAAATTTCATCAACCTATCATCGGAACTGTGTGCATTCAATATATTGCGAACCTGCACGCACAGAACATTATTAATGGTATAAATGGTATTGCACAAAATAAATCAGTTCTTTCATCTTTGTAGGATTATGAATAATTAGTTAAATACAGAAAGCAGCCCTGCATTTGTCTCTTCTTTGAACAATTAAAATATTGCACAGGTTTTGTTCCAGTGTACAATATATATATTACAATTATTCATAATAACATATATATATATATATATATATTACAATTAAAATACTACACAGGTTTTGTCCTGTTGTACAAATTATTATAGGATTCTATCACTAATTTAGAAGGAGTTCAAGACTGAGAATTACTTGAAAATAATTTGTGCCCTAACCTAGAAGTGAACTTGTGACCTTTGCTGTACTAAAATGATATGTTAATCCTTGCCATCAAAACAGTATATGGCAGAAATGCTTACAAATTATCACACTTTTTAAGTCATTTTTAAGTCATTATGCCATGAAAGCACACGAGAGCAATGCCTTTAATTTCTAACATTCTGCAGAATGATAATTAAATCATGAAATTTACTTTCAACTAAGTTTCATCATTACAATCAATTTAAAAAATAAAGAACATTGTCTTTTATATAAACACATATTTATGAATATACCTTACATATATACATAAGAAAATACAATAGTTATAGAAAACTATGTCGTATATAGCTTTGCTTGCTTTTGTACCCAGTCAGCTGTTACGGCTACTTGGTTCAACAGATCCCTCTCAAACCTAAAACAAAATAAATATTCAAATCTTCAACATCTAAAATATAAATACGTTTAATCACTGAACAATCATTCTTTTAATATCTACTGCATAACAACATTCATAAGAAACTGATAAAAAAGAATCTGAAAGCTTTCAGATTTTATATTAGACCCAAAGGATCTTTTTTTAACGTTTTGAATGTTACCTTCCTTTATTAAATATCATATTCTTCGCACTTAGACCACATAAAATTCAATTCAACAGCAATATCATGAAATATTTAAAAACAACATACCTTTAGAATTTCCAACGGACAGTCTCGCCCATTGGAGATAAAAATGTCTTTCACGTATAGTATTACCATTGCTTGCTTTGGAATCCTTGAGATTGTTAATCAAAAATTCTTTAAACTTTCACAAAATATGAAATATATAATAAAAGAAATTTGAAATTAAAAATGTGGGCATCCAGGTGCCCATTTTTGGGTGCAGGATTACAGAATTCCAAATTTGATGGCTCTATATGTGATAACATTTTTTCACAATGCAAGAAACATACATACATTCATGCAGTTCCTTCATTATTTAATTTCTTTAAATATAATATAATAATATTTGCTGGCAACAATTTAGAAAGTGATTCGCGTTTATAGTGAAACTGCACAAATGCCTTTACGAGAATAACAGCCCTTCTGGGCTACCACCATCCCTTTTTGATAAAAAGTCATATTTTTAAAATCGTATATAATACGAGACTTTCCCCAGATCCTTGGAATGCTCAAATATATTTTTATTGCAACCAAATATAGATTTTTTATTTCTCTTACATCTACAGAGATAAAAATAGAAAAGTTTAACCCTTTAGGCATTAAGAGCTCGGCTCTGAAATGTCTCTCTCACTTTATATCTTCATTTCTTTTCTTCTAACATACATCTAACCCAAAATCAGATCCAACATGGGTTTGTAGAATGTTTTTTGTGTAACGAACTACAGAGTCACATTTCTGTTCAGAATTTTACCTTGGAGGAGGGTTAATAAATACATGAATTTTATTTCTTCAAATTACGTATGTGAAATGTAAGCATAGTAAAATACCACAGTCTTATGAATAATAAAAAATTAAAAATTTTTTCATGGGGTAAATTTGTGAAGCAACACATAATACTCCATGTGATTTGATATAGGCTCCTTAACAAAAGCCTACATAACAAATGAAACTCCACTGTGAGGACTGGCCATGCGACAAATACATATAAAAGCCCCACATATAAAAGACCACGTTGACGATTTTTATCAATGCAGACAATATATTTAAGATTGTAATTATAATAAATGGAGTATTTGAGTATCTCAAAAATATATATGTTTATATATTATATTTTAACTATATTATTTGTTTATTTTACTACATCAAAGACAAACTTTTCTGCTACCTGATTAAATGGTTAGTTATACTGTTTTGATGACATATCTAAAAATTTTATTTATTTATTTGTGTGTGTGTGTGTGTATGTTTTTTTGTGAAAATGCAAAATATCACTGTGAAGTTCCTCAAAAATTACAGGCTAAAAACTATGACATTTGAGAGCTAATTATATGTATGTTTCAATATTAAAAAATGAGAGGGAGATGTTATTTAATCAAAAAACAGAATAAATTACCTTAATAGTTCTAAGAGAATATTAAGCCTCTTTTAATTCTTGAACTACAATGTAAAGCAGTATCATTATGGACTTAGATAAGCTTATTTTAAAAAAACAATTCTCTTTTTTTAATTGTTATTATTTTAAATCAAATTAGATACCTATACCAAGAAAGGTATAAAAAGTACCTTCATTCGTAATTTTTTTTTTTTTTTTTATTTTTAAAGTGAGATTTTAAGTCTTACATTTGAATTTAATTTCTCATTTGACATTATACAAACCTATAAGCCTCTGTGAAAGTGTGCCAGCAGGTACAAAGTACATGACACTTGGACACTATCTTCAAATTACTATGCCGAGAAAGACAGTTTCCGAAAAATTGAATCGAGACAAAATTATTTTCTTGGCTTCACAGACAGATTTTTTTTTTTTTTTTAATAGTACAACAAATTGTTCCAGTTTACACTGTTACAGTGTTAATGAAAATGTTCATTTCATGAGCAACTTACAAATAATGTTACCACTTCCACATTTTAAATGTGATTGGGGTTATAAATATTTCTAATCCAAAAACTCTTCTAAGTACAACAATTATAATCTGGTGATTTTCCAGATATATTTATTTTTGGATTTAGGAATAAATCAAAGCTATGAATTGGCTCCTCTATCAGAAAATGAAGTCCATATGCAACACCTTTAACTTTCAGCTACAATATTGTGGAATACAATATTTTTTAACTGAACAACATTTACAATTCAAGATATGTACACATATGTATAAAATTAATTAAAATGACCTCAATTTTTTTATGTCACAGTTTACTACACATTTCAGCTTTTTCCAATGAATTTTAATCTGTAATCCATGATATTTTCTCAATATTTGGAGGGCACTAATTACTCTTAAGTTCAAATTGTTTAAACCAAGCATTACATTATAGATATTTTATGAAAACACAATAAACATAAATATTAACTGTGCCATATTTATATAATATATTGCGAAGACTATTAGTTTTTGCAAGTAGGAAACATGAAAATTCAGCTCTGCTCTCAATGGGGTTTGAACCAAGAATCTTCTAGCTGCTAACAGAATATGCATGCCACTTATATCTCCAAAGAGCACATGAGGGAATGAGATAATTTTTAAAATATAGTTGAGCTTAATATAATGTACACAGTTGTATGACAAAACCGATGTCTTCACAATATTATGACAGATTGTATTTTGTGCAGTTAATGAGATTGTCATTTTTAGAGCATTTTGGCAGTATACTCTTTCTGTTATGTATATTCTCCTTTTGGAAGTGCTTCATTAATTTCTTCACTACAGTTTCAGTTCAAATTGAGTACGGCATCAAATTTCTTATATGAAGGCAAGAAACAATATGAGAAGCTGTAGATTCAATATGTTTACTATACAGTTGTAATTTCTCTTTTGCACATGAACACTGAAATATAATCCAGCTTCACTTTCAGTTATAAATTATGATGATGTGGATTTGTATTAGTTAATAATAAATGGAAATATTCTGCTCCAAGAGGCTTTTGCTCTTTTTTGAAAGATTTTTTCTTCTAATGATCCTACTTAAAGATTCTCAAAATTCAATTTTAAATTTTATTCAAAGCAGCCTGCAACATACTCATGAATATAATTTTACTCTCACATTATTTTTCTTAAACTCAACTCGTTATGTAAATGAAGAATTATTAAAATAATTATAAAAACTTTCATCTGATTCCATCCAACCAATGTCAGTAATTGGAAATGTGTTCCTGTATTCTTAACTGAATGATAATATTAAATGCTGGGATAAAATATCCTTCAAAATAACAATTGAATTTAACTAATTCAACATATCTAAGAAAATATAAATAGGTATTTTCACATCATTATAATTAAGAAAGTGAAAAAGTCTGTTTATGAACTCTTCATAATGTCTTTAACGCAAATATTCACTTGTGAATTGCTCATAACATTTCTGGAAATTATTTGACCGATGCTGTACCCCTAATCTCAATAATTGGAGGCATCTCTCTTTGGTAAAGAGCATGCCAATATAAAATTTTAAATTAAGCAAAACACCACCTTAATTTGTTACAGATATTTTCAGAGAATATTTGTTTTTCAAGAAAAAGAAGGTTGCTTTGATGTTTGCTTCTGAAAAAGAGGGACCTGTGTCTGATCACCTCAAAATCAAAAGTGTTATTAAAAATCTATGTCAAACTAAGCGTGTTTTTTTTTTTTTTTTTTTTTTTTTTTTTCTAAATTTAAATGACTGAAATTGAAATCAAGCTGTTTGGCAACCTTTCATTTAAAAAATTTACTCTATAATATTTCGCTGCTTATATTAACTGAACTGATGATCACAATAAGTGAAGTATTTTTCATGCTTTTATATACAAATGGGTGGGACTTCAGCAATTCAGTAACATTATCAGAATGATAATATTAACCTTAATCACATTCACTGGCATCTACTGTACTTACATATAAATCTTGCTGATCATTAATTGCCCTTAGTATAAATGTCATAGTCATATCTTAAACATATTAGCTTATTTAGCTTTACTAAACCTTTCACACATATCCTGTTTAATTCATCTGTGAACACGCCAATAAAATTAAATAAGCTAATATAGATTTGGGAGTGTAAATTCACACTTAGCATTCAATTTTGACATATGAATATACACTGATTTTGCAAGATTATAGTTAAGAAATTGTTCACATTATCTAATCATTTTAGCCTTCCTTGAGCTATAAGATATGGGTTGAAAAAAATCTACTTATAGGAGGCATTAAATAATAATTTTAATAAAACACATTAATCATATATACATTTTCGGCAACCAAAATGCAACACAATGAAGAACAGGAGATATCTCAGCCATATTTACTAGACAAATAATATGAGGCACAAGGGTGTATAGATAAAAAATTACAGCTTCAACCAACTTAAAACTGCTGTGACATGTCTCAGTATAGAGAGAAAGAGATTTTGAATGCATGGTTAGGTATGCCCGCCTATTCCATTTCTACACACTACTAAAGTGGTCCTTTATTAGCATTATCCACCCAAACCTCACAAGAATCAATGGGCAAAGCATTATGCCGCCAATGTAGGCAACCCAGAATTTTATGAAAATGTACTAATGGCTGTGTGCACATTATGCCAGTGTGTAATGTTACCATCTATTTATGTGGTGGTGTTTATGCACACAGTTCTGAAATTCATAGGTCATGCTTATGATTTCTATTTGTTGGGATTTAGTGTGTGGACTTCTCTTTCTTGTAATGAATCATAATGGCACTGTGGAGTTTATGTTATAAGGTATTTCTCCCTCCTTCTTAGCACGTCTTCGTAGTGCAATGGTCAGCAGGTTGGGCACGTATTCGAGAGGCACTGCATATTTTTCATGTCTTCTTGCTTCAAAATAACCTGATGTCTCTACAATGGCACCCAAACTAAAAAGGTGGTGGATAATGATTCTCCACCATTAGGATTTGGTGATTGGGTCCCCTAATCCCCAGTTGCCCTTTAAAAGGCAGAGTATATTAGGTATTTCTCCCATCTTCTTAGCATGCCCTCACAGTGTAATGGTCAGCACGCTCGATGCATATTCGAGAGGTCCGTGGTTCAAGTCCCAGTGGGGCCATTGCACATTTTTTATGTCTTCTGCTTTAAAATAACCTAATGTCTCTACAACATGTGTTTTTTCAGAAATATAGTGTCTTTCCTAGTAGTAGAGAGAAGAGTAACGCATGTTCCATGAAATTAATTTAAGCAATTCTCTAATGCTTTTTTAAGTTAAAATAAGTTGATATGTACAAGGAAAGCCGTGCCAGTTTGCATTGCTATGCTAAAAATTCTGCAACTCACTGATTTTTTTCCTTTTTTTAAATTAAAATTTTAAACAATTATTAATTTAATTAATTATTAATTAAAATTTTAATTAAAATTAAAATTTTAATTTTAATTAATTTAAATAAAAAATTTCCTTTTTTTTAATTAAGTTAAAACAAACTGCTGTGTAAATGAACAGAAGACCAGGAAAAAAGATAGCTAAATGTTTTATTATGGATTTTTGTTCCATTTTTAATTCAGTTAATTTGTTGTTGTTTTATGAAATCTTGAGTACTTTTGTTACTGATGTTTGATTTATGTAATATTTATTGCTTCATTACGGATGTTTCTTGTGTCTTTAATTTCATCAATTAATTGTTTTATATAATTTTCAGCATGGTGCTATTTTTTTAAATAGCTACTGTTTTTCACATGTTAGGTTGCTGAAAAATTAGTCACCAATGATATGGGACTTTGCAAGAGGGTTGGACAAATAAGAAACACGATGCAATTTAGGAGAAATGCGATGCAATTTAATGCAAGATTACTACCAAAATTTATCTGTCATAGCTGTTCATAACGTATGTTGGGCCACTCTTCTGCCAATCATCAATCAGACATTTCCAATCGGCAACATTATGGGAAAATAAG
Source organism: Stegodyphus dumicola (assembly GCF_044657685.1). Taxonomy (NCBI): domain Eukaryota; kingdom Metazoa; phylum Arthropoda; class Arachnida; order Araneae; family Eresidae; genus Stegodyphus; species Stegodyphus dumicola. The sequence continues at coordinate 165,261,419 of NC_140771.1, read as the reverse complement.
CAGGCTGTGATAGCAGAGTGAGAGGGAGAATGAAAAATTGTTGAATATTAAAAATTATTAAACACTCTACAACTATGTGTTGCACATAATTTGGTTGCAGACAACATGCTCCAGGACTTCAAAGATGTTGCAATAGATACTGAGTATGCCACAAACTACAATTCTAGGTGATGGATGGGTATGGCGATGAAAGGATATATTATGATATCTGTCACCAAGGTACTTATTACCAGACACTGATACAACCACTATGCTGTGGAAACTGAAATTCCTCTGAAAGTACAGTGTCATGCCATTCATTTGCCTGCGCCTAGCATTCAATTCACCAATGCATTTGCATACACATGTTGTGTAGACTCAACAGTAATTGAAACAATGGACACAATGCAAATGTGCCTTTTCTCTACAGAGAAATTTGAATGATATGTGCAGTCACAAACTGTTTATCAACAGACACTAATTCTTGCACTAGGGTGCTTGAAGTTGTTGTGCGATGTATTACTGCCTTACATACAACATTCCTATTCTTTTATTTGGTGCTGCATCAAAGCTGATGAAATTGCTCCCATTGATAATATCATTCTTCCTGCACCCAGTGGTTCCACATTCCCATTACCATGGCTGGCTTTCATTCAATGGGAGCACTGTCTCTGTAAGAGAGAATTATTTCTTTGTCAAATTCAGAAATGGTGAGAAATACACAATTCCAGCACTTAAAGCTGCACAGCATTATCTATTTTTTTAAGCACTTCTAGATGGCATTACTGGTTCACATGATTTGCATATGCACTGCAAAACTAATCATTTGCATATCTGCAAGACCACCAGTGGTTGAAAGTTGTAGAACATTGGTCGTTCAACCTGAGCTCAATCCCAGGGAAATGGGCTGGCTGCATTGGCCATTTCTGTGGTTTTTTCTCATGAGTGGCATGGATACAAGCCAGTTTCCCTTAGAAAGTCTTCCACAAAAGCATCTATCCTCTCAGGTGCTTTGTTGTAATCAGATGGACTAAACTAAACCATCTGCATATCCTATCAAGGTGCTGCTGTAAGCCATGCTGTAAATTTAAAGCTTGATTGATGTTTCCTTTATGGTGTTGCATTTTGAATAGCCAGAAGTGTATATATTTGGAATCAGTATACAAATCAGTTCATAGAAATAAGAGAATTTTGTGAAAACAGAACTGTAGGTATTAGGGTTCTGTAAGTATGAAGTCTAGCTTTTTAAATAGAGTAGTACAGATATTCCAATACGTAATATACATGCTCTTGTTTAATAAGCTGAATACAAAAACTTCCATACAACAAGAAGAGGAATTGGCAGATATTAGTAATAAATATTTTAAATATCATAATTAGTATTACTTTACACAACACGAAACCACAAACTGCAGAGGACATAATTTTTTTGAAGCAATTTTACCTTAAATTTAAAAAAAAAAAAAAAAAAAAATTAATGTGGGTTAGTAACAAAAACTGAAAATCGACTCAAGCCAATAAATCTAAGAGACTCAAATATCCTCTCAAACTTAGCAAACAAACATATAGGATAGAATATTTTTACATCTAACTTAATAAGTTAATAACACATAAATAATATTCTATCAGTTGAAATTTTCACTTTAAACAGTACATATAAAATGTCTCGCTTTTATATTTGCAGATCTCTCAAGTGGACTGTTTTCATGTCAAACTCCAAATGGACTGTTTTCAGGGACTGCCAATGCTGTTTTCATAATAGTCTACTTTTATTTCAGGATACTTGGTAATCAGAATTAAATGCTTAGCATAAAATATGGTTTAAGCCTTAATAAAGGTTTATAGTCACATTTTATGTACTTTTTTAATATTCTACATATAGAAAGCAAGTATGCTTCAAAATGTAATAAATATACACTACTTGTCTTTCTTTTTCTTTTTTCTTGGCTGAGAATTTACTGACACAGAGTTGCATGCACCTTGAACTTGGATATTTGAATTAGAGAAAAGGTGAAAATCTTCTGAAACTAGAGATAATAATATAAATTTTAGTTTTCACCATAATTTTATCATGATACTAATATTTACAAAACTTTCCACATGAATTTTATCGAACAGCTTAAAAGACAAAATTGTTCCCTCAATTTCAAATGAATTTATTTTTTAAACTTACAAGTACAATGCAAATAATATATGAAAGGAAAGCAACCTCTGTTTTTTAGTTAAGCATCCTGTAAGACTTTTTTAATTTACACAAAATCAAGATAGTCAAGATCTGAAAGGTTTCAGATTTTAAACTACGACCAAAGGGGCGTTTTTTAAACATTTTGTGTGTTACTTTTATTTATTAAATCTCATGTTCTTTGAACTTAAAACATAAAATTCAGTTCGAGAGCAATATCGCAAAATAATTTTAAATTGAGCATATGTTTAGAATTTCCAATACACAGTCTCACATGCTGGAGATAAAATGTTTTTTTCTGTACAATGTTCCCATAGCTCGCTTTGAAATCCTTGAGTTTGGTAATCAAAAATTCGTTAGACTTTTACAAAATATGAAATCAATAAAACAAATTCCAAATTTCGAATTCGAGATGCCCATATTTGCAGTACAATTACGTTGTTCAAAATTGGATGGCTCTAGGTACCATTGTTTTATCACAATGTCACAATGTGAGAAACATACATACATATATACAGATTCTTCATTATTTAATTTCTTCAAATATAATACAGGGCGATAATATTTGTTGGCAACAGTTTGAAAGTGAAACAGACATTCAGAGTGATTCAACACAAAATCGCAAAACAAAAACAATAGTCCCTCAGAGAAAAAGCCCCTTTGGACTAACAATAATAAGACACCTTTTTTGCACTATTGTTCTCCCCATATAAACAGTGATCTACTTCAAAAATTCAGAGAGTTGCACAAATTCAGCATTTTCAACTTTGATATTGCTCACCAATAATGCCAAAGTTGATTATGAAAATTAATGTAAATTATGAAAAAAACATTTGACGGAAACTTGAATTTAAATGAAAACCTTGTTTTCGAACTTAGTGAATTTTAGATCATTCAACATATATATACACAGAATGCCTAAAAAATGTAGCAACAAACTTTTAGGGAAGGTTAAGCACATCATAAGGATTGAGAATTGCATAACAATCCATGACTGAGAATGCCATTGTATGCTGTTAGGTGGTGCTGTGCACAAGAGTGCTGAAAGAGAAAGTGACGAATTCCTCATTTGAGCAGTAGCCAACATACAAAGAGCATGCAACAGAATACAAACAGTGAGCTTGCAGACATGCACTTAGCGTGAGGGCAATGGATGAACCCCTGAATGAATTTATCAAAAATGATTTCCAGACAGACAAATGCACCGCAGTGAATTTGCAAATGTGCATCGAAACTTGTGCAAGTACAGGTCATTAGGAAGTAGCAGAACTGAGGGCAGGACATGATCATTACTTTTGATTGTTATGGAAGAAAGTGTGTTGGATGTCATAGAGACTAATTCCAGTACCAACATATGTGCAATTCCTCAGCCTTAAGGGTATCTCCTTACAGTGTACAGCATGTTTTGAACTTCAGCTCCTTACACACCTTTCATCTCCAAACGGTTCAGTTACTGCTCCCAGATTATCACCCTGGATGTGTATGTTTTGCAGACAGTGGTATTTGCAACAAATTGAACGAGATGTGTATTTCCCAGCTTATGTGTTGTTCACTGCTGAAGCCACATTCAATGGGGATGACATATTCAATCAGCACAATGTGCATTTGTGGGCTCAACAGATCCCCGATGGTGTGTGTCACCATCCTACACATTACTGCATCCCAGTAAATGTGTAGGCAGGTTTTTGTTGGCAACTGCTTAGTCAGGTTGTAACTTTTACCATCCTGCATGACCGCCACGTATGATAACAGATTTTTTTGAAGCAGGTTCTTCCCAGCTTATTTGATGATGTTCCAGTAAATGTAAGCAGCAAAATGTGCTTCCAACATGATGGGACACCTGCTCATTTTGACTGGCTGTTCATAGGAATCTGAACAGGCCATTCACACATGGATGGGTTTAATGTGGTGGACCAGTTCCCTGGCTCCCATGCTCACTTGATTTATCGAGCCTTGATTTCTTTCTACGGGAAGCCTTTATAGCTATCAAGTATCCTGATTTTGTGGAGTCTGAAATAGATCTCGTGGTAAGACTCGTGTGTTCAACTGCGTCCGGCAATCAATGTTCCGGTGCCAAGCATGCTCAGCATTTGATGGTGCAAAACTATGAGCCTCTGCTGTAACATTAGAGCTGTAGTCATATCGTATACAATTTGTATACATGATGTCCAATAAATGTTTCAAATTAATCACTCTTGGTTTTTTTTTTTTTTTTTTTTTTTTTTTCCAATCTTCTACCTCTGCTGCCAGTTACTCTTGACACGTCTGGTCATAGGTTGCTATGCAATTCTCAATCCTTATGATGTGCCCTACCTCCCCTAAACGTTTGTTGCTGCATTTTCGAGGCACCCTGTATTTTAAGTCGATCATTTTGTTAGAATTTGATATTTTGTTTTTATAGGATAAATTGAAAGTCCCTTGTTAAACGTTTCATAGTTCATTACTGATTGAGTCTTGTGGTTAAACATAGAGAAGCATCCTACAGCCCCTTTCAAAAAAGACAACATATAATTACACATCACCATCAATGCCTGACACTTCCTAAACACACAGCACATTCTACTTTGTCTTGATTCTGTTCGACCTGTGTTGCCCCACACATAAGCAAAGATCACCTACAGCTACAAAAATTAACTCTGATAACAAATTACAGCTACTTGTACTATAGAATCTCAAAATGTCATCCACAGCATAATTTCTGCTAAAACATGCTTAATGTTTCATATGGTAATAACTTTCAGTACCGAGGTACCCTTGCATTCGTCCTATGCACATAAAATTTTAATGATAACTTTATATTGTACAAAATCTGTAAAATAAATTTAGATGTGTTATCTTTCAATCTTGTTGGTGTTACAGTTTTAATGGTCAGCAATGTAAATCAGAGAAACACATTACAGAAAAGGACACTAATTAAGTAATAATAATATAGTAAAAAAAAAAAAAAAGAAAGAAAGAAAGAAAGAATTCTACATCCAAGAAAAAAAGCCAAAATGTCAGACAGTTCATTAGGTTAAAAAAAAAAATATTTAAATACATATGAAAAAGTATAAACAAGGAACTATAAAACTACTATTATCTGAGGAACAACTGAACTGTGCACTAAAAATATCAAAATAATTTATACTTCTTTCTTATAGCAGTCTCCAACCATATTTGCCGATTTTAGATTTGTTCCAAGATCTCAGCTATTATTTTGCCGAGCTCACGAAGGTGTCCGCCGATAACATCGCGGCAAAAACATCGCGGACGAAAACGTCGCGGAGAAAACAACGCAAGGCGAAAACGTCGTGCTACAAAACATCGTGGGAGAAAACATTGCAAAGAGAAAACATCGCAGTTCTAAAACATTGTGCTACAAAACATCGTCGTCGAAAATAAAGCGGTTCAAAAACTTCGCAGTTTAAAAACATCGTCATCGAAAATATCGTGGTAAAAAATAAAGTAACAACAAATCATCGCATGACGATAACGCTTGACGATCGCAGACATGCTTTTTTCAGGTTTTAATTATTGTAAATGGATATTCCCATAATGATTTGTGAGCGCAGTATGTAAAGAAGGATAATTTTTATTTTCACATATTTTATTAACTAATATATGTTTGCTGAAAAAGTATAAAGGAAACTTAAGCATAAAAGATTAAATGCAAATTATAGATTATACTTTTCATGAAAAATTACCAGTAAAAAACTTTATAAAAATGATTTATTAATGGCCTTTGTTAGTTAACTATGTCGGTTTAAAATTCTATTAAGTGCTATAAGTTGCATTAATTTTCTATACTTAAGTTTCATTCTTATTTTCTCAGCAAAAATTTATTAGTTAATAAAAAGTATGAAAGTAAAAATTATCCTTCTTTCCATCTTGCGATCACAAATCAATATGGGAATATCCATTTACAGTTATTAAAGCCTGAAAGAAGCATGTCTGCGATGTTATCGTCATGCGATGATTTGTAGATACTTTATTTTTTACCACGGTATTTTCGACGACGATGTTTTGTACCACGATGTTTTAGAACTGCGATGTTTTCTCCCACGATGTTTTGTAGCACGACGTTTTTGCCTTGCGTTGTTTTCTCCGCGACGTTTTCGGTTGCAACCGCTGACGAAATACCAATAGAAAAATAAATAACTCAATATTTAATAATAATAGCAATACTCATAAATCATTTCCTAAGAATATTTTAAGAATCCTTAATCCTTATCCTTATTATTATTATTTTATCACATGTATTTGTCAACCGCATGATATACCTTCACACATATTAAGCTGTTTGTTGCAACATTTCATGGACAACTCGTCCGCCCAAGAATGCATAATCTAATTGCAGTCACAGACAATATTCTGGAACCATTGAACCAATTTCTAGCATGAAGGTCTTTCTTCTTTTTGGAATTTTCAATGCTGCACCTCCAAATGGTTCCACCATTAACATAAAGTTTCATGTTGTGTCCATTTTCACATACTTGTTTGTCAGGTAAAATACCTCTTTCTTGACAAAATGATATAGCATTCCCCTCATTACTTGGTTAATTAGAGATTGTTAATGTCATAGTCACAAAAAGAGCAACGAATATATTTTTAAATACACAATGTGAATTTGACAACCACATCAAATATGAAGAATATGTAAGAATATGCGGCGAAAGCAAAACTGCAACACTGCTCTAATATAGGATTATGTGGTGAGCTATAACAGCATGCAGCCAGTGCAAATATACTATCCCATGGCGAGGTATAAAAACATGCAGCCAGATTTTGGTGAGGTATCTCGGTGGCGATTCATTCTCAGCAGGTGCTAACAAAGAAGTACCAAATATTTTTATTTATATCTTATGTATATCTCACAGTCACAAAAAGAGCAACGAATATATTTTTACATACACAATGTGAATTTGACAACCGCATCAAATATGAATAATGTAAGAATATGCGGCGAAAGCAAAAATGCAACACTGCTCTAATATAGGATTACGTGGTGAGCTATAACAGCATGCAGCCAGTGCTAATATACTATCACATGGCGAGGTATCACATGGCGAGGTAAAACATGCAGCCAGATTTTGGTGAGGTATCTCGGTGGCGATTCATTCTCAGCAGGTGCTAACAAAGAAGTATCAAATATTTTTATTTATATCTTATGTATATCTCACATATCTTATTTACATCTTATGTGTACCTCACAGTATTAATCAATCAGCAGCAAGATTAGAACCTATAAGCAAATTATACATGTTTTACAAATCCGACAGAAAGGTACCAAATTCAATATGGAAAGTGTGATTACATTCACAATATGTATTAGTGATTATAAAACCAATTAAAAAAATCAGCACTTTAAATTTGAATAAGTACAAAATGAATAAAACTTAATGTACATATACTATCATACCATCTTTTTCCAGAAGTTCATTTGAAGGCTTTGGTTCTACTTCTTTCATGTGACTATAAAAAAAGAAATTGTAGGAAGCCAGAAAACATATATAACTTATTAAATTTATATCCATATAATTCAAGACAACTTTTGCTACTAAGAATACATATACAGTCAAAAGTCGTTAATCCGGACTCGTCGGGACTTCGGCGATTCCGGATTATAGATCATCAGTTTAAATCTGGTAAAATGGCATGCAGAAATTATAAAATTAAAAATATGAAACCGTAATTTACGAAATAAAGAACAATTATGATCTAAAGGGTATCAAAATTTACAAAAAAATCTTAATATTTATTTGTTTACTTTATTAAACATTTCTTTCAATGTAAGTTGTTTAAGTTGCTTCGTTTTATGTGATAATACTTTCTCTTTAATTCTATAAACAGACATAATTTCTTGTTCAGTTACAAAGTTCCGCTGTTCAAGTCCTATAATTGCTGTGTCGAGAATACCGACTAATTTGTCAATCGAAATTTTTTCGTTTTCAATAACCTCTGTTACTTTCTTCGCTATCGGAAGCGAATTATAATGACGAGGCATTTGATTTAAATCATATCAAAGACGAGATGAAATACTACATTGAGTAAGCAATTATAAGCCAAATAAAATAAAAACATCTGCTCTTAAGATAAGGATAGTGCTGACAGATCAACTTGCAATTCAATGCACGCCGCCGCGGCGTTAAAGATAAACAAAGTTTAGATAAACTTTATCCATTTTTTGCAGCAATTCCACTTTTTGTTTAATGGACTCCGAAAGATACTTTCGCTTTGCATATCCTTTACATATTAGTAAATATATATCGGAAATTCTATTTGACATAATCGAAAGTTCAAGCTTACTTTTATAAAATTGCTCAACAGTCTGCAAAAAATAATAATCCGGATCCAATTCGAAGATTAAGGAACAACGCAATCTGCAACATTAACTGAAATAGATAATTAGATAATTTTAGCTTAGCTTATCCCGTCCGTTATACATTAAACGCGCATTCGTAAACGTATTTTGCGCACGCGCACACTCAAATTAGCAGCGGTAAAGGTCTTACGCGCATGCGTCAACGCGACGCATGCGCAGAATGTTTGTAGCTTTGAGGTCCGGATTATAGATCATTAAGGATTATGGGTGTCCGAATTAACGACTTTTGACTGTATATGCAATAAAATTTATCAATATTTAACATTCCATTTATTATACACTACAAATATCTTTTAATTACCACATTTACTCAAAAATACCACTTCCTTACATTTTAGAATTAAATTTAAAAAGTAAAAATGTTGGTGAAAATTTGATGAGATCATGATTCTGATTAGAAAAGCGAAATCAAAACTACCTTTTCAAATATTAAATCACTAGATTTAACTACACAAAAAAATCAAAAATTAATCACACTGTTACCTATCTGTTTTCAGAAATACAAGCAATCAGTGTAATGCATGTAGGCCTAAATTGAATAGATGTGACTAATAGCAACAGTTATGCAGTTTACATATATGGTAATTACCTGTATGATTTATTTAGTACTTAAAAAGAGTAATTACTCTTCACATTGTGATACTTAAATTCCTTCTATCCATTCAGCAATTTCATTTATTACAATACTTGATTATAAACCCTTACTAAATATTACAACAAAAAATATAACAAAAGAAGGGGTTTTTAGTTAAATTAAATAGGGTTTACTATTGTTATGCCCTGCTGTTCAGCATGGTAGTTACCAGTGCTATCTGCCATAACATTCAGCCTAGGTTTAAGAGAAAGCATACAAGTTTGTAGTTGCTTGCAGTCCTCAAGTGTGTAACATCAGTCTACCTAGTATGATGCACCTAGGGTAACATTCTTGGCAACATCTAAACAAATGGGATTGGCCATTTCCAACTAATACTTAAAAAGCATGTGTCTGACCATTTGAAAAAAAAATATATTACTAGTAGTTATCTTTTATTATTATTTATTTTGCAAAGAAAAAAATTGCATTGCATTTCTCTGCATTACTTAATTCTATTCTTACAACTGCCAAAAATACTCCGGAAATGGCAGATATGTCTAAGAGTATGTATACCAATTAATAATGACTATTATTTCAAAAAAGAAAATATTCAGATAAACGCTACCTAATAAATTCCTTTTCAAACTTTTTTTTTATTAAATCTTAGTTCTATGATTAGAAAACATTTGTTCATTTTAACAGGATTAAAAACTACATTATTTTAATCTTATGAAATTGCTACAAATAACATAATTACCTGTCCAGATAATCAGCCAATTTTTTGGAAAGAAATAAACAAAATCCTTCATCCTTATTTGATTTTATATTACTAGCCTCTGTGCTACATAATAAAAATAACATAATTTAAATTTGCAGTCTTCAAAGTTATACAAAATACGAAAAAATGCAAAAAACATAAAAGAAATTAACATAAAAACAGGCACTTAAAAAGACTATTTCAGTTCCTCACAGCATTTCAATTTGTTGTAAATTACATTATATTTATATAAAGAAGGGAACAGTTTAATACAGAATGAATAAGAATGCCTATAAACATCTCTTGGTAAAAGCCACCTTATGTTCATGACTCCTTTGTAGCAACAAATGTCAAAAACTGATTTATACTTTTCTTTTCTTTCTGAGTGTCTATATATTTTTAAGATCATTATTTGCACTCAGATGACAGTGTTGAAGTTTATCTTAAAAAGAACAATTTCCTCTTAAACCCAGCAGCACACATACCAAAATTACAAATTCGGGAAGGCATGTTGATTATGCCATACCCAAAAGCAATAAACACATTCTAAATTGCATTAATTATACAAATATCAGTATAAATGTGGAATAACATAAAAAGCAATGGACTTTAGAATATTTTAAAGAAATAACTTACATATAATTATTCTGCACATCTCTGACAGATTGAGCTCATATGCTCCATACAAATACTAATGTTATATTTCTTGCACAGAAATTGTGTCTTTCTGTCCTTGTTTTTAGGGCAATCGGAACACCTTCTGTAAATGTTTTTCCTCTTTTTAGATGCTAGTTCCATGTTACAATATTCTGTTAGTTTTAAAGCAAGCATGATTTTCTGTCACTGTTGATTTGTGTCTAACTTCAGTCCTAAAGATTTGATAAAAGAACACATGTTTCCAAACTGAATTGGTAGCTCTCTTGTGGAAAGTAACATTATTCGTGCATTAATTGTTGCACCATTTAAAATAGAGGAAAAAAATCACCATAAGCCACTGTTTTGATACTCTAGCTGTAGAATACACTGCTGTCATTTTATCGACAACATCTACTGCTCCTTCAGTTAGATTCTAAAAAGAAATAATCTCTGGCATTTTCAGTACTCCAGTGAATTCATCAATTTTATTATTGTTATGCACAGTTGATAGCAGGATAACACTTCTATTTTTCCTTGGTGCATAAGAAAGAATCGTCATTTCTTTCTGAAAACCAAAAATTGAAAAATATGTTTCTCATTTCTTTATTAGAAAACCTGATGGAATTTCTCTCTCATTCTTCCTCACAGTTCTGACTATATTTACAGTCAAAAGTCGTTAATCCGGACTCGTCGGGACTTCGGCGATTCCGAATTATCGATTTTTCTGGATTATAGATCATCAGTTTAAATCTGGTAAGATAGCATGCAAAAATTACAAAATTAAAAATACGAAACCGTAATTTACGAAATAAAGAACAATTATGATCTAAAGGGTATCAAAATTTACAAAAAAAGCTTAATATTTATTTGTTTACTTTATTAAACATTTCTTTCAATGTAAATTGTTTAAGTTGCTTCGTTTCATGTGATAATACTTTCTCTTTAATTCTATTAAACAGACATAATTTCTTGTTTATTTACAAAGTTCCGCTGTTCAAGTCCTATAATTGCTGTGTCGAGAATACCGAATAATTTGTCAATCGAAATTTTTTCGTTTTCAATAACCTCTGTGTCACTTTCTTCACTATCGAAAGCGAATTATAATGACGAGGAACTTGATTTAAATCATACCAAAGACGGAGTACATCGAGATGAAATACTACATTTAGTAAGGAATTATAAGCCAAATAAAATAAAAACATCTGCCCTGAAGTTTAGGATAGTGCTGAAAGATCAACTCCAATTCATTGCGCGCCCCCCCCCCCCCGCCGCAGAGCAGCGTGAAATTGATAAACAGATTTCGGATTTCGAAACATACTTTCGCTTTGTAGATCCTTTACATATTAGTAAACATATATCGGAAATTCTATTTGACATAATCGAAAGTTCAAGCTTACTTTTATAAAGTTGCTCTAACAGTCTGCAAAAAATAATCAGCCGGATCCAATTCGAAGATTAAGGAACAACGCAATCTGAAACATTAACTGAATTATTCCAAATTCCAAGTTCCACTTATGCCGAGATTATCAAGCAGTCTGCTTGATTTGTTCCGGCTGTCATCAGATATTTGCTCTTTGGGCACTGAAAAGAGAATAAGTTCGAAGTGTGAGTCCAGATGGGCAGGAGCTAATGGCGAAGGGGCGTGACCAGTTGTCACGTGGGCTGCAAGCTGACTTACCATTGGTAGATAATTTTAGCTTAGCTTATACCGTCCGTTATACATTAAACGCGCATGTTGTACATTAAACGCTATTATGTGCATGCGCACATGCATATTCGCAGCCGTAAAGGTCTTACACGCATGCGATGCATGCGCAGAAAGTTTGCAGCTTTGAGGTCCGGATTATAGATCATTCCGGATTATGGGTGTTAACGACTTTTGACTGTACTTCAAAAATTTAACTCAAATATAAATTACCTGCAACATTGCTCCATGCACATTACAATAAAATCAAATAAATAATCCATTCGAAGTTTAGAAAATACATCTCAAATCTGAGCATAAACAGTGCATACAGGATTACTATACAAATTAGCAATAAAAATGCTCAGTTTTCAATTATCAACATGTGCAAGCAATCCCAAAATTTAGCTAAGGTATTGGTTAATGTGTGAGCATTTTTCTTTAACTTATGAGCATCAAGAGAGGATTTTATAACATTTCAGCTATTATTAACACAGCAGCCCATTATATAAAGTCCAAGCATTTATTTTTTTATCACTTTATAAAGTGAGAACATCTTTCTGTTTTCATCATATGAGGCATCATCTAGAATGAAGAAAAAGTTGCTTAATTTTAGAAACATTTTTACTCTGCACCTATTACTATCATTATATTTCAAAAGATTGTATAGTAAGAAATATTACTTGCAGGATGAAAACAAACACAAAGTGAAAGTAACAATATCAAAAACTGTAAATGATTATCAAAGTCGTCAACTATGCACGTATGCGAGTCTACACATACATAAGTACCTTCATCTTAATTAACTATTACTCCCAAAATCAATCACCTACTTACTAACAAGTTTTTACTACTTTTGCTCTGATGATCTTCATGATCAGACTACAGATTCAAAGAAACTGTCTCCTTTAGCAATTTTGCAGCAAATTATTATATTCCTGAAGAAATTTTATAATATTATATATTTGCTGTTATAAAATTACTATTACTAATAATTATTATAAAATTACTATGTTATAAATTACTGTATACACTGTTATAACTGTTTTTTCCAAAAATTGAACTCAAAACAAAAAATATCATGGTCTACAAAACCTACTGGAGTATAAAATACAGCAAAAAGAACACATATCAAAATAGTGACATTGGTTGTTAAAAGTACCCAATTACATGCACTTGGTTGCCGAATTTGGCATATTCTGACAGACTTGCAGAACATGATTTTGGGCATATGGATTATTTCAATTGTCCCCAATTAATCTACCCAATATAAGAATTTCAATTATATGCGGTATGTTGCAGAGTATTGACTGCATTGGCGATAGTCCTCTTTAATGAGTGATTTGAAAATTCATTTATTAAAAAAAAAAAAATCAAATATTTCTTGGAACATCAAAACCTGAGCATGCAGAGGTTTTCCACTAAACAACACCTCTTTAATCCAGTTAATGGATTAAGGAATCATAAAAACATTGCATCTCTGTTAATAAAGCACTAGATGAAGCAAAATATGACACACTAATGACATTTTGAAAGAAATTTAACAAAAGACACTCTATAGAAATGATTAAACTTGCATGGGAACATGTGAATTCATCAACAATGAATGCTTGCTGGCATCTGTGCTGGGAAGAAGCCATCAAAAATGTTAAAGGATTTCCATCAACTGAAAATGAAACCAAGGAAATCATGCAAACTACAAAAACCAACAGATGGTGAAGATTTCTCAGATATGGAAAGAAACATGAAAGAATTAACTTAAAAGCCAAACAACAAAAAATCAGCGCTACACAGTAAAAAGTTTTTAATCCGGGCGTCCATAATCCGGACCTCAAAGCTACAAACTTTCTGCGCATGCGTTTACACATGCGCATAATACCTTTATGCATGTGCATATGCGTTTACTCACTCGCATAATATGTTTACGCATGCGCGTTTAATGTATAACGGACGGAATAAGCTAGGCTAAAATTATCTAATTATCTATTTCAGTTAATGTTGCAGACTGCGTTGTTCCTTAATCTTCTAATTGCATCCGGCTTATTACTTTTTGCAGACTGTTAGAGCAATTTTATAAAAAGTAAACTTGAACTTTCGCTTATGTCAAAAAGAGTTTCCGATTCTGGAGCTGCCAAAGGATCTACAAAGCGAAAGCATGTTTTGATGTCAATCAAGCAAAAAGTGGAATTGCTGCAAAAAATGGATAAAGGCATATCCTTTGTTTCTCTAACGATTCCGAAATCTATTTATCAATTTCACGCTGCTCTGCAGGGGGGGGACGTCGCGGTGCGCATTGAACTGGAAGTTGATCTGTCAGCACTATCCTCATCTTCAGGGCAGATGTTTTTATTTTGTTCGGCTTATAATTCCTTACTAAATGTAGTATTTCATCTCGATGTACTCTGTCTTTGATATGATTTAAATCAAATTCCTCATCATTATAAATATCACGAATACACATCAAATAGTTTTCTGGTTGCAGTTTTCTAATTTTGACTATGCGTAATGTATGCTTTATGTATGTGCATGTTGAAAGAAATGTTTAAAATAAACATTAAGCTTTTTTTTTTTTTTTTTTTGTAAATTTTGATACTCTTTAGATCATAATTGCTCTTTATTTCATAAATTACGGTTTCATATTTTTAATTTTATAATTTCTGCATGCCATCTTACTAGATTTAAATTGATGATCTATAATCCGGAAAAATCCCTAACCCGGAATCGCCAAAGTCCCGATGAGTCCGGATTAAAGACTATGTATTGTATTTTCAAATTTTCACAGGACTAGTTTTAAAGGTTTTACCAAACCAGCATCCTCAGCTGCAAAAGCGTAAATGAATGAGATGAGATACTGAGTAGATAAGATAAGAAAGCCTTGAAAGATTGGCTTTCTTATCTTATCTAATCATTACATCTTACCTCGTTCATTTACGCTTTTGCAGCTGAGGCTGATGTTTTGGTAAAACCATCGAAACTAGTCCTGTGAAAATTTGAAAATATAAAGCTGATTTTTTGTTGTTTGGCTTCTAAGTTAATATTTGTTCGGCGTGTTATTGTATCTTAATTAATGAAAGAATTAGTTGAGAATGACAATCATGAAATGATAAATGAAGAGTTGGATTATTTTATAACACAAGCTGATGGCAAAAGTAGCAGCAGTGAAGAAGAGACCTTAACATAAATGAAGTTAAATGAATTGTTAAAAGAAGGGCAGGAACTGTCTGATTTTCTAATGAAGAAAGAAGACACTGCACATGAGGTATTGAGAAATTCTGCACCTTATCACAATAAGTTTAATCAGCTGCTTCAGACATTGTCTCAAACAAAAATCACCAGATAATTGTATCACGTACCTATTTATTAAGCAGTAATAAAAATCCTTTCAATTAACATTTATTTTTCTCTTTTAATAACAATAAAATTTAAGTTTGAATAAATTATATATATTTTCTTAATCTAAACTATACCTAACTGATTTTTTCTATAGAACGTTCACTTTGCAGAATGCGATATTTCCATACACATAATGTGTCATGAGGTAACCACCACATTTGGCAAGAATTTATCATAGTAGTGATCTAGATCGATAATGAAAGTACCGGAGAACAAAACGGTTAATACATGAGTATTAAGGATATAAAATTACCTGAAATACATAAAAATTACCTAAGCTAGTCACATTTTTTCTCTCCCATTTAAGGTAGGACATGTGCTAGTACCAGCCTCATGATTACCTGCTTAAAATAACTTTGCAGATAATTTATTATATTTAATACAGTAAACATAATACCAAAATACCTAATTTCTCAAAAAAAATTTAGAGAAAAACAGACAACTAACATGTGCCATTAAATGCATCATTTTAAGTACTAATTCCTGTTCTGCAGTTTTAGAAAGATGCTAAAACAGTGGTTGGCTTCCATCACACCAGACTTGGGAATACTTGCTTTAGGTACTCTATAACGCAATTTTCTGACCCAGACTACATGATGTAATTGCACAATCCCTATCAGCAATGTAAAGAAGACATCCATCATCTCAGTGGGATTTATCGAGATCCCATATGTTCCTCCAGAAGCTATGAACTGCAAATTCTCAAAACAATTATTGGATTTTCACCAAGATAAATAGTAACTGTGTAGTGCAATAAAAGTTAGGTTAGATTTCAGGTAAATTTAATTTGTGTGAGGTGTCTTCTTAAAAGGCACCTTAACACTTGAAAACACAAATATAATTATAATAGGAGCTGTTTTCTCCACTGAAGATTGAGATTAGAATCTGCCCAATCTGGAATAAAATAAGGCTTTTTTTGCAGACATTCTGCAGCTAAATGAAAGAAAGAAATCTATTTAATGATATTTTTTTACTAAATTGAGGTATTTTATATTTATTTCGCAGCGTACATAAGGAAAAAATATGTGCATTAAATTTCGTGATGTCATCATACTGCTAGAATTAATTTCAGGATTATGCCAGAGAAAATTTCCTGAAATTTGGAAATATTATTTACTAAGGATAAATAAATTTAGTGTGTGTGTGGTTATGGCAAAGCCTCAAGGGCTATATGCGTAAGGAGAGGGATGCCTTCGTGGAGGACTTTCTAAGGGAAACTGGCTCATATACACGTTACACATGGGGAAAACCACAAAAACGCCCATGCAGCCAGCCCGTTCGCAGGATTCGAACCTCGGACCGAACTACCAGTGTTTAGCGACTTTATCGCTCGGCCGCTAAATAAATTTAGAGGGAAGAACAAACATTAAATGATATGAATAACATAAAAATAAAGATAATTACTTAAAAGTTGAATTAGAATAATAAACGATATTTTAGCGAATATAGTTAGCCTAGATGACTGATTACTATTTTTTTATTTTACTGCAAAATGACAAGGTATTTATTAAAAAGAAAAGAAACAAAAAAAGATTTTGCGGCAAAATCCTAGTATACAGTACGGCCTTCGCATGATTTTGAAAATTGTCGGCAAGAACAAAATGACCCGTTCACTGCTCATCACCATGTTGCCAAATTCCGCTGTACCATACATGGAGATTATTTTAACCAAAGAACGTCTATGTACAGAAGAAAAGGTTCCATACACATAAATGCTATTACGCCGCTAGAAAGCGGAGGGAAAATTTGCCAAGGGATTTGGCGACGGAACCTGGCGGCCAGAATTTCCCTCTCCGCGATGTGTACAGGATATTAAGAAACACGTGTTAAGAAGAAACGTTCTTTGACAAAAAAGAAAACTTCGAAAATCCGTTTCTAGATTATTGAGAAAAATCCATGAAGAAACGTTTTATCAAAGAACGTTTTTTCTTGGATTTTTTGCAATAATTTTAAAAACGGATTTTCGTAGTTTCCCCCCCCTCAAAATAACTAATCCATGAATTAATTTACTTGCGCCAAAAAATATTTTCTTTTCCTTTAGAGTTTAAAGAAATTTTAAACGATATTCATTTTATGAACTCCTGATAATGTGACCTTCGAACTTCGACATAGGTTTCGAGCTTTGGCGACAGATATATCGCGCATGCACAGCTGTTTCCCTCTATGATGGGACGGAGCCACGTCTCTTGCAGAGAGGTTTTCCTTCTTTACAATACATATTTTTTGATTCTAACCTTCATGGTACCGTATACTAGGATTAAACCCATTTTGTTTTATACGAGAACAGGTATTTTCTTTAGTTCATGCACTGCACATGCGATTCTCGAGGTTACTGGAAACCAAAAGTTGTGGGAAACTTGCTTTGCCTTTCTATAAAAGACAATCAGATTGGAGCTGCGAAAATTGGCTCTATTCCAGCTGCCCGAATGACACTCA
Source organism: Stegodyphus dumicola (assembly GCF_044657685.1). NCBI lineage: Eukaryota > Metazoa > Arthropoda > Arachnida > Araneae > Eresidae > Stegodyphus > Stegodyphus dumicola. The sequence continues at coordinate 165,243,417 of NC_140771.1, read as the reverse complement.
CGTGATACACAATTCGCCAAAAAAGTAATCTCTTCCGACGTCGGCGCAAAACTTGCCGTTTATGGCGGGATCGTTGTATGAAATTCCCTGACTTTTCCAGATTTTGACTAAAACACTTAAATTCCCTGACTTTTTCCTGAATTTTTTGGTCAATTTCCGAATTCCCTGACTTTTTCCGTTTTTCCAGGTAGCATGGCAACCCTATAAAGAGGACAATTTGTGACTTTTTGCTACAAATTGCTTAGGATCTAATTACAAGGGAATCACTGCAAAATCTCTACCAGAACAAAATAAACAAAAACTTAAGTTTAATGATTGATTTCCAAGTTAAATTACACTATGCATAATAATGTATAACAATATGTATATTTTTAATCACTAATTTTTTTTTTTTTTTTTTTTTTTTTTTTTTTGCAGTTATAAGTCATCATTCTTTTTCTTTTGCAAACAATCACCAAACTGCATCAAGATGTATTAATTTAGAAGTCAAAAAGCATCAAGATGATCGAACTAATACATAAGTACAGGATTTTCAAGCACAGTCACAAACATGGTCGAGACAGCAATATAGACAGTTATAGAAAAACTATAGCTAAAAGGGATATCAATGATATCAATTAATAAATTTGGCTCTACTCTTATATGCGCCCTAATATCACCAAATGTGGAGATATGTGTTCTGTGCCGGTTTTTGGCACGATTGTGTGTTGTATGGCAACCCTGTTGACATTGAAAAATCTTTTGCTGGAATGGTTTAATTGCTCGTTGGTTCGTGTCATGCATGTTTTGAAATGGCCTATGTTGCAATGATAGACATGATGGCAAGATTTAAGTCATGTATTTAAGATTGTGCGGAAAGTAAATTTAGTATTAAAAGGTATGATGTTGAAGTTGTTAACGAGTCTTTTTTTCACGAGTGTGTCAATCCAAGTGTATTTTTGGAATTTCTGTGGGACTTTTAAAATGGAGTCCGAAATGCAGAGCTGCTATTTTTGCATGTGTGAAAACCATGTTTTTGGAGACATTTTAGGCTTAAAATTCGAAATGTAGACAAAAAATTTAGGTAGTAATATGGCTGCGTGGAGTTTCTCACTAAAAATGTTTGGCGAGAAATTCGCCGACCTGAGGGAGCATATAAGAGAAGTTTCATAAATTTTAATTGATAATAAGTGACAAAAATGATAAAAAAATCATAATTATACATAATTACAACTTCAAAACTGAAATGTTAGTACAGTAGAAGTCCAGAAATCCACAAAGCTTGGGACCAGAGATTGTGCAGACTTTAGGATTTTGCGGATTTCGGGACAGAAAAGATAAATCATAATATTCAGACTAAAAGTTCAAAATAAATAAGGTGTATTAGATACATTTATTTAAATTATTATATACATTATTGCAATAACTTATTATATGCATTAAATTATTATTACATATATAAATTGATTACTCATTGTATTATATATACACAGCATCGAGGTTTGACAATTTCACCTAATGCAAAGATTTCCAGTTTCGGATTTCGGTGTTAGAATCACTGTTGCTGTACAATTTCAACAGCTTATCTTTATTTTTCTGTATATCACACACAATCGCATCGCAATTCCATACGATTCTGCTATAAACCAAGGAGTAGCACCTGTCTCCATTCTTTGCAGAATTTGCACTTTTTGCATTACCGTCAATCTACGTATTTACATTTTTCAATGTTGCACGCAATAAAATCATGAGTGCATTTCTTATCTGCAATTGTATTAAAAAGGGCTGAAATTTAAAATATTTTTAATTTATCCACAAAATATCCAGATAAAAAGAAAGCAGCTTTAAATAATCTCATGAAATAACAAAGCTCAGAAAATACAACAATGTGAATCGTAAACTTGAAAGAAGAGTTGAGTGAATCGTCTGCTTTTTTTTCCTCGATGCAGATTAGAGGGGAAAAAACTTTTATCATGATGTCAATAATTTGATATTTTAGTTATGACTCATTATTATTCCATAATTATGACATGATTATTCGGTAAGTATTTTTTCTTCGATATTTCGTACTCAATGCTATGGTTTTCGGAACCTATAAACTGAATGTTTATATTTTGAGAGGCAACGAGGATTTCAGGAGTTGGCGGATTTTCGGTATTTGACAGTATAAATTAACTTAAATTATTACATTATATTAAATTAAATTATTAAGTAAATTACATTCCTTATACCAGTGGCTTCAAAATCAAATTGCATGCAGGCCAAATGCACAATCTAAAAATAAATGATGGGCCACAATTGGAAAAAAGAAAAGTAAGTTTTTGTTTTTGTTGTTGCTTTTGTTATTGTTGCTGCTGTTAACATAACAAAATCAACTGCTAAATTAAAAAACTTTTTGCTACATACTTGGCAAAAATTAAATATAAAAACAAACAGAAAAATTCAAATTTATACTTATTTTCTGCATGAAATTTCTATTGGTCACTACTTGTAAATCAAATGCACTGACAGCTAAACATTAAACTTTTCAAATTGGCATTTATTGACAATTACTTAATTGCAATATAATGAAACCAATAAGTAACTTAATTTTTTTTTTTTAAATGCAAAAACCTGCCAGGGAGACAAAACCTGAGAATAAATAATGAAATCTATCCTCTTCCTTTTATTTAATATATTTTTCTATGATGCATATAGAAGAAAATATTTATATGTAAATAAGTATAAACTTCTTTGTTTCTTACAACACCTTTCAACTACTATAGCTCATGGCACTTCGATTTTCATATAGTTTGTAATCTTGGAGGAAAATTACTAGAAAGTATCTTCATCACAAATTGTAAATACTCAATGGCAGTCTGGTTCTTTCATAGACTTATTACTTACAAATTATCTCACTGAGCGCTGGTGGAAATTTCGGCAACTGTCGATAGTCATTACTGCAGAATTGTAAAACACATAGTCATCTATAATTCGCTCTAAATCACACTACTTGATGATGGTTGATTGGATTATACATAAGTATCAAATAAAATTCCAAACAAAGCAATTATTCTTGTTGCAAAAATTCGTAACCAAAAATATTTATCTTTTGGCAAGCACTAATAAAAGTTAATCAAATTTATCTTCAAATCTTTAAATTAGATTTATGTCACAGCTGCTAATTAATTAGTTCATTTCTAAATTTTCTGGAGAGATACTCACATTCATTTCTGATAATGAAAATAATGTAAAACTGGACTCTAAACCATTAAAATCTTAAAACTTTTTCTTTAAATTCTTATCATAAATAATAACCCTAATTAACTTATGGGAAATATAATCGAGGGCCGCAAGCAGCACACCAGTTTGAAACCAGTTTGCTTTGCACATTATTCAACATAAGAAATAAAAATATTAAACATTCTTTGTACCTGAGCAAAGAAATCAGCAACAAATTAGGGTGGAAATGAAAAATCGGGTAGAGTAGACTTTAAGGTTCCCCTTGTATTATGGCGAAGTTGTTGTTTGATTTATCGCCAAGTTGTTGTTTCATTTATGGTAGCCTGAGTAGTTGAATGTTATGGGAACCCTATTATGATGTAATCGGGTGCATAATTCTGGGAAATTTTGAATCATGGGATGTTTTTAAGCATTTTTCTGGTGTGTGTTAAAACCGTTTAGATGGATTTGAATGGGTTTGTGGGAAGAAAGGTTCAGATGGTCACTATGTGAAGCGTTCAATCAGAAAGAGTACCTGGTTTGAAAAAAGTCATTTGAGTATGATTGATATTTTTATTTTTACGTGGCTCTGGGTGTACGAAGCGAACTCGAAAATCATGGTAAGTGAATATTTGCTTTTGGTAGTACTTAAATGTATAACATGTTTTTCCTTTTTTGTTATTTCATTATTTGGTTTAAAATGTATTTTATTTAGATTATATATTTTTTGTTTGCGTATGTTGTAGACTTTGGTGCTCCTTTGACTTTTTAAGTGAAAATATATCGATGTGTACATGGACAAAGTAAAGGGAGTGCGCAATGCAAGTTTGTGCAATTCTGGGATTTTTTTTAAAGTTAAAATAGGTCGACGCATACATGGATAAAATCAAAGGAGTGTGCAATGCCATTTTTGTGCAATTCGGGGTTTTTTTTTTTTTTTTTTTTTTAAGTGAAAATAAGTTGATGTGTACATGAATACCAAGTTTGTGCAATTGTTTATCTTGTTATTTTGGCTTTGTGTAGTGGCAAGCCAAAATAACGAGTCAAAGCACTGCACAATCGGTATCCATGTACCGCCAAAAATCGCCAAGGGATACCCTAAATTATACTTTTACTGAAAAATTGGTTCCATATTCTGTTCAGCGCTCTCTTTGCTTCCTTCAACCCTAATTCATTTTAAGCTTGAAAGTCAATCTTAACTGCAGCTGACTGGAAAAATCAATGAAGGTTAAAGAGAAAATTTCTAATTTCACATTTATCTGTTTAAAACATGATACAAAATCGTAGCACATTAATCTACCCATTTAAGTTATTTATTATCTGTTTCAAGACTACCTTTAGTGCATATCAGAAGATTTTAACATTTAATAAAGTGTCATGCTTTTTACATTAATATAACAAAATTTGGATCTTAGCAGAGCCCACATCCTTGGTGCGCTCACTTATATAGCAGGTATCGATGTGTACATGGACAAAGTCAAGGGAGTGTGCAATGCCAAGTTTGTGCAATTCTCAGATGTTTTTTAAGTGAAAATAGGTCGATGTGTACATGGACACCGAGTTTGTGCAATTCTTTGACTTGTTATTTTCAAGTTAGCGATTTTGAGAAATGTGCGAAGCAGTGGGTGATTCTGCACTTTCCCGGTTTGTCGCCAAGGGTATGGGTTGTTCTAGAATAAAAAAAAAATTGTCAAAAATTACAATTAATTTTAACCTTTCACCCACATTAATATACAGATGATTTATGCCAATTACAATGTTCTATGATATACCTTGGAAGTTGTTGAAACAAAGAGTTATTTTTTGGGTCACTTTCAATTTCAGAAGCTTGAGCACTGTTAACTACACCACAAAATCTTGGATCGATAGATGCAATCAAGCGCTGCCTTTTCTCCTTTCTACCCATGATATTTTAATTTCGCATGTAACAAATAATATAAACGTTATTCACAATAAATCAGGCGCACTATTTGCTGTATTTGTTCAAACAAGTTTCATTCAACTGATCATGGACTTTTAATTTAAAAAAAAAAAAATCGCATACAAAAATACCGAAAAACACATCACACTCAGATTATTTACATGCCTTTGAATGAAAACATTTAAATTCAGCGCAAGTTTAGTAGTATCGGAGCTCCTCTTCTTACTAAGCCAAACCATAATCCCAATAATACTGTTGCCACTCATTGAATTTAGCATTTCCTGTTGGTTATTGAGCCGAAAAATTCCGTACGGATCATTTGATCATTGTACTAAAATCTACATGTAAATAGTCGCATGTTCGTAAAGTGAAATAAATTGGATGTAAAACGAAGTTGGATTTCGAGTGGAAACAACAGTGACGAACCAGAAGCCGTTGAATTTATGAATCGAACATTACTTTATTAGAAGGTAAACCATATAACTTTATTGCTTCTGAGTTATTTTATACTACGTTTTGTTTCATGCGCAGCATTTATGTTCAATCTGATACAGTACGTTTAAGAAAGGTAAAATGACTAAAGATTCAGAACAGAAACTGAGACTAAATTAAAGGCTGATCCAGCGAAATTTGAAATTAATTTACGAGCAGAAAGAACTAATTTACGCCGTTTCTTTACTATGGCGGCGAATACGTTTGTCAATATTCATTGTAAGATTGATGTCGAAAGGGACATTCATGTTCAGTTTGGCACAGCTGTCGAGAAAGCAGAGCGTCTATTTGAATTAGATGAAGAAATTTAAAATTTAATTAGTTTTACGCATCAAGAATATGATACAATTGAAACTTACAGAGACAAATCTACTGAAATAAGCGCTATATATGAAAAGAATTATAATCGACATAACTGTTGCAACTCATAGGGCTACAACGTGCAGGTGTTACAAATTAAATAATCACAGCAGGGATTATTAATATAAAGATTTAATATGGATATCTCACACAAGCTGAAAACTTTACATTACTTTAACTAGTGCATACATATAATAGATTGAAAAGAGAATTTCCCCGCTTAGTTCTCAATTAAAGAAAAATAAGAATAATAAAAAATAGTCCAATCAGATGCTGCGCTCCGTCTGTTGACCTTCGCCGAGCCGTTATGTAATCGTCTGTCTGCAGCGGCCGTCTCCAACATTCTCCCCCTCTTTGAGTCGACTTCAGGTTGGCTCAAAGACATACAGTACCTGGTCGAAGAGATCCAATTTCTGAGGCACCTTGATCACACGTCCAAATCTTGACACTTTAGCACCTTGCAGGATGTTACTAGAGTCATTTGAAGAATCATTAGAATCTGAATGCTCATCACTAGAAATAGAAGAAACAGGATTAGTAAAAGAGTTATTGTTTATGGGATCAGTGGGTGTGTCCGTTAACTGCACTTCCAATGGAAAGACTCGCTGAATGGGATGAATCAGCGTACCAGCTTGAGTCTTCAGTTCTACAGTTCTGACCTTGCCATCTTTCCCAGGAATTAGTCGAATGGCCTTAGCTAAAGGCCAATACATCCGTTTTTTGATGTCATCTCCTATTAGGACAATTTCACCCAACCGTAGCTCTGACGATGAATTCTTCTTATTTTGGACTAGAAGTCCTAAATATTCTTTCCTAAATCTATGCCCTAAATCGTTAAGTAGTTTTTGGCGATGTCTAACCCTTTTTCGAAGACCTTTCGTATCGCAGAAATCAACATCAGGAACACCTAAGCTACGATTCTCGATGAGAAACATGGCTGGGGAAAGTGGGATTAAATCATCCGGATTTTCCGACACATAGGTAAGAGGTCTATAGTTAATTATTGACTCGCAGTCGCACAATACTGTGTACAACTCCTCGGTTGTAAGAACCGCGTTACCGAGTGTCCTTCTCAACAGTTCCTTTACTACATGAACTAACCTCTCCCACCAGCCTCCTGAAAGCATATCTGTCGGGTTTAAATCACCTGGAAGATGGCGCCAACACTGAGAAGAAATCAGACTGTTTATCTCTTTTACCCTATTCGCAACGAAAACTGACCAATCACCACGGTTCTTAATCCACCAGAGTGCTACCATAGAATGACTCCTGCAATAATTTTCAAATCAGGCATGACTAAGGCAGCGTATACTGAGTGAACCAGTCTCGTACCAATGCAACAGGCCATCAATTCTAACCGAGGTATTGTCAGAGATTTTAACAGCGCTACCCTGAATTTGGCTCTGATCAATCGAATTTTGACTCCCACGGGCGTTACAGTTCTAATGTAAATACATGCACCATAGGAGCTCTTACATGCATCAACAAATAGATGCAGCTCTGAATTCTCCTTTATCTCTACATATCGTGGAATAATAATTTTCTCAAGATATTTAATTTCATCCCGCCTTCTGTTCTGAAATGTTTTCTGATTGTTTTCTGGCAAGGGGTCATCCCATTTTAATTTCATAGTCCAAGCCTCCTGTAATAGTAACTTAGGTAACAAGGTAGTTGGACTCAAAAAACCATGCGGATCAAAAATTTTATGTACCATAGCCAAAATATTACGTTTACTTATCTCATTATCTATTGAATAATTAAGATTACATTTTAATATATCGTTATCCAAATCCCATAAGTTTCCAAGAAGAGAAGTTATACCTGAACTACGGGAAATACAATGACCTGGAACATTACTTTCCCAACCCCGTAGGTTAAAACATCCCCAAGCCATTACTTCTGTAGCCTTAACTATAAAATTTTCTTGCTGTTTGATATCGTGAACCCCAGTGACACAGTTGTCAACATAAAACGAATGCTTTAATTTTTGGGTCACATCGTCAAACTCAGCAGGGGAATTATCCAAGAGATGCTCTATCGATTCAAAGAGTTGGAACGGAGACGAACAAACTCCGAACACCACTCTGCAATGTCTGTAAATCATAGGTTCTTCAAGAGTTGGAAGAAAAAACCTCAAATAATCTCTGTGTTCTGGGATAATACTCAGCTGAAGAAATGCTTTTTCTATGTCCGATGATAAACCAACAGAATACAATCTAAACCTGTCAATTATATCAGGTATGAGTTCAATTAAGTTCGGCCCTCTATCTAAACAGTCATTTAGGGACGGTTGATTTCTCTCTCGGGCTGAAGCGTCGAACACTGGCCTTACCTTCATTGTTTAGCTAGTATGCTTTATAACAGGTCTATGAGGCAAATAATAACTCAAATTATCAATTTCAGTTTCAGGAACCTTTTCTATTACTTTGAGGTCTTCCCATTGCTTAAAAACTACCTTATAGTCATCTAACTGATTTTCTTCATTAATTCGTTGACACATTTTTTGATGCCTTTTAAAAGTCATAGACTTATTGTTAGGTAACGGAATTTCAGATTTAAAGGGTAGTGGCAATTCATATCGGCCATCAGGAAGAACATTTAAATTCTCTTTAAATTGCTTAACGGTGTCAGAGTGAGCAAGTTTACGTTTAACATCTTCAGTTGTATCTGTTATGCCAATGGCATCTAAATTCCAGAGTTCAGTTACGCTAAGATTAGCACAATGCAACGAAACTACATTATTGCACAAATTATTTTGTAGTAATGCTGGAATAGTAGCTGAAGTATGTTCTTTAGGTGAGCTGTTTACTTTACCAATCACAGTGTATCCGAATTTAGTCCCAACTACAGTTACACCAGAGTTCAGTTTCAGAGAACTGCCAGTAATAATGTCCCCAATGGCATCTGCTCCTAAAAGCAACTCAATGTCATACTCTTTAGCTTGCAAACCAGACAAGGTCATATTTCTTTCTTTTAATTCTCTTAGGGTATTGGGATCAACTACTTTTGGAACACATTCACATATTTTGTTCTGAGAAAGTACTTCAAAGTTATGGTCATAAGTGCCCTCAAAATTTCTTAAATTAACATCAAACACTAAATGGGAATGAGGACTTGTCTCTCTTCCCCCAAACAAACCGGGAATAATGGTTTGTTTCGATTTAGGACGCAGTTGCAAAAACGCGATAACCCTTTCTGAAAGATAAGATTTCTGAGAACCACTGTCCAAAATCGTACGAACTGTAAGTTGTCTACCCTCAAAAACTATTTTTAAAACAAGTGTTTGCAAATACACATTTTCATTAACAATGGACTGATTAGACAACACATTACTGGAAATAACAGTACTGTCAGTTTCATTTGGCTTTACAGGTTCGCCAATGGAGCACATAATGGTATAGTGAAATCTATCACATGTTAAACATTTTACTTTATTTTTGCATGCCCGTGAATTATGTCCAACTCGTAGGCAGCGAAAACAGGCGCTCTTTTGCACCAAAAGTTTTCGTTTATCGTCTAAAGACATTTTGCGAGCAGAAAAACATTCTGCAGAATTGTGGGATTTCTCACAAAAAATACAACGTAAATTTCGTCTACCTGTATTGTCTTGAACATTTACCAAGGCAGCAGATGTAGAGCAACATGGAACATCAGCATGTGGACGCGAATGTTCAGAACGTGAAACTATCAACCCGGTACGAGCGAGCTTAATCATTTCCTCACTTTGCACTTCATTTCGAAGAGAGCACAAAAGTTTATCCAACGAACGTGCACTATCTTGTTGTGACGCAGTATCTTCCATCGAGCGGCTTCTTTCCCACGCACGAAGAACATTCTCTGGTAAACAGGACTCAACAAGTGGCTCTAAAAATTCTGCAAATTTTTCCTTAGTTCTACCGAGGCTGTCCAGTGCCATAAGCTTGCTCTCAAGTAAATCATAAAGTTCAGCTAAATCTACTTTAATCCTACCAGTAGCATTTTTCATTACTATGGAAAGTAGATCCCGTATATAAATCTGAACCAAAAGTTCATCTCTCCCGAAGCGTTCTTTAAGTTGTGCGATCACCTTTGAATAGTTTTCTTTAGTTGGCGGAAAACTTGTTACGAGTCTTGACGCTTTAGAATCTGCTACCACACATTGTAAAAGATATTGAAATTTATCTTCATTGACGATAGAGTTATCTATGTGGATTTTCTCAAACTGGGACCAAAAAGCAAGAAAGTCTTTCGTTTCTCCACTAAATTTCCTTAATTCAAGTTTCGGAAGCTTGAATTTCCTTTTTTGCTCGGTTGTTGTTCCTTCCGTAACCGAATTTGCCTTCTTTGTATTTTCTAACGGCGAACAGATCAAGCAGAACTTGTCACGGTATTCTTCTGCTTTCAAAAAATCTTCGGAATATTCTTCTTGAAGGGCATCATCACTCAGCAACAAATTCGAAACTTCTTCTTGAGTTGTTTCCAAACGTGAGAATTTGTCTTGAATCTGCCGAAACAACGTACTGACTTCGTCACTTCCTAAACTTTTGTTTTCGATCTTCTGAGCTATATCGTAACAGCATACCGTAAAAGCTGTTCTTAGCGACTTTCGTTTTGCTTTCAAAACTTTTATATCCATATTTCATCAAAAATATAAAGTAGCGGACGCCAAATTTACTATGTTGCAACTCACAGGGCTACAACGTGCAGGTTACAAATTAAATAATCACAGCAGGGATTATTAATATAAAGATTTAATATGGATATCTCACACAAGCTGAAAACGTTACATTACTTTAACTAGTGCATACATATAACTGATTGAAAAGGGAATTTCCCCGCTGAGTTCTCAATTAAAGAAAAATAAGAATAATAAAAAATAGTCCAATCAGATGCGGCGCTGCGTCTGTTGACCTTCGCCGAGCTGTTATGTAATCGTCTGTCTGCAGCGGCCGTCTCCAACAATAACAATTTGCTTAATTTCACTCTAAGTAAATTTATTTCCTTTGAGAATGAATGGGGAAACTTTCGTGGATTTGGGAATATTTTCATTAGCAGGTTGTGTGTTATTTTCATTGATATTACTTTGATTATTATCATCAGTGTTAGCATCTATGTTTACATTATCTGTTGTTTCTGTGTTCGTTTCAGTTTCATTATTACTGTCCTGATTTTCTGCACTCTTGCTGCATAAATTCGCTGTAATGGGGAAGGTGAGATTATCTGGGTGTGAATGCTAAGCTTTAATTCTTTGCACCTGACTTCTAATTTTTTGCCCTGAACACTATGCACAAGTTATATACACAAATTAAACACATAACAATTTTAATTTAAAGTTCTGAATGAATTTCAGTCTCACTCTAATCACTAAAATATACCCGGCTCAAATACTTTTCCACTGCAGTTCTCAGATATATGTATGTTTTGCATATGACAGTCTGAAGATTCAGTTCTTTGAAACTTTCCATCCACAGAAAGATCTGAAACAGTTTGTTCATCTCTTTGTAGTTTATTCGCATCGTGTGTACAGTTCTTCTCAGTAATTTTAGCAGTTGGTACATGCTTATTTACCTTTATTTCCTGAAAGTCAGTTCTGATGTTTGCACCAGGGTCATGAATAGAACCCGATCCTTTACAAGCAGAAGTATCCAGGTTTAGAATGAAGTCCTTGTCTGCAAAGCCTCCACACACTTAGTTTGTGAAGTGGATGTATTTTCTTGCAATACTGGAGCGCACTGCTTAAGTTGCACATCAGATTCTCCCATCTCTGCATCAGATGCACTTTCAGATGGTTCAGCACTTGCTGACTGCATTTTCATAACTTCTATCAGTTTCGATGAACTTAACAGTCGCATTTTCACTTTCTTCTACTTCCACTTCAGGCACTTGAGAATCAGGAACTTTATTTACATGAATTATTTCTTCACCTCTTTCAGAAGCTTTACAAGCCACTTCGTACAGTATTATCGCTGTCTCCCAGTTCAACTTAGTGGTTTTCCCCATGTGTAACGTGTATACGAGCCAGTTTCCCTTAGAAAGTCCTCCACGAAGGCATCCCTCCCCTTAGGCAGATAGCCCTAGTGTGCTTTGCCATAATTAAATACTCCAACTCCAACTCCCAGTTCAACTTCGGACATCTGAGGATGAGAAGCGTCTTCCCCGTCTTTTTCTTCATCTTTTCGTTCTGTTTCTTTAAATTTGTTAGGCAGTTCATCCTTCATATCTTGATCTTTCTCATAAACTTCATCAGCTACTTCATTCATTTCTCCATCCTTCGAGTCTTCAGACGCCACTTCTGTCATTTCCACATCTTCTTTTATGGCTCCAGTCTCTTCTATAAGCTCCACTTTCATTTGTAAGAGTTGCCCTCGCAAATTTTCTTGGCCGACATTTATTTCTTCTCGTCCGGCTTTCTTCCCTCCCAGTTCAGCTTTTATCTCAGCTGCCATCTCTTTATATCCAGCTATTATCTCATCATATCCGGTATTTATCTCAGTCAGTCCGGCTTTCATTTCAGCCCTCATCTCGGCTAAAAGGTCCATCAAAGTCTTCGTTTCTTCCGCCATGCTTTCCTATGCAGACGTGTCACTGGCATTCAATCGTAAACCCTAAGAGCACAGCTCCCGACTCTTCGGTTCAGTCATTCTCGGAGCCCAACACACTCTCTCGACGATGCACTAACCACGCTACACTAACAGACTCCTTCGGTGCACCTGACAAACCACTCGGCACTCGCTGCCCGGCTGTCAACTCGATCGACTCCGCAGGGATTGACTCGCTAGACGAGACACACTAACTGACTGCGGACCAGCAGGGTTTATATAGCTTTCGGCTTGTGTTCGAGAACATTCTGGGCTAAACCGGTAAGAATACGTTCCAGAAGGTTCTCCATCCGTCCATGGGATATCGCCAATTTTGTCGCCAAATGGGCAATTTCTCACCAAATGTAGCAACCCTGCCTTCCCTTGCCATTTTATGGCAACCCTAAAACTGCTTTGCGGGGAGGCCATCTTACCGCGACTGTACATTTTGTAACAATATATATTATTAGTGCTAAGCATTATATTTCCTTAACCTCTTATTTGTCACAGTATTTTTGTTACTTTGCTCCTTTAATGCATTTAGGATATCTAATGAACTTAAGAGGAAAGCATAAAATTTACTTTTTATGTCTAAAAGTGTTCCCTTGTTACACCCAATCTGTTCTAGCTCTTTTATCTGAGCAGTGTAAATGTCCACGACTTTCTTCATGGTGGCAGTGGAACCTAACAGAAACGAGCCTGTATCCAAATGATCAGAAGGTTGTTGATGCGTGTTCCTTGATCTATTACACCAATATAATTTATTGTACATTTATTTTAAAGCTGTTGCAACCTGGCATGTTTACAAACGTTATGCCTCCTGGCATGTACATGTTACACATATTCTGTCACCTGGCAGATACGATGCAATTATATCAATTAGCGGTAATACGCCCGTCATTTTTGGCGTGGCCGCTCCCTTTAGGTTCTATAACGAACCTTACTCTTTGCGGTGCGCCCTCTGGGTACAAATCATCGCAATCACCGAGGTGGCCAAAACATCCTCCCCACCCCCTCCGATGAATTATATTCATCTTAGTACAATCATCAGATATGCAAACAAGTAAATCAAAAATATAGAAACTAAAAACATACAAAAATCTTCAAAGAGTATAAAATTACATGTTACACTTACCAGTCTTCTACCTTATTATATTGAAAAGTTAACTATAAGGGTTAAACTAAAGCAATCAAATAAAATTATTAGTACAATAAGAAATGAAAAATAATAATAAAACATATTCAATATAAACCAAACACTTAAAAGTCAATGTTCTTCAATTGGTAAAAGACACAGTTTGGTAATAAGACGTTTAATGTCCCCGTGCACAGTTTTTAGTCTTACAACTCGGACATTATTATCTCTTCCAGGAAACATTTCTATTACTCGCCCGAGTTTCCAACGTAATGAAGGCATATTATCTTCTTTAATGAGAACCAAGTCATTTAGACGAATATTTCTGCTAGGCTGTTTCCATTTGTTGCGCTGCTGTAGTTGGATAGGTACTCTTTAGATGATCGCTTCCAAAACCCTTGGAGCATCTGTTGTGTTAGATGCCATCTTTGCAATGGAGACACTCGTATTTCGGTTAAATCTTGTTCCGGAGCAGCTGTTAAAGGAGTCCCTATAATAAAGTGTCCAGGAGTCAGAGCTGTCAAATCATTGGGATCACTGGAGTCATTGGTCTCGAATTTAAACATGCTTCAATTTGTGCAATTAGAGTTAGAAACGCTTCATAAGTCAAAATTTGAGTTTCAACACATTTCTTTAGATACAGCTTCATAGATCTAACAACTGTCTCCCATATACCACCATGATGTGGAGCAGCTGGCGAATCCACCTTATCCACCTTATGTTTTCATTCAAAGGCTAACCACCTTTGAAATTTTGAGTTTGGACAGATGAAACTGCTTCCTTGAGGATTTTATTTCAACCTATAAAATTAGTTCCACAATCACTTCTTATTTGAGGTTTTCCTCTTCTCGAAGCAAATCGTTTTAGAGAAGCTAGGAATGCTTCACTTGATAAGTCGCTTAACAATCTCTAAATAGATAGCCTTTGTAGTTAAACAAACGAAAATACAGACATAACATTTAATCGGTCTTATAAATCTTCCCCTTTTCATTTTCACAGCAAATGTGCCGGCATAATCAACGTCAACCTTTGGAAAGGTTCTACTTGGAATCACTCTACATGCAGGTAGTTCTCCCATTAATTGAGTAGATGTTACTGCTCGTACTCTGCAATATTTTATGCATTTCCAAATGCATTTTTTAATTTCATTCTTTGCACTTATTATCCTGTATTTCTGTCGTATTGCGGATGACATTAAATGTAACCCTCTGTGTAAATGTTTTTCGTGATAATTCTGTATTAATAATTTTTTTAAGTGATTATCATTTGGCAATATAATGGGATGTTTACTTTCTTTGGTAATTTCTGCGTTTCTTAATCTACCTCCTACTCTTAAAATTTCGTTCTCATCTAGAAATGGATTAAGTGAAATGATTTTGCTTTTTTTTAATCGTTTGTTCTGTCTTTAAAGCCTTGATTTCTTCTGAAAATTCACATTTCTTATAATAAATTCTGAAGCCTTCCATAACTCATGGGCGGTAAGCACACCAGATTGCTTTTCACGAGTGGATTTACAGTTGTTCACAAAGCGCAGAACATAAGCCATTATTCCCAGAACTTTGTTTAAATTTCCGTACAGTTCAAGATTTCATAACGGTCCTGCAGATTCCACAAGTTTTTTCAAAGTAACACATTTTCGTTCTTCACTAACGTTTTGCAAGTCAACTTCGGTATTCATTTCGGTTATGTGACGTCGAATATGCAAAAGTACCAGTTGTTTAAATTTGTTTTCTGTTTGATTTCTACCACACGATTTCTAACAAATTGTTTCCATTCGTTGGCAGATCCCTTGATCCAGTGAATGCAAATTTGGGGATCAGTCCAGTAAAATATGTTTCCGTTATCCAACTGCGGAAATATCGATTGCAAATACGAACCTAATCTTACAGAAATTAATGTTCCCAAAAGTTCAAGCAGCCTAGGGAGTGTTACCCTTTTTAATAAAGCTAAACGGGATTTCGACATTAAGAAACTTGTTTTACATTTATTTTCTTCTCAAATCTAAAATATGTTACAGCACCATAACACTTGGGACTGGCATCAGAAAATATGTGAATTTCTATAAACTTCCAATACATATCACTGAAGTACTGTCTGGGAATTTCGAAAACTTTATTTTTTCAACTTCTTTTAACCATTCCTGAAATATGAATTCAGTATCAAGGAGAACATTCTCGTCCCAATGAATACCCTTTTACGGCATAGTTTGCATCAAGAGTAATTCATAATTTGAGCAGTAAATGGATTCATAATTCCTAAGGGATCAAACAGCATACCACATGCTGCTAAAATGATGCGTTTAGTTAAAGATTTTGTAACTTCTCAAACTGAAATACATCTATTTTTAAATTATCATTGAGATTGTCCCGCATAAGACCTAAAACTTTCAACGGTATCAAAGAGTCTTCAGATGTCTCTCGACAGTCCACTTCATTAAGTTTCCATAGTTCATTCAGCTAGGTGAGTTTGAAACCCATCTACGTAGATTCATACTGGCCTCGTTAAGAATGAAAATCATGTCCTTACAAGACCCTTGCGACATTAACTGTTCCAGAATTTAAATCAGCTGTGTAAAGCTCTTTTAATATACTGAATACCTCTTCGTAGGCATCCTCATACTTTTTTAAATGCAGTCTTATTGTAGCTGTCAATAAATAGAGCGAGCACTTGACTCCGAAAGGGATTCGATTGTGTTAGAGAACTTGTAAGTTGGGATTGCTGTGATCGAGATTTGACCCTTCTTCATTTATCCACAAAAACTTTAAAAAATCCCTATGTTCTTTAGCTAAGCCTACCTCTAAAAATGCGCGCTGAATGTCGGCACAAAACGGGATTGAATGTACCCTGAACTTAATGATAATCTTTAGCAACACGGGATTTAAATTAGGTCCGCTTTCCAAACAATCATTAAGGGATAGATTTACCTTACTTTTAGAAGAAGCGTCAAACACTATTAGAACCTTTGTAGAATCCTTTTGCTCGCGCACTATCGCGTGATGAGGCACGTATTACCCCGTTTTCAAAAAGCATTTAAATACGTATCTACACTTTCCACTATACCATATCTCAAGTGCTCATTAATTATCTCATTATATTTTAAATATAGCTCTCTATTTTCTGAAACTTATTATTTAACAATAGTAAACGCTGTTTCGCAATTTCATAATTATTATTTAAACCTTCAACACCCTCTTTCCACAGTAATCGAGTCTCATACCTTTTATTCTCATAAGTTGTATTTCGTTTAAATGACTCTAAAATTGCTTTATCTGATGGAGATATTTCTTTATCCGAACTATCTCAATTGCCTTTAATTCCCATAATTTTTTAACTCTTTCGTAATCTAAGTCCTCATTTACAACGGTTATATGATTAACTCTTGCCTCCTTAATATTTGATCCTTCATCCCTGCCTTGAATTACAAAACCGAAAGTGCTTTCTGTTGCGACTAATTTTTTACAAATCTTCACGTTTCGCTCCCCTAAAATTTCCCAAATATGATCCGAACCTATTAATACTTGAATTTCATTTAATCCTACCAGTATCTGCTAATTCTATTCCCTTATCAAAGGCCATCTCTGGTATCAACCGAGAGGGAAATTTGCTTGCCCTAGAGCAGGGCTTAATTTCTAAGATTAGAAGTGCCGGAGCCCTATGGAGGACAGTCAACAAAGAGGAACAAGAGTAAATAAATAAATAAAATGACAATTAAACTCATTTATAATTTTAAAATTAAATAGTTAATTATTTTCAAGTTAATTAATAGCTATTTAATTAATATGTATAAATTGTTATTTAATCAATAATTATTATACAATTAATTATAATTTAATTGATAATTATTAGAAAATTAATTATTTTTATTAAAATGATTAAAGTAATTAAATAATTAAAATTAAATAAAATGTAAAGATATAAGTTGAAATTTAATAAGCGATTTGTAATACAATTTTATTATTAAAAAATTTGCGAAATAAAATTTCTACTGAAATTGTTATTCATTTACATAAAAGAAGTGCCGCAGCCTTCTTATTCAGGGCTCCGGTGCGTTCCAGCTAGAATTATGATTTATTACAAAAACTAAGAAGCGCCGGAGCCGAGATCCGGTGGGCTCTGGCCCAATTTAAGCTCTGATCGTAAGGGGGGAGTTCTTTTATCATCACAAAAATTAATCTGCTTAAAAATTAAGCTTAATTAAGCTGATGAAAATTGCAGGGCGAAACAGAATGAGGTTATGAGTGGGTGGAAACAAAAAATGAGGGGAATCGTGGTGAGAGAGAACGTTCTCTCTGACCGTGGTTCTCTGCTGATATAATTATAGCCATCAAGCAGATGTATGTCAGAGGTTGAGTCTTGAATCTGACTCCTAAAGATGAATGTAAAGTTGTTGGTTATACTTTTCGCCCGCCCCCGTATTTGGTTATGTTAGTGGCTACTGCGGGAAGACGATGCATAGGACGTGCTTGAGCAGTTTATCTCAGTATTTCACTTTTATTGTACTCGCTGTCACTTAACGCACATTTAAGAACACAAATTTTTCTTCCTGCGAGGATAACTAATTGTAAGCATCGATAACAATACACTAGACACGATGTCATGGCGGGAAATTTACGCGTTCCTAAACAAACTCCCACAAATTTATTGCCCTTCTTAAAGGGAAAAGTTTTCACGTGTGAGTGAGAGGACTTTACTTAAACGTCTCTGTTCACATGAGTTTATATTTATAGGGAAATAGGGTATTGCAAGGTCTGCTTATTGTTAAACTAAAACGTTAGGAATTTTAAATTTTTTCCCTTTAAATTGTAGTTAAGTTTTATTAAAAAAAACCACCGGAGCTCATCTTATTTAGGGCTCCGGTGCGCTCCGGCTAGAATTGTAATTTATCTTAAAATTTGAGAAGTAAGGCTCTGGCGCAATTTAAGCACTGCCCTAGAGTGTTATAGAATCAATGACTATTGGGTTAATTTTTATTCTTTTATTGGGACTGTTTATATTCTACAATACTATTTCTACGATATCATACAAGCGCTCTTTTGCATCTTTGCATCCAAATGTAAAATAATAAGCGCTTCTTATTAATAATTTTCAACCCCAGTGAATCAACCGCTTCTCGTAAAATGAATGACTTCGTTGACCCTGAATCTAGCATACAACGTAATACCTTTTCGCTCCCCCCTTTACATCTCACCGTCGCCGAAAATGTCTGTAAAAGAACGGAAGTCGGAGGTTTAATTTTGTTATTATTTTCATTACATAAGAGCGAAAGAGAAGCTTCAGAAATTGGCGTTTGTTTTGTCTGATTGGAGGTATCCGTCTCTAAATCTTTCGATGCGGCGTCACATATTAACGAATTATGTAAGCCTGGACATTGCACAGTCTGTACTTTTCATCTTTATGAGCACGCCTTGGATGCCCTTTCGAAAAGCAAATAAAACATAAACCTCGATCTATTAATGCCTTTCGGCAAGCCTTTAAAGCAAGTGGGCAATCATGATTCATGTGACAAGCAGATAAACAAAATATGCAGACATTTTGATTCACATTCTTAAGATGGGGTAGAGAAGTTTCTATTTTGATTAAAACGCGATTTTTGCCAGTATTTAACGGAAGTTTCGCTTTGACTAGTTAATACTGAAGCACTTTGCTTATTCGTACTGTAATAATTTCTTTTAGAATGCATGTAAGATTTATTTTGATAACCTTGATGGGAACTTTTGTTTCGTACTGTATTCTTAGAACGCGCTAATATTGATGTTTCCGTACATTCCACTTCCGTTTTCAAGAACGTTAGTAGATCATTAACATCGAAATTTTGTTTATCACTTCTTTTCCTAGTAAATTCTAGATTTAAATTCTCAGGTATTAACTTTAACAAAATAGGGCATAATAAATGTCCATAAGAATCACTAGTAACATTTAAGGAATTTAAATTTCTTATTTGTATTTCTATATCGTCATAAAGCTTTCTAAAAGCAGCCGTACTTCCGGAATATTTTACAGGTTCTAAACTCAACAATTTATTCACATGCGCATTAATTAGCAGGTCATCTCTGCCGAAACGGTTTTTTAGTATATCAACAGCCACCGTAAGGTAAACCTCTCAAAAGCGATTTTAAATAACAAAACTTGTCGACCGAGCTGAGACGTTCGTTTTGGTGAATGGAATTACAAAACTGATTCCAGAATTCAAGCCAAGAACAAGGATCACCGTAATATTTTGTAATCGTTAATTTTGGCAATTTTAAAGTATTAACTTCATAAGTTCTCAACTTCGGAGATACAGTTTCCTCACTAGAATTTCTAGATTCTACTTTACACGCGTTTTTTCTTAATTATACCTGAATTTTTACATTTAAAACTTATAATTCTTTCCTGATATTCCTGCACGGAAATTACTTCTGTTTCTAATTCCTGTTCCGTTAACAATACTTGTCGCGTTTGCTCACTAGAACTTTACTTCCACGAAGGCCCTCTGGCGAAAGAGACTAAAAGTAATCAGTTGAACGGCTGACGCGTCTAACAGATGTATAACGATAGACCGTCTCCGTATAAATTATGCTTGTATTCATTGTAACTTGTAAATATTTTGTAGATATCTTTCATATGAATTAAAATTTCTTAAAAAGTTTATAGCTGTGTTTCGCAGTGAATCGAAGTTCATCATAGAGACGGATACCGACAAGAAGGAAATGCAGGCAGTTCAGGGCAGCCCTATTTAGAAGGTAAGTGAACTTTCACTTATCTATTTAATGATCAAAAAACTTTAATAGTACAAAGTTGATAAAATTTTTTAACATGGTGCCCGAACAGGGACTGCCAGTAACTGCTGTTTTCCTAACTATTGAAACTGTCTAAATTGATATCAGTTATATAGATAATACATAAGCATAAATAATTAGTGAATTGCTGATAGTTGTTGAATTATTGAATATTAAATAATGACGGAATTCATCGATACATTGAAAAGGAAACGCGGCCACATAAGGGCTGCCGTCACAAAATTAATTGGCCGAATCGAAACTGAATTACCAAAAACAGAAGTGAATGCAGAGGAACTAGAAATTTCCTTAGAACTCTTAAATGAAAAATCGAACGAGTTAAAACAAATGGATGCCGATATGGAAAAATTAATAAACATAAAGGATTTAGACCAGGAATTAAAAGGTGTTGACGAATATCGTGAAAGAATAACTACATTTAAATACAAAGCTAACAAAAAATTGAAAGAAATTAATATAGAACAACAAAAATTTAGTGTGTTAAGAAGCACTGAACAGTTAAGTGAAAGTATTATAGAAAACGTTAAAATCGAAAATCATAATGTGAAGCTTCCTAAACTTACGATTCCGAAGTTTTATGGCGAGAGCTGCGAATGGCTGATATTTTGGAACACTTTTTCATCAGCCATACACCAAAATAAAACGCTTGACGCTATAAGCAAATTTAATTATTTGATATCCTTTTTGGGAGGTACTGCTTATAACACCATTGACGGTTTCGATTTAACCGAAGAAAATTACGAAACTTCAGTTAAACTCCTCACAGAAAGATTTGGAAATAAAGATCTACTGATAAACGCCCATATAGATAAATTACTGAAAATAAGACCTCTAAAAGATTCTAATGACATTCAAAATTTCCGTAAGTTATTCAATTATATACAGAAACATATTCGATGTCTTGAATCATTAAATATGACCTCAGAAACATATGGAGCTTTATTAACACCTATTTTGCTTAAAAAATTGCCCGCAGATTTGGTTTTGGAATATAATAAAACAGTTCGGAAATCAAATTACGATTTGAATCACATAGTGGAATATCTTTCTGAACAGTTAGTTGCACGGGAACGTACATTCCAGACGGTCCAGCCAAAGGCGGCGCCGCAAAAGCATAACAAACTAAGTGAAACCAGACCTATTGCAAAACACACAGCTTCGGAGTTGACGAACGCAAGTTTGCGGGGGGGACAAACACCGTGTGTTTTCTGCGACTCTTCTGATCACGAATCTATAACGTGTAAACAAGCATCTTTATGGTCTATTAAGAAAAAAAGGGAGAAATGCAAAGCGAAAGGAATCTGTTATCGCTGTTTACACCCACGGCACCTTAGTTTTAATTGCACTTCTAGAATAAGATGTGAATTATGTAAACAACGACATGCCACTATAATGTGTTTTAAAAACGAAAACGGAGAAATTAAGGAAGAACAAATTGAAAATAAGGCCTTAAAGAATAATTCATCCTATGAAAGTGTAATCTTGCAAACTTTAATTGTCAATGTTGACGGAGATGGTGAAAGCAATTTTATACGAATAATTCTGGATACCGGAAGTAGCAGATCATATATCAGCACATTTCTTGCAGAGAAATTAAAACTAAAATCTTTAGGTCAGGAAAGTGTGACTCATGGGCTTTTTGGAGGGATAGAAAAAAGGGAAAATCACAACAAGTATCTGATTACGTTAAATAATCCAGAAGCAGGATTCACATGCGAAATGGAAGTTTTGAGCCAAAAAACCATATGCTCACATATTCCAAAATTGGAGGATAGGGAATGCTTAAAGAAACTTAGAGGTTACAAAATTTTTCCCAGTGATGTAACTAATGAGAATTCTTGTTTATTTGAAAAACACCCTAATGAAATACACATGCTTGTAGGAGCAGATTATGCCGGAAAACTCTTTACAGGGGAAATAAAACACGTAACGGAGAGTTTAGTAGCGATGAATACACACCTTGGTTGGACTATATAAGGGAGAACAAGGGTAAAGGGAAAGAATTTTAATGAAGTTCTTTTATCACTACACATTAGTGACAGAAAAATTTGTGACTTGTGGTCTCTTGATTCTATTGGAATAACTGAACCAGCTCTTTCGCAAACAAAACAAGAAATAGAAAAGGCTACAGAAAATTATTTTATCCGTACTTTAGAAAGAGATGACGCTGGAAGGTATCAGGTATCACTGCCATGGCTTCAAATTCATCCTGAGTTGCCAGATAATAGAATCCTTGCAGAAAAGCGTCTGAAGTCTTGCGTGAAAACCTTTCAGACAAAGAATTCCTTAGAAGCCTACGAAACTGTTTTAAAGGATTGGGTAGAAGAGGGAATAATTGAACCTATCGATATTTCGGAGGCAGAAAAGATCAAAGGGCATTTTCTGCCACATAGAGCAGTGTTTCGGGAAAATTCGACTACCAAAATTCGACCAGTGTTCGACGCATCTGCAAAGGAGAAAAATTCGGTATCTCTGAACGACTGCCTGGAAAAGGGTCCTAATTATCTTGAATTGATCCCCAAAATTTTGACAAAATTTCGAGAGGGGAAGTATGGAGTTATTTCGGATATAAAAAGAGCATTTCTTCAGATAAGTGTGAACCCAGCGGATCGAGATTTTCTCCGGTTCCTATGGTGGGAGAAAGGACAGCCTGAAAAACTGACTATATATCGGCACCGAAGGGTTGTATTCGGCGTAAACGCCAGCCCCTTTTTACTCGCTGCCACGATTAACTACCATTTGGAAAATGTACCAAAACAACACCAGGAAATAGCTTCAAAGCTAAAGAAAGCCATGTATGTGGATAACTGCGTAGCGAGCGTGGAATCAATTGAAGAATTAAACTCATTTATCAAAGGATCTAGAGAAATAATGGCTACTGCAAAATTTGGCCTAAGAGGTTGGAAACATAATAGACTTAAAAATGAAACTTCAATTCTAAACCTTTCTGATAAAGATTATGAAGATGTTGTGTCAGTATTGGGATTGAAATGGGACTTATTTGACGATACTTTGTCTTGTCACGTAAAATATGAAGGAAACCCTGTATTGAGCCAAAGATCTGTTCTTTCCGAATTGAGTAAAATCTTTGACCCAATTGGGTTTACTAGTCCAGTTACTCTCATGCCTAAACTGATTCTGCAAGAGTGCTGGAAACAGAAAATTAACTGGGATACTAATCTGCCGAATGATCTAGCAAGGAAATTTTTCACATGGTCATCTCAGTTAAAATATTTGAGACATCAAAATTCCTAGATTGCTTCCCAAAATAGACGAAAGTACCACTCTGCATGTATTTTCGGACGCAAGCAAGGACGCGTATGCGACTTGCATTTTCCTTAGACACAGCGGTGAGAGTGGAGTCACTTGTCAATTGATACAATCTAAAGCGAGAGTTGCTCCCCTAAAAGCACTCATCATACCTCGACTAGAGATACTCGCTTGCACTATTGGAGCCAGGCTTTCTCATACAATAAGAGAAGACTTGAAATTAAAAGAGGTTCCAGTTTTTTACTGGACGGATTCCACAAATGCTCTCTTTTGGATAAAACAGAAAGAAAATTGGTCCACTTTTGTAGCCAATCGAGTAAATGAGATTCGAAAATTGAGTAACCCAGATCACTGGCATCACATTCCCGGAAAGTTTAATCCTTCGGATTTGCCATCACGCGGTTGCTGTGCCAAAGAATTGAGGAAATCCGAATGGTGGAAAGGACCAGATTGGATTTATCGACCTCCAGAAGAGTGGCCTATTGCAGATGGAGAACATCCTGACTTCGATATAGTAAATGGAGAGAGAAAACGAACTGTGGTTTCAGCCAGCAATGACACGAATACAGATAAATTTAACCTTTTTGACAATATTTCAAAATTCGAAAATATCATAAAGGTCGTATCTTGGATCTTTAGATTCGTTAAAAATGCTACAACAACCCCATCTGAAAGAACTCATGAGAGAATTTCAGTCGAGGAACTGAAAGGAGCTGAAACAGTGGTTTTCCGACTCATCCAACGAGAATCTTTCGAAGGATTGAAAGATAAAAGAATACGTGCTCTAGAACCTATCATGGACTCCAATGGCTTTATAAAAGTGAAAACACGTATCTTTCAGAGAGACGATGATGCTGACTTTCGTTACCCAGTTTTACTTCCCTCAGAACATCCATTAGTCTTAAAACTGATCAAATCTGAACATGAAAGGCTAAGTCACGCTGGAGTACAATTCGTTATGTGCGCTTTGCGTGAAAAATATTGGATCATAAAGAGTAGGAAGACCGTACGCAAGGTTATCCAAAACTGTGTACGATGTCGAAGGTTCGACTCTGATTCATATAAGATTCCTCAAGCGCCACTACCTGAAGACAGAATAAGAGATGCTTTAATTTTTGAGATTATTGTTGTTGATCTGACGGGTCCCTTAATTTTAAAAGGAGGCCAAAAAACATGGATCGTCATTTTTACTTGCGCAATATATAGAGCAGTTCACTTAGAGCTAGTCTCATCTCTATCAACCGAAAGTTTCCTGCACGCGTTCAGGCGATTCATCGCTCGAAGGGGTAGACCTGTCACTGTATACTCCGACAATGGAACCAATTTTGTTGGATCAAATAATTTGTTTAAGACCATAGATTTGAATTCTATCTTAGAAAATGCAACAGTTAAGAAAATTGAATGGAAATTTATTCCCCCCTTCCTCGCCATGGTGCGGAGGGTGGTGGGAAAGATTAATTGGAGTACTAAAGAGAATTCTTCGAAAGGTACTAGGAAAATCTTCTCTGAACTACGAAGAATTGTTGACAATCATTTGTGATTGCGAGAGCATTATGAACAACCGTCCTCTCACGTATTTGTCAGAAGACGTAAAGGATTTAAGAGCTCTCACCCCAGCAATGTTTCTAACAGAAATTCCAGAGACTGGAGTTCCTGAATTAGATCTTTTGGATTCTAAATCCATCAATAAAAGATACCTTTACAGAGCCAAATTGAGAAAAGATTTACGAAAAAGATTTCGATCAGAATATTTAGGGCAACTAAAAAAATATTTAGGGCAACTTTGTTGTGTCCAACAAAGAAAAAATGATAAACTGGCCCTTAGCTAGAATCCTGGAAATTTTTCCATCCCACGACGGAAAAATTAGATTAGTAAAACTGAAAACTGCACAAAGGGAGATTATAAGACCTACTAAGAACCTCATACCTCTTGAACTCAACGTTACACCTCAGTCGGATATGCAAGTGAGGTACAGAACTCGACGTATGACGAAATCTCAAAAGACTTGAACTACAGGTCAGTTGAGGTCCATCCTCTGCTGATACTGGACCTCAAGGTGGGAGTGTCGCGTTTGCTTACTAGAACTTTACTTCCACGAACGCCCTCTGGCGAAAGAGACTAAAAGTAATCAGTTGAACGGCTGACGCGTCTAACAGATGTATAACGATAGACCGTCTCCGTATAAATTATGCTTGTATTCATTGTAACTTGTAAATATTTTGTAGATATCTTTCATATGAATTAAAATTTCTTAAAAAGTTTATAGCTGTGTTTCGCAGTGAATCGAAGTTCATCATAGAGACGGATACCGACAAGAAGGAAATGCAGGCAGTTCAGGGCAGCCCTATTTAGAAGGTAAGTGAACTTTCACTTATCTATTTAATGATCAAAAAATTTTAATAGTACAAAGTTGATAAAATTTTTTAACAATACTATTTTTCAAGTAACATTTCGAGTAATTCTTTTAATTTCTCATTCTCGAATTCACCCTCTTCTACCAATGCAGATTCTATTTTACTCATCAGCTTAATAGTTAAGCTACGCGTCACCTTACGCAACTTCTTTGCCTTATTCATAGCCTCCATTTTACCATTAAATTCTATCAACTATAATAATCAACAATTTTTTATTCCACAATTCTATTCGAAACTGGAAAAATGAAAAAGGGGCTACCTCGAATTTCTTCGCATTAAACCCCAACTTTTATGAACTCACTAATTTTCTTCTCTCATTCTTCCTCTCTGTTAATCACGTCCGGGTTCGCCAGAGAAAATGTACGTATCCAAATGATCAGAAGGTTGTTGATGCGTGTTCCTTGATCTATTACACTAAGATATTTTACTGTACATTTATTTACAAGCCGTATGCCACCTGGCATGTTTACAAGCGTTATGCCTCCTGGAATGTACATGATACACATATTCTGCCACTTGGCAGATAAGATGCAATTACGATACTCGTATATCATTACTCGTATATCAATTAGCGGTAATATGCCCGACACTTTTGGCGTGATCGCTCCCTTTCGGTTCTATAACGCAACTTAATATTTGTGCGGTGCGCCCTCTGGGTACAAATCCCGGCAGTCACCGAGGAGACCAAAACACAGCCTTATTGATGAAGTCCTGCGTCCCGGAATAGAGTCCTGGCTCGTCAGCCTTCTCTACAAATGGATGCACAGACGGATAGTGCACAAGGCCCCTGATAGTCGCATGAAGCGACAGCTTTGGGGTAACTATGTGCACTTGACATTCCAATAGAATTTAAATCGAATTATATTAAATAATTAGCAAATTACTCCGCAGATATTTTTAATTTACTTACACTGACGCAAAATGATTCCTATTTACTCGTAAAGTTTGCTTTTATATTAGCATTTGCATAACTCCTTACACACGCTACTACATCTTTGTTTACATTCCCCCTCACCCCACTGCGGGGGGAATCTAAGGGGGGAGAAGGACCTCATTCTTGGTACAGACCACAGCTCTGTGACCTTCGGTTTTTCTTTAACTTATTTATTTCTATTATAAAAGTTTCAATACTTAAATACTTAAGATTTATAAATTTTATCCCCTCATAGGGATAATTGTTTGCTCTGTGAAAATTAGTACCTTTTCTAAAGTTTAACTTGTCCATTCGTGATTTATTGCCATTTTTACTTCATTGTACGACGTAAAGGAAGTATTGTAATCACGAAAAATTCCGGGTACCATATTTCAAAGAAAGTATCCATTTTGACCGCTATCGAAAGCAATTTAACAATGTTTTTGCGCGACATCTGTACGTAAGGATAGAATAAAGGACTCTTTTTTTTCCCCAAACGGATTATAAAACTGATTTAAAATGGATTCAGAAGAGATTTTTTGTGGCTCATCTGTACGTACATATGTGTGTATGTACCTCGCATAACTCAAAAACAAATAGCCTCAGAAGGTTGAAATTTTGTATGTGAGACGGCTATAACATGTAGATGTGCACCTCCCTTTTTGGTTGCAATCGGCCGCACCAAACGTATATAAATATATGTATCGATATATATCCACTTTACTACTCAGCTCAGTGAGCTGTTTCTTTATTCTTATATGCTTGTGAATAGTGCATTTTTTTATTTAAAAATCATTGAATTATGTTGTTCTTATCTTCCGGTTTAGGTTTTTATGCGTGTAGTTAACCTGCATGTTATAGTTATAGAATTATCAACAATGCAAAAGTTATTTAAGTATGGCTAAGATTAATTTTTTTGCCATCGCAGCAATATTTGTTTAGATTTGAAACCTGGCATAATAGTGGATTTGGTACCAACCTAGAGAAACTAAGTGTCGCGACAACAAAGTAACGTAGTCTTTTATTATTGCGAATTAAATTATGCTTAATCCATTCTGGAACTATCATTTAAGTTAATAAATTATCTCATATCTTGACTCAGATTAGCGTCCACAACAAATTAAATCAGTTTTCATGCCTTCAGTCTCTTGTTGGCAACTACTCCGGTAAAAGAAAAAGGAGAGGAAGAAAATAGTTATTGATTAGATCGTTTTGGCAACAGAGAAAAACCAGGTGAAAAACCGTAGAACTCAAGGAGGTTAGAATTCTATTCTAACCTCCTTGGTAGAACTAGCACTGTTATTTAGAACTTTAACTTGAACTCAATTTGGGGGGCGATTTTTTCAATCGCCTGTAATCGGATATTGTTGTTTAAATGATTATCATTTTAAAGTAAAAATGTAAATAATATTGTGTCTATAAAACTAAGAAAAGCTAAGTCAAGTCTGATGATTATTAAAAGAAGACATTAGTTTTTTTTCCTAGCAGATATTCGATATGTAATCCAGCATCAACAAAATCATCAAACAGTAAGTTTCGAAATTTATTGAGCCATTATATAAATAAATTTAACACTAATTGAAGTATATACTAGTTTTATTTAAAAGACACGCAATATTTTGGTGAATCGGACGATACGTTGTTTTGCCATGGATAACGACGATAAAACTGCCCAGCCGAATGCCGAAGATTAGGAGATGACTGAAAATTCCAAATTCCGCAGGTTTTGGGTCGAAAGGTTTTATCAGGTATTTCAATTTGTCGAATCAAGAATGAAGAAACGATGTTCAATTATTTGTTCGCCCACTTATAACCTAGATTTATAGAGAACATCTGGAATATTATAAAAGACTGTACGAGCAACAAATACACAGCTTCTAATGACCGATTACTCAACACTTTAGAGGAAAGGGAAAATCACCGCATTAGGCGGTGACGCACCGATTAAGTGTCTGCTCACCGGGTTGGAGTCTGACGACATGAAACCCAGCCACCTCTTCCTCAGAATGAAACTGAAGATCCTCTTCCTCAGAAAGATAGATTACAGACAGAGGTAGACACCTCGAAGAATATTTTGCGATCTCTCCGGCTGGAAAAAGATGCCAGACGCTGTAAAAAAAACAATCTAGTGGTTAGCGACGAGACTTTGGGCAAGTTGGCCACAATGGCTAATAGAATTGGGGAGTTAAAACTCCCGCCAGGAATCGGCTGCCGTCAGCGAGAATACAGTGTTGAAAGAACCACAGCAGGAACTATGCCATGTTTCTACACATTTTATATGCTGCCAATGGCACAGAGATCCCAACTTATGGTGTAAGAACTTTCAATCTTAACTTGGGACTCAGACAATTTCAAAGGCAATTTATCGTCGCCTGTGTTAATAAAGGTATCACTGGGGCTGATTTTCTAAATCATTTTCAAATACTTATTGATATCCCTAACAGAAAACTGATCGATGGTGTTACTCAGTTATCTGTGAAAGCTGCAGTTAGGACTTTCTCAGATGAACACATCATCAGCATACTGAATAATAACCATAAAATTTTCTGAATTATTTAAACCTTACCCAGTATTAACTAAGCCATATATTTTCAGTACGTCAAGTAAACATGATGCGAGGCATCACATAACCAAAAGTGTGCCTGTGCATTCATGAGCCCGTCCATTCGATCCAGAAAAATTTGCTTTAGGCAAGCAAGAATTTCACTTATGCTGGAGGAGGGAATCATTTGACCATTAAAGTCTCAATGGGCTAGTCTCATACATTTAGTCAGTAAAAAGGCTGGAACTGCGGGAACTATAGACGATTAATTGACCAAACTATACCTGAGCGTTACCCGATTCCCAGAACTGAAGATTTTCATCTTATCTTGCAAGGTAAAAATATATTTTAAAAGAATCATTTACATTCTTACTATCAGATACCAATCGTGAAGAAGGCAAACCAAAGACCGCCATAATTACCCCTTTCGGGTTATTTGAATTCAATGCTACGAGTTTCGGACTCAGAAATGCACCTGCTACCTTTCAGCGTTTCATTAACGAAGTTTTCTTCGGTTTGGATTTTCTATTTCCATATTTAGACGATGTGCTAATAGCATCATCATCTGAGGATGAACACAAACAGCATCTTCAGATAGCGTTTGAGAGACTCAGCAAATTTGGCCTTCCATTAATGTATCGTAATTCAATTTGGAAGTAAATCAAATTGAGTTTCTGGGTTATCTGATTACTTCTACAGGATCATGTCCCCTGTCTAGCAAGGTCCAAGTCATCTTAGAATACCCACTGCTTATGACCCTACAAGACTTGCGTACCTTCTTGGGTATGACAAATTTTTATCGCAGGTATTTGAGAAATGCTGCTCAAACACAGGCACCATTGTGTTTGAGCAGTTTTTTAAGGAGGCAAAAAAGAAAGATAAATAAAAAGTCCCATGGATTGAGGTAGTAATACAACAATATGAAAAATGGAAGCATGATTTAGCTAATGCTGCCCTTTTATGTTTCCCCTCACCTGGACTTTCGTTATAATTGTGCACTGATGTATCAGACTGGGCTACTGACTCGGTACTACAACAATTTGAAGCAGGAAACTGGAGGCCAATTGCTTTCTATTCAAAGAAATTGAATGACGCTCAGAAATCTTACAGCACCTACCATCGTGAACTCTTCTGTATATATCTTTCAGTGGAACGTTTCAAGTATATGCTAAAAGGTAGAGAATTTGTAATTGTAACGGATCACAAGCCATTGATTGACCTTCGCCTTTAAGCAAAAAAATGAGAAAGCATCCCCAAGACAACTGCGTCAACTACGATACATTTCACAGTTCAGCATACATATTCGACATATTAGTGGACAACAAAGCGTGGTTGCGGGCACTCTATCACGGATCTCTGCTACTGATTATGAACAAATTGCCAAAGTACAAATCCAAAATTGAAAGATCTAATGGGAAGTGGCACAACCCTTAAATTTAGACAGTCTGTACTACCATCTTCAAAAGTTTTATGGTGTGATACCTTACAAAAGAAGATTCGGCCTTATATTCCAGCTAGTTTCAGGGGAGAACTTCTTGATCAAATTCATGGTTTTTCACACCTAGTATTAAATCTATCATTAAACTGCTAGTTTTGTGTGGCCTGGAATGAAAAAAGAAATAAAAGATTGGGCCCAAGCATGTATCAGATACCAAAAATGTAAAGTTACTAGGCACACCCAAATCTAAATTTTCGGAATATCCAGAACCAGACATCCATTTCAGTATAGTGCATATCGATCTCATCAGCCCATTACCCTGTTCAAATGGGTACGAATATTGTTAACATGCATCGACTGATTTACAGGCTGCATGGAAGTCATCCCATTATCATACATCACTGCAGAAGTAGTAAGCAAAGCCTTTTATGAGCATTGGATTTGCAGATTTGGCGTTCCATATAAAATTATTACAGATCAAGGAACACAGTTTCAATCACAGTTGTTCAGGAGTTTGGCTGTAATGTGTGGGGCTAAAGTCCTTCACACTACAGCGTACCACGCTCCGTGCAATGGGAAAGTTAAGCAGCTTCATAGAAGATTGAAGATTGCTATAAAAAAGCGTAATAAGGCTCAGTGGACGGAAACACTACCAACAGTTCTGTTGGGTCTTAGATCTGCTTTACTATGTGACACAAACCACTCGATTGCCCAAATAGTATATGGAACAAACATTAAACTGCCTGGTGAATTTTCTGATCCACCCGATTTCAAAGTTGACCCTGCTACCTTTGTGGGTAAGCTGCTAAACTACATGGATAACTTAAAACAACAAAAACATGGTGTGCTACCCATCCGAGAGGTTTTGTCTACAAAGATTTAAAGTCATATTCGCAGGTTTCTGTGAGAACAGACAAGGTGAAAAAAAAGCCACTTGAACCAACTTGTACGGGACTGTTTCAAGTATCTGACAGAAATGAGGAATATTTTACTGCGTTCATTAAAGACAAAACAGTTAATATTTCTGTAAGCAGACTAAAGCCCGCATACATGCTAGCTACTGATTCTGATGCTATACCTGACAAAGTGATTGTGGATAACAAAACCAACTAAAAAAAACTCAGTGGTGCAACAGCCCGAATGGGTCATAGTCTGCAGTGCCTCGAAATCTGCTTTCTTGACTTTAGGCCCCGGAGTGCATTAGCATATTCCCTGGGCAAGTGTCCAGGGCATATGCTAATCGGCTGTAATCGGATATTGTTGTTTAAATGATTATCATTTTAAAGCAAAAATGTAAATAATATAGTGTCAATATAAGACTAAGAAAAGCTAAGTTAAGTCTGATGATTATTAAAGAAGACATTAGTTCTTTTCTAGCAGATATTCGAAATGTAATCCAGCAT
This sequence comes from Stegodyphus dumicola, assembly GCF_044657685.1. Classification (NCBI taxonomy): domain Eukaryota; kingdom Metazoa; phylum Arthropoda; class Arachnida; order Araneae; family Eresidae; genus Stegodyphus; species Stegodyphus dumicola. The sequence goes on along the minus strand of NC_140771.1, from coordinate 165,211,012 downwards.
CAAGAAAATCATTAAAGGGGTAAGTCTTTGAATTTATTGAGCCCTTATATTAATAAATAAATAAATAATTATAATAAAATATTAATTAGAGTATATACTAATTTTATTTACAAAACACGCAATATTTTGGTGAATCGGACGATACATGATAATTTGTTTTGCCATGGATGATGATAAAACTGCCCAGCCGAATGCCGAAGATTGGAAGGTAAACATGAAATTTCCGCCGTTTTGGGTTGAAAGACCTGAGACGTGGTAGAGGTCCGATTTCAAATTAGTCGAATCAAGAATGAAGAAACGATGCTCAATTATTTGTTCGCACACTCGCAAAGTCATCATTGCCACAAGGGACATAATATTCACATAACATCTAGACCACAGGTTCCTCAACTGGCAGGAATTTCATAGTTTCTGGGGAGGGGGGGAAGAGAATGCAACCAGCCAAGTATTAGTTTTAATTTATGATGAAAAACATGTATTTCTTTCCCCAAAATTTTGGAATTTTCGTATTTATCAACATTTTCTACTCATTTTCTTGTTTAATTCCTAAGAGTTTTAATAAATTTAATATATATGTATTTTTCAAGTTTTGGAAAGGAGGGAATGAACATCTGGCAATGTTGAAAGGGGTGCATGCAGCAATCTGGGAAATGTTGCCATTTCAGAATTAAATTGAAGGCTTTGGTAATCTTGAAGCTTAACATCATTGGAAACAACTTTATCATTTTATTTGAGATATGATCAATACCTGGACATTTATGAATTGAGTTTCTTGATGTATCTAAAGACTTTTGATAGATGGACTTGAGTGATATTTCCTGTGCATGGAACTGATGTGTAATGTGAATACAAGTTAGATATTAAGTTTCTTTTTTTTTTTTTTTTTTTTTTGGCCCATTGGATGCTGTTAGTGCGAAACTGAGATTCCAGATGCTGAGCTTAAAATTCTGCTTTCTCACTTTCTGTGTAATGGATTCCTTGAGGACTATTAAAGAGAGGAATTTTGCTGTGGCATTTCTTGTACCTGGAAACCGCTCTCCATATGAAATTATCAAAATGATAATTTCATATGGATGAGTGAATTTAAGTACTTCGTCCAGCTGAGTTGTGCCTGAGCGAAACCCCTACTCTAGACTAATAAATACTTTAAGTTTTGCTTTGTACAACTCTTCAGCAAATGTATTTTATATAATAAATAACATCTTACTATGAGAATATCAACTCCACTTCCTAATTGTTGCATGACCTAACATGATGCACTTCAGTTGGAAAGACCAGATTAAATATGATGTCTTAAGAGAAAATTTTAATTATTTTGTATAATAAGCACCTAAACTGAATTGTACAAAATCACAATTAATTCAAAAACTAAAAAATAAAACTTTATTGATACCTAACTCCATATATTTTTAAAGCAAACAATGTATATAATAATAATTATGATGTCTGAGATTCCATCGAGAATATTCTGGCCATATAAGCATTGTAGAACATGTTTATAGGGTCTAACATTTCCCGTATCAAACACCACTTGCCGAAGTATGGATAAATCTGCTTGAACATTTCTGCTTTGACATTGTGGGCCTGTGAAAAAAAAAAAAAAAATAAACAGATACATAAGGAGTTCACTAATATAGTCAGCTTTAAATATAAATAAATCAGAAAAGAATCTATAAATAAAATCAAACTTTGCTCAATATCTCAGTGACTGAAAATATAACTAGCAGAAAGCAATTTTTTCCCTCACATTGAAAAAAGACTTATTCTGCAAATGTTCGACTGATTTCAATTAAAACATTATAGTCTTTCAGTTAATCTCAGGCAAAAATACAGATTACATATTCAATAATAAAAAGAACACAGGGAAAAAAAAGAAAAGAAAAAAAAGAAAAGAAAAGAAAATAACACCATATCATTCCAAGCCAAACTAAAATTCAAAAGTTTGACACAGAAACTCAATTAGTTGCATAACCTTGTTAAGTCTTTGAAATTAAATTCACACTGAACAAACATCCCCACCCTTTTTGTGTGTGTATAGTTGATCCATTTAGAAAAAGTATTCTGTAATTATCTGAATCATTATTCTAGGTCAGTATGGGTCAACGATATACAATATAAACCCTGCTATTTTTACTTCCTTGTACGAAGTAAAAAGGAAGTATTGTAATCACGAAAAGTTTCAGGCAGCATATTTCAACAAAAATATCCATTTTGACCGCTATCGAATGCAATTTAATGATGTTTTTGCATGATATACAGCATATTTCAACGAAAATATCCCGTTTTGGCCACTTTCGAATGCAATTTAACGATGTATTTCCGTGATATCTGTATGTAAGAACAGAATAAAAGACTCGTTTCTTCCAAAAAAATTATAAAACTGCTTTAAAATTAATTCTGAAGAGAATTTTTCGTGGCGTCTGAACGAACGTATGTATCTCGCATAACTTAAAAACAAGTAGCCTCAGAATGTTGAAATTTTGTATATAGGACTGCTATAACATGTAGATGTGCACCTCGTATTTTGGTTGCATCGGCCGTACCAAACGTATATAAATATATTTATATATATATCCACTCTGTTACCCAACTCAGTGATCTCAGTTTCTTTACTCGTATATGTTTGTAAATTGTACATTTTTTTGCTTTAAAAATGATTGAATTATGTTGTTTGTATCTTCCGGTTAAGGTTTTTATGCCTTTAGTAAATCTGTATGCAATATTTTTAGAATTATCAACAATTTTAAAGTTGTTTAAGTGCTGCTAAACATTTTTTTTATGATGGCCATTGATTGTTTACATTTGAAACAGCAGACTAGTGGATTTGTTGCCAATCTAGAGAAACTTAGCATCGCAACAACAAAGATAACGCCTTCATTTATTATTGCCAATTAAATCATGCTTAATCCTTTCTGGAATTTTTTCGAGGAAATAAGTGTTTAAGATTTACTTCGTAATTTTTAATATAGATATTTTGAGTTTTTATGTATTTTTGCCTTCTCGCGAAGTGAGAACTGAATTAACTGAATGAGAAATACTCAATCGTCTGTGAAAAACTGTTTCTTTTTGTTTTGTTTGCTTAATTTCTTTTATACATAGTTCTAGCTTTATAATAGTACAGTCAAAAGTCATTAATTCGGACACCCATAATCCGGAATGATCTATAATCCGGACCTCAAAGCTACAAACTTTCTGCGCATGCGTGCGTTTAAGAGTGCGCGTAAGACCTTTACGGCTGCGAATATGTTTGCGCACATGCGCGTTTAATTTCGATTATGTCAAATAGAATTTCTAATATGTATTTAATACTAATTAATTATACTAATATGTAATAATTTGTATTTACTAATATGTAATTTGTATCTACAAAGCGAAAGTATGTTTTGAAATCTGAAATCTGTTTATCAATTTCACGCGCGGATTGGAAGTTGATCTGTCAGCACTATCCTTATCTTCAGGGCAGATGTTTTTATTTTATTTGGCTTATAATTCCTTACTGAGTGTAGTATTTCATCTCGATGTACTCCGTTTTTGATACGATTTAAATTAAGTTCCTCGTCATTATAATTCGCTTCCGATAGTGAAGAAAGTGACGGAGGTTATTGAAAACGAAAACATTTCGATTGACAAATTAGTCGGTATTCTCAACAAAGCAATTATAGGACTTGAACAGCGGAACTTTGTAACTAAACAAGAAATTATGTCCGTTTAATAGAATTAAAGAGAAAGTATTATCACATGAAACGAAGCAACTTACATTGAAAGAAATGTTTAATAAATTAAACAAATAAATATTAAGCTTTTTCTTTTTGTAAATTTTGATACCCTTTAGATCATAATTGTTCTTTATTTCATAAATTACGGTTTCATATTTTTAATTTTGTAATTTCTGCATGCCATCTTACCAGATTTAAACTGATGATCTATAATCCGGAAAAATCAATAATCCGGAATCGCCGAAGTCCCACGAGTCCGGATTAATGACTTTTGACTATATTTGATTAGAACATGTGGCAACGAGTAGATAATTATATTCTTTAAATGATATATATTTTGTGTATTATGAGTTATAATATGAACAAAATATAATACTGTTAAGTGAATCTAGCGCCAGAGTGTCGCTATGGTAAACAAATAAACAAATACTAGAGTGAATTTTAAAGAATGCATTTATTCTCTTGTGGTTTATGAGCTGTCGGCAAAGTAGATTTAATTCAATCCAATAAGTTTAAATGAAATGCAAGAAAAAATGCGTATAATTTAATATTCCGTACACGGAAGTCATGTGGTGTACACATCAGATTTTTTTTCTTATGAAGGTAACTATGCTTGTCTATCAGATCCAGCCCTCAATGCACCTTCAAAGATGAATTTCAAGCAATTACAGTGAAATACTGACCAAGGCTTTAGGGTATATTATGGCCAAGTGCCATATTCTTTGCAGATAACTAACACCTTAGGAATCTTGTTGGTTGACTTCAGAAATCCTGTTAGTTAGTAACTTTGCTGCACCCTTTTTAATAAAGCCTACCACATTCAATTATCCTTGCACCCTTCATTCCCAAAATTAATTATTTGTCACTCTACTTCAATATCTAAATATATCTATCCCAATTTTTATTTTACAATATGGACTTTTGATATACTTTTAGCAAAGCATATTCTGTTTAAACTCATTAACATGCGAGTTCCTCACTAGGTATTTGCTTGCACTGATTTCAAATATACATTGTAGCATATATCAGAGTTGCCAAGCCAATAAGAAAAAGAAATTCCTTGACTTTTCCAGGTGTGTTTCAAGAAAATTCCAGTTTGTCCGCGTAGTGCCCATTGGCTGTGCTGAGAGGTAAACTAATTATGGTACCACTTGAAAACACAAAAATTTGCCAATTACATATGACTTCCACATAGATTAATAAGTCATATGTAATTGGTATATGTAATATATAATCCCCAAAGCATTACCTATTATAACTATAATAGTTGTTTTCTCCACTGAAGACACATTAGAACCTGCCCAATATAGATTAAAAAAAAAAATTTTTTTCAGACATTTTGCAGCTAAACAAAAGGAAGAAGTCTATTTAATGACATTTTAAAATAAATTCAGGTATTTTATATTTATTTAGCAGCATACATAAACAAAAAATATGTGAAATAAATTTTGTGATGGTGATCACTAGAATTAGTTTCAGAAGTATGCCTGAGAAATTTCTCTAAAATTTGAAAGTATTATTAACTAATAAAAAATAAATTTAGAAGGAATAATCCAATTAAGTGATATGAATAATGTTAAATTAAAGTTAGTTACTTAATGATAAAAAAAAACAGAATTACAATAATAAACAATATAGTCAAAAGTTGTTAATCCGGACTCGTCGGGACTTCAGTGATTCCGGATTATCGATTTTTCAGGATTATAGATCATCAGTTTAAATCTGGTAAGATGGCATGCAGAAATTACAAAATTAAAAATATGAAAACGTAATTTATGAAATAAAGAACAATTATGATCTAAAGGGTATCAAAATTTACAAAAAGAAAAAGCTTAATATTTATTTGTTTACTTTATTAAACATTTCTTTCAATGTAAGTTGTTTAAGTTGCTTCGTTTCATGTGATAATACTTTCTCTTTAATTCTATAAAACAGACATAATTTCTTGTTTAGTTACAAAGTTCTGCTGTTCAAGTCCTATAATTGCTGTGTCGAGAATACCGACTAATTTGTCAATCGAAATTTTTTCGTTTTCAATAACCTCTGTCACTTTCTTCGCTATCGGAAGTGAATTATAATGACGAGGAACTTGTTTTAAATCATATCAAAGACGGAGCACATCGAGATGAAATACTACATTTGGTAAGGAATTATAAGCCAAATAAAATAAAAACATCTGCCGTGAAGATAAGGATAGTGCTGACAGATCAACTTCCATTTCATTGCGCGCCGCGGCATTACCCCCGCCGAGCAGCGTGAAATTGATAAACAAATTTCGGATTTCGAAACATACTTTCGCTTTAAATCCTTTACATATTAACAAATATATATCGGAAATTCTATTTGATATAATTGAAAGTTTAAGCTTACTTTTATAAAATTGCTCTAACAGTCTGAAAAAATAATAAGCCGGAACGCGCATGCGTAAACGTTTTATGAGCATGCGCACAAGCATATTCGCAGCCGTAAAGGTCTTACGCGCGCACGTAAATGCCTATGCACATGCGTCAACGCGACGTATGCGCAGAAAGTTTGTAGCTTTGAGGTCCGGATTATAGATCATTCCGGATTATGGGTGTCCGAATTAACGACTTTTGACTGTATTTTGGCGAATATAGTTATATATTAAATGAATAGTCTAAATGACTGATTACTTTCTTTTTACTAAAAAATGACAAATAAGGTATTTACTAAAATGAAAAAAAAAAAAAAAAGGTTTAAAAGATTTTGTGATGAAAGCCAAGTAAACTGTCATGTGCGTTCGGGTTTGTAATAAATTGATTGCACAAGTCCGATGAAAAGTGAATAAAATTTATTATTATCACAACAAATAAAACAAAATGCTTAAATTTCTTCAGATATTCAAAATTGCAAAATCTCACAGTAGTTACCTTTTAAACTACCAAAACGTTCAACAGAACTAATTCAAAACAGAGAAATGTAGAGAAAGCTAATCTGATTTTACCGTGAATTTGCTACAGTAAGGAACAGCAGTTGTCTAAACAAAAGTCTTAAAACAACTGAATTGAGGTGTTTTTTCACGCCGCTTATATAAGCTTTTTAAATGCACGAGAATTTTCGGGAAAAGCAAAAGCGTACAATTACGAGATATCTATTTATTAAATGCGCATGCTCCTCTATTTTTAATTTTTCCGCTGTAAATTTCTCTTCAAATTAGTCTTTTGCTGCATTGCACAGGGAAATGAAACAATTTATTAACAATTCTATTTAAAAATAGCTAATTCAATACAAAAACTGTAACAATACGGTAGGGCCTTGGCACAATTTTGAAAATTGTTGCCAACACTAAAATGACCTGTTTACTGCTCATCATAAATGTCCAGTTTACTGCTTATCATAATGTTGCCAAATGCTGTGTTTACAGTTTACCGATTTTATTTTATACATTCTTGTATAAGTTATTTTCTTTCATTCAACATGCACTGCACATGCGAGTTCCTCACTTTTGGTTTTCCCTTCAGAGGTTGGGGCTCACAGTTGAGATGCTATTACATCACTTTTATTTTTAGTTTCTCAATGCAGAGAAAACTGCCTATTGGTTTGCTGCACATGGAGACCTGTACAGGCTGGAAGGGAAGATCAATGAAACTGAAAAGTGTCCCCAACACACTATTCTGACCTTGCTGAAATAGAAGGTGTTAATGACAGTTGGCTGTTCACTAACTCATAGTACCAGTAACTTGGGGATATAGTTCTGGTACATGAATCTGCATCCCCTTACTGGACTTGATGGTGGGTGGAGCTGCTGGGTCCAAATCTTCTAAATGGAAACTAAAATTTTTTATCCTTGTAATATAAGCAAAATATATCACACTGAAACAATTGCGAATGGTTTATGTATAGACCCATGTCCACGTTTTTCAGTGATATGCATTAAGAAAGAGAGCTAAGGAATATATCACTGTCCCTTACTAACTGCATTGGTGATAAGTGAACATGGGAACATCAACAACTTAGATGCTCAGCAACCTGTTGAGCATCTCACAAAGATTACTAACATCCTATAATATGCAAATTGACTAAAGATAACGTCAATATCACATGTTAAGGTTGCAGTTTCAGTTCACAAATCATTAAAACTTTCTCAAGGTGTTATCTCAGAAACAGACTTTACACCAATAGTTAAAGAGGGCTTTGTAATAGAGCTTAGAGACCAAAACATTGTGCAGCTAGGAGGATTAAATTTTGAAAAGATGGCCAGTTGCTTCCTATCACACACATTATACTGAAGTTTAAGACTCCTGATTTTTTTAAAAGCATAAAGGTTGGCTATTTGTATTGCCCATTTCGATCATATGCACCAAATTATGTGCACTGCTTTAAATGCCAGAAGTTTGGGCACATAAAGATAGCTTGTCATGGTACCCCAACATATGAAAAATGCTCTGTTGCAGGCTATGAAAATGACAGCTGGAATGACGCCTTGCTCTATGTGAAGAGCAAAGAGTATCTTCCTGCTTATGAACACACTCGAGCATCACATATGCAAACATTTGTAAACTAATTTCTAATACACAGCTAGTTCCCAGCAAATCCTACTCAGAAATAGTAAAATTTAGTTAAATCTGCATGAACTCATACCAGCTTAAGTGTTAATCAAAACCCATCAGCCTACCCCTAACTGATATATTGGAAAACACCCAAATATCTTGAAACTCAACACAAAATATAATCTATTATATCTCCACAAAAAAAAAGAAGCAGTAACTTAAAATAACTTATGTATTGAAAGAAAGTCACTAAGAAGTCTAAGAGTCCTAGTAATACTTTTGTAGACAGAGTGTACTGAGCCGATGTACTCTGATATTGTACATTAAAAAGAGGAAAGTCTTTTCCCATAAACAACAAGAACATCTGCTTTTCCAGAAGTCCAAAAAGGAACACTGGTAAAATAAAATTATTGATGGTTAAAACTCATTTCCTGGAACTGTCATGGCTTTCATCATGATCTTGATAAAATTAAAGTGTTGATCAGTATTCACCATCCAATATGCATGGCAAAGCAAGAAACACAAATGAAACCAGAGCACACTGTGAAGCTTAGAAAGTATTTAGTAGTGGGGAAGAAAAATTTTATTAATGATAGTCTCTATTAGCATAGCTATTTTTACTTCACTAGATTATCATGTAAATATGATTCCATTGACAACTTCAAGTTATTTCTGTAACTAATCCCTTTTTGGGGGGAGGGTTTGCAATGTCATAATATTGAATTGTTGCCATTGCATAAAGTATAGATTAAGTAATTTATCTTCCACACAGTTTCATGAATCACCAGTACTACATTTTGACATGACATATGATGTTGAACCAAGTGTCCAAACTGTATATATACATTAAAAAATATTTGTCAAGATACTTTTAGGTTCAAGCACATGCATCTTGAAACATGTCCAGACAATTAAGGTAGTATATATATTGGGAGAAAAGAAGTCAAGGTACAAACTTGACTAAATGTCATTTTGATATTATAATCTAGAAAACCCCACTTTTTTATAGCTTTTGGGAAACATTAGTGTTCTAAGACCAAACCCTTGTCTACTTAGAAGATTAATTTATCTTTTAAATTATAACTGCTTGAAAAACTGATTATTCAAGAACAATAAAGACATTTCTTAATAACTTAATTTAATAATGTGTTTCACCCCCCAAGTGGCATGACCACCTTCAACCAGTCATGTGATGGTATACACCTCTAGCTTATAATTTAAAATATTTTACTTTCTAATTTCTTTAATGATGTAAATTAATCTTAATGAATGGAAGTTTATGAAAAAAAATTTAGTAATTGTAAAAAGTTAGCTAATAGAAGCTGTTTAAATACAGGTCTTCATGAGCAGATTAAAAAAGCAGTGCCACTCAGAGGTTTAATTGATGTGATTTAAAATATTCTTTGTTTATAATGTAACCAAATGATAACTGCAAATACTTGCAGAATATAGTAACAAATAAAATATTTTTTTAACATCATACATTACAACTGCCATCTAAAATCTCAATACAGAAGTATTCAGTTTTAAAATTCTCTTCATATTACGTACAAGAACAATAGTGCCACTGCTTATAGGACTGATTAGATGATACAAAAGAGAAAGGAAATGCACATTACTTCACACTTAAGGATTCTACATAAGAGGTTTGGGATACAAACTCTAATGCTTGAGGATAATATTTAACTTCAACTTATTGTGCAAGAAAGATAAAGAAAATCATTTTAAAGACATTCAAAAAACACTTCTGTCTTATTGAATATTTTGGGTAAAAAATGTTTAACTTAAAGTTAAGTTTTAATAAGTTTCACTTGTAAATTGAATTCAAATTATGAAAATTTTAATTGACATTTTGAATAATTAAAATTTTTATTTTCACTCCTAAATACTTCAGGAAAAGATTAAAAGATAAATTACCTTTGCCCAGTGAGGCCGTCCATTGGCTTCTGCCATAATATTTTCATAAGCTCGCCAATATTCTTTATAAGGCACAGTTTTACCATACGGTCTGAAAAGAAATTACAAAAAAGTTAGAGATATAATGAATATAATGGCAAAATTTACTTTTGGATCCACTACTGAAGCCACATGTATATCAGAAGCATCTTATATTATGTTTTTTCAAGTTACATTATGTTACAACATCATAGAAAATTAATAGTTTTCACATTTGATCAGTCACTTGATCACGTACTTGGGGCAGAAGCTTTTAAAGTTAGAAATACCTATCCAAGCTTTGTGGACCATTACATTATATTACATAACTGTGCATACCATATGGAACAGAGGTCATTATTTATCCTACCAAAGATTTTAATCTGACCTGCTAATTATTATTGAAAAAAATGGGATATGTAATTAACATATAACAGGTAAAAAGGTTAAATAATCAGAAATGAGAGAAAAACTGCTAGAATGATATGAGCAAATAGTTTCTCATCATAAGTAAAAATCACAAACTAAAATCAAAATTTTGCTAACAACTTATGTTTGTTTAGGTGTTAATTTTAAAACTAAAAAACATCTCCAAATTTAAAAATTTGAGCTTTATTCCAAAACACATTTAAATTTTAAAAGTTGAATTTAACAAAGGCTTGAAAGTTAATATGCAATTAACACAAAATTAAACACAGCCTAAAAAAAAGGAATGATGTCAAGATTTATTCACAAGAGCAACTTTTACTTCAGCAAATGAGGTACTGATTATAGTCTCAGAATTTCATGTCAGGATTGTGTTCTAACAATTTTATTAGGAATTTGTTCCTTTATTTAGAAGTTTTGCTTACTGAAGTAGCTATTTAAATGAAATGATTTTTTGCTAAAACAATCAGGTTATAATTTTGTATTAGGTATACGAACGATAAATTATTTCTTTTTTTCTTTTTTTTTTTTGACAAATTACTTCCTTCTTAAGCAAAAGAAAATGTACTGCATTTGATATGATAAGAAAGTACTACCATTTTGGAAGACAAAAAATTAATACAAAGAAATATTATGATATGCAAAAAAATATGATTATCTTGAAGGTTAAAAAGGAACTAAAATAATAATAATTAAAAAAAAGCATCATTATTGTGTGATAAGCTTCAAAGCAATTGCCATGATTGAGTTTTGATAACTAGCAATTATTTTTCGATGGGGAGATTGTGGAACATATAATATATTTATATTTGTGTTATCACATCTGCTCTGATAATATTAAATCAATGATGGCGGAGAAAAATCTTTCAACACACAACTACTCAAAGAGGAGAGCATTTTACATAAAAAAATCTCTTAAGGCTTAAATCCTATAAATGTTACAGTTGCTTGATAAATAATGGGTATGGATGCACAAATATAATCTTTGTAAGATGTATCACTGCATAGTTTGAAATCACTCATGTATTCCTGAATTCATATTATTCAGAGGTTACAATATGTGAAAAATACATATACAGCAGAACCTCAGATCAAGAATGCCTTATAAACAATTCAGTACCCGAACAAATTATTCAAACAAAAATGTCTTGGATGATGAACAATGTCTCGAGTTACGAACATGCAAGTCAGTAATATATGATTTTCAAAGGTGTTTTCAGGTAACCTATGCCACACAATCAATACTTGGGAACGTCTAGTAACTTCATTTTAAGACTCTCCTTTGTTTAACTCTCATTAATAAAGCCTGGAAGCAAATGACTTAGGATATGAATTTAGCTTACAAGAGAGTATTAAGAGTACAGTCAAAAGTCGTTAATCCGGATTCGTCGGGACTTCGGCGATTCCGGATTACAGATCATCAGTTTATCTGGTAAGATGGCATGCAGAAATTATAAAATTAAAAATATGAAACCATAATTTATGAAATAAAGAACAATTATGATCTAAAGGGTATCAAAATTTACAAAAAAAAAAGCTTAATATTTATTTATTTAATTTATTAAACATTTCTTTCAATGTAAGTTGTTTAAGTTGCTTCGTTTTTTTATGTGATAATACATTCTCTTTAATTCTATAAACAGACATAATTTCTTGTTCATTTACAAAGTTCCGCTATTCAAGTCATGTAATTGCTGCATCGAGTATAACCGACTAATTTGTCAATCGAAATGTTTTCGTTTTCAATAACCTCCGTCACTTTCTTCACTATCGGAAGCGAATTATAATGACGAGGAATTTGATTTAAATCATATCAAAGACGGAGTACATTGAGATGAAATACTACATTTAGTAAGGAATTATAAGCCAAATAAAATAAAAACATCTGCCCTGAAGATAAGAATAATTCATTGCGTGCCGCGGCGTTAAAGATAAACAAACGTTAAAGTTTAGGTAAACAAAGGATATGCCTTTATCCATTTTTTGCTACAATTCCACTTTTTGTTTAATGGACTTCGAAACATACTTTCGGTTTGTAGATCCTTTACTTATTAGTAAATATATATCAGAAATTCTATTTGACATAATCGAAAGTTCAAGCTTACTTTTATAAAATTGCTCTAACAGTCTGCAAAAAATAATAAGCCGAATCCAATTCGAAGATTAAGGAACAACGCTATCTGCAACATTAACTTAATTAGATAATTTTAGCTTAGCATATACCATCTGTTATACATTAAACGCACATTCGTAAACGTATTTTGCGCACGCGCACACGCATATTCGCAGCCGTAACGGTCTTACGCGCATGTGTCAACGCAACGCATGCGCAGAAAGTTTGTAGCTTTGAGGTCCGGATTATAGATCATTCCGGATTATGGGTGTCCGAATTAACGTCTTTTGACTGTATTACCAAACTGGGTTGTATACACAGACTTTGAGAGCTTTAACACTTCGTTTGTTATCAATGAAATAGTGTCTCTAGGCAAAACCATGGGTAATGAAAGTGTGGCGTTACTAGAGCACTGGAAAACTGAGATAAATAAAGGAACAGAAAAGAATTACAACTTCAGAAACTGCAACAAAAGGTAGATGTGGTTGAATAAAAGAAATTTAAACTGAATTGAAAGTAAGAAAATTTAACAGCTGTTTTTAATTTCATAAGGTCAGTTTAAAAAAAAATCACTGATTCCACCTATTGTTTTATGTTGTTCACAAATTTGGAATTCCTTTTTGACCTATGAACTTGGGAACAGCAACATATTTTTTGGCCAAATATTTAATTTCTTGATCTTCTTCTTTCCTTTCAAACAATATTTACACTGTAAAAATTTCCTTTGAAGTTGTTGAAAAACTAAGCGACATTTCTCTCCAGAGCTCAATTACTGTTTCCTTTTGATGTTAAATCATTGTTCATGAGTTCAAGAATTCCATTTCACACATACTGAAATTAAGATGGTACTTTTACCTCACTAAAGTTTCTTCGAATCAAACCCATTTCGTTTTCCAAAACAAATATTATCACCAAATTGAAGGATTAGCTATGGGGAATCCCCTCAGTTCAATACTTTACACACACTATTTTGAGGTCAAATTATGTGAAAAACTTTTTTTTTGGGGGGGGAGTTCTGGATTTGATGCTAGGACAAAACTTTATTGCTTTTTAATGGTAATAAAGAAGATCTATGCCAGATTTTATCTTATAAATTTGATAATCCAGCCATTCAGTTCACTTTTAGAATACAATCTGACAATACCCTTCCGTTCTTTGATATTCTTATAATTTGCAATGAATCTGATTTCAGCACTACTATTTGCTGTAAACCATTTTCTGTTCATTTGCTTTCCATGCTAAACCATGTCACTCAACAAAGCAAAAAATGGCTCCTTTTTACTCTTATATATATCGCAATCTCAGAGTTTGCTCAGAATTTTTGCTTTCTAATGAACTCAATCATCTCAAATAAGTTGCCATTAACAGAGAATTTTTTCCCATGGGCATTGACAAAATCTTTAGAAAATTTTCATCTTGCCATCAAAGAAAACATTGCTTTGCTAGAAATAACATTAATAGCCTTGTCATCCCGCTTCATCCTTCTTTCAGTATAAAACTGCCCAGATTCTTCAAAAATTCAAATTTCATGTCATTTTCTTGTGCTATTTATAGCATAGCTTGTCAGTGCAGTCAATATTGGTCAAACTAAGAGCATTATAATTTTACAGCAACATGAATCTTAGAAAAGAAGAAATAAACAAATCTTTGATAACTAATTGCTGGAAATTTAATGACAATTTTGACTTTGGGTCTGCGAAGATTACTCATAAAGCTTTTTAAGTTGGTGAGTTGGAATGTTTTCTGAATTTTTCACATTAACAAAAATTTATTTTGGTTAGTTAATGACATTACCTCTAATCCATCCCTTACCAACACTTTTCATATTATAATATCTTAATTTTTCATGTTTCTTTATTATTTCCTTGGATAAGTGGCCCTACACTCGCTTTGCTCCATTTTTGTTTTTGGTATAAGTACAGTAATGGCTTCTCACTTCTTAACAGAATTCTTTGTTTTTCATGAAGCAAGACCTATATCAAACACAATGAACTCAACAAATATACATACAGCTTTGCAAAAGCAAAAATTTTAATTAAACATTCATACCTGTACATGATTATATTTATATAGCAAACATCCTGACCATAGGCAGGACTAATTAAGATGTTGTCTCCCTTTACAAACCGCACTTCTATAGGAAAATGCACATAGATGTTAGGAGATGAAAGCATCCATTCCCTAAGTGTCCATAACACAACTCCTGTCTTGGATCTAGGGGGAAAAATTTATGAAATTAATATTTCAACAATACTACCAAACAATTTAGTTGTACATAAATATACCATTTTGGGTATCACAGCCTTACCTCTAATGCATTATCATAAACAACAAAATTTAAGAAAAAAACTCTAAAATCTCTAGACTAATGTGATTATAGTCATGGGCACAGCCAGCAGACAACAGGGAGGTGCACTTGGTCCCCTTTACGCAAATGCACTTTTTCCTTCGAAATTAACCAATAGAAGCTATAGAAAAATTCTCGCTTTTTTATTATTTTATTATTATCATTATTAATTTTTCTGTACAGAAACTCCTGGACCCAGAATTTTAATCTTTTCCCAACCTCACTGTTTGTCATAAAAATAAATGACAGTAGGCTATCAATTTGAATTTGAGATAGAATTTGATATTTGAATTTTAGACTTTTGTGTATGCTTGGCTTAAAAGTGTCAATAGCGAGTAATAGTAGTAATTTCATGAGATTATTGCAGATTGTGCTGCATTTTGGTCCCATCAACAGAAAAAAAAAAAAAAAAAAAAAAAAAAAAGCATTATTTTATCTGTATATTAGGGGAGACACTCTAGCATTTTGCTAAGGTATTCAGCTGACCTAGCAGCATTTCTGCTAGAGGAAAGGTGTAAGAAGCCTTTGGATGTATAAGACGGGGTTTTCATAAAAATTATGACAGCTCAATAGGTGACATGCTAAGATCTTAACTGACTGGCCACCCCTGCTGTCAAGAGGCCCTAGATCTGAAAAACAGGGGTTTTTCATAAAATTTAGGATAGCTCAATAGCCAACTTGCTAAAAACTTAGTTGATAAAGCCTCCTTGTTGTTAGCATAAAAGTACCACTAACAGCCAAAAAACTTTTTTGTGAAAAATGAGTGATAACGCCATTTAAAAATCTGAAATAGCTTTCTTGGTTTAATGGGAAGGGAAAGAATTGCAGTCTCCTAATGATATTCTGCTGGAGAAAAATAGCTAAATAAACAAGTGTTGTAGAATATAGTATTTTGAAAAACAACTGTTCATGGAACACAAAGATTTTTGTCAACCAGTCAAAATATCAAAAAGAACGTATGTGTTATACAGGCCCCTGATCTGTCCATCAGTCACCACTTTCCAAATTTGTATCTACCTTCAGTATTTTTTACTTCACTTATTCTTGTCAGCTTTTAGACTGCCAGTATGAGAAAGTAAATACTGATTATTAAAATTCCAAATGATATGATAGATATCAGAAAAGTTTTTAGAGATAAGTGTTTTTTAACCTAATTACGATATTCTTTATTAAATGATCAGCACTTTCAACTTACAGTTTGTTAACTGAACTTGAACGGAAATAATGAATCAGAACAAATGTCAGTTATTACTCATCAACAAGGCCTGATTAAGGCAGTTGGATGCCTAGTACAGCATTCTTTCAGGGGTACCCAATGCTCACTTTCTTTACTTCTGTGTGACAGAAAAGTACAGTTGTGAGAAGTTTGGAGCTTCCTAAAATATGGAGTTTTAGGCTTGACTGTTATAGGCTCAGGCACTATTCAGGCCCAATTATTTAATTTATTACTAAACGAGCCAAATATACATGCATACTTCTTAGGCAAATATACATGCATACTACATGCATGCATTCATAGTGATTTATAGGAAAAAAAAATTGGAGCTTAAGTGACAGAATAGTCAGAAAACTTGATAATTTTGGAACAAATATACATAGAAAAAAATAATGGTATTCAAAGATGGTTACGGAATTTAACCCATCTCATACTTTCTAAAATTAGCAGTAATTAATAAAATTGAAGATAACATGGAATAAGTTTACTTTTTCTGTGTGTATACTACACCTGCTTTATAATTCTTTTAAATGTGCACTATCATAATTATTGTTATCAACAGAGAGACAGATGTTTTAAAGAATATTTCTAAGCACATTATCACCAAAAAATGGTTTAGAATGCATTTTAAAATAAAATGACTGCACAAAATTAACCCTAACTGTTGTTATGTGATTTGATTTTGATAAAAAAATAGCATAAAAGTAGCCCATGACTGTCAAACAACTAATAAAACAGATTGTTAGTTAAATTTTATTAATATATTGTTGCATACCTACAGGTTCGCAACATATTCAATGCAGACAGGTCCAATGATAAGTTGATAAAATTTATTTTATTCAAAAGAAACACTTCAGACTTCTGAAAATAATTTTACAGGTGTTCACAGTATCACAGAGTATAATCAGTAGGTACACTTCAAACTACTAAGAACATTAAGCACAATGCAATGCAAAATGCATCTAAAAGGCAAAGCTGTCAATACTCCAAAGTTGCTCGGAACTAAAAATTTACAATCGAAAGCAGATGCTCCCTATAGTTTTATATAACTTTCACCTGGCCGAGATATTTCTAATACTTTCTGCTTCTCGAAATTACTGGAAAGCATATGAGGGTCAAATTATGGCTACAGCTAATAAAGTCATCAAATACAGTTATTCAATTACAATACTTATTACAGTGATACAGGGACTGGATCAAAATGTTGCCAAATGGTCACCAAGTTTGGAGACTTTTGGCGATATCTCGCCAAATTAGTGAGATAGTCAATGTTAAAGACTTGCCCCTGTATTCTTACTTTTCATTAAGCTTCGTTCCTTTAGATTTTCATGTTATATTATGTAAAAGAAATACAATGGTTTCACATACAATGCACTCAAATCATAGATCTAGGTACAGAATTCGTAACAAAATACAAATTAAATAAACATTTGATTTTAATTTGGGAATTCTACCTTTTTAAATTACTTTCATTTTTATTCTTTATCTAAAACATATTTTATCTAAAATTTAATGCATAAACATTTACTGAAGACATCTTCAGAAAAACGTGGAATTATTTAAACACCTGTTCAGAAAAAGGATGAATTAGTTAAAATTTCTGAGAGCAGTACAACTCCTTCCATTGGCCTTTAGTCAAGAAAAATCATTCTTAAGTAAAGGCCATGTTTTAGGACAGAGTTTCTTAAACTGTGGGTCGAGGGACCTGCAGCAAGGGGTTGCTAAAACTTTTAGCAGTTTTGATATTTCTTTATTTTACAGTTACCAAATATTTTTACACAATGTATCTGAAAATAGATGCATTCTTTTTATAATATAAATGTTTTGATGCATTCTTTTTATAATATAAACATTCACTTTATTTGCTTTGTACGTGACACTACCATTTCTTCTGTTACTTCTGTAAAATTTTCCTATTATTCTATGTCTTAAAATTAGAAACTAATGACCTAAAACTGCAATAGTATATTACAGCACAAGTGAAAAAGTTGATAGTTTCCCTCACGCATGTGTCGGATTTGCGCAATGCTTATGGGGTCCCAAATTTCATGACATCCTGGGATCACGGAAAAAGTTTTTGATAAAAAGATGTTGTGACTGAAAAAAGTTTAAGAAGCCCCGTTTTAGGATACTGAAAATATTTTAAAATGGGGCAAAGCCTTCTAATCCCATATACACTAACATAATTAACAGGCAATTTAAATGCTTGCTAAAAGTTAAATTTTTACGTGATTCAGATATCCCCTACTTAAAATAGTAATAAAAGGATTACATCTTTTAATTCAAAAATCCATCACTATTGTTGTAGCTCTCACTTTTAACTTTTAGGAGAATAAGTCTGGCAACAACTGTATTGGCAACTATGGCTACAGAATTTGTTGCACGGACTAAAAAAAAAAAAAAAAGAGGTTTTTAGGATTGTGTTAAGAAACTGAGTTGTAGTTTGAATGAAATGCAATCCACTGCAGATATTAGGGAGATTTCTCAGTTTGTGGCATTTTAGAAAATGAGGAATCCTATTTTAAGTTTAAATTACTTACATTTTCTCAAGTTTAGAAAAAATATGTTGGGCTTATTCTCGAAGTACAGATAAATGAAATTTTAAGTTAGTGTGGATACATATAATTTGCAAATATAACTGTGAGTAGAATTCTATTAAATGCTTAAAAAAATCTGGGATGGTATTTTAATTTGTAGATGTTGAGTATACATTCTATGTCGAAGCCTGTTGCAGTCAGGTGTGAAAAGTAGGAATTTTTTGCTCATGACACAGAAAGTGGCAAGTCAGACAGGATTGTTATAATCATATGTAGTTGAGAAAGTAATGTGTTGGTTGTATTATATTATTATAGAAGTAAACATTAATTTAAGCCTTCTTTGAAAAAGTTATATAATTAATTATCTGCAATGTTGAATTGTGTTTTTATATTTGAAATAATTTCAATTTATTGTGTATGAATGTTATGACCTATCTTTTATTCATTTTTATTATATTGAGTTATATTTTTGGAATTGCTGAGTAAAGATTTTTTGAGGATTTGTCAGGAATTCTGATAAAATTATAGATTGAGTTTTAAAAGGGTCTGCATTTCAAGGTAAAAATGGATACTAATTCAGAAGTCAAACAACAAAAATCAGCGTTATATTTTCAAAATTTTCGCAGGACTAGTTTCGATGGTTTACCCAACCACCATCCTCAGCTGCAAAACCGCAAAATCATTTTTTTCCGGTTTTGCAGCTGAGGATGGTGGTTGGATAAAACCATTGAAACTAGTCCTGCGAAAATTTTGAAAATATAACGGCTGATTTTTGTTGTTTGACTTCTGAATTAGTATTTATTCGGCGTGTTATTGTGTCTTAATTAAAAATGGATGTTGATATGCTAAAGAAAAGGCATGCAACAGCATGCAGTGCTTTCACTAGAAAGATTAAGGTCCTAAGGAATGAACTTAGTAAAGATGATCAAGCGGATAAAGCTGTATTAAAAGATAAAATTTTGAAGTTACAAATGATGATTGCCGAGTTAAAATCTCATGATTCAGAGATACTAAATTATTGATTAAAAGCAAAACTGCTGAAGATGATCTAGAAACCAAGGTTATAAGCTGCAAGGAATATTCAGATGAATTTATCATGCTTAATCATTGGGTGAAAAAGAGTATAGATAATACAGATGACTGTAATGTCAATACAAGTTCTAGCACGGATAATAGCATAAGCCCATCTAATGAGAAATAGTAGAAGTTGCAACAATTCAAATTAAAAAATTCGATGGGCAATTATTAAGTTACCTTACATTTTGGGGTCCATTTAAGAAGATCCATGAGACAAGGAAACTTGATGACGTTGACAAAATTCCATTATTTAGCTCAATCAATGTTACCTGGAACTTGGGCTAGTTGAGTTGATAGATAGTTAACCTTTAAAGACTGAAAATTACCCAAAAGCCATTTCTGCATTTAAGGAGCGTTTTGGTAAGAGTTTTAACTGAGATATATGTGAGGAAATTCTTAAAATTAATTATCAAAACATATATGTAGGATCAGTTACCATTAGTGTCACTGTTTGACAAAATCGAGTCTAATCTTAGATCTAGTTTTTAGGTTAGCCCTAGATACTAATGCGTCCTGGTTATATCCCATGGTTGAGTCTTGTTTGTCAGCTGAGACACTTCAAGTATGGCAGAGAACTGTTCTGTTCAGTAACAAGGGATCATGTCTCTCAAATCTCCTGAAATTTTTGCGTAAAGAGGTTAAATGAGAGTAGAGAATTAATCTGGCCAGGTTGGGATTTGAAATTTCTTCTACTTTGCACGATGAGCATTCTAAAGATGTAAAATTTAAGACCAAAAGACCAATCACGAGTGCAGCACAGATGCTACTGTGGCCCTTAGCTGGATACAATGAGAGGAAAATTGGGGCGCATTTGTATATAATACAGTAAAGGTCATTTGGAAACTCTCGAAACAGGAATGTTGGAGACATATCCCAGGGAAATTTAATCCTGCAGATGCAGCATCTCGTGGCTGCACTCCTCAACATTTATGACACTGCAATTTGTGGGAAGGCCCCGAATTTCTAAAAAGCTCTCCGGAAGAATGGCCAAACTTTGAATTTACTCCAGATGAAAATTCTGTTACAGCAGAAATCAGATGGGGAGCGATTCTCTATTTGAGTATACAATTAGAAGATTCGGAGTGGTACAAACGTTTTTCAAGAATAATTCGAGTATTCTGCTGGGTTCTATGCTTTGCTAACAAACTTCTAAAGAAACCCTCCTACGCTTTTGATACCCTAACAGTAGAAGAAAAACTAGAGCCGAAACATTTCTGTGGAGATTAGAGCAAAGAAAGCATTTTCAAGAGAATCTTCCATTCACAGACTCTTGGTAGTGAGGGACAACAATGAAATCCTCAGAGTTTAAATTAAAATCCTTGAACGTGATTATGAATTCTGCTTCCTTTATCCCCTCTTACTTCTGTCCCAGCATTATTTGACTGAATGCTTCATAAGAGAGTACCATGAAAAGAAATGTCCTGCTGGAGTGCAGATATAAGCAGCTAAATTAAGAGAGCAATACTCGATCATTTCATCCAAACATAATATACGAACTTGCATAAGCTGATGTGTAGTATGTAGGAGATTTACCGCTAAGGCTTTATCCACTTCTCCGATCCAGTTACATCTTGATAGAGTAAGAGATTCGGAAGTCTTTGAAACAATTGGAGTCAATCTCTGTGGCCCTCTATTTCCGAGACCAAAGGGTACAGCTTGGATCATCTTGTTCACCTGCACCGTGTACCTTGCAGTTCATCTGGAGCCTATAGCCTCTCTGAGTAGCGAAACGTTTCTACAGACTCTGAGATGGTTCATTGCCAGACAAGGCCATCTTGTAACAATGTATTCCGCTAATGGAAACAATTTTACCAGAACAGACAATACTCTGAGATGCCTGGATTGCAGGAAAATCACAAAAATCGACTGTTTTCCAATAAAGTGGAAATTCATCCCCCATATGGCTGCGTGGTGGGAGCGCTTAGTTCGTTCCACCAAGACCATTCTCGTGCGAATATTAGGGAGATCATCAGTGAATTTTGAGAGTTACTGATAGACCTGTGTGTCGCTGAATCCATATTAAACAGCTATCCCTTGGCATACATCAGTGATGATTCAGAAAAGCTCGCACCTCCGACAGCTTGCCCGTTTTTGCAAGACATAAAACAAGTGTGTGTGTGTGGGAGGGGGGTACCAGATCTGGATTACATCGATTCCTAGAAATTGAATATGTGGGCAAATTATTACAATACATTGATGCAAGAACTGAGAAGTCACTTCTGCAAGGAATATCTGACCAAGCTGGTGCAGAAGGCCAGCATTTCATGTCAAAAACTAAAGGTGAGGGACATAGTCCTTATAGAACTAGACAATAAAATATGTGTAATCTGGACAGTGACAAACATTGTGAAGGATATAAACATTTATTCACTTTTTCTTAAATTTCACAGTACTAGTGCAATCCCTGTCAATTATTTCAACTTTATTAGCAACTGAAATAGTTTTATCACTAGCTTTTTAACTTTGAATTCTTCACCTGTGGATCTGATATAAATTTAATGCGTATTATGTTTCCATTATCTGCGTCTAATTTTGGCAATCAAGAAATTTGAATATGCTACAGTATGTGAATTACAAACAGATTTTAAAAACACTGCTGAAAGAATATTTGAAAGCAATGAGCCCAGATTTAGTTTTTGAATGTGTTATTGCAGCAGCAGATTTAAAAAAGTGAAACTTGTGTATTGTAATATATTATTTAATTATATATCACTAATTTAACTTCATTTACTAATTTGTATTTATCTCTTTGTAGTTTACTGAAAATTATTATTAATTAATTATTTATTTTTGCTCATTTTTCTAGACAGCATTCTGTCACACAGTTACAGAAATTAAACTCTGCCATGATATTCTGTCATTTACCAGTACTGTAACTCAAAAAATGGGCAAAAAACATAAAATACTGGGACAAAAACAACATTCAAATCCTTCAACACCTACAACTGATGAACATTAGAAAAACTCCAATAATTTCTTATCTGGATTTCTTTAACATCATCTGTGAGGGAAAGATTGGAAAGGAGCAATTTATGGAGATTTCTTTCACTCTCTGGTTACACTTAGAAATATCAGCTGAAGAGTTTAACAAAAAAAGGGGGGGTGTGGTTTCATGATTTATACGATTTGGAAAATTCTGGTAGTGAGATAAAGCATTCGTACAATTTTAGAGAGAGAAGAAAGCAAAGATTAATAATATGAAAGAGCTCAAGCAGACTTTGTTCCAGATGCAAGAATTCTTTCTTCCCACAAACTAAACATGCTGTTCTTATTTCTTTGCAGATTAGAAAAGTGACCGTGTAAAGTTTGAATTCCTTTTGATAATGTTTCAAAAAATTCCAGAAGGGTTTTTATATAGATATGTGACATGGAAGAAACATGGATACACCACTTTTATCTTGAGAGTAAAAAGAGCAAGATCAGGAAACATCTCTTTCTTCTCTTGTAAACAAGAAGTTTCCTGCATCAGCATCATAAGCCAAATTTACTGCCAGTGCCTGTGAGATATCTTTTGATAGCAGACACCTTCCTCTTGAAAAACAATTATGCAAAATCCATATAAAGTATTATGCGAAATCCATATAAAGTATTATGCAAAATCCATATAAATACTATGCAAAGAAATTAAGCGTAAAGAAAGGGGCAGCTGTTGAAAGAAGTACTTTACTGTCAGGACAACATGCCATCACATACTACTTAGCAATTGCTGTCTGCGATCCACATGGTTTCAAGTGGTGCATCATCCTTCAAAACTGCCAGATCTTATTCCAACTGATTCTTCAATGTTTAAAATTATGAAGCAATTCCTTCATGGGATACATTTCATATGCGATCACGATCATTCTGCGGATGTTGACAATGACTTGTTTTTAGATCGTAATGAAATATTTTTCTCCAATGTCTGAGGACTAAAAGAAAGGGTTAGGAAAATGGATTGTATTGCAAGTTTGCTTTAAGATTTGAAGTACAGTCAAATATCGAAAATCCGCCGACCTGAAATCCACCAACTCCTGAAATCCGCGTTGTCTCTCAGAATGTAGACATTCCGTTTATAGGTTCCTGCAACCGCAACATTGAGTACGAAATATCGAAGAAAAAATACTTATCGAATAATGACGTCATAATTACCGAATAATAATGAGTCAAAACGGAAATACCAAATTATTTATATAAAAAAGTTTAAAAAATAAGGTAAAATAAATACGATAAGTTTTTTTTCCCTCTAATCTGCATCGAGGTAAAAAGCAGACGATTCACACAACTCTTTGTTCAAGTTCACGATTCACGTTGTTGTATTTTCTGAGCTTTGTTATTTCATTTCACAAGATTGTTTAGTGCTGCTTTTTTTTTTTTATCCGGATATTTTGTGGATAAATTAAGAATATTTTTAATTTCAGCCCTTTTTAATACAATCACAGATAAGAAACGCACTAGTGATTTTACTGTTTGCAACGTTGAAAAACGTAAACACGTTGCATCAACGGAAACGCAAAAAGTGCATATTCTGCAAAAGATGGAAGCAGGCGTTACTCCTCGATTTATAGCAGAATGGTATGGAATTGTGACACGATTGTGTATGAAATACAAAAAAATAAAGAAAAGCTGTTGAAATTTTACAGCAACAGTGATTCTAAAACCAGAATACGAAACCGGAAATCTTTGCATAGGCGAAATCGGCAAACCTTGATGCTGTGTACATATAATACAATGAATAATATAATCAATTTATATATGTAATAATAATTTATTAATTTTATATATGTAATTATAATGTATATAATAATTTAATTAAATGTATCTAATATGCCTTATTCATTTTGCACTTTTAGTCCAAATATTATACTTTATCATTTCTTTCCTGAAATCCGCAAATCCTAAAATCCACACAACCTCTGGTCCCAAGCTTTGCGGATTTCTGGAATTCTACTGTACTAGCTTAATATTTTTTCATTAGTTAAATGCTATTTACATTAGTTTGCATTTTTTGCCTTGGTTGGATCTGAAAAGAGCAATACTTGTGCCCTTTTTTCTACTTTCATATCACATGTGTTTTATATATCCATGCAAACTATTTTCGACTTTTACTATTGCTGTGTGCTTATATTAGCATTTTGGTATTGTAATCAATTCCAGATTCTCCTGAGATGGCTTAACTAAGCTGAGTTGTTTTGTTTGTTGCAGAACAATATAAAAATTTGTACACAAACCAATCAGCGTAAAACAAAAAGGTCAATGAAAAATAAAAAACAGAAAAGAATAGTGTGTTGACAAACAACAGTGTAGTTGAGGTGTCATAGTATTTTTGTGTTGATTTTATTTGATTTATTTGTGTTGATTTTATTCCAGTATGTAATTTAATTGTACATAATATAAAATATATAAATACTCAAATCAAGATACAACAGCAATGTAAACATATACATCACAAGGTAAAGAAAAATGCACACATTTAAAAGATAGAGTTTTAATAGTGATTTAATTTCTGTATCTAAATGGACTTATTCTCCGACATTAAACAGCTTGAAAATACAGGAACGCTAAACAACAAGGATGATTATATACTTCCACTGTTTTATCAAATAAAAATTTTTTAAAAAAAAAAGGATTTCTTATAAATTTTATAATATTTTGTTGGATAATTATCAACTATCTTTATGATACAGATTCAAATCAATTTTTTAAATTATTTCTTACCCAATTCTGCTCCACTCATTTTGTAATTCAAGCAATTTTTGCTTCCAAATTTTATATTTCATTTCTTGCCAAATATATCCGATAGGATTTAAATCCAGACACTGATGACACTTTGGCTAATTAATCAACAACAAAAATCTTACTTTCATAACAGTATGCTTGCAGTTAATTTGACACAATTTTGATTATCTTGCAGGTCCTTTTTTCCCCCCCTCATAATTTCCGTAATCTTTTAAAATACCAACAGATTGTAACAATTTATATTTCAAATTATCTTCTACACCATCAATAAATTTAAATTTATAATTCTGAAGGATGATGCACACCTATATACAATAATTCCTTTTTTATGAAGTGCTACTCACGAAGCAACGTGCAATTTCTGAAATTTCTTTTTGTGCCTTTGTCATAACAAAAACTGATCATCCTAACCAAACATGTTAAATAAATTTCTGTCATAATATTATCTCATTATATTATTTGTATTATTATGGATAAAAAAAATTCAAGCAAAATTCTCAACATAGTTAATTAAGCTCTGTTGCGAGCTTGTGATCTTCTGGTGTTTGATTATTTTAACATATTTAACAATGCTGCATAATAATATACAGGATAGCTCCGCTGGTCTTCCAACTTATGCTCTGAATAAAATTTTTATTTCATTAAAAACTAATCAATCCTTTAAATTAACTTTTTGAGAAACCTTTAAAAATATCTGATGTGCACACAACTTTCTTGTATGGCCTATTAAATTACACACATTTTTTGCTGTATTTCATTTAAACTTATTTCCTTAAATTTCATTAAATCACAATTCAGTTTCACAGTTAAGTAAAAGCACATAATGTTTTGTGCAAATTTTGGAAAGGAGTTTTAAAGTCCTCTTTTGGAATGCTCTCTAATAGTGACGTTAAGGTTTACTTGATGGCTTCAACATCCTGAAATCTTGTTCCCTTCAGCGAATTTTTCAGCTTAGGAAACCGGAAAAAGTCTGCAGGTGCTAGGTCTGGAGAGTATGGTAGATGCTACATTTCAACGACACCATGCTGGGCTAAGAATCGCCTCACAGGCAACGCAATGTGTGGGCGGGCATCATGTAGCAGCAGCCAACTCCCATTTTGTTTAAAATGCCTCACTCTACGAATTCATTTTCAAAGTTGGTCAAGAACTGCTGTGTTGAACTGTCAATTGATAGTCATGTTAGAAGGAAGAAATTCATGATGAATGAGTCCATCGCAATCGAAGAAAGCGATTAACATGACCTTGACTTTGGACTTTTCAAATCGAAATTTTTTCTGCCTTGGTGAACTTGGAGACCGCCATTCGGAAAGGTTTGACACTTGGTTTCAGGGTTACATCAATAACACCAAGACTTGTCTCCCATGAATATCCTATCCAGGAATGAAGGGTCAGCATCAGCGTTGTCGATAAGTTCGCCACATGCATCCAGTCTCAATTGCTTTTGTTCGTCCCTTAAATGGTGAGGAATGAATCTGGAATAAATCTTGCGTTTGCCTAGGTCTTGCGTCAAAATTCACCGAACCGTCTCTTTGTCCATGTTGAAATCATTAGCGAGTACTCGAATAGTAAATCGACAATCACATTTCACCATATTGGTAACTTTTTCAATTGCTACTGGCATGCGTACGGACTGTAGCCGACCTGTGTGTGGATCATCTTCGACGCTTTCGCGCCCGTCCCGAAAGCGTTTAAACCATTCAAAAGTTCTTGAGCGTGATAATGATTCCTCGCCGTAAACTTGTTTTAATATTTCGTAGGTTTCCGCAGCTGTCTTGCCAAATTTGAAGCAAAATTTAATGTTAATTCTTTGCTTCATTTTTACTTCGTCAATAGGAATTTAAGAGCTACATTTTAATGCGCCTTCCCACGAGAACAACTTACTTCAGAATGGCGCTGATTGCACTGCACATGCGCAAGAAAACGCTCTTCAATATCCAATCATTAGTGCCATCTTCCGACTTTTCATTCTCCTACAGTTACGTCAGTCCTGGAAATTAATAGCTGGACCTTGTATATATAGAGAGATAACTGGGTAACATACATTCACAAAATTTTATCATTCTATGGCTGCTTGTTTTTGAGTTATGTGAGATACATACATACATACAGATGTCATGAAAAATCTCTTCTGAATCCATTTTAGAATCCATTTTCGAAAAGAGTCTTTGTTTACTTTATATTTGTTATAGTGTTGTTTCACTTCATTTCATTTTGATAAAAATTGCACAATAAAAAATTAATAAATTTTTATTTCCGTGAAACAGAACACAAAACTCGCAGGAAACAATCACCACAATCTAAACCA
The DNA here is from genome assembly GCF_044657685.1 of Stegodyphus dumicola. Classification (NCBI taxonomy): domain Eukaryota; kingdom Metazoa; phylum Arthropoda; class Arachnida; order Araneae; family Eresidae; genus Stegodyphus; species Stegodyphus dumicola. The sequence continues at coordinate 165,183,114 of NC_140771.1, read as the reverse complement.
AATGGCCAAGCCTAGGCAGTAACTGACTACCTGCATGGAGACAGAATTGACATACATGACCATATTTACTTAATTTCAGAAAAAACAGTTAAGTATGCACACATACAGCAATGGTAAATTTACATATAATTTGTAATTATTTTTCCAGTAATATGTTATAGTCTATAAATCACAAGTTTTGATGCTTATTAATCGTGCCAGGACTGAAAACACTAATAAATTAGTCTCTTCCTTTTGAAAATAATTACAGGAAGTGCAGTACTCCTTCTTTTCCATTTCACAATAATGAAAATGCATTGTATGCATGGAAGAGGGGATTAGGGTGCATAATATAATGCACTAAAAATGCCTTTTACTATTTACGGTAATTCTGCAAATGGTCATAATTCTTAGAAAGATAGATTATAACTTTATATTATTAAAATAAAATCCAGACAATTCTATGATGAAGTACATAAAACACAGCATTTGAACATTAATAAAAATATAACTGCAAATACAGTAAAATTTTTTTTTTTTTTTTAAACTATACTAGAAGTGACTAAAAAGTAAAAGATTTAAGTAATTTAGAACTGAATTTCTTTTAAATAACACAGATATAATTTGAACAAGAAATTACAGATCCCACATCATACTGAATCCCAGTCAATAAATTATCTACCAGATGACATAAAAAATAAGTCTTCCGTCTCATGAAAAGTCAACACTGCCAGATAGCATGGCATGTTAGACTATCATAATGATCCCCTTCCATCCAAAAAAAGAAAAATAATAATAATTAGACTCTGTTAAAGATGTTTTCCCTACCAAAATATATCAAAACTATGAATTTTATTAAATTGATAGCCCATAGTCATAATAAAACAGAATTGTCATGTTCATATAAGCCATATGGTAAATCTACTATTTGATCAAATTGAGTTTAAATTTAAAAGGAAATAGCATTACAGACTGCAAGGAAATGCAAAAACGAAAATGGAGAAATGTATTAACAACACTTACTTTGGAATAGCCCATTCATTGACGTATTGCTTAAAAAGGCACTCAAAGTTAAAGATTTTATAGCTTCTATCTACTTTTGAAACAGGCATGGAATACATAAGACTGTAGAATATTCTGTTAATGTATGGTACAAGAAATGGGTGGTAAGTGCTGCAAAGGAAAAAAATTTATTTTAGAATTACAGAAGCTCAAACTTCTACGGAAATTATTGGTTTCAAAAACCTTTATGAATTAATTGGATATTTATGGCATATTAACTCAGAGGCTAAATTAAAAAGGGAAATATTAAGTATGGGTGATTTTTAAACTGAAATTTTTATTACCGAATGGTGAAGAATCTGTATCTATATAAGTTTCTCGCATTGTGAGAAAAAGATCTACAGCCACCAAATTTTTAAAACACGAAGTCCTCCGAGAATGGCAACACTAGTCAGCTCTGTGGAACTTAAAATTCTGCCGCGAATGGGCCTCCCTAAATTCTGGAAATTTTCCCACCTATTCATTATGCTTGCCGGTTCTTTCCCCAAATTCTAAAAATTTTGTTATCCCTAAATTTTATTGCTCAGCTCTTCTCTAAATTCTAAAAAAACTGCCACCTAGTACAGCTACATCTGCTGTGGCTCCAGACCTGTCTCCACCCAAACACATGCATATGAAAGCCCTAAATATATAAATTATAGAATGCTAATTTATAAAAATGGTTCCTATTTGAAAATGTTTGAGAAAAGTTGTGACACAGCTTTTTTTTTTTTTTTTTTTAATTATTGGTTTTGTACATTTTTCTTAAATCACTGCTATCCAGTTACAAAGCAAATTATTATTATTATTATTATTATTATTTTATTTATAAAACTTGCATTATAAATAACTATGCAAATACTGAAGTGCATTTATAAGTTACTTCAATTTTCCTTTTTTTAAGCCCTTAACTTTTCAATTCTCAAACTCTCGAATGGAGATCATAGAATCAGTCATTCTCAAACTACTTACTAATTTGTCATGCCCAACTTTTCATAAGCATGGTACTTTTCAGTAATTGCATTTAAAGCATTTTTTTTATAAGCCAACTGATGTATTGGGGTACATGCAAAAGTTATACCTGTCTGCAAAAGGTCACTGAAGAAAGGTGCTTTGACTGAAGAGATGGCACTCCAGAAGCTGGAAAAAGAGTTTTTAATAGATAAAGTTTTAATAAATAAAAGAGTTTTATGATTTCTTTTAGGCTAAGAATGCTTCTTTTCATAATTTTAACACTATTTAAACTTTAAAGGGAACTATGGCTATCTGTAAAAATACAAATAGGAATGTTGTCAGTTATTGTGGAACCTATCCAAATGAGTGCTTTTTTTAAAGCAAGAATCTCTGCTTTTGAACACAGAAGCCATATCATTTAATCTATAAATTTCTGAATGAACTTCGTGCCCGTTGTTGTACATAATGAAAGCCGCACCTACATTTTTTACCAATCTTAGCTCCATCTGTAAAGATTGCGATATTTTCCTGTGTTTGGAGTATTTTTATGACAGGGAATTACGTCTTCAACAGCAGGATGTATGTAAAAGTACGGCACTTTTTCTTCTAAGATATTGTACCATATAACAAGATTGCCTATTTCCAAGTTTTCCTTATAATGAATTAAAGAATTTTCTCCCCATCTCAGCATTTATGTCTAAAGGCATAAGGCCCGAGAGAACTTGCAAAGGTGATGTGGGAGATATTGAATAACACTTGGTAACACATAAAAGAACTGACCTTTGTATTTGTGAAAGTTTTTGCTTTTGACGTGCGGTTCTCGTGAACCACATGGGACACCCATAAAGTATTAATTGCTCGATAGCTCTTAGATAAAGTATTTTACGTAATTTTTCTTTTCTGCTCCAGTTTCGAGAAATGATCCGATTTAGTTTATTAATTAAATTTTATGTTTTCCCCTTTAAATGTACTAAGTGTGGAATCCATGCAAGTTTCTGATCAAGAATAAAACCCAAGTATTTTAATGTAAAACTTCTTGAGACGGTAATGTTGTCCCACTTAATATGTGGAGGCGATCTATGTAATTTAGTGCCTTTAGAAAACAAAATTAATTTGGTTTTTATCAATACTAAAATTAAGTTGGTATTTGTTGTTCCAGTGCTTAAGTTTTTCTAAATCTCTATGAGCCTTTTCTTCAATTTGCAGTCTGTTGCTACCAGAAATGGTGACTAAGAAATTATCGGCATAGGCTTGAATTTTTACGCCTGTGTCAAATTCTAAATTTAAAGCTCTATCGGCCAAGATATTCCATAAAGTGGGCCCTAGGTTGGAACCTTGAGATGCTCCTTTCTGATAAGAATGTGAGATATTGACTTCATCTCTTCTATTTTGTATTTTCCGGTTGCTTAAATAACTTCGAATTATGCAAAAAAGATTTCTTGGACATTTGACTTCACTTAACCTTGATATCAATCCAAGCCACCTAAGGTTATTGAACGCAGATGCAATGTCTAAAGAAATAACACAAGTATGAAGATTGTTCATTCTATTGTTATGAATTTCATTAACTAGGTTATTTACTTCATCAATTGTGCTATGACCTGCTGCGAAACCATGTTGTTGGCTATTGAGTATTTTCTTTGCAATCAAAAAATGAGTTAGTTGTCGTGTAGTAATCTTATCTAATATCTTACCTCAAGCCGATAAAAGGCAAATGGGTCTGCAGTAATCGGGATTTGTAACATCTTTCCCTTCTTTCTGAAAAAGGACTAAATTACCAATCTTCCATTCTTCTGAAAAGTAACCAATTTCTAAACATCTGTTCATAATTCGAGTCATTAGATTTGGATTAGCAATACAGACAATATCTATGGAAAGTTCGTCATCCCCCGGGCACTTTTCTTCTTTTTGTAGATTTGATGATATTGTTTATTTCTTGGGTAGTTATTGGGAGATCAACATCTGTGATCATCATAGAACGATTTCTTATCTCTCTGTGTTCTTCCTTGTCATCCTCAATGTTGTCCTGAGGGAAGTGAACACTAATGATATAGTGTGGAGTATCTTCAACTGTGTTTGTCCAATTGCCATCTGTCCTTTTAATTTTACACAGTTCAAGTGCTTTATATCCCTTGCCTTTAACTATATCATAGTAAGTAATAAAGGGAGATTTCAGTTTTAAACTCTCGCAAGTCTGTAATTTGGCATTATATATATTTCTTTTATAAGCCGCCACTGCTTTATTGTAGACTTGGCATTTATCTTCCCTCTCTTGATTCCTTGCATTTTGATAGTTTTTGCGCAATTTCTTTAGCTGTCTTTTTTCCTGTGTGAGAGCATGTCTCCACCAAGTTTTTGTAGTTTTGTGTGTTTTATTAGATGGTAAATGCCTTAAATGTCTATAATTTTTCTGAAATTTCTTTAATTGTACAATTAATTTCTGTATCAGAATTCAAATTAAATTCTGAACAAGAAAGATCTGTTATCTCCTGCCTTAATGTAAGTCATTAAGAGTTTTCAATTCTCATTTTGAGTCTTTGAGAAGTAGGCCCCATATCCATATGAATTTCAAAATGAACTGCTTTAAGGCCCGTTTCCACTGCTGCGTATGCGTTTCTCCTTTCAGCGAGCGAATTCACTTTGATTGACGTGTGCAATCCGGTTGATGTGCAGTGACGGATGACGTATGGATGGAGTTCAACTTCTATCCGTATGTCTGCAGATGGGTTGGGGTCATGTAGTAAAAAAGGAGCAATCAGGTGTAGTAACCAAAAATTAATGGCCGCAGAAGTAGCAATGAACGCTCGCTTAGGGAAAGAATGTTTTGCTAAAAATACTTATTTCTGAATTAACATTATAGCGAGAAATCAGCTTAATTTAGTTAAAAAAAGATAAGAAAAATAAGATAACTGCAACTACAGTACTTGTTCGCAGATAAAATCAGGCGTTCAAGAAATTCTGTTCCAGAAAATCAGTGGCAAAAATTATAATTCCAAGTCCATGAAATAGCAAAATTTGTCCTGACAATTATTTCCTAGTTCTGCATACTCATTTACCTTTAATGAAAATAAATGTCTGACTATATCAAACTGCTATAGCAAATCAGATATAATTAAAAGTCGCCGCAGATAACTATTGGAAGATCGCCTGCATAATTTATTATTCCCTCTAATGTAATTAATACCGGATCAATTTCTGTGCTTGATGAACAGTAGACTGAGATTAATATAAAAGAGGGTGATCCTTCTACTTTGATTACTGTTATTTTCTTCATTGTGAGAATCTGAAGGATTGAAAAAGAGCCTTCTTTTACAATTATTGCAGCTTGTATTTAGTGAGAATAGATCCTATATCATTGTGAAAAGCCACTTACCACATTTCTAATGAGGTAAGGTTCTTGCATGAAAGCTCTTTTTAAATTTGGAATATTTTCAATGTCAACTTTTAATTTTGCACTTGCACTCCACGAGTGCTTTAAATTTAATTGGGTTATTTTAACTACGTTCATAATTAATCTTTTTAATTAACAGATCCATTTCTCTTTGTTTACTTGCACAATTTTTACTTACACTACTATGATTGATATCCAAATTCAAATGATAATGCGTATTAGCATGCTTGCAGTTAACACATTTTTCTTGTGGAGAATTGCATTCTTTATTAAGGTGTCCTCTGTTATCACATTCGAAACATCTTTGTTTTTTACCTCCACTAAACCTTGCAAATAGTTTTCTATATTTTGTGATTGTTCTAGTTGTCCTTCAAGTTGCGCTACTACTGCATTTTGTTTTGTTACAATTTTGAAAATATACAAGAAATATTAGAGAGTTTCTTTGAAATAGTCTCATGAGAAAGGATACCTTTTGAACTTTCTAAGCATACTTAAATGCAGAATCAGTAAATTCACTGGCACAAGAGTTTTGGAAGCAAAATTAGGACATTACAATCTTGTCCATTTGAAACGTACATGTTTCTGCACATGGAATTTAAGAACTTTTAAGGATCATTGATGAAAAAAATTAAGGACCCATCAAAAAATGGGACCTGAATAAATTCAATTAAAGATATTAGCTATGCCTGAACTTCACTTAAGTGATACCGTTGTAAGAATAAAACAGATGCACAAGTATAATGCATTATTATTAAACATAATTATAACACAAATTTGTGAATAAAATCAACTTTATAAAATTTATCAGGTAGCATTAAATATTTTACCCTTATAAAAGAAGGGCAAATTTGAAAGAAGATTAGTGACATTTTATTTACGTATTACTAATTTAGCTTTATGTTGATATTTTTCTTATTTGTATCATTTTGTCACGTACTTGCTCAGTTCACAGGTTTAGGAATCTAGCTGCTATTTACCAGGTAGATTTTATGTCAAACGGCACAGGTTAAATTGAGAAGCAAAATCATAATCAGCATGATTCGTTACAGAAGACTAGCTGTTCCCACCGCTACTATTTGTCTAGAGAGAGGCCTGTCACCAGAACAAACCTGAAAGCCTTATGTAGGCACGCTTGGCAAGTTTTGAAAGTTAGTTGTGCTCTGGCTTGTCTGACGCAGTTTTTGTCATAACTTCGAGTTCCTGGGGCTGTAACCCAGTTAATCCTTTGGCCTATAACCACAAGTCTGACTCGTGGTAAAGAATTTGTGCCATAAACAAAAGCCACTAGTTTGACTCATGGTAAAGAATTTGTGTCATAAACAAAAGCCACGAGTCTGACTTCTGCTGAAGAATTTGTGCGTAAAATGCCGCGTATTATTTTTAGAACAAGCGATTGGAGTTATTCTACATCGAATATTTTTCCTTTGATTGTAACATCAATATTTTGCTTTGTTCAGTTGTTTCTGACGAAACTTTATGTATGATATTTTACTTTAGTTCCCCGTAAAGCTTTGCTACATTCACAGGTTTCAAATATACTTTCATATAAAGAATTAAAAAACTCTTAACCCATCATGCCAAACTCTCATACCCATCATAACCATCATGCAATTATTTTTCTCAACTGATCAATTGGTTATGATTACACCCTAGACATTTTAAAATTACTTTTGTACAAATTACCTTTAGAGCAAAGGCTGAAATTATAAACAACTGTTTAATTTACATAATAATAACTCTATAAATCTTTGAAGAATAATTTCCTTTCTCTTTATGTATTCGGTTTCTTTTTTTTTTATTATGTTTCCTCTTCATTTTAGAATTTTTAAATTTAATTAAAGATTTCTGCTATTCTAAAAAAATAAATGCATGTAGATTTTATAGGAAAAGGTGTTGATTTTATTTCTTAGGTAATGTGAACATTCAGAGTAAATATGAAATGATTTAGGGTAAGGGCCGGTTACAGAACCGGTGTAGGAGAATTTTTAGAATTTAGTAACACACCGAGAAAAAATCAAGAAGTGGCAAAATTTTAGAATTTAGGATCCACAGAGATTATATCAGTTGGGAAAATGCATAGCACCAGCCTTGTGTTTGATGCAAAAACTGTAGCTATAGTTATCAGTGCCCAGGAACAACTGAAGATTTTGCGTCCCCTCCTGTATGTTAAGAATGAAAAGCATTTAATTCTAAAATTTTGTAACATCAATTTGGCATCCTATAGATGCTACGCCTGGAGACAGATGTCCCCCCTTTGCCCCACCCTAGCTATGCCACCGACGATGCATTGAGACTTATAAGAATAGGATGATGCATTAAGATGTATAAGATGCATTGATACATACAAGATAATTGTCAGTTTTCAATTTTTTTATTAATAGAAAAATTCCTTTCTATAAATGCCTGTCCATGTGATAAGATTAGAAGAATTTTTGATATTTTCCATGCTTGTGTCTACTGAAAAGCAGAGAAAACACTGAGAAGATAAACATATTACGAAAAAGACTTCTAGTATCAAAAGTAAAATATTTAAATGTTACGTTTTCATTGTTTTTCAGAAAATCCTCCACAAAGTAAAAGTTTATCACAAACTTTCTGTAAAATACATCCATTACGTGTTAATATCATGAAGACATTTGTCTGGAATCTTCTAGATTTGTGGGTCTGTAAATCTTGCCTTAAAATCCTTCTAAACTTTGTAAGTTACAGTGTCTAAAGTCCTTAAAAAAATTACTCCTACCAATTCTGCAATAGCAAAAAGGGTTGAAATATTTAAAAAAAAAATCAGAGGAAAACGTATTAAATTAATTTTATAGAAAAAAATGACATGGGAAAACTCTTAATTAAAATGTAATGAAAAATTACAATGAAGGCAGTTTTAATTAATTACATAACTGTTTTGCTTTTTCTAAGAATTGTTTCATAAGTTGTGCTAAATCGGAAAGCAGTTATTACCTTGTTTATTTTTCAAATTCAAAATATTGTATAAAGTTGACTAAATCGAAAGTAATGTCACTTTATATGATAGCCAAAAATAAAAATGTTTAATTTTAATGTTGTTTCTTGAATACAATTTCAATATATTAACATTATTTTAATAAAATTTATCAATGTTATATTTTTAAAAAAAGATAGTCAAAAATTCCCAGATTCCCGAATTAAAAGTTTTTTTTATAGAAACTGATCTTAAAATTGCCAAATTTGGAACCGTTTAATAAAGAATTTACATTTCCAAATGCGAAGAGTTGTTTAAGAGCTCTTAATTAGAAAAAATGAAATAATTTCGAAATGCTTTGCTTCACTTCTTGCTCAGAAACTTGAGTATCCCACTGTTTATATTAGAAATAGGAATAAATTATAACCCATGAACCTATTCACCCATTTAAAAGATAAGTATATTTGTAAATGAATCGCCAAAAATATTTGTCCAAAATGCTAATTCACATTCAAAATGGCAGTCTTAAAAACAGACAGAAATTTTAGCTGATAAAAATTGAGGACCTCCTGCCAAATTTTATCGAAATTAAGGACTTTTAAGGACCAAAAATCAATTCCAAAACAATGCAGGACTTTTAAGGACCGTACGAACTCTGGTTAATGCTACTGTCCTTAGCACTAGTGTCTGTTATAACTGAATCTGATATATCTCCATGTATATTACTATAATGTGATTTTGAATGTTATGAAACAGATCTTTATGTATGTGGAGTTAAAAATGAAGGCCTACCGCTATCTGCACATGGTGGATCTTCTTGTGTTCGGTGTTCTTCTTGGATATCTTCTTGTGTTCTGTGTTTTTCGTAGCTGCCATAGTTAAATAATAACTCCTATTAATCCTCCTTTAAACGATTACAAAATATATAGTCAAATTACTACTTAAAAAGAGACGAAATGATGATAAATGATACCACTCAACAATAACGATGCTAGAAAAGAAGTTTTACAGGCAAATTGAAAGCCAGGTAAGTATAAACTTTATTAATTTTAATGATAATATTTTAGTAAGTGGAGTCGTTGAGATCCTTTTTCAAAAGTTTATTATTATTAAATAAATTATTAATGTGAAGAATTTTAGTATAAAGTATTTATTTCCTATAAAATTAAATTTTGCATGCACTATTATACTTTATGAGTGTTAGTATTCAACAATGTCTGGCAATCAAATTTAAAAATAAATAGAATTTAAAATTTGATATTTCAGGAAATATCTATCACAAATTAAAGTATTTCCTCCCAAAATTTAGATCTTATGAAAGAGCAAAGATTTAGCTATTCAAAGATATAAAAATTACTACTTGACATTACAATTTTTATCAGTAAAGTTTAAATTTAAAAGTTCAAATATGTGATATTAATATGTAATAAAGTATATGTAAATATAAAGTTCAAATATGTAATAAAGTATCAAAATATTGAGAGAATGGCTTTCGAAAAATTTTAAAATAATAACACCAAGCAAAAACTGGAATATATTGAATAATCCTTTACAACAGTAATATTTCCTATATAAAACCTACGAGACAATAGAAAAATATAAGCTATACAACTTTGCAAAATTAATAAATGAAATTACATTTTTAGTACATTGAATTCAAATTTAAAGAATTTATATTGTCATTAATAGCCGTTAAATGACGAGACAACGTTAAAAAAATACTTTTAATATGCAGACTTCAAAAGTGAATAATTTTTGAAGATGTTGACTTACAGACATCAAAATTATATGAAATGAATGCTTCACCTCGTTAAGGACTTTAGATTGATATTAAATTGATCAATATAGGGCCAGTTTTTACATGATTAGGTAGTCTCTTGTAGGAACACCATTCATATTGAAAGAGAGCATTGAAGCGGAGGTTGAAAGACCATTGTCTCCTGGACTAATGAACAATGGGCATCTGTTCTCTTCACATATAAGTCCAGGTTCACAATGGAGAGTGATTTAGGTTGTCAGCTGATTTGGAGGGAACAAAACACCAGATAGTACCAATCCCACATTGTTGAAAGGCACAGTTACAGAGGTGAGGGAACAATGGTTTGGGCTGGGTTCTTTCTCCGTGGTCTGACCTGCATATGTTCCATGGAGGAACTTTGACCAGTGTGAGATATAAGACAAGATCCTTGATCAACATGTCTGCCCATATGCTGCTGCTATTGGTCCTGGATTTTTTCTGATTGATGGCAATGTGCGATTGCACCGAACTTGGGTTGCTGAAGAATATTTTGAGGGTCACGGTATAGCTCCTCAATCCACAGACCTGAATGTGATACAGCATCTTTGAGACTACCTTGGGAGACAGGTTGCTGCTTTAAGTCCTCCTCCAAGATTGTTAGATGAGCTTTCATATCTGGTCATTGCTTCCCATTTCATTGGCCAACAACTTAATTGACAGCATGGAACATTGCCGTCGGCAATGTATTGCAGCTAGGGGTAGACTTATTTCTTATTAGAACCCATTTTGTAATATTACCACCCTATTTTTTCACAAAAAACTGTGATATACTGTTTCTTCAAGACTGGATTTCCCTGCCAAAAGTGAAATTTTTTGCTGTAGTTCATGTTTGTGTTGAACTTTAGAAACATTCTATGTTGAATTTATTAAACAACTGTTTAGTGAACATATCCTGTGAATTTCTTGTTTTTATGTTGCTTCATAGAAACTATTCCCTTCCTCTAGAAATAATCTGAGGATTTAACACATTGAGTGCGGTTCTGATCCCTAACTGTTAACCTACTGAACTTTCTGTTCGGCCAACGTCGGTAAACTTTCTGACTCACCGGCATCACCTTCTAGGGACCAACAGTATCAAAGTTAAGAAACAAATGTAGTAATTTCAAGAAATTAACTAAAACTTATTTATTTTTAATTTATTGAAAATTATTTATTTTTTATTATTTTTGGCACTAATAATCCGAAAAGGATGTCTGATTGCCTTTTGGATGAAACCATTTATTTTGGTTTCATTTAGCACTTATGCCACAACGTCATTGTCAAGTTCCACTGTTGGTCTAATGAATGATCATCTTCCAACAATGACAAATGTAATACTCGGCTATGTTGATGTTTGGATGATAAAAATAATTCACTTGATGTATACCTATCTCTCTCTCTTCTGAATATTTCCAGTTTAGTGGACAATAAATACTTTCAAAAACAAACAAAAAATTTTCTATTCTTGAACCAGTCTACGCTTTTGGGTCCTTTTTTCCCTAACTACTCATCTTTGAGAAGTCACCTTTTTGCCATTCGTATATGTGTGCATTGGCTGTACCATTGTCTCAGCTTGAAAGAAAAATAAGAACATAAAACAAAGTAGTCCTCTGTTGCACTCAATGTGTTAATGTCCCCAGTCCTGTTTCATTTGACCACTCATTAGATATTTTATATAAATAAATGGCTTTACTTTTTAATTTAATTTATATTAGACAAATGAAATTGATTTAAAAAAATAATTTTCCTCTTAAGCCCGATAACTCTGTTAAAGCATACTGCAAATTTCAAGAGATGATCTTTACTCTATAACAAGTGTAAAAAATAGAGTAAAGGGAATTGTAAACTTTTTTTTTCAAAGAAAAATGATTAAGGGAGGGGGGGAAGTATTTGACAAATGCTTTGCCTAGAATGATATAAATCCAGAATCTTATAACTTCTTTATGGTTTGCCAATTATAATACAGCAACATGAAAACAATGCTGACCAACAAAAGAATAATATTGTTTTAACTTACCTCAAATAATAACAAAATTCCAAAGAATAATAACCAATGCCATAGTTCCAAAACCAATCATAACATTTCTGCAGCCAAGACACCTTTGTAATGGGCTGTGGTAAGAAAGAAGTTAAATTAAAATACTAAGGAATCAGCAACAAAGTCATATAGAATTATTAAAACAGTAAAAGTCTAAAAATCCCAGACCATCTAAAAATCCAACCTTCTTGGAAACTCAGAAGCATTCCACATTTGATAAGCCTTTGTTGGTGTAATTTCAAGCAAAAGAAGCTGTTAGATTAAATGAAAATAGCAAAGCTATTTGGCTATGGAACTGGTGTGCCTTTGCAGAGGACATTTTTATGGGAAACTGGCTCATATTCACATTACATATGAGGAAAATCAAAAATGCAACCAGTCTGCTTGTGTTCGAATCAGGTTGAATTACTAGTAACCAAATGGCTTAATCCTTTCAGCCACTAGAAAGGAGCATAAACAGAATGATAAATGAAAGCGTTTAACTGTCTAAGTAAGTAGTGCAGCATTTTGAATCTGCTAAAATAGAATTTCATTTTAAATAGCATTTATTAATTATATTAGTATAATCATTTATTGTACTCTTTGGTTTTACAATTTTCTATTCATTAAGAGAATATTTAGATTTCTAAGGAATGCAAGAAAACAAAATATTTTAATCAAGTTAATATATACAGAGTTGCAGGAAACCTCATGAGCGGATAAAAGTGATGATGATGCTCAGAGGGTTAAAGGTAATAACAGAAGTGCTGTGCAATGCAGCAGATTTACAAATACTGCAACTGTAAAAAAAAAAAAAAAAAAAAAAGCAAGCAAGCAGCATAACAGAAATTGCAAAAGATGATGAAGAATTTTAAATTTGTATTTTTACGTAAAATTACTCCACTATAGTCTGTTACTTTAGAATAGGATTTTAAAGAGTCATTTTCCAGACAATTTGCGTTAATTTTTTCCCCTTACTTTGTTTCCATTCAGCATGTTTCACTTCATGAAAATTATGAAAATGAAGATTGATTCGAACTAAGTATCAAATGAGGTGGAGGAAATTAGTAGTGTGATGATGATAATGACAAGTATTACAATTACAAATGGGAAGGGCTGCCTGCAGTCTTTATGTGCCTACTTTAGAAAAACAGACTACAATAAATTAAGAATCAATTTATATGTAAACTAGTTTTAAATTTATAAAATAAAATCAATTAGTAAAAAAATTAACTAATTTATTTATAAATTTTCCATAGCTGCCAACCTTGAAATATGAAAAATTGGGAGGTTCTTAAGAGTAAAGCAAGAGTTTTCAGAAAGTTTTCACACAGTATAGTGACATTTTAAAAGAATCCCAAATATATTGTTGCATTCTACGGGTTCATGGGTTTGGAGTGACTGACAACGACACTTGATGAAGAATCAAAGCACAATTTATTCTCACAATTTATCAAAGCACAATATTTTCCAAATGTGGCAACCCTGCTTTTCCTAGCAATTTTCTGGCAAACTTATAATTAAAGTTACTGAAACATTTATACTATGATTCTGATGTAAAATATATTAATATCTAATTGGATATTCTATTTTTTTTTTCTCTTTTATGCTGGCAAAATCCTGAAAAGGGAAGAAATGCTTCAATTTTAAAATTATGAAAAATACTTTTAAAATTATGAAAATAAAATTAATAGATAATATATTTACTGCTGTATGAATACACTTAATCTTTCTTGTATTAATATAAAACAAAATTAAATGATTAAACATCACTCATTAAATGTTCATAAAATGTTCCATAAATATGCAAGTAGATTAAGACAATTTAAATCACAAAAATTTTAATTAAAAAATTATGCTCAAATTCGCTAGCAGTAGGAGAATGGAATTTACACAGTTTAATTTATTGATGATAAACATTTTTCTTAGTTAAAACTAAAAATTAGAAATTGGGTGATTTGATTTCCAGGAGAACTAGATAGTTAGCAGCTATGAAATACTACTTCCATTTGTATGTAGTAATTTTACTTTATACTATTCATTTCTTAAAAATGATGTCACACATAATATGCTTATTTTTGTAAAAATTTTCCTACTTTCATTTTTGTTGGCTCACTTTTTTTCTATAAAATGTTTACATTTTCATAATTAAGGCAGTCTAGTTAATATACACATTTTCTGGCTCATCTGCAGTTTACTCAATTCTGAATTTGAACTTTAAAAGCATTGCTTGAGAATTCCAAAAACATGATCACCTCAATCTCAAAGTTGGATTTTTAGATTTACATTACAAATACTCTTGCAAGTACTTTGATTTAAAAAACCAAACAGATACATTGAAATCCACTATAACAAAAGCTACACATCATAAAAACTTAACAGTAGAGTTTGGTAAAAATCTAAAAGAATTCCAATATTCTTATAAAAAAGAAAACGTAACAAAATGTTCCACTTTCTAGAACATAAATTTCTTGTGCTTTATAACTAACATTTGCACACTGGAAACACAAAAGCATGTCATCATAGAAATTGGATTATTATCTTAGAGTGAAATACCTTTTCTGACTTTAACAGTAAAAATTTCTTACCAACACCTCAATTTGCATATGTTTTAACACAAGAAATGTTTATAATTTATACTTTCTATTTTGTTCATAGCACTAAGTTACTTTATAAAAGCACTTATCCTCCACCCAGCTTGACAAGGTTGCCATTTCATAAGACAAAAGATTATTTTCCACACAGTCTGGTAAACAAAAAATTCACAGTTAATTTGACATAACACCTTTAATTTACCTTTCAAATTATAATTATTGCTGCTTAACACATAAGTGCTATGTCAGCCATTGGTGATTGGCCCTATACTTTGTTTGCATTTCATCAGTCACTGGTGACTGACAGCATGTTTTCCATTCGGAGGCTACATCAGTCACTGTTGACTGATATTACACAAGTTAGAGAAATCACATTGTTCCATTAAATTCTGTACAGATCTCTGACTGCCCGCATATCAGTGAAATTTAATATTAAGGACTAAACACACAGAAAAACAAAACATGCTTAGCACTTAACATGGTAATAATCTGAGCTATTATTACAATGTATGCTTTGGAATATCTTTATTTTTTAATAATATACCTGACATAATTTATAAATAATTTAATTGATACAATTTATAACATGTCTAACTGATAATTTATAAGAACATTTACATGATTACTGTAACTGCTAAAAGATGTTTCCTACACCACATATTATTAGTTTTTTTGTTTGTTTTGTTTATGCCTTTTTACTTTCTTTAATGATTGAAAGTTATTGAAAACAGGGACTAAAATAAGTAATTATACAAGTTTAGCTATTAAACGCATTTTCAATATGGTTTTCATGAGCCGACACAAAAACCTATGCACTTGGAAGGTTAATGGTAAATGGACTAACTTTTTATATGGCTATTAAAGCTATCAGAAAAGATGTCCTTATCAAAATTTTCATATTAGAATATCAAAATAATTATTAATATAATGTAAAGTGCATTCAGCACGAAAAATAAGATACACAATAAAGTATATGTGTAAATTTAATAAGATTTCCTTATGTAAGGAAGAGTTTCATAAATAATGTGAAAAAAGAGATATTCAATAACATTCTGTAAATAAATAGCTACCTTAAAAAATATGCTTTTCTGTTTCCCTCATATTGCACATGTGGAAAACAACATTAAATGTAAATGAAAATGTATCAGTCCTCAATCTATTAACTATTAACCAGTTAGTTAACCTGTTAATTTTTGTTTGTGTGCTTTATATGTACACCATTAGAAAAATTCTTGGTTTGATTGTAGGATTGCCTAATTTCTCCATTACTTTTATTATTTTAGCCATATTTTATAAATTCACTTAATTTACATTGGTTGTAACCAATAGTGCTAACAATCTAGCTAATCACGTAATGCAGAACCAGTTTTTAGACTTTTGATGATTTAAAATTATTTTCAGTTCATTGTCCCTTCCTTACATTTTTTTGCTGATATATTTGCTTTCAAAATATATTGTTTTTTGAATATTTTTATTGCTACTTTGCAAAACAAACTTAAAGTTCAACTTCAACAGTTAAAAAAAAAATATCCAACATATAATACTGAACAACTGCAGCTTATTGATAACAATTTATACTTGGAACAGAAGGCAAAACATTTCTCTGAATCATTCTATCATCTTTCAAAGTTTTTTAAAAGATAATTCATGTAACAAAAATAATTCAGGTAATTTTAGTGGAGCATATTAAATTTACAGCATTGGTTGCATTTTAATATTGCCATGATTGCTCAAAACTTTTATAGAAATTTATTGAAAAATTTTTAATTAATCAATTTAGAAACAAATAGGTATGGTAAACATTTTCAGAACAGTATTCTTTGAATGTATTCCAGAAGTAAAATTATGAAAAAATGTTTAAAATTGAATGTAAATCTGAAAGCAAAATACTATAAATTTAGAACATACCTTAGAGTACTCATTTTGCTGTACCGTAAATTACAACATATAAAATCTTCCAAAAGAAGGGAGATAGATGTTAAAAAATTTGAAAAACTATTTTCTTTATATTTATGGCTGTAAAGTAAGCATTACTACATAGTATATCTGTTAAAAAAAATGTCAGTATTAAAGAAAAGACATTATTTCATTCTGACTGAAAATTAATTTAAATATTTAAATTTCATAGTTACAAAAATTTAATTGGAGTTTCAGTTTTGTAGAGGGGAGGAAATTAGAAATTTTTGGTATTTTCTGAATATCAGCCCCATGATCAAAATGTAGTGAAAAAATACTGATGAGGCAATGCTAAAAAGTTGCTAAAAAGTATTTATGTGGCAACCCACAATATCGACAAAAAACAATTATGCGCACATGTGTTTGAACGCATGTGGATTTGTACTTTGAAATTCAATGGTTCCTTATAAGTATTTATTTTACATTCAGAATATTAGTTTTTCTCATAATGAATCATAATGGGACTGTGAATTTTGGCATCTGATGAGAGAGAGAGTACTGCATTTCTTCCGAAATATGGCATTTTGCCCAAGAAAAGAAATTAAGAAACTTGTAACAAAGCTGTACTTCTTAAACAACTGAATTTTATGGAAATGCAATGTGAAAAATTCCAAGCAAAGAATTAGAATGCAGGTTGGAAACTGGCTTGATGATAGCAATGCCTTGTTTACAACAGCTGTATGCTTTATTTATTATTGGACAAAGATATTCAGAAATTCATCAGAATAATACTGTTAAAAGGGGACTGGAATTACACGCAAACACAATAATTGATTGGCATGATTAACTCAAAGAAATGTGTGTATCTTCTATGGAAAAATATGCAGAAGCCTCGTATATATAATTAATGAAAAGTTCCAGTGCTGTGAGAGTGGATATGTGTGGTCATGTAGAGGTCAAGTAAGAGAGTGTTAAACAAGCTATTATGTAACTCAAACAAATCTGTAAATATATTTTGCTTCATAAAGTAGAATTAGAAGAAAATAAGCATGTTTATTCAGTGTAACATGACATAAAAAACACCGATGCGATGTTTATTACATCAAACAAATTAAATTTATGCAAGAATACCCAATCAAATATTTCTCTCCAAAATCAGTGTGACTTTTCAAATGGGATGCAAGTAATCAGCAAATGTACACAAAAATTTTCTTACTTTTTCAGTCCTTTGAGAATGGCAAACTACTACACCCTCTGTGTATGGAAACCACATGAATCTGAAGTGATCAGAACCTTCAATATGCACATCGAGATGTTCAATCACCTTTAAAAATAAATATAAAATATGTAAAAGTAATTTCATTAGACAGACAAAATGTAAGTTTAAAAAATAATAAAAATGAATTACTCGTATCCAAAAGGTCAGCATATATTACATACATGTGGTAATATATTCATAAGCTTCTTATTGATTTCTTTCTTTCAAGAAAGAAAATGCTAAAAATTTTTAATGTATTATTTCTACATAAAAATTTTTTGTTTTTAAGTGCAAACATTTCACAGACTATGCACACATTTCATTCCATATAAATGTTATTAATTTGCAATTTACAATGCATTATAAAAATTTTTAAAATACATGTCTACATAAAAATGATTTACTTAGATATTATTCATATAGGATGATTAAGAGTTTATTGGACAAAGTTTAGGAAGTGGTAGAGAACACTAGAAAAAACACTTTTTATATAGTAAATGGATCGATGCATGTAATGCAATGAGGTTTTCAAATATCAGAAATAAAACATCAAAACAAATTGTTTACATAGAGCAGGGTTACAGGAGCCTATTTACAACAATGAATTCAATAATTGCTCAAAACTGCATCCAAGAATATTAATATAAGCTTAGAGGCATTGATGGAGTGATTGGCTTGAACCATGGCTGATAGAGTTTCTTCAATAGGCAGTTTGTGATTCATCAATATTACATGTCAAAAGAAATATGTAATGTGTGACTATGTTATCAACTATGATGCCCGACTTTATGAATGCTGAGAAAGAAGAGCATGTATTAAAAGTAGAAAAGCAGCAAATGATAATACAGCATCACTATGTATGCACCAGGAGTGGTTACACTACTAATTTCTGAAACTGGTTTCTTCACTATTATCAGGAAAGAAATTAACTGACTGAGAGCTTCATGTCCAGACATAGATGAATTCATCTTGAGTCTTGCAGAAGACCAATTCAGTGAAAAAAACAAAAGCTACTGCATATCATGCAAGTTTGAATAAAACCACTATTTGGAGAGTTTAAACAAAGAACATTTACACTTATGTAATTTACAGAGAACTCAAGCTCTGAATACAGAAGATAGCTGTGCGTTGGCTTCTCAAAGTGTTTTTTGTAGCTGGACTTCACAGTTTATGTGCTGTTCACAAATGAGATGATTTTTATATTAAAAAAAGGGGGGAACGTCGCAGTGCGCAATGAACTGGAAGTTGATCTATCAGCACTATCCTCATCTTCAGGACAGATGTTTTTACTTTATTCGACTTATAATTCTTTACTAAATGTAGTGTTTCATCTCGATGTACTCAGATATGATTTAAATCAATTTCCTCGTCATTATAAATATCATGAATACACATCAAATAGTTTTCTGGTTGCAATTTTCTAATTTTGACTATGCATAATGTATGCTTTACGCATGTGTGCATTGAAAGAAATGTTTAATAAAGTAAACAAATAAATATTAAGCTTTTTTTTTTTTTTTTTTTTTTTAATTTTGATACCCTTCAGATCCTAATTGCTCTTTTTTTTTTTTTTTATAAATTACGGTTTCATATTTTTAATTGTATAATTTCTGCATGCCATCTAACCAGATTTAAATTGATGTTCTATAATCCGGAAAATCCCCTAATTTAGAATCGCCGAAGTCTCGACGAGTCCGGATTAAAGACTCTGTACTGTATTTGTAGTTCATTTTTAGGAGTTTTGTTACCAAATAGTTGGCTTGATTTTAAGCTGGGTATGTAACTATCAAATTTGAAATTTAATTTAGTCAAATTCTATAGAAAGAAACTTTGAAATTAATAAGCAACATTATTACAAGACACTGAATGCATGAGAAATCACTGAAAGTTTGTAAATAAAAATAAATGGAAATGCATAGAGAGGATATTCAGAAGAAGGTGTTTAAATTTTTGTTAAGTATTACTAATAATTATATATCAACCTGTTATGAAAAATTTCAGCAGTTTTATCATATGAGAAATCTGAATCCAGTAGAACATTTTTGGATTATTATGGAAAACATAACTGAACTAACTAGAAACATTTTTTTAAATGTTTGTATCATAGTAATATAAAAACTGCTTAAAATAATGTTGACATTTACAAGCAATGAAAGACATAGGAAAAGGAAATATATACTTTTCTCAATGACTGAATTAAGTGAACACTTTTTAACAGTAATTACATTTATTGCTAATGCCCTCATAGTAACTGCTTCTAAAAGTAACATATATTTCAGTTAACATACATAAAAAATGCTACCAAACATCTCCTATAACTTCCACAGGAGGCTCAAATCACAGACGTTTATCAATCAATGATCAAGGATATGATGAAATAGCTAGACATATTTTACTCTCATTAATAAAGAAATTCTCAAGCAAAATTATCTCAAAAGAAATACAAGATCATTATTAACAGAATTAAAATATGAAAACAAAACAAAACAAAAAGTGTTGACTTTTTTAATCAGATCTGTAAATCTTTTCTTTTTTAGGGGACAGTTTCAACAAAATCACATATACTTTAGATATACAGCATTTGAAACAAATACATTAATTAATTTGCTGTTCACTAGTTAAATAAACACTGTATCTCTCTGCTTAAGCAGCAGCCCTCATTTCCTTTTCATATTCAAACAACCTAACCCAAATAAATAATTTTCTGATTCAACTATGTAAAGTGAAACAATAGTGTTTACCTGGTAGGAGATCAATGCAGCTAACTATCCTAATCTACTAAAAGTAGTGATACTAACATATTATCCCATTGAATGTGAAACTATCGCCAAGCAACATGATTAAGCAAAAATTACGAGTAAGCATGATGTCACAACACATTCTTAACATCAGCACTTTCATTTGATGTAACCCCAACTGACTCTCAATAATCCACCTTTTGCTTTTATGAAAAAGGATATAAATTAACCAATACTGATACACTTTTTCCTTGCATTTTGAAAATAAATAAATAAATAAAAATAAAAAATAAAATAAAATTAAATAAAATAAATAAATAAATAAATAAAAAAGAAAAGAAAAAGATTAAAATTTGAAACCTGTTTTCTACAAAGAAGCAAATAGTACATTATTTTCACAGCTATGGGATTGTACCTGGGCATTAATGGACATTATATGGAACTTTATTTGCAAAAAGATAAACAATGGCGATAAAATGTGAAAAATTCTGACAGGAGAAGATTCATTCGAAAAGGAATGTTGGTCAAGGGCAGTAGATTCATATTTTTCATAGCATTCAGGTTTATTTACAGCTGGTCAAGAGAATTAACATCTACTGATTGAGGTAAAGAACAGTGGGCTATGGCAAACAAAACAATAATTGTTTGCAACAATTAAAGTGGGAAGTTTGTACTTAAAAGATTTTAGACAGAGCTTCCAGTAAAACCTGGAGCAGGTTTTAATAAGCTGCTTTGTCTGTTACTCTAAAAGCTGTTAAAATCGGTTAATTATATAAGTAAATAAAGAGCGATATGTTATACTTTGTTATATAAAGGGATGTTAGTTCTTTTAGAATTCTGTAGGGATGATTGGTTCAACATTCAGCATCTCAATCAACTTTCACGGTTTGATTTCACAGTCAATGGAACAACGTATAAGTACCAAAATAGTTAAAAAGTATCTTTCTCCACAAGCGAGAAGTATACAATTGAGAACAGTTTCAAAAATGAAAATCAAGTGAAAATTGTTTTCAAAAGTTGGTATAGTTTGTGAAAAGAGGTATAAAAAAGTGTTGTGAAACTTTTTTTTTTATTGTTATTATTTTTAAACTGTAATTTTACCAATTCTGAAAATGACAAAAATACACGAATTCCTTAATAAAGAAGCTTTGAAACAGAAAACTGATAAATTAGATTTAAAGAAATACATTATTTGTTATTAGATTCAAAAAATTTATTTTTAATTAAAACATATTTTACTATATATAGGTAATGATATTTAAAGTAAAAAATTTAATAAAAGCCTTAAAAGGCATGGAACTGTTTTTTCTTGTAAATATTTAGTTTATAGGGTAATCATAAAATCCAGCTCTTTTCAAATATTCAGTATCTAGGCCAGATATCCATTGCATTTCTATGTCTATGAATGCCTATGAATTTTTTGTAAGAAATAAATACTTATTTAAAGTATTTCTTAAAGCAAAAAACTTAGCTTCTTTTTTCATCTGCTAAGAACTGTTATATGTTCGTTACCTGCTAATAAATTTGCAAAGAAGGTATGGTCAAAATCTTCAAAATGTGCTTTGCCAGTTTTTTAAGATTTATACCAATTCTCACTGCTACTCTTCACTATTTTCTAACTAATATTGTATTATTTATTTAATATATGACATATGCATATAATATATCCTTTTGTATAATAACTTTATACATGATGCACTGCATTATTTTGCTATTATCTTTATATATTGAGGCACTAAATACATTAAATATTAAATTAAAAAAAATTTTTTTTTTAATTATAAAGTATATAAATTTTATCTTACATCTTGCAGCCCTAAGCTATACTGTCGGAGTTGCAGATTAAACGCTGCTTCACACTGTAATGAAACTCTTAGTATAATACCAAATGATCCAAGACTGCAGACAGCAGCAAGGAATAATTCCTTGTCTCTATCTGCTGAAAATTTCTTCACGGAACCATCAGATAACATCAGATCCAACTCTGTAACCTGAAATAAAGCAAAAATCATAATAGCAGTTTTCAGATTTCCGAAATGAACATAATGTCAAAAAATATGCCTAACCTAACTGCTAACTAAAAACTAATACTAACCAGAAATCAAACACTTCAAGAAATGCACTTCAAATATATATCAACAGATAAAGCAGATGCATACTAGTGATAAATGATTATGTGGTAAAAGAAAAATACTTTTACATGCTTTATTTTCTTAAATATTAATCCAAATCCTTCCAACTGGAAACATTGTTAAACTGAAATAAAATTTATCAAAACAGGTTAAACATCATGGGTGAGAGAATTTTGTAAATATAGTGCATTCAAAGATCATCTACAACCTATAGAAATTCAATTATGTGTTGAGTAAATGTGTTCTGTGCACTGCAAGTAATTTTCTCTGCAAAGATCGATAATCTTGCATTCTGTGCAGTTAAGCCTTTGATGCGTGTGATATTATTTTTATAATTTTTTAACTAAAAACTCTAGAAATTGAATATTATGATTCTAGAGACAAATAATATATGAATTAAAAAAAATCTACTCTTGCCCATTGCTCTGTGGGTGGTGGTCGCACTGGGAAACCACCGCGCGTCTAGGACTTTGAAACTTGCTGATGTAGTAGGGAAAAAAAAAACTTACCATTTTTCGCGCACGTTTCCAATAAATGACGAAATTTACGGATTTAAAAAAAATTTATGTAAGAATTGCATTATATATAATTTTTTACATTATTTTACAAAGTAAATTGTCAGAAAAAATTAAAAAATATACATTTATGTAATTTTTCTATAGCAGTGAAAATATAAATACCTACATAATAAGGACATTTGGATAAAAGGATTAAAAACTCAATAGAGATAAAAAAGAATTTAGTGTTGTTTTTTTTTTTTTTTTTTTTTTAAATTTCAAAGAACAATTTTTTTTTTTTTTTTTTTTTTTTTTTTTTTTGTGACACTGTTCAAAGCATGTTTTGTCTCTTTGGTACATGCATAGACCCACATTGCACGTTTTGCACATACATCTTGTCCTATGAGGTTTCTTCCTTGTGCTACAAAATGTACACTGCCTAGATTTAAATTTCACTGGTATATGTCCAGCATTATTTAGTTTCTTTTTCTCTGGCACATGAAATTTGTGGTTTTTTATGTTAATGGGGGGGGGGGGGCTTGGTCTTTTTGGTTTTGTAGGGATTGTTCGTTTCCCATTCATACTTATTTTATTCATATTTCGTCCCAAAATATTCAGAAAATATTTTTAATTTAAATAAAACTTTTACACAATTTCTGTTTTTAATTATAGCAAAGTATACTTACATTAAATTTAAACCGCAGGAAATAATTTATAAAATCACAATACTAGCTTGGGGAGCAAGTGTGTTGATGTCAGAGAAAAGTATTTGGAAAAGAAAGACCTTTTTACTAGGTAGGTGCATGTATTGTTTAGTTATAAAATAACTCTGTGGTTTCAAAGCAGTTTATCGATATCCGGGTAAAAATAAACATTCTTATTTGAAAAGCAAGCGAACACCATTGAGAAGCAAACACCAGTGGTTTCAAGGCGCGACCACCGAGCCTCTAGAAGATTGTAAGCATTGTGACACAATGGTCGCGCCCTGAAACCACATAGCAAATGCCATACATATAGAGGGTTCTTTTTATATATGCATTTTAATTACTGCAATTTTTTATTGTTTATGATAGAAATCATGATGTGCGATGACCAACTTTTGAAATTTAAAGTTGTTTATATTAATAAAAGGAAGTTATTTTGTCTCATCAAAAATGAATTTTGTATTAATACCTAAAACATATATGATTCTACAGTCATTTTGTGTTATTTAGATGTAAAAGATCAGTAATCAATTCATTTTCACTCAAAAATTTCGGAAAAAAAATTTGGAAATTGGTGCTTTCAGGGCGCGACCACCTCGCATCAAAGGGTTAATATGCAGCAGCTAGTTAGGTTAGTGACCTTGTCTAGTACTTTGAGTTCAATTTGTGTTCATTGCCTTTGAATGAGAAAACCATAACTTTTTGTAAACTTTCGAACACATATTTCTCATCGAATACATCTTTTACGAGCATAGTGAGTGCATACAGATAGTGAAAGATCAATTTTCTATTAGATTTTCAAGTTCACTGTTTTCTAATTGACATAGCATAACAGCTAAATGAAGAACTAGCAAAAGTCTTCCAGAAAAAGAAAAATTGCATGCATATATATTCAGATGTTAATGAAAAACATTTTCAACAACTTACAATAAGGGTAAGCTGTTTTTGTCCTCATGCATGACAGCTGCAAGTTTCCAAATATACTGCATAAAAATATATTACAAATATTTCAGTTTACAAGAATATTATTTTTAATCAACTTAATACAAAATATTCTGCATCTTTGACATAGCTACATGAAAAACTGGAAAAAGTCTTCCAGAAGAAGAGGAATTGCATGCATATATGTTTAGGTGTTAATGAAGATCATTTTCAACAACTACACTGTTTTTATCTTCGTTCATGACAGGTGCAAGTTTTCCAAATGTACTGCATAAAAATATGTTACAAATATTTCATTTACTAGAATGTTATTTTTAATCAGTTTAATATAAAATATTCTGTATTGATAAGAACAAAAATTTGAAAACTTCTAATAACAAATAAGAATAAAAAGTGAAATAAACACAATGCACCATAAAAGTATTAAGTATAGATTTCTTGTTCAAGTCTTGCAATAGCAAATTATGAAATCCTACAAACATTCATTTCTAAACCTACAAGCATCAGCGATGAAGTGGGTATGAGCTCTGTGAGAAACTGTGAAGAATTTATGCACTCAAGCCATTTCTCTTTTCAATAAACAAGTCAGAGATATGCTTTAAATCATTTTCTCAATGATGATCAAAGAGTTGATTAATACACACACAATGTTGAATAATGACTAGTGATATTTTTATATCCCTTTTCCACAATTTTTGTTCAGATTTGTTTTCTTTTAGTAACAAAGACCTGGAACAGCAATGCTACTATCTTCGGGCTACAGGGAAGGCTCTATGCACTTTATTTCACTTTCAATTGAACTTTGGCTAACATATTGTGTCTTCTCTGTTCCAAAATGTTAACATTTTCTGTACTATTTCTATAATACTTTCTTCCACTACTATTCTGTCCAATCTCTCTATTTTCTAGTTAATCCTAAATGTTTTATAAAATTTAGCTTACACCATAATGTCCTTTTGTAACTCACACAACTAATCCTCTTCATAATTTCTTGTTTTCTTGAATATGGTACATGCTTATATTTTTCTAAGAAACATTTTCAGCCTTTTCAGATTAATTTACAAAGTTTCTCTTTCTGAAACTATTTAGCAGAAAGGAAAAAATTGTACCATAATTAATGAGTTTTCCTCTTTAGACAATCTTTCTTTGCTTCTCCCTGTTCATATATCTAAAAACTAATTTCTTTCAAATGAGGGACATATCATGGCATTTGATTTAGAAAGAAAAAATACTCTTCATAATAAAGAAATTATTATGAATCATCATTATCAAAGAAATTATTATGAATCTTCATTATTTTTAGAAAATGCAGTATGTTACAAGTTACAGTATCACATACTGCCACCTTACCAGAGTAGAACATCCTGTTGCCAATCTACTGAGTTTTTGAAAAAAACTAATACTTAAAGCATGAATTTTACACTGCTAAAATTACAAAATTACAAATAACAATTTTATAAGTTCAGTCTCTTAAGAGTTTTAATCTCATGATCACATGCAGATCGTTTTGGTAGTGTCTCAGAAATTTCATTTACCTTACCAAATTATGGATCTCATAACTTTTGGAGTGAGCTAAATCTTTTGTTTAAGACTTTCCAACCAACGGACTCTTTGAATTGGTTGCAACAGTATATCCCGTGCTGTATTGACATACATAATTTTAACTTTACCGTCGTGGCCCGGGATAAGGTCTATCACTTTAAGATGTGCCCAGTGTAAAAGCTTTCTGTTATTACTTCCAATTAGTACAATGTATTCAATATTTATCGTCTTTGCCAATCTTTTATTGACCTCTACCTTTAGCTGGCCTAAGTATTCACTATGAAATCTTCACTGTAATTCTTCTCTCAATCTTAGGCTGTACTTGAACCGTTTTTTGAAATCTATCCAAATCAGGTACTCCAAATTCTTCTTGAACATCATTCAGGAACACATTCGGAGTAAGAGAACTGATTATTTGGATCTTCAAACATGTAAGTTAGAGGCTGAGAGTTGATGATTCCTTCATACCCACAGAGAATTGTTTTTAATTCTTTGAAATCCAGCAACACTTCTTGGGAAGTGTTGCTGGATTTTGTTTTAGTACCAGTTGTTTATCGAGTTAGAACTTGTTTTAGTACTAGTTGTTTTAAAACACCTATCATTATCTCCCACTATGGTACAGAAAAAGGAATGAACTTCCGGCTACCTTCTTTGCAAAGTTGTAAGCTTAAATTTTCTTCCAGTTAATGTCATCTAAAGCACTTGTTGCTTCAACAAAACTACTTCCATTGTTACTATAAATTACAGATAGCCATCCTCTATGCCTGATAAATCTTTGGAACCTTTGAAGAAAGTGATCAGTTTGCAAAGAAGAAATCAGCTAGAGATGTAGCATTTCATATATTTCATATGTAAATAGACACACATCCATGCTTTCTTCTGGGTCCATTTCCCATGGCCTTTGAGGTATAAAGGACTAGTGAAATCTACACCTGTTTCTTCAAAAGCCTTTGCATTACACACACAATCTTCAGGCAAGGTAGTTGGTAAAGCCTCCAAATTATTTACTTTGTACCATTTTCACTTTAAACATAGATTAAGAACAGCTCGGATGATATGACAACCACCTAAAATATAATAACGGTCTCTAAAAATTGTTCTCATTATCTGAGTACCAGCATGGGGGAGTTTAAATATGTATCAAAAATCGATCTGAATACAACAATATTGTAGTTAGGTAAAACTGCTGGATGACGAAAATTTTTCATATCTAGTTGACGAGAAATCTTCACTGTTAATTGTAAAATGTCATCTTAACCAACATAGGAGTCAAAACTCGATAATCTAGAACCATTCAAAGCAGAGAATGTTTCCTTTTGAATTAGTTGTAACATCTTGTTTTTAAAAGAGAAATATACAAGATAGTAGTGTAACAAAAGTTAGTAAATAAACACGATAGTAGTAACACAACCTCGAGTTTCGCATAGATTTATGTGAAGATCTCAATCAATCAGCAAGAAGAATCTATGCCTTCAAAATCGAATAAGATCTTGACTTAAATCTATGCCAAACTCAAGGTTGTTGTGTTAGCAATTTTATCTTGTTTTCAGCTGCTTTATATTCTTTACAAGACAAATCCCTATGAATATGCTGATCTTTTGGAATTTGACCATTCTTCTTGAATCGTAATATCCAACTCCAATTGCATGCTATGCAAATTTACTTTGAAAAATGTTTGTAATATCAGTTCATATTTTCCAGCTGAACACTCATTAATGAAGATTTAATGCATTTTTCCTTCTTGTTCATCTGTCCTATTGTTGAGCTTTGGCCAAGATTCCATATATTCTCTTAGTTACTGCGGAACTGACTGCTAATACCTATTCACCATTCAGATTTTTATAACTGTTTTGCTCCACAGCCTCGAGAAGACAAATCAGCAGGATTCTGATTACCTGGTATATGTTTCCATAGGTGACCACTGCTCAAAACTGACCACTGCTCATCACAGTAGAATCAAGTAAGAACCTTGGTTAAATATAGTCCCCCCCCCCAAAAAAAAAGATTTTATATTTTTCAGTTTAACAGCTTCCATTACTGACTTATGCAATCTAGCTTCAACTGTAGCTGCTAGCAGTTGTAATCTTCATATGGAAATCTTCTTCATAGGAGTAGTTCTTGATCAGGTTTGCAGTTAATTGTACTGATATCCCATGCTTTGATTCACATCTGACAAATACTGCAGCAGCATATGCTAGTTGACTGGCATCACAGAAAATATGTAGACTCAGTTTAACCTGTCTGCTTCCACCAAAAAATCTGGGTACTTTTATATTTAGTTAAATCTTTCGTCCACTTCAAAAATTCTTCCTTTATGGCAATATTCGCTTCAAGCATCCCATGTTTCCTTTCTCTTCCAGGTAGACTGCAATAGAAGTTTAGGGCATAACGTTACAGGGCATGTAAACCCTATGGGACTGAAAACTCAATTAAGAACTGACAGGACTTTTCTTTAATCACTTACTTCATCTTCAAGTTCCAAGCCTTCTGGACTAATTGCTACAGTATCAGCTTCTCTATTCCCCAACAGTTCCAAAATATTTGACTTGTTTCAAATACACTAACTTCTAAACAATTGTGCACCTAACCTCTCAAATTACATTCATAACCTCGGCTACTTCTTTTATAAAGACTTCAACTTCTGGTTTCTCTTCTACACCGATAATGCAATTATTAATATAAATACTAACTTTCAGTTTTTCATCTTGTTCAATAAGCTTAAGGTCCTTTAAGTGATGATTAATGACTGCTCTTAATAGAAAAGGGTTGCAGGTAAGGTCACAAAATTCTTGATTAGAACACAAAATATGTAAATTTCATTCTGTGTTGAATCACACACACACACACACAAACAAACAACAACAAAAAAAAAGGGGGGGGAGGAAATTCTTATCTTTTTCCCTTACCCAAATCTGAAAAAATTCTCTTCTTATGCCTGATGTGACACCATTTTGGCCCCATATAGAAATCTCACTAGTATAGAGGGTATATATTCCATCAGGTAAACAATCATTCCACAAAGGATTTTTGAATACCTTAGTTGATGCAACAAAAATCAGTCCAATCTGAGTTGGACTATTTTCCTTCAAAATATAACAATGGGAAAGATGATGTTTAGTAGAGAACTCTTGGCTTCTGGAATTATTTCGATCATTCTTCAAGTACTTGTTGATAATTTAAAAGATAACCAACCATCTTTTCCCAGCTTTTGATATACAGAATCCATTTTTTTTTTTCAAAGCCAAACATTTAAAACAAAATAATTCAGTTTGTATAATAACTGTCAGGTAAAGAATGATGAATTTCTTTCAAGGGCATATGAACTACATATCTTCCACTGTGTTTTACATATACAGTTTCTTCAAAATGTTGCACTATAGCTTGTTTTTGTTTAATCTCATCTTTAGGTTTATGCTCTAGAGGATTCCTAATCCCTATAACTTCTAAACCCCATTAATTTGAAAAGCTCATATCGGTTGCAAGCAGCGAAGTTACAGTGATATTGAACACTAGTGATACTTTTTTTTTTTTTTTTTACAGTTACAGTGATACTTTTTTTTTTTTTTTATTATTCTGACTTCCAGAAATTTTGCCATTAATGTCCAGCCTAATTTAGTTTCATGACAACTCATTCTCCTCTAAGTTCTTTTTTTTAACCTGTAGAGTGTTTTCCTGCAAAATCTCATCCGAATAATATTTCAGTAGGACTTTGGTCTTCTTGCATACCATTTATAATAATATTAGAAGCCTCAAGTTCTTGAATCTAGGGTTCTTAGCTAATTTGAAAGATGATACCACAAATCATTTCTTAATCTTTAAGATTGCAAAGATACTTAACATCAAGATTACATTAAAGCTACATTACTACATTAAAGCTTATAAAATTTGTTGATTCATTTTTTACTGTCTCTCCAAATATATAATGCTGCACAATTTTTCTTTGAAGACTTTAAAATATATGACATCTGTTATCCCATATCAATTAAAGCATGAACATGATTCTCAGTGTTATTAGCTACTGAAGTTTTTTTTTCAGACACTCATTGTAAAGAATTAGAAAAAATTCAGGGAAATTCAGAATTCGAAAATTAATTTGAATGTAATGTACCACTACAATGTACATTCTTCTTTGTTGACTTGAGAGGCTTGTTTTCACACATGGAACTATTTTTGTCTTTACTGTTATCAATATCTGTCTTCTGTTGTTCTGGACACATTATCGAAAAATCAGCAATCATTTCACTTATACCTTACAGTTCTTTGCATTATGTCCAGATTTCAGATAACAAAAAACATCTTTTGCCAAATAGAATTTTTAGTTCCTTGTGCAAAAAAACTGTAATCATGAAAAATTTCCAGTATCATATTTCAATGAAAATATACAATTTGACCATTCCTTTATCCATTTGGATAAATGTTTTGCATGACATCTATACATATACACAAAATGAAGGACTTTTTTTTATAATATTACATAGATTAATAGATGACATTAATAATATCTTGTCTAGAAGGCCATAATATAATGAAAACTGCATTTACTTTCAGTAAACAAACTCTACCAGTCATGTTATGTGGCAAAAATAATAATAATAATAATAATAATAATAATAATAATAATAATAATAATAAAAACCTTATAAGAGAAATAAAAACAAATTTAGTTTCAGTAACATGCAAGTTTGTTACAAGCTATGGTTGCACATAACCCTATCTTATGAGAGTAAAACATACTGTTGCCAATACACTGCAACTAAATATTGGCATCAAAAGATGTAGCTTGTCAACAGCCAATTGAGGGAATTCTATTTTGTCACAAAAGTAAAAACAAAAAACTTTGTATACATATTTTGCCAATTTTTCAGTAAATCTAATGGGGAAATTATAAAGAAATGACAAATATGATTTTCTTCTAATATGCTTTGCATAACTATTACTGATATTAATAAAATTATTATTAGTACAAATAATATTTTAACAAATACAATGTATCATTGTATGCTGTAGAGCAGGGATGTCAAACTCATAGGTACACTTGGGCCAAACAAACAAGGTTTAACTTTAGGCAGGCCGCAAAAAAAAAAAAAAAAATCAACATTCATAGAAACGTAGATTTATTTCGAATAATACAATAATAAACATATACAGTCAAAAGTCATTAATTCGGACACCCATAATCCGGACCTCAAAGCTAAAAACTTTCTGCGCTGCGCACAGACGTTTTACGCGTAAGACCTTGACTACTGCGCTTATGCGTGTGTGCAAGTGCAGAATACGTTTTCGCCTGCGCATTTAATGTATAACAGATGGTGTAAGCTAAAATTATCTAATTATCTATTTCAGTTAATGTTAATGATTGTGTTGTTCCTTAATCTTCGAATTGGATACGGCTTATTATTTTTTGCAGACTGTAAGAGCAATTTTATAAAAGTAAACTTGAACTTTCGATTATGTCAAATAGAATTTCCGATGCTGGAACTTCCAAAGGATCTACAAAACGAAAGTATGTTTCGATGTCCAACAAACAAAAAGTGGAATTGCTGCAAAAAATGGATAAAGACATGAAGAATGTGACAGAGAGGTTAGTGAAAACGAAAAAATTTCGATTGACAAGTTAGTCGGTATTCTCGGCACAGCAATTAACGGGACTTGAACAGCGGGACTTTGTAACTGAACAAAAAATTATGTCTGTTTATAGAATTAAAGAGAAAGTATTATCGCATAAAATGAAGCAACTTAAACAACTTACATTGAAAGAAATGTTTAATAAAGTAAACAAATAAATATTAAGCTTTTTTTTTTTTTTTTTGTAAATTTTGATACCCTTTAGATCATAATTGTTCTTTATTTCATAAATTATGGTTTCATATTTTTAATTTTAGAATTTCTGCATGCCATCTTACGAGATTTAAACTGATGATCTATAATCCGGAATCGCCGAAGTCCCGACGAGTCCGGATTAACGACTTTTGACTGTATATAGAAAAGAACAAGAAAAATTTAATGTTTACGTCCTGATACTTGACATCTCTTCTCTGCTATTATCTTTCCTATTTCGGGAGAAATTTTGTTTGCAGTGATAACTTTCAACGCTGACCAAAGGTGAGCATCATTAATAAGGTTTCTAATAGGAGACTTATTACCTTTCATGACTGAAAATAACTGCTCGCACCAATAAGTGCTACCAAACATGGAAATAATTTCATATGCGAATTTTCGAGTATTTTCAAACCTGGCTGGTAAATATTTGTAAAATTCAGGCACGCCCACTTCAATGAATTTTGCTTTCAAATTTGAGTTGCATTGAATCTCGATCCCCTTCATTTGCATATGGCTGGGTACTGAGTAAATACTTATTGAAAAAAATTGAAGAAAACAAAAAAAAAACAAAAAAATTGTCTTCGAGGGAACTAAAACTATTAAACCTCGTTTCAAATTCAGTTGTTAAATTTGCAATTTTTTCTGCGTATTTTTGATACTAACAAGTATCATCTAAACTTGATTTGTTCATGCTGCACGTCGGGAAGTGCGTCAAATCTTCATTTTTAAGTTGCTTTTCCAAAAGAACTAGTTGACATTTGAATGCTTTAATTATGTCAAACATGTTAGTAATGATATGATCTTTTCCTTGTAACAATAAATTTAAATTGGTTAAGTGTTTTGTTATATCAACCAAGAAAGATAAATCTTGTATCCACATTGGATCGTAAAACAAACTTACGTCTTAATTTTTCGTTTTTAAAAACTGACATATTTCTTCTTTCAAATCTCAGAATTGTTTGAGAATCTTGGAGCAAGATAACCAACGTACCTCGGTATAGTAGGACAAACCCGAATATTCACTATCTAACTCACTTAAGAAAGCAGTGAATTGACATTGATTTAAATCTCGAGATCTTATAAAATTTATAACTTTTTTTATATATGACAAAACATTCTCCATATTTATTCTCCATATTCATATGGTGATGAAATCACCATCAGTAAAAGGCTTCGAATGTTTAGCTATCAACTCGGACAAGATGTAGCTTGCATGTACCGCCACTTCACTTTCTTGCAATACTTTACTAAACGGACTGTTGCTTTTTCACTCCTAACTTGAGCTCTTTCAACTTTTCTTCTCTCATTAATCCTTCGTAATTGTTATATTTCGATTTGTGTTGTTCGTAATGATGTTTAATATTATATAACTTTGGTACATTAATAGTATTATTACATATCAAGTAGATTATTTTATCTTTTATTTCACACGAAAAATATTCTAATTTCCATTTTACTTGGAATATTCTATGTTCGTCAGCAATTTTTCGTTTAATTTTACTACCACTAGGTTTTGATATAGACATACTGAATACAAAGGGCTGGAATAAACACGGTTAATGTTAAAAAGTTAACAAAAATTTATTCTTTCCACAAGAGATAAATCAAAATGCTGAAATATTTCTTCAAAAATATTCTAACAATATCACAAAATGTCAAATGTTTAGCAAAAATCAATTCAAAACAGAGAAACTAATTCTATCTCACAGCGAAATTGCTACAAATCAATCACAGCATTAAGTAAACAAACAGTTCGCTAGAACTACAGCTACTACTGAGATGAGTTGTTTATTCTCGGCTTTTATAAGCTTTATAATTAATTTCTCGAATATACTGGAAACATCTATAAATATCTGGATTTTTGTGGATGGTAACAGCAATTACGAGATATTTATTTATTAGGTATTAAATGCAGGCACTGTTCTATTTTTAACCTTAAAGTTAAAAGACCTGCGTTGGAAACGCAGCTGTCTTTTCAAAAATCGTCTGCGTTGCTAAGGCAACATGAAGCAAATCTAATTACAATTCTAAATAAAAAAAACTAAATAAATAAATAACTATGAAATCCATAACAATATGAATTAAGTAATAATTAATAATAAAGCAAAGTGCATGCACATGCATGCACCAATATATCGTACAAAACTATGATTGGAAAACTGAGACCATGAGTTCGGCTATCGGGGGATGCGTACAAGTTCACGTGTCCCCCAAAAGCCGAAGGTAGCTGAACGCAAGCTACTCACACGCATTTGTAATTTAAGTAGTGTGTGTGTCAGCTCGCTGTGAGTAATCTAACAACACTGAATAAATTATCGTTAATTACTTAGCAGTAAACATTTCATTTTTTCTTCATCGATATGTTATTTTATTATTATATATTATTATTTGCCGATATATTGGCTGGGCCGCGAGTTTGACATCCTTGCTGTAGAGTATGATATTGTATATTAGAGTACCAACAACAATTCAGTTGCAGCAATACAAAATTGCTCTTTGCTACGCAAATTATTAGACATACATGATAACTGCAGTTTAATATTAAAATTTCACATGATTTTAATTAAAACAACATTATGGTTTACTTAAGTACCATAACAACTTCAAGTGTTTCGTGAAAGCTAAATTTTTAATAACTGATCAGAAAGTAATGACAGAAAGAAAGTTTCAATTTTCTCAGGTAAGCTGCATTAAAAAATAAAACCTAAATTTAATAGCATAACTAATAAGAAATTAATTTACAATAAAATTACTGTAATATGAAACATAGCCACATGAAAATTATGTAAGCACAGCTTGATAAATACTTCTTGAAAGCAAACATACATTTTGAGCAATTGAACCCATTTCAAAATTAATCATTGCCAAACATAATAAGCAATACATCATTTTTTATCATATAAAATTCAAATTATTTTGTATCTGCTGATATTTCATCAGTATTATTTTAAAAGACATGATGAAAAGTGTATTTCTTGCAAAGAACAACTGGACTAAAATACTACATGATGTTTTGTTTAGTAATATATAACTTCAAAAATAAAGTAGATATGTTTTCCTTTGTTTCTATAAATTTCCATGCAGGTTATTGTAAATGCCTGCAAAGTAATCCCGTAAATCAAAAACTTAGTTTAGATTATTGTAAAATCTTTAATTTCTTCACCATAAAACTTACATAGGTAGATAATGTACCATATCTGATACCACTGCCATGTGTGGCAACACTTATGGCACCACCAATGGATATATTGGATGTTGATCCTAACCTGCAAATACAGAATAATAAATACATTTTTAACTGCTCATACTACCACCAGTGTAAAAATTATGTAAAATGGACAGAAACAAAAAAACTATACATACAGATATTATTTCTTGTAAATAAAGCCTTTTACAAAAGCATAACATTTCATATTTTCAATAATGGGAAAAGAATCCATGTTGCATGAAAATAACTATTCTTTTTATTAAGAATACCTTTTCTGCATAAAAAGTAACTCTGTTTTTTTCAACAGTAATTAAAAATAATTAGTATGTTCCTGCTTCTGAAAATTATGACACCATGAAGAAATCTTCAAATCAGAGAGAAATATGTGCTACATATTACTAATTCAAGTTTCTGGCTAAAACAACATTACCTGCATAAAATCAACACTTTATGAAGTCTTCAAAAACAGCAACAAGAACTTCTGTTCATCATAACACTGAGAAGCTTTTGATATATTCTGAGGATTTTCCAGGTTACTAAAATTAAGTCCCCAGTATCGATTTGCTGGATGGAAGCACACGGAATGGCAAGTGGCCCATTCCAATACTGTTTGAATTGGTACTATATCTAGTGAATGGATTAGCTGGAGAAGAAAAGGTATCCGAGGGCAGTGAAAAGACATGGTCATGTGTCATCCCATTGGAATATAATGCTAGAAACAGGCAGAAGTGACAGATATAATTTCAGCTTCTGGAAGTTTTTTGATATAATATTAGATGTTCAGAATGCTTGCAATTCACAGAAGTCAAGAACTCGTAGAAGATTCATAGAAGTCAAGATAATGATAACCCACACCATCAAGCCAGCAATATGTCCAGTATGGTACTCTAAAATGATGCTGGAAGATGGTTCTCTTCAGAGTAACTTCTAATTCAAGAGTTTTCACAGACAGTTTTAAACTTGATAAGGTCCTAAGCTGTTTGAGATATGGGAACCTTTATAAGTCTATTATAATATATTTTAATACTATTTATACAACATTTTAATATTGCAGCACAGCGGGATTTAATTTCTGTAAATCCGGCCTTAAATCTTCAAACTTTTTTTTTATCATTGTCCCCTTCAAGAATTTCTCATTATTTGTACAGACCTCTTCCACTTTACCACTATTTAATTATGATAAGATGGATTAAAAAAAAAGTAAAGTGATTTTCAGATTGTCTGTTTTACAGCCTTTATTACTTTTTTTAGATTAAATGCTTTTAAAGAAATGCAGATTTTTTTTTAGTCGACCGGATGGTTACTTGCAGCCTGAGACCTCAATATTTATTCAGCTCTTCAAATCATTGTTTTGTGATAAATTCAACAGCAATATGAAAGAAGTGAATCATTTAATTTGTTTTTTCAGTGTTTAAAAAATAACTATCATCCTTCTGTTGTGGTGTTTTGCAAGTGCTTCAAAAAATAATCATGCGTAGTGTTTACAGAATAAAAGTAATCTCCCAATAAATCCAGAAGTTCGAATGTCTAGTGAAAAGGAATACTGAATTTGCTTTGGCAATCCCTATAACATTTAGGAGGAAAAAAATTGTTTAAAATCTACCGCTTAAGGAGATTCAGCATTACAGTGAGTTCAAGGTCGTCGATCTGAGTTTGTGCTTGCAAGTATGAGCAACAGAATATTATTTTTTCAAGTTTTTTTAACGGTACTTCCTCAATCGACAGCTCAAAAATTGTTATTTATGTGTGAATTTAACTCAGGAACATGACAAAATTATTTAATATGCTGCAGATTTTATACTTTTCATTTCAATTTTGCTTAAAATTCCTGCAATTTGATTGTGCTCTTTTGCAAAAATGTGATATTCTTGTTCATTAATTTTTCTAATTTTTCATAAGTATGTGTGAGCAAATTAAGTAATGAATTTTAAGCTATTTAAATTATTTTCAGGAAAGGATTTAGTTATTGTACTGATTGTTACTTACCAGGTATGAAGTTCTAAATTCCGTTTTACATTGCTCTACAAATAAGAAATTATGGATTATTTATAAGTGTTAAATAATTAATTCAAGTTTCATGAATCTGTAAAAGAAAATTTTGGTATTATATCGGCAACATCAATTTTTATGAAAGACTTTTAAGCTAAGGACTGCAAAATACTATGATTATGATATTCAAGCAAAGATTTTACAGAACTGTGAACTTTACCAGCCTTTCTTGAAAATATTAGGACTTTTCTTCAGTAATTTTACAGAAAAATGAACTTGCAGACTTTAAATCTGCATTTATCATGAAAAATGATATTTACAAGAGTTTGTTATTTTACAAAATTATTTAGATCAAAATTCAATAATTTTTTCCCACTATTGTATTTTCCTTTCTTTTCCTACTGCTGTAATGCTTTATTCTAGAAAGGCTTTTCTGTTGCTAAGCCTTTTTCTCTTTGAAAGGGGGAAGGGTTATATGTAAGGTAAAAAATATATAAATCAAAATTACAATTTAAACTAATGGTAATCCTTTAATTCTGCCTCTCTGTTCTAAAAATCGTAATAACTTCTCTGGATTGCGTCATTTCTAAATTATTTCATCTTGCATGAATTGCACAAAACTGATGACGTAGCTCTTGGGAACTGAAACTTTTCTAAACTAAACCAAAATCTTCCTCTTGACGAGCTTTCATATTGGATAACTATACACTTCAGCTTCTCTCTGTGCACTGCTTGGATGTAATTTCATAGTGCTCACTTCCTATCACAACAGTATAAAAAATGTAAATGCTCATGAATAGGCATTGGTACAGTGCCAAGTGATTGTGGCCACAAATGTCAATTGGAAAATAAAAATGGAATTAAAACCACCTTGAATACCAAGTTTCTTAGATATTATGAACTCAACATATTAGCATACTGCACAATCAGAATTCTTCCTCTTCAATATGGATCTGTGATCTGTCCTATCTAGGTATTATGCATCGACACTTGTCTATTTTTTTCTTGTTTTCATTACACGCACACACACATATATATATAACCAGGGTGAATCAGAAAATCTCTGCCCCTATTTCTTTTTTAGCCAAATTAGGGCTGTAAATGCAAAGTCAACACATCAAAGGACCTTTCTTGGACCATCCTAACCTTATCTGCTCATACTCTACGGCACTGCACTGCTGTCAGTTGCTGAAGATGGCGGTTGTGCTTCACATGCTCACAGCATATAAGCAACAAAGTGCAATTCACTTTTTTAATGGAGCAAGGAATGAATGCTCATCAAAATCCATGGGAAAATGCAGTCCACATACAGAAAAAAAGTGTTTTGCTTTGAGAAGTGTGAGGTAGTGATATTGTGAGTTCCCAAAAGGACGTGAAGACATGCATGACTATTCGTGACATGAAGACCTGCATGATGTGAAGACTTGCATGAACTTTTCTCCCTATACATATTTTTCATACTGTTATAAATGCAGATATGTTAATGCAGATAGATAATAAAGACTAACTGATATGATGCATACATTTTATACTGTTCAGGCAAATAAATAAAACATATTATTATGCAGATAAATGACATTATATATACATTTAGGACCATTACAAGTGAGTAATCAAGACTTGTTGTCAATTACATTGGACATCAAAACCATACGATAATGAGAAAAATATGCTCACTAAGTTAATGTTGCAACAAATGACCAGTGCTGTAACTATTTATGTTAATTAAATACAACTGAACACATAATTCCACTTTCATGCATATGCTAGCACCAGAAATATGCAAATTCAGTGCACAATTGATTTTGGTATCAGGGCTGTGGATTCGAAGTAGGAGTAGGAGTAGGTATCGGAGTCGGGTAGATTTTGGGATAAAAGGAGTTGGAGTCGCTAAAAAACACGTCGACTCCGAATCCAGTTTTTGTTGAACAGTTTGAATTTGAAATGAGATTAAAAGGAATTGAAAAAAAAAAATAATGACAAGCTGAGTTAATATTTTTATTTATGAACTATTTACATTAATAAATAGTTATTTTTTACTTTATTGGCATATTAGTAAATAAATATAAGGGAGCAGGATGGACATGATATTTGCCATTATTGATTAAACTGATTCATTTAGTTACTAATCTCATTGGTAAATTTAGGTAAGCAGCAAGAACTCCCGAAATTGATAATATTCTTAGGAAGCGAGCAGGAAAAGGAGCAACACAATGGAGAAGTACATATTTGATGATATAGTAGTTGCTAGGATTAAAAACGTTTTCAGAAGATGTAAATAACCCTAATATTTCACTAACAGAAAGACTGTGGAATGATCTTGCAGATCTGGAAATCCTTCTTTCAACACCATATATAGCCACAATAAAGCTACAATCTCATGAATTAAAAGGAGACGAAATTGTTAGAAGATGTAGATAACCTTAATGTTTCACTAACAGAAAGACTGTGGAATGATCTTGCACAATTGGAAACTCCTCTTTCTATACCATGTATAGCCACCAAAAAGTTACAGTCTGAAGAATTAACAAGAGGCAAGACTGGAAGAATGTGATGTTTGTTCTTTCTGAAATGGAAGGTTTATTGCAGATGTAATCATTTCTTCAATGAAGAAAAGAGAGACTAGTTTGCTACACAATAAAATTGTTCTGGGTTCAATATATGTAGATCCAAAATGCCGAATTTTGTTGGATGACAAACAAATTAAAAAGGCAAAGAAAGCCATTTATGAAATTTCATTAAGAATGAAATTATTCTCAGAACACCTGGAGTATTCAAATAAGGACAGTCAAACTGCAGATATTGCAACTGAGTCTCTATCATCCTCTTCCACTGATGAATTAGATTTTGAGAAATATTTGGATAATACTGAAAAGGCTAAGGCAATGCGAATGAAAGTAAATAACCAAGAGCCTTTAGATCTAAAAATGAAAAATACAAGCAAGATTTATACATTGCCTTTGAAGAAATAGATAAATATGATTGCTCTTGCAAAACACCTCTTATAAAAATCTGTTCTGAAAAGTTAAAGGAAGAAGCCCTAACAATAACAGCTCTTCTTCCTACTCAAGTCAGTGTGGAAAGACTCTTCTCAGTTCTGAAGTTTATCAAAAAAATCTATAGTCCTCTAACAAAGAAGATCTTGTCGAAGTTTTACTGTTTTTTAGAAATTACTAATGCCAGTTTCTCCATTTCATAATAAATGCTAATTAACATAAAAAATTTGCTATGCATCAATTTATTTCTGTAGCATGTAATTACTTCTTTTATATTAAAAAAATAAGCTGTACCCATGTGTATATGTTTACATATATATGAAGGAGTCGAAGTCGGACATTTTCCCTACCGACTTCACAGCCCTGGTTGGTATTTCGGTCTGCAGTGTTGTTTAAAGTGAGTCTGCTTTCTGAGAGTGATCAGTATTCAGTAGTTATGGCTTAAAGGCATTATTTAAGTGAAGGTCAAAAGTGGCGAATTATCGATAGAATTATCCCACAAAATGTCAACAAGGTTGAAATTCCTTGCTCAGTACATAAACCTAGGCAATGCCAGCTGTCTACTAAATGCACCTCCATATTCCTCCATATGTAATGATAAAATGTACCCTTTACAGATGTGCATTTTTATGTGATATATATTTTTTATGTGATAAAATGTACCCTTTACAGATGTGCATTTTTATGTGATATATATTTTTTATGTGATAAAATGTACCCTTTACAGATGTGCATTTTTATGTGATATATATTTTTTATGTGATAAAATGTACCCTTTACAGATTTTGCAGCAAAACTCTGTAGTTCTGCAGAAGTTTTATCACAGTTTCTTCTATTGCAGGCAAATTTCACAAAAACATATTTTAAAATTAAGTTTAGGGCAAAAAAAATCACAATCTCTTTATACACATTTCAGAAACTTAGAATAGAAAACAAAAAGAACACACAAAAATGGCAACCTTGCTTGACTGAAAAATTGTTATGAGCATGATTGCCAGAGCTTCGACATATTCTGAAAATCTGGTGATTTCTACTAAGATGGTTGCAATAACACACAAGTACCATACAGGTGAAAGTGGGACTTGTTAGAAAATACAATTTGCCAAGTTGTGGGCTATACTCTAATTCGTATATTCTTAAATTTAAGGCACTGAGGATTCACTGTTTTCCATAAAGGAATGTTTGCACAATTCTCTGTGAAGCAGATTTGATTATCAAGTTCTCTGATTTGGTTTATTTGATTATGGCAAAGTATATGAGGGCTTTTTTGGAGAGAGATGTCTCTGTGGAGGATTTTCTACGACAAACTGGCTCATATGCACTTAACTGATGGAGAAAACAATGAAAATGCTTTTTCAGCCAGCCCACTCACCCACAATTGAGTCCAGGTTACAATACCAGTCATTATCATGCAGATGAACAGTACATCTATAGGATAAGTTTAAGCGCAGGGGCCATCTATCATTTACCCTGAGTAAGTGAATAAAGACCCCTTGCATTCTCTATCCAGATTGACATTATCCTCCTGGGGCCTACGATGCTGTTCTGTTGCTGAGGTGCTACTGCTGTTTACGATCAACATTGCAAGCTCTGTCACTACTGGTGGTGTCATTGGTTGTCCCGTTTTATGTTCGAACTTGAGCAGTACAGGCAATCACACTGCTGCCTATATTATATATTAAACATAGTATACAAGCAATGTGTTTTGTTTTTATATGTTGGGTATGTGCTCAGTGATGATTACAAGATGTACACAAGCATTGTTTATTCTACATTGCTAATCTATTATTCTATATTACAGTTATGATTAATGATGATAATAGATACAGTTACAATTACATATATAACACAATGGTCATAACAGGGATGCATTAAACAGTCACTTAATTAATATGTTAGCCTCCTTGGACTGGTGGGGCATGGCATTTAAATACATATGAAATGATTGTATTTTCAGCCATACTGGCCATTTGTTGCTTAGAGATAAAAAAGCTTAGCCCCTTGCACTGCTTGTGAGTGCTATATGTCCTGCTTCATGTTGTTAGCAGAGCTTATTGCTTTCTTGTGGAATATCAGTACTCCAATATTAAGTTAATATTTGAGAAGAAACTAAATGATTTGTCACAGCCATATACATAAGATATCCAAGGTCCTATGGCACTGGCACATATTTTGGCCCATTGCCAGATTTTTGATTCAATTAATTAATTTTAATTGTCTATTCCAATACTTACATGTAACAGTTATGATATCATGTTGCAAACAAACAACAATATCACGGTATGAAAAATCCTCCTTCACATAGGCCAATAATCCCTGTTAAAACACTGCATTTTGCTTATGTGTTGCCTTTTGCTAGCAATATGTAATGCATCCTGTAGAACAGTTTTCAACTATCTTACAATGATTCAATGTTCAGCAGCAACTACATTTATATGCTTCACAAAGTAGTTTTAAAGATTTTGCAGAATTCAGACAAATGCAATTATTCTACTTTTCTAATCATTTGCACATAGACCTCACTTTATGTTTCTCGCAAGTTTCATGCTGATTAGTTGATTTTATTCCTTCATAGTACTGCAATTTTTGTAAACATGAATGCATATGCAATGAATTTATATAAAAAAAATTAGACAATTAAAAGTTTTGAGAAGTGGCAAATACAGTAGTTCATAATAATGAGCAGCCTTTGGCACTGTGTAAATGCTAGGCTGGGATAAATTTTGAAATAAGGAATTATCAAAACTTTTTTTTTAACCCAAATTGGAGTAGGGCCATCATATTCAGACAATCTGCATTGTATTGTAACTGTTTACTTCCGAATGTTGTCAATCAGTAAACTTTATAAAAAAAATTTAATTATTTTTTATATTTTACATAATTAATTTGTTTCTTCAAATATTTCAGTGAAAACCAATTTTTAAAATACATTTTTTTTCAGTGAGAAAAATGACACTGTATTATTCACTATGAATAGTGCTAATTTCTTTTAAATCTCTTGACATAAAACAAACAAAACTCAAATAAATTAATATTTAAAACAAAATTACCTTGCAATTATTGAATGAAATAGTGAAGCTTAGATTTATAAACAATAAACAAGTTCATTAGTAAAAGTGTATATATGAAAGTTCCTAAATAGAATATGCTAAATAATTTACATAATTCCCTCCCCCCTTATAGTACTATATCAGCCTAAATACAAATCAGCCTCATATA
Source organism: Stegodyphus dumicola (assembly GCF_044657685.1). Taxonomy (NCBI): domain Eukaryota; kingdom Metazoa; phylum Arthropoda; class Arachnida; order Araneae; family Eresidae; genus Stegodyphus; species Stegodyphus dumicola. Next base: position 165,139,485 of record NC_140771.1, on the reverse strand, counting down.
TAAGGTAACCTTACATTTTTAAGGCCTTTTATAAAGTAAAAAAGGATTACACATAAAAAAGTTTATTCTAAACAGTGTAAATACCATCCTTTAAAATATTTTTTTTTTCTTTTGGTTCTTGGGAAAAGTAATAAACTAATATGTTTATCAAAATTACACATGTTAATATGGTATGATTTTCAAAAGAGCATTTGGAAGTAAGCGAAAAATCAACTTACTTGGGACCAATTCATGCTTACTTTTCACATTTGATGTAATAATTTATTACTTCCCTCTAAAGGTACTCGTTAAAAAAAATCATTATTTAAAAAAAAAGTAGCATTTATTTAGCTAGTGTACACAGGTGATTTGAATCTTTTGGCATATGTCCTCACCCCTCTGTTCATCCACATAAAATAAATTAAGCAAATAAATAAATTATAAAAGAAATTTTTTGGCAATTCTGAATAACATTCCACAGAAACATTTATAAACTTGTTTACCTTTGAAATCAATCATATCATTATGAATCTCTATATAAAACTAGAAATATAGAGTTAAAACATAAACAATGCTTGAAAAAATTATTTACATATGAGTAGTTTATTCATTTAAATATGAAAAATTCTCTGGGGATTTCTAGCAGAACATTATCATTAATTTCATTAAGCAAGCTGCTTAAGATACTGGATTTATGAATGGGCAGTTTAAATTCATTAGCATTCCTGTTACCTGGATGTTCCCAAAACAAAATGAAGAGAAACAATATGCAAAGGACTTTTATTTCTCAAAAGTAGTTATATTTTTCATTTTACTTACAATCAACAGAATCAAAAATTTAAAAAAAAAAAAAGTATACTTTCTGGTTTTAATTATCAGCTAATTTGAAGGACTTGGAAAAAAATTAAAGTACAAACAGAAGTTTAAACATAACTGAATCTGGAAGATAAAAGTATTTTAATTAGTGAATTTTAATAGTTAAATGAATTTAAAAATACTTACACAGGAAGAGCAAGATTATGTGAATATAAGCTTTCATTCAGGTCACTTATAACTGCCCCAGCTTCAACCATTACTTGTAGGTTCTTTTTATCAACCTTGATACACAAGATATTAGTTAGAAATTTACAATTAGATACCTTAAATAAGTTAATGAAAAAGACAGACAAAAAAAAATGTACCTTCAGAATTCTATTGAAATTCTTCAGACTTATCATAACATCATCTGTGCAAGCAATATCAGATGGAGAATGTCTACAGCCCACTACACGGACCTTCTTCCTTTTCTCTCGTGCAAATTCCAATATCTGCGATACAACACAGATATTTTATCGTTTTGTGATACAATCTATTAAACGGCAAATTCTACATTCAACAGCTGGAAGCCAACTTTTAACAAAACAAAACAAAAAAAAATTTTTTAAAAATAAATAAATAAATAAATAAATAAAAATTTTAAAAAAATCTATTTGACATTATTTTTAAATGACTGATTGTATTCTGAGATAAAAAAATACTGATTTCTTGAATACACAGTACCATACCAATACAGCCTTAATAAGCAGAGTTTTGGAATTATCCAGAAAAAGCTTTCAATAAATAACATATTTTTTATAACAGTGGTAAAAAATTAGAATGTTTTTCCTCTCATTTTGCATGATTGTTATACTAAAAGAACAGAAAACTCCTACAAGATTGCTTATATAAATTGTCTGAGATGATGTATTTAACCAAAACTCTCTCGTGCAGTTTGTTTAGGAAAAGATTATATTGAAAAACTAAATACACACTAAATGGTTAGCTTTATATTCATGATTTCAGTTTAAGAAATGAATCAAATAGTATCATGCTGAGAAACATACAATAATTTTGGTCAAATAAATATCAAAGTAAAAATGTATAAAGCTTTTTTTATACTCTTACATGGAGAAAAATGGAATTAAACATAAAATGGGTGTAATGATTAAAAAAAAAAACTTTCTATTGTCTAAATTAGCTAAGTAATGCTTAAAATTAACTGAGATATTACAACATTTTTGGAGACTTTACATAAATACTGCTAAAAATGATATGCAATTAAAATTTTACAAAGCAAATCTCTAAAAATTCATTTTTAAATTAGAAAAATATTAATTTAGGAACAACAGTTTTCAATTACCATTTGTGAAAATACTAAATTAAAAAAAATTCATAAATCACTATTTTAGTTGCACATCATTCATGATATGTTTTCATTATTTGCTTTAAAATTACGTAAATATGGTTTTAAGCCCTAATTTTGTAAATCGTGAATTTCTATTTTTTCTTCCTTGAAATATCTATATGAAAAAGTATATTTTATTGGTAAAAGTTTACTAAATATTTTATTAAATATTTTTAGTCCAAAGGAATTTGTCCCTGAGAAACTATGGTTTTCATTTTGCGATTTTGCCTCGAATCACTCTCAATGTCCGTTTCACTTTTCAAACTGTTGCCACCAAATACTATTGCCCTGTATTATATTTGAAGAAATTAAATAATGAAGAATCTGCATACATGTATGTCTGTTTCTCGCATTGTGATAAAACAACGGTACCTAGAGCCATCAAACTACTGCAAATATGGGCATTTGGAAGCCCAAATTTGGAATTTGTTTTATTATTGATTTCATATTTTTTAAAACTTTAGCAAATTTTTGATTAACAAACTCAAGGATTTCAAAGCGAGCAATGGCAACGTTGTACAGAAAAAAATTTTTTATCTCCAGCGTGTGAGACTGTGTATCAGAAATGCTCAATTTAAAATTATTTTGTGATATTGCTCTTGAATGAATTTTATGAATTTAAGTGCAAAGAACATGATATTTAATGAATAAAGGTAATTTTAAAAAATGCCCCTTTAGACGTAATTTAAAATCTGAAAGCTTTCAGATTTTTTTTTTTAAATTTTTGTTATACATTCGCAAACTGAATGGCAAGAATATGTCATCACCATATTCATACACAAAAGCAAGGAGAACTGTTAATAACTCACTTAAACAAATTCCTGTTGCTAGATGTTTATTTTTCTAAAACTGATTTAGCCTGATAATAACCCATTGATTCAATACATTTTTTAGTTCACTGTTCTGCATGTTGATGCACTATAACTATAATGTATAACAAGAAATAAAAAATAGTGCATTATTAATATTTCATTTAAGCATAATTTCTCTTAAATCAATGTATAAGTACTAAAAATTTCTTACTGAGTGAGTCGTCTTTCACCAAGATGATTTTCTTTAATGTATGCCAATGTTAGAGGCAAAATCTATGTCTGCATAATTTCTAAATCTGCTGTGAATTTGCGTTTCCTTAAGTTTAAATGAACAGAACACAGAATTGTTTTTAAACGTAAAAAAATACTTTGTGAGAATTATAACACTTTTTGGATACATTTTTCATAGTATTTCTAAAGAATTTTGAAACAAAACATGCTATGAAAAAAAGAAATAAATAAACGAATACAGGTAATTATGTATTATCACAACCATTTTAGCTGAAGTCACCAAAGTTTTGGAATATGCCACACTCTGTTAACCATGCACATAACAATTATTCAGACAACGATGCATATGATAAATATTCAATTTCCTCCAATATTGCTATAAAGTATAGCATTGTTCATCTACATTCAACCAGTGTAATATTAATTTCCTTTTTATTTTGCTTGAGTGACAACAGCTGTAAAACATTATGTTATTATTTTGGTAGAATAAACTTGTTTGGTTGTGTTTAAAATTTTGAGAGATTATTTAGAAATGAGTTGATGAATGGACAAAATGGTGTACATTTACTGTCGTATCTAACATTTGGTGACCCTCGGTACTTGATTAAATATAAGAGGTAAGTACTTTATATAAGAAATAATTAAATGAATTTTGGTTTGCAATGGAGCATCTTGTTAAGAAGCGATCTCCGTTACGAACATCGTTTACTAAGACATATAAAAGTTTAATGTCTCTGTTTGATGATGAAAATATAGAAATAAATGATGTTAAGATTAAGTTAGCTACTTTAGAACACATTAGTGCTAGTTTAATGACTCTTGATCACAAAATTTTATAACTTGCCTTAAGTGCAAACGATAATGGTAAAAGTTATTCTGATGAATTTGAATCTGTAGAAGAATATAAAATCTAATTTGATAAAGCTATAGTTTGCATCAATTCTTTTATAGAAAGTAAACCACAGCCAAACAGGAATATATTAAGTAATGAGAAATCAAAAATAAAACTTCCCAAACTAACGAAATTTAGCGGTGAAGTTAAAGAATGGTTATGTTTCCGGAGTCAGTTTAAATGAATTCACGATCATAAAGAAATGGAATTGGAAGACAAATTCCAATATTTAATACAATGTATGTCACCAGGTACAACAGTAAAAGAGATTATCGATAGTTATCCACCCACAGAAGAAAATTATTTAAAAGCGATTGAAAGCCTCAAAGCAAGATTTGAATGGAATTGGAAGACAAATTCCAATATTTAATACAATGTATGTCACCAGGTACAAGAGCGAAAGAGATTATCGATAGTTATCCACCCACAGAAGAAAATTATCCAAAAGCGATTGAAAACCTCAAAGCAAGATTCGACCATGAGGAATTGTTAGTGGAATACTATGTTCATGAACTATTAACTTTAGTTGTTAAAAATGCTACCAAATCTAAGCTTAGTATCACTCAATTATATGATAAACTTGAATCCCACCTCAGATCTTTAGAATCCATTGGGATGACATCAGATAAATATTCTGCAGTGCTCTTTCCCCTTCTTGCAATGCCCTTCCCAATGTGGAGTCATGTATTCCAGAAGATGTGTTAAGAGTTTGGTTGAGAAACTCAGTAAATGAAGAGAAATCATGTACAGTACAAAGTCTTTAATCCGGACTCGTCGGGACTTCGACGATTCCGGATTAGGGATCATCAATTTAAATCTGGTAAGATGGCATGCAGAAATTATAAAATTAAAACTATGAAACCATAATTTACGAAATAAGGTGCAATTATGATCTAAAGGGTATCAAAATTTACAAACAAAACAAAACAAAAAAAGCTTAATATTTATTTGTTTATTTCATTAAACATTTCTTTTAATGTAAGTTGTAAGCTGCTTCATTTATCGTGCTAATCTTTTTCTTTAATTCTATTAACAGACATAATTTCTTGTTTAGTCACAAAGTTCCGCTGTTCAAGTCCTGTAATTGCTGTGCCGAGAATACCGACTAACTTGTCAATCGAAATTTTTTCGTTTTCACTAACCTCTCTGTCACTTTCTTCATGCCTTTATCCATTTCTTGCAGCAATTCCCCTTTTTGTTTGATGGACATCAAAACATGCTTTCGCTTTGTAGATCCTTTGGCAGCTCGAGAATCGGAAACTCTTTTTGACATAATCGAAAGTTCAAGCTTACTTTTTATAAAATTGCTCTAACAGTCTGCAAAAAATAATAAGCCGGATCCAACTAGAAGATTAAGGAACAACGCAATCTACAACATTAACTGAAAGAGATAATTAGATAATTTTAGCCTAGCTTATACCGTCCGTTATACATTAAACGTGATAACCACTGACCTGACTTTGTTGTAAAAGTCTTACAGTGTTAGTAGTCATCCTGGCAGAAGGGAAAATTTCCTCCGTGTAAAAATATACATATAAATATTACATGGGCATACAAGGCCTGTGTATAAGCATAGATATGTTGATTACAATCATTGTCTTGTACAAGTTACATATGATGGATACATAAAATCATGACAGCTATGTGTACATTTAGACATTATATGAATTCATATTTACAATACTTTTACTGAGATAATCAAAATTAAACTTGTAATTCATTTACACATTGACTGGATTTTCAATATCATTTACACTGCTTTACAATATTATTTTTATCAAGTACATATAAACTGGATAGTAATATGCTTACATTATAATAGTTTTGCTCTTACAGTCCTGTTATTATTCTACGGGGTGAGCTATTTTCCTAGTGTTGATGTTCAGTTGTAGTATTTTGAATTGCTATTAAATTTAATTGATAGATTTTAATTTTAATTCATAGATACTGGAGATGAATATTCCTATGTTTTAAAATCAAAAGTAGAATCTTTAGGAATAAGATCAGCTCATAAAAAAATTAACACATATTGTGTTTGGAGGCAAGACATCTGATATGAATCATAAATGTTATAAAATAGATGTTGAGAATCTGCATACTGGTTATAGCTGCAAGATTCCTGTGTTAGATCAGCCTATAATTTGTGGATCTATACCTAGTCTACAGAAAGGACCTTGGATATCAGAATTAGCTGGAAAGGGAATTTATATCACAGATGATGATTGTGTCAACCCACAGATTGATCTTTTGATAGGCTCAGACTTTGAGTTTCAGAATATGCCACATTCTGTTAACCATGCACATAACAATTATTCAGACGATGCATATGATAAATATTCAGTTTCCAATATTGCCATTTTTTATTCGTTGTTTTTGTTACATTTCAAATTTTGATTGCTTTTATACAAAAGTTGCATAAATTTTTGTCTTCAACACAATTTTATAATTTGTGCTTGTGGGATTTTCCTATAATAGAATAAAGAGAGAAATAGAAATTTCTGTGAGAATACAGTATTTTGCTACAAAATTGCTATCATATCACAATAATTTAAACATGTCAGAATTGTTTAAAATCTGCATCTATCTCAAAATTTAATAATTAGCTGTCAGTATATTTGAATTACAAAATGTAACTAACAGATATTTTTTCCAGGTACCAACATTTAGATTTCAGATAGAAAAAAAATAAATTTGAAGTTTTCCCTTAGTCTTATTATCATTTTTACATATATTTTATGATTATTTAGCAAGTGAAATTTATAATTTAATTTAAAAAAATGATTTAAATTTGTTATTTTTTTTAAATTTTTATTTTGATAAAAAAAAAAGGCTGGCCTGTCAGCTGCTTTCAATTCATGCATTTGGAGCCCATGCAATTTGCCTCCGAGACCACTGCAATATGGCATTTACATCATTAAAACCGTTACAGGGTGCTGTAAATTTTTTAAACCAGTGTTTTTCTAATTGGCAAGATAAACATGCTAGGCAAAGTTTTATGCTTACTGTAGCCTGTCCTTCATATTTTTCATTATTTCAGTATCTTCCAAAGCTTAAAAGAAACACTATCATTCTGTATACAGCTACAATGGTATTTGTTGTTGTATTATTCTGTATACAACAACAAAGATAATATTTATATTAGTTTGCTTTCCCTTAAAAAAAAAAAAAGAGAGAGAGAGAAAGCAGAAGCAGAACTTTTCTGAGTATTTATTACTTCAGTAACTGTTTTTTCATACAGTTTTCACAATGCATTTATACTTTATAAATCAATTAATTTTACCACCAAACTTTAAATAATAATAATAATAAAAATATGTTTTATAGGGAGATGAATGAAAGTATAATTACCTGCTTAATTTCTTCTTCTGTGCTAGGAATAAAAAACAATTCAGGCCTACATTGGAATGTCTCTGACCAATTTTTAAAATGCACATTTTGAATTCCAGTTTTCTATAAAAATAAAACATATGTAATACTTGATGATTCAAATATACTAAATTCTCTCTAATTGAACACCTCTGAAAATAATAATTATATCTGAAAATGTAAATGAACACTGATATTGAACATTCTCTGTCTAACATAGGGAATGAGAGAAGATAAGACTTCTGTCAATACAGATCCCTTATCTTGACAGAAATCTACAAATCATCTGGAATTTATGTTGGTCACCTTAGAAAGGGTTCATTATATTTATTAAACTAAATAGCAATGCAATACAACCCTTTATGTCTTCATATATATAGTTGCTATCTGCAGCTGGTTAATAGCTTTATTTATTCAGCAGGTGCATAGTTGAGGCTATAAAATGCGACTATAAAATGCGTCTCACATCCTTTCTGAAACATATCTTGCTGTACTTTTTAATAGCCAGTTATTTAATTTCTTGCATTCCATGAGTTATTATTTTCCCCCTAATTGTGGGCTCTAACAGCTTATAGGCATATGCCACTACTAAGGCTAGAAGCAGTGGTAACTTTATTATGAAGGCAACTAATGGGTGAGCCATGGTGGCCTCCTATGAAGAGATGGACAAATTACATCCATGTCTTTTCCAGGATTTGAACCCATGCACTTGGATATGGCAGTCAAGAGTCGATAACCACTTTCCTGTTGGGCGACTTACTTTCCATTATACATATAATAATTTCAAAACAATTTTATAATGTGCATTCTGTGCTAGTTCTTACAGTGATCATAAAAAAACGGAAATTTCTTAGCTATGATTTATTGCTAAAACTATTCAAGTTTTAGAATGCGTAGTGGCTAGTAACCAAAACAGCAAGGGAGAGGGGGGAAAAAAAAAAAAAAAAAAAAACCTCAGCAGCATGTGATATTAAATGCCATATTTACTTGTTTTGTAACTTTGTAGATGCACTATACAATTTAATATAATAAATGCTTTACAAATTTATATAATACTCATCAATACACATTACAGTAAACATAGCACATGTATGAATGTATTAGGTCTTACGTTTTAACTAATCAATGTGTTTCTATTTTATTCTCTCTTCAGATCTGCAAGGCAAAGTATCAGAAACCTGCATTCCATTTGTGCAAAAAAAAGAAGATGCTGCCATTAAAGTTAATTTAAAATTGGTAAATCACCTTATAATGTATTTTCTCCCTCCTTTCTGCATGCCTTCATGGTGTAATGGTAGCACACTCATAAAAGTAAAAATGTGCTAGTGCTCAAGATCTGTGCTTATGGTCATGTGTGCTTATACTAAGATATTATCTGCTTTATTTACAGTATGGAAACTCAGAAATTAACAGCAAATAAACAGCATTTGAAAATAAATTGGTCGTTGCACAAAGCTGAGTGCAGTATCTGCAAATATCTACCATTATGTGCTAACCAATGCAATACATCAACATATGGGAATAATGTTCTTAATCGTCTGCAACATAATCTGCTTCTAATCATTAAAAATTGATATAAAATCTTTCTTTCATATCACTTCAGACAAAAATTTAAGAACAAGCTTAGTTGTATAAGCCCTAGAAACAGAATTTTTGAAACTCTACTATAATCATACAGTTTTTCAAAAGTATACAAAAATGTAATGATGCAATTTACGTGAACAAATGCATTTAAACGAGAAGTTTGGCATTGCTCAAGCAAATTTTTCATATGCTTGCATACATTATTATTATTCAATTTGATAGCACTTGTACATTTCACTAAATTTGTGTCTCTTAAATAAGCATTTTATGGAGTTTTCAAAAAATTCTCAATTTTTACTCTTAGAAAATATATGCACTTGATGTTCCTGGGAAATAAGTATTCGCATTCGGTATACGGATTGCGAGGTATGTATTCGGATACTTTTGAGACATTACTGTAAATAAAATTTAAGGAAATATGCATATTTATAAGATCCTGAAGCCACCATATTCAATAAATTCCTTTTAATGGAATTTTCCGCATTACGTTTCTAAAAATTACATGCTATTTCAGAACAATTTTATAAAATGCTTCATTAATCTCAATTTCAAGCATCCGAAAAAAAGTACTGATATATTAAATAAAAAAACTAATATAATACGAAAAGGTAGAAATGTATAAATTTTAATACATCCACAAACCAAATACATATATTTTTGAAGGATTTAAATAAAAGAAAAATATTAATTACTCAGTAAAAATGAATTTCTACTGTGATAAAATAGTGCAATACACGAGAATTAAGGAAACTTCAATTATTCTGTTAACATGTCTGCTTATATAATTATAGCAAGTTAAAAAATATTACTTACCAACACGTTATATACTTTTGTAGTATTCATATTTACAACCTCTATTTCAGATGTAAGTTCGCCCACTATTTCACAAAATACAAAAGCGAATAAACCTCATGTAAATACATACATTAAAGCAACATACCCACGGTAAGCTCAAATAACTTCTCAATTTTCGCACAGGTTTAAGATTTTGCATTTTTAGCTACATTTTTCAGCCTGCTAATAGACAGACAAAATAGACAGATGTCTTATTTTGCACCCGCTAAGTCTTTCTGCACCAACGGGCGAAAAATAAAGCTTAGGTGCGAAGGAAAGGTATGTAGAAAAAGGGCAATTTTGTATTTCAGAGGAGAGTAAAAAAAAACTTCGTACGTATTATACGAGTTCGAAAGTCCAGGACGAAAAGATGGGACAAAATAAAATAAAAATAAATGGCCCAAATGTAATAGAAGGAAATAAAAAGGGGCTATAGAAAGAAAAGGAAAGGAAGTAGAAAATTTCTAACAATACGATTGTGTCCATTAGTGTAGTAAAAAGGGGAGAAAGCTGTGTTCATTTGCAAAAATTAGTGTCTTAAAAAGCAAACTTTAGCTAAGTTAAAAAAAAAAAAATAAGTGCTTACATGGCAATGTGTATACCTTTATCTTGAGACCTAACTACAAAAGACACATATCATCACAGAGATGTACATATGATTTTAACTAAAGTAACATTAACTATTACCGTTCCCAAAAAATTCATGTCTATTTCAGAAAAACAGTAATTGACAAAATCATAAATCCATACACAGTATGAGAGCATACCAGCAAAAATAAATAAATAAATTATATATTTATTTGACCGTTGCAATTTGTTATAGTACAAGTTTAAAAAATTCCTTCACACTGTATTTATATTTCCTCATAATTCTAAGTTTGAGACCTGAAAAAAAGTCTGGGATCTTAGGTACAAAAATCACAATCTATTTTCATCGATGTTCAAGAGATCCCCATTTTTCCCTTTCAAGAAATTCCTAAGCACGAAAAGGAGGGGCCTCCGAAGGGTGTGAATTGCTGATAAGAACAGACTACTGATAAGGAATGTGGCGGATAAGGTAGTTTGCCTTTACCTTAATAAGGTTCTGAGAATCTAAGAAATAGTTACAAAAAAAGAACCACATGACTTACTACTAGTTGCTAACTATTTATAATGCTAGAATCTTATGAAAATAATAAATAAAGAAATTTAATGGCACTTTTGTGATAGAGAATAATATATTGTATAGAGAACAGAATGTTACTTATCTGAATATTTCGTGTGAGGGTTTCTTTTGAATTTCTCCTGTTGATAGTGAACAGCGAACAAGATATTTGAGATTTCGAAGAAGCGAAGTTTCCTTTTTCAATTTGATGGATGAGACATTGCAGAGGAAAGGTGCATTAAACTTTTTTAGAGAGTTCAAAACATTTACGGAAATACTTATTTAAATATTTTGGAGCTATGTTTAGACACTGGCTCCAGCTTTCGTGATCGCCGCGCCAGTTAGCCTGCTAATAGAGTTTTGTTTAACATGTATAGTCGTAGTTAAGGTGAAACTCTCAAGATGTGTTTTCACACAATTGTATGATGTTTTTGGAATACAATAGAACGTATACGTGGCAGATAATCAGTTTCGACACCCTGCGCATTTATTCTTATAACTTAAATTTAGGAATAACTTGAATACTTATGTCCGATATGTTAAATTTAAATACATTTTAGCTTGAGAACTAAATCGTTCAAGAACAATTAAATCAAATTTATTAAAATTCTGTTACAATAGTTACTTTAACGGCTGTTAATTTGATCCTCTTACCTTTGTTTATTCCTATAATAGAAATTTTAGGCAGGTAAAAGAATGAGGCATTAAATAACTTCTCTTGTTGGCTGAATCAGACCTCTTTTCAGATGATATCCATACATCAGTACTCTTCTCCATTTAAACCCAAAATTATAATTTTTAAAAATGGTAGATATTTCTCAACCAATTATCGTTGAAGCGATGTTTGAAAGATTTCTAAAGGGAACATCATTTCAAACAAAAAAGTCATGAATTAACTTCGAAATACGATTTTCATCCAAATTTATTTTAAGATCAAAGTGAACCATGGACTTTTCATGGCAGTTCAGTGGCCAATTTTAGAAAATTTGTAGTTTCTTTCGGTGATTATAGACTGCTGTTACCATGCAGAAGCAATATATGTCTTATAACAGTTTGATTAAAAAAAATCTTTTAACTTCATTGGACAGGACCTGCAGTTGGGATATGAAAGACACATTAGTAAGCGGTTTTATATTAAGAAATATATATGTTAGAAAGCAACCTCACTATTGCACTTAATTTGAAATGACGTTATTGATACATTCTCTTTGGGCAGTGGGAAAAAACTGACGGCACTTTTCTCCCCTTTCGATTCGATTTCGCGCGTGATTGTGAATTCGATCTTTTTAATTATTTAATTTGTTTTGTTATTAATTAAACGTTATTTAATCCTTAACATATCTCTTATTGATTTTTTAAGGAACGTGCTTGAACTCAATTAATACATTATAATTTAATATGCTCATTATAATGTAAATCTTTTGTGGCAACAGTGATGTTTTGTTTTACATATGCTTTGAGCGTGATAACGCACGCGATTTTTTTATATGTTTATAATGATAAATAGGTTCGTTATTAATTAAAAAGGTTTTCTCTGCGAAATACATTTCCATTCGTCTGAAGTTAATAAGTTAAGAAATTGATTAATTTCAAACAACTGGCGTCCGCGACAGGACGGAATGGCTATTTGAAGAAAACAAAACACAGATTTCGTACTGGAATTTATCAAGTGAGTTTATGATTTGTTTGATTATATCCAGAGACAAACCGAATTTAAAATCATGGAAATTTTATTACGAAAGCGTAAGACTCTTAGGCAATCGTTTACGATTACTACCAATGCTTTAGATGCAAAAATTCTAAAACCTGACGTGGAAATTTATCAACTCCAAGTATTGAGCTCGCAATTAAAAGATAAATTCAACAGATTAGATGAAGTTCAATCACAAATTTCCGAACTTTAGTTGGAAAGTGAATATTTGGCTGATTTTGTCACAAAAAAAGCTTATCGTGATAAATATATCAGTTTAAGAACAAAAGTAGAAAATAAAATGGTGAATTCGTCTCCTATAATTAATTACACCTGGAACTTTAGAAAATTCTACGAAGAGGAACATTAAATTACCAAAGTTGGAGCCTCAAAAATTCAATGGGGAGACCCAAAATTGGTTAGGATTTTGGAGACAGTTTAAAAAGATCGACGAAGATGTAAATATAGATGACTGTGATAAATTTCAGTACCTATTGCAAGCAACTGTCACTGTATCCCCAGCGAGAGAGCTTATAGATATTTATCCTCCGTCAGGTGCGAATTATAAAGAAGCTATCAAGCAATTAAAATTTCGATTTGCGCGCGACGAATTACTAGTAGAAATCTATTCAAACTAGCAAAAAAGGAAATATGACTCTAGCCAACTTATATGATAAGTTAGAGACGCAACTCAGAGCTTTGGAGACGTTGGGGGTAAAAAGTGAGATTTATGCAGCTATGTTGTATCCCCTTGTAGAGTCTTCACTACCTGAAGAAATTCTGAGGGCATGGGAGCGATCTCGCCAGCTTAAGAGAAGTATTGCACACACTGAAAATTTGGAAAATTTATTGCATTTTCTCCGAATTGAAGTTGAAAGTAAAGAGCGTCTTTAGTTGGCTCGTACAAGGTTTTCTGCTCCAGACAAAGTTGGCTCAATTACCGTCACAGCAGCTTGTACTTATGCAGGACATTCAAAGAAGAAACAGCTTGGTGTGACTAAGAAACACATAATTCTTATAAGTGCTTTAACCCGTTCAGGACCAGCGTCACGTGTACGTGACGTAACGATTCCATTCCTACCAGCCCAGCGTCCCGTATACTCGACGGGATGATTCTGCTACTACACCAGCGTCGCGTATAAGTGACATTAAAACGGAATGATTTATTTAAATTTTTAAAAGCCAGTAAATGGAACCAAGTGGTAATTGTTTTCACATGGCTTGATTCATACGTCATTTGACTTTCTTGTACTGGCGTTGGTTTCTATTTTGCGCTTCTGGTTTTGAGAGATTTATTGAAATAAACAAACTGGAAATCACGTCTCTTTATAAGTGCGCCTTTGAATTAAAGAGGCACGGGCGTTTTGTTTATTTCGCTAGGACGTTTGTTTTGTTTTGTTTCTTTATTTATTTTGAAACTTAACATAAGCTTTCTTGATTTATTAAAAAGTCACATTACAACATTATTACAGAAGACTATCAGCTTTCTCGACGCGTAATGCGTCTTGCCCGCATTTCTCTGGAAAGAGCCCGCGTTTTTGCTTTTCTTACTCGATTTAATAGGTCATTATATATAAAGCCTTGAATGGTCATCATATCTAATGACACAGGCGTTATATATATTTTGGTATATAATGTATTTACATATAATGTAATTATATATAGTGTATACATTGATGTGATCAGTAACGGATATCCCGCCAGTGGGGGTCTTTCCTTAATCACTTTCCAGTCATCGTGGACGCTGTTTTCTATTTAGAAAAACAGGAAGTTTTCTAATATAAACCTGATGTTACACAGGGTTTGAGGATGAAATATTTCTGAGTGTCTTTTGAAGAAGTTTTGGGACGTGTGTTGGGGGTTTTATTCAGTTTCATTCCGTTAGCCATGGCTAAGAGACCTTACTTAAAAACTTAATAATTTGTTCAAAATCACCGGACACTCTTCCTTCCCGTCTAACTGGAAGACAGTTTCCGAAAATTTACGTTGACGGAAAGGGTGGTGCTACTTTGGTAGACGATTGCATGGATATTGGCGATTTTTTTTGGCGAGCGATACGACTTATGGTAAACCCATTGCTGGGCAAGTTATTTATGGTAACCGATACTTTGTTGTCATTTTATTTAAAAAATAATGCTTTTTATTATGCATAAATTCCGTGTTTTAAATATTATTTATGACTTCTAAATAATAAAAATGAATTTAATTTTGCATTTTTATTTAAAATAAAAATTTTATTGTTTATGATATTTTATGGAATTTTATGTTGTGAATGATGTAATAAATGACGTCACATTATTTAAAAAGTAATTGGTTTTAATATCTATAAATTTAATCTAATGTTTTAAACATTATTTATAGCTGTTAAATATTAAAATACAATTTAATTTTGCATTTTTTAAAAATATGATTTTATTATGAATGATTATTTAAATAATTTTAAGTCTATGCGTGATATAATCAGCTCCCTGATTGGTTACTGAATATTTGTGCATTACCGCGCCATTTTAAAATTTTATTATTTATCTCTTCGAATTCCTTCTCTTCCATCTTCCGTTTCGAAGATGAATGTTGTTATTGGTAATTATCAAGAATTATTGGTATCGGAATAAAAAAATTGCCGTTTGAAACTTTATTTTGGCCAACCTGGCTTTCCTAATCAAAGATTTATTTATTGTTACAAGGGTCAGAGGAAATTTATTTTAAATTTTTGGAGGAAACCTCGCTAATTGCTTCTTCAATGAAGTGCGAAAGGTGTGGATCACAGATGAAGATCGATTTTTTTCCTGGTACTTATCAATATACGACAGGTAAAATACTTAAAAAAATGTAAGTATATATTTTTCTTTTACTTCATAATTGTATACTTCAATTTTTATTAAAACATTAAAACACTGTTTTATAAAATTCCTGAGATATTTATTGCCACATATGTTTTAATGTTAAAAATGTATATCCTATAAAACTTATTTTAAAGGATTTGAATTTAAGTAATTGAAAAATTTTAATTCTTTTAAACGTTGGTATGATGTTTTTAATGCAATATTCAATTTAAGTAATATTTTATTCCAATTAAATGCTGGCGCAATGTTTTATAGAGGTGTTTTTATTCTATTATATGAAAGTAATAATTTAACCTTACTTTAGCATTTTATACTTTTAGTAAATGTATTTATTTACATTTGCTAGCCATCTTAAAAAACAACGGTTTCAACAAAAAATTAATCCATTATTTTTAACGATATTTATTTTTTTTTAAGTTTCGAATTCTTTACTATGCGTGAAATACGTAAAAAGAGCATTTTTCAAGATGGCTGACGACTGTAAAAACAGCGCCAACAATTGCGCCAATGTCGATCTCCGAAAATCCGTGCAACCGTCTACCAAAGTAGCATCAAAAAGGGGTGTAATACAAGTAGGAGAAGATGCGTTGTGTGCCCTAAAACCAAGGTAAAGCGAAAGCAAACAACGTCTTTTGAGTGCGAAATATGCAATGTAGGGCTGTGTATCGATCCATGTTTTGTATTATTTCACACACAGCTGAATTTTTTAAATCGGAATTTAATTGGTGCTACTTTGGTAGACGGTTGCACGGATTTTGGCGATTTTTTTTCGGCGAGCGATACGACTTGTACTGGAATACCTTCCACTGCGGCATTGGTAAGAGTGACGAATCCGAGAAATTCAGGGAGGCGAAATTTCAATTGTTTATATTGTGATAAAAGTCATTTAAGTCTAGAATATTTTATGGCTAGAAACGTAGGTCCTCAAAATAATAAAAAGACTTTGGTTAGAAAAGGGTCCTATTTTTGTTGTTTACCAACAGGTGGCATATCTAGAAATTGTAAATCTAAAAATAGGTCTGTCCAGTGTAATAGCAATCGTTATATTCTTATGTGACATGATAGAGAATCGAATGGTAAAGAAATCAAAACAGAAGCTATTGAGACTAAGTCTTTAACCACTATAATGTTGAAAATATTAATTGTCTCAAATTTCATTCTCTCAAATTTAACTCAAATTTCATTGAGTGAAACCCTGCCATAATAGAGATATTTAGGTTGCATCCCATAAAATTATCGTCGTATATAAAAAAAGGCCTTTCTACAATTAAGTATTAATCCACAGTACAGAAACTTTCTTACATTGTTTTTCTTCTGAAACTGAAGAAATTCTTTATAGAAATTGCAGAGTATATTTGGGATTACAGCAAATCCTTTTATCCTTATCGCATTTTTAAAGCATTTGGTAGGGAATGCCCCTAAGGAATATTCTTATGTTGCATATGGATTACGTCGTTAATTTAATGTCGATAACTGCGTAACATAAGGGTTTAGTTTAGATGAATTAGACCAATTTTTCCCTCAAGCGGAAAGTTTACCTCGAACTCCATGTTTGAATTTGAGAAACTAGTAAAGTAACATGCCTATTTCGCATATCTCCAAATCTGCCGGGGATACTTCTCTTTTGGGTATGATATGGAATCTGAATCGAGATACTCTGAAATCTTAGTTCCTCCAGTTGAATTTAAACAAAATCAGACAAAGAGAGCTGTTTTGTAGTTGGTACAGAAAATATCCAATTAGCTCGAAATGTTGTGCCCTGTGGACTTATTGCAAAAATTATTGATGCAGGAGACATGGAGGAAAAAAAATAAACTGACACAGCCGCTTACATCAGAACATGAAAAAGTCATTTTAAGATTGGTTGGCAAAGCTATTGATCTTGAGTAACGTCGAAATTCCACTATGGGTGGAACTTTTTTTTTCGAACAGAAGGCATTATTCTTTTTTTCGACATTGGCCACTACTAAGGCCGGGAGTGGTGGCCCTTTTATTGAGGAGCCACCTGATAAGCAGCCATCTTTACCTCCTATGACGGGATGGACAGTTACACTCATGTTTTCTGCGGAATTCGAACCCGAGCTCTTGGTGCCAAAATTCGTAAGTTATAAGCCAAATCTAGAATTACACGCTTTAGCAACTGTCGATATCGAGATCAGAAAAAATGCCATGTTGTTTAGAATTCTGATTAGCCCATTCCATTAAATTAGTTCTTGAATTGCTTCAGGCAAATCAAGAGCTAATTAAATAGAATGGGTGATTAAGGGTGAATGAATTAGATTAATTAATCTAATTTAATAAAATGTGGTTTTTTGGTGTACTTCCATGATGGCTCTTAGATGGATTCGAGAACGGTGGAATTTCCAGTCTGTTTCTGTCTCAGAGTAAGGTAGATCCAAAATTTGACCTTACTAGACAACTGGAGACATGTTCCGGCTAAAATGACTGTTGCTGATGTTTTTCTGGAAGAAGTTCGCCTGAAAAGTTAACTAAGTGGTAGGAGGGTAAATCACGGGTCTTCGAAAATTCTAAGAAATGGCCACCGAAAAATATTTTTTACTTCCTTGTACGAAGTAAAAAGGAAGTATTGTAATCGCGAAAAGTTTCAGGCAGCATATTTCAAAGAAAATATCCATTTTGACCGCTATCGAATGCAATTTAACGATGATTTTGCGTGGCATCTGTACGTAAGGACAGAATAAAAGACTCTTTTTCTCCAAAAAAATTATAAAATTGCTTTAAAATGAATTCTGAAGATAATTTTTCGTTGCGTCTGTACGAACGTCTGTGCGTACGTATCTCGCATAACTCAAAAACAAGTAGCCTCAGAACCTTGAAATTTTGCATATAGGACTGGCTATAACATGTAGATGTGCATCTCGTATTTTGGTTGCAATCGGCCGCACCAAACGTATATAAATATATTTATGTATATATCTACTCTGTTACCCGTCAGTTTCTTTACTCTTATATGTTCATAAATTGTACATTTTTTTTTTTTTTTTTTGCTTTAAAAATGATTGAATTATGTTGTTTTTATCTTCCGGTCAAGGTTTTTATGCCTTCAGTAAATCTGCATGCAATATTTTTAAAATTATCAACTATTTTAAAGTTGTTTATGTGCCGCTAAGCCTAATGATTTTTTTGATGGCGGACATTGCTTGTTTACATTTGAAACAGCAGAATAGTGGATTTTTTGCCAATCTAGAAAACTTAGCTTCGCAACAACAAAGATAACGCCTTCATTTATTATTGCGAATTAAATGATGCTTAACCATTTCTGGAATTGTTTCGAGGAAATAAGTGTTTAAGATTTACTTCGTAATTTTTAATACAGATATTTTGAGGTTTTATGTATTTTTGTCTTTTCGCGAAGTGAGAACTGAATTAATTGAATGAGAAATACTCAATCGTCTGTGAAAAACTGCTTTTTTTTTTTTTTTTTTTTTTTTTTTTTTGTTTTGTTTGCTTAATTTCTTTTATACATCGTTCTAGCTTTATTATAGTATTTGAATAGAACATGTGGCAACGACTAGATAATTCTTTAAATGATATAAATGTTGTGCATTCTGGGTTATAATATGAACGAAATATAATACTGTTAAGTGAACCTAGAGCCAGAGTGTCGCTGTGGTAAACAAATATAGTGAATTTTAAAGAGTGCATTTATTCTATTGTGTTTTATGCGCTGTCGACGAAGTATATTTAATTCAATGCAATAAGTTTAAATGAAATGCAAGAAAAAATGCGTATAATTTAATATTCCGTACAAGGAAGTCGTGGTGTACGCATCAGAGTTTTTTAAAGGAAATAAAGGACGGTGAGGCCCAGCGGCGTAGTGACTAGCACGTCGTGCAGCAGCACCACAGGTTCGGGGTTCGAACTCAGGGCTGCGCAAGGTTGACGCAACCTTTCATCCCTCGATTTCCATCTCTTGGGTCGATAAAATGTGTACCAAGTTCGCTTGGGGCTTAAAGTTGTACAAGCTGACTAATTGTTCAGGGCATATATTTACGCACCCCGGGGCCCACGGTCAAGAAAGCAGATTTTGGAGCACTGCAGGCCTTGGCCCATTAGGGCTGTTTGCGCCACTGAGTTTAGTTTTTTTTTTTTTTTAGTTTAGAAGAAAAACTTTATTCTGTAAAGTGCGGCCAGAGAATTTTGCCTTTGGAGCTATCATCTAATAGATTTTTAGATTCTCTTTTACAGGTGAAAAACAGTGTTGTCAGTTGGACTAAAATCGCTCCGAAACTGACTTCGGATGCCCAAACTACTCAATCCGGAAGAATTGTTAGAGTGCCTCATTGCTTTGATCTGTTTACTAGTTATAAAAACTTTTGACCCTCCTGTAGCAGCTGTAGACTCAAAAGAGGGAGAATGTTAAAAACTAGTATCACTATTCCGCCGGATTTGACGTGATGTGATCCATGAATTCTTTCCAAGTAGTGTGAAAGAACTGAACTGAACAGTCGTCTTTGTTTTCTCCCATTCTACTGTATGCGCAACTGTGCAACACAGGAATGTCGAATTCATTTCCTTTAAGTGTATAATTTCTTTAGTTGTTAATTAAATGTTATTTAATTGTTAATGGATCCCTAAATGATTAGTTAAGAAACTCTGCTTTTTATATTAAACTGATATAATAATTGCTTCTGCAATAATGAGAGATAACTAATATAATTGTTATTGATGATGAATCAATCACATTTTTCAAATAGATTAATACTTTTCCGATTTCTCACGAAAAATATTTACTGACAGTTTCGAATAACTGGGTCTTGGTAATTCATATTTCGCCAAAGCAGCAAACCGCCTAGCAGAAACGCGTCAAAAGTGGGTTGCCAGATAGCTCCCGTTAGTCTTTATTCCAGTTTCACTTACAGCTCACTAGTTTCCACACAAGTTATATATATATATATATATATGTGTGTGTGTGTTACATATTTTAAACTGATTGCCATTCCCAAGTTATAAAAATTATAAAGGTATTAAACTTGCTTTTTTTTTAAAGTCAATTCAAACATTTGGCCGGTTTTTTAATTATTCTATCACTTTTAGTTCTTTGTCACTATCAAGTGTGTCTATGCTAATGAAGTATGGTACTCTAAATATTGCTCTTCAGAAGATCTGGTTTTTAATTCACAGTTTTTTTTATATTCGTTTCCTGTGCAGTAAGTTCTTGTTCTGCTTCTTGCATATTATGTTATAGAAAAGTGTCCGCCATTCGCTGCGAAATACAAACAGAATACGATAGCTGCTTTAAAAAATAATTGGCGACCTCAAAATTAACATTCTAGATTTGGTGATTTCCCCCTAAATTCATCTGTTTTCCCAAATTCGAGATCTTTCGACGTTATGTAACGCTACTTGAAAAGGATAACCAAAACTAATAACTAACCAATCATAGCTTATCTCTAGAATCGCATCTACTCTGGTATAAAAACCCATGGCAGTTAATTACTTCACTTCTGCATTTTGAGTTATAAAATGAGCATTGCAGTTTGATCTTCATGAGTGAAGGTTACTAAGTTTGAAGCTCCACTTGGTTTAATCCACGTATTTTATTCGTGACGCTTTTGTCGTGTACTTTGCGCTTTTTTATTCATCATGACTACCACTATTTTAGAAATTGACGTTGAGTTCGTTGGAAAGAAACGTATCCGATGGGCGATTGATAATAATAAACAGCCTGTTCCGCTGATCACTTAAAGAAATTGGTGATCTTCCAAATGCATTAAAGGCTGGCAAGCCGGTTGAAGAACAAGCGTCAGCTCGCTTTCGCTAAATTAAAAAAGATGCTAAATGTGGACATTGATCATCTCATTGATTCTGAAACTAAGAAGATGGAAAACTCTAATTCTGATGTTTCTCAGAATTTGGAACGTAAAACTACTGATGACTCTTCTTCCTGAAAAAGAAAGAAACACAAGAAGCCTCTCAAGCCTGCAAGCTTAGCTACTACAAGCAATAAAGAATCTAATGAAGGAAAAGGTTAGATTACACCTTCGAAATGTGCAAAAAAGACTACAATTCGTACCAGTTCTGAACCTGCAACAAAGACAACCTCCCCACTGAGAATAAAAAAATTCTACTTCTCCGCCGAATAAATTTGAAGCTTTGAATTTTGTTCCCGATTCAGATGATAAAATGAATTGCACGGAAGCTCCATCAACCAAAGCTGACTGCATCTGGGAATCTCCTAAGGATTCTGTTACTGACTGTAAAAAGAAAAGACCACCACCGATTATATGTCCAAGACCGGAGGTTAACTAGAAAGAAATAAGAACTTTGTTTTCGAGTAATGGTGTCAAAAATTTTATTGGTACTCTTACCAGAGAAAAAATCATTATTACCTTTGATTCTGCTCTTTAGCGCGATGGAGCTTTAGCTGTATTTATGAAAAACGAAGTTCAATTTAGTACTTCTAGAACAAAAGCCGATACGCCGATCAAAGTTGTGATCAGAGGATTAACCGAAAATTCCAACACTGATGAAATCAAAATTGAACTTTGTGAAGTTGTCTATCCTGTTTTGAAGGTTACCCAATTCACTAAGAAAAACCAATGACGTCGTGACGAAATTACCCGTTTTCTTCGACTCCTTAAAAAAAGATGATACTGGACGTAGCATTTACAAGAAGCGTACACTCTTAAATCTTAGAGTGAGTGCCGAAAGTACCGTAGTAATCGTAGCTATATGATGTGTTTTAAAGTCAACGTTTTCGCCATGGACAAATGTTTTGTCATAATCAACCAAGATGTTTAATCTGTGGCAAAGGCCATCTCACGTATACATGTACTCTTCCGAAAGATGACAAACTCACATGGCAAAAATCCCGAGGCCTCTTTTAAAGGTTGTGAATTTTATTCTAAAATTCGTAAGAATCGTACTGCTGATCGGAAAGCTCATACGCCGTCCAAGGACTGTAACAAAGCTGTTTCATCACTGAAAGTTTTCCCCCCTGTGACTTAACGTACCGGAAGATTTTCCTGAACTCTCAGAAATGGACTTTAACAAAATTAAAGGTGTTGTCAACAGATTACTTAGGCTTGTTGAGCAATTCAAGAAAAAGAAGAATGCAAAGGACAAAATCAAGCTAAGCACTGTGCTTAGTAGAACTTCTAGACGGCATGGATGTTTAATTTTCCACCTTCTTATATAAGATGATTGAACTAGTTAAATCTAGACTTGACAGATGGCACCACATTACAGTGACTTTTTATGATGTGTCGCTTTGCTCCGTTCTGTTTGGTTTGTGGCCCCTCTTTCTCCAGCTTCTTCCGATTTTTCCTTGTTAAAAAATGACGTGACAAGAAACTCTTATCGTCATGCGCTGTTTAGATTTCATTCTGACTAAGCCAGTAAAATTACACTTTTGTGTAATAGTTCCGGCGATATGTTTATAAGTTGAAGTTACGTCACTTCTTATGCTAGATCCCACCTTGATAATACTCCTCGCTTTGCTGCCCCATCTAAAGAGCCTGCATCTTAATTTTAGAAATCAATGTAAATAGCAATTTATCATATTTCATTATGATTGAATCATAGAAATGTATCGGATTTCATTATGATTGGATAAACATATATGGAGATGATTTTATATGTGTAAAAATAAAAACTGGAAATTCTTCAAGTTCATGTTTTGTTATCTTCACAGTCAGCTATGACGACGGCAAGCTGACTACATTCCAATTTTCATCAATGTATATATCATGTTCCCGAAATCATGATATATACATTGATGAAAATTGGAATGTAGAAAAGCAGTTGTTAAAATTTAGCTGAGACGTTTCTTTTTTTTCTACTCTTAGAGTTTTGGAAGTATAAACAATTGAATGATTTTCCTGCAGTAAAATAACACCTAATTCTTCAGAACTTGCATCCGTATTGATGTCTTAAAATTTTAATGCAAGCGATTTTCAGGCCCTATTAAAATTATATTAAATCGTATGGTTTGCAGTTCTAGCTTTGTGATGCTTTTAGTTCAGTACCAAAGGATAGCTTTCTCACGTAACTTCTTAATGATGCATTAATAGCAGTTAAATTAGGAATCAATTGAGCCAAGTAATTAAACATTCTTAAAAATCTTAGCAAAAAAGAAAATCTTTAGGTGGTAACATTTTATCCATTTCTTCCACCAGTTATGCCCTATTGTAATATACGCGGTTAATTGTTATTCTACATTTATCCTTGTTGATCTTCAGATTATTTTCTCGTGCTCTCTGCGGTACTCTTAGAAGTCGATGATTGTGCTTTCATTAGTTCTTCATGACAAAATAACTATAATGCATTCAACTAGACCTTCTGTTATTTGTCTCAGTTTTTTATGATAAGTTTTTGGAGATTTTTTTAACTACGAAACCGTTAAATAGAACGCAATCCAAAGCGCAGAGAAAGCTAATTCGATCAACAAAATTACAGCAGCTAAGTAAACAACAGCAACTGAGCTGAGATGTTTCTCTCTGGTTTTTTAAAGCTCTCAGTCGGTCGCGAGAGAGTTCTAGTAATTTTTGCTTCTCGAAATTTCCTGAATGCAAAAGAGTAGAATTACGATTACAGCTAACACAGTAGTCAATTTCATTTACTGAATTTAAATTACGAGATATCTATTTATTAAATATAAAAATGCGCATGCTCCTGTATTTTTACTTTTCCAACGTCTTTTTTCTCTTAAAATATATCTTGTGCTGCATTGCAATCGGAAATAAAACAATTTAATTTTACTTCTACTAGCATTGGCTAACTAAATACAAAATTCGTAACAGTATCTAAAACAGAATTCTATATTCTTGTGTTTGGTATTCTGGTGACAATTTTGTCCATAATTAACATAGGATAGTGTTATCACTTTATAGCTTTACTTAAATCTCTAGGAGTTACTTAAATCTCATAATCTTATTTTACTAAACTTACAGAAGTGATCGTCTTATCTCTCCCTTGAGTTAATTTTTTTGATGTTTAAATGTTTCAGTAACATTTAAATTGTCCATCCTATATGTAACGTTTACTTCACTTTATCTCACATAGGTATTGGTAATTTTCTTGGAGGATGAATTGCCGGTACGGCACCTTTAACTGGACTTTAAGCCTTATATACGTAGAAAACACATCTTTAAACCTATAACCTGGAATTCTACAGCATAGTTTTATTTTCCATATAAAGAGTAATTATTACTTTTTCTACAGTATCCATTTTATTACCAGTGAATATAGCTAATCTTTTAATCTCAGACTTCTATATTGGAACATCCAACACTTTCAGTTATGTTTAAACTTTTATTTAGTTTAGCGATGGTGTTTCACTCTGGGTGAAATTTTGTCATTTATTTTTAGCTTACTCCCTAATAAGCTATCGAGGTACACTGTTGGGATATGACAATGCAATGAGGTAAAGGGATTGTTTTTTCTAAATTCGATTTAATTTTTACTTCCTTGTGCAAAGTAAAGGAAGTATTGTAATCGCAAAAAATTCGGGTATCATATTTTAAAGCAAATATCCATTTTGAGCTGTCTCGAATCCATTTGAACGATTTCGTTTTGCGTGACATCTGTACGTACGGACAGAAAAAGGACGCTTGTTTTTTCCCAAAATGGACTGTAAAAGAGATTTGAAATGGATTCAGAAGACATTTGTTTCTAGTTGTGCATCTCCCGTTTTCGTTGCAATCGGCCTCCACAAACGTGTTGTTTTTATGTTCCGGTTAAGGTTTTTACGATTTTAGGTAATCTATATGCAATAGTTTTAGAATTATCAAGCAGTTAGAAGTTTAAGTGGTGATAAGCCAAATGAGACCACTATTTGTTTACATTTGAAGTCCATAGAAGAATAATGGACTCAGTTGTTTCACTTACAGTGTCTTTTTGCCCAGTGGAGCCAAAAGTTAACTTCAATTTTAACATTTTTTAACTGCATTTGGTGTCTTAAGTTTCTATTACACTTCTCAATGATGTTTTGAGATATTATGTATTTTTTGCCTTGCCGCGAAGTGAGAACTGAACTGATTTAATGAGAAATACATATCTATGAAATTCGCTGAAGTAAATTATAAGGTATTTCTTCCACTTCCCTAGCTTGCCTTTGTGGTGTAGTGGTTCTGCACATTGAGCCGGTATTTCAGAGGTCCGTGGGTTCGATTCGCGGCGAAGGCGGTTGTTAATTTTTCACCTCTCTGGCTTCCGAAAAATCCTAATGACTCTACAAGTGGCTCCCGAACTAAAAGGGTTGTGGATGATGATTCTCCGCACCCAGGATTTTGCGACTAGGTCCCCTAAAAACCCTAGGCGCCCTTTAAAAACGGAAGTATATAAGGTATTTCTCCCACCTCCCTAGCGTGCCTTCGTGGTGTAGTGGTTCTGCACACTAAGCCGGTATTTCAGAGGTCCGTGGTTCTATTCCCGGCAAAGGCGATTGTTAATTTTTCATCTCTCTGGCTTCCTAATAAATCAAAATCTTCCTAATAAATAAAAAATCCTAATGACTCTACAAAGTTTAAATAAATTGCAGCAAAGAATGTGTATAATTTAATAGGCCGTATAAGGAAGTCATATGGTGTCCACATCACATGTTTTTATTTGATGTTTAAACAATTTTTATTCAGATATCTTCGTCTAACTAAAATATCAAACGTATCAGAATATTACTGTTTGCACCATCAAATAGAGTGCAAAAAATTATTTTCAATGAAAATTATAACGTAATTTCTGAATTTCGGCGGATTTTTGAAAACCGCTTGGCCTTTTTAGTTTATTTGATATTTATGATTTTAAAATTTCAACATTTTATGAGGAATCGAAAATTGTGTGGTCAAAATGAAAATTTTTGTTTTGAAAGAAAATGAAAAAGTTTTGTCTTGAAAGATACTGTAACTCTTTAGATATTCTTAAAAATATGAGCTATTAGAAATACTCTTAGATTATTTCCTTGTTCTTTAAAATAATATGCATTGTTTTATCAGAAACATAATCATTAAAGGCAAGTACGAAATTATGATAAAAATAATAGAAAGACTGAACACAAAATATAATTGCGTCCTAAAGTAATATATGTATTCCCTCATAAAGTAATAAATATTGATATTTCATACAGTAATGGTTCTTCTTTGTTCATGTATTACGTATACATCTGTACTCCGTATCCGTTGATTCGGTATCGGCAGTTTTAGTTATCTGAGATTCAAAGTAGCAGAGACAGGGAAAATATGTTACAAGTTTCGGAAACTGTAATTTTTGAAATGGAAGGAACAACAACAATCCACATTATAGACAAATTGCAACATTTTAACATATGTAACACTCTCTTTTTACACATCTGCATCATTTGGGACCGGTGTTAGTAAATAAGGGGAATGCAAATGTTTCCTGCTGAACTCTATGTGTATTCTCAGGTTGCAAAAGGACCTCAGACCTTAAGCTCACAATACAATTTGATGATCGTTAATATGCTCATAGGCAATCTTGATTATCAGTGGTCAGATATGATTGGGGGATTCATATTTCTTTTTAAACTTTTCTTGACTTCTGCTTTACTTCATTATTAATAAGGGGTTAACACGGCATCCTGCTCTTTAAAATTCTATTTGCTGTAAAAAAGATCCCAAAACGTAAGATTAAGGAATTTGTATTAGATAATTACAAGAACAGTAACATGATAAACCACAGAAGGAAAATAATTTTTTTGCTTAATGAGAAGAAAGACAAAAGAACCAATACCTACTGTAAGAATCAAGAGGCGTGAGAAGCGTTCTGGTTCACTCAAAAAAACAGAAGTCACAGCATCCTAGTCAATTTAAGGTGAATGCAATAGTTTCTTATTGGGAAACTTCAAAGCTTAAACTAAACTGAACTGAAAATAAATGAATTAGGAAAAAAAAAAAAAAAACGTTTTTAACGTTTTGTGTGTTACATTCATTCATTAAACATCACGCTCTTCGCACTTAAACCACAAAATTCAATTCAACAGCAATATCGCAAAATAATTTTAAAATGATCATATCCTCAGAATTTCCTATGCACAGTCTCGCGAGCTGGAGATAAGTTTTTTTTCCCGTACAGTGTTGCCACTGCTCACTTTAAAATCGTTGAATTTGTTAATCAAAAATTCGTTAAAGTGTTACAAAATATGAAAGCGATAATAAAACAAATTTAAATTAGGGCTTCCAGACGCCCATATTCGGTGGAGGATTACGTTATTCAAAATTGGATGGCTCTAGGTACCGTTGTTTTACCACAATGCGAGAAACATACATACATGTATGCAGATTCTTCATTATTTAATTTCTTCAAATATAACACTGGGCGATAACATTTGGTGGCAACAATTTGAAAAGTAAACAACAATTCAACTCAAAATGCCAAACTGAAATTAATAGTCCTTTTGGGTAAATTGCTTCTTTGGACTAAAAATATTCAAATAAATAAATAATAAATAAAATTAAAAGGTTTATTAAAAACCTTTTCCTTAAGACTCAAAAAATGAAAGATAGAAAATAATTTATAATACCGTTTAATGAGAACGAGATATTAAATAATTCTCTTTTTAAAATTCATCTATAATCATGAATAACAATATTCATCTATAATCATTATATAAATAATTTATATCATGAATAACAAACGCCTGGAGCGATCTTGATAAATTTATAAAGGTAATTACTTTATTTCATAATGCAATTCAATTATTAAATTTCTGTATTTAGGCACCCACGCTTTTAATATTAGTGACATAGAATCGTTCATGAATTTTGTAAGGAGAATTATTTAATCTCTTGTTCATAAATTCATTTTCTCTTCATTAATGATTTTATGAGATTTAAATAAAAGATTATCTTACAAAACCTTTTTTGTAGTTATTTTTCATTTCCCTCGTTTTTTGTCTTAACTACACATTAACAACCAACTTATTTATTTAGAAAATTCTTTTTCAAAAATGAATAACCACTCTTTTATCTCTAACAATTATGTTACGTCCAAAGGCCGAAAAAATCTAGCGATTTGTCTCAAAAATCAGAAGTTGCATTACAATCTCAAATGAACTTCATTTAAAAGACTTTATACTCTATCGAATGCTGATTCTGAGGGTTTAAATTTTTCGATAAGCAGAGATATGTGCTAAAAATCGTTTCAAGACTAAATATTGAAAGATTAAATCAAATTTTGAAAAAAAAGAAAAATATCTTCATTACATTGTCTTGTCATCCACAAACAGGCGCCGCGCCAAAGCCGATGTGCAAATGTTCTATCCGCATCAGGCGCATACATTTTGGACGGCAACACTTTATTAATTTAGAGAAACGTCTAGTTAAAAAAAAAGATTACAGGTAACAATTTAAGGAGAATTAGGAGGATTAGAATTTAAGGAGACACTGGATAACGGAATCCAGCACGACAAAATTTGTAGAGTTTAGCGACGCAACAAGCAGAATTTAGGAATGCAGAGATTGAACAAGACGACAATAAATCTGGCGCTGTCCCTGTACACGAACAGTGTGTATACAGAATTAGAACTCGATAGCAAGCTACATTGGCAAGCGATATAGTAATAAACAAAACACAGCTATCAAATAAGTGCAAAAGCATCAACCTAATTTTATCGGAAATTCCCTCCCTCTCATTGTAGTGTGGCATTGCTATTTTAAACCTCTCATTTGAAATAAATATATATATGTAACATATTCTCGTTAATTACAATTGAAAAAGGCTAGTAATATGCTTTTGGAAGGAATTCGGGCTCTAGAGTATTTTAGAGACCTTCTCGTTATCAAGATTTTGAGAATGTCAGCTTTTGTTCGAAATTTCGAATTAACGAGAATTCATTATGTATGATTTTATATATCTAAATTTTGGAGTTATTCTAAATTAATAAGTCTAACATAATCTTATGTAGGCTGCTTTCAATCATTTATAAAGAATAGTTGTTATTTTTCTTAATTAAGAGTAAATCTTTTTACATGATTAGTGGAAGCTCTAAGGCTACAAGAATCAGCATAATATTAGACTACAATCTGAAATTCCAAGAATTCCTTTTTATTTTTCACTTTTTTAAAGTAATATTTATGAATCATGTCTCTAACTGTTCCAATTCAAAATACATCTAATTCCATTAACTTATTATATGTGTGGTTGAAAAATTTTACAGATATTTGTAAAATTAGAGCAGTTAAATAAAAAAGATTTCTCAAGTCTATTTTAGATTTCCGGTTCGAGATTATCCCTTAATTTAGATTATTTAGATATATTTTTCATGCCATTATTAAAATTGCTCTTATTTTCAGAACACATAATTTATTAGGTTCATCTTCATATTTTTTATGCCTATTGAAATAATATCAATTAAGATAAATTTAAACGTTATTCTGTTTGTATTGGCAACAGTTGCGTACCTGGATGTAAACTTGATTTTGGGGCTCGAAAATATTTTAGAGAAAACAAAACTTTTTAAAGTGTTAATATGCAAAGTAGCAAGTGATTTAGCTTAACAACGTAGCGACACGAGATTACTCATGAACATCAAATGATAAATCCTTGAGTTTCATCACTGAATAAGTTACAACTGCAAACAAACCATTTATCACAAAAATGGACATATATCTTTCTATTCTAATCTATGCAAAGTGTATAGAATTCGACCCAGTTTACGTGACAGAAACTATGTTTCATAAAAGAAGAGTATAGAGGAAAATTTTATAGATTATATCAGAGCACAAAATTTTTGATAACTGATGACCTCGCGTAGGCATGTCATGGTCTCTTTTTCCGGCTTTAAGTAAAAAGAAAAAGGTTTCAAATTTGTTGATGAATTCTCAGCACTGAAGCAGGCAAAGCAAAAGCTATAAAGAAAATTTAAAAGCAGTGGCAGAATTTCAAAAGAGTTATCTCATTATTCAGGTTTTGGCGAGTGGCTTATAAAAAATGTTAAGAATGTTTGCTTACAATGGAACTCGATGTATTCAAACTACTGATCAATTACTAAAGTATAAATGACGTTACAAAATTGAAAATATTTAGCAATCTGAAAACAATTACATACCATTTGTATTCTTTCCGAACTCAGTTATCCTATCTTTCCTATACTTTGTAAATAGAAGCGATAATTTTAATTTATTAGTTCTAGATGCGTCGAAGGACAGCAATAAAGAGCAAGTGCAGCGATAAGAAAATTGTAATCCTTCTGCTTTTAGGGCTCACACAAACTTACTATTCCAGTATTAGAAGAAATTGCGGCCAACTCTGAGAATTAAGTGATTCTTGCGGACAATTTACCAATAAAAGGAGAAATATTAGCTCATATGATGAAGAGAAACCACAGCATTAAACAATTTGCCAGTTTTATTTGCTACGAAGAAGCATCTAAAAAATTCGAATCATATTACTCGTTATCTACACAACATGGGGATAAAAGTTCGTAAGCAGTCTTTATTTTCATAACCACTGGTCGTAGACATATATATCTAATTATAAAACTATTCCGTCATTTGTAAATTTAAAAGACCAGTTTTATAAAAATTATGAAATTTAACTTTTCATACAGTCTCCAAGTTCCTAGAGTCATTATTTGAAAACACATTGTAAGAAAGCAGAACGCGAAATTTCTTTTCCTTATGACAAAAACGAATAGAGATATTTAATTTTAAAGTTTGAGATCATGTACATCAAAATTCAAGGGTATCCAAAAATTGAAAAGGGAAAAATTAAAATTTATTGACAACTAAAATATAGGTCCCTCACCTTCAGAAGCCGAATAAATAGCAAAAGCGACAGTCATTTTATATATGAAAAGCAATGAGCAGAAAGAAAAGTAACGTATATCCACCTGTTGAGGAAGTAATGAAAAGGAAGAAAGCTAAGATATTCAAATTTTAGAAGCTTTTAGAAGAAGTTATGTCATGATGTAAGTAATGTAACTAAAGAAGATAAATTTTTATGAATGCGAAGAGCTTCAAGAAATCCAATTCATCAGTTGAAAAGTAGCCTTACGGATAATTTGCTCAGGACCAAAGACCAAATTGTGATTAAGTGTCTAATAAAGATTAGCTAACGGAGATAGGTTTATTTCTCCTTTTCGAACATTATATTCGTATTCTTCACGTACTGACGTGACATTTTAAAGATATTTCAGTTAAAATATATTATAAATTCCTCAATAATTAAAACCAAGAATCAAACAACGAATTTTACGGATAGTAACGAAAATGTTTTATAAGTTTAACTTGTGGAGAATCCGACAAATTGTGAAACCATGAAACAGTATGATGGCAAGATTGTTTCGGTTATTTCAAATAGAGGAATGTCTTTTATGAAGGCAAGATTGAAAAAAAAATCAAGATTGAGCTTTATTAATGACCATGGGAGGAAATCCTTTTATCAATGGCAGCGAATTTCGAATAATTGAGTAAAGGGAAGAAGCAAAAATACTGACGAACAAATTTTGACAATACGATATCCATAAAAGTAGAAAGAATATCAAGAGCGAATATAAAGACATTATAAAATACAGGCAGTCTCTACATATAATAAAAGAAAGAGTCTGTCTGTGTGTGCCTTTCGTTCGTGCTGCGCGTAAGCTAATAGACCCAGGGATACGAAATTTGGTACAAAGGTGTTTCTAGAGAAGAGTCAGTGCACCTCGAAGCGATATTTTTTTTTTCAAAATTCGAATCAGTTTTTTTTTTATTTTATCTTTTTTGATGAAATCGCATCATTTTGAACAGTTTCATTCTTTTAGAAATATGGTTTTGGCAACAGTTTTTCATTCAATGCTTCCTATACTGGACTGCTGACTGTTGAAAATATGAGATAAAATATTTATTGCTCATTTTACTGTTTTTAAGATACTGAAAAGCTTAGCATGATTTTTTTTTGGAACGGGGAGTTGGTTAATTTATTTATTAGGATAATTAATATTTGTGTAGAGTTCTCCACTTTGTAAAGGCTAAGTTACTGTTGAACGTGAAGAATCTTAAGAACTGATAAGCGAATGATCGCTTGAGTTCGTGTGACAAGAAACAACAAGATGGAAGGGTGAATAACTCTTTATTATTCAGATAAGATTTAACAGAACTCCGTCTTGGAGTGCGTAATAAAAGCCGACACTTGAATTGAACTTAAGACACTAAAGAGTAAATTAAAACTAATCTAAACTAAAAAGACACAGATCAATCAATCAAGATTCTAACCGAGTTGGCCCCTTAACCCTAATTGACTGCGAAGCTATCAAGGGCCTCAGTACGGCCGAGCGTAATAATAGCTTACGAGAGAGAAGCCTAAAAAGGCGGACGCGTGCAAACAGAATACCTGGTAACTTTCTCTTTAAGAATGAAGAACTTCGCGGTTTAAATACCGCTCCTTCTCATTATGTATTTAGACGTAATTCTAAAACTACGTTCTAGCCGGAAGTAGTAAGTTGAAGTTAAGAATTTGACAAGAAAGAAGTTTAACTCAAAATTTAACTGTTAATAAAATTAACATAATCCTTACATTTGTATTAAGGGATATTGCTTACTTCATGCTGCTTATTTTCTTTTGATTTTTGGACACGCAACGCGCACATCGTAATATTCTTATTTTGAGGGGCACATGTCTCGCGAGGCACGACAGAAAGAATTTTTTTCCCCCTCTCTCTTTTTATTAGCCAATGATAAAGAGGTTTGTGTATTTTGAATTATGTCATCCACAAAGCACAATTTTGATTGGTTTTTGCTTTCTGATGATAGTTTCATTCTTTTGGAAATGTCGTTTTGGTAACAGTTTTTCATTCATTGCTTTAGCTGCTGGACTGTTGACTGTTTTCTTTTGAAAATATGAGATTTATTGTTTATTTCGTTGTAATTTTTTATATCACGTTTTAATTAGATATAATTTTAATTATATAAAAAGTTTTGCATGATTTGTTTTAGGGAACAAAGTTCTTAACTTCCTTTATACCATTTGAATTCTTAAGATTTTGCAACGGGAAGTTGGTTAATTTATTTATTAGGATAATTAATATCTGTATTAAGGGATATTGCTTATTTCATTGTAATTATTTTAATATGTGACACAATTTATATTGATTTTTGTTGTTGTTTTTGATAAAGCTGTTCTGCGGAGTAAAATTCAATTTAATGTTTGGCATTTTTACGGTACATTTGAAAGCCAGACGAAGCCTGGCTGCGTAGCGGCTAGTTAAATATAAAGAGTAAAAAGAACTTTTTAATTTATTAAGGTAACTTCGCATGAGGAGAAAAGAAAGTTTTATTGTAAGCAGTAGTTCTGAAATCAAATTCACTGCGGGTGATCAAAATGCGGAAAGGAAGATGCAATTCAGTTTCAAGAGTGAACTAGATGATTGAGTCAATCAAATTCATAACAGATAGACTCTTTGTTAATAAGATGCGTTCTTTATTATTCTTGAAATGCCTGAAATTATTATCAACATAGGTATTTAACTGCATTATTTTTTAAAAGACAATGACTCAAAGAAAGTTTAGCGGCAGAAATTAAGTTCTCAGTTTTACCATATGTGACCTAAAATTTTCCATTTTTTTTTAAATCTAAATCTGTCAGAGTATTATTGAGAAAACAGTAAACTAAAAATTAAGTTAATGGAATATTCGAGACTGTACTGATCTTTCTTGATCGTAGCTTACGTCTCAGAATTCTAGTTAACTAACTAGATAAATAAAATAAAAAAGAGTTTTTACAAAATAACCTTTTATTTAAAATAGTAATCAATGAACTAATAGAAGAAAAATAATTTATCATGTAGTTTAATGGTAAACAAAGAGATTAAATAATGTTCTTTACAAAATTCTACAATTCCATATCATGAATAATAAAAGTATTAGGTGCCCTTGATAAATTTGTAGTGGCAACATTTGACAATGTAATTCGATTATTAGATTATGTTATTTAGCTGCCGATCTTTAATTATTGGTTATATAAAACTGTCAATGAATTTTGTAAAGAGAATTATTTAATCTCTTGTTTTCATCAATTTGTATGATAGATTAAATTTCTCCTTTTAGTTCAATACCTTAAAGTGGTTTAATAGCTTTTATTTTACAAAAACTCTTTTTACTTTTTTTTTACTTTTAATTCATTTATTATTTAATCTCGATGACATGGTTTCGTTCAAATTAATGAACTGATAAACCATTTCTCACTAATGAATAATCACTCTTTTATTTCAAACAATTCTGTTACGTCAAAAGACTGAAACAGTGATTTTACCAAAAAATCACAGAAACTGTGTTGAAATCTCGCGTACACTTCATTTAAAAGATTTTTACTGCTTTATCTGATAATGCAAGAATAAAATTCTGAGAGTTATAATCTGCTCATTAAATGAAAACACATGCAAAAATTCTTTTCAATGTTAAATTTTAAAAATTACAAAATTATAAAAAATACAAAATTTTTTGGAAAAAATCTCTTTACCACATTGTATTCACAGACATAATAAGGGTGGGGGCAAATTTGAGCTCAGTAACTTATCTGGGAATAGTTTAAAAATGGGGGGTTTTGGAAGGGAAAGTTTTGGCCATAGTGATAAATAACACGACTTAAATAAAAGCTTATAAAAACACTGTTTAATTAAAACACTTCGAAGCCAAGTTATTAAAATTTTCGATCATTCTTGTTTTGAAAGAAGGTGAAGAACATTCGCCGCAGCTTTCAGAAATTTCAGATCTTTATGACGGATTTATTTTTGGATGTTGGAATTTTGCATAATATACTAATATGATGTTATTAAAACTCATTAGAATCAATTAGATTAGTCATTAGAATCAATCATTAGTCCATAATGGCTATTAGTCTCGAAACTGCATTTTGCTTCGAATCACTATAAACGGCTGTATCACTTTTTAAATTGTTGGCCACCAAATATTATCGCCATGTTTTAAAGAAACTAAAAAACGAAGAATCTAGATGAATGTATGTATGTTTCTCACACTTTGAATAAACAATGGTACCTAGATTCATCAAATTTTGAATGACATAGCACTCCACTTGGACATGGGCATCTGGAAGCTGGAATTTGGAATTTGTTTTATTGTCTATTTCATATTTTGTAAAACTTTAACGAATGTTTGAATTAAAAACTCAATAATTTCACAGCAAGCAACGATAACACTATAGGGATTTGTATCTTCAGCGTGCGAAGCTATATACCAGAAATTCTAAAGATACTCTGTCTTTAAATATTTTTAGCCAAATGTGACGCTAGCCCAAATGCTCTTGAAACGTGAGTGGATCCGTAAATGAAAAAAAAAAAAAAAAAAAAAAAAACCACGCCCGTTTAGGCCTAATGTAAAATCTGAAAGTTTTCAGATTTGATTTTTTATATAAATTAATTTAATTATTCATTAGAATTATTAAACTTATTAGAATCAAATGACATTAGAATGAAAGGGTATAATGTTATGTACAATAATACAATTAAGAAAATAAACTTTTAAAAATGGTAAAATAAGAAAACTGTACATAAAGTTAAGAGACAGGAAATATTAAAAATGATACCATAAATGGCAAACAGTTTTAAACACTAATCAATCCTATCGTTTTTGCAGCAAAATTTATCTGAAATTATTAATTAAGAATTATCCTGATTATAAATTAAAATTATTAATTAATTATAATCTGAAATTATAATTAATTAATTATTAATTAATTAAAATCAAATTTATTAATTAAGCAAAATTTATCTAAAAAAAATTCGAGTGGTGGAGCTGAAAAATTCTGTAATAATCTTAGTTTCTTTCCAAGCACTTCTATACAGTAAGGGGAGTGAGAATAAATAAGTAAATAAATAAAATTTAGAGAAATCAATATAGAAGCAATAAAACTAGTGTGAAGTCAGGTCATCATAACATTGAAACTATGTTTCTCAGTAACGTCCAAGGAGGAAATGATACTTTTGCTTCTGTTTCATATCGTAGCATATTTTTTAAATATGTAAAAAATTTATCAATAAAGACCTTTTGTATCAATCTTGTTTAAAAAGAGGAGAAAGTTAGTTTTATGATGAGTGAAATTCAAAACTCTGTAACTGAAATTGTAAAATAATGGACATGAAATAGTTGAGAAAGCCGAAGGCCTTTTAAATATTCTACACCCCCCAAAAAAATCAAGAATCAATTAAAAATTTTATATACAAGATTTTTCTCCTCTCTTTTAGATGGTGCAAACATTGCAATGCTTGTCCGTTCGACATGGTTTGTTCGTTTAGTAAAGATAAGTGCTAGAAATACTTTTAACATTAAATTTAAAAACATCTGAATCAAATTTAAAAGCTCGTTTCACCACATTGTATTATCATCTATAAACAGCGTACGTACAAAATTTAAACTCCATAGGTTCTCAAGAAATAGGTTAAAAACCGATGACAAACTTTTGACAATAGTGACAGATACCAAGAGTGAGGTAATAAAAGCTTAAAAAAGTTTCCTTGAGTGTTTCACCTAATTTGATTAATTGTCTGAATAGTAATTTTCGATAAGTATTATTTTTTATTATTAGCGTTATAAATAGTACACTTTTCTGATAGCATGTGATATGTCGATTTCAGAACTTCTAATTTTATTTCTTATGTACACTATTTACATATGAAATAGTAGCTATTGGTAACGAAAAAAATCTGCAATTCCTATGTACATAAAATAAGTAGATATATGCATAAGGATTGCAGATATGGGTTTTAAAATTTTATTCAAACAGTTATATTCTTTTTTAAAATTGTGATGTACTTTTTAATATTTTCTTATGGCTACTATATTATGCTGTATAAAGAAGCGCAGAATTAAACACCTGTTCCCCCACCCCCGAGTTTTAATATTTTTTAAGCTAAAAAATTTAGTTTTATCAGTTTACAACTGTATTATCTTCATTTATTTAAGACCGTTAACAAATTTTCAGAGTACAATTTTCCGCCCTTTTTCTCAGTGGTTATTATCTTTTAAACACATAAAAACATTGCAATCTGCTCCCCGGACCATCATTTTTAAAGAAAGTATTCGAATTTTTTTTCCACTGTAATCGCAGCTGATGAACTCAATGATGGGTCAGTGCCCGTTAATCCTCCGCTTCATCCTATTTTCATTTTCGCTTTCTTTGCAAACCGAAAGTTCACAGGAAAGTTGCCATCGCACGCAATATGAAATCGAAAGCGCAAATGATATTTATTCCAAATACTGCGATATTTTCAATGCGCATCCACCATTCAAAAGATCGAGTGACAGAGCACAAGCTCATCCCTTCTGACAATACAGCAGATTGACCTGGATTTCTCTCTCTGACGCAGACGATAAAATGGAAACATTGTAGTATTCCGAGTAGAATTTTTCTCCTGCCATAAACCAACACAGGATGTTCCCACGTTTGCATGCGGGGAGACGAGTTTCTCTCGCCTATGTATCACACGGAACGCTTATTATACCTGATAATCCGAATTTACCGTTTTACGAGTGCGTTTAGCTTTCTATTTTAATTTTATTCAAAATTCCAGGTTTCGAAAAATGACTCAACTGGGCTTTGGGGAAAGTTTGGAATGCTGTTGAAATGTGAAATGCTTTAATTCTTTTATTCGCTGACGAGTTCATTTACAGTTAGTATTTTATCATCATCCTCATCATCATTGTTATTATTACCAGTTTAATTCTATTACTCCACAATTAAAAGAAAATTATGATTATTATAAGGTAAAGGAAATTAATTTTGATACACGTACCATTTGGGAACACTTTTATCTGTTTCACAAACATTCTTTCATTAATAAATGCAGTTAGATCGTATAATCACGAATCTAACCCCTGGAATGAAATAAGTAATTAACAAATAATTTTAAAGTTAGAATCATCTATAAACGATTGCAGTTGCATTTACAGACGATAAATGCTATATCAATCATCAGAGGATATGGTAAGTAGGACTTTAAGTCCTAGTAAACATCTACTTGAAAGTAATTCAAAAGACATCTAAATTACAATGCACGCAAGTGATAATTTTTGCGAATATTTGCTGCTTTATTGTAACTATTAAAGATTCATACCATGTGTTACGAGACTGAACTATCTCGAAATTGAATGTTTTTTTTTCTTTTTCTTTAAAAATTTTTTCCCTTCTCTCTTTTGTTTAGTAAATATCTCTACAGTGATTGTTTCTTTTATCATTATTTACTTATTTGTTTGCCTTACTAATCACTAAAACGTTTGCTAAAAACACTGCATATGCTAATTAGAACAGTAGTGTACACTGCCACAGCATTATCGTTCTGTTAATTACAAAATAGGGTATCTTTCCAGTATATTTTCAATTACCATCAAAGTAACCATGATCTTGAGTTAACAGCAGACATTGTGTTCCCAGTCAGACGGGAGTTAATCGTACTTTTAGAATTTTTTAATATAATTTATATGCAGCAATAGTGTGTATTTTACAATTCTAATGGTATAATTTATACAGCATAAAAAAGATGATTTTTATCAACGTCAATATCATTAGGATAATTAATTAAATATTTTTCTAATGCCATGCACACAAATCTAATAATCTTATGTTTCCTTAGTCACACATTTGCTACATTCACTTATTCCATTAATACAGTTTTTTTCCTTTGAATTTTTGCCGAGTGCAAAATTATTAAACCTTTGGTATTAAAAACATAATTAAAAAATCTGATGTGTACACCACATGACTTCCTTGTACGGAATATTGGATTATACGCATTTTTCTTCCTTTCATTTAAACTTATTGGATTGAATTAAATCTACTTCGCCGACAGCGCATAAAGCACAACAGAATAAAGGCATTCTTTAAAATTCACTCTATTTGTTTACCATAGCGACACTCTGGCGCTAGGTTCACTTAACAGTATTACATTTCGTTCATATTATAACTATGTCTATGTCTATGTCTTATCACTTAGTAAGAAGGAATCGACCATTAACGGCCTTTACCAATATATGATACTTAACTTTTAAATGCTTGAAGAATTGATTATCCAATTATATGGAAGTACTTGTACACATGCTGTGCTAGAACTCAGAGATTACCAGCGATGGAGGCTCCTGTGCCGCCGTCCGTAGAATAAGTAAACTTTGAACAAATGAGGTGCTCGTGTGGCGTCATCTATAAGTAGGGATCAAAAGCATTTTAGTTGACTGGAGCTTTGGTTGCGCCATCTCTTGCAGGATGAATTGTACGGCATTTTTAAAATTTCACAAAAACTATTCTTCTGATAAGCAATAATTGGTAAGTAAAATGATGAAAAACACAATTTGCAGTACATTGAAACGTTTCACAAGAGTAAAAACTATTTACACACAAAGTCTACCTGCTTTTTGACAGGAACAATAAAGAATTATATAATCGTTGCCACATGTTCTATTCAAATACTACAATAAAGCTAGAACGATGTATAAAAGAAATTAAGAAAACAAAACAAAAAAGAAACAGTTTTTCACAGACGATTGAGTACTTCTCATTCAATTAATTCGACAAGGCAGAAATACATAAAAAGTCAAAATATCTCTATTAAAAATTACGAAGTAAATCTTAAACACTTATTTCCTCAAAAAAATTCCAGAAAGGATTAAGCATGATTTCATTCGCAATAATAAATAAACGCGTTATCTTTGTTGTTGCGAAGCTAAGTTTCTCTAGATTGGCAACAAATCCACTATTCTGCTGTTTCAAATGTAAACAAACAATGGCCGCCATCAAAAACATTATTAGGCTTAGCGGCACTTAAACAACTTTAAAATTGTGGATAATTCTAAAAATATTGCCTACAGATTTACTAAAGGCATAAAAACCTTAACGGGAAGATAAGAACAACATAATTCAATCATTTTTAAAGCAAAAAATGTACAATTTACAAACATATAAAAGTAAAGAAACTGAGATCACTGCGCTGGGTAACAGAGCGGATATATATATATAAATATATTTATATACGTTTGGTATTTTGCAACCAAAATACAAGGTGCACATCTACATGTATTAGCGGTCCTATATACAAAATTTCAACGTTCTGAGGCTACTCGTTTTTGAGTTATGCGAGATACGTACGTACGTACATACGTTCGTACAGACGCCACGAAAAATTCTCTTCAGAATTCATTTTAAAGCAGTTTTATAATTTTTTTTGGAGGAAAAGAATCTTTTATTCTGTCCTTACGTACAGATATCAGGCAAAAACATCGTTAAATTTCATTCGATAACGGTCAAAATGGATATTTTCATTACAATACAGTACTTACTTTTTACTTCGTACAAGGAAGTAAAAAGCAAATATCTGTGATTAGATTGAATTTTTCTTCAGATTTTGATTTAAAAAAAGAACTGAAAAAAGTACGTTCGATTTTGTGCAGGGCAAACACATCATATTTTTCATTACGAAAATGGTTTATAATTTCTTATTAATAGATGTTACAGTTCAGAAAGACGAAGATTAGTAAGTTTATGCTTCCAAAATATTCCTTGGTAAATACATCACTTAAACAGACAAAAAAAAATAGCTGATAAACAGACAATAACTTAAATATTTTCACTTAATACCAATAACAAATTAAATAAGCCATTTTCTCTCTCTTTCCAGCATGCCTTCGTTGTGTAACGGGAAGCATACTCGGCGCGTATTCGATAGGTTCAGGTTTGTGTCCCAGGGAGGGCATTGCTCGTTTTTCATGTCTCCAGCTCCAAAAAATTAAAAAAGTCCTAATGTCTCTACAGTAGCGCCTAAACTAAAAGGTGGTGGATGATGATTCTTCACCACCAGTATTTAGTGATTGGGTCCCCTAATCCTCAGTCGCCCTTTAAAATGGGGAGTATTTCTTTCTCCTTTCTGCATGTCTTCGTGGTGTAATAAGTAGCATGCGCGGCGCTTATTCGAGAGGTCCAAGTTTGAGTCCCGGCGAAGGTATTGCTCATTTTTCATGTACTCCTGCTTCAAAATAACCTAAAGACTCTACAAACCAATGATGATTTCTGAAGCCATAATTAATACTTTATTGCCATTTTTCAGCAACACGATCTGAAATTTAATTCACCTTTTTAAATTTAACAGCGTTATTTAATTTTTTTATCAACTTCAGGTATAATTTTACAGAGTACTTGTTTAAATCTGATATTTTGTATCACATTTCTAATTAGAAATTCTAATAATTACTAATAATAGATTAAAATAATAATATAATAATATAATAACTTAAATAATTAAAGCTTTTTTTTACTGAATAAGTGCAGAAATAGCATTCCTTTATAATGAAGTAATTATCATAATAAATATTTTGTAAACTTTTAGTTCATTTATGATGTTTGTCGCTAACTCCAGAAGTTTGTTATTGATTTTGAAACTGCTTCCTAATAAGCTATCGAACACAAAACCATATAGTGGAGATTTTCTGTAATTTTTTAAAATTTGATATAGGTTTTTTTAAAAAAACAAATTATTTCATTTGAAACGAGTTTTCGCATATATCTTCTTTGATTAAAGAGCAAATTAAAAGTCACAGAATTTTAATGCTTGCCATATCAGAAAAAAATTCTTTTAAATAAATTTTGTATGAAATTTTTAACGAAACTTTCGATTTTTTGGCGAATTTTAAAATAAGGCTAAATTTTTCAATTATTTGTAGTCTAATTTCAACATAAAAAATATATCAGTTACAAAGTTTTGAAATTTTTACAAATTTTAAAACATATTCCTCACTTTCTTTTAAAACAAGAATGACAAAAAAGACAATTGAGAGATTTTTCGAAATAAATAAATAGAAGAAATGCTGAAGAATGAAGCAGCCTTAGGCATCGCTTCGAAATACGCTTTTAAAGTTTTATGAAATAGTATTTTTCTTTCATCCCAATAAACTCACTTCCCTTGCTGCAAAACCACCTGCAAACATTAAGCATACTAAAGAAACCTTTTGTCATTTTAAAAGTGATATTTCTCTCCCCACTTTTTTAAAAATAGATTTTGTATTTATAATTCATTTCATTCATTATTGATCTAAACTACAACAGTCTCTCACGATTAAATAGCATTTAAAATTATTTACAATGAAATCTGTCGCATCATTCTTAATTTCTTCTGCTTCATAAATTTATGTAATTTTTTTCTCCTTATTTCTATTTCTATTTTTCTATTATTTTTAGCCGAAGGAGGCAATTTGCACAGAAGGCCTATTAATTTCGTTTTGCTATTTTGCGTTGGTTCACTATAAACAGCGCTTCAAATTGTTGCCACCAAATATTACAGTCCTGCATTATATTTAAAGAAATTAAATAATGAAGAATCTGCAGTGTTTTTCAGTAACTCTTAAAAAAGCACTGAAAATAAATCAAAACTGTGCAACTTCATATAGAAAACGAAACAGACATAAGAAATATTATTTAATCACTTAATCAAACGTTTAACTTTGCGGTCCATATGGTATTCAAAAATTCTTCCAAAGTTTGGCTTTAATAATCCACAAATAATTTGCATGGAAAACCATGATTCTGAAGAAAACGAATGCTCTCTGAACCTACGGTTTTGAAGAATAACGTTTGAAGAGAATTTACGGTAGAAGTACGGAAGAATTTACGGTTTGAAGAGCAATACATTTTGAAGAGAACTTATGGTTCTGAAGACTATACTTGAGGTAGGCTGTTAAATTATATGACCATGGTACATTTTTATTAAAATAGACAAAGAATTCTGTAACGCGGCACGTAATTTGTAGAGTTAGAAATACCATTCATTAACTGCAGTATTGATTTAAAAGTTTATAAAAATTATAGGCTGTAAATGTTAAAATTAAATTTGTTTTGAATTCAATCAATAAAACAAACTTGTAAGGTTAAACTTAAATATCTCTCACTTGACTTC
Source organism: Stegodyphus dumicola (assembly GCF_044657685.1). Classification (NCBI taxonomy): domain Eukaryota; kingdom Metazoa; phylum Arthropoda; class Arachnida; order Araneae; family Eresidae; genus Stegodyphus; species Stegodyphus dumicola. Next base: position 165,096,066 of record NC_140771.1, on the reverse strand, counting down.
CATTTCACTAAGGACGACTTATCGTTCTCACATTGAATTAAAAGTCTAGAATTCTGAGAAATGCAAAATAAAACTAAACTTAAAAGCTCATTTGCATTACTACTCGTTGGCGGAACTAAATATGTAATGAAACTTTTCACCGCTTTTTACAAAGTCTGGAATTACAAAGTACTTAAATATGTACAACACAATAAATACTTTTAATGTATATCATTCCAGTTCTAAATAAATCGCGATTTCTAATCATACATCCCGAAAATTACCAGAAAACATTCACCAAGCCAACATTCCTATAGTCTAAGATACAATAACACGCCGAAAAAGTATTAATTTAGAAGTCAAACACCAAAAATCAGCGTTATTTAAAAATATAACTCTGATTTTTGTTGTTTGACTTCTAAATTAATTAATGTAGTCTGTTAATTTAAAGTAGGCCCTTCAAGGTCGTAGCAATCCTCCCCAAACTTATGATCGTAAGTGTATCGTCATCACTGCACGGATGAACAGAGAATTTTAGCAAATTAGAGAATTCGATGTTTTCCCGCACCAAATCATGGTTTTAAGAAAGTGCTTTGGTGAAACAGCGCCTTTGAAGTACCTATTCTAAGGTAACTCACTATAACGTGTGGGTGATGCATGAGAGAAGCACCTTACTTAGATCTCTGCCGAACTCTGTCTCATAATTTACACATTCGCTCGCTTTTAAAATCCCGCGTACATTTAATTTGCATTCTGGTAAGGCTTACCGAAGAAATAAAAATAACACGAGAGAATTAACAAAACATTACATGTTAATCAAAATAAATTTCACATACTATTAATTACATAAAATGCAGACTTTTTAAGAAATGCGTTTATTATTTTAAAAATGCTCAATATAATTAAAATTAAAAAAATAAAAGGCAGGAATCTAGAAATTGGTTGTTTACTAATCCAAATGGAAAATAAAGTCAAGATTGTACATTTCCTGCAAAGGACAGTACTTAGCGTATTTTTTATTCAAAGTAAATAATAAAAGACATGGTTGTGTAATGAAGCCTAGGATTTGTAGATTCAGCTAGTTTTTAAAGTTAAAGGGAAAGGGAACAACAACAACAAAAAAAAAAAACATATATATATATATATATAGTTATACAAAATATATAGTTTTGTTTATATAGTTATACAATATATATATATATATATATATATATAGTTATACAAAATATATAGTTTTGTTTATATATATATATATATAAACAAAACTTTCAAAAATGTTAAAAAAATTTATTTAAATTAAAAAAATATTAGTTTATGATATATTGCTACGATTACCAAAGCATTGCTTCAGTTAAGAAATTATTATCGCGCGGGATAAGCATATTAACCATTATTCAACCCGAAATTGGGAATGGTTGAAGAGTACTAATACCTCTAAGCTAACCCTGTCGCTACATAAATACTTGTTAATCTTTTAGAATCAAACAGCTTGCCTATTGTAATGCCCCATTAAAAACGTGCTACAGCATCAGCTTTCATACCACAATACTATGCTCCCATTGCTCCAAAGAAAAGATGGATTTAGCAGGACAAGGCCATTAGATGGGGCCCGGAATCGTAGGTAGGCCCTGTAAGCGATTAAAGATCACAAGGCCGCTGATTTGGCTACAATAAACTGCGTGCGAGGGAAGGATGGAATGATAACACATATAAAATCGAAAAAAAGAATGCAGGAAGCAGGGAACAAAAAGCTGCAACTGGAAGCACAATGACCGAGTAGGGAAGGTGGACCAAACAGCAGAAACATCCCGCTATTGAGATAGTGCATGTTCCAGCCACCCTTTCGGACGATTCTCCGGCATGGAATGAGTAGCTAATGCTACTGATGTCGTCGGGATGGTGTGTTTTTCACCCGCAGTTTTGTTTCGAGTTTAAAGTCCGAAAATTCTGTTCCTGATGCTGCGCTTAAATTCCGTGCTTAGAAGAAACCAGGTGAGTTATAAAAAATTAAATGTTTAAGTTTTTCAATTTCACGCCTTATGAGTGCCCTTTTTGAGTGTTTATACAATCATTACATGAGCCAATTAACAAAGTAATTAAAATAACATGCCATTTTAATAAATTTGCCTACGATGAATAATTTAGATGAAGTGATTTGTTCAATTTTATCATTACAAATTTTAAACAAAGTCAAAAAGTTTGCGGAGTATGAAACGGCAAATCTCCATTTCCCACCCTCCCCTTTTGAAACAAAAGCTGCTAAAAATCAATAAGAAAACATATCTTTCCATTGCATCAATAACTGTTTTTTCTTGCACGAGTACTAAAAACTTACATTAATGAAATTAAAAGTAAGTACAATATCGCGTATAATTTTCTGAAGATTGAAAAATCATATCGCGAATACTTTTTAAGTTTTATTTAATGCTTTTTAAATTTTAATTTAAAAAATAAATCAAAACAGTTCAACAATATGGAATTAAAATATATAATTTTATATATTATATATATATATATATATATATATTCCTTTACGAAAGCACCGTTAGAAAGGAACTCTTGTAATGTTCTTTCATAGAAGAAAATACATTTTCTTTCCCTAAATTTAAGAAAAAATTTTCAAATTTACATTAATAGCTTTATAAATGAAAATTTCCCAAGATATTCACTTACCAGATGATTTTCGCCATCATCGTTAATCATTATTTTAAAGGCTAACATCATTCACAGTTCAAGATGATGTTTCACGTTCTGTAGATGCGATCAGCTCAGAAAACATAGATATAGGGTTGGGTTGGGTTATTCAATTATGGCAAGCACACGAGGGCTATCTGCCTAGAGGGAGGGATGCCTTCGTGGAGGACTTTTTAAGGGAAACTGGCTCGTATACACGTTACACATGGGGAAAACCACAAAAACGCCCATGCAGTCAGCCCGTTTGCGGGATTCGAACCTCAGACCGAACTACCAGTGTTCAGCGTCTTTACCGCTCGGCCGCTGGTGGGCCATAGATATAGGTGATGTTCAGTTTGATTACTATTGCCTCGAAAATGTGTTATTGCTTTTAGTTTCAATAAAATCGTCCTCGGCATTACTATACGTTGTTGCCAATCAAAAATACGTAAAAACATATTATTTATCGTCGATATTATAAAAGTGAGTTACGTCTTACAGTATTATATTAATAATTTAAAATCCTATTCATTTTATATGAATTTCCTGACAACATCCTGCAGTAACTGTTATTTTACATTGTGAATATCCCAAGCAAAATGATTTTCTAATATCCCATAGTAAGTCGATTGAAAAATTTCTAATTCTACTACTTTAGTACATTGTGATTTGCGTCAAAAATAAAATCTAATGATTATAAATAAGTTTTACGGGAGAATAAGTTAAATATAAACTTTTTTCCCATTTTTATTTTAACTTTTTTAATAGTTTGGTAGTTTCCGGTTTATACTAATTTACGTTTTAGTAAAGATTTAACTGATTTAACTGATGAGTAGAAAGGCTGCATATTATTTTTGTTTAAGAAGAGAATCGAAATGTTTCTATTCTTTGTTTCTATTTTTATTTTTAATTTAAATTTATCAAAACGTTTAATAGCAAACTCTTTTTGCAGTATTCTGAATTTTCTGAAATTCTGAATTTCTGAGTATTCTGAAATTTATATTCTTGGGATATATTTACTAGAAATATTCTGTAACATATTTACTCGAAAGTATTATTTTTATTATATATGACTTTTTAATGCCTGTAATAAATATAAATTCTTAATTTGAAATTTAATAACTTTTACGTTAAGTTTACTTTTTAATTCTAATGTACTGTTATAAAGAATCGTTTTTTCCTTTCTTTTTTCAATGAGTCTTTTGTCTAAAAAGCATATTTAGGAAACAAGAGAAGAAACTGTCTTGCTGCCATTTTTTAACAAACAGCAAAGTTCTTGATACACTTGAAAACTGAAAATTTTGAAAAATCCCAACTCTTTAACTGATTATCTCGTTGACTGTATCTGATTTCTGACTCTACAAATAAGCATCATTCAAAGGGAATACCTGTACTTCGTGTAATCATTGACTAAATTAAATCATTTTGACTAAATATAAAATTAAATAATAATAATAATAAATCTGAAAAGTTTGAGATTTTAGCGGTCGCCCGAAAGGATGTGTTAAGGTTTTTACACTGTCGCTGAGCTCGCAGTCTACCACTCTGCTATTACACTCACTCCTGCTAATCCCCTTTTTTTTTTAGCCCAAAGCGGCGTTAGCTCAGAAGGGCTTAGCCTCGAATCATTATAAACGGAAGTATTACTTTTCAAATTGTTGTCACCAAATATTCTCGCCGTGTATTACATTTAAAGAAGTTAAATAATGAAGATTATGTATGAATGTATGTATGTTTCTCGTAATGTGGGAAAAAAAAAAAAAAAAAAAAAAAAAAAAAAAAAGAAAGATACCTAGAGCCACCAAATTTTGAACAACGAAATCCTTCATCCGAATATGGACACCTGGAGCTCGAATCTCGAATTTGTTTTATTTTACATTTTTTAAACTTTGACGAATTTTGGATTAAAAAACTCAACCATTTGAAAGCCAGGATAGGCAGCACAATGCACTGAAATTTTTTTTTTATCTCCAGCGCTCGAGACTTATCGGAAATTCTTTCTGTTGAAAAATATTTTTAACGTAAAGGGATATAAGCGAAATGCTCTCGAAACGTAGATTTATGTGTAAATCGTCGAAAAAAAAAAAAAAAAAAAAAAAAAAAAACCTTTGGCCTAATATAAAATCTGGAAACTTTCAGATTTTTTTTTTTTTTCTTTTTAGCTTTAAGTATCATTTTCTTCGCACTTATGCCATATAGAATTCAACTGCAAAATTACAAAAATTTTAAAAGCAGCATAGCAGTGTGTGTTTTGCAATACACGTTTTTTTTTCAGTCATTTCTCAGTTCATCATCATATAAATGCTCAGTTTTCTCATTATTAACATTTTGTGGATTTACTTTATTTATTTATTAAATATCAAGTTTTTGACGCTTACGCCACATAAAATAGATTCAACAGCAATATTTAGAAACAGCATGTATTTAGATTTTCCGATAGACAATTCTCGCTCGCTGAAGATAAAAATGTTTTTATTACGCACAGTGTTGCCACTGCTCGCTTCGAAATCGTTGAGTTTCTTAATAAAAAATTCGTTAAAGTTTAAAAAATATAAAATAGATAATAAAACAATTTCGAAGTTCAAAATTCTGGCTTCCAGGTGCCCAGCCTCTAGGTACCGTTGTTTTTTCACAAAGCGAGAACAATAGATACATTCATGTAGATTCTTCATTATTTAATTTCTTTAAATATAACACAGTAAAATATTTGGTGGCAACAATTTGAAAAGTGGTTCGCCGTTTATAGTGATTCGACGCAAAATGTCGTTTCGAGACTAATATCCCATTCGGGATTAACGTCCTTTTTGAGCTAAAAAGTCTGTAAGGTTCAAGTTTTAAAAGGCGCCCAAAAGAACTTTTATAAAATTTGAAATTGTTATCAGTAGATGTAACCCAGGTGGAATAGCGAAACGTTTTATAGGATACTAAATGAATGTGTATTTAAATGGACTGGGGAACATTATATATCTTCTGCATATTTGAAAAGTGAAAAAAATATAATATAATTCTACAAAAATATTTATTGTCTAATTAGCTATGTTATGCATTAATTGCATTTTTATGTAAATTAATCCGATAAAAAAGTTTAAAAAATTTCGTATGAACTGCATTTATAGCCTTTTAAATAACTTAGATTTTATTTTAGAAATCAAAAAACAAAAGTCAGCGTTATATTTGCAAATTTCCCAGAACTAGTTTCGAAGTCATATAAACCGAACCATCTTCCTCAGCTGCCAAAGTGCAAATGAAATATAACGCTGATTTTTGTTGTTTGACTTCTAAAATAATCGTTGTTCGGAATTTCATTTTAACCTAAACTTAGTTTTTATTCAATTAGCGCACAGATAAGATCTGAAAGGTAAAAACTTAAAGCTTTCAGATTTTATATGACGCCCAAAGAGTTATTTTTTAAAGCTTTGTGTGTTACCCTTTTTTATTAATTACCATGTTCCTCACACCTAAACCACATAAAATTCAATTCAACAGCAATATCACAAAATATTTTAAAAGAGCGTATCTTTAGAATTTCCGATAGACAGTCTCGTGCGTTGGAGATAAAAGTGTTTTTTTCGGTATGGTGTTGCCATTGCTCACTTTGAAATCATTGAGTCTGTTAATAAAACATTCTTTAAAGTTTTATAAGATCTGAAATAGGTAATAAAACGAATTCGAAATTCGGTATTCGGACTTCAAGGTGCAAAAATTCCGGATGAATGATTCTGTTAATCAAAATTTAACTGCTCTCGGTACCTGGAGCCATCAATTGCGATTTTTGTGCAAAAATCGCTTTGTGATTTTTTTGCGACCCAATGCCACATCAAATTTTTCATAATGCGGAAAAAATTCATACATTCATGCAAATTCTTTATCATTTAATTTCTTTAAATATAATACACGGCGGTAATATTTGGTGGCAACGATTTAAAAAGATATTCGCCGTTTATAGTTAAACGCCAGAAAATACCGTTTAGAGACTAAAAGGCCCTTCTGGATTACCGCCTTCCTGGGAAAATAAATACCTTACCTTTTGCCTAATGAAAAGAAAATCGAATGGAAACTGAAATCACATAATATCATGTTTCAATTAACAGCTTCTTTGGATTAAAGGGCGACAATAAGAAATGGTAGAATAGAATTAAAATTACAAATTTCATAGTAGGCGTGTTACAGGATGTTTTATTCCACTCAAGACGTAAAATAATGTGCTACAAAATAACATTAAGAAATACAGCTAACATTGCTTTTTAAATTAGGCGTCGTAAAGCAACATTCTCTTCCTTTATCCCATGCAACGATCCGCTTTGCCGCCTTTCACAAAAAGAAGAATGCGTTAACCTTAAGAAAAAGAGATATAAAAGCCATAAAAATGCACTTTTAAATCATTTCAATCTTTATAATACTTTTAATAATGTATTTAGTTTCTACTAATATAACTATTTGAAAAAAATTTAATTTTAACGTAGCCAATTGATAAATTTACCAACATCTGAAGCATTGATTTCGGGGACCATCAGACACAAGTCCGTCTTCTTCAGGAGCAAAAAAGGAAAGGGACTTGTGTCTTCTTGATGAGTTTCATCTAAAATTTACTCCAAAAATTTATCTGTTTTGCCTAATTTTAAATTTTACATTAACGTGTTTATCTTTCAGTTTGATTTATAACAATGCTATAATTAGAAGAAGGTATTTCCAATGTCATACATTAACTAACCTCGACACAGAATCGTTTGCAGTTATACTTGAAATATGAATCAGCTTCATTTTTCGGGCGTAAGAAATATTTATAGGGAAGGCTTTCCCATAATTTTTGGGGAATATTCCGTTACCAGGACATTTATCTTTGATGTGACGTCGCAAGATCTGTCACTGCAAATGCGCAAGATCTGGAATATAAAAATTTGAATTTCTGCACGATTTGGCAAATAGACAGTTTCTCAGCGAAGTCTGAGTGATTAAGTAATAAACTTTCGATTTTAGATAAATTTAGTTCTAAAATTTGTAGTTATGCTGTGTATAATTCAGACGAGGACTGTGTAGAAGGCACTGTGTATAAGCCATTCAACCAAAACTTGTAGATGCACTGGGAATAATCAAATATATACTGCAAAGTTTGTCAAACTGTAGTACAACATAATAAGTCATAAACTTGTATATGCACTGGGAATAATCAAATATATACTGCAAAATTTGTCATACTGTAGTACAACATAATAAGTCATATAACTTTAGTTTGTCCTTAAAGTATCCTGCTCCCTATTTAAGAACTTTTTTTTTTTTTTTTTTTTAATGTTAGAAACTCTTTAGCAAAGTCAGTTTACTTTGGCTACATCGCATTACGTCACATTACTATGTAGTTATCTCTAATATCTTCCACGCGATTTCGCAAACAGTCACTTCTCCCCAAGAGAGCTGTTCCGTTGTTCCGTAAAGCATAAGATCATGAATTTATCTCTCAAATTTGATCAATTTATAACCGCTGAACAAATAAAGAGATTTCAAAGCAATAAACGTGATTTTAGAAATTTAAATATTTATTTTAGGCTTTAAGAGTTCTTTTTGTTTGCAATTAATAGTTTTAACTTTCAGTAAATGCAGTTGATAATCCCGAACACTCATAGTATTACGCTCTATAAAAAGGATGTTTTGCGTGACGCCGTATAGTATTACGAATTTTGGGACAGAACCCTTTGGTTTACTTTTTCACACGTGTGCAGTTTTTTGGGTGTTTCTTATGGATCCAACATTGCTGAATCCAATATATGGCATTTATTTTATAATACCATCTATCAGTTTCAGGAACACTTTGATTCTACATGAATTCATAGCAATAAATGTTTTTAACCCTCTCACTTTTTTCTTCAGTTTTACCAAACATTTTATTAAAGCATTTGAGGTTAATACATTTTTTTAATCTACTAAGTCTTCACGCTAACCAAGGTGTAGTCAGAATAGGAGCTAGAGGGCGAAAATAATCTCAGATTATGAAAAACAAATCAAGCTTGAACTCGAATACACCCACTTGCGGTAGAATGGAAAGAAAGCTGTATGATTAGTAGCCAAGACTTTAAGAGTTTGAATACCGCCGAAATGGTTTTCCATGTGAGCGTTTTCGTGGTTTCTCTTTGCGTAATAAGCCAATTTCCTTTGGGAAATCTTCCACTAAGACATACCTTTTCTCAAGCAGTTAGCCCTAACGTGAATTATCATAAATGAGTAAATAGACAATGGACTCAAATACATATATATTGTTGAAGTTTGAGGAATATAGAGACAGATTTCTTTCCTGTTAATTTAGTCTTTTATTTATACTACAATAATTTTTTTTCTGCCTGTGCTAAATCTTTGCAGGAACTTCCTATATACTTCACTTCTTCCCTTTTGAACTAGATTTTGATGTACATTCAACATATATAACCTATTCATGTATCACTGTTGAGATGAAATTCTTATTCTACGCAAACTCTAAACGAGAACTCTATAATACTCTTATTACAGGCTGAGACAAATAAAAGCATGACATGTTTGTTTCTGGGAAAAAGAGAAGCACAGGTTTTCCAAACTTAGCTGTCGGCATTTTATCGATCTCTACTTTCTTACTTCTTCAGAAACCATGTCAGTGTCTTATCTAAAAATTCTTCATTATTAATCACAAGCAAAAGTTTCCAAATCTTAAGTATCACGAAACCAGTACACTTTTTTTACTCAACTTTTCGACTGGTATCTCGTAACATAACATTAGAATACAGTAACAGTAAAGAAATTGCTGATAAATTGCCGTTGGAATATCTTTTCCTCAGTGATGATATTAAATAATTTAATTGAGAAATTATCAGAAATTTTTAGAGGATTGTCAGTTGTAAAATATGAGCGATGTTGCTACACTTTACAGAGTTTAGTGTTTTCAATACTACGCCAATGTAATCATCGCAGAGACAAAAAAAGTTTAAAAAAAAGTTTTCATAACAACCATCTGCTTGTTGATAATGATGATGGCAAAAATACACATTTAAAACATCAGGCAACTGATGTAATACACTCAGAAAAAAATAAACTTATTCCCTGTTATATTCAGTTTTATTAACTGTTAACTTCAAAAAGGGATTTGAGCTTGGGCTACATTCAGTTAACGTCTAAATGTCTCTGAACTCCGTTATAGGTTTTCCATCCATATTAGTTTTAACTCCATATTTCATGTGAAAGGTGAAATAAGATCAATAATGAAATTGCGATCTGAAAATTTCTGGTTACAGGTTGATAGATTAAAGAAACGTTTATCGATTAAAGTTGATTCCAGTTTCGTACCTAAAACAGCTTTAGGCTAAACGATGATGATTGACGTATTAGTATAAGAATTGCTCTAAAACTTTAGAATCTGTTTTATTTAAAATGAGCATAGACAAATGTTAGAAATAAAGACAATGCTTAAAATAACATTATTCCGTCATAAATGAACGATTCATAGAGATTTCTAAATTTACTTAATGTTATACAGTGGATTTTAGAATCACAAACGCCTCATTTAACCAACAGTTCGATTCACAAACAAATTATCTGGGCAAAGAATATCTTGAATGATGAACGAATGTCGCGTTACAAATATTCACGTCGACAACATATGATTTTCAAAGAAGTTTTTAGGTAATTCACGCCATATAATTAACACTCAGAGATTTCTGGAAGCATCATTAATTTAACAACTCTCATTAACAAAGCCTGTCAGCGAGTGACTTACAAGATTATGAACTCGGAGAAAATTATGACCAGGTCGGAGTGCAGACAGATAGTTTCAGAGCTTTGATATTTAAAACATTTTCTGTTATATATGATAATATGCGTGGAGGTAAAACCATGGTCTTCGAAGTTAACATTGACGTTCCTAGATGGTCTTAAAAATGAGCTCAATAAGAAAGAACTACAACAACTTCAGAAGAAGCAACAAAAAGCGATTGTGGAGAAAATATTTTCGAAGAAAAAGGAAGAAAGAAGAGGTGATTTCATTCTTTAATTCCCGAAATTTATGTAAAATGAGGAAAGATGCAAAGGGTTGATGTAACGATAGCACTTTAATAAAGCAATAGCAAGGTACAGTATAAGCCACTTCAGTGACGATATCATGTCTCACCTGGGAAAATTTTAAAAAGTAGAAAATAGCAAATAACACGAGACAAATTCTGAAGAAAACGGAAGTTAAATGGGTCTCAAGCAAGGTCGAGTATTGTTAAGAGATAATAAAAAGTTAAAAGAAGATGCCTTTAATGGAAATTACCTGTTATCTGATGTTTTTATGAAGGGATAACAATCATCGAAATAATGACACCTTTCTCATTATTTTCCACTTATGTTATCCTCTCTCTTTCCTATGGATACAGCAAAATTAAATTAAGGTCTTGTTCTGCTTAATTTTTAATTTTTTTTATCTTTCTTCGTTTTATATTTAATGACTTCCATAGATATAATGTTTTGAACTTGTGCTCAACTGCATAGTTTAAATAAGCATTCATCCAGGAACAAATTATTCCATTTTATATTAATTCCTATATGAAAAAATGTTTCGATTTACTAACTTTTCCGTTGATGAACGGCTTGCAGGAACGATTTAAATTCATGAGTTTCACTGTGCTGTCGCATAAGTGACTGCACTCTTCCGCATTAAAGTTGTACGGATACTATTATTTTGCACTAGCGGAAGTACCCGATGCCAGTTAAGTTAGATTAAGAGTAATATATCTAATAACAGAGACAACGATCCTTCTCTAATAACGATGCAAAAAACAAGATTCATAGTCAAACATTTTTCAGTCTTATACGATATGGACCCACATAAAAAATTTCGACAGAAAAATTCTCTCTCATTAATTCTCTCTCATTATATCAACAACAGTGGCATGCAGGTTTTAATGATTTTCGTCTTTCTAATGAAATGGTCGTAAAAGCTCAAGTTCCATCCAATATTTCACCTATATTCAATTTTAGTCGATTAAATGTGGCAAAAAATTGATCATAATTGATCAGAAATCAATAAAGCGAACAAACAAACACTCAAACAGACCGTCTTCTTTATATATATAGATTTTGTATAAGTTACAAATTTTTGATTAACAAACTCTACGATTTGAAAACGAGCAGTAGCAACACTTTTGGAAATAAATATTTTTATATCCAACTCGCAAGATTGTTGCCACTCGGAAAAATGAGTCCGAAAATTAGCATTTTCAGGTTTTTTAGTTAATATCTCGGCTAATTAAAGTCGTACGAAGATGGGAACAGTCTAAATGGCTTCCCACGAATTCTTGCAATGGGGAATAATGTATTTATCTGAGAAAAATAAGGTAAAGATTTGCTATGTGTTTGATTTTAAGAAAATTATTGTATATAAGATAAATGAATGTATGATAATTATTGCATAGAAAGCATCTACTGGGATACACAGTAATCCTCATGTGTGAAACATCAAAATAATAAATGCATGTAAATGAAAATAATAAAAAGTGCACATTTTTGGTTTATAATGTCGACAATATATTTTTTGTCAGTATTATTGAAAACATGTATGAGGAATTTCTATGACGTTCTATCAAGGAATGTAAATACTGAAAATATTAGTGAATCTGAAACATTAAAAGAAAACTGAAATATAAAATTTAACTAAATATATGTATGTGTATAAATATTCTAAAAATAGTAAATTATTAGTTAAATTTATTTATTATTTATTGTGAATTTTCATTGTAAAATTTTATTTAATTTAAAACTTAGAAATTTTTTATTAACAAACATTTGAAAGCGAGCAGTGGCAATACTTCTCGAAATAAAGCATATTTTTATCTCCAGCGTGCAAGACTGTTGCCACTCGGTAAAATGAGAGCTAAAATTAGCGTTTTAAGCGTTTTCAATTAATATCTCTGATTTTAGCTTACTTTTTTTGGAAAAAGTGAATGTCGACCTTTTCCAGGACACAGGAAAGAATTGCAGAAAGTTTGGTGACGATAGTTGTAGTAATGACTGAGTTATCAACGAACAAACACACATACATTTTTCTTAATATATATAGATTAACCAGTTATTTATAATTTCAATCTGTACTATCACTTCTCTATTCCGTTTCCTTACCAGAATGCAAATCAGTTTGAAAGTGCTTAAGCTGAAATTTTTGGATAGTTAGACAGAGTGTATTTCTGTCTCTTGAATCAAATTACTAGGTCCCGCCAGATCTGATAAGACTGAAATTATTCGGCTGTGCGTTATAGCTGTCCTCATTTAAATTGTACGTCGGTGAGAAGTTCTGAGTCAACTTATATTTAATTTAAATTGTGTAGTCTTTGACAACTAGTTTAAGTTTTAAATTCAATTTAACTGTTACGTAAGTTACACCGTCAAAAGTCATTATTGATCTTGTCAAGCACGAGAAGAACGTTCTAAGTTCATGTTCGCATTTCTAAAAGAGTTTACTTTAACCTTCTTAAGTCTCTGTCGTTAACTTCAGACACAGCGATAATTCACTGCAAGTCTGTTAGGAGTTTAATACTAATTAAATACTAATTAAGATTAAATATTTAGTACTAGTTTATGCTATCAAAGCAAGTCAAAGTCTATAAAATCGAGTCCTGATTTTACTGTTTTAAAATGTTAGACCATGGGCTATAGGGGGGAATTTTTCCTTAGGTGGAAATTTCATGTTAGATTAGGGGTTCTAGAGGAGAATTTACTCTCAGAACGCAAAAGGTTTTACCCGGCCTTTTTACTTTTTTCCTCAGGTGAGAATTTCATAATTTCAAGGGGCCAATGTGGTCAGCCTTTTAATTACCTCTTAAGGATTTAGTTTACTTTATGAATATAAAAAACTACTTTCATTCAAATTTTGTATTGACTTTCCATCCTTTTCTTATTTAATTAAAAATACATTAATAATAATCTAAATTGAAATAAATGTATATGTGTTTCTCGAAGTTTGGAAAGGGGGAAGGAATGATGTTCTAACAATGATGAAAGAGGTCCATTGAGCAAGAAAGGCCGAAAACCTTTCTGTTAGTTGCACAAGTCGAAAAAATAGCTAGAAATTACAAGTTAAAAAATCATATACAAAATCTGAAACTGCGGAAGCTTATCACTGGATGCCTTGCCTTAATTCGTTTTTTAACGCGTCGTCGAAAAGCGGAGGTGAAGCTATAATAAAATGTTTAGGAAGAGTGGCATTCCAAATACAATGGGCAGTACATAATATATTATGATGATTTTTTTATTTCCAGTTCTTATTTCATCATAATATACTAAAAAGCCCGGCGGTCATATGAAATGACCGCTGTTTTAGATATTATAAATTATAATTAAAATAATTTGTGCAAAGGTGTCTGCTAATTCAAACTGAATTACCCAGGGCAGGCGGCGAGAACGCCCCTTTGCTTATTGCCCCACGGGGTTTCCCCCTTCTACTTGCTTAATTGCTTAAAGTAGAGTGCAATGAAGGAAATCATTGGCGGTACATTTCTTAAGAGCGACCGCTAGCTCAATCAATAAAGGTGATTTAAATAATAAAATGTTAATTCACGTGTCAAAGATCTCTTTGTACATAGCATTTCTTGTGTAGATCTTTCCATCCAAGGCGAGTTTAAAAATCAATTATTTTAATTTTACGTCCGTTCTTTCACAAACTCTTGAACAAGCAACATAAAGTTGACCGTGTTCAAATGCAGGCTCAGGTAAAAAAATGCCAACACGCTTGAGCGTTTGGCCCTGAGACTTAGTGATGGTCATACCAAAGGCAAGTTTTACAGGAAATTGTCTACGTCTCAACTGAAACGGCAACCCTGTGCCGTGGCAACTTCATCCCATTGGCTAATACATTTACGCAAGCAACCAATAAAGTATCAACGACAAACAGACACTTAAGCCGCATATATACGAGGGTTGGAGCAAAAGTCATGGCAATTATTTTTTTCTTGTAGATATGTGAACGGATCACAAAACATATATGTGTCGTGTGGAAGTTCTGCAGGCATAGTGTGTATGCAGAACAGATGGCTTTGTGATAGCGAGGGCTCTGAAATCAGTCAGTTGGTGACTGCCGTGCGAGATGGTGGTAACACTTGTTGAGCAGCGCGCTTACATCAAAATAGCCGTTCTATGAGGAAAAAATGCAATGGAATGTCACAGTAAATTAGTAGAAGCCCTTGGGAATAATGCCCTACCATATTGTACAGTAGCACGGTGGGTAGGAACGTTTCAACAAGGACGTGTGTCAACCAGTGGTGAGCAACGTTCGGGACGACCGGTGAGTGTGCGGACCGAATTGGCACGTGCCGCCATCGAGCACCTCATGGATGAAAACAGACGATGGGTATTACTAGAGAGGGTAAGTGGCATCGAGAAAAGCACTGTCCACAGGATATGGCGTAATGAGCTAGCGTCATAATCCTTCCCCAGTCAAATTGATGGTGATCGTCGCGTATGGCGTCAGGGGTGTCATTGTTTGCCACTTTGTTCCTCATGGCAAAACAGTGACCGCACAGTACTACAGGGACTTCCTGGTGCGACAGGTACGACGTGGCGTTCGGGATAAACGTCCGGATCTTGTGGACAGTGCAATAATTCTGCACGACAATGCAAGACCACATAAAGCAGAGTGTGTACGGCAGCTACTCCGACGTTGGGGATGGGAAGAATTGGAGCACCCATCGTGCTCTCCTGACCTTTCGCCCAGTGACTTTGATCTCATTCCCAAGATTAAGGAATCAATACGTGGTAGGCGGTTTGCAACACGAAAAGACATTGGTAATGATGGGCGCCAACAGATGACCCGATTCACACATGGTGCGGCAAATGCTGAAGCTGATGGTATTCAGCGCCTCCCACATCGTTGGCAGCGTGTGGTGACAGTAGCAGGGAACTACACTGAGGGTCTTTAGGCCCAGGTTTGTCATGTCAGCTTTATGTGTATTGTGTTATCATTCTTTTGCGCGGTGAAGGCTATATTGCCCTGTATACTACTGTAATAAATTCGTGTGTTACGATATTTCAGTGGTATTCATTGTCCACACATGTAGTTAAGACCTTGTTCTTTCGTCTGTATATGTCACATTTTTCAACCGGACTGGTATCCTCAAGAAAAGAAATGGTTGCCATGACTTTTGCCCCAACCTATGTATATGGGGTGAAGTAACATGATCTCCTCCGAAACGGCTGGCTCACGGGCTTAGCGAAGAACACCGTTGGATTCCGCAAGTCCGTGGCATGCCAATTTGACCTTTCGCGTCTTCGTGGGACTTTAATGAGCCGAGATATTAATTAAAAACTAATTTTCCTATGTTTTCCCGACATTTTTCATTTTTTTTCTTGGGTTTTCCCTATTAGAGGGATTTGGCTACGTGCCAAATTTTTTTTTCTCGGATATCTACGGAACGGTGCCGAGTTGTAATTCGAGACGCGTATCCTCGGATTCCAAAAAATTCATCCGAATCCATCGATACTCTTCTTATCTTCGTACAACATTAATCGGCCGAGATATTAATTAAAAACTGAGGATAGGTTCATTTTTACGTTCATTTTTTCGAGTGGCAACAATAAACTATCGGCGACAAACACTTAAGCCGCTTATATATATATATGAAGATTATGATGAAACAAAAATTGCAATTGAATAACTGGGATCCCTATTGACAAAATGGGAAATAATAAGGATGAAATTTCATAGTCAGGCAAACATGAATATAGTATACAATAAAATTTCGAAGTTTATTTTTGTTTTCTAAAGTAAAGAATTTTTTGTTTGATTTCCGAAACAAAGAATTATTTTTTGATTTTTCTGGACAATATAACGGTTATATTCCGTTCGCTTAGTTTATGATAAATATACCTTTTCTTAATCTAATAATTTGGTTTTATGAAATTATTTTGATAGTAATAATTAGAGTAGTAGTCACCTACATAATCTCTTAGTGTGTGTCTAAATTTCTATTTTGATGGACGCGCTTTTGATTTTGGTTTTGTAATTTTTTTAAATCCTTCTCTATTTTTGTTGAGTGTTTCTACATACTAATGAGTAACATTGCATTAACAACTACTGCTGCGAGGAGGGGGGTGGAGCATAATCAAAGTACTCAGATTTAAAATCACACAAACATTGAAATGTCGCATTTTCTAGGCTAATTTAAATGGAGGTTAGATTGCAATTCGGGCTCATAGATCAATTTATACGAAAGCATGTACAATAATTATTTGAAAAATAGCTATGCATCTTTTTTCTTCTCTGACTGCTTTAGCACGAAGCTTGCAACAAACATTGCATGGCAAATTTCTGTTCTTCCTTGCCACGAAATTCGCATAATTAAAACAACAACACTTTTTGTTAGGTGCTAATAAAGTTAACATAATGTAAAATTTCCGACATTTTTAATTATCTTAATGAAAAAAAAAATAAATACATGCAGGATCATAATACACAAGTGTTTCCCCCACTCTACAACGAAGTGACAAAAGTCATGGGATACCTCCTAATATTTTGTCGGTCCTCCTTTTGCCCGGCGAAGTGCAGCAACTCGACGTGGCATGGACTCAACAAGTCGTTGGAAGTCCCCTGCAGGAATATTGAGCCATGCTGCCTCTATAGACGTCCATAATTGTGAAAGTGTTGACGGTGCAGGGTTTTGGGCACGAACTGACCTCTCGATGATGTCCCATAAATATTCGATGGGATTCATGTCGGGCGATCTAGGCGGCCAGATCATTCGCTGGAATTGTCCAGAAAGTTCTTCTAACCAATCGCGAACAATTGTGGCCCGGTGACATGGCGCATTGTCATCCATAAAAATCCCATCGTTATTTGAGTACGGGAAGTCCGTGAATGGCTGTAAGTGATCTCCAAGTAGCTGAAGGTATCCATTTCCAGTCAATGAGCGGTTCAGTTGCACCAGAGGACCGAGTCCATGCCATGTAAAAACAGCCCAGACCATTATGGAACCACCGCTAGCTTGAACAGTGCCTTGTTGACAACTTGGGTCCATGGCTTCGTGGGGTCTGTGCCACACTCGAACCCTACCATCAGCTCTTACCAACTGAAATCGTGACTCATCTGACCAAGCCACGGTTTTCCATTCGTTTTGGGATCAACCGATATGCTCACGAGCCCACGAGAGTCGCTGCAGGCGATGTCGTGCTGTCAGTAAAGGAACTCGGCCTTCTGCTGGCATAGCCCAAGGAAGACAAATTTCGCCGCACTGTCCTATCGGACACGTCCCTCGTACGTCCCACATTGATTTCTGCGGTTATTTGACGCAGTGCTGCTTGTTTGTGAACATTGACAACTCTACGCAGACGTCGCTGGTCTCGTCGTTAAGTGCAGGTGGTCGGCCACTGCGCTGTCCATGGTGGGATGTTATGCCTGAAATTAGATACTCTCGGCACACTTTTGACACTGTGGATCTTGGAATGTTGAATTCCATAACGATATCCGAAATGGAATGACCCATGCGTCTAGCTCCAACTACCATTCCGCGTTCAAAGTCTGTTAATTCTCGTCGTGCGGCCATAATCACGTCAAAGCCTCTTCACATGAATAACTTGAACACAAATGGAAGCTCTGCCAAAGCACTTCGCATTTATACATTTTCTACGCGATACTACTGCCATCTGTATATTTGCATATTGCTATCCCATTACTTTTGTCACTTCAGTGTAAATATGTACAGTGTACGCAAAAGTTCTTACCCGGCCTTTTTACAATTGTTCGTCGTAGATATAAAATTCCACATCCAAAAATGTCTTAAATGACAGAAATATTCATTCTTTCCTAATTTTTAGTTAAAAAAATAGTTTTTTTTTTTTTTTTTTCAAATTAAGAAATATAACATTTTGTATGTTCTCCCGATCCCTGTATATATTTAGAGCTTTGTTTTCATTATAAAATATAAAACAGAAAAGAGTGACTCTCGAAAGACAAAAAGTTCATTGATCTACGAGTACAAATCTACACATTCAGTTGTAGATTTATAGATCATATTCAGGGGTCGCCTACAAATTGAAGAGAAAATATTTAAAGGAAACTAAAAATAAAAGATCAATTTTGGATCAATTTAGCAATGCACCTTTTTTGTAAATTATCATAAAATATTGATAAGTATAAATTTTCCGAGAAATAGATCTTATTCACAGAATCTAATAGAATTAACTTTCTATAAGACACAGGAAGGCTTTGGTACACAAACCATTCGCAACATTATTTCCATCATTTCTAATTTAAAGAATATTTAAAATATTATTAGTGGCTTATGATGCTAAGGTAATAAAACTTTACGTGAATATAAATAACGTATTTTTAGGGCATGAAAACTCGCAAATTTCTTGTAAGAAAATTCCTTCGGGATACCATTTGTAATAAATGCCATTATAAATTAATGAATGTTACATGCTAGTAGATTACAAAAGAATGTCACTAAACGGCATTTAAGGGGAAAAAATCAACCTCTAATTAATTTATTAATCTGACCCTAAAAAAAAAAAAAAAAAAAAAAAAAAAAAAAAAGTGGAAAATGAAACCAAATATCCCAAATTTTGAAATTAGATAGCTCGCTCAATTTTTGTTGCGAGTTTTAAGTTGATGTCATTTTTGTTTTTGAATCATTCTTTTTGCTTCTTTGTACGAAGTAAAAAGGAAGTATTGTAATCGCGAAAAGATTCAGGCAGCATATTTCAACGAAAATATCCATTTTGACCGCTATCGAATGCATTTTAACGATGTTTTTGAGTGATATCTGTACGTAAGGACAGAATAAAAGACTCGTTTCCTCCAAAAAAAATTATAAAACTGCTTTAAAATGAATTCTGAAGAGAATTTTTCGTGGCGTCTATACGAACGTATGTACGTATCTCACATAACTCATAAACGAGTAGCCTCAAAACGTTGAAGTTTTGTATATAGGACTGCTATAACATGTAGATGTGCACCTCGTATTTTGGTTGCAATCGGCCGCGCCAAACGTATATAAATA
The DNA here is from genome assembly GCF_044657685.1 of Stegodyphus dumicola. NCBI lineage: Eukaryota > Metazoa > Arthropoda > Arachnida > Araneae > Eresidae > Stegodyphus > Stegodyphus dumicola. The sequence continues at coordinate 165,076,435 of NC_140771.1, read as the reverse complement.
TATTTATATATATATCCCCTCTGCTACCCGGCTGAGTGATCTCAGTTTCTTTAGTCTTATATGTTTGTAAATTGTACATTTTTTTGCTTTAAAAATGATTGAATTATGTTGTTTGTATCTTCCGGTTAAGGTTTTTATGCCTTTAGTAAATCTGTAGGCAGTGGTTTTAGAATTATCAACAATTTTAAAGTTGTTTAAGTGCCGCTAAGCCGTTTTTTTTTATGACGGCCATTGATTGTTTACATTTGAAACAGCAGGATAGTGGATTTGTTGTTGCCAATCTAGAGAAACTTAGCTTCGCAACAACAAAGATAATGCCTTCATTTATTATTGCGAATTAAATCATGCTTAATCCTTTCTAGAATTTTTTCGAGGAAATAAGTGTTTAAGATTTACTTCGTAATTTTTAATTCATATATTTTGAGCTTTTATGTATTTTTGCCTTGCCGCGAAGTGAGAACGGAATTAATTGAATGAGAAGTACTCAATCGTCTGTGAAAAACTGTTTCTTTTTTGTTTTGTTTGCTTAATTTCTTTTATACATCGTTCTAGCTTTATTATAGTATTTGAATAGAACATGGGGCAACAATTTGATAATTCTTTAAATGATATAAATTTCGCGCATTCTGAATTATAATATGAACAAAATATAATATTGTTAAGTGAACCTAGCGCCAGAGTGTCGCTATGGTAAACAAATAGAGTGAATTTTAAAGAATGCATTTATTCTATTGTGGTTTATGCGGTGTCGGCGAAGTAGAATTAATTCAAACCAATAAGTTTAAATGAAATGCAAGAAAAAATGCGTATAATTTAATATACCGCACAAGGAAGTCATGTGGTGTACACATCAGATTTTTTTTTTTTTTTTTTTTTTCATGATGAGTATGGAAGTGTTATAGTACTTTCCTAAGCATGCTCCTGAGGGGCGTTTAAAAGTTAGATTTCGTAGTTTCTATGAAATTAATTAAAAAAATTTTTTAAATGTGAAACGTAAAAAATATTTGCGTCAATTAAAACACTTTTTGTAACTAGAAATATATATATGTACAACCAACCCGGTTGCGAAAATAAAAGCAGGATAAGGACTTTTATGGACACAGTGTATATTACTGCGTCACTTAAGCTTTCCGTAACTCTTAATTCATCATTTATTCTATAGCTAACCTCGCTCTCTACATGCAAGGTAGCCAGCAAGCGGAAAAACAAAACGAACCTTCAGCGGATGCGACCTCAATAATCCAGTGCTTTCATTCAGTCACGTTAAGGAAAAAAGAAATCAAATTAATGAGAGAAACGTGACGATGCGCAGCCAACAGACGGACATTCTTGCGCATCTCATTTTATACTCAGCCAGGCACTCGAAAAATATCCAGTATTTGGACGATAAATCGTTGATAAATCCGCATTGAATAGGGTAAAATGCGATTGAAAGAAGTGTTTTTATACAATAATCTTTTATTTAATATAGATATGATAATTAAAGGAGGAACATAACTTTTTATACAGTTTAATGGGAATAGATTAAATAATTATATTTATAGAACTCATATATCGCGTTTTATATCGCGAATAATAAAATTGTCGGGCATCCGTGATAAATTTAACACAATAATGACTTAAAGATTTGACAATGCAATTAAATTAACAGATTTTGTTTCGCACAAAGCTTTCATTATTCGCGATATAAAATTGTGGAAGAATTCTATAAATAGAATTATTAGCCCAAAAGGAATATTAGTCTCGAAACGGCATTTTGCCTTGAATTTTTATAATTGACATATTACTTTTCAAATTTTTGCTAACAAATATTATAGCCCTATATTATATTTAAAGAAATTAAATAACGAAGAATCTGCTTGAATGTATGCATGTTTCTCCCACTGGGAAGAAATGGTTGTATACCTAGAGCCATCAAATTTTGAATAATGTAGTCCTGCACCCAACACCCAAACTTGGGCACCTGGAAGCGCGAATTTCGAATTTGTTTTATTATCTATTTCATATTTTATACAACTTTAACGAATTTTTTATTAGAAACTATACGATTTCAAAGCGAGCAGTTGCAACACTGTACGGAATGAAACATTTTTATCTCCACCTCGCGAGACTGTCTAGCGGAAATTCTAAAGATATGTTGTTTTTAAATATTATTGTTGAATCGAATTTTATGTGGCGTAGTTAATTTATGCAACTTTAAAAACTACACACCAGCCTACCAACATGCATTCACGTCACAGCACATTATTAGCAGCCTAATTTTTTTTATTTCATGCGCTAACCTATGCGCACATGTCCGATTTAGCGTTCAGTTGCAGGTAAGTAATATAAAAATTTCTAATATTGGACGTAAGTTGAAAACGCTAATTGAGCATACTTTTTCAGATTATCATTTAATTTTTATGAGCTGTGTATAATTAATTATACTTCAGTTCATCAGAAAAACGGTTTAATTTATATGCTGGAGTAAAGCTTAATTCAAGATGTTTTATTTTTATTATTTGTTTTCGCCATAGATAAAAGTATGCCTAGAAAGTGTAAATATGTTTCTATTTATTGCTATGAAATATTATAATTATTTATCAGTTTAAAATCGAATTTGTACGCTGAAATGAAGTAATATATAGGTCTTCTTTCAAACGTTTGTGTTACGTCAATGAAACTTAGAGTATTAAATATGTTGCCATTTAGAGCTATGAAACATTAAAATTCTTTATCAGTTTCAATCTAATTTATATGCAGAACAAATGCAGTTTAATTTACCCATGAAATAATCTCCAAATATAAATGTTGCCATTTTTTACAGTGAAATATTAAAATCCTCTACTTTTAAGTCTACTGTGGAGGTCGGCATACTTTGCGGACTTTATTAATTCTCTTAATTTCCGCTGACAACCACCTATATCACCGTTTATTTTTTATTCTACCGTTGGCGATACCTGTTACCACTTCAACAAGTATCCAACAGAGCTGTTACGTGAACATCCATTCTTTTCTTTTATGATGCTAAATCGGCTCCAGTAACGCCCCCTACGTTATTCCGTCGCTCTAAATAAAAGAAGATAAAACAGAAATAGCGGCGGAACATTGAAGGCCTTGAAACAAATTACAAAAAACACTTGTCCATCAGAAATCTGTGGTCCTGTATTGTTAAGAGCTTGACATTGGGCAACAAAATGAAATACCTACCTATGTCCGCGGTCCGAGGTCACAAAGGATATCGAACACAACCACTCAACACTTTTGGATGATTGACCTAAAGTGTCAAACGATTTCGTCACGGATCAGCGAATCTTTTGCGGTAGGCGTCATAATGCAATATCCTTTCAAACGATTTTGAGCAATCATAGCTCCGAAATTATTTTGTGAGTTAATGGTTTTTTACTGATGCTGTAGCAGACGCAGAATCATTTGGTATGGAATGTTTTCAGACAGATGTACGAAATGAGGCGGCGTACAAAGGTTAGTGTTATAAGGTTGTCGGTTAGTAGTAACAGAGCTATAAAAAGTTTTCAATATTTGAACACTACTTTTTTGCTTTTATATTTTCTTATGCTTATATTTCTCTAATGCAGAATTCTAGGTATCTAGATTACTTGAGATCACAACTTCCGGCTACTTCGAAAATTCGGATAATTAGATTTATATTTTATTCGTGTGATTAGGCAAACCGTTTTTGTTTCAAGTAAAAAAAAGAAAGAAATTAAATGAATTTTTATTCAAGTAAACCACAAACTAAAAACATACACGGTTTTTTTCATTTTTTCCATTGCTCTAAAATTAAATGGACAAATTATTTTTTATTTGCTTTAAAAGTGAAGGCATGAAATAATTTTCTTCACTCAAATGAACTAAAATATCATTTAACACCGACATAAAGCAATAAATAGATAAAATAATAAACATAACGGCATAAAACAAAGTCACGATACAAGTGGCATTAGCGGAGTAATGGCAAAACGATTCAGTTATTAATATATCACAAAGGTGTGCTAATAAAAACAGAACACAAAAGAGGCACACAATATGCGGATTTGGTGTATTAGTAAAAACAGAAAATGCCGCCTATTTGCCTATTGCAGCATTTATTGCTGCATATTGAATTTTATTATTCCAAGCCTCGTGAGCAAATGATCCAGTTAAAAAAATCTGATGTGTATACCACATGACTTCCTTGTACGGAATATTAAATTATACGCATTTTTTCCTGCATTTCATTTAACCTTTTTGAATTCTACTTCGTCGGTAGCGCATAAACCACAATAGAATAAATGCACTCTTTAAAATTCACTATATTTATTTACCATAGCGACACTCTGGCGCTAGTTTCATTTAACAGCGTTACAGTTCATTCATTTTATAACTCAGAATGCGCAAAAATTATATCATCTGAAGAATTATCTAATCGTTGTCACATGTTCTGTTCAAATACTATAATAAATCTTAAACGATATGTAAGAGAAATTAAACAAATAAAAAAGGAACAATTTTTCACAGACGATTCAGCGCCGCTTACCTAATGCTCTTGCGCTACTCGTAAACATTCTCCTCTGTCCGTGTAGACTGGTGACAATATTTGCCGCTAATACGAAACACTTATTTCCTCGAATTTCGTTAAAGATATATTTCTCATTCAATTAATTCAGTTCTGACTGCGCGGCAAGGCAAAAATGCATAAAAACTCAAAATATCTTCATTAAAAAATGAAAGATATAGAAAACCCTAAAACACCAAATACAGTTAACACAATTAAAATTCTAGAGTTTCTGCGCAAAAACAAGCAATTCGGCCAGTAGGCAAAAAGGAAGATTTTTTGGTGCACAAAATTAAATATTTCCTTTTGGTCCCCAAAAAAGACAAAGGAAAAAAGACACTGAAGGCGTACAAACTGACTTAATTTGTTGTGGACACTACTCTGAGTCAATATATGAGATAATTTAATAACTTAAATGTTAATTCCAAAATGGATTAAACATGATTCAGTTCGCAACAATAAGAGAAGGCGTTATCTTTCTTATTGCAGAGCTTAATTTTTCTAGATTGGCAACAAAACCACTATTGCGCTAAGTTTGAAATGTAAGCAAAGGTGGCTGCTATGGTAAACGAAAATTAGGCTTAGCCGTATTTAAACAACTTCTAAATTTTTGGTAATTCTACAAATATTGCATGCAGGTTAACTAAAGACATAAATACCTTAACCAGAAGACGAGAACAACATAGTTCAAACATTTTTAAAGCAAAAAAGTGCACAATTTACCAACATATAAGAATAAAAATAACTGAGCTCAAGGAGCTCAGTTACAGAGTGGGTATATGTATCTTTAATTACTTTTGGTGCTGCCGACATTGTACAAGGAAGTAAAAAGGAAAAAAAAGAGAGAGAGAGAGAGAGACAGAAGGAAAAAATAAATAGAAAAACCTGAAATATTTCTGATTTTAACGGTCAGCCACGCAAAAAGGGCTTCTTAAGGTTTTTTACGCTATCGCTGAGCTTGCAGCCTACCAGTTTGCTCTTGCACTTCCATTTGCTAACCCTTTTCTTTTTCGTTTTTTAGCTTTATATTCAAGCATCGTTTTCTTCGTACTTATGCCACATGCATTTCAACAACAACGGTACAAAATGTTAAAAAGCTATATAGCAATACGCGTTTAGAGTTCTCAACGCAGTTTTAAGTGTTGGCATAAATTTTTAAATCTTTTTCAGTCTTTTTTAAGTTCATCATGTCAATATTCAATTTTCTTAGTAGGATAGCTAAAAAAAATTGTTTGTCTTTTTATTATTAAAATTTTGATGTTAACTTTATTAAATAATACGTTCAACGCACTTACGCAGTATAAAACTCGGCAGAAAAAATTTAAAATATTTAAAAACAGCATATCCTTAAAATTTTCAATAGTTAGTATCGAAATAGATAGTATTTTCGATAGTATAGGTAGTATTTTCTGGTAGTTCGATAGTTTTCGATAATTAGTATAATATCCTTAGAATTTTGGATAGTGGAGTGATAGAGCTTGCCATATATATTTTTATATTCGCTATGTTATTTCATTAAATCTAGCTCCACACGCATTTGGGCGTCTAAAATAATTATCATAAATAAGAAAAAGTACATAATGATTTTAATGAGTTCAGCTAATGCAATTTCATAAAATTATTGAATATTTCTAATTAGACATCTCATTTTAACACATGTTTATTTAAATCAATGACATTAAAAATAGAAAAAAATATTCTTAAGAACCATGTTTATTGGTTTTAAATCTTTTACTTTCTTACTCAATAACCTCGCAGATTAAATTCAAAAATATCTTAGGCTTTACTAAATGGCAACACCCTGGCGTTTAAAAGATATAAGAATTTTATTTTCGGCAGCGACAACACATTGCTTTTATACAGCCAAGTTTGTTAACTAAAATTGAAATATCAATATCTTACATTTTTCCAAATGGCAACAGTCTCGCCCAGTGGAGATAAATTTTTTTTTTTATTTCGAACAGTGTTGCCACTACTCGCTTTCAAATCATCGAATCTGTTAATCAAAAATTCATTAAGGTTTTACAAAATTTGAAATTAATTCGAAATTCAAAATTCGGGCTTCTATGTGCACATGGTCAGGTGGAGGACTACATTATTCGAAATTTAATGGCTCTAAGTAGCGTCGTTTTATCACACTGCGAGGAATATACATGCAGATTCTTCATTACTTAATTTATTTAAAAATAATACAGGACAATAACATTTGGTGGAAAAAATTTAAAAAGTGATACGCCGTTTAAAAGGAATTAACGCAAAATCCTATTTCGAGATTAATAGCCCCTTTTGGATTAATATCCCCTTTTGGATTAAAAAAAAACACTATAATGGTGTTAATTTAGAGTGGATGGGATTTGGATTTGTTAGATTACGGCAAAGCACACTAGACCTATTGGACTTCTAAAAGAAACTGTTATCTATTCATACTGGATATATAGCGAAAAACGCGAAATCACCCTTGCAGCGCGCTCGCTTATTGAAATTTGAAGCAAAAGCAAACTTTTAGTGTTTAGCTTGTCTAATACTTTCGGCATTGGTGTTAATTAAAGATGGCTGATTTCTTTTCTTACAATTCGGTATTACTATTTTGAAAACTTATTTCAAATATTCTTTTTTATATTGTTTATCTTGGACTACATTGTTATTAAATTAATACCAATCTTAACTATACAAATACTCTAAAAATAGTAGTCCTTAAATTTCTTTCAAACTGCCATGTGAATACAAAGGTACATTGCAATTTTTGGATCTTTTCTGTTTTAAGACAGCAGACACCGAACAATTTTTTCCGGAAAAGTACGAAGGATTTTTATGCGGTAACTTAATACTTTTAGACTAACAACATACGTTCATAATCAGCCTATTTCGACTGAGGGAAGTTTTTATAAACATTAGTGTTAAATTAGTTAATTCAATAAACAAGAACAAAATAAAATTACATAACTTTATAATTTTTTTTTATTGAGAATACTTTGAAAACAAGAACATTGTTATAAAAGATAAATAGAAAAATCAAAGTTGCAATAGTATCCAACAGACAGAGTTTAAACTTCAGTAGAGGATACCGCAGCTGGGCTCCTGAATATCTTAGTTTTTGAGAAAAACCATAATTTTAGTTGATCCCATCGAAGTCTTAAGTAAGATCACTTCGGGACTTCTTTTATGTAACTGAACCATAGCTTAATTCTTTTGGTATCACGTGCAAACCTTTCGAAACATTGTAACTAAAACCGGGGACAAAAATTTCTACTTAAAGGCAAGTTTACATTTCTCCGAGTGACTTGCGGCGAGCCCATCACTACGGCGTCTCGAACAGAGGGAACGGAGCTGTAATCTGATAGATTCTTTACACCAATTAGAGCGGACTGACAACTCGCCTCCGTTTGTTTACAAAATGGATACCGACGTGGCAGTTGAAGTTTGTGAAGCAGTTTCCAACGAATTAATTTGTGTTCTCTGAAAAAAAAAAAAGTAAAGGATATGGGCATGTGATTGCGTAGCTCGCCGTGATGAATTAAGAGCAATAAATCAACCTTTAAATGAACTTCGGGGAGAGGATATCCAAAGTTACAAAATCTTCATCAGAATGGGTGAGGGTCAGTTTGAAACTTTATTGGAGATGGTCATTCCCCTAATTCAGGGGGCGAAATGCATCCTTTCGAGATACTGTTCCATCAAAATTAAAACTGCATGTTTCTAGCAACGGGTGACTACTACAGTTATCTGCAGCATTTATTTCGAGTGCCAAAATGCACAATCAGCATATACGCTCAAATTTTAACATGGTAATAATATCCTCACAAGCCTTCTGTCGGTGATTTTTATCTTAATACTTCCGATTGATTGTTTCTAAATAAAATCTAATTTTTGTTCTAATAAAAAGGAACGTCTGTAAATCATATTTCAAAATTTTCGGTTATATTTTATTCGGTGTAATTGCCCATAATTAAAAACTAGATTTCCGAAATTTAAATCAACAAAATTAAATGCTTGCTCTTTCATTTATTTTTTAATTAAAAACTATTTTATTGGATAGTTGAATAACATAAAATTTAATTGTTTTTTTATTAAAGAAAATTCAGAAATAAATATGGTTAAAATAAATATTTTGAATCCGATATTCTGATTTAATTTTCTTCTGTTTTTTCTAAAATATCAAAATCCTAAATTCGTTCTGATCTAGCTATTTCCACGTTATATTTAGGTATTAGTAAACAATGGTTGTAATATTCAGACAGTGAAGTATTCCATAATACTTCACACGATACATATGCATTGATTATCGCTCCATCTCGGCATTTTCGACATGATAGAAAAATTGGGCACAACATTACTCGGAGTTTACTGCCGAGTTACTGTTATATTTTCAACTAGTTCGAAGCATAAACGGAATCGCTGACTCATCACCCCTACGTTTCTATTCAGGCGAAGTGAGCGTATACATTGTCAAAGAAATCTTAGCGAGAGGCTCGCTACAACTCGGAGAAATGTAAACTGACCTTTGTTCAGAACTTTACATTTGTTCTCAGCCTACAGATTCACCGTCGGTGTTGGGGGAATTTCTTCACTTGTCACATTCTGCTTGACAGCTAGAATTATATCGACAGGGTATTCCGGTCAGAAAGTGTTGGACACATCTTTCTTTGCTTTCATACCTGTGCATCCTCCACTAAAATTTCCTTCATAGTTTATAATGTTTCTAGCATTCTTTCAATTCTCATAAATGACACTTTAATCTTCTCACCGTTTTTCATTGGTGTACCAGAAAAAAATGGTCTTTGTTTCTATCACGCATTGAAATAGTACATTATATTGCGTATTTAAGGCATAAAAGGGGTATTATTATTATTATATCATTTAGTTCCGTAATTTATTAAATTTTTATTTCTCTTTTAATGTTTTCAAAAATTTTAATTATTTAATTATGAATTATTTTATTATTTATTTATTTGTTTCTCTTTCTTACCTGCCCTTCATGCTGTGCCGATACTTCTAATTTTAGAAATTAAGTCCTGCCAACAGGCAATGTTGGCGCGTAACTGTTTCTGCAGAATATTGTTTGATCCGTGTTGTCCTGACATGTGAAAAATTTTGCACTTACAATTTTTTATAAATTACTGTTTTAGTTATTAGATTGCAATATGAAATTTATGAACCGTAATTTTAATCTTTCGAAATAAAGTTCATTAAAATGCTAATCTGAGACCCTGAAAATAACGGCCAAGTGGTGAGTTAAACATTCTACGTCAGTGAAACCTTGAAAACAACGAGAACTAAGCATCCTGAAGATTGTAATTAGAAAACATTTGTTGGCAAAAGCTAACTTAATATCTTTGATTTGTGTGGCCAGATTTTAGTACAGTAATGGGATGTATATTGCCCCTTTGAAAATTTTCTTACATTTCTTCAACAACAACAACAACACTAATAATAATAATAATAAAACCAGGAGTATTGCCCAATAGTGTCCATGCGACATGGAACACTATAAATATGCCGCGAAAAGAAAGTTCTCTCGAGAGGTTGATGGTAGAGGAAGAGGGGTGGATGATCCTCAGACTCTTATCCCCGAGATACTCTCCATCAAAACTGGGGGCGAAACTCGTACTGTCACCTGTATGGCGTTCGAAGCTCTTGCCAACGACAGGCGCAATCTTACACTCTTTGCCACTATGAACTTCGTGGACTTTTCTGATATTACTATCAGACAAGTGAGATAAGTCACAACAACATGCCAAGGTTAATGGAGAAAAATTAATCAATAAAATATCTAGTTGAACCAGAAACATGCCAAAAAATTGAATTACGCTACAGAAAGCTTAGAAGCTAATAATAATAAAAATAAATTAAATTAAATTTTTAAAATTTTATTTGATAGGATAATAAGTCAAACAGAAGGAGAACATGCTAATGTAAAATTTAAAATTAGGGAAAAGAAAAAGCAACATTTAAGTCTGTCAGTTTTGAAAGAACAAGTCCTTCGACTTCAGGAGCTAAAATAGATAAATAAAGGTTGCTTTTTTGGTTAACTTTAAAGAATAATAAGTCTGTGATACAGTGTCGGATTTATGAAATTGTTGTCCAATTCCACTGAACTTTTGGTGTCTTTTTATCTTAAAGTAAAAGATCTATTTAAGATTTTTAAAAATTAATTAGTGTAACTTTTGTGAGTCACTTACAACGCAGGGCCTTTCGCAGCTGCTGCTTTGGGACCTCATTTACTCGCCATTATCTGATCACTTTTAGACGTGATTTTTCCTGTTCAAGAGAAAAATTCTCAATATTTTGCTTTTGGACAAAATAAAGTGTAAAAAAGAGTATGAAGTAAATATATGCTTCAGGAACAGTACATTCCATAATTTCATTTTAAAACTTTTGATGTTTTAATTAAACACTGCCGATGTCTTTTGTGAGACGCGGATTGTACCTACAGAAATTACAGTGTTTTGTCATAACAATGAGGTTTTATTTTTGATGTCAGGACAGAGTTTCTCTCATTTTGCCAACATACGAAACCCATAAAATTGCATTTATATTTTCTTAGAACACAACATTTCCAGAAAATTATATATTGAAAAAAGAGGCTTTGAAAATATATCAGCAATGCTCACATTTTATGCAAAAAATTCATTTTTCATAATAAATTAAATCCTTAAAAGAGTGATTGCTACTGGTTTAGGCAATAATAATAACACAACTAACAGAAAAGATATTTAGTTAATTACTTTAGCTTTTAGTTTTGCTATCCTGCGTGACATACACCCTTTTTTTGCATTTTAATTGGTGGACACCTTTCAGGTTAGGTTAAGTGAGATTATTTTAATATGGCATAACATATCGGCCAAAGAAGAAGGATGGCTTTGTGAAAGACATTTTTAAGGGAAACTGGCTCGAATTCATATCCCACATGGGAAGAAACACGAAAACCAACCATGCAGCCAACCTGTTCGCCTCGGTTTGAATCTCGGTTCAGCAGGTCCGACAGGGTTTCAATCTCGCCTAGGCATTAACCTCGGTATTTTGTGGTCTTAACCTCTCTACCACTGGTTGGGCGGAACACCTGGTGGAAGTGCATGAAAGCCAAATTCTTCGGCACAAAGTTTGAACACCATTGTTATAAGATCGTAAGGAATTTTCTCCTTCCTTCCTGCCTTTATGGTGCAGTTGAAATTGCGTCCGGCTACCTTGGAAAACCCGAAGTTTGAATCCCAGAAAGAGCATTGCTGGTTTTTTTTAAATTTCTTATTCCGTAACAAATCTAATGATTTTACAGATGGCTCCCAAACGAAAACGTGGTGCATTATAATTTGGCACCACCTGGATTTGACGAAGCGTCATCTCTCCTCAGTCGCTCTTTAAATTGAGGAGAGTCTTTCTTTCCTTACCTAGCGCCTTCGTGGTGTAATCGGAAAAAGATTACCTAAGAAGTTCTGTAGTTCAAAGGCTTCAAAGAGTACTGCTGATTTTTTCCATCTGTTACTTCGGAATAAACCTAATGACTCTGCAGGATGATGACATCAAAGCGAAATGTTCTATAACTTGTAGTTAGGAAAACGTATGCTGTTATATATGCTAATTTACATGATCAAATAACTTGAATTTTCACAGTTTGTTAATTTAAGTAATAATCTAGCTATTTTTTATTCATGTACTTTACTTCAGTTGAACATACCTTTAACTTAAAGTGTCTTCCGTTTATTTTTGGACACTTGCATTTTTCAAATTTATTTGCAAATATCACTTATTAAGTATGTGCGAAATGACTCAATTTTTCTTTCAAATACACTATCAACCCTCTTTTTTAAAATCTATTTCTTTTGAAAGAAGTTATTCAAAACGTTTTGGGTCAAAAATACAACTTGTTCCAAAAGTTTTGAAAATAACCTCAAATAAGTATTCGGACACCTTAAATAAATAGTTTATATTTAATAAATTTATGAAATAAAGGGACATCCGTATTTCTTTGGATAACTTTAGTTAAAATTCCTTTTCATGCATTTGGGCATGGATTTAATTAATTGTTTCGTGTAAGAATATTCCATGTTTCCATTGCTCTATAAGAATTGCTTTTAGTAGAGCTTGCTATCTTTTCTTCAGGTCATTCCTTACGCATTCGTTAAGATTTAAGGCCAGAGAATATGGAAGAGATTTGATAACTGTTGCATAATAATGACGAATGGACATTTATGCCTGTATGTTTAGAAACGTTCTGATAGAATTCGAACGTACTTTACATTTTAAGGCTTCCTATAGATGCTTTCATGCTTTCACTTAGAATATTTAAATTTTGACGCATCTGCAAATATAATGCTGTATGAATATGACAAATCTTTTCTTTTCATGAATTTTGAGAATATTAGGCATATTTTCTTCTTTTTCTTGTTGACGAAGAATTTTCTTCTTATTAATCGGCTGTTGTATTCATGTGCCCTAATGACTGTTATAACAGTTTTACGGTTAACTTTTACTGAAAACCGTTCTAAACCTGATGCAAAATTTACAGCACTACAATTTAAATCTTGTTTAATGTTTTGTAAGCAAAATATCCCATTCCTTGATGTTAGCTTGGAATATAGTCTAAATCTCCAACAGTTCACATAATTCCCATCATTTTGTGACATAAAAAGCTTTGCATCAAGGATGTTTGGATATTTCGAATATTTTTGTCATCTTGAAAATAATGAATAATTAAATTTCTAACAGATTTTGTCCCTAATTTGAAGCGCCTTGTTATGGTCACATCATATATGGAACTGCTAATATATTTTGCTAAACAAGAAATAAATGCCGATGCAGACGGTAATTTTTATAATGTATTTATTTTCATTTAAAATAAAAATAATATCACTGGGAACATCATATGCAAAAAGATCTTAAAAGTATTCGAATTATTGATGGCATGTGAGTGATTAATTACCACTTCTTGAATAAATTATTTTATTATGAGGAATATTTTGATAACGTTTATTTTGTAACAAGTAAAACTTAAATTTTAGAAAGAATAATACATTAGAAAACAAAAATCAAATCCATGTTACATTATTTAATATAAGATCTATGCAAATTAATTTGAAAAATAGAGATGCCCAGAAACAAATACAAGCTACAGTTAAATGGTCCCAAATCCCATTTTATTTCGAAATAAAGATTATTCGATAATTCAGTATATCTTATTACCACTACGAAACTTAGAAATAAGAGTTCTTAAAATCCCTATCAACATTTTTTGCATGCAAATTTGTTGACGTCTCTGTTACTTTGTTTTTAGTAAATATCTTTCTTTTACAGGCAGAATGATCCTTATTTCTTCACTGAGGTTTCTCTTGATACTATCCATATTTTCAAGATTTTGCAATGGTATGTATGCAATATTTATATCAATAACAGAAATATGTTAAAATAGAACATTTCGACAGTGTAAATGGGAATAATGTATGCAGTGCCAGGGAGGAATTGCTTAATCGTTGGACTACATGGGACAAATATCGCTTCACATTATTAAAATACAGCTTATTTAAATAAAATAATGAGGAGACATGGTATGTAATGGATCCAATAGATATCAGGTCACTGAAAAATCTTATGTGTATGGTAGGATGTTTGTCTGCATACATGATAGTGTTAAATAAATGAATTAATTGGATTGTGCTTCTCTGCAGATATTTTTACAAAATAAAAAAAAAATCCTCTGTCCTATATTTTTCCAGTGTGTGTAAAAGGGTTAAACATATGGTCTTAGAATATATTTTGTTTTCAAAAAACGGTTTCTCGAAAATTTGTTATGTAGATCAAATGAAATAAATGTTGCTATTTTTGCTAATGTTATTTATAATAACTATATATATATCCTATTTGTGTCGTGAAAAAAGCATTTCGGATTTTCTACGCGGATTTTTAGTTTAAATTATTGTCCGCTCGGCCTAAGAAATTGCCAGTGGTCGGTCTGTTGTTATGTGAACTGACATTAGATTTTTATAAGCTTTTATTTAGTTCACACATGATGTTTACATCGCTATGGTCAAAAGTTTGAACTATTTAATGATAAGTTATCAAGCTCAAAATTTACGCGCACACTCTTTGCGAATGACAGTATAATATGGCAGAGCGATGTTTTCAAAATTCGGTTTTGAGTTTTTTTAATTTAATGTTGAAACCATTTTTTGCAATTATTTTTGTTTAACGAGCAAATTAAAAATCTCAGAATTTTATTTGCACCTTAAATAAAGCGAAAAAAATCTTTATGGGAACGTTATATGAAATTTTTAATCTAATTTCTGAATTTTGGCGAATTTTCGGAAATAACTCGGATTTTTCGACCATTTGATGTCTGTTATTTTAAAATGTCAGCATGTAAAAATGTATATGTTATGAAGTCTTCAAATTCTTATACATTATTAAAAAACATACTTTTAGCTTTCATTCAGAACTATAAAAACTATGTTACTTGAGCGATTTTGGAGATTTTCTTTTTAATATCTAAGCTAAAGGGAAAATTCCGTTCGTCGTTCTGCAATCATGAGATTTCTTTTGCCAGCGTCATTTGAAAATTATTATGATGTCAAGACATGACTTTTATAAGATTTTTTTTTAACTCACTGATATTATTTATTTCTATTGTTAAACATTGTAATCGCTTTTTTAAAAAAAAATTCCCTGATAAGCTATCGAGCTCACATTTTGTGCACACACTCTTTGGATGACAATAGAATATGGTGTAAACATATTCCATCAGAAACATTTTAATACATAATTTGTAGCTCGATATATATGAAATTTCTAATGCATATGCTTGGTCAGCAACATACCTGGCATACTGCTCAAACACTCAGATTCATTCAGGAGTGATTTTAATCACAAAACCATATGTTAAGTCCTCCATTTGCTGGAGAGGGGGATTATTATACGGTTCAATGTCCAACTACCCTCTTTAGTAAATAAATCAGTCCGAAATGGCATAAATGGTTATGCTTGTAGCTGCGCCTCTTACCCCAAAACTATAGCAGTGGCTTTAAATTCGCATGAAATTGATTATTTATGGAGGTTCAATAGGATAACATTTCTTTCGGAGTGTATGATGTCGTTTTAAATGTTAAGTTAGAAATATAACTAAATAATAAGAGAAATTTTATATATAAAACAGTGATTATTCATTGCTGAAAAATGATTTTACAACTGATTAGTTTGATTGATAAGTTTTAAATCTGATTAAAAAAAGAAGAAGAAAATTTCAAAAAAAAAGTTTTTATAAAATAAGCTTTAATTTAAAGCTCATGAAATAATTAATGACCTAAGAGAAGGAAAATAATTTTATATATAGTTTACTGGGATCAAGAGATTAAATAATTCTATTTATAAACTTCATCGTTATTTTTATATCACGAATAATAAAAGCGTGAGCTTCTAAATAACGAAATCTAATAGTCGAACTCCATTATCAAAAGTGCAAGCCATTGTCTATAAACTTATCAAGAGCGTCCAACGTAGGTGACGTTTGTAAAGAGAACGATTTAATATCTTTTGTTCCATTAAACTATACAATAAGTTATTTTTCTTCTTTTGGTTCACTAATTACTTTATAAATTTCAAATAAAGGCTAATTTCATAAAAAAAATTTCCCTAATTTTCTTTTCAAATTAAATTTAGACATTATTAAAAAAGCTGAGCGATCTGAAAGCAGCATGCTTACAATTTAATTCTATTTTTATTTTTGCATATAACTCCTCATGCAATTTGTATTAGTGCATCGAATTCACATAATTTATGGTGTAGTTAAATAACATTTAACAGTAAACATTCTCACGGTGAGTCGTTTTTGATTAGTAGTTCTGAGAACATAAATAAACATCGGTGCTGAACATAACTTTTAAGACTACCACCGCCCCAGGAGGCCAAAATTATGAGAAATCGTAGGTAGTTGTCTTTCAAAGAGTTCATTGAATCTTAGAATTTTGAGCCTTTTGCGTTCGAAAATCTTACGTTGAAGGCGATGTACAAAAAAGCGTAACCATTTTCAATGTCCTATTTATAAAAGACTGAAAAGAAAGACAATTTCTTAAGCTCTGTTTAAGGAAATACAGCTCACAGAATCCCTAGAATGATTTTCAGAAGTCAGCTCTTGGATTAAATTACTTAAATAGGGCAAAGGTCACGAAAGTTATTACCGAAGAAGAGGGATGCTTTCGTTGAGTACTATCTATGTAAAACTGACTCATATTCACGCTACAGATGGCAGAAAGCCTAAAAACCAACTATGCAGCCAACTCCTTTGTCTGAGATCGATCCCGGGTAGAACTCCTTGTATCAGATGTCTGAATCACTTGACTTTCTTGGATTAGGATCAAGAGTATTTAGATTATAGCACAGTATTTGAGAACTCTCTGCCTAAGGGCAAGGTTACCTTTCTGGGTGACTTTATAAGAGAAGCCGGTTCGTATTTAACTTTACATACTCCGATAAACGAAAACTCGCATGGAGTTAACCAGTTAGTCGGATCTTGAAGTCGAAGTACAAGTGTTCAGTAGTTTTACCTGCTGGGGATCAGAGCAGTTGTCGTAGCATTCTTCCATTCTCTCGCTACGGTTTTCGAATGCATAAAATATTTTTTCGTGACATTTAACACATTTTTAGCATTAAGTTCTAAATACCATTTTCTTTTCCTTCTATATTTTCTATAGACAATTTTGTGTTAGAGGGATCGTAATAATAATTGTTACATCACTCTGAAAAAAATTATAGAGCGCCGGTTTAATCCGGAGATGACTGTAATTAAAAAATGTGATCTGTTTAATGTAATTCAAAATAAAATTGTTCTTATTTTTTTAGCACAAAACTGTTTTGGCGGGATTGAATCTTTCGAAAAAACCACGGGAATGGCTTTTGGCCCATCTGTTGGGACTTCTGTGCTGCTGCATCAGCAAGACCAGGCATTGACTAGGGATTGCATAAACCTGTGCAAGCAGCAGTCGCAGTGCCTTGCCTTTTCTCTTGACTATGCAGGATTTAGGTGCAGCTCATACAACGTCAACACTGTCGGCAGGAGAGACGCCTTGGAAGTGAGGCTAAATAATAATTTCTTCGAGAAGACCTGTTTCCATGGAGGTAAGTGTTTGAAAAAATTCCTCTCGTTTGGTGTCACTACTCCAAAATCTTTAAAAAGTGTCGATTTGAGATTACTGTGTCTTTTCCGAGGGTCATTCAATTATAAACAGGAATTTTTACGCTCCATTCTCATAAAAGAGTTCAACGTAATCATGCATCCGTCCGCAAACACATACATATTTTAAATTGCCTAGAATAATGATAGGTTCTCGTTTTATCCCTCTTCTTAATTGTAATCAACCTGTTGATGCAAGACTTTCATTACAGCGTTATGTAGGGATTTTTCATTACATTTTTGACAATCAAATTCATCATTCCATCTCAGATTTTTTTTGAGATTTAAAAATGAGGTTTTCGAGACCTTTCAATCTAGAGTGCATGACTGATGCAAAACTTTTAAAGAAAGTTCGAGAAAGTTGAAAATGAGCCAGATGCTCGTCGACCGAGAACTTCAACACATGGCGACAAGCCGACTGCTCTAATTCTGATCACTTAATGAATCAATCCCAGAGAATTTGCTAAGTAACCTAACTTAAGTGTTGATAATGTGGATGTACTAGTTAAAGGTCGTCTTCAGCAAGATGAGCGCCATGTAAGTTCCCTCTTTTTTGGTGCCTAGAAAAAAGATATAGCTTGGTTCTAGTCCCACAACGTTTTCAACGTTATGATAGGGATGTATACATGCTTTAAGACTCCATAATAACCTGTGATGAAAGACGGATGCGTTACTTCATTGCATATTTAAAAACAGCAAGTATGCAATAGCAAGGAAATTCAAGTCTAAGAGCAGGTTGGTATCTATATTAAAATTTAGTGTGAGAAATTCATTTCTAATATAAGCATCTACGTAGAAATTCACTCTCTTGAGATATGTCTTCTGCTTCCTAAAAATGAGATTTTAAATGGTTAGATGTAGATTTTTTCAGAAAGTATTCACATTTCTGTAAAATTTTATGATTCTTTATATATATATATAATTGTATGTATAAGGATATATATATCTCTATAGAAACCTTTTGTAGATATGTCTATTCATTTTAACTATTCGTTAATCATTCTATATATATTTTTTACGCGTGCGTTTCATAAAACAGATTTTAAAGGGGGAATGGCTTTAAAGAATTTTATATGTTCTCAAATTTCACATGAAACTGTGTTCTTACCATATACCATGCAAAAGTTTGACTCTGGAAATTTGAGAAAATGTCATCTGAGTATACACAGATTTATTTTATTGATAAGAAGTTAAAGGATATAAAATGCATTCATAATAGATTTTGAGGAAAAGTATCAAAAATGGAACATTTAATAGATTCCGTAAAAGGGTTTTTGTACACTTTTAACATTTTGAACCCTACATTACAACCTGAAACATTTTTGATTCACGGTGAAGAAATGTTGTCACATTCCAACCGCATTCATATTATACGAAAAATACTACGGAGTCGTAAAGCCTACTTACAGCGATTTCTAATATAAAACAGATTTTCAGTATAAAATACAAAATTACATATGATATATCATGGATCCAAAACAACCGTATGGATGCCTTCATTATTCATTCTATGCGTCTCTATTTCTGACTGCTCATCCACAAGTATATCAAATATCACAGTATATCAAAGGTGAAAAAAATTAAAAGCTGCACATATTGCATCTTTTATCCATTGATACTAAAATCTTAACCCATAAATTGGGAAAAAACTTTTAATACTAAATTCTCAACATCTATTGTTAGCCTAGATGGTTTGCATTTGAATGCATTATGAATAACTTAAGCCAAAACAGAAAGGAGTTGTTAATCCAGTTCCGATTTAGGAAACACATTGATATGTTTATCAAAATTAACACTGGGTCTGTCTGCGGGGAAAATTGATACCTTTTTAAGATTTAGATTTGGAAGACAAAAAATTCTTCCTTACCTGTTTAGCAATTAAAAAAGCTTTTCCCTCGCTGTTCTCGTAAAGTTCTAAAAGATAAATCGCTAGACTACGCTCAATATTACAGTATTTCAAACGATTCGTAAGCTCATTTTATGCTACTCACTTTGGATTTGTCCTTAGCATCAGAAAAATAAGCATTTTTTAAAATTTTTTCTGTATTGTATATGAACTTTAGCTGAATAAGGTGAAGGAAGACTAAACTCTGTCTTTTATGTTTCCACAACCTAATGTTACTTGCAATTTCAGAATCTGTACACACAGCTTTGTTCTACATGATATATATATAGCTTTTGCAACTGTTGTAGCATCTTACAAAATGAAATATTTTGAACAGCTATGAGACCATAATTTTTCAACGTTCGGTAGAAAGTTTTCCGGGAAAATGTCTTTAAACGTTTCTATTTTCAATTGATAAAAATCCTTTAAAATTGTTAACAACTTTTTGCCAGAGCAATGCTAGCAAACGTTCAGTGTTGATGAATGAATCGTAGAGCATAAATGAAATTCTATGAGTGAACGAGTGCATTTGTTTACCGCAAATCCGCGTTTGGGAATGGTTTAACTTAAATAATTCAAATTACATAATGTATTATTAAAAGTTAAATGAGGTTAAAATGATTCATATTTTAGTATCTTTTGTTTTTAAATTTATAAATAAAAATGCGATGTAAAAATATCCTAAACGTGAAATGCTACTGATTTTTACTACTTTGAAAGATTGTTAAAAGATCTTTTACAAAAAAATTTTTTGAGCTGTATATTCAGCATATTTCATTTATATTATTTAAAGTATACTTTGAAAATAAAAATGAAATTAGTTCCAACATATTTTGAATTTTTATCAATTTAAAACGTGTTGAGACCTTTTTTAAACAATTCTTTGAAAACTTTTTAACATTTTCAACTTCTAAATATTTTGATCGTTATAAGTTTTTTATTATCTCTTTCATTTTATGCGTATATATTTGTACTGCACAAAATGTCCCATATTTTTATGCAAACCAGCGCAGACTTCAGGGCATATGTCGTTGTTTCATTTCCTTTTTTATTTTCTATAGTGCAAAGGACCCTGTTCGAGAACCTCTGTGGAGATCGTCTGTGGGCATTCGAGAGAGTCCGCGACGCTTTCCTGAACGGCTACGTAGAAAAAGAAGTGCAGAATG
The DNA here is from genome assembly GCF_044657685.1 of Stegodyphus dumicola. Classification (NCBI taxonomy): domain Eukaryota; kingdom Metazoa; phylum Arthropoda; class Arachnida; order Araneae; family Eresidae; genus Stegodyphus; species Stegodyphus dumicola. The sequence goes on along the minus strand of NC_140771.1, from coordinate 165,055,697 downwards.
TGCAGACGAAAGAGGAATGCGAAAGACTATGTCTGACGGAGGTCACCTTCATTTGCAGGTCAGCCGACTACGACGAGGTTATGCGTGTCTGTCGTATGAGCAAAGAAGACAGGAGATCCCAACCTCAAGCCTTCAGAGAAGTCGTCGGAAGTAACAGGGATTACTTGGAAAATCAATGCGCAGCTTCAGGTAAGGAGAAGTATTTCGCGAAGATACAGGTGGGCCACAGAAATCTGATGATTTTGAGATGGAAATCAGCACTATGTGATGTAATTAAAACATTTGTTATTTATTTTTTTGAGCGATGGGGCATATAATGTCTTTTATTTTAACAGTCCATTCACATCTTTAGCCTCTTATTTTACTGGATAACACATTTTTCAAATGTTCTGCACCATTTGTTTACCAATCCTTTAGTGTCAGTTGCAAGTTTTATATGGTTGGTGATTGGTTAAGTGCAGTTGTTACTTGTAACGCTACGTGGCTTAGCCCATGTTCCTAAGTTTATTAATGCTCATTTGAATCTTCAGATAATTCCAGAGGAAGCTAATCTGATGCTGACAGGTCTAGAGAACATGTCAGGCACAGAATGTCTCCACCTTTGAGAATAATACAACATAGAAACATATGTTGAAGCGCCGTCAAGGATTCTTTGGCATTCCATTTCGTTGGAATCATAGCCTTTTGTGATCTATTCCACGACAAAGTATATCTGGAAAAGAGGCATTTTATAGTATCAGTAGCACTCATTGTTTAAAAAAATAAAAGACCGAACATAGGGAATGGTATTACTGTAATAAATTCTATTGTGCATCCTACTTTTCTTAAATAAAATATTTGAGCTACGTTTAATAGGGCAGATTCTATTTAAAAATCTTCCCTTTCTCCTACCTCAGCCTGTACATTTTGCTAATGTCAATGCTAACAACCGAAAATATATCATAGAGGGAAAAAAGAATATGTGTTTGATCAGAAATCTGGAGACCATTGGTTGTAATTAGTCAAGAATATCCCAATTTTGATCAGAGTATCTCATATCCAATTAGGATCCACGAATAAACCTTCAGCTCGTTTTCCGAAGGAGGTTGATTAGCATCGTAGTTTTCTGATGATTAAGTAACATTTCGCCAGAATCGCCATCTTCTTTAGAGATCTGTGTTTGTTCATGCGCTGCATTTCCAATATGTTTGTATGATGAGCTGGGGGCATGAGATAAAGTATCTCTCTGTCCGCTTACCTTTCACAACAATATCTGAACTCTTATGTTCATCCTGAAACAGGAGTTTTAGAGAAATGTTACACATTATCCGTCGAAGATAGGAAGGAATGTTTTGATAAAAACGAGAATTCAATCGACTTCAATGCCACTTCGTCAGGGTGAGGAACAGTCAAATCAGTTAAAATCTTGTTAAAAGAAAGCGAATCCAAATACAAGGGAAATTGTGGTAACATAAACAAAAAAAATATTTCTTTCTCAAGGGGGATTTGGAAAGTTTGGGCTTTCGGAGACGAACTTTCGGTCGCTTGGGGAGGTAAGGAGAAATTCACGAGGACCATGTGCACAATTTTTCCTCGATACTTGTTTTTCAATTCAAACCAAAAAGCAGTTTGTATTATTTAGTTTAATTTTCCGCAAAGAAGTACATACCCAGCTGCTTCTCAGTCAAAGATATCTTCATTCAAACTCGGAAGAAATCTAGATTATTTAATTAATTATGAACTTTGTCATGAGGTTCCGAGGATTATCCTATATACGTCGTTAATTATGGAGACTTTTGTTCCTAACACCTATTAAAAGTTTTAGGTTCAGTTTTCTTAAACGGTCTTGAAATATCAGCTATAGAAATGTAGCCATGTGTTTTTTTATAGATTCTACACGACTAACGAATGTCATATTAAGATATTTAGGTTATATCGGCTTTTAAATTGTTAAAACCAACCTTTCCAAGGGTAAATATTTACGTGCAGTATTTAACTTCTCGGTTTTTAAAGTTATCAGATAGGCTGCCTGCTTTCGTTTATATAGTTAATAAATTTAAAAGAATATCATTAGTAATGTATTCATATGTCTACATAATTAGTATATAATGTTCCTAACTACTTGATCTATGCTGAATATAAAGAAGCCTATTAAACTGTGTAGCGACTTATCGCTGAGTTCAAGTGCAAAAAAGTCCAGAAAAGGGATAAAATACCTTTCATTCATTCAAAGAAGTAATACAGTCGGCCCCTTCTCGGGCGTACAGGGAACCTTCCACTCGGGCTGTTAATAAAGATAAGAAAAATAAGAAATTAATCTAATATTAAACTAAAATGACTTAGTCGAACCTAGACACAAATACCTAACGTAGTTGGTATTTAATAAATTAGACAGCGATTATCAACAGGAACATACAATACGGCAGAGAATAGAAGGTTTAATAACGAAGTAGCCTGGCAAGAAACACTCGCGACTAAGGGCTACTAAGCTCTCCTGCTGAAGTAAAGTGAACTTTCCTTAAATACTACTCATACCTCCTTTACATTCAGCGCGATTCTAAAATCTCATTCTGATAGGTGCTTGTAAGTGGAAAACAATAATTAAAAGGAAAGGGTTTCAAAATTAGAAATAACTGTATGAAATTAAAATGCATCTTACAAGTAATTTTTCCATTTAAAGGAGGCCTGTCTTTTTTCTGTGGGAGGATAATTGTGCTTTTTGCATTTTTGACTACCTCATTTATTCTGGTCTTATATTTTAGTTTCGTCGAAATAGTATAAAAATTACCTCGAGGCGTACTATGTTTTCCTCGAAGCCGAGAAAGTTTTAACGTACCAAAGCTTCAAAAGCATTAAAAATAGGTGGGTTTTGTTTAACGACTTGTTGTCGCTGCTCATATAAAATAAGCTATGTGACTTCTGTCAAGGTTATTAATTTTTCATAATTTGCTTGTTGACATAAATAGTAGAATACTCTAGCGATATAAAATATTGTGAAACTTTGGTTTACGAAAGCCTTAGCTCACGAACAAATCGGTCAAAACATTTTCCAAAAGAAAAATGTCTTGGATGGCAAGTGATGTCTCGAGATATGAACAAGTAAACCGGCATCAAATGATTGCCCAAAATGCAGCTAATGCAATGGAGGAAATGTTCTTAGAAGAAGAAGGAGGAAGGGGAAATGTTTTTAGTTATTTGATCCTCGAAATTTGTGCAAATGGGGTGAGGTGCAAAGGTTCATAGAACATTATCACACTCAGAAGTAAGTTGTAGTATAAATATCTGCAATAACAATGTCTTGCTTTAAAAAAATTTTAAAACACAGATAGAAATAAATCACAGAGGATAAATTTTTAATAAGGTTTGGCGATTCTTAAGTAGGGGCAAACGGGGAGAAAGAGAAAAGAAAAAGAAAAAAAAATATTTTTACGGAATTAGGATTTTTTTTTTCAAACAAGAACATTTTGCACTTTTAGTTTCTTCACTGTTTTCTACTAACTTACGAGATAGGGTAAAATTGAATTCGTCTGTTTAGTATTGCGCTAAATATAAAATAATAATATTGTGTATGAATTCCAGTTGTTTCGAATTACAACCTAAGTACTTTTTTTTTCATAAATAATCATTTGGGATCCGAGAACGGATTATTTAATTTTACATTAATACCTATGGGCAAACATTTTTGGTTTACGAATAAATCAGATAACGAATTATCTTTGGGAACAAAATACATTCGTGAACTAAAATTTCACTGCAATTGCATCCAGCGTCGTTTCGCGACTTTTTTATGTCTCTTGATTACTCTACTATTTACCTCAACAAGCAAATAATGAAAAATAAGTAACAAAGGTAAATGCCACATATTTTAAGCTCAGAATGATCACGTTGCGTGGCGCTTTCAAAAACATTGCATGTACTTCAGCAGTATAAACTTAAAGAATTTTTAAAGTTAGTTTTTGACCGTCGTAAATGCAAGTTGTAAGTCAAAAACTACTTGTATTAGCGTCTCAAGTACCCTAGGATGGGGTTTCTTACTTCATATGGATTGTTAGTTTCCTTACATTACTTACTTTCATTTGCGCTGAAGATTTCAGGTTAAGTTAATTAGTAAGGCAAAGCAGACGACTGTTATCTTCCTAGCGGAAGAGATGCTTTCGTGAAGAACTTTCTAATAGAACCTAGCTCGTATTTACTTTACACATATAAGAAACCACATAACCCACGCATGCAGCCAACTCCGTTTGCTCAGAATCGAACACGGGACGAACTCCCAGCATTCAGCAGTCCAGAACAGTCGGCTATTAGTGGAGTCGTTGATGATTCCAGAGTTATTTGTAGAGTTAAGATTATGACTGCTTAATTTCTAGTCAACAGAAATGTGAACAAATGACGTAAATTTCTGGAAACTAGCTCCTTCATTCATTGAGGAAATTGAAAAAAAAAACATTATTTTATAAAACCTGTTGCAAAGCATAAGCAATAACTTCCTATTATGTCAGATAAATAACGATATCAAATCAATAGCAAGAGTAGATTTTATGAACATTTTTGCCAAATATTTGGCAGAACCTCAATTCAAACTTCGGCTCTACAAAACATCTGTAATCTAAACAGATGAGTAACTTCCAATTTCCTTCAGTGCAAAAAAACAAGAAATTGAATTTATGTTTTTTTTATTAAAGATATAACGGTTTTCCTTTAATATGCACTAATTGCTTTATCTGTAAAGATGGAAATCGTACACAGTGAATCTTCCCTTAAACGAAAGCTCATTATTTTTCAGATGATTTTTTGGGCTCTGTAATGGTATTCCGCTTAGAAAATTTATATTTAATACTGATTCTTTAAACGTTTAATATGATATTATTTTTTAAATATGCATGTTTCTCAATTTGTACAAGACTTAAAAGAAATGATGGCGACAACTTTAAGGTGTGATAGTATAGAGTAATTAGAATTTTACAAGGTTTGGACTCCGGACCTCCCCACTACAAGCCCGATGTACTTTATATTATATCTCGAAAGCAGGCGTTAATAAAGAAGAAAATTACTTCTATTCTTTTCCTCTAAGAGAGTTACTGGGAAGGAGGGAATCCAGTAGATAGTGACGAATCATCGCCATCACATTTTTAATTCTAACGCCAATTGTAGATTAATTAAATATTCATCGGTGCAAGAAATCTGAAAAATCAGCAATTCCTTCGCTATGATTCGAACTCTGAGTATCTCAGTTGCTAGTCGAACGTGCTTGCAATTACACCACGATGGCAATCGTTAAAAAGAAGAGAATTCCTTACAATAGAAAAATAACAATATTCGTAATAGTTGTGGATTCGAAATGGAACGGGAAAAGACAGTAAGTATGAAGAATTGGAAATTAGAAAACTGTTTTAACCACCGACATTCACCAGAAATAGACATTTGCAATGATTTCTCAAAGGAACCGTCAGCGGTTGCATCATATATGCATCCTAATGGCAATGAATTTTGTTTACAAGGCGGACACCTCTGGAAACCCTGCCGCCCGAATTACAGTCGCAGTACACGAGTGTATGACACATCGATCATCTTCTAAAGTATACTCTAATGACTTCGTTGTTAACATTATAAATATGCTGATGTTACGGTTGCAAACGCAATAAATGTGTAATGCTTGACAACTTTCACGTCAAGCATTGCACTTCCATTTTTCAACCAAGCACTGCAATTTCACATCAAGCACTAATTTCTACTGCGTTTATTACAGTAATAATAACATTTAATCATTTCTGACTATTCTCCATAGCAAAACTGCAGTCAGCGATAAAATGTTTACGTTTACTTATTTGTGTTAAATATCGCGTTGAACGTCTTCATTTTATTTTACTCAATCAAACCCCTCTATTGCGAATTCGACTTAACCCCAAGTTTTAACGAACAAACCTTTTCTCCCATCCAATATCCTGCATACCTAATGTTTTGTTATATAGCTACAGCAAATCTCCTAAACTATGAAAATTGGACATTGAGAGCATTATAGATACTTTCAACAAAAACTTCCTTTTTGTAGATTTCCTTCTTTCTTTACGTGGTTCCTTCAAATGTTAACTGAAAGATTACTAATAAAATGATCCATGTTATGATATTAAAATCCATGTAAGAATATGGAAAAACACTTTTCTCTTCTTGTCGTTGCTGTGATTTCACTCTTCCTTTCTCTGTGATCTAAATCAATATTTCTGACACCTTTTGGGTCTGCCGTCCATTTTTAGAAACCACTGAAGGCTTAACGCTCTCCTCGGTAATTCACATCTATTCTGTTTACAAAAATACGTCAGAAAAGTAAAACAATAATGGTAATGGTTAAGCAATTTGAACATAAATAAAGAATAAAATTAATTAAAAGTAAGTAAATTTAACTAAATTACATAAATGATGGCTAACAAAATTTAAATTGTGAAGTTCATTTAATTTACATAAAAGTTATTTTACGTTTAGAATCTTGAAGTCACTTGTCTCTTTCCGTTTGCCCGCCAGAATGCAAATTAGTTCATGTGAATCTAAGTGAAGGTTTAAGTTTATTACGTCAAAGCGTGTTCTGCCGTTTGAAGGCCGCGTGATTAGTTTCAATTCTAGATAAGAGTTCTCGTCTTCGCCGTTGCTACTTGCCGATACTTTTAAAACCAAGCCGATGAAGTTCGATCCAACTTCGGAAGTAAACTATTATGTGTAGCCTTTAGCTATTAGTATTTAAATTAGATTTATTTTTGAATTATTACTTTGAGTTATAGCCATAAATGCTGGCATATTTCTATACATCCTTCTCAAGTTTTGATACTTCAATTTTAGACACAGAGATAAGTCGCTTAAAGTCTACAAAATGGTTAAGTCCTATTTTACAGTAGTAAAAGACATTAAACATTATAAAATCATTCTAAAACCTCATCGATAAATTTTCTTCAGGTGATTTCGTTTTTAGTTATTGAGGTTTTTACTTCATTGAATTCTTGCTCCACTAAATGACACGAAGGGAACGCTACAAGAAATTTCTGTACAATATTCCCTAAACCAGAATAAATAGGTATCTTATGCTGGAGCCTGAGCTTATGATATCCAGATCTAAATTCATATTTTGACTGTTCATTTAGTCTAAACTCACTAAATTCATTTTCTAACTTGATGAGACTAAGAGATGCTTTTGAAATTGCACAGAAAAAGCGATCTAAAAGAGAGTCGGGAGCATTTACATTTAAGATATCTTGAAATCGCTTCGTTTGAAGCTCAGTTCTAGAGCTTCCAAAGCTAGCAATGTTCAAATGTATCTTCCCCGTTTTCTTCAATAGTTGGCAAATTTGAAAAGTCGCTAAGTTCTTTCGGTCCTAAGTTACTTTCATACATTTTAAGCTTAACCACAAACTCAGAAATTACGTTTTTGGTTTTTATTAGAATGAAACCGTGATCTTGGTTCTGGAAGTTCGATTCCTTTAACTTACTAAATAAATCTGTTTAGATAAGTTTTTTATACTTGTTTTTGAATTTATCCAGCCTATTTTTAAAGCAGCATCTATATCTTTCAAAAACTCTAGCCCTGAGTAGAAACGTTTAAAAAAGGGCTCAGACAAGTTTTCTTCGATAGCCAACGAATCTCTAAATAAAAAAGCAGGTGATTCAAATAATCATTAGTTTTAATACAGAGTTACTCGAAAAAAACAATCTGTCACTCAAAGAGTTACCTCTGGAATTATTCCAGATGTTGCTGATTTTTTTAACAACTCAGCCAAAGATCCCATGACTTCCTTGACCGGAATATTAAATAATACGCGTTGTTTTCTTAAATTTCATTTAAATTGATTGGATTGAATTAAATATACTTCGTCGACAGCGCATAAACCACAATAGAATAAATGCACTCTTTAAAATTCCCTATATTTGGTTTTTATAACGACACTCTGAATGCACAAAATTTACATCATTTGAAGAATTATCGTTGCCACATGTTCTATTCAAATACTATAATAAAGCTAAAACGATGTATGAAAGTAATTAAGCACACAAAACAGAAAAGAAACAGTTTTCAGTTTTTCACAGACGGTTTAGTATTTCTCATTCAATTAATTCAGTTCTCACTTCGCGACAAGGCAGAAATGCATACTTTTGAGGCTTTCGCTATTCGGGTAACGAGGAAGTGGTAAATAGTTTTTTATCAGCTTAATATGGCGAGATCATAACTGTACAAGGAGGTTAGAATAGAAGGAGGGAGGGTTCGCCGTTTCCTCCACTATCGGGGATTGAAACCTCCGCCGAACAAGCGGCATCCATGTTTGTGACTTCAAAACATTGCATTACGTTAGTGAGCTGCTCCGTGCATGTATTTTCCAGTAAAAATATGTTAAATTTATAATGAAATGCTTCGCTATGTTGAATTTTTGTTTTAAAGTAATAAAGATGATATCCATAATTTACTATGTACAGCAAATTATTAAGAAATAGTTCGAAATCTAAATGCATGCGCATAACATTAAAGCCTTTAAAAAATGATGTTTCTGCATATTTCACGGATTTGCTTAGGTTTCATTAGCAACCTGTTGGGTGTACTTCCCAATTTTTCCTTTAAAAAGTGATAAATCTGATTTATTCACAATATTATCATAATTTATGAAAGAATCATTTCATATACAAAGTTTAAGGTATAGGAGCTGCTCTTCGTTCTGCATTTTTAGGAAACCTGAAAATAATAGCAAATAATTATCTAAAAAAATAGTCACAGGTTGCATTTTTTTAAATGAAAATTTTAAATAGAAGATCCTTTTCACAACCAACAACCTTATAACAACAAGAAAATAAATCATAATAAAATAAAACAGATTTATGTGAATTCAATTATTTCAGTTTATGCGCATTTCATATTTATTAATCTCAAAGAAACTGCCTTTAATTAAGCTGAATTACAGAAATACACCTATATAAGTTTTTGGATATATCTTTTCACATGTTCAATTGTGTAAATATTTTACATAATTTTATCACTATACTGGCCAGAAATTTGTAAGTTTATGCACAAAATTTTTAACAACAGAACAGTTTATCTTAAAAAAATGAATAATAATTAATATATAAAGAAAAGCATTGCTTTATTTAACATCTTTACAATTAATAAAAATAGTAATAAATGATTTCTTACTTTTCATGAAAGTTATAAAAGAATTACCTAAAACGTTCAAATTATACAATTTAAATCCTACCATATATCATTGTATCTTAAGGAAGAAAGATACCAGCTATAAACAGAAACATCAAAATGTATTTAACATTTTTTGATTATAGTTATATTACATAACATGTTTTGATCATTTAAGTCTTTTTTTTTCACATCTGGAAAGAAAACAACATGACATTGTGATATTTTTTAACATAGTTGTCATATTACATAAAAAAAAAGAAAATCAATACTTACGTGTGAAAAGTTATGCCCGGAATTTTTTTCGAGAATCTATTTGTGCATCCATACGCAACACAAGCTGACATGCTTCAAAAAGAAAAGAAAAAAATGTTGCAATGACAGACTTCCTTGCACAAGTCACGGTGATAACAGGAAGATGGCCGCCACGCTTCACCGTTTAAGTTGAACCTTCCCTCCTTCTATTCTAACCTCCTTGTAACTGTAGGAGTAAATCGTCTGTTGTCTCTTTGCCTTGCAACCATACATATGGTCGAAGAAACTAATGAATTCTCATTGGATATTGGATAAGACAATTAGTTACGAAATTATTAGTTCAAAGGGGCTGTGTCTCTGAAGGACTATTGTTTTCGTTTTGCGATTTTGCGTTGAAAACTTAAAAAGGCTGTATCACCGTTCAAATCTTTGCCACCAAATACTATCGCCCAGTGTTATATTTGAAGAAATTAAAGAATGAAGAATCTGCATAAATTAATGTATATTTCTCGCTTGTAATAAAACAAGGGTACATAGAGCCATCCAGTTTTAAATGACGTAATCCTACTGCGAATATGGACATCTGAAAGCCCGAATTTGAAATTTTGAATTTACTTTATTATCGATTTCATATTTTGTAAAACTTTTAATGAGTTTTTGATTAACAAACTCAACGATTTAAAAGCGAGCAATGGCAACACTCTACGGGGGGGGGGACTTTTTTATCTCCAGCACGAGGAACTGCGTATCGGAAATTCTAAAGATATGTTCATTTTAAAATTATTTTGCGACTTTGTTGTTGAACTGAATTTTACGGTTAAAGTGCAAAGAACATAATATTTAATAAATACAGGTAACACACAAAACATTAAACAAAACGCTCCGTTTGGACGTAATTTAAAATCTGAAACCTTTCATATTTTTTTTCCTTTATTTTTAATCTTTTTCGGAGGGGTGAAAATTCACATAGTCTTTGGGTCATAGTCACATAGTCAAAAACTCTTTTCAATCTGTATTCCGTCTTCTGTATGAAAATTTCACCCGTTTGGCGAACTGTAAGCGTAAAGTGTTTTGCACTGAGGACAAGATGAATATTATTCGTGAAGTACAGAACTGGTATTGTGAAATGTATATCTGCCCGGAACACAATTTATCCAAATTTACAGTTGCTATTATGGAGAACCCCTTAATTTCTGCTCATAGGAAAAAACCTGAATGGGAGGAAAAAGTTTTAAAAGGCCAAGCGTAATGTTTTTGAAGAAGCATTGCTGAAATTGTTCACTGTTTAAAAAACTGTAATCTGGTAATATCTAGACAAATGCTTCAGGTAAAAGCCAAAGAGTTTGCAAAGCTCTTTGGAGAAATTGCTTTCTTGTACTAAAATGGTTGTTAGGTTCAAGAAACGGGAGCATATTTCTTTAGGAATAATTGTTGGAGAAGCAGGATGTGTTTCAAAATTAGATGCCGAGAAAAGAAAGAAAAAAGTGATTAGAATAATGTCTGTAGGAAGTACATAGAAGAAAGACATTTTTAACGCTGATGAAGCCACAAGATGATGCCAAACTAAATTTTAAAATTGGGAGATCAAAGATGTACTGTCTAAAATTTTTATAAAGTGTGAATCACAATTCATTTATTTGCCAGGTACTGAGCATTATGGGATTTACTGATTGGAAATCTCAGAAGCTAAGATGTTTAAGAAAGGTAAAAATTCGCTTTGTTGTCCGTAAATTATAAGGCATAAGGGAGGGATTAACTATTTGGAGAAATCCTACAAAAACAGGGTGAAGTACCTTTGGCTCCAAAACAAAGATTCTAATCTTGACTTAAAACTGTTCTGCACCTCCAGATGTCGAAAACCTAGCGAGGATGATGTGTGTTTGCTCCCAAACGCAACTTTGATGCTGCAACATATGGACCAATCAGCATATATCAACATATGGACAGCACGATCAGCGGCTTAAAGTGTTATTGCAGAAAGAAATTCGCTTTCAGCATTTTATACAAAATTTCAGCATTTTCAGCAAGAGTACAACAATAAAGTAGATTGTAACATTTAACTTCTTAATACATTAGCGATTTGTTACTGAATCGGCTCTCTAAATGTTTTCGGCATGCTGAGGAGTGCAAGAGGCGTTAAAAAGGAAGATGGTAAAAAAGACAATTTGCCTGTGGCTATGTGGTAAGAAAAAAAGCATCAGTTTAGTACTTTTAGAGTGTGATACCGAGTTTTATAAAATGCGATGGTGATGTGACGTTCAAAGATCCGAGTAATGAAGATATTACGACGAAACTAAAAATGAGAAATATAAACAACAAGGATTAAAATGTTGGAGAAACCTAACACTTAGAAAGGGAACTCTCTATAATAAAGAATGCTAAAGCTGCGGTGCTAGTCATTAATAATATTTTACGCCATCGGCATAACACCATAGGTTCGTTTCTGGACATTACGTTAAGTTTCATGTGATTACGACTTGTTCTTTTTTAAATGAAAGAAACCTCCTCTATAGGTCTTTCAGTTTTTCGTGTCTTCTTACTAGGTTACAACAGCATCTGTTTATCATGTGGCATTTATCAGTTCCTGGAAAGCACCGCGATTTCTCAGACGTCCTACTATTTGACATTGCGAAAAATATTTGTCTTTCAAATTTAAATTGTGGTTACTTAATAATTGTGGCGATTTAAAAGTAGTAAATGATTTCCTAATAAGTTCTTCCTTCAATAGAGAAGATTGGCATACCCTGACGACTTGCGGAAATTTCGTTATCCTCATGATTATGATTCCATTTCTTTGTTTCATTTTTATATAATATGCACAGTATAATTAATGCATAGTAATAACAATGATAATACTTTTCAGATGGCAGATATTTTATCAATAATCTTGTTGCTGCAGTTTAAAACTCCTTTTATAACAGTTATAAAAGAACATAATTAAAAGACAATATTAATTAAAATAATATTAATTTTAAAAGACGCATTAAAGGCATATTATTCATTGACTTCCGTTACCAACGTTTTAATATTTTTTCTCCTTCTGTTGTAGACAAATTGTTTGCGATTTGAAGAATGAAGAATTTGCTGTTATTAAAGTGATTTTAATCTTATTATTTATTAGAAAGAGGGGACTCAATTTTATGAACTTTCTTTGCATTATTGCAGTTAATAAATCTTTCTTAACGCCATTCCTTGGTATAAAAGATTTCTTAAAGTTCTTCTATGCTCTTTCAAAAGTTTTCGCATGAGTTTGTTTTTCCGCTAATTGTTTGAATTACATGGAAGATTGTAATACAGGTGTACAGGTGCACGTAAAAGTATAGGAAAGACCATCGATGTATCATGGGTCAACTGGTAATGCCTTCCCATGCTAACTAACCCTTAAAAGGAAGAAAAAAGGAAAAAAAAAAAAAAAAAAGAAATTTTATACAATTGAACCTCCGTTAACAACTATTTCTCTTTAACGAAAACTAATGATTCCCCAAAACTTCGCGGATTTCTCGGATCCTTTCCCTGCCTTATTTTAAATAAAAAGGCAATATACTACACACCTAAAAGACTCTTAATAACATGAGGGTGAAAGATCTTTTTGGGTGTCTGTAGACACCAATGGCAACGAGAGCATCGATTCTTTCAGCTTTATCTCAGATAATGCTACATTTTAGTTTGCATAATTATTTAACATTTTTTTCTCAGTTATTCAGAACATGCTTCCTTTACTAACCGACAACAATGTTTACAGGACAATTCCATTCAATTGCTAAAACCCAATTTCCTACCAACTATGTCTCAGACAAAAAAGGACCTATTTATATCTGACTAATACCCATTTAGACACCAGAGCTTTCTCTGCCCTGTCATTCCAAACCCACTGCAACATTTCCTCGAATCCACGGAATCTATAAATGCAGTATTTTTTTCACCTTCTCTCCTGCGGCGTTTCCACAGTGTCCTCTTGCAAAAACACAAAGCTTTCCCAAAGTCCAGCGTGCGATTTCTACTCCCTTTTATCGGTGAGCAATGATGCGGTAAGTTGTAGCTGGCTCTTGCTGCATGTTTTGCATGGACGGGATGTAAGGGCGTCGATCTCTTTGGCCTACTTCGTACAACTTACAACTGAGCTGAACAACGCATATATCAACTTTCTTTATTTTTAATATAGAAACTTACTCTTAGAGAAACGGCTTAGGGTTTTTATGGACTTCAGATGTTTATAATACTTCTAAGAGGTTTTTTGTTTTCAGTTAGTGATGCAATCATGTCCGTTACATATAAAGGTCAGAAACATGAGAAGAAAGCATGTTGATGCAATCGACGGGGCGTGATATCACTTATGTGTGTTCCACAGGGACCGATTTAGAAAGTTGAATGTTTAGTAATAAACTTTTCAGACCTTCCAGGGTTTAATTTCAAAAATTAGGGCCGGAATTCTTTGGAAGAATTTCAAGAAAGGGAGGTAAAAATAAGTAAATAAAATATTAACTAATGAATGGCTAAAATTAAATACAGTGAAAAAGATTAAAAAATTGAATAAATTTAATTAAATTGGTGATAAATAGTTAAATAAAAATAAAATACTAGAGCTCATCATAGTGGTTCTGTCTTAAATTACGATTTTACTTAAAACTTTAAACACACACCGTATCTTCTGAAAAGTCCAAAGAACATGATATTTAATAAATAAAGGTAACACACAAAACGTTAAAAAAACGCCTCTTTGGACGTAATTTAAAATCTGAAACCTTTCTTTTTTAAAAATTTTTTATAATATTTTTTTTATTTTATTAGCATGAAATTAATAATTAATATGATGGATGAGCCTGCAAATCACTGCACATTTTCTGAAATCGTGCAATCAAACTGGACACGGCTGCCCTCATTTTCTTTTCCCCGCTGAATTGTGTTCTATACTTGCTTTTAACTACAGCGATAGCCGAAAACCTAGTTTCGCACAAATACCACGTCGAAAATGGAATTTAAATCCTCTGAGCCTTATCACTTCGAAAGGAATATTCATCTCTTACTGAAATCCAAAATTCTGTCAATTATATGCTGCCAAATTTTGCTTTCAAACTGTTGTCGCAAAATAACTCGATAAGATTTTCTTCTACCGCAGAAATAAATTCAGGCGGAGCCCTAGTGTGTTAAACTGATCTTGAATCCATGCAAATCTACCAAAATGTTCACTTTGAAAGTATTACTCAAACCTGATGAATTAGCTGGGATAAATGCCTCTCAGACATGATTTTTATTTCTTGAGAAACATCAATTTTACATAAACAATTGCTGAAATATTAAAAAACAATCATTGCCTACATCTTCATTCAATTTTCGCCTCCATAGTTTGAGTTTTTCCATAAAAGCTTATATTTTCCCCGTTGACTACAAAAGGTACTTTCTTTTCTCTGCAGAGGGAGATTAAGAGAATTCACCTTTTCAAAAATGTCGCATAAATATGGCAGTTTTATTCAAAATTCGGCATCAGCAAAATCTTCTGCACTTTTGTATCCATCCTCTTTAAGGAAAATAAAAATTTCTTGCCGCATTTCAAAGGTACGTGATAAAACATTATCACGAGAGAGCCATCATGTTTCGTACAACAAAGATAAGTGCTCGGCTCTCACATCCTTATACAATTAAAAAAAAATATTGCTTTCAATGGAATATGAATAATTTACCACATATTCTAACAGCTGATTAATTTCAGGACTGAGATGCTTTGACGCAAGCGATTCTGTATGTATAATGTAGTGGGTCCACAATGCTATTCGTTTGGTGATTTCTTCGAATAAGTGCCCGTAATCCTCAATAGCAGACAGACATGGAGCAAGTTCCATCAGTACAGACACCAACGCATTTAAAACAATTCAAATTATTTTCAGATGTGAATGTATCAAGAATCTCAAATAGTTTCTGAGCCTTTGCTCCTGCAGTGATATGTTTACAAAACAGAAGGTTTTCTTTAAAATTATTACAATGTATATACCGTAGAGCAAATGAGCATCCTTACTATTATCCGTAGTCTCATCTAGCTGCAATTCAAATTCCCGTCATTTAATTTTCTTCAATTAATTGATCATTGATATCCTCCGCATATGTTATATTCTCCGACTAATTGTGCTAATGGACAAAAGCATTTTTGAAAGCAGCTTCCTAGCAGACTTAACCAACCATGATGTTCACCATATCTACAACAGCTGCTAGAATAAATTCTTCTGCAAAGGTATCAGGTTTCTTACATTTCGCGATTCCGTAAACCCCATTGTCAGATGCTAGCAAAGCATTGTTTTGCATTGATGCAATCTTAATTTTTTTTTGTTTTGTCTTTTCAGTTTTTTTAATTTCCTTGCAAAATTACCATAAGGTTTGACAACCATGTGATGAAGAATAGCTTCTAAATTGAGCTTCAATTTATTTGGATGCAATTTACTTACTTGATAAAATTTTCATACACAGAACACATTGTTAGTCTCTCTTAACCATTCATTTCTGTTGACGTAAACCCAAACTCTAAATAACCGTCAGCATATTTACGATCTTTCGTTCAACCAGTCATGCCACTGGTTGAAGACATATTTTCTTTATCTGCACTATTACGCTTACTGCTGTTCAAATATTGGTCCATCATCAAAGATATAAAAGCAAAAGGTCATAAAATCGACTGACTAAATCAAGGCGGCAACGCTTGCGATATTTTTAGATTCTCACTTTGTTTTTTAGTTAAGCCAAATGTCTTGGCTCAATAAATTAATGCATTCCTCTTTTCAAATGCATTCATCTTTTCACTTGTATCCAACGTATGTGTTTTCTGTTTTCTATGAGTAGAAATTACCGATTTTTCCATTTGCTGCAGCATTTTTATAAGCTCAATCAAAGAATTCGAGTGGTATCAGAAAATTCATTCAAGTTTTTTGACTTAGCTGTCACAAGCACCGTGAAGACATGCTTATTGTATGTCTTGATACTCTAGGAACCAGATTTTACACCTGATTCGCACAGTATTTGAGCACTCAAAAAAAGATGGGGCTATGAATAAAAGAACTTAATAAAATAAAGGTATTTCCGTTAACTCCTTATTAAATAAATGGCAATTCTAACATTCTAAACATGAAGTGTTTTAAGAATTAGTAACTTTTCAACTAAAACAACCAAAAATTCTAGAAAAAATATGAAAATTAGAAAAATGTTTAAGTAATCCATAAATCCCGATATGCGATTTTCATAGATTTGGAAGTTCTAAATAATGTAACTGAATAACATTAAGCATATAGGAAATAGAACAAAGCAAAAGGTTCACTCGTTATATGTGGGTTTGTTATAAGTCAGGTTCGTTACAATGGGTTTGACTGTATTTGAACTCTGTTTTAATTTTATTTCGTTATAAAGACTTTCATGAACTCAAAATAGTGCATATTAATTTTGTTTTAGAAGTGAATAGAGATATTTCCTTACACTTAATAAATTATTTAAGTGGCAAACTTATTTATACTTATTTGAGGTGATATTGAAAAATAATGTTTTAAAAATTCTGTAATTTTACATAATATGTATCTACTTATTTAGACAACAGCGAAATGTTCTTTTCTGCATATACGGCAGCCAGAAAGGAAGTTTCAATAATACTGTATTAAGCCAATTTTTTCTTAAATTTTTAACTAATTTATTTTCATTCATTCGTTTGACATTTCTATTTAATATATTAGAAGTAAAGCAATTACTTTGTTAGGTGCAGTGAAAAGATGTTTATAAATCAAAATATGTAATATACTGCACAGCATTAGAAGCTTTCTGTAGTAATTAAAATGTGTTGCAAGTTTTTATAAGCCTTCTCTATCAGTTAAATTGTGAATTACTCTAAGCCCTTGAGCAACATTATCAGGAAAGCTGTAGGAATTACAGCGGAACATTTTCAATTTAATTTATTTTAAACATCTACTAAAATTATTTTGTTCTCACATTCTGGTGACTATCATCCCACTGATCAATTGTAATCAAAGTTCTTGACAATCACCTTTATTTGATTTTTTTTCAAATAAACCCGAAGGTTACATTTTAAACTATTTAATTAACATGAAAATACTTATAACACGGCCGATTGTTAATTTAATGAATATTTGCAACATGATTATTTCAAATAATAAAAGTTATTTTTAAAGCTATATATTATATAATATGTACATAGTGCTTTCAGTGACTCTAAATGATGGCAATAACTGCCGACTGACAAATACGGTCTGAAAATCCAAATATAAAACTTATTATCCTGGTTTTATCGAGTCACTGCGCCTGTGATGACGTAGGACAATACGAACACTAATGCCAGATTTTAAGTCATATTTATACAATGAACTTTCGATTTTTTTCACTCACTTTGTGATTTCCTTCAATTTTTATTTATTTATTTATATATTCATTTACTTATGTATGTATTGAATCCTTTCCGACGCAGTCCACATTTGGGTTGGCCAGGAAAAATTCTTTTCAATGTTTGATTTTCCCTTTCATGAATGAAGCTCATCTCTTTGTTACACCAAATGCAAAACGTTTGCTTTTTAGATATCGAGATCACAGATTTGAGTTTAGAAAAGTGGAATCGGAATGCACGCCTGCTTACCATATTTTTCTATTGTTAATATTCAACGCTTGAGCGAATTTTTTTTATTCACGCGATGAACAATTCACAAATATTCTCTTTTAAATGTTACAACAGAGTATTGTACGATAGAGACACGCGTATTATTGCCTGGTGAGTTTTATATATAAACTTTTCGAATTATGTGTTTCAAATTTGCGACAAAAAATTTTGTTTAATTTTTAGGACTAAATATTTTGGACACAATATATATATATATAATTAAAAGTATGGCAATAAATCTAGAACAAGCTTAATTTTACTCCATCTAGACACAGAAACAAACAGTCTAGATAACTGGAGCTCCAGATATCTGCAATACGAATAGTTGAAGCTCTACTTTGCCTGGGTCTGATATTACAAGTATCCTTTGCAGAGCTTTTCCTAACATTTCTGAACCGTTATCCTCAATACGTTGTGTTATGATACCATATATATATACCGCTTTAAAAATACTGCCATTAACTCAAGGCATAACATTTTTTACCTTCCGCATAGTCTCTTAATAGTTAGCTTTCAGAATATTGGCATTTGATAAGAGCAGGATCTTTACTTTATCTTTCAAATTTAATCAATCTCTAATTGCTAACAAATAATATATTTAACACTAATAAACACATTTCTTAATAATTGAAATCTACTTGCTTTTACTTTTGATAATATAATTCCAATAGCTGTAATTTAAAGTAGCTGAATACGTTTTAAATTAAACCTTGAAAACTAGACGATCCTCTATATCTATTACGCATACTAATAATACTATTGATGGATGTTACTCTTACTGTCTTGTAAATTGTCTTATTCGTAATATAGAAGTGACGGAAAAAATTATTCTTCGCTATATGGAGCCAGAAAACACACTTTGTTTTCCTAAGAAAGAGTTTACAAGGAAAGTATTATCGTTTACCAAACTTTAATTAAATTTAATGGTATTAATTTTCAGCTGAAGTAAATAGCTAAAAGTTAGTATTCTATACTTTAAATCTGCTATTTAGGAAACTGTTATCTGCATATTATCTCACAAGGTATAATTAATGAAAGCCACAGTCTAAGCTACTTTTATTATATTACGTTATAATATTAGGACAAAGAATTTCAAACAGAGGTAAGTGCGAAAACGATTAATATACTTAAATGCAAATCGTTTACCTAAAAAACCTGTCTCTCAAAAAATTCACTTTTAATAAAACATTAATTATTATTAACTAGTTTTAAAACTACGTTTATTCCTATAACTTAGTTTCTTAAAAGAAAATGATAACAAATTGATGCTATTTTTAAATGACAGATATTGTTTGTGAGTTGGAAACGGCAAAAACTGCAGTTTTTGCTCTCACTATTAATTATTTTATACAACACCATATAGTAAATCTGTGCACGTAATTTATTGTATGCAAACAGTAACATGGATTTTTGTGCATAATTACCGTACTTAAATTTGTTTCCATATTAGTATGATTATTTCATTCTCCAGACATAATTATCTGGAAAATCAAGGAAAATACCTGCAAGTACAAGGAAAGATTGATAAATAATTCTGTGACACATATAACATGTTGGAAAAGGCATTAAATATTTTATAGAGTTACTTTAAAAAATATATGGTTTCCAAAATCCCTAAAAATAAAATGTACTTACATTTTTGTAATTTTTCGGTTACATAAGATGTAACAAATAAAGACATTACAAGACTTTTCTCGCTAATCCGTATGTGGGGATCATTTGACGCTGTCCCAAGCAACCCTAATATTTTACCCAAAGCAGAAAGGCGTTTTGCCTCTGTGGAAAATGCTCTTGGAGTTAGACAAAATGATATATGCATACCCACTGTATAATAAGTTAACCACTGTGATGTATAAGTTTCTAGCAAAATTTACTTTATTTTGCTGGCTTAATCTTTACTTGAACCACGAAGCAACTATTCGTTAAATTCAAACTGTATGACAAGACGTAAGAAGGGTGAAAAGGACCTTTTATTCAATTCAAGAAGGAATTTACAGATGACAGTTCTGGTACTTACAAACTTAGCCAATATTTTTGGCTGCAACTCAAAATAGAAATATAAAATTAAATCCAAGTTAAATTATCAGCCGAAGCTGTACAGAGATAGTTAATGCGAGTTGGTTCTTGGCTCTACCACCGACCTACACAAACTGACAATTAATATGCACGGTCATAAAATAGCAAACTTAAATCAGCTAAAGAATTTCAGATACAACGTGTTCTGCCAGAACATGCTGTGTCTGAAGTAGCTCAGACACCAGCTTAAATAGTATCTTTCTACCCAACTTTGCACATCACCGAAACTGAAATATCGTTCGAGGAGGTAGTGGAAATGAGGAAAGATAGAAAAGATAAGTAACTGGATAAAAACTGATTAGTTTAAAACTAAATGATTTATTACAGCGAGTATATTATGCACATTAAATACACTGCATACATCACTTTGCTACGCCTCAAATTATTATATAATTTTATGCAACTGAAATATGCAATTTTAGAATATATTTCAAAATGCATAAAACTGATATTCAAAGTTCTGAATGAAAAATTTCGAAACATATTCTTATAGCACTTAGATAAAGTCAATTATACTGACATAATGTCCAAAATCCGTATCATTCAGAGAAAGATTTAAAGACCAATTTATCTCCACAGAATCATTCTGGGAAATTTGCTCTTACATATAATTCATAATATATCCAATATGATAATTCCCACTAACTTTTGGAGCACTATTACAGGTTATAAAAGATGCTTCTAACCCCATATATTGAATAATCCGCATAAAATCTTTTGGTCTTTTTAAAAATTACAGTAAACTTCTGATTTCAAGGAAAAATTCTGAGGATAGCATTCACTTTCAAGCCCAAATCACGGTTCATACGAAAGAAATTAAAATGGAAAGTGAAATCATTTCTATTTCTATTACCAGAACAAGACTTTTAACAATTTACCTGTATTTTTAAGCAGCTTAATCTGGAGGGAAAATTCATTTGGCTGCTAAACTAAATCAACATTCAAAATACAACTGTAAATAATAGAAGAATAAGTATCACTAGAAATCAAGAAACTATGTTATAAATAACATTAAAGATAATAATTAAAAGAGAATTTGAAACAATCTCATTGAATTCAATTCCGACTATAAAAGTGTGGTTATAATTTTCCATTTATCATTCCATAATGTTTATATATTCCAGATTACGAACGATTAATTTATATAGTGTAGTAGATAAAAATAATTCCCAAGTAAAATAATGTCACTTGCACTAATCCTAAATACTTGTCTTTCCCATTTTGATATTTTCTGTAGACAGTTTTATTTTACGTTTATGGTCTGTAATGATAATTTTTCATCCAATAAGCAACATTATTCTTTTAAAAGAGCCCAGTTAATTCATGAAACGGTTAATCCTCTGCGGTTAATTGAGAGCTGATTGCATAAAGTAAATGTTCAAATTTGTTGTTACCAAAGCCTTAAAATGATTTTAAGAACTGTATTTTATTATTGTTTCATCTATGTATTGCCCAAATGAATGCATGCCACGCTTCAGCCTGATTTTTAATCTTGCTTCAAACTCTTCCATAGCTCCGACTTCTTGCCGATACGACATCCGTCCAGGATTGTCCATCATCTCAATGGACTCTCTGCAGTTCGCCTCTTCTTCTGACGATTGCCAAATTCAATGCGACAGCGAGGCCACCTTCAACTGCAGGGCCTACACCTACACCAGCAATCGGTGCTTCCTCAGTGGGGATGACTCCGTCAGCCTGGGGCCGATCGTGCTACCGGAGAAGCCGGGGGCCACTTACGGAGAGAAGAAATGTGTGCTTGGTAATTCATGTTATAAAAGTTATAAATACTAATTGTAAAAGTCAATACTCTCTCCTGCAGTTGTTTATATACTGTGTTGGTGGAAGTTAGCTTCAAAAATGTGTTTTACATACTTGTCCATCTGGATTTCCAGGGCAGCTTCAACTGTCATTTTATATATTAGTGTGCATTACGATTTTGAACGAGATTCTTATCTTTTGTTTAGTTTATACTACATAAGATCACTTCAATTGAATGTGCACCAAAATCTGGTATGTGAATATGTCATCATCAAGGAATTCTCATCGAATATAATTTTAAATAGTATTATATATATATATATATATATTCGGAATACTTACTCGCTTATTATTATGTTATTAAGGTTGTTATAAGAATTATTACTTGTGTTTGTAAGGGCTGTTTTCTGTTCTCGTTCAGTTTTTAATTGCAATGTGTAATGAATAATATGTAACTAATATGTGATTCATACTATGCAATGCAATTTTATGTGATTAAATTTTAGTGTATGTTATCAAATCATTACAAACAATTACAAATTATGTAATTTATACAAAATGTAGGAAATACTATAAAATAAGTTTATAGTTTGCGTTCCATCAGATGATTGCGTTGCTAAGTGTGCTAAAATGGAATCGATCTTAATTAGAGCAAGTGGATAGCATTGCGTGATGCCCTCTTCAAGGCGAATGCGTGTATTTCAGTTAGGGGAGTCTTTTGTGTTAAATTTCTAACATGTGAGGATGTTGTCCGGGTGACCCATGGTAACTAACGAGCCTTTTCCCTATTTCAGATTATAATCTGTAATAATAATAATAATAATAATAATAAAATGCCAACTTTCTGATCACAGGGAGCTAGAAACCTTAAAAAAAGTACAGATAACTGCTAACACAGCACTATTTGGAGATTTTCACCAAATTCAAAATGCTCTATTCCAGTCTTTCAAATAATAGAAGGTACTAAACGAATAGAGACGTGTTGCATATATTTATTGAAGAATTTCATTTATTTACATTACATTTTTTAATAGAAGTAAACTTATGAAGTGAGGGAACCCTCTCATCTGAACATTTTAGGGCTTCTGATCACAATTTCAAGGCCATCAACGTACATTCTGTACGTTTATTATAATTTAAAATTTTATTAATAATTTAGAAGCTCTTTGATTGCGATTGGCGTGGTCCCCGAAATCATCCTTTGATTATTATTTTTTACAAAAGTGACAGTTTTCAATCAGCACTTGCTTACACTTTTTTTAATACTTCATGAATGATGTGCATCCCTTTTTTAGATACGACTTTAATTAATATAAATAAAATGGAAGAAATTTAATATTTTAAAAAAATGCTGCTAAAGATAAAGAAATTTTGAAAATTTTACTGTAGAGAGAATTTATATTACAGTCATGCTCGCTTGGGGCAAATAATTGCTTTTTATGCAACAATCAGTTCTCAGATTGCGGATGGAACATGTAGTGTAGTGAAGAAATAATCAGTACAGTGATCAGTTCTTGCGTAGCATACGTAAAGGAATGAAGTGATACGTGATACAGTGAGAAAATGATTTAAAAAAAAACTATAGCAGCTCAATTTATCGAATAGAGTAAAGCGTCAGTTTGTAAATCGTTGCAAATTACTCATACATACCAACTACAAACTCTACTGCTAACTTTTATATAATGTAAATACATGACTTATATAAAAGTTAGCAGTAGAATTTACTTTTTAGATTAATGGTGATTTAAGCATAACTTACTTAAATAACCATTAATCTAAAAAGAATAATTTTATAACTTTACTTCAGAAATGAGACTGAGGATTTGGTGAAACAGAGAGGAAGTATTTCTGAGAAGCAGTGCAGTTACTGGAAATTAAAGTAATATGTAAAACAATTTCAAATGATTCGACTCATTTTGAAATACATAATATTAAAACTCTAACTGCTAAATCGATGTGAAGAGGCAAAATATAAAAATAACTATATTTTGCGACTCAATGCTATTTTATGACTTTCAAAATGTTTTCGAATTTGAGAAAACTGGGTCAAAACGTATTCCTTTGATGGTAATAAAAAACCATATTTATTAATTTTTCTGTATTTCATCGAAGATTTAACAGCTAATTTAAATAAAATTCTTATGAATTTTCGGAATCAGTTCAGCCCGTCCGAATAATTCTGAAATTCAAGGTTTCAAGAACTTCGTTGCTTTAAATATAGTTATATAGTTATAAAATCTATCAGTTACTCTAAATTTTTAAACATTATCTGCAGGAAACATGATTAACTTTCACTTAAACATAAAAAGCAACAAAGCATTAAAGGCATTCTGTTTTAATGCCTTTTATGCTTTAATGACAACTGAATGTACATACAAGTAGTTTTTAGAAGGTTTCAGTAACAGATTTAAATATAATTTACATAAAACGTCAAATAACGTAAATGGATAACAATGCATTTTTTTCATCGAGATATATATTTCATAATAAGCAAATACGGTGATTAGCCGTGAGGCATGCGATTTTTTTAGCTAAGTTTTCATGTAAGTCATTTGGTAAATGATAATGAAATATAGTATATATCTTACCCTAAAGGCATTTAAACATCATTTCAGCAATCTGGTTAAATGCCTGAAGATAGTTACAGCATCAGATGAGAGTAGGTAACTAAATGCAAAACCTAATTATTACTTAAGGTTATTATTACCTCGAATTTTAGAAAGACCAAACCCCAAAATCATAGTATAGCTACTTAAGACCTCTTTTTGCTTCACAGAAACAGAAAAACTAAATCTTAATGTTCTCTCAAATGGCTGTGTTTAGGATGCCAGACTTTCTAAATCAGTTCCAATTGACGTCCAAGTTTAAAGAAACCTATAGCATACCGTGCGCGAAACTTCCAACGGGTTACAGACGTCATTGACAACGAAGAAAACAAAAGTAAGAAGGAATAACGAAAGGGAATGAAAGCAACAAAACACAAACTTTTTGCTTATTGTTATTGAAATTTTCATACTAAAAATAATGACAGAAATGCAAAACAATTTTATATTAGTAATTGACGTAAACAGGCCTGATTATTGTCTAGCACGGGTTTATGACATCATATTCTAAAGGATTTCAAAAATATCCGGTAATTGTAAGAAAATTACCGTATTTTAGTTTTACCACAGGAAAAAAAAAAAAAACTAGGAAAAGGGATATCATAGATGCAGGAAGAATGCTGAGCCTTATGTTACATTAACCGAATTGGGATGTGCGCATAAGACCACAAAATCTAATAAACGAAAATTACCTACAATCTTAAGAAGTTTAGAAAAGGAATTTGAATGCTATTTACACAAATCTATCATAATTAATGCGTAATAATTTATACTGGATTAACTAAATTTCCAATTAATTTTATTTCTCATATAAAATATAGGATTAAAATTAGGCCTTTGTTTCAAGCTTTCTGTTCTAATCTTAAATTTTAGTTTTATTGTAGTTCAATAATAAACAATGGTACATCTTATTTTTTTTTAAAAAAAGACATAAATTATCTTTAAAATTACAAATATCTCAAATTTTATGAGATTCAAAGGTCATCCTTTATCTCATTACCTTTTGTTATTTCATATAGAAATTATAAACTAACCATTCTCTGTTTATATTTATTTCTTCGAAATTTGTATCTTCCAGAACAATGCACTGGGGGTGCCTTCACTTACGAAAAGATGACTGGATTTATTCTCCGATCAGCCGTCCAAAATTCCATCATGGTGAGCAATCCGGGAAGCTTGGGGAATACCCTGGAATGCCAGGAATATTGCCAGAGAGATGGTCTTGACTGCCCTGCATTTTCAGTTAATTACCAAAACATGAGATGCGATAAGCTGGACCGGAATTCCCAGGGTAGGACTCAGGACCTTATACCAAGAGACGGAGAGAATTATTTTGAAAAGATTTGTTTAAGAGGTAAGCAGGTCTTCTCTTGTTGGTTTAATAAACCGCGTTAAGAATTTTCTAAAGAAGTGGAGGTTTACGAACTTCTTAAGCAGAAGAGTTATAAGGGAAACAGCTCATTAAAAGCAACGCAGTATTTGGTAGAAAATTAAGAAATATCAAGAGCATGAAAGGAGAGAATTTAGAAATTTTACGATGATACAATATAAATTTATTAAATCTCTATTTTCGGCAGAACTTACTTAAATGGGGAAGAAGATCTTTTTTTATAGAGAGTATATAATTTACCGCAAGTTAAGTAGTTTCCCACAGTGTAATATTCAGTAGCCAGTAAATGCATGCATATTCTAGCACTCTATAGCTATTTACAGAGTCTTTCATTCTAGAAAATATTGGGATCAATTTACATACTTAGTAATTGATTTTATAAATTAACTAACTGGTATAATCAGAATATTGTTGTTGAGACTGTATCAGCTGTTCTCATTCAGAGTTGCAGAAGGTGCAATATTAGATTAACGGATTGAAACTTAAAATATTTCTCATTTTCGAAGACTATAAAAATTTTTAAATGAAATATTTATTTACGTAACTCTAAATGTTGCCAAATTAGTAAATTTTCAGACAAATACCTACTGTTTCATATTATGGAATCCTACTTTCTAAGCTAGAAATCTTTATAAGTGAAAATGTCTTATATTGCATATACCACTTGAAGACACTTATTTATGAATATCTTTCTGCAATTTTACACATCTCACTTCTCACAAAAGGAAACTTCTTACGCGGGGATTTCTTATATACGTTCCATTGTATGTAATATACATACTGCTAAGTGTTTCAGAATTAGATTTCTTAGGCTATGAATCTTTGTAATGGAGCCTTTCTGTTCTTAAAACTTATGCACATATCTTTTAAAGACATTGGTCTTTGCATACCTGTTCTAGAACTTTATGAAACAAACTTCTTAGAAGAGAAAATTTCTTATGGGGGTTTTTCTTATCCATGTACAATTATACATAGCGAGCAATGTATACGATGCTAACCAGGGGATTCATGTTTGCTCCTTATATGTTCAAAGTTTAATTGCATCCCAATAATATAAAACATAACTATTTTGTGTAAAATTGGTATGCAAACAGTTTATAGTTCTGGTCCTTTCAACTCACACATCAAACGGCTGTAGCCTTGATAGAATGATACCATTACATCTTACAGCATATTAAATTCTACTTTTTTCTTCAGGTCCTGTCGCCACCGCATGCAAAGACAGAGCCTGGGCCTTCGAGCGGGTGCTAGGCCACGAGTTGGAGGCTCAGTTATACGACCGGGCCGTGCCCTTCGTACAGAGTAGGAGGGACTGTGAAGAGCTTTGCCTCGAAGAGCGGAGTTTCGTCTGTCGATCGGCCCTTTATAACGATGATACAACGGAATGCAAGCTGAGCAGAGAAGACAGAAGGACACTACCTTCTTTCTACAGAAGAACGAACAACATGAAAGTAAACTATTTGGAAAACCAGTGCTTGCCAGGTGAGAAATATTGTTAATGGCTTTGCGTTTTTTGTTTTATAGTTTAATATTGTTTAATGTTAAGCATTATTATGAAATAATATAAATATCCAGTAGAATACACAAACTTTTCTTTATGATTTTCCATGTCTTCATAATAATAATTAGAAGAGGTACTCAATATAATCAGAGGAGACTGAGGCATCTTTGTGCGCTGGAGGAGTTAGAAATTCAGTACTAAAGAATGATATAATTAAGTCGGTTATGCGTACCTTCATGGAATGAGACCTTAAGAGGTACTTCAAAAGAACTGTTAAAAATATCTCTTTGGGGGTTAAAAATTCTAAATGTGAAATATTTATATTATAAAATAACACTTAAATGAAGAACTTATGATTAAAAACTTTCTAATTTTTTTTATATGTGTAGTCGTGTCTTCTCATTCAGATTTCCAGTTTAATATCTGTCATTTTAAACTAAATAGTAAAGATGATTTTAGATTAATCGTAACACTTTCGAGCTTTAATACTCTATTTATATCCAGCTCTTCAAAATGACAGTGCAAAATGTCCGAGAGAAGAATAAAAGATTGCAATGATATTATTTCACCACAAGTCCACTTGTAACCTTACGCATATATTTAATAAAAAAAAAGACTTAACTGTTCAAGACTCAGATGTCCATTTTTTTCACTTAATCGCTTGCCCTCGAAGTTTGAAGATATATTCACCTTAACTGAAAATGCAAGAACTGCTTTATCAGGACATCAATTCGCGTAATGGAAATAGTATTCAGGTGTTAATAACGACGAAACATTTTTAGACGTGATATAAGTAAAATATTCTGGAATAAGCTGAATGTTGTGCGAGAGTCACTTTTTTTCTTCACTATTTTAACATCAAGGAATGGTTAGTTCATCTTTTGATTTTAACTTTTACTGTTTTACAGAATCCTTGTTTCGTTCGTGTATCAATAAACTAAACATTCTTGCGGATATTGTTAGTGATGCAATTTGTCTCAAAAAACGTATTCGAATATTTTAGGTGTATTCCTTCTGGATGGTATAAATATATATTTAAATTAAAAAAATTCTCAATACATTATTTAGAAATTCTACCGTAGAGAACTGCAGCTTCTCTCTCAATACGTCTTTCTATTTATTTAATCCGGTTTGATGAATGTTTGCTCTGACCAACGAAATTAGGTGCATATTATATGAATGCATCTGCTGTTATGCTTTTATTTTTATTGTAATGACTTTTCTTACTGTGATTATCAAACATGCTAACATTTTAGCTGTACTTCAAGTGCATAGTAATAAGATTCGATCCAAGGGCATTCTAAAAATTTATTCTTAGGCGCATAGCTGCATTGATACTCGTATAGGTATTTCTCATTTTATCTGGCATTGCAAGATATTTTTCAGGCGGCTAGATATCATTATCTCTTGCTGATTGTTATCTGAATTTAAAAATATGCACTTTTGAACTATTATAGTAACAAAAAGAATATTTTAAATTGTCTGCAAAAGCATATCGAGAATTTTTCTGACACTTCTTTTTTCTTTACAGTTTTGACTTCATGCCCCTACGAGGAGACAACCGACTCTTATCCAACCTACACTGATCACATCCAAATGGTAGGCATTACATCAAACGAAGTCTGCGAACAGTTCTGCACACAGTATCGGAGTTTCAACTGTCGGTCTTATGCTTACTATTCTAGCAACGGTCAGTGCTTCCTGAGCGGTGATGACAGGGCTAGTGGTGGTAGCGGGGCCGTCCAGGCTAGGCCTGGGCTTGTATATAACGAAAGAAAATGTCCGGCTGTGACTCCTCCCACCGAAACGCCAACCCCTCCCACTACAGAATCACCTCCCCCAAGTAAGTCAGTCTTAACAATAGTAGTATGACATTCACATACATATGTGACACCAGAACGTATAGTATAACAAATAAAGTATAATAATAAAATAAATTAACGAGCGCATCAAGTAGTGAGGTAGAAAGCAGTCCATAGTTAGTAACAATAGCATGCTTTCTAAGGAAGCTGTACAGTAATTAGGGCATCTAAATGTTGAAGAAAGTTATATGATTACAACTAGTAAGAGAAAACAAGAAATAAGAATCTATCGATAGAAAATCTAGAGGCTCAAAAGATTGTTTATGAAGAAGTAGAGAGCATATGGTCTTCGTGTGTAAGGAGATGAATATATTTCTCTCGTGTGCTTTTGTGGTGGAGCGTTCGACACATCAATCTAACAACTGCAAGACTCGCGTTTAGTATCCAGCGAGGGAGCGGCTGATTTCAGATTTCCTACTCCAAGACACTCAGTGATTCTACAGTGGATAAATTAAACACATTCCTATTGTGTGCTGTTCGGCACATTCAACAGGCAATTGGAAGACACTAGTTTATTCCCTAGCAGAAACAGAATTGATAGCTGAGGTCACTTCTCCTCAGAAAAAACTGAAGATTGTTAAAATGATTAATCATGTTCCAGGATCTTGTACTTGAAATTATCAATGTCATTTAAAAGTTCAGTAATAGTTAGCTGTATTGAAAAACACATTAATTCTATGCATTATATTTTCACGTTATCAGTTTATTATCTGTATTTAACGCTTTACCGTATAAGATAAGGAATTTTTGCAATATTCCTGAAAATTTTATTTTGACTAATCTGTATTTCATTAAGTTTTCTGATACTTGCTGTGCACCAAACTGGGGACTAATCGTTCTGAACAGCAGGATAACCATAAATTTTAAGTTCCATCGCCAAGTATTAAAGTGAAAGTCTTTGGTGACTCCTTGGATATCTCGGGGTTGTATCCAAGGGACATTCAACGTTCTAGCATAAAGGTGCAACAACCCGATGACCGATTGGATAAGACGACAAAAGGGGATCCGGAGCTCAACAGGAGAAGAAAGGAGGAAAGTAGAAAGTTCGATGATCGAAAAATAGTGGAAAGTGACAAAGACCTCTACTTATTCTGAGAAGTGAATAGAGGAATTTACTACGAGTTTATTATGGGAATTAAATAACTTCAACGACTTTTCGCGAGGCAATCAGTCTAGAAGCGCCGGGAGCCTATCATTGTAATATTAAGCTCTCAAAGGAATATATTGAACCTTAGTCCGTAGCATACATAAAACGACTGATTTTTCTTAATTAATGAGCTGCTAAGCTTAATTCATGAATATCTGAGCTAACTTGTGTCAAGAAATTGGTAGTTTGAGAAATGAGCTTTTAAGTGTTTATGACAGAATAATCAAATTTCTATTTAAACTATTCAGTATGTAATTTCCGACTTTTAGTATGATCAACGAGCATGTAAATAGACAACGCCGACCAGGGACAGGGACAGGGAAAAGTGGACGGAGCACCAGAATTTCGTCAGTGACTTT
Organism: Stegodyphus dumicola; assembly: GCF_044657685.1. Lineage (NCBI taxonomy): Eukaryota > Metazoa > Arthropoda > Arachnida > Araneae > Eresidae > Stegodyphus > Stegodyphus dumicola. The sequence continues at coordinate 165,024,975 of NC_140771.1, read as the reverse complement.
TACAAGTGTTGCTCCGCCGCACTACTGTACCCCGCTGGGCTTTCAGTTGGCCCGCATCGGATGCTAGCCTACCAAGACATTTACATAGTAATTTTACATTACTATTAGATTTACGTATTGAATATACAATTACAAAGACACAGTATACAGTTATTACAAAGAAATTGACCTATTAACAAAAGTTGGATTATGGCAGATTAATATAACATAATTACTTTGAACATACATACAAACTTTCATTGTACATTGTACTTCATACAAACAATATATTTACATTAGTATATCTAGTTATATCGAATTACAATAAACATCTTTTTAAGTAACTAATTGGGAAAGTTTTTTTTTCATCTTATTATACTTAGATGAATTACTAAGGCGAATTATCTTATTAATATATTTCCTTTCATTTTTTAACTTGTTACACACAACTGCATCAGCACTGAAGTCTTACATTATTATTTTTGTAAATTAATGTATCATAAACACAGAAAATATACATTAGAAGATCACATAGCACCTACATTTACACTAATATATCTAATAGAGTCGTATATTATTTTTTAATTAATGATTTAATTATTACAAGATTTTCCCCCTCATGTCCTAATACAGTCAAATTCTTAATGTAATTATTTTGTAAAAACTATTTATACCATATTTAGCCTGTTTCAGACATTTGCAATATTTCTGAAATCTTCATAAATATTGCAAGTTATGGAATAAGAGGTATTTATACAGATGTGATAACATCTTGACATATGTCTTCTCTTTTATATGCGAAAAGTTTCTTCATAATCAAGGAAACCTTTTGTTGTAATTGAGGGATCGTTAGCATGCATTTAGTGTACTCAGGCGTAATTTGTGACCTTCCTTTGCAGTGTAGATCTTTTGTAAGCTGGCACTTGAAAATATAGTGCTCAGTGAAATGTATTATAAGGCAAGCCATACTCACTGGAGTGGCCTTAATGAAAAGCAATGACCTAAATTTAGTACAATTTTCTGTCGGCTATTGTAGCCGGATTAAGACAGTCTGGAACCCAGGTAAAATGTTCTGTCATAAGTCTCTAACTTATACTTTCATTGTTTTTATAAGGGGTAAATAAAGAATTGGGGAAAAAGTATGGAATTCTTTTCAAGTTTCCTGAGAAAAGGTATAGAATAGTTTTGAAGTTTCCCAAGTTTTAATTCTAGGCCAGGGTATTGTAATGAGGTTCTGCAAAATACGTTGTTAATGTGCAAAGTGTAAATAAGTTGTGAGTCAAATTTCACACCACGGCAGATAGCGTTTACGTAAGGAATCTTTTTGTCTGAAGAGAAAAAGTACTTTTAGACTTTCTTTTCTGTGCTTAATAACTAAGACTGAAAATTTTGCAGCATTATAATTCATGTTCTCTCTTTTTTTACATTATCGTTTAATATACTGAAGTTTTTGCTGACGCTAGACTAGAACAAAATTTAATGACTTAAGGATACTAACTGTATTGTCAGCACAGCAACAGATAAGACAGTGAACATCTTGTCAGAGAACTGTGCACATAAAGTTTAAATTAACTATGCGGTACAGGTGTATAATACGTACCTTTGAAATACTCTTGTTTGACTACACTAGGCAAAATAACAATCTTGATTACGAACTCGGTAAGGAAATATTTTGTGCAATATTTCTTTCTGTTACGAAATGTACAGGCGCGGTGAGATGGCTTCCCCGAAAAGCAGTTTTAGAGTTGCCATAAAATGGCAAGGGAAGGCAAGGTTGCCACATTTGGTGAGAAATCGCTCATCTGACGACAAAATTGGCGATATACCATGGACGGTTGGAGAACCATCTGGAACGAATTCTTACCGGTTTAGTCCAGAATGTTCCCGAATACAAGCCGAAAGCTATATAAACCGTTCTGGTACGCAGTCAGTTAGTAAGTCTCAGAGTGTGTTGTCTCTCATCGAGAGTGAGTGTGTCTCGTCTAGCGAGTCAATCCCTGCGGAGTCGATCGAGTTGACAGCCGGGCAGCGAGTGCCAAGTGGGTCGTCGAGTCCACCGAAGGAGTCTGTTAGTGTATCGCGGTTAGTGCATCGTCGAGAGTTGTAGCGTGAATCGCGAGTTGTAGCGTGGAGAGTCTCGAGAGTACGTGGAGTTCCAAGAACGACCAAGCAGAGTCGGGAGCTGTACTCCGGAAAGCAGAGACGGGTGCTTTGCAGGAAGCTTTCTCCACCGTGATAGCCTGATAACTGAAGGCTATGCGCTGATCGTGTCAGCGTGTTTATAGTAGATCTTCGACGACTGTAAAACGTGTTTTGGAGCTGTCCTGACAATACTGGCAAATAAAGTGTGTTTCGATACTTCATAAAGTGTCGTCGTTATTCACTCCAAATCTACACGAACACCGTACGAACGTAAAGGAAGAAAATAACGTTACAACTGGTGCCAGGAGAAGAATAGGAAAACCGTAACACTTCGATTGGTCATCACAATCACAAACTTATATATTAAAAGAGAAAAATGCCAAATTTAATGATAAATTACTCTAAACAAATATAAATTACATTGATCTTTTAAAACGTTCTCTTCAGGTACTGAGAAATATATAATAAATGATTTAAATGGATTGCATAGATAAAATTTATCTCAATTTGTTTCTATTTCTGATGACAGATTACAATGATAACTGTAGACAGAACAAACAAAGATGAAAAAGAACAGTAAAATTAAAATGTGTCTATAGTATTCTATAAACGTTTCTTATGTCTCACCTCTCCCAGAGTGATCCTATCCAACATTAAGCGTAGGGCAACGATTCAGATGTCAGGCATCCGTTTCCTCATGAAGGTTGCACAATTTACAAATTGGGATTGAGATAATAATCATTCGATGAAATTATTTCAAAAACCAATTGTGGCAGTAACAAGACGTAAAATAGCACCCGATTTCTTTTTTGGCCATAAAAAAGGAGTTCAAAACTTCTGTTTACCCATACTCTATGACTGTTCCTTTCAGTAACATCTTTCCAACGAGCTTCTCTATAGATTTATCTCAATGTTTAACTGTTAAAACAAACAAGTACAAAATAATAATTTCTTTATAATTATTAAAATAAATGTTTATTAATTGCTGTACATTACATTTCAAATAAGCTGAAAAGTAAATTTGTTTAGTACACTGGCTTTCCATTCTGGATTAAAGTTGGAGTATTTTTCGCATTTTTTAGCTTTAGTAACTGTAATCAATCAGCTAACTTATTATCATTCAATCGTAATTGTAAAATAATTCAGTTTTCGTTTGCTTAACCTGTTCTTTCTTCCGAATATATGAGCATAACAACCATATAGATTAAACATTATTCTTTGTGATACAATGCAGCTTATAGAAAAGCTATTAGCATACAGTAAAAGTGTATACTCATGCTTTTGTCGTGGTAGAGAAAGTAATCATCGCGAAAAACTAGTATTACTAAGAATTCATAATTATTAACAACAATCGTATTTCTTACTGATGCTAATTTATCGCCATGTATTATTTCTTGTACCATCCCAAAAGCACGAATATATAATTTTTAATGCTTCTAATTATATTAATATGTCACTTTGTATGTTTAGCACTATATAGAGAAATAGAAATGTAAATTCTGTAGGATAAATATTTTCGAATGCCTGTTCAAAAAATCTTAACTTGTAAAATATTTTCTTCGTCCTTCTAGCATGCCTTTGTGAGGTAATTGTGGGTATTCGAGAGGTCCAGGTTCGAGTCCTGGCTAGGGCGTTGCATATTTTTCACGTCTTCCTTTTTCAAAATAAGCTAATGGCTCTACAAAATTTCCTCAAAATAAGTCATGTACCATATATTTATCTGCGTTTTGATGAGTTGCCGAATAAATGTAATATAAAATTCATAATTTTTTATTACTAAGATCGTTTAATCAAAAGTGACCATACACACATTCTGTGGACGTTTTTCAGTGCCATGTTGCGTTCTGTAAAGGTGCTCGCTTTAAAGAATATGACTATCAGTAATTTTCAATACCGATATAAAAGGCAATTAATTTAAACTTTTCATATGATTTAATCCCTGTTCATTTTCCAAAATGAGAAACAGAGCTAGACGCACGAATTTGTTCACAGGCTAGAGTTTAGTGAAGTAAGTGAGCTTCTTTAAACGTATGTCTAGAAAAACACGATTTCTTGATTATTAGAGGTATTTCTGATCTCAAAACACCATCCTCATAACCGTTGAAACTGCATTAAAAAATTCACGCGTGTTAGCAAAATGCGAAGTATTTTTCCGTCATTTATTTTAAATCGTGATACTACAATTAAATCCCGGACTGTCCTTCAAAATCCGGGACATCTTGGCAATTAAATTTAAACCCATTTCTATCTAGGATGTTCTAATTTCATCTATTTTATGTAATATATATGCTCAATCAATATTTTTCCAGTATAATTTAACCTGATATCTTCAACTGATGAATTCTACATAATAAGGCTTTGATGGAATGATGTTTCAGGTTAAATATTTCAAATTATAACACACTTTTCTTTGATATTTCTGACTTTTCTCATTCCAGTAACTTGGAATGTGACTTTGTACTATCATAAAAAGTGAGGGGAGTCTCTCGTACATTTCAGTGTAATGATTACGTCATCAATAATCCAATAACGATGACTCACGAGTGTTACGACCGTTTTTCATCTGAAAAAAAATTAAAACAAGAACAACTGCAATAACCATATAAAAACCTCTTTTTCAATTGTTCTGAATATTTCAGAAACAAGTCATATTTATACAGGGCATGTGGTAAAACTACAAGGTTTACTGATCCTAAATATGTTTAAGCATAAAATTTACCAAATGAGGAAGAAAATTTTACGCAACACTGCTTTACAACAACCCTGAAGAGAAAAGTCATTACCACAGATAATGTCGAAATTTCATCTAGCTAGATCTATCCTAAGATACAAACATTCTTTTCTGTAGCAGATGAAATTTTTAATTTTCAAGCAGGAAAATGTTTCTGTCCGTGATGCATGTCGTTTGTCAATATGACCGAACATGTTGCCGAAATGAATCAACTGCCTTGGCTCGCATGGTTTCCCGACCTATGTATTATCGAACTGCTGTACTCTAATAGCACTTCAGAATCTATATACACCAGCAGCATCTCTATAAGAACTTGTAAGATTTTTCATGAAGAATGGTATATTAGTAGCCTCACCAGAATTCATAAATTATAAAATTCTATTCCAAGTCGTAGTCATGCAGTAGTACAGGGTAAAGGGTTTCTTAATTCGTATTGATAAAAGGTTTCGCGTAAAATTTCCATTATTTTAACAACCGGAATGTACACTGAGGTAGGGACTTTTTTATGTTTCGCACACCGTAAATACGAGCCAGTTTTCTATCGAAAGTCATTCAGGCGTCCATGCTCTTTGTAGGTAGCCCTCGTATGCTTTACCACTATCGATTAAATTAAGCAAAAAACACAAAATAAAAAATATTTATATTTTATTTACAAATTTCAAGCTACTGAATCCACATATTACATTTATTTTTCACTATCAAGCATCGTTTTCAAGGAAATCAAAAAGATATACATATTTGTGCTAAGAAATTAATCTTACCATCCACATCCTTTCTATAGCTTTAACAGTTAGGAGTGGCATAGTTTTAAATGAAGCTGACGTAAAGTTTCCCTTATTAGCTAAGATTTCAAATAAGGTATTTGCTCTCACCGTATAAACTATTTTTATGTGGAGACAGTTTTTTATAATGAGAGAGCTGTCCCTGCATAACTATCCGATTCACATACAGAATAACTGTATTACTCAATGGTCATTTGCGTTTATGACAAAAATGCCATTGCTTGCCGAGTAAACTGTAGGCATTAGAAAGTAAAACTACTTTAAAACAAGTTCTGGATCTGTCGATGAAAATTCTCCATTTTTTGACAGCTACTTTTCCTTTCCGGTTTACAAGATAGCTTAAATTAAAAAAAAAAAAATAAATAAATAAATAAATAACTATCAGGGCAGCAGCACAGGGGGATTCAAAATGATTGGCAAAATTTCAAATGAGCAAGGTTTCTTGCCTTTTACATATGTGTTAATTTGATACAGCTCAAAAATTTATTGTCGTCAAAATACAATATTTTCTTAATGGAGTTAATGTTTTGTTAAATAATCGCAGTAGATCTGAAGATTTAGCTCTCTAAACTAACCTCCCATTTTACAGGATCTTACATCATGCTATCTTGTTTCTCTGAAAGTGTATGTTAAGGTTTTACATTATTCTTTGCTAAAATGGCTCACGATCCAATATAATTTTAAAATTTGCATTGCTGTTATTGCGTAGACTGTAACAATGGACACAAAACAAATATACTAAAAATATGTTCGTCGTCTTTTCGCTGGCCGTGTAACTAAAGCCACGTAAACATTTTCTTACGGTATCACATATTGCTTGTCCTTTTAAGTAATAAAATTTGAGATATAAAGTAATTTGAAATGGAGTTAATCATTTTGAATTACCTAGATCGTTTTGTTAATGGCTACTGAAATTTCATCCCTTACATTTCTAAAATTTCAATCCAGTTTTACAGTTTACTTAAAATGAAGTACTTGTGATACATTAATAATTAATTATATTATATTCAAAATGGCCTGTGATAAAAACTTTTCTCAATAACAGTGTTTTTTTTTTCTATTTAATAATGCCATTTTTACATAAAAGAAAACCAATTTATGGATACTAGCACACTCTTAATTCCGGTCCGAGGCTCGAAACCCGCGAACGAGCCGGCTGCATGGTCGTTTCCGTGATTTTCCCTATGTGTAACGTATATAAGAGCCATTTTCTTTTAGAAAGTACTCTACGAAGACATCCCCCTGACACAGATAGCCATTGAAGCTTTGCCGTGATCACACAACACCCCAGAAGAAACTTAATTCCGTTTCAGATATTGTAAAGTGTTCTCAAACTAATTAAATTCATATGTATTTATTTCCTTTTGTCTACAGAAATGTGTTTTCGTAGCTAATCTGATTCTTATTCATTTTGTTTAAACTGTAAAATAGTGTTTTCAAATTATTTAACTTCATTTCATTTGTAGTATTCTCTACCTATGAGTAGTTTGATATATAAAGAATCATTTCGATTCATATACAGAACAATGTTCTCAAATTAATCTTATATTTATTTATTTCCTTTCGTCACTAAAATCCTGTTCTCAAATTATGTGATATTTATTCATTTCGTTTCATATACAGAATAACGTTCTAAAATTAATTTGATATTTATTCATTTCGTTTCATATATAGAAGGCCGCTTTCAAACTAATTTGTGTTTAATTTTATCTGCAGAACAATGTTCTCAAACTAATCTGATATGCTATATTCATTTAATTCCATCAACAGAGTGATCTCAAACTAATGTGATATTTGTTCATTTTGTTTCAAGCACGCCAGTGCAGCCACGGAGAGATCATCATGCTGGAAAAGACAACCGGATACCAACATCTCAGCAGCGTTTCTGTTTTGTATCGTGGCAATCCAGATATTCCAGGAATCATCGTCGAGTGTCGTAGGATGTGCGAACTCAACTATGAGTGCCGGGGGTTCACATTGGACTACTTGAAACAGGAGTGCTACAGTGGGTCCGAAACATCGGTCACCAAACCGAAAGAACTCATTTCAGCCGAGAACAAGGCGTACTTCGAAGGCATCTGTCTGCCATGTAAGCCGAAAATGTTTTTGGATAATTATTGAAACATCAAAGTTTACCTTACTCTTTTGCTTTTATATAGCTCTTTATTATTTGGCACATTTTTTATTCTACAAAAAATATGTTTTAAACACAATATTGTTTATTATGCAGTATGATAGAAAATACAAAACTATATTTTATATATATACAGCATTAGACTGTTGGATGGGAGCAAATGATAAGTTGCCAAATATGTATATCAACTCATCTTACACTGTTGTGTAATTTGAAGAAAAAGGCTAGAGGGCGCTGTTGCTTGCTTAGTTGTAAGAGAATAAAGTTTGTTCATGTTGAAGGCGGCGGCCTAAGAATACGCTCTGTATATAGTAATTAAAATATTGTTTAAAATGTAAAAGTGTTAAAATTAGTAAACCCACTGAACCACCATCATCTGATTTGGAGATGCACAAAATTATTAGATGGTGCATCGGCGTAAGGAATTAAGGCTTTGTGAAGATTTTAGGTGTTCGATCCAAGTGTTCCGATTTCAATGGATATTTCATATTCAAGTGACAATGGAATTCCAAATAAAGGTAGGGAAATCTTAAATTAATTATTTAGTGATTATTTGTAGTACATTAGTAAGTATTTATTATTGCTGTCGTGGGTGTATTTAAATTAAATAAAATGGAAGAAAAGTTAGATAGATTGAAACGTAAACGTTCCACATTGAGATCGTCTGTTACTAGGTTAATTAAAGTGATTGAAGATAAATTAAAAATTGAAGGGGAGGAAAATTTGATTAAAGAATTACGAGAATTGTTTGAATTATTAACCGAAAAGAAAAATAATTTAAGAACGCTTGATGATGAAATACAAGAGTTAATTGATGTTAACTTAATTGAAGAAGATTGTAGTATAAGCGAAGAATACAATGACAAATGTATAATTGCTTGTAGTCAAATTAAGCAGTTTCTAGGTACGGTTACCGCAGTACCGCCAGCGAGGAATCCCCAAAGTTCTGATTTAAACCAGTCTAGTGGTAATGGAATTTTGCATGTAAGTTCCAGTTCTAGTGGGAGTAGTACGCTGAAATTACCAAAATTAATGATTGATAAATTTTGGGGAGACCCCAAACAATGGAATGAATTTTGGAATAGTTTCGAAAATTCGATACATAAAAACGAAACGCTTTCAAAAATACAAAAATTTGTATACTTAAAAACATTCTTAACGGGACAAGCTTCGAATGTTGTGTCAGGCTTTGAGTTAACAGAAAGTAATTATGATAGTTGTGTAGCATTACTAAAGGACAGATATGGTCGAAAAGACCTGATCATTAATTCATTCATGAATAAAATTCTCAATTTAGAAGCCGTTAAAAATTCTGCTAACGTAAAGGCTTTACGTAAATTATATGACGAATTAGAAGTTTCGATTCGTAATTTGGAAACTTTAGAAGTAACTTCTGGCTCATATGGACATTTATTAATTCCAATATTATTAAAATTAATTCCGGACGATTTAGTTTTGGAATTTAATCGGCAAAGAGGATCGAAAGATAAAGTTGAAGTTTCGGAATTAACACAATTTATTAAAACGGAAATAGAATGCAGGAAAGTTTCAAATGTAGTATTAAGCGAAAGGAAAAATCCTGTGCCTCCGCGAGTCGATCAATCAAAATATGAAACTAGAAAATATGTAAAAAATACACCCACGGCTGCATTTCATACTGCAGTTAACCGAAAATGCATCTTTTGTGATAATTTGCACGAGTCATTTAAATGCGAAGTGAATGTTTCTGATAAATTAAAGAAACTAAGATCCGAAAACCGCTGCTTTTCTTGTTTTAAAAAATTCCATACATCAGAAAGGTGCAGAAATAAAACTAAATGTAATAAATGTGGCGGTATGTATCACAATGAATCGATTTGTACTAATAAATCCCTTGTAAACAAAAAGTTGGAACAAGGTTATTCCAAAAATGAAACTGAATCTCTGACTTTGAATTCTGAGGAAAGAAATAAAGTTCAAAACTTAAAATTGATTGCTTCTGTTCCTCAATGTGATAATAATAATGACTGTAATGCTAGGGAAATATTATTACAAACTTGTACAGTTTATGCTTGTTCTAAGTATAAAACAAAATTAACTAGATTAATTCTTGATCAAGGCAGTCACAGATCCTTTATAACGAAAAAATTGGCCGACCATTTAAAACTTACTCCAATCCGTTATGAAAGACTTTCTGTTTATTCATTTGGTGCGACGAAGGCAATGAATCATTCCTATCCGGTTGTTGAAATCGAAATTCAGAATTGGAAACAAAATAATAAAATAAAAATTGAATGTTTGATCTCGGATGTTATTTCCTCGGCGTCCATCAGTGTGCCTAGTAAACAAATTGCAGACTTCATGGAGCATATGGGGTTGCAGATCGCCGATTGCGCAAGAAAAAATAACATAGATGTTGAGATATTAATTGGAGGGGATAAATTCTGGAATGTAGTTTATTCTGAAAGAATTAAAATATCTGAAGCGTTGTACGCAGTCAGTTCTGTGTTTGGTTGGGTTGCCGCAGGAATCGAGAAAAATAAAACAAACAAAAATTGTTCTGAAAATTTAGCGGTAATGACAAACACTGTTGTGTTGAAAGATTTAAAAGGTTTTTGGGAATTAGAACATATGGGAATTAATGATTCTGATGACTATTCCGATATTGACTGCGAAATAGTAGACCAGTTTGAAAGAAATTTGCAGTTTAAAAACGGAAGATATGAGGCAAATTTAATCTGGAAATACAGTCCGAATAATCTAGGAAATAATTTTGAGGTAGCTAAGAAACGATTCGCAAACCTTCACAATAAACTAAGTAAAACTCCGGAGATTTTTCGGGAATATAAAAATATAATTGAGAACCAGATATTAGAAGGAATTGTGGAGGAATGTCCGAATAATGATACAAATTTGGGATATTTTATGCCTCACCGAGCAGTGATACGACCTAGTGAAACTACTAAGGTAAGAATTGTGTACGATGCTAGCTCAAGGACAGAGGACACGAATTCGTTAAATGACTGCCTTGAATCGGGAGCTAATCTAAATCCAAATATACTAGACATTATGTTAAATTTTCGTAAGTTTAAGATAGCGTTTTGTGGAGACGTTGAAAAAGCCTTTTTGATGATAGGAATTGCTGAAGGTGATAGAAAATTTCTAAAATTTCTTTGGTTTAATGAAAATAATGACTCCTTTAAGATTATGCAAATGTGTCGCGTAGCTTTCGGTTTGACTATATCTCCTTTCATTTTGGCCGCCACTATAAAATATCACATTCGAAAATATAAAGATAAAATGCCGGACAGTTTCCAAATGTTAAATTCTTCTGTCTATGTCGATGACCTATATTTTGGAGCAGGAACGGTTGAAGATGCATATCGGTTATCTGTAGATGCGGTTAATATATTTAAGGATGCTGGGATGAATTTCAGAAAATTAAGAACTAATTCTAAAGCATTAAACGATTTATGGGTCTCAGATGGGATTAAGGAATCAGACAACAAATTAACTAGTGAATCGAATTTCTTAGGCATGATTTGGAATTCCATTGAAGACGATAAAAAGTTAAATTTAAAAAATTTAATTGACTTTTCTACTGGAAACGATTTTGCTACAAAAAGGAAACATTTGCAAAGCATCGCCCAAATATACGATCCATTTGGATTTATTGCACCCTTTGTTATTCGGGCAAAAATTATTATGCAAGAAATCTGGTGTTCCGGTTCTGACTGGGATGAGGTCCTTCCTGCAGAGATTAAGGACAAATTCAACATTTGGCGGGAGGAACTTAATGATTTAACTGAAATATCGATACAGAGAAATTTCTTTGATGACGATCCAATGAATATAAGCCTTCACCTATTTTCGGACGCTAGTCCTAAAGCATATAGGGCCATCTCATATTTCAGATATTGTACGAGTGATTCTAAAATTAAAACTTCCTTTATCATGTCGAAATGCAGAGTTGCACCTTTAAGAGCAATCACGCTTCCTCGTTTAGAGTTAATGGGAGCACTCATGGCTGCTCGAATGTATAAATACTTGAAAAAATTGTTTGGTGATTTAATTGAGGATGTTTATTTTTGGAGTGATTCCGAAATCGCCATTACTTGGATTAAAGGTTCGCCAAATAATTGGAAACCATTTATCGCCAATCGTGTTACAGAAATACAGAGTATATGCAACAAAAAATTGTGGAACCATTGCGAAGGGAAACAAAATCCTTCCGATTTACTAACTCGAGGAATTAGTGCTCAGTCACTAGTTAAGAATGATCTGTGGTGGCATGGGCCACACTGGTTACGTTTTCCTACTGAAAGTTTTCCGAGACAAAAGAAATTACAACCAAATTCAGAATCGTTGGAGTTAAGAAAAGGTATTATTTTGACTGTACCTGTAATTAACAATGAATCCCCAATTTTGCATATAGAAAAATTCAGTTCTTTAGGAAAATTACTTCGAATTACTGCCTATGTATTTAGATTTATTGGGAGGCTTCGGAAAAGGTCTACAGAGAATGGACCTTTAAGTGCTTTTGAGATTAAAGCAGCTGAACATTATTGGGTAAAAATTACGCAACGAGAATCGTAACAAGCGGAAATAATTAAGTTATCAAATAAAAAATCAATTCTCGATTCTTCCATCTACTCCCTTAATCCAAGGCTTGATGAGGAGGGAATTCTTCGGTTGAAAGGTCGCATTCAATTTGCAGACTGTCACGAGAATTTAAAACATCCTATTCTATTACCCTCAAAATGCAAGTTTACCGAGTTGATCATCATGGACTCGCATGAAAGGGTATTCCATGCTGGAGTTAATTCGACACTAACTCAGATCAGAGACAAATATTGGATCATTAAGGGAAGACAGCGTGTTAAGACTATCATCAGAAAATGTGTGATATGCAAACGATATAGTGCACGTCCTGGGGTACAGGATATCGCTCCACTTCCTCCAGACAGAATCCAAGAGTCGCCTCCATTTGCTGTGACCGGGTTGGACTTCGCCGGTCCATTTTTTACGAAAGACAGGCAAGGTAAAGTTTACATGCTGTTGTTAACGTGTGCGGTCACTCGTGCCTTACATGTAGAGATAGTAACTGATCTCAGCACTGAAAGTTTTTTGCTAGCTTTCCGAAGATTTTTAGCTCGCCGAGGACTGTGTACCACCGTGTACTCCGATAATGCCAAGACTTTTAAAAGAGCTGATAAAGAACTAAAACATATTTTTAAAACTTTGAGTGACTCATCTGTGAAAGACTTATTTTCTGCTAGAGGAATAAATTGGAAATTTATTATTGAGAGGGGTCCATGGTGGGGAGGGTTTTGGGAGCGTATGGTACGAACCATAAAATCCAGCTTGCGAAAAATTATTGGTCGATCATCCCTTACTGTGAAAGAGCTTGAAACAGTGCTCATTGAAATCGAGGCAATGATTAATTGTAGACCAATTACCTACGTGTTTACCGATCCCAATGAACCTTCTCCATTAACACCCTCTCATTTTCTGGTTGGTAGACGATTGCTATCTCTGCCTGATAATAAAATAACATCAAATAATTTGACTGGGTCAAGAAATTCAATTATTAAACGATATAAATACCATCAAGATATTTTAAATCATTTTTGGAAGCGTTGGAGATCAGAGTATCTTTTTAATCTGAGATCTGCCAATATTTGTCCTCCACACTCTAACGCATCTCAGTTTAAAATCAACGATATTGTCTTGATTCATGACGACAAACATCCCAGAAATCTTTGGACAATAGGTAAAATTTTGGAATTAATGCCAGGCAGAGATGGTAAAATAAGATCTTGCATAATTAAAACACCTACTGGTACCTTAAAAAGGCCTATACAATTGTTATATAATATGGAACTTAACTAATGTTTGTATTTTGTATTTTTAGGTTTGATTCTCCTGACCTTGCTGATAGGTATCATTTAATGTTTTGTAAAATTTTTTGTGCTTATAATTATGTATGCATGTGTGTTATATTTAACCATTTCTCCAGGATTTATTGTCGAAATATTAATTGAATATTCTAGAATATATTATTGAAAGATGAACTCTCCACCGAGTTCAGGTGGGGAGTGTTGTGTAACTTGAAGAAAAAGGCTAGAGGGCGCTGTTGCTTGCTTAGTTGTAAGAGAATAAAGTTTGTTCATGTTGAAGGCGGCGGCCTAAGAATACGCTCTGTATATAGTAATTAAAATATTGTTTAAAATGTAAAAGTGTTAAAATTAGTAAACCCACTGAACCACCATCATCTGATTTGGAGATGCACAAAATTATTAGATACACCAGTACTGACGACAAAACAAAAATGACCATCTTAGTAATCATATCGAAATAGGATCAAATTATTTAAATAGTTTAAATTTATTATAAATTGTAAACAAGCATTTCTTCTATAAAACCTATGTTAACTTAAATTTTAGGTATGCCAGTTTCAGATTTACACTCTTACATTTTATAAAAATTCTCCCGTTGATCACATTTGGCGAATTCTCGATTTTTATAATTGGAAAGCATTACAAAATCAGTTCGCTCAACGCCAGATTGCCGATATTTCTGATTCCGCTATATCTGTAACTTTGCAAATCTTTTAAAATCTTCATATAAATTACATGGGTAGACCTTTCGTTTTGACTAAAAAAGACGAATGGATTTTGTTCAGAAAAATATTTAGCTAATTTATAGTATATGTAATTATTATCAACGTAAAATCTAAAGTTAAATCTAAAGTCTTGCCTGCAGCATGGCGTATCATATTATTTTTTCCTCTTTCTGACCTCATTTATAATACACAAAAATGATAATGTTTTCTAATACTATAATTACATTCATATGTATATAAAACATAAAATGAATAATATGTGGAATGATCTCAGAAAAATCTATGAATTAAATAATGCTTAAATCCATAAAATAAATAATAATTTAGTAATTTGCATTTTTTCTTTATATTTATTCTCGTTTCTTGGCGCTTAATGTTTGCTCTTTTTAACCTATTCTTCATATGAACTCGATTATTAAACCCAGTTGTTCCGATCTCACAAATTTCCCTTTCTTCATTACTCTTTAAACGTTTCGAAAAATTTCTTGGTTCCATGACAGATGGCATTCCAGTACTGACACAATTTCGCTCAAATTGCGTAGCATAAATTCTCCTTAAAAAAGTACATTTTAATTGTTAATTTTTATTCTAGTTTACTTGGGTTGCTCCAAACAGTGGATGTTCGACCGCTACGTTGACAAAGAACTGCGAGGGGTGCAAGCTAGGGACGTCATCCGACTAGTATCACGGGCCAACTGCGAACGCAGATGTCTGGAAGAAAAGAGATTTGTTTGCCGATCCGCTAATTACTACAGATATAATCAAGAATGTAGGCTGTTTTCTGAAGAACAGAGCTTCCCACATACTCAGTTGTCGTATGCCAGCGGAGTGGAATACTTGGAAAACCAATGCAATGTCGGTGAGTTAAAGACTAATCCTATTTACGGTTCACTCTAAAATACTATTTTCATCGTCTTGTATAAGCAGGATATATCCATTATTAAAAAATATTTTTTGTCTAAAGCAAAGTATGAAATAATCCAATCATAATTTTACTGCGACTAGATACCAAAATAACCTGCTTCTGTGAGACCGGATAAAAGAAATGGCTGTATAATCTAAAGAATCGTACGAAATAGCATTTATGTAACCCATTAATCAGTTTGAAAAATAATACCATATGAATTAAATAAATATTTATTTATGTATTCAAAAAACATAGTAATATTTCTTCATTTGTCGTTTATTTCAGCTTTTGTTTTGAAGTTCTCCTTTCCGAACAACAACAAAAAAAAAAAAAAAAAAAAAATATTATTGTGATATATTGTGACAAAAATTATTCAGAATAATTCGCTAAAAATGCGCGCGGCGAAATCGATTGCAAAACGTTTTTTGGAGGGAACTGTTATGTTTTTAATTTTATGATTGCCGTTTTTACTTCACAGGCAAATGATCGTATTTCAGTCATCACAGTTTTTAACAAGTGATAATTATATACATTTTATCTCTATTTTAATTTTAATTTAGCATAGATTTTTAATGCCTTCAGCTTAGAAAATGGCCCTACATTGAAGCGCGTCAGGATTACACAAGTACTTTTTGCCCCTTGAAAACCTTTTTTATAAGCGTACATTAATTTTGCATTTACACTGGGAAAAGCAAGAAACTCTATACTGAGAAATGCTGCCTAACAGCTATTAAGTCACAACATATACATACAGTGGCTCGATTTATTTATGAAATACGGTGGTTCGATGTCAATCGTGTGAGAGGGGTATTTTTATGTTCTAATTCTTTTATAATTGCTCTTAATAAAATGGGCTTTAGCATATATAAGTAGTTAAGGGTGTACGAATAACTAGAAGAGCAAACGCAAAAGCCAAAGAAAGGTAAGTTGGCTAGTGTCTTAAGTCTTTCTAGGTTATCCTTTAAACAAACTAACGATTAAATGTCTATAAGAATGCCAATCAGCATCGGTTATATGTAGTCAGAGATGGATTGACTACAAGTTCCCTGGCAATACACATCTTCGAGGGTGGAAACAGATAACACGGATAAATATTTTCTGCTAGCTGTTGTCTGGCAACAGGATATTACAGCTGTGGTTTTCTAATTTACACTTCAGTCATGCTGACGTACTGTATTTCTCTGTATTAAGTGATGCCCTGTATTAAATCAGATTTTGTAGTGCTACAGTGATTAGCACGGTAGCTAGATAACGGAACACTAACAGCCGGATACTGAGATAATACCACATAAAGTAGTACAGTAAAATGTAACGTAGTTCACTCTTGCCAAGTTTAAACCTCGCTATCTCGATAACAGCTTTCTAAATTGTAATTTCTATTTTAATGAGTAAGATGTATATAGTGCTAAGAATAAAAATATGCTATTAACATATATATTTTCTTCAAAATTTTTATTCACATGAAACTGAAGCAAAATGAGTACGATTGCTAATTTTCCGCTCTTTCATTGTCAGAATGATGAGTATATGCGTAAAATGATCTTTGAAAATACAGAATGTCAAATAAGAAGATTCAATTAATTCCAGAGTATCATAACCTTTCTCTTCTCTCACATTTTTGGTACAACTGTATGTACTATAAACTCAACCATTTCTATTCCTTCCACAGGCACTTCTACCTGCCCATACCGTTTGCCGGAGCGCGATCTTTTCATGGTATACACAAGCAAAGCCATTCCAGGAATCAGCAATTTTGAGTTGTGCCGCCAGCTCTGCAGGAAAGAACAGGACTTTAACTGCCGGTCTTATAGTTACCTCGAACAAGGTGGTATCAATGATCTGTGTCTCCTGAGTTCGGAAAATAGACAGACAGGGCAAGCCAAAGCCATTCGCTACAGACTACGCTCTCTGTACGAGGAAGTGGAATGCAGAGGGCAGATACCCGGTAAGGACAGTTTTTCACTTGTGACAGATAAGGGATCAGAGGAAGACCCTACTTCTTTATCAAAATTGAAAAAATATTTAAGCTGAGTTGTCATTTTATTATAAATTCTTTCCCTCTTTGCAGAAATTAACATACATATTGATGTTGAGTAAGTCTGAGTTCGTTAGTTTACTAGATCATTCAAAATTTCATCATTTAAAAGTTATTTAAAATACATTTTTGTGTGTTTTTTATGGTTTCAATTTATTTTGTGTGGTACAAAACATAAGTTTATGCACTTAAACCAGAGTCTTAAAAGCTATCTGGAATTGCTAGGTTAGGTTAAAGGATTAGGGAAAGCGAATAAGGATTATCTAACTAGAATTGGAAACTGCAAAAGAGAACCGTCTTGTTTTCGTCATTTTTTAGTTTTATAAAATCTGAGAAAGGAAATTTGCATCACATTTAAAATACTATGGAATGATTTAGAAACCTGGGCAAGTACCTCCTCTGCCCTTGCTTATATCAGGATCTGACAACTGAAAGAGAAAGCAACCATTGCAGAGCAATTTCTTAAGAAAAAGTGAATAAAATATAAACAGAAAGTATTTCTTGTTATGTAGTAGGTCTTATTATGTAAGATTTTTTATGTATGTTTCAAAGTTTGAGAGTTCCAGAGTTTATGTTAACATTTATTAAGAAATTACGTGTAACACTTTTTATGACTGATTTCCTTCAATGTTGAGTAGAAGTTACTAGGAGTAGTGGAATCGAAAAACATCAAAACTGAACAGTGGTTCCCTTTCCAAGATTAACCGCAGATCTTCCACTTGCTTGCTAGATACGATAATCACTTACGCCAGAAGAATGCCCGGGGGATGTTATAATTCTTTGCATTTTTCCCTATTAAAATGAAGATTAGGGAAAGCTACAAGACCCAGTAAAGCAAATCGAGATGGTGACACTTTGTCACCCACAACATTTTAGTATGGAGCCCAATGTAAAGACTGTGTAATCGGAAATGGGACATATGAAAAGTTAACCCTGTCTTTCCTGGCATTGAAACTATGGATTTTTGTTATAATTCTTTGCATTTTTCCCTATTAAAAGGACGATTATGAAATGTTAACCATGCCATTCCTGGAATTGAAACCATGGATTTTGCAGTTTGGCACCTGGAGATGCTACCATTTAACACCACGAGAGTACGTTCAGGAAAATGTGATAATTTCTCACTTTTTTTTTTCAAATTTACGCAGATACTTTTTTTTTATATCTTTTTGCATACTTTTTTTATTAGTTGTGCGTTATTGTAAATTATCGTATATTGAATTGAGTTGTTTTATTGTAAGATTTATCTGTTTTTAAATACTTTTCTGTTTTAAATTGTTTTAAAATATGACTAGAATAATTATGAATTCATATGTTTAACTTGTTTTATATGTTGGCAGAATCAATCGTGAGTAGTTAACTTTTGTACTTTTGTTAATAGCTTTGAAAGAACCTAAAATCACACTTATTGAAACGTAACTTCAGGAAAATTTATCGTTAAAATGATGATTGGTAAAATATCCTTAAATTTGGCTACATTTTAGGACGTACGAACATTTTAAAAGAAGTTTAAAAATTTCAGGATTTCCTTTACTCTTCGACAGGAAATCTTCCTGTGAGATCGTGCTCCAAGCCAGGAGAAAGACGAGAATAAGTTCAGTTTGGAGTTAAGCTTCGACCATGAATTTTTTTAATGCTTTTAAACTTCATCTCGCTGAGTTGCTCAGCTGCTGAGTTCATAGTTTTGTTATGCCATTTTTAGGATTTGATAATGAGAATTTTCTACAACAGAGCATTTTGTACTTTTACTATGAAATCTGTGATATTCTCTCTTGTTTCAAGAAAGATGTTCGCGGTACCTTTGGTATCACTGAAACCTATTTCGCTGCTTGGTTAATGTGAATTAATTACCTTCTGATTATCTACACTAAAGATGTTGTTCGTTCGGACTTGTCTCTTATTTAGTAGACTGAATAAAAATTTATTAATAGGCAATAATATGTAAAGAAATCATGAAATGAATAACACATGTTTACATACTTGGGTAATTATGTGTTTATCTTTCTGGTTTAAATTCTCATTATAAAGCAAACTTTTATCAGTTTCGTTTGGTATCAAGCCTTTGAAATCTCGAATTTATGCTCTTTTTCTTTATAAGAGCATGAGTCAAATCATGATCAATCCACCTTTATGTCTGAGAAAGTCAGCCATTATGTACCCACATATCCATTGATCAATCAAAGCAATACGATTTACTTTGACAGAATGCGCTAGTTGGAATGACATAGAAGAAAAGCGACAGGGGAAAATGTCTTGAATGACTGCTGGTTATGATAAGGCATCATTTTGCTCACTGCGTTTGCATGTAATGGGAAAGGATTATGATTTAAGCGACTTTGATAAAAAGGCCAGATTGAGACGACTGTGGATTTGAATGAATATCACCAAAATATCACGGCTCGTATTGGGTGTTCACAAACTTCCACTAATACATTCATGTAAAGTTGAAGACAAATCGGAAAGTCGGTATTAGACTCCTAGGCTTGGAATATCGACACTTGAATAGCTAATAAGTTCTTCATTGACTGTCTCTCTCGGTGAAGGCAAGTAGGCGGTAACTGGTGGCTCCACTGAATACAGTGAGAGTCAAGGTTCATATATATCTGAACATACAGCATATGAGTCTCCTAGGATATGAAACTCTGCAAGAGATGCCCTTCTAATATATAGACATCGCAATTAAACGCCTTTTCCATGTGTCTCTGTTAACAAAATATGATCTATGTTTGTGAGTACAAAGAGTCCATTAACTCTGCGATTGACGCTGCAGGACTGGAAAAGGTTTATCTGGTTGGATGAAACACGATTTCTTTTGTATCATTTCTATAGAAGTGTCAGAGTAGCCATCTACAAGGTAAAGTTTCGAATATTTGATCAACACATGTACTATAGACGTAGAAACAGCCTTGTGGAAGAAGAAATTATGCTTATGGGCATACATGGTACCGGTAATTGTTGTAGAATACATCATGGTATTTGCAGATTGATTAGTTACCTCTTTTCCTATTCTACTGTCTTCTCCACCAGAAATAGAGTCTTCAAGTAAAACAACGCTTCATATCATCGGGACGAAATTGCTATACGGTACTTTGAGTAAAATGTTGATGAATTTTAATTTTTGTCCAGACATCCTAACTTCCAAAGTATTATTCCTATTGAGTATATCTGTGCTGTCATTAAGCGCCAGCTCAGAGCAGGGCTGTCACCTTCTTGTCAGCTTTAGGAACTGGGAGGCGTTGCTTGAAAATATTATATAAGCTTTCTCCAAACACTTACCATGGATCTCTAGAACCCATGTCATGATTAAGATGCTTTCCATGCAGATGCTTTCCTGAACATGGTATTAGGATCGTGGTCATAGTGTTTTGGCTAATCAACGCTAATACAGTATTAAGAAACTGGTAGTGTGTTGACTTGAAATTTTTTTTATCAAACTTGGGTAAAGCTGACGCAACTTCAAGTAAGCTGGAATATTTTCTGTAATTTTGCATCAGAAGTAGTGTATCCATCTTCAGTCGTAGGCATGAATCGTATGCCAAGTAGAATTATTTTGACATCCCGCATTAGCAAAAGAGGATTTTTTTCATCTTTTCCTTCTGACTGACACAGCTACTTGCAACATCAGGCTGTAAAGAATATTTTAGATTTCCAAGTGAAACATGATTCATAGAAATCTGTCTTCCATACTTGTTGTAGGAGTGATAGCTGTTAAGAAAAATTACAAAATGCCTTTTGTGTTGTCCAGTCTCAGCGGTCTTAAGCGGTGATTAGCAGTAAATAACATGTTTACATGGATAACAGTATTTTTTATAATTTTTTGTGGATGATAAACATAAGTAATAAAATGTTTTACCCTTTTTAACATGCGTACTTCTTCTAGCAAGCACATCCTTACCGCCACCACCTACAGCAGGAACACCGGGAACATTCTCGCCAACGCCAACACCGCAGACACCCCCAACTCTGCGTCCACCAACGCAGCTGCCTCCCATTCCGAACCGGTGCACTTTCGAACAATTTACATACGAAAAAGTCGTCAATTACAATCTCAGGTAATATGAACCTTTTTATTACTTCCCATACAACATCCTTTAGAACGATTATAAAGTACTTTTATGTTAGATATAGAGACCACTCTCGATTAACCGAGGACGATTAAACGAATCGCG
This sequence comes from Stegodyphus dumicola, assembly GCF_044657685.1. NCBI lineage: Eukaryota > Metazoa > Arthropoda > Arachnida > Araneae > Eresidae > Stegodyphus > Stegodyphus dumicola. The sequence continues at coordinate 165,003,492 of NC_140771.1, read as the reverse complement.
GATTCCAGGGTGCTATCTCAAAAAACGTTAATTTTGTTTGTTGTAGAATGATTAAAAAAAAAAAAAATTTTAAACTATAAAAAGTATGTAAAGGAAACGAAAAATGGGCTTAATAACAAAAAAAAAAAAAAAAATGATATTAAATAGGGCTTGCTGGATGGACACCGCCAAAAACATTTTACTGACTTTTGCCCGATTTTGAACATTCTTTAATTTCCCTTGTAATTACTGTTCTTTAATGCCATTTATAACACAATTTCTTCCTTTCTAACGAAGCTCATTGTTTCTTAATTTACAAATTTTTTTAATACTAACTTAATTTGCGTGACCGAATGTATTTATCCTTCAGATTAAACTGCCTTTAAATATAGACAAATTATTAAGAGAAATTTTATGTTAATTATAATATGGTTTATTCCTCTTTCGTTTTTTTCTTTCGTTAATTGTTCTCGAATTGATCGCGGACGTCGGCTACGATATTACCCAGGTTAATCGAAGATACATAATACTTTAGATTTCTAGTAAATATAATTTTTTAACTATAGAGGAAAACGCGATCTAATTGCAAATCTAACTGTAATATGTTATTTTCAATTTTTTCCGCTTACTTAGTAATGTTAGCTGAAAAGCAGGTGAAAAGTGAACAAAACACACCACCTGTCTATTCCTTCAGAATAGAGATTTAGTATTAGGATAAAGCTGATCGGTTAATAAAAAATTCCTATATATTTTATTTATTTTATTTTTATAGTAAAAAATATTAACTTACTCTAAGAAAGAAGAAATATAACTTATTAAATTACACGAAAATTATAAAGAAGCTAAGGTTGGATGATATACAGGGTGTTTCAAAATAGAAACGGGAAAGATTACAGCGACATAACTATATGTCTCCAATAATCGCCCAGAGGGGGAAGTGGTTAGTGACTCTGGCTTACGTACCAAAGGGCCCGGCTCGAACCCCACAGAAGGTATGGATGTAATTTGTCAATCCTTTCATAGAAGGCACCGGTGGCCGATTTCTTGGGTGTCTCCATAATGAAGAGACCACCGCTTCCAGCCTTAGTAGTGGCCAACGCCTATAAACGGCTGCTAGAGCCTGCCATTGGGAAACACAAAAACCTATTCCTCCAGCCAATTTTTGCTCTCCCCTCCAAAACATAACAGACAGCATCTACCCTAATACGATAAAAAAAAGAAAGAAAAAAAACCTGAAAGGATTCAGACTTTAACGATCACCCAAAAGGTTTTGCTAAGTTCTTTTACGCTCTCGCTGAGCTCGCAGTCTACTAATATGCTGTCGCACTCATTCCTGCTAACCCTTTTCTTTATGTTTTTTCTTTTAGCTTTATTATTAAGCATCATATTCTTCGCACTTACGCCATATCTAATTCAGCAGCAAAATTGGTCAGCTAATAAATACTAATAATTTAAAAGCAGCATATGTTTAGCATCCCGACGCAGTGTTAAGTGATTGCATACATTTCGTTTCTTTTTAATCCTTTCTTAGTTCATCATACCAATATTGTTTTCATAGGTTAAACTTACGCCCCATAAAATTCAATTCAAAAGTGATTCAGTTTAAGTTTTGTGGATAAATTCAAATCACAAAATATTAAAAAGAGCATATCTTCTTTAGAATTTCCGATATACAGTTTCGCGAGCTGGAGATAAAAATGCTTCATTCCGTACAGTGTTTGCTATTGCTCGCTTTCCAAACGCTAAGATTTTTAATAAAAAATTCCTTAAAACTTTTAAAAATATAAAATATAAAATTCGAAATTCAAAATTCGTGTTTCTAGCTGCACATGTTAGGACGAACGAATACGTTATTCAAAATCTGATCTTTCTAGGTACCGTCGTTTTTTCCCCAATGCGAATACATACATGCATATTAGCCTCATTATTTAATTTCTCTAAAAAGAACACGGGGCGAATGCCTATAGTAACACGGGCATAAATATGGCTTTTCATCGGGTGAAAGTGCATTTTGTTAATTTTGACAATATATATATTTTAGGGCCAATTTTGGAATATTACAGACTTCTTTCTCCTTTTTGTCTAAAAGACCATTAGTTGTAGCCGGCTGATTGTGGAGAAAAACAAATTTCTAACTAATTATTCTAGCGATACTCAGCCGTACAATGTTTCTGAAATATCCTTGTATATTATACTTGGAGTAACATTGACATGAAGCCATAACAAGTAATAATACGCTGACACCGATGCTACCTGGGGCTATTTAAATTGTATAATTAAGGTAAGAGAGAAAGGAGCTGATTGTTAGAAAATTTTTTCTCAGGTTCGGCAGGAAGGAACGACTAATTACTCACAGTCCCACTGGTGTCGTCACCGAATGCCAAGCTCACTGCCAAAGACTGGGAGAACGCTGCAAAGGATTTGTGATAGAATATGCAACGTATCAGCAACTGTGTTTTTGGCTGGACGCTTACTCAACTGCAGTGGACAACACAATCGTTCCTGCTCAAAACACCGCCTATTTTGAGAAGATTTGCCTCTCGGGTAAGTCTCTCTGTAATTTTAAATTTAGTTAACTATTACTACTAAACCGTATTTAATTGTCATGTGCAACAAATTTTTGTTTTCTCACTTACTTAGAATTCTAAAACTCCAGAAAAGCAAGATATAAATCTTAATTGAAACTTTATTAACATTATATCTTGTAAGTACAAGGTCACAAAACTTATCCACCGCTATTTAGAAACAAATGCTTAAATATATACAACTTAACAAATCATCATCTAAATAACCCGACTCCAGCTATCCGCGATTTCTGAAGGTGAACGTTATCAGACGCAAACAAATCCTTTACCAAAATTAAATCGAAGAGCAGAGAGACGGCTCTTGAGCAGAGAGACGGCACTGCCACAGCTTTCCGACTAAATTATACATTCGTTTACTGTTTAAGCTCCATTTAATTTGACTTCTAGTGAATTTTGGCAGAAGAAAAACAAGTGGATTAACATAAAACTAATGTGTTCTCTAAAATAAAACTTACATGTTATAGTTTATTTTAAATTTTACGTGTTTCATTTCTCGGGGTTTTATACTATTTAAAAGCCTTTTGAAATTATAATAACGGCAAGATTTATGTTGTTTAATGACCCCTTTTTACCTAATTGTATTTTATTTATTTATTTTCATGTTCTTGGAGAACGTAATATGTATTTTTGTCATTACACTGACTGAGCGTATTTTTAATTTTAAAGTAAAATTATTAATAATATCAGTGAACAACTGATTGCACCTTTGAAAAATGTTCCTAAAATGTATAATTTTACTTAAGGATCCAAATAATAGCTTCCAATTTTCCCCTTATACTAGTTAGAAATTTAAGTATGATGCCTTGTCTTCTCCGCATATTCGTTTCTTTACAGTGGCAGTTTTTTGTGGTTAATATACCTACTATTTTACTTCCAGAGCCTCCTTGTGGTAAGTTGTGGAGTTTTGACAGAGTGCCCGGATATGACTTCCACGATGTGCCAGATCTCGAAGTGCCGGGTGTGCCACGACGCACGGATTGCGAAGATCTGTGCCTGACAAACGTACCTCCCTGTAAGTCGGCCACTTACGACACTTTTCGACGAATGTGTCGGCTTTTTTCCGAAGATAGGCGATCCAAGCCAAATGCATTCGTCCGAGATTTACCGGAGATGGAATATCTCGAGAACCAGTGCTCAGCAGGTTAAGTATTTTCTTCGAATTTTATTTTTTGAATTCACGCTTTGATAAAATTTGTAAATATAATTTCTGTGATTTTAGTTAGTGTCTTCAGCATATCCATCAATATGGTAGTATTGGTTAGTCAGCATATCGAAAGAGTTTGCGAAAAATGTCTTCAAAGGACAATAAAGGTCTTCAGAAATATGAAAAATCAAGAATATATTAATAATTCATTGTTAGAAGAAAATAATGCAAAAAGTACGTAGAATATATGCTGTTTTTTAACTAATAGGTGGAAAGAATGGAATAACTATTGGTTCTTATGATTGATCGAAAAAAAAAGTTTTTCTTTTCAGCGAGATGAAAAATTTTCAAATGCTTCGTCACTAGAGATGAAAAATCTCTGTTATTTGAAAACCGCTCTTAGAAAGTTTAGTTCCTGAACTAATTTAGGGGAGCAAAGCTTGAATGCACGGCAAACAAAAGATCAAACTGTAGGACTGGCCAAGGTTGAAGAATGGCTTCTCAAGACATTTCTGAGCTTAAACGGCTCATACTCATGTTAGCGAAAATCACCCACACACCAAAGCGATTGCCAGGATTCAAACCTACATTAAATTATCACTGTTCAGCCGTCTTAATAATATCATAATTATATCTATAACTGGGTCGCTGATTATCCAGACAAAATTTAATGTAATAAAAATGTTATACAAATTTTATCTTCAAATTTCAAGATCTTACATATGTATCATTTTTGACAAACAAGATAACTCTGCAATTGCATTTAAAATATTTAAAACTTTGTGCGAATTTGAAGAATCGATCTAGCTGGATTTGGGAAACTGTTTTAACGATTTGTCTTCTTTACTCACTGAGGTGCTTTCAAAATCAAGTTTGTAATTGAGTCCATCTGTACAAGTAATTGCCAAGTTAATATTATAAATCAGTGAAGAGGTCAAAAGTTAAGTTTAACGAATGTTAAAACTTAACCCCATACCTACACCACAGACTCTCCGCACAGTTTCATAAATGAAATTTACTTTTTAGATTTCAAAGGGTTAAATTAAATAAATGTCTTTTTTATCGCAGAAATCTTTTGACTTTCAAAATAATTGTTGAAATGTAAAACAGAAAATAATGTACTATATATAACAAATTTCTGTTCTAAATTTTCTATTCACATATGAAATAAATATTTTCAAAACTTACATAATCTTATTTATGTAACTACTATGAATAATTTGACTAGTGAAGAGGTCAAAAAGTATCTAACTTTATTGCTTATCTCATTAGCTGTTCATATGAATCGGGGCAAGTTATGTTATATTATCAATTTTTACGACAAAATAGTTTTATCCACAGGGAAAAGTTAAAAATCAGTGTTTGAGTATATTGCGTCTAATACATGAAAAGTTTATTTTCGATACCCAAGATTATTTTTATTGTATTATGTCCTATATATTATTTTTATTTTTATTTGTATTTCCGTGCATGAAAAATATATTTAATAAATTCGATCGGTACCTTTAATTGTATCAAGTACCTAGACTACATTAAATTTATCCAGTACATTAACCCTATTTTTACGACCCAATCGCCAAATCCTGGTGGTGGAGAATCATCATCCACCACCTTTTTTTTAGTTCGGGCGCCACTTGTAGAGACATTAGGCATTTTTTGAAAGCATTAGAGATGAAAAATGTGCAATGCCTTCGCCGGGACTCGGACCACGGACCTCTCGAATACGCGCTGAGCGTGCTGACCACTACACCACGAAGATATGCTAAGAAGGCGAGAGAAATACCTTATAACATCAAATCTCCTACATTTTCTAATTGTGTTATATGCTATACAATTTACTGCACGAGGAGTTTTTTAATCGTATTATGTATAGCACATGAAGAATAATTGTACTTGTCATATTATATATTTGTTGATTCCATACCAAGACCACAAATCCTTGCTGCTTCTCTTTATACCCAATTTAAAAGTGTTCCCCCCCCCCCCACTCGATATTTTACCCTACACTGAACGAGAGTGATATATATTCTTTAGGGTATTGTAACGTCCCCTTTCTCCGAAGAACACTTGGTCAGTAGCGTCTCGCCCTAGCACTGAAGTTGCTTCACGCATGCGCAATGACAAGCTTAGTTGGCGTTATTGGCTGCTACCCGTTATACAGAATTGGCGATGTATCATCAGACTGGCAACCAAAGACATGTTATTCCACTAAATATTGTCACGTTGCGAAAGTTAAGCCTGAATAAGAAGTTTGAAATGTAGAAGTTAGTTATGGCAAAGAATATGTAGAAATCAGTAACACCTTAACCAAAGACAAAGAATATGTCTTTGGTTAAGGTGTTACTGGTTTCTTATATTTAGCGTCATTAGTATGGAAGGTAATTTTGTATGTTTGAAGTGTTCGAAGACGTATTCATTCCGATGAAATCTACGGGCGCTATATCTACAAATGCAGAATTGCTAAGGCATTTTGAAAACGTTCATGATAAATGTCTTATAACTGAAGATTTGCAGTTTCCTTCTTTTCAAGAATTTACTGTATGGAAAAAGGGCATTGAAACCGAGACAAAATGCAGTTTTATAGTCGAATGTGGTGCCCAAAAAAGAAATTCAGATACTCACTACTTTTTTGTGTGTCATCGTTAAACACCAGAAGGCAGTGGTATTAGACATTTAAAACTATAGGGTAAAAAAAAAATGGATTTTGTCTAGCAAGTATTACAGTTATTCAAACTGATGGAAAATGCTACGTTCAGTACTTAAAGACTCATGTTGGACATATGTTTCTTTTAAAGGAAACTACAATGTATTTAGCTTCCAAGATTGCTGCTGGTATTCCTTTTGAAAGGATTTTAGGCGAAATTTGAGATTCTATTGCAGGAGATCAAACACGTATGCATCTAATTACTCGCCATGATTTACATAATACTAAATTTCAATTTCATCTGTCGCCCACCAGTGGCCGAGCGGTAAAGTCGCTGAACACTGGTAGTTCGGTTCGAATCCTGCGAATGGGCTGACTGCATGGGCCTTTTCGTGGTTTTCCCCATGTGTAACGTGTATACAAACCCGCTTCCCTTAGAAATTCCTCCACGAAGGCATCCCTCCCCTTAGGCAGATAGCCCTATTGTGCTTTGCTATTATTAAATAAACCAAACCAAACCAATTCAATCTGTCATCTGTAAGACACATAGATGATGCAGTAAGTGTGGAGTCGTGGGTTCGTGAAATGGCATTACATGTTAGAAAAATTGGTTAAGGACTGCGTTTGTGTTGATGGAACCCATGGTTTATATAACAATGGGTTCAAACTTATCACACTGTTGGTCCTCGATAACCTTCGTCAGGGGTTACCATGTGTTTTCTGCATATGTAGCAGAAACGATCAAACAGTAATGGCACTGTTTTCTTTTGCATATTCAAAAAGCATGTGGAAACATTCAGCTTGACATATTTACATCAGACATTGCCAATAATTTTCTTAACGGGTGGTGCCAAACCATGCCAGGTCCAAATAAATGGGTTTTCTATAGCTGGCATGTGGATAGAGCATGACGAATACAATTAAAAAGAAAGTAACTAGTAAAGAAAAACAACTGGAGGTTTATAAAATACTGCGAACTTTATTCGAAGAGTGGGATATTTCGGCATTTGAAAATATGTTACAAACAGCAACCAAAACATTACTAAATGACTCTGATACAGATGCCTTTGGGCAGTATTTCATGAGTCATTATGCAAAAATTGCCACAGCATGGGCATATTACACTGTGGCATCAACATAAACATGCATCTAGAAAGGATGCACAAGACTATAAAGTATCTCTACCTTAATGGAAAAATAGTTAAACAACTCAACAAGTCTATAACAATACCAATGAATTTTATCAAAGATAAATTGATCGATAGACTAATTATTCTGAACAAGGGTAAACTGTGCAGCAAGTTACAAAATCTACGCAAACAACACAAGGTAATCCTAACTGAATTGTATTCAGTTATTCAGATTAGATTAAATTATTCAATTATGGCAAAGCACACGAGAGCAAAAAGTTAATGATTGTACTTGCCAACTTACTTGTACTGAATCCAATGCATGTATTCACAAATATACTTGTACATGCGTGAATGCAAGTATAAAATGGAATATGTGCAAGCATATCCATTCTGTATGTCAGTACAGGAAAAAATTAAAAAAATGTCATGACCATAATGACTCAGTAGGTAATTTATGTATTGATAATGATGATGACAAACTTACCGAGTAGGATATAATTTCATCAGAATTAGGAAAAAATGCACCTAGCACTTCCAAACCTCTGATGGAAAAATTTCAGAATATGAATGTAAACATTTTATCTATGACATGTTCGATAAAAACTTATGCTGAGTATCGCACAATAAAAAGATTGTTTGATACAATACAACCGACACTGGATGCAGTCCCTGCCCAGAATGACAGCTTTTCTGAACTTGAAACTGCTGGTTCTTCTAACAAAAACATTATACCGCAAGGTGTGACAAAGAAGAAAAAAAAAAACTGATGTGACCCAGAGGCATTTATTTTCTATAAAACAGGGAGAAAGGGAAAAAAAATGCACAAACTTGTGTAAACCCACAAAGAAAGAATTACAAATCACTGCCTTACAGTTACTAAATGTTGGAGAGTCAAATCATAACGCAGATACAAGGCCAGTATCACAGCAACACAATCTAGAAGACTAAACTCTTGATACTAGGCTAGTAATATATTATTTATGCTTACAGGTAATTTTTGAATACCCAGTAGCTTCCATTACAGATTTATGGCCAAAAATTCCTTGCATTAATATGTAATTCCAATTTTTGTAATAACTCATAATAAATGTTACAAAAGAAATAAAAGTCTATATCAAGACATTTCATCACTGTAAATTACTAATTCTTAATACTTTGACTGCTGTGTGCATGGTCTGGCCATGGCACCAAGATGATTTTTTTATTATGCAATGTATATTGTGTTGAAATATTACCTACAGAAGATGTTGTATAATCATGTTTAATGCATTTTTTATGGTGGGTATCACCGGTGATCCCCGAGGTGTTGTAGACCATTACTGCAATTTATTATTCTTGAAATCATTACAGTAACTATGGTATTATTTAAAAATTTATCAGTATCAATATTTACTCTGATTATATATTTTTACTATTGTTTGCATCACTGGTGGTCGCTGTAACCAAGGCGCTGTAATCAAGTTGAATGCCGGATACTGGTTACCCCCACGGCCATCAATCCGGTTCTTTAAATACAATATAATTATTTTAATTTTATTATAATAATTATTTTTGTTGATAAAGGTCATAAATGTTAAAAAGAAATTTTAAAAAAATAAGAATAAACACTGGATTTGCTGAGAAGCTTACTGCAGGGAAATTTTAGATGAATTCTGAAGGTACTATATTGCAAAGGATAAAATCATATCTACATTCCTGACATAACTAAGTTGAATTTCTAAATGTTCTAATTAATTATATTAAGCTCTCAAGAATTATTTGCCAAGATCTTTAATGATACATGTAAATATGAAACAAAAATTTTAAATGAGGTTAAATTAATTGATTATGTCAAAGTACTGAAGAGTTATTTGCTTAGGATGAAACATGTCTTTAAGGAAAGCATGAATTTAAAAAAAAAAATTATGATAACGGTAAATATAAGATGAAATATCAAACAAAAATACATTTGGAATTAAATGTAAAATACGGTTAACTGATTATTGCATGTTACGAAAACCTACAACATTCATTTAAGCAACTCAAAAACATCAACACGAGCGAAAAAAAGATAACGTCTATTTCTCTATACGCTTTTCAAGTCCCCAGTAAATAAATTCTCATATATTTGAGCACAAAGCTCACCCCATATGCTTAAGCACCTAGTAAATAATTGCTCGCATAATTGGGCGCAAAGTGACCTAATTTTACACATTCCGCAACGCTTCACTTACGAAACGCAGAAATCTAAATTCATCGCCAAGCCAAACATACATAGATGTTCTTCGGCCAAGCGACGAAAGTTACCATGCTGAAAATATGCCTATTGCGCATGCGTGAAGCAACTTCAATGCTAGGGCAAGACGCTACTCACTTGGTAACCCACTCTCAAAGAAGGGTGTGGTGGTGTTTCGGTGGTGTATTTAATTATGGCAAAGCTCACTAGGGCTATCTGCCTAAGGGGAGGGATGCCTTCGTGGAGGACTTTCTAAACTTCGTAGAGGGAAACTGGCTCGTATACACGTTACACATGGGGAAAACCACGAAAACACCCATGCAGCCAGCCCGTTCGCGGGATTCGAACCTCGGACCGAACTACCAGTGTTCAGCGACTTTACCGCTCGGCCGCTGGTGGGCCCTCAAAGAAGGGACTGAGAATCCTCTTCTCGCCTTCGCCGGAAGAGGGGAGCGGACTTTTTCCCGGTGGGAGTAAGAGGAGTTTGAGATGTGGAAGAGAAAAGAGCGGACGCTAATTTGCGCGCTCTACTGTAGTCAAAACGTATTTTAAAGTTTTTCTAAAATGTAATCTGTGCATAGTTGTATATATAAGTAAATATTTAGCCTAGAACAGGTCTTGTTTATTTGACGAAGTTACGACTATGTTACAGTATACTTTTGAGAATAACTGTGAAGAGATCATAGCTTATGTATTTCAGAAACAAGCTCATGCCAAACTTTTAATCATGTTTCTCTTAGAAATAATAATTTTGTAAATTCATGGGTTTGGTATTATGCCAACGACAGTTGGAAAACAATTTTAATTGAATTATTCTGACGTACAAACTGTACCACAACACGTGCTTGATGAATGTTAATGACTGTATTTAAATTATATTTTGAATTGTACTTCTTGCTGCTCATAAAACACAATATTTTAACTGCATTATACGTAATATATGTTAATGTATTTAAGTGCACAAAGAGAAATATTATGATCCTAGATAGAGATATTGCGGCACATATGTGTAGGATGTCCCATAGGCCACAAACGATTAGGCATTCTTAATCGTGCTCTGTTTTATAAGAAATGAGTTCTTGGGAAAACTGCACAATAAAATATTTCTACAGCATGATTTCGTCCTAATATAATTAAAGATTGTACGTAACTCTACATTAAAGTTGAACTTTAATTATCATTACAGCAAAGCATTTGAAGTTAGGATTTACATTATTTAACTAAAGAAAAGCCAGCGAGGCTTATGTAAATTCCATTACAACTTCGATCGAGAGCAGACCAGAAAATGGAAGCGAAAATTTTAGTACCCTTCTTCCTCTATTATCAATTTCTTGAGATTATTTTCAGACGGACAGAATTTTAAAAGCTTTCTTTCTGAAAATAACTACATTTATAAAGGTTCATGCTTCGCTCAGGATTAGAATCTGGATATTATAAACACCCAAAATCAGAACTTTCGGAGACAGTAAGTTGCATTTCTGGTTATATAAAAAGCGCAGTGTAGCTAGTCTTTGCAATTCGTGAAATCGGGAAAAAGCACAGATTTCATGATGTCCAGATCATTTTGCGAAAACTGATATTGGGCAGAGTTTCAAAGATATAGTAACACAGAAATAGTTACCTTACTGTTATCTGAAATTTAAAAAAAATGAAAAAAAAAAAAACTATTATTATTAATTATTAAATATATGCTCATCATAAATTTTTTTTTTTTTTTTTTTTTTTTTTCATTTTCTTTTTACCACAGAGCCGGCTACTTGTGAATATCGTACCATTCCCGACAGGTTTTTCCCTTACATCGACAGACTTTCGAGGGCCTATAGCTTGGCCGACTGCCAGCGTCAGTGTGATCTTGAACAAAAGTTTGTCTGCCGCTCCCTCAACTTCGAGACGGTGGTCCGAGACTGCGCCCTCAGCAGCGATGATCTGATCAGTATCCAACCTGGTCCAGATGGACTACATCCTAGGCCCAATTCCATCTACAGCGAGAAGGGGAGCTGTGAACAAGGTAAGAATAGAGTAGTAGGATTGCAATCCTTTTTACGTTCATGTTCGTTAAACACAAAAGCTATACGATAGAAAGATAAATATTACTCCTATAGAGGATAGAGAAATTCAGTACCCAAACGGGAACTAAAGTTTTGCCCTTAGTTTCACAGTGACAGACAGCAGATCTTTGTTTTGGTGTACGTACCCATCAAAATGATAACTATATTGAAAATCTTTTGGAAAGATAGGATTATTTCGAATGTTTTATTAGATTAGTAACGCCGCGGGATAGTACTTTCAATGCCATATGGTAAAGGTCTGGTGTCCGTTATGCTTGTTCCTGTTCTGAACCTTGTTTTCTACTAATACTTTTAAGTTTTGATACTCAGTCGCTATCTGGGAATATCACCATTCAGAATCCCATCAGTAATCGTCAGAAATATCCCTATCAGTGCTGCAATTAATTGTTCCTAATATTTAGGGCATAATCCATGTACTATTGCACTCATACCCACCCATTAATACTATACCATGTGATAACACCACCTATTAGTAATTCAACGTTAATGCATGTCATAGCCAACATAACAGTGAGTATCGATCTCAATAGTGACATGACAGTGAGTATCGGTGTAGCCATTTTTATAAAACGTTTCCAGTTTCCCACTGAATGCCTAATGCATAGAAAGATTGTATTCAATTTATTTAGATTTATAAGCTGCCCTATGATATTATTTTCATTTATATATGGAAATTTTTTTGTTATTATTCATTTTGTTCTATTTAAAGATTTTAGAGCCTTTTATTAAAATCACATAACTTAAAAAGTTTTATGCATATATATATTAATGTAATTCTTTGTACATTTATGAATATGTCATTGAAAAACGATGTATGAGTTTTCTTGGATAATAACAACAATGCCAAATCATTACTCAAAATTCTTTTCTCCCAAAAAAGCTGTATTGTCTTCCAGCTGATAGATCACAAAACAATGAGTTACTTTTTTACTAATTTAAAAGATAAAACAATCATCTTACAGAATGTCGAATGGTATAATACTCTGAAAACTAACTCATATTGAAATTGCGTGCGAAATTAATTACGCTTCCTACAATGAAAATTTTTGTTAAATTGCTTTAATGGTGAATGTCATAACAGCGTAACATAATGCAATGGCCCCCAAAAGTTTGCAATACTCCGTTAAACGTATTTTCAACCTCAAAAAGTAATTGTTACAACATCAATATTAAATAATTAGGCAGGACTAATGTGTAACTCAACCAGTATTTAAGTGCTTTTCTTTGTCACGCACCAGCATGCATGCATTTTGTTTATTCGGGTACTATTTAATGCAAGTATAGTGTCAAAAATTTAACTCAAGATACGGTAGTGTAAACTGTCTATAGGCAATACCAGGCTAATGTTTCACATTCTTTTCATATCTGCAGTGAGTGTCCAGTGCAATCAGCAGGATATGCTTCTGACAGTCAACTTCGGAACTCCCTTCCATGGTAGGGTGTACGCAAAAGGTAATCCCACCCAGTGCTACATGGTGGGAACTGGCCAGACTACTTTATTGTTTGCAATATCCCTCGGCTCCAGGTGTGGTACTCTCGTTGAGGTAAGACAATTTTTTTCCTGTTTGTATGATAATAGTCTGTAAGTGTAATATAATTATTCGAATGGCTTTTAATATTTATTTGAAGGAATGTATACAAACAAAGGACATAGTAATTACAAATTTTATTTTGTTAAATATTGCTCCACAACATATATTTTCCTATATTACCGGAACATAGTTTTGTGAAATAAGATGAAGAATTTGATGAAAAGCTGTTTAAACACTATGTTTAAAAGGCTTCTGTAAGAGCAAAATATAACATTTTATACCTCTTCGGAGAGGTAAACTTCTAGTTAGTACAATAGTGTTACATCCTGCGTTCTGGATCTCCTTAAAGAAGAAAACTTGAACCTTATGTGCAGGTTGAAATTAAATAACAACTAACTTTTTTTGTACAGGTAAGGAAAAAAGAAAGGCCAAAAAAAAAAAAAAAAAAAAAAGAATTAGCAAAACTTAAGAAAAAGAGAAAGATAATGTTTAGATTTAGTAGAGGAACGAGTACTTCAGATTATGAAATATCTGATATAGCAGTATTTGAATATTAATTTCAGTAACTCCTGAGTCTGCATGTCAATTAATTCTTGGTTTCTGAAACTTAATGCTTATAGAATTTCCGAAGAGAGGACAGCATTACCAGAAATTTTCCTACATTTTTTACTACCGACATAGAGGCAACCTATCATATATGGGGCAGAATAAGCATATCGGTCAGGCAGGCCTGCTCATTAACTCCGCTTCAAAATTGCCTGGATGGCAAGTTTCTAAGTTTGTCTTTGGTAAAAATCAACTAAACTGATGTGTTTTAGTTCTTTTAAAATGTCAGGATACATTAGAAAATATTCTTATTGTTGGGTAAATGAGTGACTCAAGAATGAATGAAGAGTGCAATGCGGGTAAGGAAAGCATTTACAATTGTTTCCAATCCAATAATTTCCAATTATTTTTACCGCTCTTTTTCCATGACAGACTCTGTGTTCATTTTAAATGTCAGGGATCAACATGGCTAAACGTATATGGCTAAACGTATATGTATCAACATGGCTAAACGTATATGGCTAAACGTATATGTGGAACTTTCCATAAAATATGGTCTTACATTCTTGATAGCGTATTTCCTAGAAATTCCCAAAATATGCCAAAATGGCTTGAAGTCACTAGATGTCACCAAATTTTGTTAAGGGTTAGTTGTTTACACTTATTTTTACTCTAAGCCTATCTTCATAATTCTAACATCTATTTACTGAGAATTGTAAATATTAAAAACAAAAATTACAAATGTAATTTTTGTCTACGTTTGTAATACGTAAAATAATTAAATACATACAAATGCAGTAAGTTACCATACATTAGAAATTACACTAAATTCACAATAAATAAATTTCAAATTATCGTAAAAGTATACAAATAGTAAATAAATAAAAATGCGCAGTAAGTGCATAATAAACAAAAAAAGCGTATGAGACAAAATAAAAATAAAAAGACATGAATATGTGCAGAAATTACAGCAATATTCATTAAATATAATTGGTTAAAAAATTCCTTGCATTTAAGCTTTAGAGACAAGTCTTTGTTTATAACAAAGCCAAGCTCCGCATCTTTTTGTGCAGAAAGTATTCGAGAACATATAATAATGATTTTAGATAATTTTTCATGCTAATATAGTTCGAGGCTTTCGAGAATAAATTTACACAGAATCTAAAATATACAAAAAACTGAGCATTTTCGAATTTCGTTCTTTCGTTTTGTGTGTGTTTTGTGTTTCGTGATTGAATTTGTAAATATTGCCACTTGAAAAGAGTTACCAAGAATATCTCTGCTATTTTGTACTTAAAAGGCATGGAGCTTTTTATTTCGAGTTTACTAAAACGCAAAGAATATTTAATAAACAGTGTGACGATATTTTAATTATGTGTCATTATCATGGCGTTGCCAGCTTCTAAGAGATTCGTAAATATGTGAAGATCTGTGTTTAATTTCTGATCTGAATAAAATGAATTTCAGGAGATTCTTTGATATCAAACGTTGTTAAAAAATGGCTTTTCAACTAGATGGAAAGCGTATGAAGGGTTTAAGCTCATTCCTAAATTGTGCCGGAACGAATTTTATAAACTCCTTATCATATTTTGAAAACAAATCGTATAAATATATGGGACTAGTATCTAAAAACATAAAGCCCATATCCATCATTTTTTTCGAGCATTCAGGATATATTATAAAAAAAAAATAATTGTTCTCCACTTAAAACACGTAATTTTTTAAATCCTAATAACATTCTCTGAGAATAGATTTAAAAATCAAAGCACCTGGAGATATAGGTAGACTTCTGGTACTGTATATTTTAATCATCTTCTGGCTCCAGATTGTGTTTTAACGAACCAATTGTTTTCTTGTTTTATTAGGGTTCTGGTCGTTATGCCAATGAGGTTGTTATCCAGCAGCATCCAGTCATCGTCACCAATATAGACAAGACAATCAAAGTAGTTTGCTCTTTCGAGACTCTGGATAGAACTGTGACGCTGGGAGGCTTGTTTCCGGGCGCATCCCCAGGACTGGATGTCACGTGAGCTTTCCAACAATTTATTTCTTCTTAATAATCACTCCGGTGTTTTTAATTTCAATTTAAACTAGAATGCATACATGTTTATCCGAAATAATTGACGCAAAACAATTTCGGATAATAAATGTTGGAGCTTATTGTCATCAAAATTAGACTCTGCTAATTTTTCTCACGGATGACTTTTGGTCAATAATGTTATTTTTGAATGCTTTGATCTCCATTTTAAACTTCACAAGCGTCTCAAACACGAATAAAAGAAATCCGAGACTTTTTTTAAAGTTAACACTATTATCTACACAAAAGTAAAACTTACATCAGAATGTTATTCATTAAGACTTCTACTTTAACATGAACAGTTAAATTAACGCGTAAACTCCATTATGCCCTATTTGACCAATTTTTAAAACAGCTTTTCTTATGCACGTTAGTACTGTTTAATTAGAATTTGATTTTAATAATGGAAGGTAAATTCTCTTGAACTGAGTCAAATGTTTAGATACCATCTTACATTGCTGTACTTGCTTTTAATAATGCCATCAATATCTTTCGCTACCTCAAACTTGGTACGTTGAAGAACATTATTCGATTTAGACATAAAAAAATTAAAAAATTCTGGTTGTTCAAATAGCTTTTGTATTATAGCTTGTATCTAACAAAACATCTTTATTTTTATAACAATTTTCATTCAAAGATATTAAGCCTTTTCCAGTATAGTGACTCAAACGTATTATTCAAAGTTCCCTGAAAAAGGCCTGAATTAGAAACATTTTCCTCTTCGTCTATGGCGTGATGTACGATTACTTACTTACCTTGGAAAATTTTCCTTAGTATTTACCATGAATTGCAAAAGGACATAAATTAAAATCAAACATGTAATATGATTCGTTATTTATGACGAGTTTCCGCGCACTTTCGTATAGAACCGCTTGCTTATGAATTTTAATAATAATAACAATAATTGAATGCTTTTTTTTTTTTTTTTTTTTTTTTCAGAACTCGGTTTCTACCGCCCGTCACGGCCATCGTAACGAACACTGCCCCGCCCCCAAACGTGGTTATGCGCGTCTTGGATAGGACAGGACGCGATGCTGGAGTTGTGGGATTAGGAGATGAACTTATGCTTCGTATAGAACTAAGAGACCAAGCGAGTAAGTATCCCCGCAAAAGCACGTTAAAATTTTGATCTTCAATAAATTATAAAAAAATATTATTAATTACATTTTTAAACTTACAAAATATATAAATGATTCTGTAACCAAGAGCGTAAAACAGTGCCTCAGGAACATCTTTCATTAATTAAAATAATGCTAGAAATTTTCATGTAAACCATTGATTGGATATCTTTATAAACGAAATATGTTATAAATTAGATCAGAGAAGTTTTTAGGAAATAAAATAAGGATTTGAATTTAATAAATGGTCTGTTTATTGCTCTTAAATCTCCTAGCTTGTTAAATAGTCATATTTCCAAAGACAGATTAAAGATCTTAAATAATAGAACTCTGAGAAAGTAACAATAAAAAAGGCTAAGGGGAAGGTAAATTTTTTCTTTTGATTCGAGCAATGGCAATATTTGCCCATCAGAGCAAATAAATGCGTGGTAATATAACTTAATATAACGAACATAATGATATTATTATTTTGGGAAGACGCTATTAAAGACGTGTCTAATGTCAAAAACAAAGTAGGGTTTATTTTGAGAAATACAAACTAATTTTAAACTCTAAAAATTAGCACAGATGAAAAAAAATCTATGATTAGATGGAAAGAACTGCTGACTGCAAGTTGCGTTGGAACTAATTCAACATTGTCAAAACGCTGTTATGAACGATAAACTCGCAGATCTAGTATTTCACATGCAGGTTCTAATGTTATATTGAAAGAAGAAAGGTGAAGCTCGGAATCAGTATACACTTGTTAACTTGCACATCAATGTATATCATCTGAAGAAGGAATTCCGAGATTCAGCGATGGCTGCTATAGCTTTGGTCTGGCTTCGAATTCCGGGAAATACATGCATGTTTTGTAGTTCTGTATATCGGCACGCCTCGGAGACGTAATATCTGTCGACCGCCTGCGCAGCGTCGACATCGGTGATCTCTTCAATGCTCTCGACGACGGAATGATTAATTGATCCATGAATTCGGTCATTTCTGAGAGCTACGTAGCGAACAAACGTCTGGTCTTTGGGGATGGGGGACACATATGAAAACTACTGAATCTTATAGCTCAAAATGTTGCTGGACATATGGTACGTTACATGGTAATTATAGTATGAATTATGATATATTATAGAGACTTTTTCATAATAAATTAGTTCTACCAAAACCTAAAATATAATCTTAATTATTAAATTCATTGAGAAAATGAGTAAGCTGTTCTCTTGGTGCTCTTGGCATTGGTCTTTGAATCTTCCACTAACTATCAAACAGTTTTTAGTAAATTTTCCCTTTTAATAAATTTTGCACTTAAAAATTTCCTATTCCCCTGATACTTGAAACTTGAAAAATTTTTAGCAGAATATTTTTTAACGCATGTTCAATACTTCAGTTCTGCCATATCCATATTACCAACTGGAATAAATGAGTGCTTTAATTAAATCCCGTTTTCTCTTAAACCTTTTCTTTGACAATTATATTATATTTGTTTTTAAATTTTCATTACAGGCAATCTCGCTATTTTCGCTAGAAATCTGTATGCAAGAAGTAAAAACGGAGAATCCCTTTTTTTAATTGATAGCACAGGGTAAGATGATCTTTCCTTAAATTTTAGATGAAAAGGATGGTTATGTGTATTAGTTTAGTTGTACTTTAATAACATTTAGTGATCTTTCTATCGAGCAACGTTATATTTTATAGTGATATTATTTAAGGAATATTTTAATTATCCCAAAGAGAAAAACTGATATGCAATCTCTAGTGTCATGGACTTTTACAGATATAGTAAAACTCCAAATATCCGGATTAAATGAAGTCTCATTTTCATCCGGAATATGAACACATGTATTTACTTTGATGCGAATGTGATAATTAAATGTATTCACGTTTCGTGTTTTATTTCAGAAGGAGGTTTTTTTTAAGTAGTTAAAAGAATTCTATTCTTTTATACAAAAACATTTTTTTTTTCGACAAAGCAAAAAACGTGGAAACATTTCTAGTTTAGTTAATCTTGCAACTAGTTTTTATTTCAATTTATGAAAGCAGTCAAACTGATATTTCTTTCGAGGGTCTAAAACTAAATTATATAATTTTTTTCGCCGTTAATATTTATTAAAAAGTTATTATTTATAGGGCTTTATTCAGCCGGATGCCAGATACGGCACTTCTCAGTTTTTGTGCGATATCATAATTCAAGCTGGGAACCTCAAATAAGATGAGTTTCAGTATTTTAATTTATAAGTTAACTTTTTGTTACTAATTTAACTTACTTTATTAATTGTTTTTTCCTATAAACATTATTTAATTTTTTTAATTATTAATTATTTTCTAATAAATAATGAATAATGAAACATTTTATTTTTACTTACATTTTCTAACTGATTTCCTTAGGGCTCCGGCACTTCTATTTATAGAAATTAAGTTCTGGTTGTTTAATGAGTACTGTAGACATTTCTTAGATGCTGTATATGTTCGTATAATTTCTTACTTTATTCTGGAACGTCCAATTTTGAATGCTATTATTCTTTGAAAGATAATTTATTAATTATTTTGGGCCGTTAAGATTAAAAACTATCCAATCAGCTCTCATTTTCAATTTCAACTTTGCGAACGCTCACTCTTTCGTTACCTTTTGCTTATACGAAATGGGCTGTATAAAAGAGTTCTGAGGGCTATATGTGGTCTTCAGGAAACGGGATCTACTAGCCTGGCTTAAGAAAAACCAGTGCTTTAGGTTATTGACGATAAGCTTTAATTGATCTTCCTGATTCCGTGATACTCGTTTTTTCAATTGTCAAAAGCTTTCTTGTTCCCAAAATCATCAGTCTTCATTACATCCCTTTTTACAGGGGGTGTATAAGAAGGCCGATAGGCTTCAGCCACTCCCGGACAGTACAGGGAATCTTTCATGCGTGAAAGTTGTGTTTTTCGACGCTGTTACTTGGTGCTCGCCACGTGTTTTTACTGAGATGTCCCTGTTTCGTATTTGCCACGTGCTTTATCTAATTCATAATGACTACCGCTCAGTTAATTGATTAGTCGAACACAATTCTGCATAATTATGGTTACAAAGAGGTCGATGAAGATAGTATGAAGCATTTTCGTAATCTTAAAATTGTTGAAGATTTCACTACAGAAGTTGAATGAGAGGAAACCTATTAAAACGGAATTACGTAAAGCGGGGAAAAAATTCGACTTGCGGATGCAAATGGTATGAAATTTTATCAATTTTATGGTTATAAATTCCTTAATCAGTTTAAGAAAACTGATCATGTAATTGTTCAAGTCGACACTAGCAGCCAGCGTTATTTATTAGCCACTACGAGTAATAAGGACCCGAAAGCTTATACGCCACAGTCGAATGAAGACGAATGAATTACATCATCGAAAACCACTAAGCCGTCGTATGTTCAGACCATTCTAGCTTTAATTAAGAAAGTGCCGGCCCCCGACGACACCCTCCCCGAAAGAAGTTCCCGCAGCTCCAAAATAATTTCGAAGTTCTGAATGCTGATCCTCTTCTGAGGAAATTATGGACTGTGATGAGAGACTTCGGCTAAAAAAGAGAATCGCATGGATGTAATTCTTAACTCTGTGACTGATCAAAAGAAGAAAGAGTGCCTCCGATCATCTGCTCCAAACCGAAATTAACCTGGGAAGAAATCAGAGGCTTGTTCTCCAAACATGGTGTTGAAGGTTACACCTGTGCTTTAACTAAGGACAAGATCATCATCATCTTTGCTGCTGGCCGTGAACTTGCACTTGCAGTTTAATTAAAAGAGGAAGTTTAATTCAGCACATTTAGATTGAAAGGGGAGTCTCCGATCAAGATTGTTATCTGATATAATATTATTCCTAATGACACTAACGGGATCAAGATTGTACCTGATGATACTTAATTTTGAAGACATTAAAAAAGAATCCCGTGATGATGGATAACCCCGTTATCAAAGTCATGCCGTTTATCCAGAATGCAGAAGGAACACAAAAGAAGCTACCAGTATTTTTCGCGACTCTGACGACGAATGATAGTGGGAAAAACATCTACAAAAACAGAATTGTTCTTGATCTGCAAGTTAATATCTGAAGATTTAAGTCTAGTCAAAATACTATGATGTGCTTTTGCTGTCAAAGGTTTGGGCACGGTATTCTTCATGGTGTTTCAAGTGTAGTAAAAATTACTTGACCTATACCCGTGGTTTACCGAAAGACGATAAACCGATCTGCATTAGATGCAATCAAAATTAGGTGGCTTCCTTCAAGAGTCGTGAGTTTTACTAAAAATTCGCAAAAGAATCATTGACTTAAAGCCAACCGTAAGTTGCGTAAGAAATCAGGAAAAGATGTCTCCTTCCTTTTCTCGTTATTAAACCTAAAACGGAATCAGGAAAATGTTTTACAGTTTCTTTAAACACGGGTTTCAAATATTCATTACAGGTCCCTTTAAAATGATCAGGTAATTCTCTTAAAAATTTTACTAAATCATATCTATACTTCTAGACATAAATTTAAATGAATCTATCTTAATTTTAAATATTTTTCAAATTTTCTAGTAAAAGATATATATTTTTCTTCAGTACTAGGAATAACGCTTAATTTATAATCATCTTTCAAGTTCATCTTTCACAGGTTCTTTGATATAAGAAATGCGCATCATTATCAAATAAACTATGCATAATGACAAGTAAAAAGTTTGGAATTTATAGTTCAAATTACATCCTTCGTGCACTGGTCCTCGGTTTATCCTCCAGTTAAATGACGATTATCAACTACTTTTTTATCGTTTAGAAAAAATAATTTTCACATATGTAACATTTATTACTTGTTTTATAATTCATCAACACCTATCATAAATTTAGTATCTTTATATTTTTTTATTTTTCTCTTAATACATTTCTTAATTTCAATGGCGTCTTTTTTTTTAATAATTCACAAATTTTTTCATTGCATCATTTGCATTATAATAAACTGGAGATTTAAAATACTCATTATTATATTTAATGCAATAACTGAATTCACCTGCATTATGTTTTTGATATGGAAGTATATAAGAACTCTTATTTAATTTTAACCCTGTTATATTAATTTTTTCACCACTAAGATTAAATTTTTCTTTTAGAATTGATTTATACAATCCATTACTATTTCTTCTTCTATTTAATTATAAATTCTTATTAATTCTTATTAGTAAGTTAATCTAGGATTTGGCTGACAAGTGCTTTTCTTAATAAGCATTCAAAATTTACATAAATAACAAATCGAAATCTCCCTTAGCGATTATAATTAGTAAATTTTAAAAAGTCATCTTTTCTAGGCATTTTAATTTTATAGGGATTTTGACAATCTTTTTCATCAATTAATTTTATTTTTTTACTTGAATGTAAATTTAATAAACATCTATTACACCAATATACTCAATGCCATCCCATTTTATTTTTTAATAATCTGGAAATGCTTTTAATTCAGCAATAATTGATAGTTTATATATGATAAGTTTACATGTTTTTTAATTTATTTTTTCTGTATACTAACGCAATTTTTTTTCCATAACCATATACATTAATATATATATTTAAAAAAACGTCCCGTCGTAATGACTAATCATGACATCTGTTGAGAAGGTCGGGGCTTATAGTGTTGTTTGGGGCTTATAGCTCCAAATTCCCAGGAAACAGGAATTATTTTGGAAATTGCGGAAATAGGGCTTATTCAAGAAACAGGATAATTTGTCGTCAAGCTAGTGATATTTGATCATTCTACACCAGTTTAGGGATATTTTAGAAGTTTTTATGAAATTGCACTTCTGGAAACGATTTTCTAAGAAAATTCTGTTAGTGCCATAATCTCTTGGCTATAACATAAACAGGAAATCGCCGGAAGCTAAGAACGTTTTCTTTGTTGAACAGAATACGTTATATGTTGTTTGAATTTATTTGAATAATAACTCAGGAGGACTGTTTACCTAAGGATAGATATGTTTTAGTAAATGTCTTCCCAAAGGAAATGGGCTAGTTTTAACTTTTTAACGGAGAAAATCACGAAATGTACAGGCAGCACTTTGGGCGAGATTTAAACCTAGGTCAAACTACCAGTATTCAGCGATCTTAACCACTCAGCCACTTGTGGGTTGAAAGCAGTTTATTTAAAGAGAAGATACTGAGCCTGCATGCTATTTTCCAGTTTGCGATGTTCATCTTGTGTTAAGATGTTAAAGAGAATTTAAGAACTCGAGCGCTTTCATTAGTAAAAGTAAATAACGCTTGGAGCTGCAATACAGGCTCGAATTTCTTTCTTCATCTGAACTCTTTATTTAAGAGATTTTGACGAACTCGTAACATTGTGTAATTATATTCAACAATCGAATAACAGGTATATAAATCGTGAGGTTCTGCATAGACGGGCTTTAAAAATAAATTCGTTGGAAAAGGCTTTTGAGATTTGATGTGTAAAAACTCGTTGATGAGCCACCAACGCTTAATCAGGAAAAAATCAGGAGAAATCTAGGTATAAAATAAGGTGGATGTTAGCGCATCATTTACTATCACAAAATAATCATAGACCTGTAAATAATATATTCAGCTCGTATTTCCAGTTCCATAAAAATTTTCATTCCTCTACAAAGTTACCGATAAAGCATTTTGCAAGCACTATATTGATGCTACCAAAGTTATTTTGGAGAAGTCAAAAACTGTACATAAATTTCCGATCGCGCTTCTTACTCCATTACTGTTCAAGGATGGATTGAATTCTCTTTGGCAGTTAGCAGCATTGATCCTTTTTTAAATTAACATATATTCGTCTCTTTTCAGATGTCCCACTGATCCGAGTATTTTTCCAACTTTGAGTTTAGACGCGAGGGACAGGAAATCTCTTTTTGCCAATTTCAAGGCATTTCGTTTCCCTTCGACTGGACTCGTCAACTTTGAAGTGCAAATACGATTCTGTCAAGATCAGTGTAAAACGGTAAGTCATTTACTACCCACACTGGCACTTCTTCATTTCAGAAAGAAAATAGGATTTTCATTTTCAGGCACACCGGAGTCATAATTTAGTTGAATTTCAGAACGTCTTTTCTTTAAAATCAGATGTGAGGATAATTTCGTAGAAACATTTTTGATGACCAATTATTACATCACCCTCTTGAAAAGTTCGAGTATTCTTCACTTTAAATTTAATCGTAGGTAAAACTGATGCCTTTCTTTGAACGATGGATGATTATTATTTGCAAAATTCACAAATATTGTCTTTCATGATATCCTTCAGCAAAATTCGATCAAGACAGTCAGAAGCACAACGTTCTTTGAGGGAACATCTGAAGCTCATTTTTCTGATTTCTATGAGAGAAAAATAGTATTACGAGGAATTATAAGAGGATTTTTAGGGGTCCCTAAAATTGTGGATCCATGCTGTCACGTTTAGTGGGCCTTGAATACCAATCAGAGTCTATTATCCAGTTACTTCTGTTTTCGCTGTTAAGGAAATCACAACTTTTATAGCTTTTTCGTCATATATGTGGATTGATTTGAAAAAAGCCAGATATCAAATAATACCAGAACAGGAAAGTACAGAACCAGTTTATTATCCAAATAATTATTGACAGGATTTCTTGACTGCGGCTATTACGAACAGATGATATATAATTTAAAGAAATTCATGTCTACGGGAGTTGATTAAGTTTCATGGGTGACAAAAAATTTTAATGTGGTACCTAAATACAATAATATTTTATAAATTGCTTGATATCTCCCGTGCATACAAACAGTATGATCATAAATGAACTGCATGCAACTGTCATATTACATACCACATACGCACACGGACAGTAAAAATAATATGAGGAATTTTTTGAAGAAGAGGAATATATGTCAGATACCTTCGAAATTGTTTCATGTAAAATCTATGTAAATAAAACATTTTCAAAAATGATTTTAGATTAGTTGTACTTTCGCATATTTTGTTTCTTTAAGGCTTAATATTTGTTAAGGTTTTAACAGTTAAAAGAATAAAACACCTTTTCTGCATCTATATATTGTTATGAGTTTGGTATACATGTAAATAAATTTACAGATCAATGTATACCGTCGAGCAATTCCAAGAAATCAAAAATACTGAAAATTTCCCGACAGACGGGGAAAAACTAACTATATAAGAGCAGAGAGAGCATCAACCTTTTAGTTTAGCTCAGAGTCCTGAGAGTTCAGAATATTGAGTTCAAGAGTAGAGATCACCGTGTGAGCTTACGCATTTGAGGCTGTTTGCATTGCCTTTTGTTCATCATTCTTGGTAGTTTAAAGTGGTAACCAAACTTATCATACTGTTTCTGAAAAATTGGTAACTAACCAAAGTTTCGCATTCCAAAAAAGGACTCACCAGCACAGAAGCATTGGCTAAGAATTGCTTGCAGATTTGAAATACATCTTTCGTTTGATCATCCTATGCAATTTCTAACTTGACCTTCTTAACATTTCCTTTTACCATATCATAGAGACAAGCTTGCGTCTTAGCTGCATTTCGTATGCAACGACAGTAGAAGTTAAATATTGCGAGAAACTGCCTTATATGCTCTACACTCTTAGGTAGCAGATATTTCTTTAAAGGTTCTTATCTTTTCTGGTAATGGGGATATACCATCCAATGAAACTAGGAAATCTAGAAATCGGTTTTCGTTTTGTTCAGAAACGCATTTAGCTAAATTAGCACAGCTCGACAGCTCTTGAATGGGTTCAAACAGCTTTTCTAAATCGGCCTTGTGTGTGTTTTCATCTTCTGATGTTATGGAAACATCGTCGAGGTAAGCATAATAACAATCTAAACCTCTTAAAACATAATCAGTAAATCTTTGAAATGTTTGAGTTACATTTCTTTCCAAATAAAATGTTTGTGTACTCATATAATGCAATGTGAATGAGGGAATGGGACTATTCGCCGTGGCTATTTCGCCGTCGGGACGTTTCGCTGTCAAGACATATTTTTCTTAATTTTTCGTACAGTTTTACAAAAATACACCGTTACACGTAGCATATTAATTTTAAGAGAGTAAGGTGTTGACAAGATTCCAAATTAATTCTGTTTTCCATTCGGATTTCATCAAAATGTGAATTTCCTGCTTGTGAGTGATTTTTCTGAACTAGACGATTAAAATATTAAGAAATTTTGACGAATCATATGACTATTGCACCCGCATAATTTTGAAATGGATAACATAACTTCTGTTATACCATAAGTATGATTTCTGGTATAACAGAAGAATATATTTCTTCTGTTATACCAGAAGTATGACCCAAGTTTTTTTTTATGTTGACATAATTTTCCAACAAAGTATGTGTAATTTCTTTATATCTCATACTTGTAAATAACTATATGTATTAAAACCAACCTTTATTAAGTATACAAAAGGTAAAAGGTAAACAGAATTATTTAACTAAATAAATTTAATTCGAGTATAATACAGCAAGATAAAATGCAGCCAGATAAAGAAAATTATGTGTTGACGGCGGAACGTCCTGGTGGCGAAACGGCCACGGTGAAATGGCGACGGCGAAAAGTCCTAGACCCTGTGAACGATTACTGCTGTATTTTCTATATCAGAATGGTGGTACTGGAATTCGGTGCTAAGCTTTGACAAGATCTATTTTACTGAAAATCTTTTCTCCTGTTACATATTGAGAAACGCCATTTATCTCTAGTAAAGGGTAACAATCAGGCTCACGGAATTCAATTTCCTGAAATGACCAAATATTCTCCATTGTTTTTTTTAATAAAGTGGACTAGCGTAAGGATTTTTCGAAAGCCGAATGAATCCTTATTCCATTAAACCTTCAATTATTTTTCCAAAGCTGCTAAATTTCAGGTGATAATCATCCAATCTTCGAACAGACAAGAGTGCCTTCAGTTTCAATCCAGTATTATACATTATGAGTAACTGTGCTTGCGATTTTGGGATTAAATAATTCGAAATTTGTTTAAAATTTTAATATAAGGGCATTGTCACAAATGGAAGTTAGTCCCAAACTAAAGCGCTGTACGCTTTAGAATTTAAATTGGTATGGTTATCGATCAAACGTCGATGTTTTATATACACCAAAATTCTAAATTTATCTAAAAAATCTGCGCGAGTGATAGATTGTGATAGATCTACAACAATGAAGTGTCAGGAAAATCGTCTTCTTAAACCAAGATCAAGTTCAAAACTTTTAGTGCCTTAACTGCATATTTTTGAACCATTGGCAGCATATATATTCACAGTTGATGTTTACATTTTCTAAAGTTTTTTAGGAATTCAACTAAATGCTGCACTGCTATCAATCGAGAATCGAACCTGGTACTTTTATCCAAGTGAATAAGCGGCAGGGCACTTGACTACCATCGTCGCCGCTATTACGGAGGCCCTTAAGTGTTTTTCTGCCATTTGAATAGGGAAATGCATTTTTTAGCATTTTGAGCAAAACGGCTTACAAGCACATCCATGATACCAGCACAAACTATGAGTCTACTGTTTAATATAATGATTTTCGCCTCTTGATGTTTTAGAATTTAGCTTTCTGCTTTCACTATGTGGCCGAAATTTAGTACAATATGTGCGCTCTACTGCTTCAATGCCATGATTTCATGCTTTAAGGTTTGAAGAGTTAGCGAATGATCAATTACAACGACCGCTTACGTTCTCGGCTAATAAACTGCGTACATCAAATAAATATTTTCAAATTTTCACAGGACTAGTTTCGATCGTTACACCAAACCATCATCCTCAGTTGCAAAAGCGCAAATAAACGAGATACGATAAGATAATAAAGACTGAACAGGAGTCAAGCTACTGGCGCCATCTGTTGATGAGACCAGAACTAAAACATAATTTCTTTAAAGGCTGAAGGCAAAGATTGATTGGAATTAGGGTCGTTAACTGGAACAGAAAGAATTTTTTGAATGTGAAATGCCTCTAGAAAATCCAGTTAACCAATGGAAGATGTTTTTCGAATAATTTTGGCAGCAGAAAAATTGAAAGTGTGATTTTCGAACCAACAATGCTGGGCAACAGAAGACTTCTGTGTTTTTTTTTCTAACATATACATCATGTTCCTTAACGCGAAATTTTAAGACTCTCTTAGTTTGACCAATGTAAATTAAACCACACTAGCACGGAATCCTGTAAACACCCCAGAAATTCATATCCGGAAAGGGATCCTTGAGTATGGAACTCGGAATTTTATTCATGGGAGAATAAACGACCCGAAAGTTAAATTTCTGTAAAATACGTGCAACTTTATAGCTATGTTGCTTTATGGTGCAAATGTTATTATCTAATAGAGCTGAAAATATAGAAACTAAATATTTAGCTAACGGACACGAGGCAGTGCCTAAATATGATACAACAAGGCGGAAAGGAATACTACTTATGTGAACTTTGGGAAGAGCATATAATCTGGCACAATTCGCAACAGATGGGATAAGCGACTGTTTTAGGTTGCTTCAAAGTATTTGTGGAGATTTGATCGCAGTTTTTATTTTTGACAGGTCGGAAAGTGAAGGATCTTGGATCGGATTATATGGTCCTTCGTTTTAGTGTAACTATCGATATAAGTGTTCTTATCCATGACGACTATCTGGCCACCTTTGTCGACCTTTATAATATCAGAGTTAGAATGAATTTCGCGTATTGTAGCTCTTTCTCTCGCATTTAGATTTGGTTTCAAAGGCTTATTATTGAATTTCATATTATGAGCGATAAAATGCCTAATAATTTGTTTCTGTGTACCTGAGACTTTACTGACTTTGGAAAGCTTTTTCGATAGGAGCCAAAATCATTGGAATCGAGGGTTTAGAGGTTTGTGAGAAGTTAAAACTATATTTTATAACTCTCTCTTGTTCTTCTGATAAACTAACACTAGAAATATTAACTATTGGCTTAATGTTTACGATAGTAAGGTTTTTTGAACTACTTAAATTGGAAACTACGTATTTGAGTAAAATTCGTCTTTTGATAAAAATAATGTTAAAATTTTTCAATTCATGAATGTTGAGAGTCATCGATAGTGTACATTAGAATATCATTTTTTAAATTTTCATTTTCATGAATTATTTAAATCTTCAGTGATCCCTTTTTGTAAGCATGAACTGGTTTAAAAAATATTCTCCTTGTTTTAGGTTCGTTGCGTGAACAATGTCGAATCATTTGGAAGGAAAAAGAGAGACATCACCGAAGTAACTGATTATAACGACACCACAAATGGCTTGAACAGTACATTGAACGAAAGTTTTTCAGCTTCTCCTAATGGCCAAAACATGACAAGGTCTTATAAAGCTGGGTCCTCGATAATGCCACCAAATTCCGTTCATTCCTCCAGCTCTTCTAACACATACCCCCGAAAATTTAAAACTGCTCGCGTTACACAAGTGTTTGGAACTTTCACTTCAGCACCACCCATCAAGAAGATAACCAACAGCCATTCTAGACGGAATATTACAGAACCTTCAAAAACATGGCTTCCAAAAACCAGCAGTACTTCCGTACATTCAAATGAAGGCCACTGGACGGCATTAAGAAAAAGTTCCAACAGCTGGCGCTATCATACGACTGATGGTTTGGGATATGAATTACCAGCTATAGTGGAGACTGCAGTTAGATTCAAGGAAAATGAGACTCGACAAATTAATCAAAATGCTAGATTAAATCCAAATAAAGGTAATGGCAGATCTGAATATTTTAGGCAAGCATCAAGGACTGCTGCACAGCCTTTAATACGCCATACGTTTGCACCTCCCGAAAATCTGCTGTACAGTCCGAGACAAGTAAATGATTATAGACATACATTGTTGCAGAATGGAGTAAGACCTAATAGGATAGCCAATACACATTATGGGGTTCCTCCTAGAGATCAAGACATCAGAGAAGATTTTGAAAAAGCCCAGACCACCAATACCAGAGTGGTTAGCAATTATGATATTAAACACAGAACTTCATCTGGTCATTACCATACTTCAAATACAAAGCAACAGAACAACAGCTCTGCAGATGAAACCCATTCATCCGGTCAAACGCTAGACGATACAGTTGCCTCTTCTTTAACAACACCGGAACTTGTCATTTCAACCATAGTACCTGTTCCGGATGAATTACCTCTATCATTGGCCATAATGGTAGGAGAAGACCCAGGGGTCGATGTGTCTTCTTGGAAAACAAATCCCAGTCGTATCAACCTTCCAGGTGAGCGAAATTTTTCCTATTTTTTTAAATTTATCTGTAACGTCTTGTAAAACAGTTTGTAGACGTTTTTGAAAATCAAAACCTCAGTAACAAGAAAATGAAACTCCTTCGCGTTCAAGTTTTAGAAAAGTGCATACTTTAACACTTAATTGCCCTGATTTTCATTTGAAATTTGTTTCAAGTGCAGAACATTTTGTTCTTTGCATTTGGTTGTTCAAATTTTTCATTTGAAAGGTCAATAAAAATTTTAGTATATAAGTTACGGACCAAAGGTTACTGTGCGTGTTTAAGACTATAATGAAAAAAACATTAGAAATGTACCATAAAATTATGCATCACAAATTTAAGCTTTCATAGATTATACGATTTTCTATCATTAATATAAATATGTGTTCTGTACGGCGATAATAGTGAGGTCTATTTCGAGACATTTGTGTAAGACTCTGAGAAAAAAATCGTTCTGTGAATTGATTTTCTGAAACAGTGCTTTTTTTTTGTTTTGTTTTGTTTTTTTGTTATAGTAGTGTAAGGTATGTTGATACTGCTTATCGATAAATTGATTCCTTCCTCGTAATTTCATATTTAAATCTTCAGGACCCTTAAAGATATCTACTGTAAAAGCTACATCAATAACCGTCATTTCATAAACCATGAATCTTTTCATTTTGTAAGGTTGATATAAATTTACACCATCGAGAGTAAAATCTGCTTTAGATTGTTTGTGACTGAGCCCGTTAGACGTGATAAAAGTGATTTTTAAAAATACTTTCTCTATTACAAGTTGCGTATCTTTCACTCTGACTAAATGATGTCACTTAGTTGAATGACTCTAGTTATCTAGGTGAACGATGAAATGGTAAGTGATGACAATGTAGAAGCATTAGGTTTTTTCGAAGCAGGAGATGTGAAAAATGAGCAATGCCCTCACTGGGACTCAAACCAGGACCTCTCGAATACGCGCCGAGTGTACTACCGTTACACCATGCAGCAAAGAATGATAAAATACGGGTCGGGCTGCGCCCATATCTGCTATCTTATATACGCCCCCTTTTAAAGAGCGACGGGGGATTAGGGGACCCAATCGTCAAATCCTAGTAGTGAAGAATTATGCTCCACCAACTTTTAGTTCGGGCGCTACTGTGGAGACCTTTTTTTTTTTTTTGGAAGCAGGGGATATGAAAAATTTGCAATACCCTCGTCGGGACTCGAACCTGAACCTCTCGAATACGTGCCGAGTATGTTACCGTTACATCTCCAAGGCATACAGGAAAGAGGGAGAAAAAATACTGTATAACATCATAAAAAAATATTAGATTTTCCAATTAGTTTTAGTTACTTCTAATCCCTATGCTCCATCAGTTTCACTTCAGATGCCGGTGCCTTGCCCATTTTGATTTCTTTGCATGTTTATTGCTAGTATAGAAGAGAAACACGCCAATATGACAATCGAAATCGCAATAATAACCTTGTATTTCGTGCACTTTTATTAAAACACTATTTCCGACGATATACGTGAATTTATATATTGGTGCGTTTTGAAATTTGGCATATTTGTTGAAAGCGATAAAACATCAAATGTAGTTTACACTGCTAAAATTATTTGAAAGTCAGAACGATGTGACTTTTTTTTCCGCTCATGCACAATGTAAAAAAATAGGAAAGAGGTACCTTTTTCTGCTCAGGCATAATGGAAAGGAAAGGAAAATTGGTTGCCATATATTAAGAAGTTCGCCAAGTGAATTATTCTTGGCGCAAATTGAAAAAATTGTGCCAAGATAAAGTTTTGAATTTCTCTTTAAAAAGTAATAGTAAATTTCGCACTAAATTTTACCAAAATTTAATATGTAGGCATAATTTGAATCTTAGAATCAAAATATGGAAAAAAAAAATGTTATGTTATTTCAGAAAAAGTCCGATTTTGTGTCAGAATACCTATGGTAGAACAATGCTATATATATATATATATCTAATATAATCCTAAGTCGCGCTTTCGAGACATGAGAGTTTGAATTTTGTCAATCGGCTCAGTAGAACGAGAGTTATAGAACACTCCCCCTCCCTTCTTTTTTTTTTTTTTTTTTTTTTTTTTTTTGTGCGCAGGGTGCTTGCCCTGTTGAAAAGCTGGATTCCTAGCAAAACCTGAGGACACAATTTTGACAAAGAAATCTGGAGAAAAGAGATAAATAGCGACACTTCAAGTAGAAGTGTCGCTATTTATCGACACTTTACTAATACAGAAAATAATACAATGATTATGTTGTTCTTACATAAAAGGTGTAAATACATGAAAGGTTCTCCGCATCATATACGATATGCATCGTTTTCCTCTGTGGAGCTGTTTATATCAAATGTGATATAGGAGCGAAATGTTTGTTGAAACCCACTACATTATATTTAGGATTCATTTAAAATTTTCATTGTTCATAAGCCATGTTCGAATACTATGAAACTTATTTTTTTCCCAATGGTCGGATATTTTTCTAGTAAAGCTTTCGTTAACAATGACCGAATAATCGGTTATTTAACCGTCATATCGCAGATAACATTATCCAGAAATACACCACAAAGGAGGATGAAATTACAGCCGCAAGAAAGGAGAAACTTCATCCCAGTTTTGATGAAAAACACCGGGAAACGGATATTTGATGGGTCTCTCTCTCTCTCTTCCCCTACCAACAAGCATTAGAAGACTTTCAGCTCGACAATATTTTCAGCACGCCCATAACAATTCACACTTACAAATATTCATGTCTTCTCCGGGATTTGAACCGGGTCCAAGGCTATGGCAGCCAGCTCCTGTACTACCATGCTAACAGGGCGGCTACGAAACTTACTTGAATGGAAGATCTTGACGATATGAGTATTGCTGTCAACCCACATTAAGTTGATCTCAGCGATTCATCTCCCCATAGGCGAAAGAACTCAGTTAAAAAGCAAGATAGTCCCAGTTTTCTCAAAATGCGTTTGATTGCTGCACGTTTTGAGAAGATTTTGCTGTAGTCTCTCGCTTTTTAGATACTACACGGGACATAGGCGATCAAAAAGCACACACACACATACACACGTATTAAAAAACAGTTTACCAGTAGCTAATAAATAGTAGTTAATAAATAATAATGAAATAAATTCAGTTTTTACATGGGAGAGGAAATCTTCGAAA
The DNA here is from genome assembly GCF_044657685.1 of Stegodyphus dumicola. Taxonomy (NCBI): domain Eukaryota; kingdom Metazoa; phylum Arthropoda; class Arachnida; order Araneae; family Eresidae; genus Stegodyphus; species Stegodyphus dumicola. The sequence goes on along the minus strand of NC_140771.1, from coordinate 164,970,104 downwards.
CATTCCGTTCTCGAATCGGAGACAGACATTTTGCCGCTTTGTCATGTCCTAAATTCTACTGCCAGGTGTCTCCCTAAATGCTACAAATTTTGCAATCCTAAATATAATTGTTCGATGCTTTTCTAAATTAAAAACATTTGGTTGCTCCTAAATTTTGCCCCACCGGTTGCCGTTACTACCCTAAAATAAAAATCGAACTTTCCTGGCTCGCTTTCAACTAAAGCCACGAGATTGTTGAAGGGATTGCACTCATTGTTTTAGTTTGTGCATGCAAAACGCGCAATGTTGTTCTACGCAGTGTTTAGAAATGCCTCATATAGCTTTAATATTTGTGTATAAGTGTGGAAACATATAATACACATTGATCTTTCCAACTTTTAAGTTTCTGATTCATTAATGGTACAGAAATGTTTTTAGAAGTAAATATCTGATGTGAAAACACCATATGACTTCCTTCTATCGCCTATTAAATTGTGCACATTTTTTGCTGCATTTCATTTAAACTTATTTCCTCGAATTTCATTAGAGATATAGTATTTCTCATTTAATTAATTCAGTAATCACTTCGCGACAAAGCAAAAATGCATAAAAACTCTTATCAGCTTCATTAAAAATTGTAAAATAACCGACAAAGATAAAACACTAAACACAGTAGAAAGAGTTAAAGAAAACAGTTTTTAGAATTAAAATTTCTACGCCAAAGCAAACAATACGAACCTGCGGGAAGAAAGACCAATTGAATTTCGGTGCACAAAATTCAAAGTTAACTTTCTGCCCTATTGGGAAAAAGACACTGATACTGGTGCATAAACGGACTTAATTCATTGCTTTACTAAAGGTTCCAAATGTAAAAAAATAGCGGTTTCGTTAAGCCTAGGGCCACTTAAACTTTCAAACTATTGATAATTCTACAACTGTTGCATGCATATTAACGAAAGGCAAAATAACCTTAGCTGGAACATAAGAACTAAGTCATAAGAGCATAAAAACTTAACCGGAACACAATTCAACTACTTTTAAAACAAAAAATGCACAATTTATCAACATATATGAGTAAAAATACTGAGCTCATCGAGTCGGGTTACAGAATAGGAATATAGTATATATATATATTTATATATTAACCGATTGCAACGAAGTTGGGAAATACAAAACTGTACGTTATAGCAGTTCCATTTAGAAAATTTCAATCTTCTGCAGCTACCACTTTTGAGTTATGTGAGAAACATACATGTACAGATGACGCAATAAAATCTTATATAATGTGATCTTATTATCATGATTTTGCACTTAAAATTCTCACACTTGTTTCTTAAAATAGGCATCCAATTTAAAAACGTTTAAACTGATGATACTCAAAAGAAAAGACAGCTCCTTTTACACTTTACAAATATTTTAGAATCATGAAAAACACACTTTTAATGCTGTAGAAATTTTGCAAGGAATAAAAGATATTCCTCTCAGAGCAACGTTCAGGTTTTGCTCTTTATAAGATCATAAATGATTGTTCAATATTTTAAGCTCCAAACCCTTTACTACTTGTTATGCTTATATTAGTGTTGAAATATGCTTATATTAGTGTATATGGAAACTCAGATACATTTTTTTTTTCTTTATAGCAAACAAAGACGATGTAGGTTTGGTCTGCACATCCGTCACAACCATCGCAGCCACAGCTGTCTCACTGTCCGTGTTGCATGTCCTGGGACTGGTTGGGGCTTACTGCTGCTGTAAGTGGCATCGCAAAAGCAAAAGGAAGAAAATCCTGCAGAACAGTCTCAAATTACCACGTCCAGCGCCCATGCACCGAAGGACGAGTGGTGCAGGGCGCACAGAAGAACTATTTTACGCCAAACCGGACGTCTCGTTCAGAAATGTGTACGGGTCTTACGAATCATCCCCATAAACGAAAGAAAAAATATGTTCATTTTTTCAGTAAAGAGCAAACACTTTTATAAACAATTTCAAAACGTCAATAAACTTAACATCGCTGGATGTGTGTCTGCGGGAAGTTGCGAAATTATTAGCAAAAGGGTTATAACAGACTTTTAGATGTTGAAGATTGTGATAGTGTTATAGATTGGTACTTCCTGGTACTTTACATGATGTGTTTCAAAGATCGTGCGAATAAATATCTCTTGAATGACATCGTTGGCCCATGTTTCTAGTTAGAGAAATAAATCAAGATCAATTAAGCTTTTGGCCATGATGCTTTTAATCAGAAGAAAGAAGGTTTCATAAAAATGTACGCAACATACATTTCCCGTCGAAACATAATACCAATGAGAAAGATATTTTCCATAGCTGAATTGATCGAAAGAAGAAAAAATGCCCATTTTTCACATAACAAAATTACCTAAGAAATTATTAATTAGAAGTTTTGTTAGCTAAAGATAAATTTTATTCCAATCTCTTAAATTGTCGAATGTGAGTCAATAAAGGTTGTATGTTATAATTACCTTACATCTCAATGATTTCAGCTTTGGATGCTAATGAATTTTTAAATGCCATTTGTAGGAATGCTAAATATGAAATTACAATCGACTCCCGTCAGTATGATTCTCGATATAATGCTCCACAAGGTAGCCCTGAGCGATCATTCGCAAGTCCAATTTAGTACGATGACCATCTGAATTGTCATTTTATCGTTAGTATTTGGAGACTTCTCTTAGCGAGAGTCGATGTTCTACCAAAAAATTCATTCTCATATGACACTTGAATCTATATTTCCGTACACTGTCACTCTTCCTTCTGGTCGAGTGGAAAGTATTAAGTCTAAATTTTGACGCATATTTTAATGCCGTTTTTTCGATTTCAAAAACAATTATTTTATTTAAAAAGAGCTTTAGCAGGATAAAAAACGATTTAACAGATTAAAAATTACACTTTTTTTTGTGTTTGTGAAGAAAATTCGAACATAAATTTATTTTTCACATGTAGACAAAATATTTGAAAAATGTAATTTTTCGTGTATTTAACTAAAAGCTATCATATCACCAAGACGGTTATCGTGTCTGAAAGTTTACCGTATTCTATTAATTTCTTCAGCTAGAATCATATGGCCACGATTTATCGTTCAATATTTATTTAGCGTGTAATCTTTTCTAACACCCTGCCTGTGCTTCTTTGTATCTATACCTGTGTCTAAAAATAACGTTCTAAATCATTTTACAGAAGGTTGTTTTAGCATGGAAAAAAAAAAAAAAAAAAAAAAAAAAGCTTCTGCACAGGGATTTAGTCACGGGGCCCATCTCAAATGCGTGTAGGCCTTTCTGATATTAATTCTGCTAACTTTTAAAGAAAACAATTTCATTCAGAAGTATGTAATTTATGGCGTTAAAAACATTTTTTCTAAAAGGCAATAATGCCGCTTACGCTCATAAATTTGTCACTGGATACAACTTTCATGTATTTTATGATTAATATTACAAGTTAATTATACAGTCGAAACTTCTCTTTTACAGACACTCTTGAGATCAAAACATTTAACCGTTTAATGAGAGTGTTTTTATCTGCCACTTCGAGGATCCGGGGATTTAGAAACTGTTCCTTAGTGTGGAGTGTCCGTAGAAGGAGATTCGACCATGTTACTATAAAAGTAAATAGACGATTTAAGTTATCAACATCTGATGACAGCCAGAACACATCAAGCAGAATGCTTGATAATCTCGGCATAAGTGTAAGTTGGATCTTGGAAGTAATCAAGAATTATCTTGGTGCTTTGAAACCGCTCCGTTTGTTAAGCAATAAAATGTGATTTGAAAGACAAATAAAAGACCTTATCTCAAGCTAAATAATAATATTCTGGAAACTGGCTAATTTCCACTCTGTGTGCAAGATGAATTATTGAAAAGACTCTACAACAGATGCTTGTAACTTCTAACTGTTTCCTTTGGGTTTGAGAGAAATTTCGTTTTAGCTCTTTTTCAAACTTACTCAAATTCTATTATAAAGGAAAGGATAGATGGTGTGATGTAAAAAACGTTTCTTCGTAACACATATTTATACAGAAAATTAAATTTCTTGTTTGCCAGTTAAATGTTACAAATTTCAAAGGCTGAAGCTAATCTAATTTGTAGCAAATCTACTTTTGAAATGGGCTGTATAGCCCCATTCTCAAGACAAGAATACTCCTAAATCATAACTGACACAAATATCGAACAAATGTATATGAATAATCTAAAAATAATTAAAATCAACGTTAATTTTAACAGGATAATATATGTTATACCTTATGCTCTTGTTATTTCTTCTCTGTTGTATTTTATAGAGGAAACTGCTTTTTGTAAAATAAATGCATGTTTTACTTTCCCTCAATTCTGACTGGAGTTAAAAAAATATATCACCTTTATTTTATATCTCCAAACTAATCACAGCTATTAATTTGATTTTATTAACTGCATGAATTTATTAATTTCTAACTGCATGAATTTATTAATTTCAGTCAATCTTCATCATTTTCAATAGAAGTGTTCTTTGAATTTTATCTTAAAATTGTTATGCATTTCAGTAAACGATTACGCTGTTAAATCTAAAGAAAAAAATTCTATCTTTACTACGAAATATATGATATTAAAAATGTTTAATGAATTAGAATAATACGAGTCATATTCATAAATATCTGCCGGATATATTTAAGTCAATGTACTTTACAATATATGAGCTGAGAAAAGTAATCAGAAATATCAGCTCTGATCATATGCTTATTTTATTCTCTTTGGAATCTCTAAATTATAAAGAAAGTGCCAGTGTAAAACCACAGACTGAATTCTTTATTACATTTATTAATCAGATCAGTAAAAGATTTTCTTGATACTACTACTGACATTAATAAGATTGTCCTTTCCGTCTCCACTTGCATCAAGGGGCGGCCTAAAATCAAGCTATTGTCATCAAAACATCATCTCCCAGCTCGCCTCCCGAGAGAAATTCAGGAGCATCACAATAGGCTCAGGGAACCTTATTTTCAATCGAATTTCGGATTTTATCCCTAAATTCGAAGCTGACAGCCTAAATAGATATGCTACGGTTTTAATCGAAAGCTATAAAAAACAGTGCAGCACAATAAAATCGAAAGCTTTACTGTCGGAGGTAATTCAGTTTGGATTTTCGCCAGGAAATTTAAAAATCGAAAAACACAGAACGGCCAATCCAGATGAATTCAGGCGTATTTAAGTGCCAGAATGATTATAAAACTTGAAAAAGACGATAAAGTAAATGCATTTGGCGAATGTTTCAAGGTGAAATCCTCCCCATACACTATTCCTTAAAATCAAACCTATGCTTTTTAAAGACAGAATAGTATTTTGATAGTTAGATAGTCGCTCCTACAGCTATATCCTACTATCTCTCTATAAGTTCCTAAATTCAAATGAAATTGTCCCTTCTTCCTCAGGATTTGAAAAACAGGAAATTTTCAGGATCAGACAATGTAACAAAATAAGATGATCAAAACCTCCAAAACCTCATTTTGAACCTTGCATTTTAACATTTAAAAAGCATTTTAACATTTAAAAAGCATTAAAGCATTTTAAACATTTTCTTATCCTACTTTCCCGCGTTTTGGAAGCATGCTAGTATTATTTTCATCTCGAAGAAAAACTAGACCTGTCGCCATGGAGAACTATATGCTATATTAGTTTCCTTCCCAGTTCTGAGAAAATTTCCGAAAGGATAATTAATGATCGGATGATACCAAAACTGGAATGACTCCATCAAGAGCAATTCGGGTATAAATTTCCTAACTGCATGCAGCTTCATTTGCAATGCAGAATTTGCGACTTCAGCTCTTCAAAGGTATGTATGAGACACTCAAGATGTTTGTGCTAACGTAACCAAAGTTTTCGATAGCATAACGGCCTTACTGTCAGACTTGTTCAGATCGGTTCTAGGAAAAAAGCCCGCAGGAAAACAGCCCACAGGAATAATGCTCACAGGGGGTAAAAAGCCCACACAGAAATATGCCCACATAGATAAAAGCTCACATGGAAAAATACTCACTTAGAAATATGCTAACTCGGAAAAAAGCTCACACAGAAGTATGCTCACATGGAAATAAGCCCACTGATAAATAATTCACATAGAAATATCCCTACATTAATTAATCAATAATTAATCGATTTGAACATCGTACACCTACTTGAATTTTCTAAAGAAAAATTATTTAAATTACCAAAACATCTATGGTATATATTTCAAAAATTTTATAACTTATGTGCAGATTCAGTTGCTACATAAGATTAACAAATGGACCGTTTTGGATTAAAAGGAGGGGAATAAGGAAGAAAACATGAAACAGAATTATACAGTAAAAATTATTATAATTTTAATTGTTAAAAAAATAATAAATATGTTACACATTTTTAATATAAACATTTAGAAGAATAATGAATGAGAATTTAGAATGATTATTTTATTTAAATTACTTAAAATATTTAATTTTATCATCGATTTCATCATAGTTTCTTACATGATTCACGATTACCAAATGTAAGTTTTTCATGTTTAATTTTTTTTTTAATTCAGTACATCCTGTATTTACATTAGCTAATTAATATCAAACGTTGAGAGGCTAAATCTTTTTTCAGCCCGTCAAATAAAAACCACATACTGGGATGGCTACAATTAAATAATGAATTTAGTGCGTTATGAGAGCCTTCGCAACAATTTGCAGTTTTAAGAGATTTTTCGAAGGCTGCTTTATAACGTTCAACTGAGAGGCATAATCAAAATGCTTCTAAAATTTAAAATTTCTGCAGACGTTTTACAACTTTTTTGGCTCAAAACTTGAATAACTATCTTCAAGCATCAATTTCTATAGATACACATCAAAAGTATGCAAACATAGAGTAAAGAAACAAAAATTAATTATTAGCAGTTACACGGAAAAAAATATCGTACAGGGCCAGTGGTATAAAAAAAATTCCCGGAACATGCAAAATTTTACAATAGTTTTCATGCTTTTATTTATCGCCCCTGAAAAGGTTAATATGAGCATTTGTCCATGTGAACATATTTCATGTGATTTTTTTTTTTTTCGTGTGAGCATTTTTCCATGTGAGCTTTTTTCTATGTGGGCATATTTCCTTGTGGGCATTTTTCCTGTGAGCTTTTATACCTGTGAGCATTATTCTGTGAGCATTTTTCCTGTGGGCATTTTTCCGGTCACCGTTCAGATCGAGTTCTACCGTCAGAAAATTTTTGAACATTCACTCTTTCTTGAGTGACAGAATCTTTAGTGTTCGCTTTGGAAATTTATTTTCAAGACACATCTCGATGTACTTGAAAGTTTTTGAAATTACTTCAAAGATTTTGATGCCTTTATAATACATTATTATTCGAACTAATCTTTTACTCGAACATTCTAGATCCAAAACCAAATCGCAAATTAGAATTATTAAAGCTAAGCATTTATTGATGCTGCAGACGAACTTGGATACAACACTTGAAATGATAATGAAATCATATCATCTACTGGGGGTGCAAAAATAGAAAAAAATAAATAAAAAAATAAACTGAGAACTTTCAGATTTTACATTACGCTCAAAGGGGCGTTTTTTAACGGTTTGTGTGTTACCTTTATTTATGAAATATCATGTTCCTCGCACTTAAACTATAAAATTCAATTCAACAGCAATATTGCAAAATAATATTTATTGAGTCTATCTTTAAAATTTCCGATACACAGTCTCGCGCGCGCGCTGGAGATAATTTTTTTTTTTTCCCTCGTACAGTACTGCCAATCGTTGAGTTTGTTAATCAAAAATTCGTTGAGGTTTTACAAAATATGAAATCGATAATAAAACAAATTTCCAAATGAGGGCTTCCAGATGCCGATATTCGGTGAAGGATTACGTTATTTAAAATTCGATGGCTCTAGGTACACTGCGGGGGGGGAAAGAAAGAAAAAAAAAGGGGGGCTGTTCTATATCTCCCGTTCTACTGGGCCGACTCTCAGGAAATTAAATTTGCATTTTTCATGTCTAAAAAGCGCGACTTAGGATATTAGATTTATACATAGCATTGTGCTAATATTTAGACACAAAATTGTACTTTTACTGAAATGACATGCCAATTTTTTTTTCCATATTTCGATTATAAGACTCAAATTATGCCCAACTACCAAGTTTTGTAAAAATCGCACGAGTAGTTAAAAAAAAAATAGCTCTCAAAATTTTAGTTCCTCAGTGTTAATTCAATTTGATATATCAATATAAGTGTACTTAAGGGCCAGTCCACCTTCGAATGGCCGAGAATAATATTTGTGGGGAAAAACGATGAACAAATTAATTAACGAAAGACATTTTAGTGTAGACAAACGATTATAATATAAATTTAACATTCACGAGAAGTGAAAAGTAGTTATTCGTCAGTTCTTTTTAACAAAAGCAGCGTTCTCTGCTCCAACGTCAATCGTCCATCATCTAAAACGGTGATACCCCCTAATTCAGTGGTCGACAACCTATAGAACTTCATGGGTCACTAAATGTATGATTCCTATTTGGCGGACCACTGATATGAATTTAGAAAAAAAAAAAAAAAAAAAAAAAAAAAAAAAAAAGGTAAATACATTTACATAATAATTGTAAGGTTTTAAGTTAAACTAACCAAGTTTCTTTTTATTTTAAGTTACCCTTTCCTGTGAACTCTTATTTCAACTTCCCTTCAGAATGAGCGCGCGGTTCAGCTTTATGCTAATTTTTGTTGGAGCCAAGTTTTGTATTTAAAGGTTAGTGAGGAACTTCTCAAGTGTGAGAAAGCTTTTAGTCTCAGACCACGTCGGCTCTGTGGACGTTCGCCAGAATAGTTAGTATTTAAATTCTTACGCCTTAGTGCTATTCCTCAAATACTGATTGAAAAGATTTAAGTGCGTTAGTACTTAGCTAAGGTTTGCTACGCGCCATAAATAGGCCAATCTCGCGTTTAAGCTCTGTAACAGCGACTATTTATAAGTCTACTGAAGTGTTACTTTAAATTGCTTGATTGTTCAGTTTTAGATCCAAGCGCGGTCATTATTTTTCCGTTATCACTCCCGAGCTGGGAGTTGCTGTAAATAGTGGTTTAAATAAAAAGGTCTTTTACACCCTTCTTACGTTGTAATTCTTCTAGCACTCACAAGAACATAGCTGCATCCGGTGGTGACGATTCAGCTCACTGTTCGAGTTCAGGACCTTGATACTGTCACCATTATGTTTGCCAAGAGTATGCACAGAACATCAAGTCCTGACATAATAATCAAAAAACTTTTATTTTTAAAACACGCCGAACAAATACTAATTCAGAAGTCAAAAAAACAAAAATCAGCGTTATATTTTCAAAATTTAAATTTGTGAAAATTTTGAAAATATAACGCTGATTTTTTTGTTGTTTGACTTCTGAATTAACTTTTATTTTATTAATGTGAGCCATTAAAAGTAATAAAGTTTTAGAGTAATTATTTTTGAAAAATGAAAAATTTGGGTTTATTTACGTATTACACATTTTTAGTGTGGTATTTTTTCCTGTTTGCTTGAAATCAGTTTGTGGATTTTTGGTTCCAGTGATACCACTGCCAGACGAAGAGCCACGTTTATTTTAATCCGAGACCTGTACGGAGTTTTAACTGCTATTGCAGATGAAAATATCTTTTCGCACAAACATGTTGTTGAAAACTGAATTAAAATTTTCATTGCTTTTCCACTCAGTGATGAGTATTAATTTTTTATAGAGAGACAAAAATGAGGTTTTGATAAAGATGACTGGAATTTGGTTTTAAAATTGTATCACAAGACAGATCAATCTAGCTTTCTTTTTCATTCATGTTTAATTTGCTGTTTTCAGTGTTTGCTGAAAATGGATAGATTATCCACATATTTCCATGCCTACGATCTTGCTTTAAGTCATGAAAACAAAAATATTCTGTCAGAGACTAAGTGTTGTTGAATAATGGATACCACTTGCTGGTTGAGATCCTTCTCTTCCATATTTTCGTTAAAATTTATAACATTTGCAGATTTCCTTTTACAGCGTCTGCCACAGTGATATATATATACATATATATATATATATATATTTTGAAAAGCATCCACTTTACCTAATACAATAAACACGTTCTTAATTTGTCCTTGAATATGTTTAATTCGGTTAACAGAGGGAAAACATGTGTCAGGTTTGCAAGCTTGGCTACCCACTCATCGTCGGACAAGAGTTCTTGAAATTCCGAATGATTTTATTGCTGAAAAATAATGTGATTTTTACATGCAGGACGAACAGTCGAGCCAGTATTTTGTCCCTCGAAAGCCATCTCACCTCACCGTGAAGAAGAAGGTAAGTATACTGGAACCCATTTCTTTACAAAGTTGTTTCAAATAGTCGAGAATTAAGCGGTTTGTGTCGAAATTCGTTTATGATATTAATAACATCTGATAACATTTTGTGTAGTTCTGGAGACATTTTTTTTCACCACAAGATGCTCACTATGTGTGATGCAGTGTGTAGACAGAGAGTCTGGGTGAATAACATTTTTCATATTTGCAACAACTCCTGAGCGATGTCCAGTTATGTTCAGTCAATTCTTCAATTCTGGGCTTAACAGTGATGTTAGCAGACTTATTACTTTCTGTACAGCTTTTTTTTCCAAAACCTCTTCACAGGCTTGCAATACGCAAGGTTTGAATATTAATTCTTCGTAATATGACTTTTTGAAGTGCTATCAGATTAAAAGCCTTTGATAGGGACTAATTTTAACCATTCATATTTTAAGGCACCTATATATTTTTGCATATTTTCACGCATTTTTTGAAAATATTCAAGTAGTTTCTTAGCTAAATTTGGGTGATTTGATGAGGTACGCAATAATTACAAGAAATAATTATAAATTCTGCATTAGAGGAAACTGCGGTATTGAAGTCACAGGAATTATTATCTACAGTCAGTATAAGAGCTTTTCTTATTCATTTAGGTCCACAGCTCACACAACAATAGGCTTTCTTCATTAAATTCCGATGTTTTAGCCAATACAAATATTCCGATCCTTAACAATTGATGATCTCAGTGCGAAAAATGTTGCATAAGTCAGGTATTCAAGATTCAAATGTGCTCATACTACGTAATTATGGTAGTGCTAACGGACTCAATATTTTAGGGCAAATGAGCCAACAAAATATTATATTTGAAGTTCAGACATCGTTATTTAAAGAAAAAAATATTACACTTATTTGACTTTTGTGAATGATTTTAACTCAAATAATCTATCTGTGATCTTTACGTCTATGTACGGTATCCCCCTACGCGTAAGAAGCAAATTATCAATCTGAATTTTTTCACTTCTCCACATAACAGCAAATGCTCAACTCCCTAGAATTTCTGCTTTGATAAAGAAATTAAGTACCTCAGTAATACATGAACAGCAGTTCCGCTTAAAAATAAAAATTACCTTCCAGATTTTATTCTGAAAGAAATTAAGGAAAATTAAATCGAGAAAAGATGAGGATTGAACCAACAGACTGTCAAAGGCAAAAACCAATCGCGTCAACTGCTTGATTCAAAAGTATAGAAATGAGAGCAGAGATATACGTTTAGCAATATGAAAAATGGCCAGCAATAGACTCTTGAAGATTATCAAAACCCCTTGGAATAAAAAGGCCAATCATTCCAGCCTGCTGCGTCATTAACGGCAAAGTGCGTGCATAGAACATGATACAGTAAACTTGATGGCCAAATATTTTTAAAACTGTAACCTAACACAGTTCTTGAGCATAGAATGATATTGAAAACTTCTCTTTGTACTTTTTATCTAATGAAGACAACATCATTTACAATCCTACTTCAGCAAGAGAACTTCATGTATCTAAAATTTTATTCGAAAAAACCCATAGGTTATGATAACCTCTCGTTAGGCAATTCAAGAAGTTCCTGAAAAAATTACAGTTCTGCTTATTAACAATAAAAATGTTTGTATTCGCCTTAAATATTATTCACATGTCTGGAAACATGCAAATCGTTGTTTTTTTTTAAACACAGGAAATTTACCAAAAACCTTAGCTAGCTACCGACCAGTGGCGTAAATAAGGGTATGCAAGGAATGCCGTCGCATAGGGGCCCTTAAATGTTCTGCTGAACTACATTTACACGTTTAAACTTAAAAGACGGATTCCATTACATATATATAGAAGCTTTAATTCCTTTCCCCTTGATTAGTTCGAAATTAGAATTTCAATAAAAGAAGATTAATTATTATTTTTATATTTTTTATCTTGTATTTTTTTTCCTTTTGCTTTTCATTTTTATTTTTAGAATTTGTACTACTATAAATTCTTGTTTTAATTTTAATACGTTTTGATTTTGTGTTAAACCCCTTTTGCACGATTGTTAATATTAATATAGTTGAGGAATAGCCTTCATTTGATTCCAATTTACTTTTAGCTTTAGAATCCTTAAGTATATGTAGATAATAGAATTCGTTTTCTTTTAAGTTTTTAAGGGCCCCGTCCCTATATGGTGCAGTAACGCAATTCTCTGTATGACGCAGATAGGAGGCCCTTGGAAGCCCCTGAAACAGCTAAATTCAAGTGTTTGCAAAAGTTAAAATTCTAGCATTTGATTATGAAATAATAACTTCATGACCTACCCCAGTTTAGGGATAGCAGCGAGCGGAAAATAGGAAAAGTTTCTTTGTATTCCTTAGTCTCAAACCTGAAAATTATTAAAGGCAACCCCCTAAAGAAAAGGTTTCTCCTTTTTGCAATCCCATATCAAAAAGCGGAGGAAGTGGAAATTAATTGTAACTATTTATTATAAAGTACTTATTTTATATATTAATTTGTTTCTGTATAATTCGCATTATCGAATAATCAGTACACATATTTTCTTCCTTTTCTTAAGGCTATATGTAGACATGTTCCTTTTTTTATATACACTTATTCATTTATTATCAGTATGCATCTCAGTGAAAGGAGAGAAAAATCTGTCTCTCGCACTCACACAAAAAGTATTAACTGAATTAAAATCATCTGACGTCAAATACCCAGACTAAAGCAAATTTTCATTTCACCAGTTGGTCAAGGGAAATTATTTTCCTTTTTATTCTTTCTTCACGTTACGTACCTTTCAACTGGTTCCCTAAGAACGGGCTTTTATTTTTTAACAATTAATCCAGATGTGATAAAAATCATCATGAAAACATTGGCTCCTGGAATCCTTAAATTTTTTTTTTTTAATTTTCGCGTAACGCGATATTATTTTATATATAAAGCACATTAAATTTATTGGGAAAGGGGCCCAAGAAAAGTTTTTTGCATAGGGGCCTAAGAGTTCTAGTTACGCCACTGTTACCGACTGTCACTCAAGTCCATCGAACAAAATAAGTTGCTTTAAAATTAACTAGTCCACTTTCCAGATATGACATTCTACAATTCAACTAATCTTAAAAGTGACAGAGGGACATTGTAGATGCTTTTACCAAGAAACAGCCAGACGCTACATACTTTCTTGGCCTTGTCAGAAAATATCTGACATCTAACACAGACTTGTTTACAAGCTTGCTTCTTTAAGGATTCGATTCAGTTTACTGAAATGATAAAATTTTACCTTGAAAGGAAAACTTTTCAAGTTATGGGAAACTGCTCTTCTGCTTATAGGTTTAATTTAAATATTCGATAAAGCTTCAGCTTTAAGTGACTGCTATGTCTAGTTTTGATCTATGCAATTCCAGTATAGGCAATAACTAACAAAACTAAAAAGAAAATCTTGAATACCTTTTCAAAACTGATGTTGATAAAAAAAGCTCGTTTTCGAACTCAGTATTAATCATGACCTGAATATCGACCGTATTCACGACTTCATCCTCAGTCAGAATTTTTTCAGCGATCCCAAGAACTTCAGTTATCAGGAATTCTAAAATTAAGAACAATAAACAGTTCAGCAGTCAGCATTAACTTCAAAAGTCAGAGATCAATGGATATGGACTGGCAGAAATTCCATTTCTCCAGTGATCAGTTAGGTTAACACACTCTTTTTGTCACTCGCTGTTTAGCGTGCGCTATCTCAGTTAGAGCATTATCTCACTACATTATCACCCCTACCATATGGTATAACAGTCACATGTTTCACAAGACAAATCTTTTTTTTTTTCCAAAATAGAAACCTCTTGAAGAGCCACCATGCTTCTGAAGTATCATGTACCCAGAATTAACTTTTAGTTCAGAGTAACGTGTTATTTGACAAATTATTCGCATCGCATAAGAGTACAAACCTGAAGATGAACAGAATTTCATTTATATTATGTGTGTACTTGAATTTAAGAGTATGGAATATTACAAGGGAAACGTATTAAATGTGAATTAGCTTGAAATTACGCTACGATTTTTCCGTTCATGAAATACGGAAAGAAAGGATAGAGATTAACGCAAAAGAATGTACTTCTCAAAAATCAAAACCCTAAATGAGTATAAAATTCAGCTCCTTTAAAATGATTTAGAATTAGTAATTCTGTGAAGGTAGTCAAAGACCTTTGTTTCCGAATCAGCTAAATTTTGGTGAGAGCAGCTGCAAGGTAAATTTCAATTAGCTCATTATTTTTATGTGAAATATATCCTGTGCTCTTCTGAAATGATGACAAATTTAAGTTAGGGCTAGAGTTCTGGCAACAAACAGTACGCATTCAGTTCGGATAATCAAAGCTTCACTGAAGTGTTATATGCGCACTTTGATTTAATACACATTAGACTTAAGTTTTCTTTTTCTTTTTTTTTTTTTTTTTATTTTTAAGATTGGATTTATTACATTTCGTGCGTTGTTTTTACAAAGCAAAGGTTTGACATCTTCATAACGGGACCGTTATTAAGGGAGCGTGCACATACTGAAGATGTTTCTTGCTTGAAAATGTTCATTAGCGGCAATCCGGCGTTTTGCACAAAAGGACATTCACCTTTATACCATGTTTTTCATAATGGTGCGGGCAACTTTATGAGTAAAGCGTTTTTCATAACGCCGATAGCCCCATAATGCACTTTTTTCATAAAAGTGCCGATTACTAAATTCATTCCCTGAATAATTAATTAAACAGTAACTGAAACGAAAATCGAATTTGTGTAAGGGTACGCACACCTTTATGAACAACACTGAATTATAGGGGCGCTGACGATCTGTTTCAGGCAAGAAACTTATCTTAAATTTGTGCACGCTTTCTTATGACAGAGCACAGCTACGGAAATTTTTGTCTGGTACAGAGGTAGACTTGCATTAAGATGCGGCACGTCGGAGCACCAGCACGTAAGTGTCCCGTCTGGAGCTAATCAAATGGTATTATTTTGATAAGGTCATTTCTCTTTTTGTCATAATCTGGTAATTCTTATAAAACTGAACGACCGGAGTTCATTATTCCAGGAAACATAATGGTTGCATAGACGTCTTCTTTACAAAATACTCTAAGAAGACATCCCTTCCGTTACGCAGATGCTGTTGTGCTCTCCGTAATCAAATGATTCAGTCATTAGAATACTAGACATTTTCCCAAGATTAATATACCGAAAAGAAATTTAATAACAGTCGCAATTATTTAGTTTCATTTCGACATAGTAAGCATGGAAATACTTTTTATATTGTATAAATAATTTAAAATTGTATGGCATGTAAGTGTTCACTGAGTTTTTAAAGGATTAGTGTTTAATTTTGTTGATTGCTAAAACTAGCTTTCTGATGAATCTCTTTTTTTCAAAAACATTACATAATACTTAAAAAACATTCACGCACATAACATAAAAGCCAGTAACTGCGGCCATATTTCAGTTTTTCGTTGATATTGTACTGAAATTTGGTCAACGGATTATGTATAACTGTCTGAAAAAGAACAACAAATAAGAAATTAAAAGAATTGGTTCTCAATGCTTATTTGAAAGCTAGAAATGAGTAATCTTTAGGTAGTAGAACCATCGAATGCTGAGAAAAGGTTGAATATTAAATCGAATTTTTAACGAAAAAGAGATGGATCTTGAAGGAAATTTAAATTGTTGCTAGTAAAAACTGAAATGGAAAGAGAAAGATCGCATATTTTGGTTTGCCCGAAATTTTTATATTTTTAAATACCAAAATGCATTATCCGAAAGCTTAATAATTATATACAGTTCGGATAATCGAATAGTATTCTAGTTTATTGTCAATAACCATTTTTTTAAATATGTAAATGCAATATTCGATCGCTTAAAGACCAACTCCGTTCAGATAATCGAGGCTTTATTGCACATTGGTTTACATGAAATAGCTGATTTTTTTAATATGAAAATGGATTACTCGTTAGCACTATGGCACCAATGAATTCAGATAATCAAGATAATAATTTATTTTGTGCAGAAATTCAGATAATAATTTATTTTGTGCAAAAAATTAATCACGAGTTTCGAATCATGTACATTCACCACATACGCAAGGGAAGTAAGACATTTTATTAGCAATAAAATTACAATTTAAAAAAATAGACTACATTTGCAAAATAGCACATCAATATTTCATTAAGTAATAGCATTCACATATGAATTAAAAAACATTTTGCTATTAAAAATAGATATATAAAAATACCAGTAAATATAAACTATATTGAATTTTCATTTCCACGCTGCAGTTCAAACGCAATTCTGTTTTATTGCCACTATAATATTTATTTCAGCTTTAAAAAACCAATCGAACTCCATAAAGAGTTATTCAAACTTATTTTGGTGCATTTTTCAAAATACATCAAAGTTGGAAATGTACAAACTCTATTTAAATAATTATGTTTAAGATTTAGTTGGAGCTCTTGCTACATATTTTTTTTTTCCCCTTCTTCTTGGTGATTTAAAACTGAATTCAACGTTTACTCATTAAAATATTTTTAATTTTTTCTTGGTTTGCGAGGGGAGGACCAACACTTTCATATGCGATACATAATATACGACACTAGATTACGTCTTATCATTTTATATAACATCTTACATGTTCATAAAAATCATCAGTTATACTATTAAAATTGTAAAATCTTATTGAGAAGTGTGTTTATTGCTTTTTAATCTCTCTGCTTACTCAGCAGCTACAAATTAATTTCAGAAATAAATATATATTTACTTTGCAAAACAGCTGTATTATGTGTACTGGCTTATAAGCAATAACGTCTGCATGATAAATTAAAAATTTTATGTCTAACGCAGTAACAGCAATAGCCAAGGCGAGGGCATTATATGCATGATAGCGCAATTAATATGAAGAAATAATTTTAAAATTTTGCAAACTGCGCTAAAAGCTTTCCAGACATCAAAAGATACGACAGTGAAATACAATTAAAAGATTATTTTTAAACGTAATATAAATGAAAATAAAATTATGTGCTTAATTTTAGCTCTTATATTATTATTTAAACCAGTTTTATTGTTTAAATTACACAGTGCTTGCAGAAGACATTCCCAAAATTTTGGGATAATTTCATAAGGTTACAGTACCATGTATTTAACATATACTTAGTTTGGCAAACACTGCTATTACAACTACTACTGTTATGACTCCAGGTGAATGACGATCAACAGTTTGAAAGGTCACTGATGTCTTTGGGTTTATTTTAATTTTAATAAGTTAATTAAATTTATTTCAATATTCCACACCCATCATATGAGCGGACCTATAAGCATTCATAGGTCACTGGGGACTAACAACCATAATAGGTATCTCTCTTCTTTGGTTTTTAATTTAAAAATCAATCTAAATTTACTTCAAAGCTCTAACTGGTTGACAGTCAATGACCTCTAAATCTACACACATCAAAGTTGACTTCTAGTGATTGTTAACATGAGGATCATCGGTGGCTCTTAATACAAACTGGTCCATTTAAATTAAATTTAGTTTTTGAAAATCTATCAAAATTTACCTTCCACTGGTTGACAGCCAGTGATCCAAGTTCACACACATCAAAATTGACTTCCAGTGATTGTGAACATATGGGTTATTAGTAGCATTCAACAAAAACTGATTCGTTTAGATTTAATTTGAATTTACAAATCTTTCTAAGTTCCTGCAAACTCCAATATAGTTTAATTACCAGGGACTTCTACAGTCACACACCTCTAGTTGACTTCTAACGACTGCAAACACACGGGTCACCGGCGACCAATAGTCTTAATAAGTACTAGTGCCTTTAGATTTTATTTTCATTTTAAAACCTATCTGAAATTATTGCAAAGCTCCATATCGAGATCTATGTTTTGACTGACATTCACCGCCCAACTGCGTGCCACCGATAATGTTCAATTTTATTTTAACGACGCATCTAAACTTATTGTATGGCCTCACATTAGCGATTCATGAATTGACCATCAAAAATCGTCAACGCTGGTAACGCAATCCTTTATCATTCATCTTCAGTTTAATCTTAATTTAACAATCTATCTAAATGATGCCGTCTGGTCGATGTAATAGTTAGTGTTACTGGTCGCTGTATCAATGGGTACGCATTCGAATCTTGGAAGAAAGATTAGATATTTATATGTGTAGTGTCTTTTGGGCATGACAGCACTTAAAATATATGGAAGGCCAAGCATCCTAGCTAATGGTTTGGTAGAATACAAAAGGGAAAAGAAGACCCTTCGAACCGTCCCTCAGGAGGGTATTTTCCTTCAAAAGTTGGCAAACTCGTAAGGTCGCTTATAAGGTACCTTAAGACCATGCCAACGACCTTAATCCTAAGCTCCTTGCCATGATAAAATTCATGGATTTGTTCTGATGCTACTATCATACAAGTGAGGTAAATTACAACAACTTAAATGATGGTCCACAACTGGCTAAGGGGATAAAACCACTGAACACATTACTTT
This sequence comes from Stegodyphus dumicola, assembly GCF_044657685.1. NCBI lineage: Eukaryota > Metazoa > Arthropoda > Arachnida > Araneae > Eresidae > Stegodyphus > Stegodyphus dumicola. The sequence goes on along the minus strand of NC_140771.1, from coordinate 164,951,295 downwards.
GATTCAGATTCAAATTTCCGCAAACGGACTAACTACGTTCGCATTTTTCGCGGTCTTCCTCATGCTTGATGTGGATACAAGCCAATTTCCTTAAAGTTATTCCTTCCCTTAGGCAGATAGTTCTCACGTGCTTTCCTATAGTCAAATAAACCAAACCTAACTGATGTTATTTTAGAATACATTTCTTTTAAATAGCATTCAAATGACAATTTTTATATGAACATTTTCTTTCCCTATTGAAAATACCGCTAAAACCGGTATACGTGTTAGATCTGCAGATCTTTTCAATTTCCTAATTATTCCTCAGCTTAATTTGCTATTATTATTAATTTTTTAAAATTAATAATTCCAACAGATCTACTAAAAGTACACATTTTTTAATAAATTGAAGTCGATAATTTAAAAAAAAAAATCTACATAAACTTTTACTATTTCATTTGATTTATTTTCTTATACCTTTTTTCCTACACAGAGTACTGAAATTAAAAGCTGTCTATAATTGGTGGCTTCTTTGAATGGAAAAAGTGCGCACTGGTAGTATACCACAAAGTTTGCTCTTCCGTGAAGTTACTGACTCATAGTCTGCTCAAAAGCAATTATTCCCTACTTCTTTTTTGCTTTCATGTCAGCCTCTATCAAGTAATGCCACTGAATTCGAGTGTTAAAAAGAGCCTAACCCCATTTGTCTACTGATCTTGGAAGTACGATATTTGGCTGACAAGGGTCGGGGGGGGGTAGAATTCAATTATCCAGTTTTTCCGAATATACAGATGGATTATTCTCACAGTTTTTACAGATTGAATCTAAAAGACAGTTCAGACCATAATCGAGTTCTGATGCAATGCAATATTAGAATTCGAAAGACAATCGAGAGTCTTATGAGAAACGCACTTGAAACAGCTTCTAAGGATTAACAGTTTGTCAAGTTATGTGAATTATCAATGCAATAAGGCAGCGAGTGACGCATTTGGTGGTAAAACGCGACGGTAAAAACTGAGACAAGACAACAGACGTCCATAACGTGAAAGAACTACAAATATTTGTACTAATGTTACTTCTAATATATGCCTTTACTAGAAAGGAGATACTCCAATATTTGAATCCTACAAGTCTTGAAAAATATTCGACGTTCGTAAAAATCAAGTCTTCGTCTTTTTTTTTTTCCATTCGAATCATAAACCTAAAATCTGCTAAATGTTTACTAAAAGATTTAGAAAAATTAATTTTATTGAAGTCTAGTAGAAGTATTCATTAAAAAAAGAACAAGATAGATGCAATTTCAAACTGATTTCAACTTGCGACATCCATAAATGCCATACTGTAAATATACTCGTATGTGGTTTTATGAACTTTTAAGATAAAAAAGTAGTTTTGATTTCTTTTCAGTTTTCTGAAGAGATTTTAGAATTACATATTTAAAGATTATCTATGTTAACTCTTGAAACAGCTCTAGTCTCCTTACCTTCATAAAAACCGTAAACAGTTTGAATTGTTACTTAATTAAATCACCCACCCACCCACCAAATTACATTGAGAAAATAAATTAAAAAGTTTTGATCAAACTGTAAAATCAAAATTTTTAAATGTACTACATTTATTAAATTTCCTTTAAATCTTCTTGAATAAATAGTACAAAATTTTAGCAACTGAAACTTATATGATATGCATATTTATTATAAGAAATAGAAACTCAATATATTTACTATTTAAATGCAAGAGAAGTAAATAAGTATGACTGTGAGTCTTGTGTAAATCTCAGGTGGAAAATAAAATAATTTTATAATAATGACTTCCCTCCCCAATCCCTATAAGAATAATTTTTCAAACAAAATTTTATACAACCACATAAAAATAAGTTACCTCGTCCTAGAATAAAACTACATGATAAAGTGGTAAGTAAAAAATAGGTAATTTTAAACAATTTTTTTCAATATTTATCATCTAAAATTAAACAATGAATAGATTTTATTTTAGTTCTACAACTGAAGTTAATTACGAATTAAATGTATCTTTATTGATAAATATATTAAATTATAACACTTTAAAATTTGGTAAAGACTAGATATTGACACACAATCTCTACAATCATTGTTGTACTTAATTAAGTGAAAATGCAGGATCATTTTATATGTAACTCATATAAGCAACAAAAAGTTATAACAACTATAAGTCAATTATTTATTGCTACTGCAAAAAAGGCATAAAATTAATCAACATATATTGCACATTTAATAAAATTATAGTCGGCATTAAAATTATGTGCATGTGACTCATCTCACTTCTCTGACAGCTACATCAGAACAAGCCCACGGAATTCATAATAGCAAGGACTGCAAAATAGCGACTGTCATTGGCAAGTGCCTTGAGCACCATACGAGTGACAATATGACTTTACTCTACGTCTGCCTCCAATTTTGATGGAGAGCACCCCGGGGGACAGGTCTGAGGATTTCCCACTTTTCTTTCCCTAGCACCTACCTCTCAAGAGGGATTTACTCTCCACATAGTGTGCCCATGCCGAACAGACACTATACATTTACAAACACCCACGCCTTCTACGGAATTCGAACCTGGGTACAGCAGTCAGCGTCGCTAACTCACTATCCCAGTTGGTCAGCAAAATTATGGTAATTAGTAAAATAATCATGAGAAAAAATGAAATGAAAAGCAAAAGTGATTCAAAAATACATTTACATATGAATCACTATTTCAAATACAATCCTTACTGATTTCTTGTGAACCGGAAGAATTCTGACCAATAAGGGTTGTGAAGTACTGTGTAAAACCTTTGTCTGACTAGCTATTTTTTACAATTACCATACATTAAAAAAAAAAAAAAAAAAAACTCACCCGCTAATTAAAATGCCTGAATTTTGATGTTCTATATGTTTTTGATTAAAAACCCATAAAATATAGGTACAATCACATATAATGTAGGAAGTATTTTAATGAAAAAAGTAGGAAGTATTTTAATAAAAAAATTTCATGCATTTTGTATATGCAAGGCACTGTTGTTCTTGTAACTGCTAACCAAACCACAAAAAGAAAGATGTTATTATGCTTCTAATAACACAAAATCTACAGTAATCTAGAAATATTATAGTAATCTATATCTAATAATATAAAAAGTATCTGATATCAAAAGCTATTTTGTTTTTGGTGTTGTTTCAATGAACAGCATCAAATAATTAATTATTCATTACAAAATATTGCTCTACTTTATAGTCTTGTTTCTTGCACATAATGTTTTTGAGTTCATAAAATATATAATGAATGTATTCATTTTTCTTCCAAACATTGTTTTTTGATAAAATATGAACTGTGCCTTTAAAATCACTACTTATAACTATATTCACAAGCGCTTTGAATTAATTAAATGAAAAACAATTTATCTGAATTTTTTAACTAGAACTTTTTTAGCTGAGATTTGGACTCAGCTAAAACAAAATTACTCACAAAATCATATTAACTTTCAAAATACGAAATCTTTCTCAAATCATAAACTATTTTATTTTATCAACCTGATTCGTTTCTCCGGTAGAACTTAAAAGTTTCACATGTTGAAGACAAATTTTAATGAGTATATACCACTCGGGTAGAAATTTTACTGCAGGAAAAAAAAAAAAAAAGTAAAATTCATGTAGTAGTTATGGAAAATGCTTAAATTTTTAAGCAGAGGATCCAGACATTAAATTAAAAAATAAAAAAAATCTATAGGCTATGAAATGCTAACACAGATGACTAGAATACAACTAAACAAGCACTGCATTTATATTTTGCATATTTTTTAAACCTATATTATAAGCTATCCAAATTGTGGGAATGTTATAAATACCATTTGAGATCAAGATTTCAACATCAATGGATTTACCATATATACATATTTCCTTTATTTCTTTATAAAATAATATACTTTTAAATTTAGCAAATGGATTGTTTCTGGAACCATTAATCATCATTAGAAGGAAAGGAATGCGATTTTATATAATTTAGTACCTGAAATTGCCACTTTTAATTAACATTTTACAGCAAGATTATTTTGCATGAATTCATAATTTAATATTGCATTGTAGTACATATAACAGTACTATTACAAAACACATGTGACACTAACTCATAGCTGCCAACCTTGAAATTTGAAAAAACTGGTAGTTTTTCATGCTATTCAGCAATGGCATTAAAAAAAGAAAATTCCAAACTGACTAAAACTCACTTTATAGTGCATGAATGTACAAAATATTGCTTGGAAAAACTTAGTAATGCATCATATATTTATATAAAACAAAATTAAATACAAGTATTAACTGATTAAATATTAGCTGAACCTTCATAAGATGTTTTACAAATGTCTTCAATAGACTATGACAATTCAAAATAAAATTTAAGAAGAAAAATTATGCTGATACTCACTAGGAATGAGAGAATGGAATTTGTGCAATTAATTTCTCAGAAATATAAAGATTAAAAATTAAAAACTGGAGGATGTGATATAAAATCGGAAGAGTTGACAGCTATGCATGTTGCATCATATAAATCAATCAATAATGCTTTTTGGTTCAGTGTATGCTACATACTTATTTTTACCCTACATATGTGTGTGTGTGTGTGTAGTGTAGTGTAAAAATAAAAGATAAAAATTACTGGAGTATAAAAAAAAACTGCTCAAATAAGGACTTAGTGATACGCCTCTACTCTTCCCCTCGAAAAAGGTAGAAATACTGGGTCTAAAACATTCCAAAGTAACCTTATGTGCATTTAAATGAAAATAGCAAAAAATATAAATTCATGATTTTGGTGTGGTGCCAGTGGCATGCTGAAAGCAAGACAAAAAGTTACTTATTACGCTCATTAAAAAAGCTCATGTTTTACAACCCTGGTTTATCACAAAATCATTTTAAACACAAATCAGCACATAGAAATATACATAGAAATAAAAATAAACAAACAAATGTGGAATGTTCTGACATTTGTGTGGGCTAAAAGTATGGATTTAAAAAAAAGGGGGGAACACTCAGCAGCATAGGTAGTTAGTTACAAGGCAGTTCTGCAAAAAAATTGCCTGACTGAATAAATATTTCTTAAACCACTAACTACAATTATTAATTCCAGTTCAAGAAATGAATCAAATTATGCTCGCAGGCTGCTAAAATTTTGGCTAAAGGACAAGTAAATAAAGTAAATATACAATTAGAAACAAATTGAATTTATATAGTAATTGAAAATTTGAGTCAATATTTTCACTGATTTACTGAAAATATTTGTCAAAAATTATGTAACTGAAATTTAATGGAATATAAAATTTAAAATTTTGCATGGATCACCTACAGATACATTTCTTTCTTGACTCATGAAAGATGTCTTGAAAGGGAAAGGTAGTGCAACATGAAAATTTGATTCTGAAATGAATTTCATTAAATAAAAATTGCAATTCTGCAAATGAAAATCAAAATTCATGCCAAAATTGCTGTCCATTTGATATGAAAGCATCTTTTATATATTTAAATTTGGAAACTTAACTTTGTTTGACAGCTGCCTTAAATTAATAGAAAGATTTTCAACATAGGAAATCATACATACAATGATTACTGTTACCATTAGGATTTGTGTTCTGAGAAAATAGAAATTATTGCCTCTTCATTTATGGAAAATTTGTGTTTTTAGCCTCACATGTAACTAATTCTGCTAAAGAAAATGCTCAGCTATATTTTGAATAATTAAGTTTTTTCTCTATTCAATAAGTACAAAATTCTGCTTATGACATTAATTTTATAATGCACTAAATATCATAATAATTTTTTTTTATTTCTATCATTTGGTATTGATATTTTGCATAGCTTGTTTCAAATATTTATTTGTAGTAATCTATGCCTTGAATTTCTACAGACTCATTCTTAAATTAGTATGTTGTTGTAACTGATTAGCCTAAAACTGCTTCAAATATACAACCAGAACTAAATAAAAAAAATTGAATGCTTAAAAAAAAAATCAGCTTCACTTTTTCACTTGATACCTTTTGTCAATAAGGTCCATGCAAAATTTAAATTTCATATACTTTTCTCAAAATCTGTCATGTAACCAAAATTTCTTAGCCTCAAAGTTTATTCCCTTCAATCTATTTCTTAAATTCAAATCACGGATTTATGACCATCCACTTATGAGATCATGTTATTTTTTTTAAACATCCTGTACAGAGATCTTCAGACTAGCAAGTGCATCCATGAGTAGAATAAGAGAAGTCAATTCCCATTATAAGATACTCAAATATAAAAACATTTCTTTGCTCGTTCATTAATTTGAATCTATATCTTAATAATTTGAATAGTATCTTAACATTGGATAATTTTGTTGAACAGTAATTATTTAGTTCTATAAGCTGCAAAGAGCAAGTACTACTTTTATTTATTTATGCCAAAATGCATTTTGAAATGTTACATTGTAACCAGAAGATTTAGAAATGCAGGTTTTATTTTATAATCACTATTATTCATGAATATATTCAAGAATTATTCATGAATGCTTTCAAGATGATCACCTCTAAAAAGTGACCACTATTTCACAGAACATAAATGGAGATTAATATAGAACATCACCTCTCTGAGATGATGATATCCACAGATGATCAAAGTTTTCTGGAACCACATGTAGTTTTCTTTGAAAGGGTTTACTGCATTTCATTCTCAGTTATGACATAACTAGAATTTCCAGGTATTATTCAAAAGGGAAAACATAATATTGGTAAGAGTCCAAAACGCAAGAGAAAAACAATGTTTAGTAACTCATAAAATAGACAAAACAAAACCTTGTTGCACAGATTTTAGTCAAGACTCTATGCAAGATTTAGTCAAAATAGGGTTTTGACTAAAATCTATACAAAAATTTTAATTTCGTATACTTTTCTCAAAATCTGTCATGCAACCGAAATTTCTCAGCCGCAAACTTTAAGTCCTTTGATCTATTCCTTAAATTCATACCATGATTAAGACACAATAAGACACTGAATAAGTATTAATTCAGAAGTCAAACAACAAAAATCAGCGTTAATTTTGAAAATTAACGCTGATTTTTGTTGTTTGACTTCTGAATTCATACCATGGATTTATGACCATCCACTTGTGAGATCATGTAACTTTTTTAAACATCCTGTAGAGTGATCTTCAGACTAGCAACTGCATCCATGAATAAGAGAAGTCGATTCCCGCTAAAATCTATGCCAAACACAAGGTTGTCACTTTGACTATTTTACGTTTTACTTTGGAGTGCTTCTCTTCTGTCTTGATTGTCTTGTTTAGTTAGTTTGGAGAAATGGGAAATTTTTGTAATGAAAGGTACAATAAAATAGTTATAGCTAAAACAGTCTTCCCACATAAAAAGTAAATTCTATTTAATAATTAAATGTGGCCAGAAATTAATAAATTAATCTTAAAGTATTAATAATTGCTTATAGTTAGTTAAAAGAAAAAAAATTTCTTATGTTGGGAATTGAGACAGCATTAATAAAAAAAGGGCAGGTGTTTTCATTTTGCATCTATTACCAATACATCAAACTAATTTGAGTTTGGTCTATTGGTAAGCATCTTCTCTGATTCTCCAATACATTTAAGCAAAGGTATCAAGAAATTAAAACTAGAACTTTTAAAAGTCCACTAAAGTTTAATCTTCCTCACTCAAGTAGTCCATAGAAGGAGACTTTTCTTTTGGTCTTGGAAGAGATCTTCGCTGTGATTCTAATTCTTCTAACTCAGCCTGGAAAAAGAAAATTAAATTTTGATGTTAGAAACATGTATAGTTTAATCTTTTCCATTTAGGAAGCCATTATCTTATATTGTGATACTACAATATTTACTATTCATACAATTAGACAAGTGATATCATTCCACAAAATACAGGATTTTTAATTCCTCTTTCAAATTAAAGTCAACTCTTGATTTACCATGGTAACACGAGACACAATGCCCTTGATCTTATTAACTAATTCTGATGAAAATTCAAAAATTACATCGAAAATCCCAAATTTTCAAATTTAGTCAATTTTTGTCATGCAGAAGTTAAAAGTTTTATCCTTTACCTTTTATAATGAGAAAAACTCTTACTATATAGAACTACAGAGACTAGCAGCCAACATAAAAAGTTGGATTTTGTAATTCCTACAAAAGTGACTTTTTAAATTTACAAATGTCAAAATATAAACATCTACATCATCTAAAACATTTTTATGGCTGAAAGTATGCATCTATGATGTGAAAAAAGTACAGAATAAAGACTTTTGTAAATATGATGCATAATGATCATAATATTATTGTGCTGAAAGAAATTAAAGATGTTCCTCATACAGTGGCTCACAGAAATGATCGGACACTTTGAATTTTTGTAATCTTTAATGAACACAAAAACTAAAATAAATTAAAACAAAAAAAAAAAAAAAAAAAAAAAAAAGGCTTTTATTTTGATTTTATAAAAATTCAATATATTTTTACATTTTTGAAGAGATTAAAATTAAATTTGAAAATCAATATCGTTTGCTTAATGAGAAAAAAAATATTCTCATAAAAATAATCAGTCACTTTTAGTAACAACCAAAAATGACAAAAACTTACATTGTACTTCTTAATATCTTATGGGATTGATTACCTTTACACTTAATCACTTCATTTCATATTTTGAGCACTAACTCCAGTGTTTTGTTATTTTTGGACTTATTTTATGCCACTCCTCTTGAATCACTATTTTCAGTTGCTGCCATGACGATATGCTTTTTTTTTTTTTTTTTTGAAATTTTGATTCTAGTACATGCCAAATATGTTCAATAGGATTAAAATCCAGTGATTGGGTGATGCTTTAATTACTTCCGAACACTTATACAACAGCCAGAATCTAACATTGTATGCAGTATGCTTTGGATCATTATCCTGGTAGAAGTTAAAACTATTTTGTATATTATGTTTTTATGCTGACAATGCCAAATTTCACTTCAAGATGTCAAGGTATTATACTGATCCATAATACCATCTTTAAACTCTATATTACCAACAACAGAATGTGCCATAGACTACCATACCATAACTCCTCCTCTGCAGTGTTTGGTACTAAGTTTTGATTCTGGAATTCTTCTCTGGGTTTTCTCCACCCCAGCACTCGTCCATCTGAGCTATTCCATCTGAAGATGTTAAATTTGCTTTCATCAGTAAACAACACTTTTTTCCCAGTAGTTAGGTGCCTTTTGTTTCATTAATTTTGAAAAGGCGAGTAGAAGTTTTCGTTTTTTTTTAACTGACATAAAATTTTCTTCGTTCTACTCGCCCATGATATCTTGCAGATCGTATTACTCTTCTTAGAGTTTTTGTATTTACGCATATTCCATATAATTCGTGAAGTTCTGAAACAAGTTTACTAGCACTCAGTCTTGGATTCTTTTTAATATTCCGTACAATAAAGTATTTCATTCCATCAGATAACTAAGATGGCTTTCCAGGTCTTCTTTTGTTTCGAATATAATCCTGTTTCTTATACCACTTAATAATATCAAAAACTGTACATTTACTTGTATTAAGTAAATAGACAATTTTTTTAATAGGTTTCCCTTTCTTTTAAAGTATAATATAATTCAATAACTAACCTGCAGGTTTCTAACAATGTTCCCTTTCATGACCAAGCTATTGCAAGAAAACATTGAAATAATGAATATTTTCTAAAAAGAAAATTCAAATTATAAAATCAAATGATTTTTAGATTTTTGCCTAGCTTCTTTATCTAAACTAATTCCATAAATATTGTTTTTTATTTATTGCAGACGATTTTAAGTAGAAATTATGAAAATGTTCGATTAATTTTGTGGTATCCATTTTTTCCACTTCAACCTAAAACGTTATTTTTAAAATTTACTATCTAATTTTTTTTTTTTTTTCAAATTTATTTAGTACAAAGAAAAAGCCAAAGGGAAAATATTCTTTATTATTTTATTCCGAAGCTTTTCTCCTATTACTTAAAAAAAAATGAATACAGCAAAGCATACAGGGGCTTATAAAGGGAAGGATGCTTTTGTGGAGGATATTCTAAGTGAAACAGTTTTGTATGTATCTGACTTGCAAATGAAGTGACTCTTTGATAAACAATTATTTCTTTTATTCAGAATGAACAGCTTTGCAAGCATCATCCACTTGGCGAAGGAAATAAAGGCAATAAAGGGATTAAAAAATGCTTCAGTGATTCAGTAGACAGTCATCATCTTCAGTACCTCCCTCAGCAGATACAATTGAAAGTATAAAACCATCAGTCCATTTTGAAGTCTGCAAGGTGTATCCTGAGCATGCTAATGCTACACCATGCCAGCAGTGGTATTTACATAATTTTTTACTACAGGTTCATACTCATATTATGCATGGGGAAACCAACCATGCAGCCAGCTTGTTCACCTAGATCAAACTCGTAGCATTCAGCGATCTTATTTATTTCATTGGACATTGAGAAAAACTTGATGCTCTACAATGATATATTATATTTCCATGCCATTTAGTAAGTGCTACCATTGCATGAAACACAAGACTATTTACCTACCTTCATATAGCCAGGCAAATAGTTAGTTTCCAACATGCTACCATATGGCATGACACAAGAACTGTAAAATTATCAATATCTCTCAAATTAAGGCATGCAATTTAATTACTTCAGTTTACAGTAAAAAGAGCATTGTTTACTTATTTCCATCTTTTATTTACTTTTTAATAATAACTCTAAATTGTATCATTTAAAATACATTTAATTTACAGTATAGTGTTTTTTCAATTCTACAGTACACTATTTTTCTCATATAAACATAGTTAAAAAGAGGATACATTTTAGAATTAAAGGCATATTATAAACAAAAATTTTTCTGCATTACTAATTATTTCAAAGTAGTAAATTTTCCCAAATTACTCATTTATACACAAGTACTATTGTTCTAAATAAACAGAAAAATAATTGTTGAAAACATCTGCTAGATTATTTTAATGTTTTGCTTCGTTCATTTTTATTTTCTTATGCTCAATACCTCCACCTCCATTCTATTTTTTGGTTAACAAACTGAAAATAAGGGATACATCTTATCAAAGAAATACATCTAAGTGATATAATTAATAACATATTTAATTCATAATACACCCAACTGATAATTAACAGCATTTGTAGTACTGTTGTAAAGGAGAAAAAACATTTCTAAAATTATACATCAAGTAGCTTGGCACAGAATAATCATTTGTGCAGGACTTTTTAACAATTCTACTTTGTTACTTCTACAGTTTTCTGGAAAACTGTCATATCAATTAAGAGTTGGAATGAATCCTAAATTTCCTAAAATTTTCCATGGCTTTATTTTGGAATAGAAATATGAACTTATATGCAGCTCGGAGCAACTTACATGCAACGTCGATTGACAGTCTAGTATGATTTAATATTTATTTAATGAAATAAAAATTTAAATATTTGCTTCAAAAATATTCAGACAATTATATTTTCAGAGCATGTTTTTATTATCCACTAGCCTTGTGCACCCTTACTGCCCTTCTAGAGCACTTCAGTAACCCTGGTGGTTAATAATGCCTACATTTGGAAATCATGCACTATCTGTCCAAGAGGATTTTAATTTACAAAGCATCTTAATATACAGAGTAGAATCTTGTGAAAGAAATGGTGGTTCAGATTATAAATAAACTTCCAATTAAAGACTTGGAAAGAGTACTTTGGCAAATAAATTAAATAAAAAAATTCACAGCTTTTAAACTGCATACCTCTACAACTTGACGATGGTGTGTTCTTCTGACATCAATAGTTTTTTGTGGAAAAGGATTCAACCAGTTGAAAGCAATCTAAAAAACAAAAAAATAAATACATAAGTCAATTATCAGGAAAGAATTCTTTCTTTAAAATACTCACCAGGCACAGTTATTCCGAAATTTTAAATGTAACAAAAGAAAGCTAAAGCAAAAAGATGTTTTGGGTGAATAGGTATTCATAATGGATTGAGAGCACACAGAACCAATAACAACCTGATAAAATTTATTTTCACAAAAGAAAACTTTACAGTTCTAGAACTTTTCATAAAAGTAGTTATATAGCTCCTTAGCATACAAGAGAACAATCAGTTCTTCAGACTACTAATAACATTAAACACAACACAGTGCATTTAAAAGGCAAAGCTCGGAGCAATGAATATCTCAATATCTTCATACAAATATCTCAATTTTGCGAATTCAGCTCTGAACTAACAACTGAGAGCAGATGCTCTCTCAGGTCTTATAGTGTTTTCACCCAGTCACTGTGAAATGTCTTGTAAATTCAATTTCGAGAAAGTACTGGAAGACATACGACAACCAGATACGGTTCCAGTTACATATAGGATGAATAACAATTATTCATTACAATATCCATAACAATTATACACAAACCGGGTCAAAATATCGCTAAATTTGGTGACTTTTGGAGATTTCTCACCAATTTGATAGCCATTTACTCAATAGTAAATAGACTTGCTTCTGTATTCTTATTTTCTGGAAAAGCTTCGCTTCTTTAGATTTTCATGCTACGTTATACTAAAAATGCTAGAATTTTTCATATAATTTTACAAAAATTATTCACATTTATATATAGCCACTTTCTATAACCACACAGTCACTTTCCATAAAAGTACACTTATAGCTCTTCTTAGTAGGGTGGAGTTGCAACTCAACCCTTGTTGAGATCTGATGTTGCTGTGTGACTTTGTAACAAATTATGAACTCAAGGTGAGAAATCGCTCGAGAACTCTGAAGGGAGAAGTTGCATGCTGTCCATGCCAAAGTTAAATAATATATGTAGTATCTGTAAATATACGTAGATATTTTGAATCGTATTAAACCTGTGTTTTGTGCAAAGAATGTACAGTCAAAAGTGGTTAATTCGGGCACCCATAATCCGGGGCGTTTAAGAGTGCGCGTATGACCTTTACGGCTGCGAATATGTTTGTGCGCATGCGCATTTAATTTCGATTATGTCAAATTTCCGATATATATTTACCAATATGTAATTTGTATCTACAAAGCGAAAGTATGTTTTGAAATCCGAAATCTGTTTATCAATTTCACGCCGCGGATTGGAAGTTGATCTGTCAGCACTATCCTTATCTTCAGGGCAGATGTTTTTATTTTATTTGGCTTATAATTCCTTACTAAGTGTAGTATTTCATCTCGATGTACTCCGTCTTTGATATGATTTAAATCAAGTACCTCGTCATTATAATTCGCATCCGATAGTGAAGAAAGTGACCCAGAGGTTATTGAAAACGAAAAATTAGTCGGTATTCTCAACAAAGCAATTATAGGACTTGAACAGCGGAACTTTGTAACTAAACAAGAAATTATGTCTGTTTAATAGAATTAAAGAGAAAGTATTATCACATGAAACGAAGCAACTTACATTGAAAGAAATGTTTAATAAAGTAAACAAATAAATATTAAGCTTTTTCTTTTTGTAAATTTTGATACCATTTAGATCATAATTGTTCTTTATTTCATAAATTACGGTTTCCTATTTTTAATTTTGTAATTTCTGCATGCCATCTTACCAGATTTAAACTGATGATCTATAATCCGGAAAAATCGATAATCCGGAATCGCCGAAGTCCCGACGAGTCCGGATTAACGACTTTTGACTGTATTGATAATTTTCAGATTATTAATCTCTAAGGATATAGATGGAAGAGGCAGGATTAACAACCAGTGGCCTTAGCTCTCTAACACATAATAACAACATTGCAGCGAACATTTATTATGTAGGGCATCTGTAAAAAATTAAAACTACCGGTTATGGGAAAGAAATATATAAAAATATTCTCATTGGGCTGCACTATACTGGAAGAGCAGAAGGTTAAAAAATTAGTCTCATTTTGCATACTTCAAAGTATCAATATGAAATCAAAATAGAAGCTTTAATTACTCCTGTCATTAATGGATTGCATATTCATTCTTCTAGAAATGAAATAGTTAACATTATTAAAAATCAGGGAATACAACTTTCCAATGAATGGGGACAAGGGAATAACACTTTGAAAATTTCCTTGCTGATAGGAGTGGATTTTTATTGGAAAGTACTTACAGGCAAGATTCACAGACTGTCTAATTCCTTAGTAGTGGTTGAAACAAAATTAGGTTGGATCATTAGTGGAACAGAAAGGGCTTACACAATCTGTAGGTACCACTTAAAACAACTAATGATGTTAAACACAATGCAATGCAAAGCGAAACCAAAGAGTAAAGCTCACACGGAGATCTGTCAATACTTTGAAGTCAGCTCTGAATTAAAAACTCTGAACTTAAACTGAGAATTGATGCTCTCTCTCGTCTTATATAATTTTCCTCTGTCTGCTGAGAAATCTATAGTGTTTTCTATTTCTCAAAATTACTGGAAAGCACATATGGTTAAAGTTACATTTTTTAAGGGATGGATACTATTACAGTTACAGTTATTCAATTACAGCAACACTTGCAGTTATACAGGGACTGTACCAAAATATTGCCCAACAGTGGCTAAGTTTGGCAACTTTTGATTATTTCTCGCCAAATCTTGCTACAAAAATTAGTTGATAAAACCATCGCCAACTTGGAAATACCTTGCCAATTTAGGGAGATAGCCATTTACCTCAATGTCAAATAGACTTGAGGGATTAGGGATGTCTAATCTTATTTTTCTGGCAAAGCTTCATCTTCGAGGAACTTCATGTTCCATTACACAAGAAGTACTAGTTTTACATATAATTTTATTTTAATTATTTATACATATAACAAAATTCGCAAAAGATGAAAGAGGGAAAATTTGAATACATCTGTATATAATTCCTTATAAATTAATTCAAAACTAGCCAGTTTTTGAACCCATTTTTATGTAACAAAGGAGATGTACTGATTTGACATAACAAATAAAATTGATAAATAAGAAGTAGTGTCACTGAACAAAACACAAGAACTTTAATTTACCTTCCAACGTGCACAGTGTATCCTGGGAATGTTGCAGTTAGGTAAAATATGCGATCTTTAATTTTAATTTCAACTTAACTTCTTAAAAAAAAAATGAGTGATTTTAAAGCTCTAAGGATCCTTTATAATTTAGGTCTTCATTTTTAGTTATACATCTAATGGATACACGTATATAAATACATTCAATATTATAATACATTTAACTGATTATTTTCATAAAGATTTGCAATAATGTTGTAACTAATAAATAACAAACTAATGCTATGTTATGAAACTGGTACAGGATAATTTTGAAAACATTTTTAGGACATTTTGAATATTTTAGCATTTCTAACCATAAATAAGTCCATCTCTGAGGTACTAGTTTGTAATCTGAAAATTCCGGATTGCAAATTTTTGATTTATTCTTTCCGCTTTTTCCAGGTAAATACTACAACTCTAATAATAAAAGAAATGTTTCCCGCCCATAGCAGCCAAATTCAGAACAATTTCCTCAGTAATCCTCAGTAAATCTCTTACATGGAACCCACACGTTACACATATTCTCAGGAAGTTTCGAGCTAGTAAAGCTTCACTCTTCCCCTTAATTGCTCGAAACAGTGTTCTATCTATTGATAATAAGTTGCTCATTTACAAAACCATGTTGCGTCCAATTCTTAGTTATGCATGCCCCGTCTGGGCATACTCGTGCAAAAGTTTGAGAAGGCAGTTACAAGCTGCCCAAAACGGGGTATTGCGTATGATATGTAATGCCCCCTGGTACATTCGGAATAGCCAAATTCGTAAACAGTTAAGAATAGAGGATCTTTTTGTTTTTATTGCCGCCTATCTAGAGCATTTTATGATAAACAGGAACTTCTGGACAATACTGTGGTTGTTAACTATTGTTATGATACTAGGGACCCCAATTTCAGTAAACGCCCAAGGGCGATCCTAAATGTTAGTAATGTGTAATTTTGTATATGTGTTATGCAAATTGTTGCTCAGATTCTTTATTGTATATTGTTCTTTTTTCTTGCTTTTTGTTTTTACTATTGGCACTAAGGCGTCGCACTTCGTATTTTGTTTCTCTTGTGTGTACATGTATTCTTCTGTGAAATAGTTGTTAAAAAAATAGTTAATTATGTATGGATTAGTAATTAGGTACTTAAAAATTTGTATTTAACTATTAGCAATTATGAATTTAAACTCTTGCTCATTTAATTATTTAGCACATTCAGTTATATTTCTCATAATTCGAAACTTTTATCATGTTATTCGATGAGGGGTAGGGCTATGGCGCCCAGGCACCCTGGTGGTTAAGCACCGCAGTTCAACATAGAACAATTTCGCTCATTGCACACTGACCGCTTCTAGCGAAACTGTTCTGAATTTCACTGATATGGGCGGGTGACATTTCTTTTATTATTAGAGTTTTATTCACCTGCAAAAAGTGAGAAAAATAAACCAAAAACTCGCAATCTGGAATTTTCAGATTACGAACTAGTACCTCAGAGAAGGGTTTATTTATGAACCAGAACCGCGTACATCTTCGCTTAACAATGCACTAAGCTATGAAGGACTTCAATATTAGTCCTACCTAAGAGATCAGAAAATAAGCTTCGAAATGAAATGTATTAAGAATCTAACGCTATGTACCGGTAAATGAATTTTTTTTTTTTTTTTTTTTTTTTTACCATTTTGTGTCTTACATTCTAAAATTCTTAATCTCTATGAGCCTAAATAATTCTTCTAATTTGTAATAAAATATTATTAAAAAAATGTAATCTGAAAATTTTAAATTACAACCTAACACCTCGAAAAGGTTTTCCTTCAGTCGGTTTAATGAATAAAGATATCAACTGCTCTTAAATCTGGCTACCACGATCAGGGCCGGATTTAAACTTGATAAGGCCCTAAGCTATTTAAGATACGGGGTCGTTTGTAAGTCTGTTATAGTATATTTATACTACATTTTAATTTTTTTCGGGGGGGGCGCTATAGCTTGTGTAGCCTATACGTAAATTCTGCACTGATCACGATTCTAATCAAAAGCTTCAGCAACCCAGCATCGTCTTGGTACATTGAAGAACCGTCTCCATAGTAACGCCCAGTGGCGCCATCTGGGAGTGATCCTCGACAGCAGCCGCTCACGGAGATGCAGACAGCATTGGAGGAGGGAAAAAAAGGGTTGACCAGGACAGCGTAAATCGTACATTAAGATGTACCTGTTCGTGGCTTTGATTTTCTTTGCAAGTGCTGCTTCTCTTACAGATTCGAAAGAGGTAAGCGAAATCAATCTCGCACAATTTTATTTTACAGCATGCAAACAGTTGGAAATTCTTAATCGACCAGGAATCAGTGACGGGAAAAGCAAATGTTTGATACACAGACAAGTCGCCGCTGCAGAGTTCTCGAATTAGCGCCGTTGCTAGAGTGATGCTCATCTTAATTAAGCAAATTTAATTTTTCTACTCAATGCGACTCAATTGAATTTTCCCAAAGTCATACTTTTATTTAGAGCAAAAACTTGCTCTAAATTAAGCAACAAATAGTGACGAATGAGCTAATCACGTATAAATTGCACTGATGAATTAAAAGTTTTTACTTTATTTCATATTCCTTTCTTTCCGTGTCGACTTTCTTAAAATCTTAGTGTTTCACGAGAAATCTTGAATTCCATACGAAACTGCGATGCACAAGTTAAAAATTTATTTCTCAATAACTTTTTTTTTTTTTTCTGCTTTCATATTCTCCATTTACAAGCGTGACTGGGTTTACTAAACTTTGAAAATTTATTTAATAGAACTATTATAATCAAATAAATTTTCTTACTGTAGTACTAACTCGTTTTTTCTTATTATTATTATTATTATTATTATTATTTTTTTTTTGGTTTTGTTTAATTTCCTGCTGTTTCATAACTAACTTGCCTTGGCTTACCAAATTTTACCAATTATTTATTATTATTATTATTAATGAAAATTTCTCGCTACAGAGAGGAAATATTTACTTATTGCTACTAAACTTTTTTTTTATGACTGCACTATTTACAGCAATTTTCTTTACGTCAATTTGTCTTGATTAAGGAATACACTTCTGATACAGCAAATGAAAGATTAAGCTGTTATACTTATCACTTATTCTATTGCCATTTAAGAAGTATTACATGCAATGTTACCATTTATTAAAATTAACGTTAACGTCTACTTTTGCGTAATGTTATATATAGGTATTGGTTATTTATAGACAGTTTCATTTCATTTTTAATATTGCTTCGAAAACCTGTTATTATTTTCAACTAATTATTTATATTATTTTATTATTTTCAACTAATTATTTATATTATTTTATTATTTTCAACTAATTATTTATATTATTTTATTATTTTCAACTAATTATTTATATTATTTTATTATTTTCAACTAATTATTTATATTATTTTATTATTTTCAACTAATGATACCTGTTACAAACAAAAATCAGAACTACGAAACAGCACTGCTATCAATCACCAATGCATAAGGACTTTTTTTTCATCAGCGTATAAAAATTAGTTACTAAAAGCTACTACTAATTACTAAAAAGAGCCCTTTTTTACTTCCTTCTACGAAGTAAAAAGGAAGTATTGTAATCGCGAAAAGTTTCAGGCAGCATATTTCAACGAAAATATCCATTTTGACCGCTATCGAATGCAATTTAACGATGTTTTTGAGTGATATCCGTACGTAAGGACGGAATAAAATACTCTTTTCCTTCAAAAAGATTATAAAACTGCTTTAAAATTAATTCTCAAGAGAATTTTTCGTGGCGTCTGTACGAACGTATGTACGTATCTCGCATAACTCGAAAACGAGTAGCCTCAGAACGTTGAAATTTTGTATATAGGACTGCTATAACATGTAGATGTGCACCTCGTATTTTGGTTGCAATCGGCCGCACCAAACGTATATAAATATATTTATATATATATCCACTCTGTTACATGGTTCAGTAATCTCAGTTTCTTTACTCTTACATGTTTGTAAATTGTACATTTTTTACTTTAAAAATGATTGTATTATGTTGTTTTTATCATCCGGTTAAGGTTTTTATGCCTTTAGTAAATCTGTATGCAATATTTTTAGAATTATCAACAATTTTAAAGTTGTCTAAGTGCCGCTAAGCCTTTTTTTAATGGCGGATTGATGTTTACATTTGAAACAGGAGACTAGTGGATTTGTTGCCAATCTAGAGAAACTTAGCTTCACAACAACAAAGATAACGCATTCATTTATTATTGCCAATTAAATCATGCTTAATTCTTTCTGGAATTTTTTCGAGGAGGAAATAAGTGTTTAAGATTTACTTCGTAATTTTTAATATCGATATTTTGAGTTTTTATGTATTTTTGCCTTCTAGCGAAGTGAGAACTGAATTAATTCAATGAGAAATACTCAATCGTCTGTGAAAAACTGTTTCTATTTTGTTTTGTTTGCTTAATTTCTTTTATACATCATTCTAGCCTTATTATAGTATTTGAATAGAACATATGGCAACGATTAGATAATTCTATTCTTTAAATGATATAAATTTTGTGCATTATGAGTTATAATATGAACGAAATATATGAGTTAACTGTTATATAATTATTGGATTATATAACAGTTAACTTAGTTTCCGTTATATAATTATTATATAAGTTAACTGTTATATAATTATTAATACTGTTAAGTGAATCTAGCGCCAGAGTGTCGCTATGGTAAACAAATACTACAGTGAATTTTAAAGAATGCATTTATTCTATTGTGGTTTATGCGCTGTCGGCGAAGTAGATTTAATCCAATCCAATAAGTTTAAATGAAATGCAAGAAAAAATGCGTATAATTTAATATTCCGTACAAGGAAGTCATGTGGTGTACACATCAGATTTTTTAATGTTATTTTATAAGTTGGCCATAAAATAACGTGCATTAGAAAAAGTTTTATTATTACTTAATTTTAAAATTATTTATTATAATTAAAAATGCTTTTTAAAGCTGGTTTGACTTATTTGAATATGGCAAAGCACGTGGATTCATCGGATATAGGAAGAATTTTTAAGTGTTCTAATCCCCTCAGGCAATTAGCACTTGGTGCGATTTGTCATATTCAAGATAACCAAAAATAACTAGCCGCATCTTATTAACGCATGTCTACACATTTGAAAATGTAAAGGGCGAAAAATATTTGACTGGATCATAGGTACAGTTTGAAGCAAGATCTGCAACTGTCATTTCCCGAAAGTACACTGCTGGCCATTAAAATTGCAACTGTAAAAGAAAGCAGATGCAAAAAAGATATTTGTTGCATGTAAACAGTATGTCATGAAAACAAAATGATTAAATTCGTAAGCATTTTGGAGGTTTGCAGGGGTGCGAAATTAGTAGAAACAGCTGCCACCTCTGGCAACTAAAACTGCCCTTACCCCATTAGGCACAGAGTTAAACTAGGCTTGGATGACAGAAATTGGCAACTTATTCCATGCTGCTTCAAGTCTATACCACACTTCATCAACCGTATTAGCTGGAGAGGGGTGGCAGGCCAGTCTCTCTGTAGAACTGTAATATGAACAGCTATGCACGTACAATTTACAAATTTGCCCAAACGGCTAACCGGTTAATTGCAGCAGATAAACCAACACACTATAGACATGCCTCAACAACTGAATTTTATTTACTCAAAAACATCAATGCTGTGATATAGATCGAGAGTATGAGTCAAATCGCTTCTGATCATAACCCTGATATGGTCAAAATCAGCGTCAGTAACTACAGTATATCACACAAAAGAAGCCTTATGAGTAACTAAGCAGGATATGCCAAAGCTCTGACAAATACCCAGTACATTCTCCCAACTATACACACGAGGAATGAGTTAAATGTTTTGACTAATGAATTTACGAAAAAACTGCACATTGCCCTTATCAAAAACAGGTTGGTGAAGTCTGTCATAAGAGGTTGATATAAAGAGGTTGGTGAAGTCTGTCATATGAGAACGTATTAAAAAGAACAACCAAACAAAGGAAACACGATAAAGACCACACTGTCGGGATGAACAAAAATAATTTTTAAAAAAAAAGGAGCTATGAACAAACTCAATAAGGAACGACTTGACTGAACCAGATACTTAAAAATCCCTTTCCTCTGACGATAATTCTGTTTGGATTGCTGTTTTTAAGTATAAAAGGCACAACAAAAACATTCTACTCCTTAACGGCCGCAACGGGATCGCATACACCGAAACTGAGTTTTTAGCAGATTAAACTATACATTTCAGTTTCCCACTAACAATATTTCCCACGCAAAACCAGAACACATAATTTCATCATTCAATACATAATTCGTTTCAAGAACACACACGAACAACATGCCCTTAACCATCCCTTCAAAAATAATTAGACATATCGAAAAGAGAAAAACCTGAGCGCGGGATTGTACAGAATTAGTAACAATATGATCAAGGAGATGGCAGCCAGGATGCTATAATAATGATGATAAAAGCCATCATTATTGTTGCGTTCTACGAGTTCGCAGATTTAGAGTAACTAATGATAACATTTGATGAAGAATCAAAGCACAATTTATTCGACAGTAAGCAATATACACAGGACAGTTCCAAATACACGTCTACACACGTTGGAAAACTACGACAAACACGCTGAAACAGTCAGCAACACAACCGCCACGCTAACAGTGAAGATTTCACGGCAAAGCAATAAAGTACAGCTTCCGACTCGGTTGATGCCGACTATGGCCACAGTATGAGGCTCATCTGTCATAATGTATGATACTAATTCAGAAGACAAACAACAAAAATCAGCGTTATATTTACAAAATTTCCACAGGACTAGTTTCGATGGT
Organism: Stegodyphus dumicola; assembly: GCF_044657685.1. Classification (NCBI taxonomy): domain Eukaryota; kingdom Metazoa; phylum Arthropoda; class Arachnida; order Araneae; family Eresidae; genus Stegodyphus; species Stegodyphus dumicola. The sequence continues at coordinate 164,929,454 of NC_140771.1, read as the reverse complement.
TTTACCGAACCACCATCCTCAGCTGCAAAACCGCAAATGAACAAGATAGGAAAAAATGATTAGATAAGATAAGAAAGCCTGGACAAGAAAAAGCAAGTGGCGTCATCTGTTGGTGAAATCAGAACTAAAACATAATTTATTTAAAGGCCGAAGGCAAATTTGGATTGGAATTAGGATCGTTAACTAGAACAGAAAGATTTTTATGAATGTGAAATGCCTCTAGAAAATCTAGTTCTCCAATGGAAGATGTTTTTTGAATAATTTTGGCAGCAGAAAAATTGAAAGTGTGATTTTCGGACCAACAATGTTGCGCAACAGAAGACTTCTGTGTTTCCTTTTTTCTAACATATGCCTCATGTTCCTTGACGCGAAATTTTAAGGCTCTCTTAGTTTGGCCAATGTAAATTAAACCACACTGGCAAGGAATCCTATAAATACCCCAGGAATTCATATCCGGAATGGGGTCCTTAAGTATGGAACTCGGAATTTTATTGATGGGAGAATAAACAACCCGAAAGTTAAATTTCTGCAAAATATGTGCAACTTTATAGCTAATTGATGGAAAGAAGGGAATGACAACAGAATTTTCATAATCTCCTAAAACAAGAGTGTGCCTTTTAGTGTGTTGAGATGAGAATTAGTGTGTTGAGGATCATGATTTAAAGTGTGGTGGAAGGCAAACCGATGAAGATCTAGAAACCAAGCTAAATATTTGGTTTCTAGATTTTCCACTCTCTTAGACAATAACATTTACACCATAAGAAATTCAATAGAGTATGTAAAAAAGGTTAAAAGCATTTCTCCTAAAAATTTACTCATGGTTTCTTTTGATGTAAAATCATTATTCACCAATGTTCCAGTGGAGGGTGCATTAAGATGTCTAGAAACCAGACTTCACGAATTTCATTTCTCTTGCATCGAAATTCATGAGCTAATTTCTCTCACTCTGTTTGAAACAAACGCATTTTGTTTTCCAAAATAAATATTACATGCAAACTGAGGGATTAGCCATGGGAAGCCCCCTCAGTCCCATCCTGGCTGATATCTACATGCATTATTGTGAATCAAAATTGTTTGAAACTTTAAACTTCCCGGCATGGTTCCGCTACGTAGACGATACTTTTACTCTGTTTGAAGGTAATAAAGATGATTTAAATAAAGTTCTTTCAACAATGAATTCTATTGATCCTGCTATTCAATTCACTTTTGAACTTGAGACTTGCAATTCTCTTCCGTTTCTCGACATTCTGGTCACACGTAACACATCCAACTTCAGTACTACAGTTTACCGTAAACCTTCATCGGTTTGTCTTCCACCACACTTTAAATCATGTCATCCGACTAAACAAAAGTTAGCTTCATTTTATTTCTATGTTTTCCGTGCTCTTCAAGTTTGCTCCTCCAAACTAGCCCTTGATGAAGAACTAAATTATTTAAAAGCAATAGCTATTGACAGGGGCTTTTCACCCAACATTATTTATTAATCAAGCAGTTAAAAAATTCTCATTTCAACACATTAAAAGGCACACTCTTGTTTTAGGAGATTATAAAAATTCTGTTGTCATTCCCTTCTTTTCATCAATTAGCTATAAAGTTCCACATATTTTGCAAAAATTTAACTTTCGGTTTGTTTATTCTCCCATCAATAAAATTCCGAGTTCCATACTCAAGGACCCCATTCCGGATATGAATTCTTGGGGTATTTATAGGATTCCTTGCCAGTGTGGTTTGATTTACATTGGCCAAACTAGGTGAGCCTTAAAATTTCACGTCAAGGAACGTGAGGCACATGTTAGAAAAAAGGAAACACAGAAGTCTTCTGTTGCTCAACATTGTTGGTCCGAAAATCACACTTTCAATTTTTCTGCTGCCAAAATTATTCAAAAAACATCTTCCATTGGAGAACTGGATTTTCTAGAGGCATTTCACATTCATAAAAATCTTTCTGTTCCAGTTAACGATCTTAATTCCAATCCAAATTTGCCTTCGGCCTTTAAATAAATTATGTTTTAGTTCTGGTTTCACCAACAGATGACGCCACTTGCTTATTCTTGTCCAGGCTTTCTTATCTTATCTAATCATTTTTTCCTATCTTGTTCATTTGCGGTTTTGCAGCTGAGGATGGTGGTTCGGTAAAACCATCCAAACTAGTCCTGTGGAAATTTTGTAAATATAACGCTGATTTTTGTTGTTTGTCTTATGAATTAATATTTATTCGGCGTGTTATTGTGTCTTAATTATAATGTATGATCTTGAGTTTAGAATTGGGGAACTTACGGATCCGAACCATGCCGTCGTTCAGTCTGTTCAGTCGTCAGAAGGACTGTATAGGGAACCTTAAGAAATATCCTTACGATGACTCGGATTCTACAGGCACACCTCGTCGTTTTCCTGGAACTCATATTCGATGGTCTCGCGTCGTATCTCTTCTTCATCCTCTCTGTCGAGATATTGATCCGCTTCCAGGCAAACCTTGTACCGTTTCCAAACGGGCTTAGAGGTCTTGTAGGTAATCCTCAGGCGACGAATTTAAATTAGGAGGGTGGCCGAAGAGCAGCTCACTTGGCAGACGGAGATCACGGTCAAAGAGCATCTGAGATGGAGAACACGCATTGTCCTCGTGGACGTTACTATGGTAAAAGCAGGAACAGGGACAGCTTACGAAACCACTCTTGATTTTTGGAAATCATGAACGAGAGGTGGTTCAGGACTGTAGGTTATACCTTTGAGCTTTCTTGATTTCCATTAAGTCGCACAATCCCTTGAACACAGCCGAAGTGAAGTGCTTACCTTAGTCGGAATGAATCTTTAGGAGAGGTCTAAACCTGAACACCCAGTTTTGCAATAAAATTTCAGCTGTCGTGACAGCGCTTTGGTCTGAATTTGGCCCGCTTTGGGTTACTTCGTAAAATAATCCATGACAACCAGTATGTATTTGTTCCATCTGTGGTCCGCGGCAAAGGTTCAAGTATGTCGAGGGCAATTCATTCGAGAGGCACTTCTATGTTGTATTGCTGCAGCCTTTCCCAGATCGTCCCTTCCATCCTTTCTCAGCTGCGCAAGCATCGCAAGATCAGCACTTCTCAAAATCGATTCTCGCTGAACTCCAGAAGCTCTCACGAACCTTGGTTAGTGTCTTCATATACCCAAAATGCCCTCCTTCCTTACAAGAATTTTCGGCCTATTCAGGTGCTGTGTTATTTTCTTCAAAACATCCGGTATCCGATTTCGAGGCAGAAACAGCAGGTCTAGAACTTTTTGCCGTCGCCATTTCACCGTAGCCGTTTCTCTATCAATATATTTTTCTTTACCTGACTGTATTTATCTTGCCGTATTATACTCGTATTAAATTTATTTAGTTTAATAATTCTGTTTATAAAGGTTGCTTTTAATATAGTTATTTACAATTATGAGATATAAAGAAATTACACATAGTTAGTTGGAAAATTATGTCAGCATCAAAGAGAACTGGGGCTAAACTTCTTATACAATAGAATATATTATCGATTTTAAAATTATACGGGTGTAATATTTACATGATTCGTCAAATTTTCTTGAAATTTTAATCGGCTAGTTCAGAGAAATCACTCATATAAGCAGGAAATTCACATTTTTATGAAATCTGAATGGAAAACGGAATTTTTAGAATCTTGTCAGCACCTCACTCTCTTAAAATTAATATGTCATGTGTAACGGTGTATTTGTATAAAACTGTACACAAAAACATTTTATATATTATGTTATATACAATGTTTATCAAATTATATTAAAATATTAAACTAAACAGAGTTATTAGTTTAAATCAAATTAATATAATAAGGCAATATATAATATAATCGTGCAAAGAAAAATATGTCTTGACGGCGAAAAATCCCATTCCCGCAACAGCTGCATCTCTTATTAGTTCCAATCGTCGCTTTCCTATAGTCGATATAAGACACTATTTCGGAAGTGGAATAAGACCCCGAGAGCCCACTACCTATTAAGTGTATGATTGAAGATAGAAATGTCCTGCCACTAGGGTTTTCCTAGTGGCAGGACATGCATGATTTCTTCAGCTTTATTATTTGTTTAATACCAGGATCCGCCAATTTATTTTCTCTAACTTTTTCATCACTCCACGAATCTCGATCGGCTCATGTTGAAGGTGTTGTTTGCCGGATGGTAGGATACGCCAACCCGTACATAGCCTAGCTTGCAGTACATAGCCAACAATGCTTGCAATGTGCAGGACCAAGGCTTCCTGAATAAAGCATCTGAACTTCCGTGGGAGGAGACTTTACGATGTTTTTATCTCAAAGTCATATTCCAGGAGTCTTTGAATACATCAGGATTTTTTAAATACAATAGCCAGATTAGGGAAGAATTTTCGGCCGACAGATAATGATGGAAATCTTCTATGACTTTTACGATAGCGAGCAATTCTTTACAGGCGACGCAATAATCCCCCCAGGTTTGGATAAGCACTTACTCCCATAGGCTATTACTGGCTCTTGACCGTTAATGATTTGGGAGAAGACAGCTCCAAGCTGCTCGCATCTGTGCCTATTGTGAATTGTTTCCCGGTCTGGGGATATGTTATTACAGGCGTAGATATTAATGCCATCTTCAAATGATTAAAGGATTTTTCGAACTCCTCAGTCCACACGAATTTTTTTTTACTCTCTGTTGATTTATGCAGGGGCCTTGCGATGTTGGAGAACACCTTCACGAATCTTCTGTAACAGGTGCAGAGTCCCAGGAAGCTTCATAGTTAATGAATTTGTACAGGGGGTTCCCAGGACTTAACTGCCGATATTTTTTTTGGATCTGTGTGGACAGCTTCTACGGAGATAATGCTGAAATGCTAAAGAGATATTTAAAAGATTAAAAGATGTGGTTTACGAGATGAATGATAATTTAAAAGACGTGCCTCAGATAGATGACTTTACCGCGTAACAACTTACATTTCAAAGGATTCAGCTTCTGGTAGTGTCTTTCAGTTACTGCAACAGCTTACTTACATTTTCTAGATGTTTCTCGAAACAACAGCCCACTATAATGATGTCATCTAGGTAGACCAGACAGAATTCATAAGATCGGCCACGAAGCACTGCCTCCATCAGCCATTCAAATGTTGCAGGGACGTTACAGAGACCAAATAGCATAACTTTAAACTGCCGAAGTCCTTGGGCTGTAGTGAACGCAGTTTTTTCTCTATTATCGGGGTGAATTTCCACTTGCCAGTACCCGCTCTTGAATGCAGGGTGGAAAACCACTTGTATCCTGATAGGATGTCTACAGTATTGTCAATCCTAGGAAGAGGGTGACTGTCTTTCTTAGTGATATTATTTAGTCTCCGGTAGTGGGCGCAAAATCTTGTCCAGCCGTCTTTCTTCTGGACGAGAACTGTAGGAGATACCTATAGCCTTGTGGATGGTTTGATAATCTCATTTCTTGCACCTTCTTTAGAAGATTTCCAACCAGTTCCTGTTTTGCGAAGGGCAGACATCTGAGATGCTGCTTGATCGGGAAGTGAGCCCCGTATCAATTCGATGTTGCGTTAGTTTTGTGAGGCCAACTGACCGCATGTTCTAGAAAATAGATCTAGAAGTTCTAGAAAAGAGATCTTCAAATTCTTTAATTCTTTTCTCTGCCGCACATCTTCGTTCGTTGGCAAGTTTGCACTCTACAGTTCTTCCATTAATTGCCCTCTTGTCGCAGTCGGAATTGAAGGTGGAGCTTTATAAACGCGCGTGACTAGAATGCATGTTGCTAGCACTTCACCCTTTTGGATGGTTCTCGGTCTGTAGCTAACATTCGCCACTCTGACAGGGACGAAGTTTCTCGTAATGTCAAGGCCACTAATACATGTCTTGGGCTATTTTCGGGGTATTCAATTATTCCAAATTATTCCAATTTGAAGCTATTGAGGTTTTCTATGCAGTCGGTTATTCATAATTCTGTCATCGGAATGATGATTTTATGTTTTTTCTATTATTTGGCGAGCTGAAAGAATGCTGTTTTTCATTTCAAACACAGCTGTATCTTCCTTTGCAGAGTGCAACTCGTTATGCATAAAGTTCGGAGTAAATCACATTTCCGTAAAAGTCCAGTTCGAATATTAATTCACCCGCGATGTTAAGTAACGAAAGCCAAGTTCTACTAGGTCTCATTTCAGAAGGTAACGGTGATGCTAATTTTACCTTCAATCGGGATCTTATCACCTGTCACTGTCTGTAAAGTTACGTAGAGTGGAGTTCAACGCAACGTTTTGTTCAATTCCCAAGCAACACCTGTTCTGACGATGGTTATATTTACTGCCGTATCAATGATCTTCTTAAAGGATGCTTATTCACGCATCCCTCGACGAGCAGTCCGTTACCTCCGCAGCTCACCGAAGAGGTTTGGAGAATTTTCAAAGGGGCTGCATCTCTGCCTGGAAACCTCAGCCCCGTGAGATTGCCGCATTTTAGTTTTCCCTGGTTTGGATTCATGAAAATTCTCTCCTGCTCTTGGTTTAAGTGACAGTTTCTTCGGAGATGTTATTCCAGTATTTGACTCTTCTCTCTTCAGTATGGGTTGTATTCGGCCTTCTTAACGCCTCTCGAATCTCTCTTACTTCTTCTCTCAATTTTGCGACATCAAAATTTGGGTTTTCTGTTTGAGCTGTTCTAACTTTTCGAGTCGCTTGCTGAACCGACTCGAACTTCATGGCGTAGACCAAGGCGGTTTTCGGTATTTCAGATACACTAATCTGAGAGCCTTCTACATTTCCGGATCCTTGTCGGCATCCACGAAATGCATCAGGGCCAGATTTTCGCAGATATCAGGTGGACAGTTCGCGGATATGCTTGATGCGTTAACATCTCAATATCAGTCGGTAGTTGTTGAAGACTTTTTGTGATTTTCTATTGAAGAATTTTCAACTGTAGGCGGCTACAGTCCTTTACGCATTTCCTCCCGAATCTCAGTTCAGCGCATTCGAGAGGGCAGTGAAGTTCAAAATCTGGTCTTTTGATAGGATTTCTAAGATGCCTGCAGCATCGTCTCGGAGTGATGCAGCTAGGCCTTGATGTGGGAGTCCCACGTTTTCCGCCATGATCGAAAACTGGGTCTTATATCAATCCATAATGATTTTCCATCGTATGTGCTTGGTTTGATTACTCTAGAGAAGAAACTGGGAAAAACTTAAAATCTGCAAGTTCGCTCTTGGGCTCAGTCCGGTTTTCTTTCAACACGTCTACGTCTTTCCGCAACTTTCTCAATTTTTCTTCAAATCATTCTTCTACATCTGCTATTTTGGTTCCAGTTTCTTCTAACTTCACCTTTCATGTCTTCTAATTTAGTTTCGGTTTTTTCTCCAAGCTCCACGATGTCGTTTCTACTCTTGTTTTGCTCCATTTCTGTTTGATGGACTTGGACTTTTCTTAACCGGCTTTTATTTCTTCTTGACTGGAATTTATTTCTCTCTCTAATTTTTCCTGTCCCACCCTGATCTCATAATTCACCTCTTCTTGTCTGGCTTTTACAGCTGCTAACATGTCTATCAAAGCCTTCGTTTTCTCCGCCAAGGCTTTCTCCTGTAGGCGGGCCACTGGTATTCACTCACAAATCCCTCTTCTGACACCAATTATTGGGTTTTATGGGTTCGTAGATTTAGAATAATTGATAACACTTGATATGGTGATACACACTTTGATGAAGAATCAAAACACAATTTATTTGCCAGTAAACAGGACAGTTCCAAAGATACGTTTACATTCGTCGAAAAACTACAATGAATACGCTGAAACAATCAGCAGCACAGCCTTCAGCTATAACGGTGAAGACAGCTTCACGGCAAAGGAATAAAGTACAGTTTCTGACTCGGTCGAGCACTCTCAAACTGATCTCTGAACTCAAGACATACTACTCTCTCTCCGTACAGGCAGGATATATATAGCATTAACCTACCTCCATCAATATTCCCGGGAAAAACACTAAAAATGCGTTCTACAATATTCTCGCTCCGTCTACGACACATCACCAATTTTCGCCAAGAGGCCGATTTTGTGCCAAATCTGGCAATCCTGACAACCGTAAGCCCACCGTTGACTCACGCTGCTCAGCCGGCAGACTTTTCTTTCTCCGCTCGACTGGAGAAGCTTCGTTCTCGACCCTCTTTGCGGGTAAGCTATCTCCACGCGCAAGGATCAAACTACAGCAGTTCTTGAACAATTGGAAGACAGAAATCATTTTGCAGTTCTGAAACTTGCGAAAGAACCAGCCGACCCTGCTGCATATCGGCCGACTATCTTGCTTTCGCAGAAGCAAAAATCGAAGTTTTATTCCTCCACCGTATCAGTAATTTTATAGAGGAGAGCAACATCCTTATTCCTCAGCAGCACGGCTTTAGAAAAAAGCACTCTGATTCGTGTAATGGAACTCATTGTCGAAAGACCGGACAGATCCATAACAGAAGCCCTTTTTTATCGATATGCCAAAAGCCTTTAATCGTGTATGGTTAGAAGAGCTCAGATACAAATTAATCACTATGGGTTTCCCAGACTATATTATCAACATCATCAATTCCTACTTTAATGATAGATACTTTATTGTTCGCTATAAAGTATCTATCATAAATTAATACCTATAGCTTAAAGCCCCCAGTTTCTTGGGGGCTCCAAAAATGAAAATATAGTATAACAGACTTATAAAGGGCCCCATATTTTAAATAGCTTAGGGCCTTATCAAGTCTAAACCCGGCTCTGAACATTACACAGCAATGTATTGATGACGACACCGCGGTCTGATCCCAAATGAATTTCTGAGTTCAATTGTTCAAGCATTACAGGAACACATCCATGCAATGAATCCTGGCTAAAAAAATTGGAAAATAAAAAGCAGTACTCTTCATCAGGAAAAAGAAACTGGAGATGAATATCAGCATATTCAGCACAGTTATCCTCTGGGTCAAGGAAGTCAAATACCTCGGTATCATACGATTAATGTGGATCCCAGCCATAACACACTATGTTTCGGTCCACTAAAATATTATTCAAATCCTTAATTGCCCAAACCTCCGTTCTCTTCGAAAGAGTTCTCCGTACTCTTTCGAAAGCAAGTTACTCATTTAACGAGACCATGGTGTGTTCCATAATCACCTATGCCTGTCCCATTTGAGGCTATTTAAGTAATTCTGCACTGCGTAGACTACAAACTCTTCAAAATGCTAAGTTACGTCAAATCATGTTGGTTTATCCACAACGACTGTCTTTCAGACGCAGCTGCTGTTTTTAGCGGCGACTGATCAGTGATTACTGCTTAAAAAGCGGTAATAAGTGATTAAGTGCTTAAAAAGCAGTTCCAAGTTCCTTATATGACATTTCATGGGATATTGAGATCTTAAGCAACCTTTATTTGTGTTTGCTCCAACTCAAGCCTACCATTAATTGTCACTTTCTCTTTTATTTAAGAAAGTCTTTTACTTAAGTAATGCGTCCTAAATAACTAAGATTTATCACTCTAAAAAACACAGTAACTTTAAACAGCATTACACACTCGAATTCCAACATGTGCCACTGTGCAACATGTTGTCAGTAGGCTAATTTACATATTTCATGCAGTAACTCATATGCAGAAGTCCAATTTAGGGTTCAGTAGCAGATAATTATCGTAAATAATTACACCATTGGGGACCATGGAGCACCTTTTCTGGAAATTTGAAACATGTCTGAAAATGAAGCAGAACTGATTTTGTGTGTTGTGAATTATCTTAGTTGTCTGACAATAACATCCGATAAAGTTCACGAATTTTATCATGAGAGACAAAAGTAGTGCCTACCCCAGGCCTTGGGCACTTAATAGACGACAGAATGAATTTAACCACCTTCATCCCAATTTAAAGGACAAGGGGCATGAATCTGAGGATCGCCCATCCGTCTTCACTTCCCATTAGCCTATCGAGAGTACTTTTGGCTCGGCAGTCTTTTAAGTGACCACTGAGCGTCACCTGGGTTAACCACTTTGTTGACTTTGACCAGACTTTTGTAAAAGTCTTACACTGTTAATTGTCATCCTGGCAGAAGGGATTATTTCTTGCATATACAAATATACATATTATATGGGCATACAAAGCCTGTGTATAAGCATACATATGTTAATTACAGACATTGTCTTGTTCAAGTTACATGAGATAGTTAGATATAATCATGATAGTTATGTGCGCATTTACACATTACCTAATTTCATATTTACAGAACGTTTACTGAAATAATCAAAGTAAACTTGTAATTCAGTTACACATTGACTGGATTTTCTACGTTATTTTTAACTGCTTCAGAACATTATTTTTAACAAGTGCATGCAAAATAGATAGCAATGAGCTTACAATACAATAGTTTTTGTTCTTACAGTCCAGTTACTATTCTACTTGGCGAGCTATTTTTCTAATGTTGCTTTTTAGTTGTTGTAGTACTGTCTGGCTTAAACTGGGTAGAGTGTTACCTGACTTAGTTTTTCTGGTACCTTAGCTGATTTGCTTGGAATAGTTCCAACTGCTATAGTTTAAGTGCCCACTAAACCTCTGACCATCAGCAAAATGACTAAGCTTTAGTCTTTCATGGACTCAGCAGGAATTAGTTTATTGTTACCCAGCGGCGATTGTCGAAACATTCCAGTAAATTTAATGACACGAATCAAGAAGGTTAGAATGGGGTTTAACTCAAACCTAATTGTTAATAACATTTAAGAATTATACCATTATGTAAGTAACTGGAATTTTTTTTTTATTTGGAAATGAGATATCACACCAATATCAAATTAAATCATGTCACAGATCTTTTTTAAAATTACTAACTAACTTCTCAATCTAAAAATTTCTTCTCATAACATTCCATACTTCTTTATTTTCAGTGGAAAATTTTTGAAAATGGTGACGTGTATAGCCACAAGATGCCCGGTGATCAAGAGCAACACAAAGCTGATGAAGTTCAAAAAAATATAATTCTTGGAAACCACAGTCCAGAAGAACATGAAAGGGTACTTCATATTTTACTTCTAAAAAAAAATAATGTTTTTCCATGACAAAACATTAGCTCAACACTAAGCACTGACAACAGGTCAGTGTTTTAAAGCATCTATTCTAATTAGAAGGAGAAAATACACACATAAAAACAAGTTGCATGGTTTTAGTAACAAGCAAAAAATATCTTTTTAGCTATCAAATCACAGCTGTCAACCTTGAAGCATTAAAAACTCTGAGGTTTTTGCTCTCCAAACTGTGTGTTTCCAGAAAGTTTCTGCGCAGCGGATCGCACAGTTCTAAAAGGACACAAAAATTTATTTAAATTAACTTTATAATGCATGATTCAATTAATTGAACTGCTTATAATCTGATTCTGATGTAGAATATATTAATATTTAATTAAATAAATTTATAGAAAATATAAAGGAAATTATCTCCTAGGAAATTTGAAGTGAAATTTAGAAAGTAAATGTGCACTATTGAGGTAATAATTAATTGGAATTTGTAAATAAATAAATGCACCGGAATTGTCAATTAAAATGGCAGAACTAATGCTGATTCCATAGAAAGACTCCGACTTATCAAATGAAGGAGAACTGGAACTTCTCCATACAACTATCAATGATTCAAAAAAAGCGTGCTTCGCCATCTCGCTTATCTTAACTTATCCTTTCTCAATTTTACATTTCTATTCAATTTTAGAATAGCCGAATTAAATCTTATTAATTCAGATATGTGACATAATTCACAGACGTGCGAAAAAACTACATCTGAATCCATAAGAAGTGACTAGGATATTCTAAAATTGAACAGAAATTATTGAAAAGGGATTTGTTGAGATATTGGATACACACACAGAAATAAATAAATAAATAAATAAAAATAAAAATAAAATAAATAAATAAAAAGCACTTTCTTCAATTGTTGATGGTAGTATGGAGAGGTTCCAGTTTTCCTTGATAAGTCGGGATCTTCCTGTGAAATCAGGAATAATTCTCTCATTTTAATTGACAATTCTAGTGCATTTATTTGCTTACAAATTCCAATTAATTATTACCCTAGTGCACACATTTGCTTTCTAAATTGTCAAATATTTTTAACCACAGTGGTGCACATGTGCTTCCTAAATTTGACCTCGAATTTTTTAGGAGTTAATTTCCTTTATATTCTCTATAACTTTATTAAATTAAATATTAGCTTTGCAGCAACAGCACAGGATTTTACATTTTAGTCCTATTATATAAATTTTACAATACACTTAAGTTTTTCTTTATTAATATTTAATTATATAAATCTTTTTTCCCTTCACTCTATTATATTGAAAAAACCTTGAATAGGGAAAAAAAAGCTTTAATTTATCAAATTACTACTAAACACGATCAAAATTAAGAGCTAACGTACATACTGTTGTGTGGATAAACTTAATAATGTGCTATACATTGCTGTAAAAAAATTAAATACAAATATCTATTTAATCAAACCTTTTGTTTACAGGAGATTACGACAATTCTGATCAAATAAAATTGAATTAAGAAAAATTATGCTGAAGACCATTAGGGCCATGGGAGTGAAATTTGCTCAATTTAAGTTCCATTAATTTACAAGAGAAACTTAATTTGCACAAATTAATTTTACTGTTGAAAAAACTTTCATCAGTAAAGGCTAAAAATTAAAAAATGGGAGCTTAGGTGATCTACAGGGAGACGTGTAAAAAAACAAGGAGTATCGAGGCAAAATCGAGAGGGTTGGCATCTATACACAGTATTCTTGGTCATATATGACTAAAAACACCTGGCAATGAAAGCTTTAAATAAATAAATAAATAAAAACAGTAGGTTTTTAATTATAATCCTATTGATTTCAAAAGTGCACTCATGCAAAAAGTAATCAAAGACAAAAAGTTAAGATATTAGAGTGTTAGTAGTTTCAGTATTAGTGTGTGAGAATATGAAAATTTTTGAGAATATAAAGGGCTCCAAGTAAATTTAATTAATCAGACAAAGAGTGTCTTAGCAAAATAAAATTCTAAAACAATACAAGATTAATTTTTGCTTAATTTTGCATTTGACAGAATAATTAGCGTAAGTACAACTACCAAGCCTATGGAAAGTATGACCAGGAAAAGTTAACATTTAAACCAAACACTACACAAATTTGCCTAAATAAAACTATATAACAAAGTTCACATCACAAGTATAGAGTACAAAAATTAATAACAGGGATTAATCTAAGTCAACATGCAGTTTTACAGTTTCCACTATCAAACAATACCTTATTCCTCAGCTTCGAAAGCGAAATTAAAGTTTTAACTATAGTAAAGAGAAACAAAATTTGAAGCGTTAAAACACTGTATCAATTACTAGCTTAAAAAAATCATAATCACCTTGAATCATTATAATAGTTGAAATTTGCTGAGTTTACTAAACTACGTAACTTACGTAAGGACAGATTTTTCCACCTGCCAATCTGTATAAATAGAACCGTATATATGAAAAGTTATTTACAGATACAGAACAAGTCCTGCTTTTTAAATGGAGTCCACCTACCAGCCTGTATGTCAATTTTAAATAAATTTTAAATAAAGTCTAGATAGATTCTAGAAGCCTGTATAATCCAAACTTCATTTAAAATTACTCTGCATTTGTTCCCATCTTCAAATGTACTCTAATAAATAAAAAAACAATTTTAATGTCCAGCAATCGCTTATTCCACTATTGCTTATTCCTCCATTTTGCTGATCCCCAAATCCATTTCATTCTTTGCACACAGATGCCAGTCTCAGTATTGAAACTAACAATGAAATAAAAAATAAAGGCCATCCCCTTCCCCTATCCCCACATCCAGAGCGAAAAAGTCTTTCCAAGTTTCAAAACGTAAGAAACACAGCATATGATTCAAGCTAAATGAATTTCAACAATAATCACGATCATATGCATGTGCACATATTTTCCGAATGGAAGAAAATGGTCATCTTTGGAACCTCATGTACATTTTTTACTTCCTTGTACGAAGTAAAAAGGGAGTATTGTAATAGCAAAAAATTTCGGCTTTCATATTTCAACGAAAATATCCATTTTGACCGCTATTGAAAGCAATTTAACGATGTTTTTGCGTGACATCTGTACGTAAGGACAGATTAAAGGGAAAAAAATTATTCCCCCCAAAAAATTATAAAACTGACTTAAAATGAATTCTGAAGAGATTTTTTAATGGCGTATGTATGCACATGTCTCGCATAACTAAAAAACGAGTAACCTCAGAACATTGAAATTTTGTACATATGACTGCTATAACATGTAAATGTGCACCTCCCATTTTGGCAGGATTTCGTTTTTGAGTATCAACCTATTAGTAAGTGAGGTGAAAGAAAAGCAGATTTCACCGTTGGGTATATTTTCCAATCTCCTGGGAATGTGAACGAAGGGGGTCAGAGATGGCCAAACAGTACTTAATGAATTACGAATATGGATGACACCCCTACACAAAGGATGTAAGGGATCTGAATAAACATTTAGGAATGGTCTTGGGGGAAAATACATGCTGGCAGAAGACAGCAATAAATTAGGTACTGTAAATCATGTAAAGATAGTTTGATGTCGCGGTAAACTGTCCAGATGTTTCCCGGAAGAGAAGATGTGGGAATCAGGAAGAAAATAATTAAACACAGAGCAAGAAAATAGTGATTCTGTTTTCTGTTGAAAGGCTCACAAAGCTTTGCATTTGTATCTGCATTCAACCAGCCATATTTATTTCTAACAAAATCAGATAACTCATTCTAAAATTTCAGGTACGTCTTGTTAAATCTTTTAAATTATTTAACAATGAATATGTAGAGAAAGTATATTGGAATTAATTGCCATTCTTTTTCATATAAGTCTTTTAATACTTATATTGTAGCATGAAGTAATTTAATTTTTAAAATATCTAATGATTTTTACCTTTCTAAATTCATCATATCACGAGTATTTTCTGAATCTCGCTTTTTGAGATTTATTTGAGATTATTTGATTATTTTTGAGATTTTGAGATTTGATTAGTGTATACAATGGTTATAATAATTAAATAACTGTAGTACTGAAGAGTAACATTTGAACGTGTTTTTAGCACTGAATGAAACGTACGAACGTAATCTTCCATTTTTAATTTTTCAGTTTATAAACTAGGTTTTAAAAAAATTCTAAGGGAATCTTACTAATGAATAATATTAATAACAACGATCGGGTCATAATAATAATTTAATTTTTCTTGTTATAGCATCTAAAAATGAAAATAGTAAGAGAAAGAGGGGCTTCGTATCCAAATAAAAGAATAGCCAAAGAAGAAATTAATAAAAAAAAATTAAGGGGTCATCCTGAAATACATAAAAGTTTCTATTTCCAAAATGCCAGACTCAACCACTTCGGATGTCAATTCTTCCAATACTCTTGCTGATGCTGTTGAAAACCAAAAAGCTGAAGTAGTACTAGAACATTACACTGATGTTTGGGTACCTGTATTTTATTCTTCCGAGTTTGTCAGATTCACAGGCTCCTGTTGTAGATGTGAAGCTTGCAGCACCCACATTCCAACAACATCTACTAAATTTGAACCTGCATTGGCATGTTCAAATATAGTTATTGATGGCTCTCAGAGTGAGACTGATGAAGCACTGACATCGGCTTCTACTCAGTACAGGGATTGAGATGATGTTGGAAAATGGCCTGAGCATGTAAATGGAAACATGAGATTTCTACTTATGCAGCGAGGTCTGGAGGTTGTACAGCACATGAACACTAATTTCACTAAAGTGTCAACAATGTTACAATCAGACACAAATCATACTACATTGAATGGAGTTAAGAGGCGTCTAACGTGAGAATGGTTTTATCGCACATTAACTAATGGAGAAAAATTGTTACATACTTGGGTGGCTTATTCTCCTTCTAAAGCATCATTATTTTGCTTTTGTTGTTGTTTGTTTGGTCACACAAACACACTGAGTGAATCAAAATTTTGCTCATCTAATGGATTTAAAAATTGGCAGAAACTAAATCCCAAAGTAGCCAACCACAAATCAAGTGCTGAACACAACCAAAATTTTTGCAAATGGAAGGAGTTAGAAACCAGACTTCAAAAACGACAGACTATTGGTTTAAAAAAAAAAAAAAAAAAAACTATACATTGTGGCAAAGGAAACAAAAAAGTGGGAAGAAATTCTTGTTAGAATGTTTGATATAATTAAATTCCTAGCGAAACAGCATTTGACTTTTCGTGGCCACAGCGAAGACAATACCAGCACGAATAGGCAAGTTTTTAGAACTGGTGTATCTCCTTGCAAAGTACGATCCAGTACTCCAAGAGCACCTTGTGCGCAGGAAAATGGGTCCAAAAAATTCAGTCACGTATCTGTTACCGCAAATTCAAAATAAGTTCATTGGAATTTTAGGAGATAAAGTTCTCCAATAAATTATCTGTCAAGTACAAAAGGCCAAATATTATTCTAATTAACTAAAACTATTCTAATTATTATTAACTAAATTATATTTGATAGCACCTCAGATATTTCACATAACAATTAAACAAGCGAAGTTGTGCTATATGTAAAGATTGAAAATCAGAAAGTAGAAGTGGTGGAACCTTTTATAGATTTCACTGAAACAAAAACTAAAACTGCTGAAGCTATTTCTGACACGATTTTAAGTAAGTTTAAAGCTGATGGTCTTGATATAATGGACTGCAGAGGTCAAATATATGATAATGCCGCTGTCATAGCTGGAAACATGCAGGAGTGCAACAAAGACTCAAAGACATAAATCCTAATGCCGAATTTGTACCTTGCTCAAACCATTCACTAAACTTGGTTTGTTTACATGCTGCTTCAACCAAAACCAATTCTGTAACTTTTTTCGGCACTTTAGAACGTTGTTATGCATTCTTTTCCATGTCAACACACCTATGGGGCGTAAGACATTAAAAAGACTTCAGGATACATCATGGAGCACAACTGCTGAGGCCAGTAGATATGGCATGAAACTACTATAAGTTCATTTTGACTGCTTTAGAAAAATTGACAGAGGCAGCAAAAAAATAAGTGCTTTGCAGGAACTGCTCACACAGAAACAAAATGAATTGGTAGAGGGTTCTATGAGTTATGCCAAAAATTTGTGTGAAGACCTTGGCATTTTAAAGGAACCACAAAGATGAATAAGGAGGAAGCAAATTTTTGATGATAGAAGTAAAGATGCAGCTTTGTTCCACGAAAATGAGTTGAGAAAAAAGTTCTTTTCATTGCTAGATAAGGTAACTGCAGAAATTCATGAGAGGTTTCAACAGCTACGGAATTTGTCGAACAAATTCGCTTTTCATACACCATCGAAACTACTGGATGTTGAAGACTAGGATTTCAATTTAGAATACGTGTCTTATGACATTGACAAAGATAAGTTCAAGCTCGAACGTGTGCAGCTAAAAACTTTTGTTGATGCTAAAGGGCAATAAATTAAATTAATGAATTCAAGCCTGCTTGACGTGTTAAAGTTTATTGTGCAATTTAAGCTGGAAGATTTCCTGCCTAATATAATAATATTGCTTTGAATATTCCTCACAATTGCCATAAGCAATGCCAGCTGTGAGAGAAGCTTCTCTAAACTGAAGATAATCAAAAATTACTTACGATCGACAATGAGTACACTGAGATTGACTAACCTGGCTGTTTTGGCTATTGAGCATGAAATGACTGATTTAATCGATATTGATAGTGCTATTACAGATTTTGCTATGAGGAAAAGTAGAAAACTGAAAATTTAAATTAAGAAAGGAGTTTAATTTCTATTTCTAATAGATAACAAAAGAGATAATCAAAAAGAAAATTTATAATTTTTTTTTTTTCAATAAAAGATTAAATAAATTGTTACCTACATTTATTTATATTAAAATATATTTTTTATTCTGAAAGTTGTTAAAATGATTTTTTTCAAT
This sequence comes from Stegodyphus dumicola, assembly GCF_044657685.1. Lineage (NCBI taxonomy): Eukaryota > Metazoa > Arthropoda > Arachnida > Araneae > Eresidae > Stegodyphus > Stegodyphus dumicola. The sequence continues at coordinate 164,911,510 of NC_140771.1, read as the reverse complement.
GAAAGAAATATTTATTATAGTGCAACAGTCAATTATGTTTTAAATAATATTTATTAATATTTTCAATTAACAATAAATTTTTTCAAAGCAATAATACTGTTTTTAGATAATAATTGGTTAATGTTAGAATGTAAAACATATTTTCGTAATTAAATTTTGTTTTCGTGTTTGTCCAAGTTTTAAATTTTGGAGAAAATAAAACTCTCTTTGCAGCTTAATATTTCCTTTGTACTAGAAAATTTCACCTTTATAATAATATCACATTTTGCAGCAGGAAGAGGCAGCAAATTTAGTATCTGCCACGGGCGACAGAAACCGATGCTACACCACTGACAATATACAGGGGCATAGCTTGGGGGGAGGGAAGAGAAAACATCTATCCCCGGGTGCAGCATTCAGGTGGCGGCAAATTGTTATTAAGAAATTTTTGAATGAAATCTTTTCAATTCTTGGCAAATAGGAAGGGGGGGGTGCAAAATCTTCAATTGTTCCCAGGCACTGGAAGTCCTAGCTAGGGCTCTGACAATATATAATATATTTTATCATTAATTAGTACTGCTGATACTATATGCCAAATTTATCAATTACACTGTGCTGCATTTACACATACACACACACACACACACATATATATATATATATATACTGCATGGATATCCTGTTCTACATAATGTTTACTGTTATTTGCAATATATCCTGGAATAAATTACTCGCATATACAAGTGTACTACTAAAACAGATGGCCACATTTAACAATAGAAGAGTGGCAGAAATTATCAATGACTTAAAATCAGTATTTGTCAAATGTTCCGGAGTCATTGTCCAGCATATCAACATTTTTTTAAATATCCCTTATCCTTTTTATATGCATATATTTAAGTTTATTAATTTTAGTTAATATCATACAATTAATTAACCCAATTAATTAATTTACCAATTATCAAAATAAGATTGATTTGCTTAATGCTTATTTCTTTGCAAAAATTATAGTTCAGAATATTCTGCTGATATTGCAATTCATTTTCATAATAAAGTATCTAATTTCATTTTGGGATAGAGCTGAAATCAAAAATTTCTTTCAAAAACAGAAAACTACTGCAATTGCACTTTAGCATACTCTAGGTCTAGTTGAATTTAAGCACTGTTTTCAATGATGTTCAGCTGCAATTAATATATTATTTTAACGTTCTTATTTCCAGATTCAACATCAGCAAGCCAATCCATCTCAGGCCCCAAAACTGAAACAATCTAGGAAGCATACACCTCAAAGGCACCATAAGAAAAGTGTAGAAGAAGAAATGCATTTGAAACCACTTAATGAACGACACCATAAATTTCCCAATCCTGCACTTCTAAACAAGATTTATGATCCGAAATCTGCAAACATACACCTTAATAAACAGAAGCTTCTGAGGCAGGTTAAACACGAGTAATAAATCACCATATATTAAGATAAATTAAGAATAATAATTAAAAAAGTTATTAAATTATTAAAATTACAATGAACCTTCCCTAGTATGAATACTTAATCTTCTGAAATATTATATTAAAAATAAGAATAAATTTTACACACACACAAAAAAAAAAAAAAAAAAAAAAAAATTTACAGAAGCTTAAAAAAATGTAATAACTTTGAAAGCTTTCGCTTCTTCTTAATTATTTCTTTTCCTGAAATATGAATGAGCTTCATGAAGTAAATTAATGATCTATCATATTTTACTGACAACTTTCTTTGCAACAGATCACTATCAGTATCTGAGAAATGTTTTACTGTTCTTCCCAATTTTCAGCTTTTACTTTTTATTTTACAGATATTTTAACTTAAGATTATTGGAGCATTTTAGTTAAATGTTAATCCCACATGATACTTAGAAAAATTAGAACAGAAAACTTAATGCATAAAACTCAACTTTCAGATATACTCAATGAATGACATCAAAAATAAAAATGATGTCGTTTAAACATTGGTATGTTCTGTGTGACCAGATATACAAATAAGAAATAATAATAATAAAAAATATGTATAAGCAGTTTAAGAATATGGTGAACCATTTAAGGAACAATATACGATAAATTACATCAAGTTGAGAAAAGATAAAATTAATGATTGAGAAATAATTAACTATTTCCCTAAAATAAGAACTGCAAATATCTTTATTTGTTTAGTATATCAAATATTTTAGTTTCTGTAGGCCTTAAGAAGACCTCAAATATCAATCTAATTAGAGCCAAACCCATTAGATGGTTAAAAAAGTCGGGATAACTGTTTTTAATTCCTACCCCCCTGGAGACCAAAAGTGTGTATTTACTTAAATGCCCATGAGAGAATTTTAATTTGTCATTTATTTTATTATTGTATTTTACGTCAACGCCAAATTACAACTAAAAATTTAACAAATATACCTTCATAAGCAAAACATTGTTTTTTTTTACAAAACTATGGAATTATTTTTGATTATTAAATTCATTATTAAACTATGGAATTATTATTACAAACCAATGGAATTATTTTCATTTGCCTAAAGAGACAATCTAATTCAGTTTCCATTCAAATGAAATTGTGAAATTAATTTTTATTTACTTCAGTATAAAACTTACACACAAAATAAAATCTAATATTGCAGGCATCTTATACTCGATACATATTCTTGACAGAAATACAATGAACGTTCAGTTGAAAAAACTATGGGTTGTCTGAGTTGTCTTTTCGAACTAAACAAAATATACAATGATAATTTTCTGTATATAATGCCTTCTGAAAGCAATATGCATAGTCCAGATTAAATATATATATATATCACAGTAATTATCACTTCTCTTTAAATTTATACAGCAGATTACTTCATTATGCAAGAAAAATTTACCTCAACATGTGTGTTTGTACCACTTAAATATTTTTCTTCCTGAACAACACTAACACTTCAATACAGATTATCAAAATTAACTGCACGTTCTAAATAAATAAACTATCACAAAGTATTGTGAAGTTTAAAAATGTCCCTTGTAATCTTACAATGGCACAGCAAAAATTATGGTTATTTATATTAATCATTAGAGCTCTAAATACCTCAAACCCTCAAGTATTGGCCATACTCATTTTGCCTCATTTTTAATTTACTTACCTATATTTTACTTAACTAAACAATATTAAAAGAAAATAAAGCATAACATATAAGATTTCAAAGAAATTTTCAAGTTAATACATGGATTAGTCAAAAATTTCAGAAAATATGTAGTCGGTTATTATACACCATTCATTGGATTTTGAAGTCTTATAACTTCTAATTTACAGACTGCACACACTCTTGATATTCACAACAGAAGAAAATATTTAATTTCAAATTCACACATGCAGACACATCAAAGTGCAGGAAAGAACCCTATTTTAAAAATGACACGTTTGCGACAGACAGCATTTTGCATTTTAAGAGTATGAGAAATGTTTACCTGCAACATTTTAAAACAGTATCAGCAAAACAATATGGATTGTCTGTATAAAAGAACAGCCTTATATGGGCAAACATTTTAAATGAAATAGAAGAAAATACTTAATGATTTTCAAAAGGAGTGCACAAAAGAAAGCAAATCATGCTAGCCAATTAACTTCGTATTTTGCAGCCAACTATTTGAAAGATTTTGTGATGCCATCAGCAAGTTGAAAATCTTGCTGTTTTCAAATACTGGAACATTAAGAGCAACATGATTATATTCAGTAATACAAATTTTGTACATGTATGCAAGAAGCATCACAAAATGATGATTCTGTTGCCTGCATAATACTTATTTAGAAGATTTTTCATATGGTTGATATAATAAACTGTTACAATGTCCAGATAAGAGTCGTGGCAAACTATTATACTCCAACATAACAGAAATGGAATTCAAAAACAAAATTAAATGCTCATTTTTGCTATTTCACAGACAATGTATATGTGCTTGTTTTTTCTTTAACACAGTTACGGGTATGTTGTATCTTGACATTTTGCAGTTGTAGTAAATGATTTAGAAACTATCATAGTCCAGCCAAGATGGTGCTTTCCTCATAGACCCATTGAGCCACACTACCATTTGGATGATGAGTCCTCATGTCATTGGATTGATTTTTCAGGAAGATAACAACCTGGCATTGCTCAGATATCCACAACTATTTCCCAAACTGATGAACTGTGATTGTTTTCTTTAATGATATGTTTATGTCCAAATATAATGATCTAATTATATTTGGACATAAACATATCATTAATGATATGTTTATGATATGTCCAAATTAATGATATGTTTATGATATGTTTATGTCCATTACCAAAGGTAATGTTTATGTCACCTACTCTCTGTTATATGGCAGCAAAGGATCACCAAGACACATTTCAGCTCATTTGGTGAGCAGCAGCGAGAAAAATTTACAACATGTGTAGGTAAAATCAGAGCACAACTTTTATTTGTGCTATGTAACAAAAGGAGTAGACAAACATTTATACAGCAATGCCTAAAACTTTCTTTTCAAAACTTGGTGAACCATTAGTACTAAGCATGCATCCTAATAAAAAAGCAATTACATATTGCATACAGGCAACTGTATTTAATTATTTTCTGAATCATTTTAATAGTAATATTATATTATGCCAACCAATAATAATAATGCTCCAGTTTAATTTAGCTGAACAGAAATAAATTATGAATTTTGTTTAGAGAAAATAATGACTTCCTTATTTAATTTCAGAATAATGAAAGAAAAAAGAATTATAATCTTTTGGTCAGGGAAAATAAAAATATATTTCATTCTTTAATCTTAGGTCAAATTAATATAAATTAATAATATAAACTAATACAAACACTTACAAAAACAAAAAAATAATTCAAAAATCCTTTCGCCATTTTATTTTTTTCAAAAACAAAAAATGTTTTGAGCTTTGTTTTACTGGAACATAATATATTTTACTTTTTAACTGCCTTTAAGCTATTCTTTAAATTCATCCTTGTATAAATATATGTATGATAAAAATAAATAAAATTCTTCACTGGCATTGCAAAGAGTAAGTATATAATATATCCCCGCAAAATAATACTATTTTTAAATATCTAGATAAATTGTCCCTTTTAAAGCTGATTATAATATTGTAGGTCAACTTTATTTACCTTTTTTTTTATATTTAACTTTTTATCTCAAATACTTTCAATGTTCAATTCTGTCACAACAGCAATTTGTTTTACAGATATAAATGTATTTAATTCTTCAATAACATCTATATTTTTTACGAAAAAACATAACTCCCTCACTAGTATTACAGTAAATATGCAATTGCTCCACTAAAATAAGGGAAGAATTTGATTCTTAAGTATTTGAATGAGCTGTACTTTCATTTATTATGAATATTTATTTAGAGTTCCTTAGACATTAAATTGACATCATTAATGATGTTTCGCAAAAATCCAAAAATTTTGGTCCATTTTTATTACGATATTTTAATTACACATATTTTATTGTTTATCCATATTTATTACCAAAACAATAACTGGTCCTTCATAAACTGGCAAAAAGAATTTGCTTCATAACTAAATTGTTAAGCCTCAAAACCTGCCTGCGAAGTTTGCTTCATAATTAAATTTTTTAAGGCTCAAAACCTGCCTGTGAAGTTTCAAGCTGATGAACTCTTCAAAAAGTTATTCAAATTGTATGAATGAATATATATTATTATATGAAGTTCTGCTGAATATGAATATATATGAAGTTCTGCTGGTTGATTTTATGTTAATATATGAAATTTTAGGATTTGACTGCATGTAAATACCTGTACTTTTAAAATTTGACTGCATGTTAATGTGTAAGATTTTACAGTTAGACTGTATGTGAATAATTGAAATTTTATAATTTAACTTCATGTAAATATATTGAATTTTACAATTTGAATATATGTGAATAGAGATATTACTGTATGTGAATGCAGAAAATATTATATGTGAACAAATAAAATTTTAAAATTTGACTGCATCTGAATGCATGAAATTTTACAATTCAGTTATACATGAACACAACTATCACTTTGTACATAGTTTCATCTTTTTCTCTCCTCAAAAGACCAAAAGGTGAAATCTAATTAGTGAGCAACTGTGCATGAAAAAAACAGTTAATTTTATAAAAAACGTATATGGCCAAATAGCTGCTAAAAATTTCTAAATTTTCCTTTAATATGCAAATCAGGTATACATGCAGTATATGCACAGTAAATAACAACATCTTTAAACTTACAATGGCACCCAAACAGGACAATGGTTAGAGACTCTGACTGCCATATTGAAAGGCCAGAGTTCAAATCCCAGAAAAGGCATGGAAGTGAATAGTGTTTGTGTGGCAAAGTGGTATTCACAGATACGGTCAGCCAAAATCCTCTTGAGAGCTTGGTAATAGAGGAAGGGGGTGGAAGACCCTTGAACTGTGCCCTGGAGTATTCCTCAAAATACCATCTGGGATGGAAGCTTAGCAATTAGCAAGGTTTGAGAATACTCTGGACTAAACCGGTAAGAATTTGTTCCAAAAGGTTCTCCATCTGTCCATGGCATGTCGCCAAATGAGCGATTTCTTGCCAAATGTGGCAACCCTGACTTCCCTTGACATTTTATGGCAACCCTAAAGCTGCTTTGCGGGGAAGCCATCTTACCGCGCCTGAACATTTTGTAACAATATAATATTGGAGAAATAATGAATATTCATATTCCACAGAATGAGACGTATGAAAAAAAAATGTTGGAATCTGTGAAGCAACTAGACATTAGAACATTATACCTCTTACCCTTGTAAAATTACTTCCTTCAAAGTAAATTCTTATGATTAAATATAATTAAACTATGAATAAATTTATTTGCCAATAAGTTTTATTCATTAAATCAGTTTATAGCATTATTATATACAGTTTTTGATATCACGAAAATAATCATTGTGCAGCATTACAGAACATTACTAGTATGATAATTCGTCCTCACTTATGTCCAGATCATCCCACGTTATTTGACTTTTATGGTATACTGGAGCCGTGATAATCTGAAATTTTGATTATCATGGTTACTGAATGTTTTCAGGAAATAAAACATAGTAAAAAATAATCTAAGATTTTTTTATAAAGATAATTTCTTTAAATATCTAATATGTCAAATATTTTTTTAACATAATGACAATGGAATTATTTTATTACAGTCTTTCTGGATAAGCCAAAATCACATATTATTTCTTCTCACCTTAGTCAGTAAAAAGTTTAGCAAAGCCTGCTGTCATATTGTTGGGACTAGATTTGAATCCTAGAGAAGATATGAATGTTTGTAAATGCATTATGTCTTTGCAATATGTTGGCACTAAAAATTCATACAGAGAAAATTTTCTTGAGAAGTTACATTATGGAAAAAGAAGACTCTTGGATTCCACTTCTGATATAGTTGTCGATCAAAATTCAAATGAAATTTTTCAGATGTCATATTTTAACTATGTCGTATTTCAGGGTTTAAAGCTTCTTTAACTTAAAACAGGTTTTTAAGCCAACAATATACACTACTCTCTCATCTTAGCCATGATGAATTGCATGAACCTGATCTGGTTCAGATTAAAAGAACGTGTAACAACAACAACATAAGATATATTATTCCTAGATGACAATGGTTATGTCACAAAATTTCACTGTAAAACATGTAAATTCAAAATAATTTGAGTTCTGATTGCTTTCTGAATCAATTAATTATCCCTTAAAGAAACTGCATTCTTTGCTTTTTTTTTTCTTTCTTTTAATGAATGCTTAAAAAACTCACTAAATATACAACTGCAATTTGTTTTAAAAATACAATCTGCAATTTTATTAAAAATGAAACAAAAGAGTTAAGAAAGTAAAAGAATAAGTTAAGATTTTTTATTGCTGTTGTTTATATTAATGCTTTTTTTACATAAGCTTCAAAAGGAAAAGAAACATTACCATAGAAAGTGAAACTATTTAGCTTTCCATTATCATTTCAAAGTTGAACGTATGTTAACTAATTCACTTTATCCCTTTAGCATATGAATTCGTGTGACTACATATCAATTTTTTATTACTTACATATTTTTCCACAGACCATGAAAGTCAGCAATGATTCTGCCAAACTTGCATCAATCATTCCAGAAGTTAGGTGGAATCAACTACTGTTTATTTGATTAGATAATCAACAGATATAAGTTATTAATGTAGCATATAAAAACATAAATATCAGCTTATATTGATGAATTCTTTCTCATGTTTTCAATTTTAGTGCTCAACTGATTTAATAATACCATTAAATTACTAACTGGCTTATTTTCTTCAATGTTCTTATCTATTTTACTAATAAGTTTGGCTATTGAGGCCTTTTGACCAGCTCTTATTATTCCAGCTCTTCGAGTTCCATTGTAAATAAAAAATAAAAGTAAAATAAAGAGCTGAATGATAAATTTTCAATTAAAACTGAGATTATTTAACAAATAAAGTCATTAAACCCAACTCTAATCATTCTGAAATGGACTCATTGTAAAACAGCAATAAAACTGTCCTTTCTGTATGAATTCAGTGGGACATAAATTCATTTAAACATGAATCAGTGATGTTGCGTTATTTTGGCAAAACCTACAATTTTTCAATGTTTTGAGTATACCCAACAGCAAAACAGGTTTTATAACTTTGAAAATACTACACTGCTTGTTATGTTGAAGGCAGGTCCCAAATATTATTATTATTTTTTCATCTATCAAAATGCAAGAGAAATACAGGAAAATAGTAGTTAATGTATGATCGTCTTTGCAAAAACTAACCTGCTTAATGAGGATCAGGGTTACACAAAACTAAAACAAAGATCTTGTGAATGTGCTGCAACATCATGCTTATTCATTAATGGCATTAAATTGCACTGTTTGAAAACATTGTTAAAAATGCTCGACGACAAAATATGTAAGTACCAATTTTTAATTTGAACATGCAACTAATAAAATTTAATTGCCTGATTTTATGAGCATTTCTTATGCATTGAAGTAATTCTTATCAGTAATATATTTGACACTTTTGTATAGGGTTTTTGAATATATTGCATGTCTCTGTAGAATCCTCAGTGTTTTTAAGTGCGGTTAGTTAAAAATCTTGCTTTCATAAATCAAAACCCTGCTCCATTCACTTTCGGTTTATTTAAACTCATCTGTATTTATATAAACTTTTTGTTTTTAAAGAAATCTTTGAAAATACAGCAAATGCATACTTACATGAGCCAACTTTTTAACATCAATATTTTGGTCAGCAATATTTCTCAAATACTTGTTGATTGCCATGTAATCATTCATTTCAAGAATTTCATTTTCACATAACTTAAAAAATGCCAAAGCAAATCGGAACAGCACCTATATTAAAATAGAAAGAAAACTTAATTATTAACACTGTTATAATTTTAATGCAACAGAAATATCAATTACAAACTCTAAAACAAAACGATACTGGGACATTTTAATTACAGATAAATAGTAAAAATAATTACACACTGTAAAATAAAATGGTATCATCTGAATTTAAAAAAATAAAGAATTACAAATGAAAACCACTATCAAATAACTAATAATTTAAGAAATAGCTTTCATGTGAGTTTCAAAAGTTAATGATCAGATACTAGTATGAAATACTTTCTAATTATTTAATTAATAATAGCTTTAGTTGTGAGAACATTTGAAGTAAAAATCTGGATATTCAAGCATTCTTAACAGATAAAGGGCTAAATTTAATACAAAGAAAGATTAATACCGATCTAAATTTAATTAATATATGGGGTGTTTGAAAAGGTGGCTGGAGGCTGTAGTTTTCTTGTTGGTTATTTGAATATTATAAAGTATATGAGAGCTATTTACTTAAGGGAGGGGATGTTTTCATGAAAGACTTTCTAAGAGTAAAATGACTCTACTCATGCTATACGTGGAGACTAACCATACAGTCAGCTCATGCACTTGAAATCAAGCTCGAGTTGCTAGTATTTGCTTAACCACACAGCCACTAATGAAGCCTGCAATGTTTTTTAAAATTCTGATTTTTAAGTACTTGCAATTACAAAATTTCTCAAAAATAAGGTAGAGAATATTAAAATAAATTTCAATTATATGTGATAGGATTCTGAGGACTGACATTTTTTTCATAGTTTCTACACAAAACCTATTTGGTTAATTAACTGAAATAAACATTTGAGAGGGCTATCTACCTATAAAGAAGCATGTCTTGATAAAACACTTTCTAAGGAAAATTGGTTAGTATTCATAAGGAATATCACGAAAATCGCATGAGCTGCCTACCCATTTATTGGAATTTGGACTTGAACGAAATTAAAAATGTTTAGCAACCTTGATACTCATCCAACGATAGGGCAGTCGAAAACTTTAAATTAACAAAATAATTACTATGTCTGCTCTAAATCAATGAAGGAAAACTGATGGCCCACAGCAAGCATACAGCCCAAGAGTTCATTTCCTGCAGCTTGATGAAATACTATGCAAACGTTATTATCATTCACAGTGGGCTTTTTAATGAATGTAGAACATTAATTCAATGCTTTCTTCTGATAACCTGCAGAGCATATGCTGATTTTTGATAATCTTGTGAAATGGTAATATTTCCCAGTCATTCAGTAATATTCACCAATTATTTTACCAGTTTATTTCAGTTTTAAATAATTCTTTCAATTAAAATAATAAATAAAAAGCATGCAACACAAAAATTTAATAGTACAAAGTCTCTGAATTTTATCTAATATCATTTTAAAAACATTAAAATTTTGAAAGATACTTTAAAAATTTATTTTACAGAAATTTTAAAATAAAAAAAATTATTTCTGTGATTAATGAACTCCTTTCATTCAGAAAGTGTTTTAATTTAATACTTTTATAATGCAGCACTCTTTTATTTAGAGATACTTACTTTGCTACCTTCATAGAGAAAAGCATCCCATATTCGAAGATAAATATCTACAGGAATGTTATCTACAAACACAGTGAGGAACCAGTTGAAGGTGAAAAGTGACAAATCCACATTATTTTGTTCAAAATGGGAGTGTAGGCGAGGTAGCTTATCAGCCATGATGTCTTTTAATACTCTCTGTATTGCAAAAGAAAAATAGATTAGGTGAGCTCTAAATACGGTAAACTCCTTGGATATGTTCAAACAATCAACTTAATGACCAAATTTTAAAATGAATATTTCAATTAGCAAATGTATTATTATCAAATGTCAAAATATTAATAATAACTAACAGAAATTTATTTTTCAAAGTACCTGATCCACCAGAGAAGCAATCAATGTTCTATTATAGTAACCTTTAGGCATTATATATGTGGTAATGGCAACCAAGCACCAGAATGCAGATTCTTCATCTAAAAACAATAATGCAATTGCAGCCAAACGGTTTAAACCCTATGAATAAGATTATTATATTCAAACATTAAAAATACAAAAATATATACATAAAACTACAAAAAATAGTTAAAGGATGAATTCTCAAATAACACCCATATTACCTCCTGTGAAGCATAAGCAACATTGTTGGGGATTATGTGAATGAAACTGTATAGTACACTGAAGTGACGCGGAACCTTCTGGAACGAATTCTTACCGGTTTAGCCCAGAATGTTCTCGAACACAAGCCGAAAGCTATATAAACCCTACTGATCCGCAGTCAGTGTGTGTGTGCCTCGCCTAGCGAGCTGATAGTCAGTCATTGAGCGAGTGTCTTGAAGTCTAGCCCCGAGTTGGTCGTCGAGTGCATCGGTGAGTTTTGTCTTAGACTGTGCTGAGTCGAGAGCTATAATCTTGTGTATCGTCGAGTGCATCGCATGGAGAATCTCGAGAGTACGTGGAGTTCCGAGAACAACCAAGCAGAGTTGGGAGCTGTACTCAGGTGCTTTGCAGTGAAGCTACCTCCACCGTTATTGCCTGACAGTGTGAAGGCTGTGTTGCTGAACACGTCAGCGTGTTTATAACAGTTTGACGACTGTAAAAGTGATTTTGGAGCTGTCCTGTTTAATATTGGCTAAATAAAGTGTGTTTCGATACTTCATCAAGTGTCGTCGTTATTCACTCCAAATCTACGAATGTGAAGGAAGAAAACGTAGAAATAAGAAAAATGCAAAAATACCATCGAGGTGCAGATTTTGCCTAGGCAAGACAACACAGTGAATGGACTCTAGAGGACTTAAAACGAGCAGCACTGAGTGAAGAGTCTCGTTTCTGACTACTTAACATTGACATGAGGCTGAGAATATGACATCAAGCTCATGAAGCCATGGATCTTGCATGCTAAGTTGGAACTGCACAAGGCAATGGTGGTTCAGTCATGGTCTTGGGTGTTTTCTCTTGGCAGAGTTTGGGATCTTTGGTACTTGTACCAAACTTACCTCAATATGATTCATTATGTGGATTTGCTGAGCAATCATCTCCATTCATTTATGTTGTCCTGTCAGTCACACGGAAATGGAGTATTTCAGCAAGATAACAACACCTCTCACAGGCCATGACTTAAATCCTACTGCACCTTTCGAGTGTTTTAGAGAAAGGCATGAAACCACATCACACAACACTAGCGACCCTTCCTGAATTATGAATAGCTCTATCTGATGTTTGGCAAGCTATTTCCCAAACTTATTGAATCTATGACTCGTCATGTGGCAGACTTGCTATCCCTAATTCTGTGACACTTCAGTGCACTAGAAAGCCATGTTTTAATTAACCATAATAAACATTATTCTATCATCATATACTGTTAATTTGATGAGTACCATAAAAATTATTAATAATTCTGGGAAACATTTTAAATAGTCATAAAAAATAATACAACTAATACTTTTATTACACTGAAAAAGGTAAATACTAAATTTTTTGGAACCTGCTCATTGTTATGGCCCTTTGTGTTTAAAGCCAAGTTCCTGCTAGGATTATTACCAAGTTCATGTTTACTTTTCACATACTCTTTGTGGCTGCCATACTTCTGTGATGGCTTTTAATACCAAATTATAACCTTTTTTTTTTTTTTTTTTTTTGTGCTTTAAGGACTTTAGCCTCATGAACTTTGCAAGGTAACACTCAAGATGATGATGAATCATGCCTCATTAATTTTTTCCCTGTCACTCAGCTAAGTGCCATAGTCTTTCAACATTTAGTGTATGAGCCAAAGAAATAAAAATTCATGGTTCACAGTAAAATATTGCTCTAACCTACTTTTACCAGTTCCTCTGTTTTATATGCTCACCAAGACTAAATAAATTATTGTTCTTTCTAGTTGATCAACAGTGGTTTCCTTTCTATATGGAGCATGAGCAAGACATAACTTACCAGTTTCTCGATCACTAAATATCTAAATATCCAGTATTGTAAAAAAAAACTCTACCAGCCTTAATTTTCCCCATACGAACAGACTTTTGTTTATGTTGACAATTTTTTCAGGTCCACATATCCACTTATCTAGCTGTCAAATTAGATGTAGAGTAAAAACTATACAATCACAACTACTCCAATCAATAACTGTATTTTCGTAAAGGCTGAGTTGCATCTCCCAACACTTTATCAATGTCATTTCCTCTACTCAACAGTAAACAAATCTTGCATTATTAATATTCTAAATTATATACAGGGTTCCTACACATTTCTGCACATGGAAATTAAGTACTTTTAAGGACTTTTAAGGACTATCAATGAAAAAATTAAGGACCTATGAGCAAATGGGAACTGAATAAATTCAATTAAAAATATTATTCTATGCCTGATTTTCACTTTCGTAATACCATTCTAAAAATAAAATAGATTCCTGAGTAGTATGCATTATTACTAAACATGAATTAATTAACACAATTATTAATAAGTTTGAGAATAAAATAAACTGTATGAAATTTATCAAGTAGCATTAACCATTTTACACTTACAATAGTTAGACATATTTGAAAGAAGATAAGTGACATTTACGTTTTACTAATAGTTAGCTTTATGTTGATTTTTTTATGTCTCATTTTGTCACATACTTAGTCTAGAGGTTTAGTAAATAGCAGGTAGATTTTATGTCAAAAGGCATAGGTTAAAATGAGAAGTAAGATCATAATCAGCATGACTCATAACACTGATGTAGACACAGTTGGGAAGTGTTGAAAGTTAGTCAGGCTCTGTTTGATGCAGTTAGTATCATAGCTTTGTGTGGAGTTCCAAGGGGTTGTAGCCCAGTTAATATACTTTAATGTTCCAATAAGCGATTAAAGTACCAAAATTGATAAGTTGTTTTGTATTATTTTTAAGTTTCACTAGATGCAAAGAATAAGTTTTACTTGAATTTTTACATTTTTGTGTTTTATCTTGTGACCACAGTGAGTGTTAATGAAAGGCAATAAATCTCTGTAATATGTAGACATAATTTTTAAGGGTAAGCAGTAGTTAGTTATAAATAATTAAATTAGGTAATTAGATAACCTTAGTCATAATGGATTTACATGGCCACTACTAAATTTTATTTTTAACAATATCTGTTAAAAAAGCCTATTAAAATCAAATGCTAATACATTTTCACAGTTTAAAATATATATAATTTATGACATTGATTCTTAAACGATATTGGGATACACATTAATAGCTACAAAACATTTATGTTTTGTAACAACAACACTCAACAAAATATTTATCCTTCATTTTAATTTGAAGCCCTTCCAAACATTTTGACTAGTTTATATCGATTTCCTTCTTGTTAAGCATCTTTTCTAACAATTAGAGATTTGTCTCAATACGCAAACCAATGCTCTCACTAGTTTCTGCGTGTTTATCTTCTAACATGTCAATCTCTCCACCCACAAGGTACCTATGAGGGTTTACTTGATCTGGTAAAAGTTAAATAGTCATTCTGTAACAGCAAAAAGGCAGAAATATTTTGGGAAAAAAAAAAAAAAAAAAAAAAAAGGAGGGAAAAGTGAAAAATCAATTTTATAGAGAAAACTGATGCATATTTTGAGAATTTTGAATATTCTGAGACGGGAAAAACGCTTACTGTGAAAAAATTTAAAAAGAAGACATTTTTAATTAATTACATAGCTAATTTTGCTCTTGTTAAGAGCTGTTTTGTAAATTACGCTTTATAGCATTATGCCTTTTTTTCAGATTTATAATATTGTATAATAAGTTGCCAAAACAAAACTTTATAATATGACAGCCAAAAACAGAGATGTTTTATTTTAATGTTATTTTTTAAATATAATTTCAATATATTACCATTATTTTAATGAAATTTATCAATGTTGTGATGTTTTAAAAAAAATCGTTGAAAAATTCTCAGATCTCGGTATTAGAAATTTTCTATAGAAACTGATCTTAAAATCGCCAAAATGTTGACAAGGCGCCAAATTTAGAACCGTTTAATAAAAGAATTCACATCCCCAAAAGCGAAAAGTTGTTTAAGATTTCTTTATTAGAAAAAATGAATTTCGAAATGCTTATGTTTTATATGCTACATATTTATGTTTCACTTCTTGCTTAGAAACTGAATATCCCATCATTTATATTAGAAATAGAAACAAATTATAACCCATTCAAAAGATAAACATACGTGTCAGTGAGTCGCCAAAAATATTCCTCCAAAATGCTAATTCACACTCATAAAAACAGACAAATTTCAGATGATTAAAATTAAGGACCTTCTGCTGATTTTGGCCCAAACTAAGGACTTTTAAGGTCCAAAAATCGATTCCAAAAAATTTAAGGACTTTTACGGACTCTTAAGGACCGTACGAACCCTGTATATATTATTCAGCCAGCCTGTTCTTCAAGATTCTATCCCAAGACTGAACTACTAGTGTTCAGCGATTTTTACTCCTCGGCTACTGGTGGGCCTTCTAAAACATATCTTGGAAGATAGAAATTATATATTAACACTTGGAATACTCAGAGCTCCTCTTATGATGAAAGACTGTGAATTGATGATCGTGAACTGTTTATTTTATATAAAAAAAAGCCAATTCAACTTTTATGCTATGTGCAACTAAAAAACCTTTGTTGTTAGTGCAAAGTGCATGATTTGCAAAAACTTTAGATGATTCAATGCATGTAAATTCTGTAGAACATGACTCTTTAAATTTCAGCTTGATAATTTTAACCTCTTATTCTGAGGTGGCATAATTACCAAACTTAAAAATGTTCAAGTTTAATTACAATTCAAAAGAAACAAATGCTACGACTTCTTGCCATAATATAACCGAACAGGACTTGTATGGTAAACAAGCCCTCTCCTGCAGAGTGCTTGGCTAGAAAGAAAAGACCAGAATTTTCTGAACTACAATTGATTACTCTTCATGCAATACATGATGTCATGAACATACTATTTCCCTCGCCTCCTTTCAGTAAAATATATAGCCTTTTTGGCACTTTCAGAGTTTTTAAGGAATTTCCATAAAAACATTGAAGAATTCGTAATAGTTGAAGTCTGTGGGCATACCATACTAGAGCAGAGAAACAGGATTTGCATGTACAGTAGAAACTTTCAAAAATTATAAACTTTTGAAAGAACAGAAATGCACAGTGAAATAGATTCATACAAAATAATTTAAAAAGAGTGCATGGTTAAATATTTAATTAACAATTAGTCATTGACCTGTCATTCCAGTTTAAAAAATAAATTATGTAAGGAGACTTTTACTCTATAAGAATTTAGAACACGATACCACCTAATAAAACTACACAAAATTTTAACATTTTCTCTCTTTCAAAGAAAGTGTCTGATATGGAACTTAGTCCTTACCTTATCAAAGACCTTTTAGAATAAATTGATGTACAACATGCAAAATTAACACATTTTTCTTTAAATTATGCCCTGCACTCTTCTTACTTTTCTGAAAAATGTCAATTTTATGGGCCTAATGAATATGATTTATATAAGATATTTTTTTTCACATGCATAAGGTAGTACCTCATCAAAACAGCCTGAGACTAAATAGCTCCACTAAATAATTCGAAGAAACAGCCCAAGACTAAATATACCCTTTATCAACAGACTCCAATGAAATAGTGAAAATTCAAAATTTAACTATTTATTAGACATAAACATTTACATATTTTCAAAAATATATATACAATATATTAGTATTTTAATACACCCAACTTATATTTCTATATAATGTGAAATGTCATGAAGAAAGTCCATATGTTCCATGTTTGCATAATTTTCCACAAATACTTTCAGATGGCGATTTAAGTTGTATATATTTAATTTTGCTTGCATCTGAGCATGGTTTCAAAACGGCAGGAGTTCCCTTTGCAAATGTATGCTCAAAGGGAAAGTGAAAATTAATTCCTATTTCCTATCTTTTTAAATGAAATCCTTCTTTGACACTGTTTAAAGGTGAATGCAGCCATTGACGGGATTTGGCTATTTTATAATACCTGGTATGGACAATTATGTCTTATCTCCTGTAATAACAATTATTTACTCTTTTATAATATTTGATATTAATCTATTATAATCTATATATTCAACAAGATAAATATTTTAATTATTTTTAATATCAGTCATGGATTATGGCCTTTTACCTTCAATAAATATTATTTTCTCTTATATAATACCTGACATTAATTTGCTATTGTATAAAAGCTTAAATATTCTTGTGTATTATTAAACGATAATTATTCACTCTTGAAAGTCATTTTCTCATGGCTATTTTACCATGGCCTGCCTTGGGCTATTCCACTGGCATTCTTATTATAGGTAATGATATTAAGTAATTCTTCCCATTTGGTCACATAATTTTTTTTAAACATCTGACATAGATGAGGACAAACAGATGGGCTTTGTCAACTTGTTGTATATGTCATAATTATAAGATGAAGTTAAAACATAAACATGTAAACTTACCTGACAGTAGCCAATGATAGGGTCATGCCTGCTGTAGGCCAAAAGGACTCGTCTGAGTTTTGGTATGCCATCTGAATCAAGATCTTCATAATGTCGATTATTGGGTAATGTTCTTAACAAATCAAGCTCAATCTGAATAAGAAGTAGAAGAAATCACTAAAATGCATAAAAGAGATTACAGAATAAATGGAATATGTGAATGATATTGTGTGTGTATTTATACATAATTTATTTTATTTTTACAGAAATTGTTATATACACAGAATATATACACACACGTAATATATGTATATAGGGTAGGCCAAAAATATGGAAAAACTTTATAAAATGCACGTTTGAACTGAAATGAAAAAGCTGAAATGAAATGCAAAAGCTGTTGGTGGCACTAATATGTTTGCTCACTAACACCACCTGTACAATATCCTAAATATGCTTCAGCGTCATTCATTACAGAGACAGTATTTTGGACAGTTGTGAGTGCATCATGTTGGAGCTAAATGAATTCGAACATGGGCAAATTGTTGGAGTTTGTGTAGTAGGTGCTTTCATAATCAAGGTGGCTGAAGTGTTTGGTATTTCAAGAGGAACAGTATCTAAGATTTTTGACTCATACAGCAAAACCAGAGAAACCATATCCTCTAAATCACAGTAAGGACAAAAATGTGTGTTGGGTGGTCATAACAGACGATCATTGAAGAAAATTATGATGAAAAATAAGAGGACTACAGCTTCAAAAGTAACTGTTGAGCTGAATGCTACACTTGCAAACACTGTCAGCACCAAAACAATACGAAAGGAGCTTCACAAGCAAGGTATTTCTACACGAACTGCAATTCAAAAGCCACTCATCTGTGATAAAAATGTAAGAGGAAAAAATGGTGCCAGTCATAAAACCTGAACTGTAGAGCAATGAAAGACTGCTATTTGGTCAGATGAGTCTTGCTTCACACTGTTTTTGACTTCTGGGCAAGTTTAAGTCTGATAAAGACTGTTTGCTGCCGAGAGTAAACATGGTGGGATTCGATCATGGTTTGGGCAGCCATATTGTGGTATTTCATGGGAACCATCATTACTGTGCAAGGTCACGTTGCTGCCAAGGATTATGTGACCATTTTGGCTGATTACATTCATCCCATGGTACAAATTTTGTTTATCAATGGTAATGCCATATTCCAAGACGACGAAGTTCATTCAGCTCACATCATCAAGCAGTGTTTTTCTAAGCATGAGGGTTAACTTTCACATCTGCCATGACCACCACAGTCACCATATATCAATATTATTGAGCCTTTAAGGGCTATTTTGGAGAGAAATTTTCATGAGTGCTATCCACCACCATCATCATAAAATGATCTTGCCAATGTTTTACAGGAAGAATGGTATACAATTCCCTTGCAAAGCAAACAAGACCTCTTATTTACCCATTCCTAGATTACACGCCATTTTAAATGCCAACAATTTTCCTACACTGTATTAGTCACAGAAAAACGTTTCTATTTTGGTGTTTCTATATTTTGTCCAATCCTTGTATATAAATATCATATGCATATTATATATATATATAAAGATTTCAATATTTTCTTTTCTACATGAAATAGGTACAGAACATACAGATAAGAGAGATACCCAAATTAAAACCAGAAGAAAATAAGGAAAAAAAAAAAAAAAGAAAAAAAAAAAAAGAAAATCTAATGCTAAAAAAAATTGAGAATGAGTTTAGATGATTTAAGAATGAGTTTCAAGCAATAGTTAACTCTACTGCCTTCTTTGGATTTATATAATGGTTCTGGAATAAATTACTTTTCTAAAGTGAATTTTCAAGGTTTTATTTTCTTAGATTCCACAGATACATATATATTATTAGGTAAAGAGTTTGAAATAAAATAAGTAAAATTAAATCAAAATATCCTTCTTGCAGACTGCAAGTACAGAATAAAAATTATACATATTCATAATATTACAAAGTTTAATTAGAAGTCTATTATATATGTGGTTATTATTTTTAATCTTCAAAAACAGTGATAACAAAATGTGAAAGGGTTCAGATTTTAATGCTCACCTAAAAGGGCTATTTTAAAGTTATGGTTCGCTCAGCAGAAATTATCAACAGAGATAACCCAGGTGGAATAGCAAACCATTTATTATTAGATGTATGTACATTTAATATCCCATAAAATTCTTTGCTTACATTACCATGGGAATGTTATATATCTTTACTATGTTTAAAAAGTGGGAAAATATATAACGTAATTCAATAAGAATATCTAATGCTTTTAATTAGATATATCATGAATTAATATATTGTTAAATCAATCAGATTAAAAAGATTATAGTGGAGGATATTTAAAGTTAATCTATGCAAAATAATGTTTCAAGACTAACAGCAGTATAAGAGCTAAAAAATAAGAATAAAAAATAAAATCAGCTTTTCACTTTAAAGCAAATAACATAAGCCACCTTTGATAACTCAAAAACTGCAAGACAGAGCTGCAATCAAAATTTTTTTGTAAAAAAATGTAGACCAAGGTGCAAAGGTATGCTTTGCAAAATTTCTATGCTAAAATTTTTCAATTACTTAGATACTTTGCACTCATTCAAAAAATGAAACTTTAATATTTTTCTTTCTCTTCTTTAGCTGTTTTCCATGAGGAAGAGATTTCAATTTAACTAAAAATTTTTTTTTTACTTTAATATTTTTATCAGTTTTAGGAAGAGATTTCAATTTAACTTTGAATTTTTTACTTCAATATTTTTATCAGTTTTACATTAAGTGCAGTAGCTATGGTGGTACTTTTAACATGATTTTTGGTTTGTAAGAGACAAGTCATTAATTGTAATTTTAAAAAAATTTTAAACAGCATAAGCAAAAGTTTAAATTTTGTGCACTTTTGTTTGTCACATAATCAAATCATGGTCAGGAAACCTTTCTTATTTCATTTAATTCTTAAACAGAACCAAGAGATATTTATTTGTGTGATCCTTTTTGCAACACTTTGTACATATTGCAGAATAAAATTACTCATATTGTTATTTTGTTTATATATACAGCATGTGATTGTGTATAAAATACGAGGGTAGGAACTTTAATAGTGGCAACTATTTATTTACAAGGAATACAAAAGTTATTCATGTCACCATGTTTTATAGTCCTTCAATATAGTCGCCAGCATTGTGTACAACACGTTTCCAACGATATGGAAGTCACAGAATACCTGTAGCAGCACCTGTTTTGTTGATAGTTTGAATGAACCGGTCTACTGCCGCAAGAATCTCAGGAACAGTTTGGAAGCGAGTGCCACGAAGTGGTTCCTCCATCTTAGGAATTAAGTCATAGTCACAAGGGCTTAGATCTGGGGAGTATGGTGGATGGTAAAGCACTTCCCAGCCCCATCGCTTGAACAAATCAGTCACAGCTTGTGCTGCATGCGGCTAAGCATTGTCATGCAAAATGAGAGGAGGGTTCTGCAGAAAGTGTCGCCGTTTTTTTTCTCAAAGCTGGTCGGAGATTGTGCTCCAAAAATGAGCAGTAATACTGTGCAGTGATGGTCTGCTGTGGGGGAACGGATGCGTTAGGACGACACCATCACAGTTGTACACAGTTCTGACAAAATTTCGAACGTCGTGTTGACGCCATTCATTTAATTGGCGTTTCAGTTCTGGCTGATAGGATTGGGCCCAAGTCTCATCCAGCGTAATGATACGGCGTAAAAAAGCATCTCCTTCGCGCTCATAGCGCTCCAGGTGGGTTCGGGCAGCATCGTATCGTAGCCATTTCTGCATTACCGTCAATTGATGTGGAACCCATCATGAAGCAATTTTTCTCATGGACAGGCATTCCTTCAGAATGTGCAGCACAGTCGTATTCGCTAATCCTGTTTGTGCGGCCAGCTGACAAATCGTTTGGCGGCGATCACTGTCCATAAGTGCGACAACAGCTTGCACGTCTGCATCGCTGACACTTGGACGACCTGGCTGCAGCATGTCTGCCACGTTTTGGCGTCCTTCATTGAATGCTTTCACCCATCTTGCTACAGTTCTGTAAGGCAATGCAGATTCCCCGCAAGCCTCTTGAAGCCCTTGATGACACTGTCGTGCTGTACGATCTCTGGCACATTAAATTTTTATCCAATATCATTGTTCTTGTTTTGAAAACATCCTGACAACACTTACTTTAGACCGCAAGCTAATACAAAGATTCGTTCTTCACGTCACTCCGCATGCGCGTGACGTAGACAGGATGAGTCTTTTTGCTGAGAGGTAAGGTAGGTATGTAGTTCACGTGTGGTATACGCGATATTCTTTGGTTTTGTTGCGTAGCGTTTTTTCAGCTGTGTTACCACTATTAAAGTTCCAACCCTTGTATCATGCACTGAAAATGATTTACATAAATTTAATGTACAGAATATCACAAAAGAGTCGGAATTACATTAAATGCAGTAGCTCTGGGTGTACTTTTAACAGAATTTTTGGTTTGTAACAGACAACTCACTAACTGGATTTTTTTTTTTTTTTTTTTTTTTTAAGCAGTATAAGCAAAATTTTAAATTTTGTGTACTTTTGCTTGTTACATAACTAGAATATCATGGTCACGAAAAACTTCTTATTTCATTTATTTCTTATATGCATTAAAATTTGCATAGTTAATAAATAAGTATGCATGGTATATTCAATATTTTTCCCTTGTTAGACTACAACAGTGCTCACATACATTTTAGCCTCACCACTTGTTAATTTATTGCCACCTACATCCATATAAAATATGAAATAAAACATAAAAAAAGATTGTTAAAAGTAAATAATATAATGGCATAATAAAATAAACTTAGAATTTATATAAACAATTAATTTACAATAATTTTCAATTATAATTAAGATATCACAGCTGCTAATTCTGAAATATACCAACCTGCCAACTTTAAAATATATCTACCGATAACCTACCTGGCAGCTGTCGCCATGACACCATTTCAAAAGAACTTCGAATTTAACTTAAATTCACTTCAAAATGCATGGTTTAGATTATTGAATTATTTGTATGATTCTGGCATAAAATACATTAATGTTTAATTAGATTGTATGTTTTTTAACCTAATTTGACTTCAAAAGCTTCTTTCACTTTCATACTTTGAGAATCCTGAGTAGGGAAGAAAATCTTACTGATCAAAGCACTTTTAAAAATAATAAAAAAATCAATAATTAATGTACATACTATTATGTAGATAAACTCATTAGCATACCATATTTTGGTGTAAAACAAAATTAAACACAAATATTAACAATGATTAAAGAATGCATGAATGTTCATAAAATGTTCTACAGATGTCCACAGTTGATTGAGAAAAGTCAGATCAAATAAAATTTAACATGAAAAATTATGCTGAAAATTACTAGGAGTGGAGGAATGCAATTTGCACAACTTAAGTTTCCTTCATTCAATACATTTCATTTATTGCTGGGAAACAATTTTCTCAGTAAAGGCTAAAAACAATTAAGAAACCAAGAGATTAGGTGACCTACTCAGAGAGAGATGAAAATGCATCTGAGTAAAAACTTTGAGCGTTGGAAGTTATGAGATAAATATGAGGTGTTACCCCAAAATAACAAACTATTTTTAAACATTTGTGTTACACCTACATATTTTAGTTCTCCAAATTGTTCGATATCAGCACTGATACTTTTACCATGGTTTGCCCACCATGAAAACACAAAAATAGTTCTGACATTCATGACATAGAACATTATTCAAGAGAAGTAATATATTTCCTTGTATCTCATCCACACCATAGAATTCCTTTTCGAAAGCTTTCTTTATCTGTGAAAATAAGGGGGGAATCAAAATCAGCAAGAGGAAGATTAGGTGAGTAGTGGAAATGAGACAAAAACATGATTTTGCTCTTTTCCATGAATTTAAAATAGAATTTCTTCAGAAACCAGGTGAATGGTGGTTTATTTGACAATCTTCATATGCAGCATGTCACACTTTCTTAATGTTTTCCTCACTTATACTCATCAATGGATGTCCAAATACTAGCAGTTTTCATTTGATATGTTGCCATTTTTTTAATCTGAAATACTCAAAGCATCATCTTTAAAAGTTTGCTGAAGAATAACAAAAGTCTCAATTGCATTTTTCCTACACAAAAAAAAAACATTTTTTCAGTTCTTTGGGATTGCCCATTACAAAAATGGCAGGACACTGTGAATAAGAACACATACACATCAATGGAAAGAACAAATATTTTACTTAGTTCCATGCCTGTTGGCAAATATGTGCAAAAAATCCTAAATAAACAAGGCCTAGTGACATAGTCTGTAACTAAGCAATGCTCATCTGCAGCATTGTCATTTTAGTTATTTTCTGGTACCTCTATATATCTCCAGAATATTCTACAATCCACCAAAAATTGTCTCCTGGACCATAGTTTGGAAAATACTGGCATGTAGCTTTTTCAAGGTGAATGGCACCTAGCTTTGTGATTATTACCAGTGTAGCAGTGTTATGTCCAGAATACTTTTCTGGATACTAAGATGCAGCAACATGAAAATTCCTGGACATCAATTTTTAATTTTCATAAATTGTTTTTTAACAGAATGTCATAACAAACCAGCATAAATCAGGAGAACATAACAGGTGTTACTATATTTCTTTTGTAATTTCTTGTCTGAATAATTAACTAATTTTATTGTCTGAATAATTAAATAATTCCTAATTTTTGAAATATGTTTATGCAATTCATTATTGTCATCAACTGCTCTAATCTATCTTATTCAATGCATCAGTCAGAAACACAACTACTTGACTACATTTAAAAAAAAACTATTCATTCCTCATACTATTATAATTAAAGTCAAAATCTGTAATTTTATTTATCAAAGTACCCATTCAAAAACTCTCTCTCTATCAAAATTCAGAATAAATACAGTCAAAAGTCGTTAATTCAGACACCTATAATCCGGACCTCAAAGCTAAAAACTTTCTGCACATACGCTGCGTTGACATATGCGCATAGGCGTTTACGCATGCGCGTAAGACCTTTTACGACTGCGCATAACGTTTTCGCGTGCGTGTTTTATGTATAACGGACGGTATAAGCTAAAATTATCCAATTATCTATTTCAGTTAATGTTGATGATTGCGTTGTTCCTTAATCTTCGAATTGGATCCAGCTTATTATTTTTTGCAGACTGTAAGAACAATTTTATAAAAGTAAACTTGAACTTTCGATTATGTCAAATAGAATTTCCGATTCTGGAGCTCCCAAAGGATCATACAAAACGAAAGTATGTTTCGATGTCCATCAAACAAAAAGCTGCAAACAATTGCTGCAAAAAATGGATAAAGACATGAAGAATGTGACAGAGATGTTAGTGAAAACGAAAAAATTTCGATTGACAAGTTAGTCGGTATTCTCGGCACAGCAATTAACGAGACTTGAACAGCGGAACTTTGTAACTGAAGAAGAAATTATGTCTTTTTATAGAATTAAAGAGAAAGTATTATCACATAAAACGAAGCAACTTAAACAACTTACATTGAAAGAAGTGTTTAATAAAGTAAACAAATAAATATTAAGCTTTTTTTTTTTTTTTTGTAAATTTTGATACCCTTTAGATTATAATTGTTCTTTATTTCATAAATTACGGTTTCATATTTTTAATTTTAGGATTTCTGCATGCCATCTTACAAGATTTAAACTGATGATCTGGAAAAATCGATAATCCGGAATCGCCGAAGTCCCGATGAGTCCGGATTAACGACTTTTGACTGTATATAGAAAAAGAGGGAAATATTTTATTTTTGAATAAATATATTTTTCTTTTCTTTATAAGTATTATTTGTTTAAAATGGATTACAACTACATCTGAAACAATAATTTATTTTTACTTTAGGATTTTATGCTCTTTATTTCACATTTTTTTGTTTCACTAAAGATATATTGATATTTCTCATGTTATTGGTCTTCATGCAAAACGATCCCAATTTTGTTCCTTAAAATTTATCATCATATACATTAAGTACTTAATAGGTTTTAAACTTTTTTAAATTAGTTTAATTTTGAAAATTGTTTTTATTTTATTATATTATGCATATTTATGCTATGTATATAAATATAGAAAATAAAAAATAAAAAAATTTAGATAACAAATTCAGAACTATTCCAAACAAACCTGCTTTGAAGAAGGATCTAATTTTGAGATATACTCTTTTGAAGTCAGAAGAATATTGTAATAATTTGACGTCAGGTGCTGTTTCTCATTCTTTAACCACATCTTTACACATCTAAAAAAGAAGCAAAAAACTAAATCAAACTCTTAATTACACCTGGATTAGAGGACGTAAATGCATACACATAATTAAAAGTAAGCTACAATTTCACATAGTGGCATTTTTAATTAAGACATTACACATTCCATGTTCACATAGTGACATTTTTAATTAAGACATTACCCATTCCATGTTCACATAGTGACATTTTTAATTAATACATTACCCATTCCATGTTCACATAGTGACATTTTTAATTAAGACATTACCCATTCCATATTTTCCCCTTGTATTCATGGGGAACACCCATTCTTATCAAGGCCTTCAGTTCTGCTGAACGCTGCAAATCTTTTGAACCCAGTGAAACCACGAAGTTGTCCCACTTGGAGTGCCAAGTTGCTAGTTCAGGATCCTATTTATTTTTAAAAAGACAATTAAGAATAAAAATGACAGTAATATAAAGGGATATATTGATAACAACATGTTAATATAGAAATAAAAACATTACCTTTGCTTTGTTAGATATAATTTCAGACTTTTGCTTTAAGTTTGAAGCTTTTGTAGATAAAAGATCTTCCTTAGCCCACTTCCAATTAAAACCTAATTCATCATACATATTCTCCCTAGAAGGAAAAAAAAAAGTTTAATTTTAAACATAGGTTACAAATTGACTATAAATATAAATAACACAAACGTCAAATACACTGGTTATCATAAATTAACCCGTAACAGTGGATGTGCGGTCTGACGGACCACGCCACATGTTCCTCCCATCACCCCTATTGCATGCTTTGTCCAATTGAATGGATTCTTCCCCTAGCTTCCCGTTTCGTGACCTCTTCTTATCGGAATGCTTTGGCAAGTGTATCTGTTGAAATTCTTCTAGAGCGGTCTGTGAGACCTCACCTCCCTCTCAGTATTACAATTTTCGGCAGTAGTGAACACATGGCTCTGAAGTTAGGTCCGCGAAGATTCATTTATCCTTCTGATCCGCGTTATGCAGAAGAACTGAAAAAAATTCTAGACAAAGTTGGAAGTGATTTTAGTAAAGAAGATGACTGTGAAGAAAATTTCTGTGAAAGGTGCCCACTCAACAGACTCCGAATTTTCTGCAGATAGCAATGATTTCTCTGATCTAGAAACAACTAATTCCGTAAAACACTACTATGGAAAAAATCGGTTCAAATGGTTATCCGCTGAACCAAATCGAAAAGTTAGAAGGCCAGCTCACAATATCGTAAGACTTCCTGGACTAAGACCTTATGGAAAAATTTATTCAGATCCAAAAAAATGTATGGAAACTACTTTTTACTGATGAACTTTTAAGCATAATTGTGAAATGGACAAATCTAAAAATTGAAAGGAAAATAAAAAATATATGTGGTCCGATTAAAGGTGAAATTGACTACACCTGTGTTGATGAACTGAGAGCTCTTTTGGGTTTACTTATTTACACATCAGTCTTCAAATCCAATCATGAGGATATTGAATATTTATTTGCCACGGATGGAGCTGGCCACAATATTTTTTGTGCAGTTATGACAGTGAAACGTTTTAAATTTTTACTTTCAAATTTGCGATTTGATAATCCAGATGATAGGGAAGAACGAAAGAAATCTGATCCGACAGCACTTATTTCTGAAGTGATGAATTTATTCATTTATAACTCCCAGAAAGTGTACACATTAGGCACTTGCGTCTGCATTGATGAAATGCTTGTTGGATTCAGAGGAAAGTGTCGCTTTAAAATGTATATGCCCCAAAAGCCTGTGAAATATGGATTAAAAGTTATGTGTTTGACTGTTGCTCGGAATAATTATGCTTACAATGCATATCTTTACTGTGGGAAAGACTCTGATGGAATTAGCATAGACAGGGTTCGTAGCCACATTTTAGTTAAAAAAATAAGCACCTATAAGCACTTTTCAAGCACATTTTAAGAAAAAAAATAAGCATCTGTCTAATTACATTATACACAACTGCATAACCTTAAAAGAAAAATTAGACTTGCAATTTAAAATATGAGCAATGCAATATTTATTAAGAGAATGAGCATTACCTCAACCATGGAAAACAATTAACTTTTTTTTTTTTTTTAAATTTTAAATAACAGTTCAATTTACAGAATTCCTTTACAATGAGAGAAAAAAAAACTATGCAGAACTAAACTATATTACAAGATTTAATGATGAAATTTCAGTTCAAAATATGGAAAATAAATAATAATAAGCTATATTAATTGTATTCGCTTGGCACCTAATAATAAATACAATTTACTTTTCCACTCATATTAATATTTTAATAATTTAACTTAAAGCAAAATTCTGAACATTTTCTAAATTTTCATTGCATAACAGTTTTCCCTTAATATATATTCCAAACAAAGTAATTTAAGTAAAAAAGAGGAACATTTCGGAAATCAGGAGATGGGAAATTGCTTCATGCAGTCATCCTTTAACAGTAAAAGCTTAACAAACCCGCATACTCGGAAATTGCCGAATATTCCATATAGTCGAGTGTAACTGGAAAAAGGGGAAGGGGGGAGATTGTAGCCGTTCTTTAGATTTCTCGGCTAAATAAATGATTTTGACATTTCAATATGTGCATCATATAAAAATAGACAACGGAACTGAGAAATATTCTGCTTAGAAAGCACAGTAAAACTCTTCTAAGTGTTCATAAATAAATCTCAGACTGAACATCAAAATTAATTATATCTGAAAAATAACGCAAACCTTATTGTGCAATACGTGTGACGTAATTCTTCCATACGTGATATTACGCAATCAGAATCGGAATCAACAGATGCCCGTATTCAGAGAATAAAGAACTAAATAAAGGAAAAGAAAGAGACTTACTAATCTGGGGTGTTTTTGATTCTAATTTTGAACAGACTGCGTTAAATCTCCGGAATAGAATCATTCTTCGCTTGGGTTGGGTAGACCGCAAAACTTTTAGTCCTATTCAATCCAGATTGGACAGTGACAAAAAAAAAGTCCGCTGCTTCAACATTAGAGATTTTCCGGGGAAAGGGGAGAACCTCCCAACCTCCGTACTGTATAATGTATTAACAAAACAAAACAAAACAAAAAAATTATTTTGACTATTTGATTACTTTCCTTTTATTTAAACCATTCCGAATATTATTCCTTAGAAAGCTAATCTGTGTAAAAATACACCCATTTTTGGAAGTTCATCTACACTTCAGCAGCTACTGCAACTATATTATTATAAATATTCATACATATGCTCATAATATAAGCATAACGATCATAATAAACACGAATATGAACTGACTACGCGGAACGAGAATTCAAATTAAACTCTGGATAGAAATTCAAACGTGTGTAGTATTTGGGTGGGAGGAAAAGAATACCGAATGTACCGGAATTTTCTACGGTTTTCGCAATTTTTTGACCAATAGAGCGACGTGCACCTGTCTGTACTCTCGCGCGCACCATAGGTTACGTTAATGCAGAGAAAGGGGGAAAAGCTACTTTCGGGAGTATGATTCACCATCTGACGTTCCATATAAGGAAGAAAAGTTGTTTATTTAGTTTCGGCTTTGGTACGGGGGAAAATGCGCGTTCATTAAAAAAAGCACTAAAAGCAAAACATAAGCACTAAAAACAAAAAAAAAAAAAAAAAAAAAAAAGGGCTTTAAAGAAAAAGTAAGCACCTATAAGGGCCTTTATATTTTATTTTCAAATATAAGGACTTATAAGCACTTGTAAGGACCGCTACGAACCCTGGTAGAGGAGAGTTGGAAAAAATTCAGCAAACCAAGTCAAGCTGTTCTGCGTTTGAGCAAACCAATTTTTAATACGAACAGGAATGTAACAGCAGACAATTGGTTTTCTTCCATAGAACTTACCACAGAATTGTTGAAAAATGGACTGACATACGTTGGAACTGTTAAAAAAAATAAAAAAGAAATTCCGAAAGATTTTCTTCCATGTAAGTCAACATTGTATGGATTTACTAAGGACATAACCTTGATTTCATTTGTTCCAAAGAAAAGGCGAGCAGTGGTTTTGATGTCATCATTGCATCATTCCATAGAAACAGACTCGGAAACACAGAAACCTGAAATAATTGGTTTTTATAACAGAACCAAAGGTGTTGTTGATGCTTTAGATGAAAAATGTTCTGTCCATTCCTGTAGTAGGAGAACAACGCATTGGTCTATGGCTCTTTTCTACTGGTTAGTAGATACGAGTACAGTAAACACATACATTTTGCACCAAGGTTACAACCAAAACCCTGTTATGACCAGAATGGTATTTTTGAAAGAATTAGCGAGAGAATTAGTCCAACTACTACTACACACAAGAGTGAAAAATCCAAGAATAAATCGAGAATTGCACCTGACGATAAAGCGGATTTTAGGAAAAGAAGCTGAATCTAAGGATGTGGAGCAGTGCACAAAAGAAGCAAAATTAAAATCAAGGAAAACATGTCGTCTGTGCCCCCCAAGCAAGAAAAGAAAGACAGCATATTTATGTTTATCTTGCCAAGACCCTGTTTGTTTGGAATGCACTCGAAAGTTATGCAATGAATGTGCTAAAGAAGACGAAAACTAAATTGTTTACTATCTTACTATCAGAAAATCAGTGAGATACTGATATTTCAGGTACTGTCAAAATTTTTCTGTATTGTGCTACATACAATTTTCTCCAGTTAAAATTTGCTTTAAATATTAAATAATATAGGTAAAATAGTTAATTCAAAATAGATGCATTCTTATTTTTAGTTTTATAGAATTTAGTGCAGCATATAATTTTCATTGAAAAATTTAAGGCTATGGGGAAATTTTCTGGGATAAATTTAATTTCACTTTAAAGTGTAAAAACATATATTCTTTTCAGAGTAAAATGTTCAAAGAACATATAAGTGAAATATCATGATGATATTTTAATTGGACAATTTTTAAAATTTATTATAATGCGCAGTCTCTGAGACCATAGGTCCCCTGCTATGTTCAACTTTTTCACCTCCCCTGTTACGGGTTAAGGAATAATCACAAGAATAGTGATAACTCCCTCAAAAATAAGCCAAACCATATAAAATTTGAATATGTTGTCAAGTAAGAGTAACTGAGTAAAACTGCAATATGCAAATTAATGGCGCTGCACTCGGAATACGATATCTGCGAGGAGAATAAAAGTCCATGTTTGAGAGCAAGAGCACATATTTCACTGTGATAGTGACATCAGAAATTTGAGATGGCCAATTCGTAACAATGACCTCCAGGCATCCTTTGCCTGCAGAACTACGATGGAGAGCCATTGGGAAACTAGAGGCAGGATAAAGTCAAACAGAAGTGGCCAGATGGCTAAATGTGAGTCCTTCTGTGGTTCATAGACTTTGGAGGCGATTTCAAACCACAGATTCGGCCTCTAGGAGGTTCCACCAAGGACGGCCAACTATAACCCCTGGTGTGATGGTGTGGGGCACTATATCTTATGACAGTAGGACATCTTTAGTCATCCTCGGTACATCTTTAACAGCTCAGCGATATGTTGATACCATCCTGTGGCCGGTTGCATTACCCTTCATGGCACGCCATCCTGGGGCTATTTTTCAACAAGATAATGTCACGCCACATACCGATCGTATATCTCTGGACTGTCTCCGTGCGGCTGATACTCATCCTTGGCATCAAAGTCACCAGACCTTTCACCAATCGAGCATGTCTGGGGCATGGTAGGCCGCCAGATACGGGCATCACAATATATTGCAGATCTTGAGCAACAACTGATGAATGCTTGACAGAATGTGTCACAGGATGACATTAGGAATCTCTACTACTCCTTGCCTCGACGAATTCAAGCATGTATTGCCACCAGGGGCGGTTCGATCAACTACTAATTTGAACACTCAAAGGCTAATTGTAAGCCCTGAACAGGTATTATGACCTTGATATTTTAATCATTTTATAATCTGTGTATGAGCTATACAACCACTTCCTTCATGGTGCTTCGCTTTTTTTGAAAAAGAGTGTATTTTGTAATTCGGCAACGTGACAAAACGTGGTGAAAAAAATATTAATGAATTTTCGCAACTTCTTGAATTTCTGAAAACTGGAAATTAAATTAATAGATGCACACGTGTCAAATACTACGACGAACACTGATGACCGATATTTGACGTTATATGCACACAGGAATAGAACCACTACTCTGACTCCTGTTAGATCCTCACTTGCTGCAGCCACCGGAAGGTTGGTGTCAATGCCAACTGGGCGTAGAAGGCTTCACGAAGGTGATCTGTATGCGAGACGACCAGCCATTTGCATGCCGCTCACGTCACGCCATAGGAGGGACCATTTGCAGTACGACACTTGACCAGTGGAGGGCTGTTCTCTTTACGGATGAGTTCAGGTTCAGTCTAGAAAGCGATAGTAGGCGTTATTTTATATGGAGAGAACCTGGATCCCATTATCATCCGTCAAACATTTGTTAAAGAGATGCATACGGAAGAGGCAGTGTCTGTGTTTGGGGTGACATCTTTTTGGATGGACACACAGACCTCCATGTCTTTCCAATGGAAACCGTGAATGCTCCGGTTTATAGGGATGACATCCTTGATGCTTATGTGCGCCCATGTGCCGGGGCAATAGGTGATGCTTTCCTATTACAGGACGATAGCTCAAGACCACACAGGGTTCGCATCGTACATGATTATCTTCAACAGGAAACAATCATGCGCATGGAGTGGCCAGCTCGATCCCCGGACTTGAGTCCTATTGAGCACGTTTGGGATGATTTAGAGAGACGTTTAGCTACTCTCAGTCTGCCCCTTCAGACCCTTGCCGCGCTTGCAACAGCTTTGCATGAGCAATAGCTCTCGCTTCCTATAAAACTGATAGACCGCATAATTGAAAGCATCACGCATCACTGTATGTGCTATATTGCTTCTAGAGGCGACCATATTCCCTATTGAAGGTACTTTTCCTATAGTAAACTGACACCTTCAATTCGTTCATTTTATACATGTGCTAATTTCTATACTACCATAATTGTCTGGTAATTTATTTTTATGTTATTTTATACCTTACTATGTGTTGTATATTGTGGGTAAGTTTCATAAAATTCTACATGTAACTTTTCCAGTAAGCGTGATTTTGGGGATTTTCCCTTAAATTATGATAACCAGTGTAGAAGGTTCGTGACTTTTATTTGCATGCTACCTTTACCCAAATATTTTACTTCCGAGTATTAACCTTCACCTTACAATATTAACCTGCAAACATTAACTTTTATGAAACTATTTTATTTTGAAATTATTTTGATAAAATACAAGTCTAGAATTTTTAATTCTATTTTTGTATGTACGTACAGAGCAAAACTGAAATTACCACTTTATTCATCTTATTTATTTCCCTAATTTAAATAACACTGGCTGTAAATTTATTTAGATGTTCTTATTTTATTTATTTTATGATGACTAAAGATAAAACAAGAAAAATAATTCAATACAGTATGTTACTAAATTAATTTCAATGAATGTATACTACAACACTTTCAATACATTCGACCAAAATACATTAATGGAAAATAAATTAAAACTAAGCACAGATAATCCTATTGCTGTTAATTTAACTCTCCAAATGTGCCCAGGGTTGAGTCCTGAAATCTTGAAGTTCCTTCAAAAGGCCATGAATAAGTGACACTTTCCTGATCATAATTCCAAAGTAATCCTCCAATTTTGTACCTTCATTCTTTTTCTTTCAATATTTATCCCACATTAATCCTCTGCAAGAGACAAGTTTGTGTACTTGAGAGTATCACAACAAATATTTTTAAACACACAGATAGATAGAGCCACCTGAAGGATTAATCTACAAGTCTTTTCTCAACCATAAAAAGGGAATATAAAAATAATGTATCAGTTCAATTTTAGTTGAGCATAAATATGGTATGTGCCTTGTTTTAAGAAATTAAAAATAATTTTATCACCTTAATTTTAAAAATAATTCAATAAAGGCAAAGAATTTGAAAATTATTTACTTACTGCTATTTTAGTATAGTTTAGTTTTAAGGCTTATATGAATGAAAAATTAATTTCACTGTTTAGCTGATGCAAAGCAATTAAATATCCAGCACTTAATGTGCTTAGGCCAATAAATAATCCATTGCCTAACTTTTGAAGTAAAGAGTGTTCACATTTGCATTGCAGAAGTTAAAACAATGTATTTTTAAATCATCTTTGTAAAAAACAAAATACAATAAATGAAAATATAACATTCCTTCAAATGCAGAATAGAAAATATATTGTGGCCAGCTTTTTAAGACCACAGGACACCTATAGTTCAATCGCGGTTGGAATTTACACAAATGGTCTGATTTTATGTATGCTAGCATGATTTTCTTCATATGTAAAATAAATGAAATATATCAATTTCCTTAAAAGATTCCTCTGAAGATTAGATAGATTAAAGATTCCTTTCCTTGAGCAGATATCCATTATGGGTTGTGCATAATTAATTAAAGAAACAAAACAGGAAATTTAAAGATCTTCTCAACTGCCAATACCTTTGAGAACTGGAGATCTGCTCTTCAGTGCACATGATAAATTCAAGATTTTATACTGTATGGAATATGGAATGGCAGTAGAGCAAGCAGTTAGGCTGTCTGAATGATAAATGCTTTGACATAGTAACATGATGTTAGAAGCTTCAAGTATGTTCAATGACAAAAGAAAAAGCAAAAAATTACCTTGACCAGGATGGTATTATATTCGTGAATGCAGCACCTTCTTCCCTACCTTCTTGCAAAAGCTCACTTACAATCTTGTGATTGGAATTACCTAGTAAAATAAAAATAAAAATTTTTATCTATTAAAATTATACTATATTAACTATCATTAAATAATTTTACTAACATCATTTGCTTCTAGTAAACAGGTAATACAGAGAAAATAGACAGTTTCAGTATTTTTTTTTTTTTTTTTTTTTTTTTTTTTTTTTTAAGCACAGTGAAAGATATTGCAATGAAATTTGAAGAAGTGCATGCATGCAAGTAAGAAGTTTTTTCGAGTCTGTGCAATGACATAGGCAAATACCATATGTTATGTGATTAAGAAGGGAGAATTGAGAATTACTGTGTTTTCAATGAAGAATGTACGCAAGATTCAGAATTCAGCATTGCAGAATCTATTATCATAGTTCAATAGGCATATGAGTAAAGCTTCTTAAAATCAGTTCTAAGCAGAAAATCAATGTATAATACAATCATGTAATTTAACAGTATGTGATGTCTGTGCATAAAGAAAAGTACTAGAAGGCTCTGCACATCTGAACAACAAATGAAACTTGTTTATGGGACCTTTCCATAAAGCTCATATTTTTCAACAAAGTCCATGGAAATAAACGATAAAAATGAGTTTTGAAATTCAAATTCCACTATTACAATTTGGAAACTTTTAGGAAAAAGAAGTAAAATTTGTTCCATGCCAATTGCAGTTACTACAGGACTCAAGTTTCACAAATAAAAAAAAAAAGTAATATATATTACCCTACCCTGAGCTTTTTTTTAAATTAATGAAATTATACTTCTTTAGTAGAAATCTTGTACTTCACTTGAATATTTACTTAAAATAGGGAAAATGGAGCAAATGTAACAATGTCTATCATTATAAATAACCCTGGTATTTCTTGTTGCTTAAGTGGAAGCTAATTTTGCTCAAATGGTAAAATGCTAATATATGACTGCTAAGGATTAAAGTTCTGCACTCATCAGAAAGAGAGCAGCCAGAGAGAACAACAGCCATCTTATGACACCATCTTATAATTATTATGACAAATTCTTTCTACCTGTCCATCAAATACAGAAGGTGCAACTAGAACACCTAAGAAAAAAGAAATGTCCTCCTTGATGATGTCCTGGAATGATGGTCAGCAATTAACCTTTACAGAGGGCAGACAAACTACTGTGTTGACTAGATGTTAATGCAATCAACCACACATACAACGTTGAATTTCACCCACCAAATCATTCTGCAACTTACACAACAAGTGTATATTTTTTCATAACTCTCAGAGGCTCTGTAAAGGGAGCTAATACAGTGACACCCCTCTCCATAAATGAGAATGATATTTGTTGGCACTGAGATGGAAACTAGCTTTTGCCTGACTTGCAAGATACTATACTAAGCATTCAGAAAACATGTTCTAGTCCCATAGTTATAATAGAATAGCCAGCCTATACTAGCCCAATTACAATATGTCATTGAAACAACAAAAACCACACAGCTTTCTCTACAACAAATAATTTTATCTATCGAATACAGATGGTCTTACCAAGTAAAATGTAATGTATTGCCATCCTATTTAAAAACATTAATTCTACAGATCTTTAAGGGTTTTAGATTTCCAAATCAAAAAAGTCATGCAACTATTAGAAAAATATGTTTTCATACAGATAGAGAATTAACAAATAAAGATAAAGAAGGCACTGCTATGATCTGGAAAATAAATAAATGGTCTTATGGATGGGCTACTTTTTTACTTTGGCAAAAATGTAAACAATTATTTGCAAAATGAAAACAAAAATGGCATTAAATAGATGAAGTTATAATTATATGAATAATTTAGCTAAGACATCAATATAAAATATCATACCAGTTCGTTTCAGCTCATTCAACAGAAAGAGCAATTTACTTTGCATTTGATAACTGCGAGCTTCCCATTCACTGCACTTTCTAAAAAAAGAAAGAAAAAAAAAAAAAAAAAATAGAATACATACTTAGAAAATGAAGATTAATGAGTTTCAAATCTAATCTACATTCTGCATTATTGTGCAGATCAGGTCTAAATATTACATTTCCATTTAGTTAATTGAGCAGTTGCAAAATTTACATTTTACTGTGTATATAATTCAGTTTCATTACATTACTTTTTACTGCAAATTTCAGTTTATATTGCAGCAGTGGTAATCAGCTTCATTCCTGCCCCTCAATACTTAATACTAGCTGTGTTTTCTGGTTTAAAAAAAAAAAAAAAAAAAAAAAGATGTCTGGTTTTGGAAAAAAAAAAAAAAAAGGTCTGGGTTTAAAAAAAAAATTCTGGAGACTTTTTTCCTGTACTATGAATATGAATCTATTATGTAATAATCAAGTAGCATTCTCATTTATAGGTATTATGACAAATAGGCTGCCCACTGTTATACCCTATAATCAACTTACGATTAACTGAAGACAGATAAGCCAATCCCTGTTTTTTTAACAAAATGTTTATTGCAGAATAGAGGAACAATTACTATCACAAACCATCAGCATAAAATGAAACTGTCTATGAAAAACATGAAAAGGAAGAGACAAATTTAAAGCACAGCAAGCAATGATAAAAGATGAATTCCTGCTGAAAAGTAAAAAGTTCTAATGAAAATTCTTCTCGCCGAGTTTGAACACAATGACATTGTTACAGTTTTTTGTAATTAAGATTCTTTATGTCATTCGTAACTCAGTTCCTTCCTTACTGACAATGCTACTTTTTATTTTGTTAGTTACCATGCAATTTATTTTTAATACTCATTTAATTTATGTAAACAACCAAATTTACACTTATTGCATCTTTTAAATCAATTTATCAAAAGATTATGTAATTGAATAATGCTTTTTCTGGTAAATATTATAAATGAACATGAATGGTATGAATATTATGGTAAATCCTGTAACAGAATGGTGTTTTTAAAAAGTAGCTTTTTTTTCGGGGGGGGGGGGTTGGAAAGGAGGGGATTCTTATAGCTAAGTAATCAGCTAGCGAGCTAGTACGTTAATTTCAGCTAGTAAGCTTAGTGTCATCACAATTCAGGAATTTATCAATAGTTAACAGGAGCTTATGAGTCACATTTAAATTTTTTGCATGCTGTATATATGTACAGGAATCACCAAGCTAAGTTAATGTCAGTAAAACTGTTGATAACTCATTTTAGCCCTAGTTACTTTCACATAAAAAAATGAAACATTTTGTGTTTTTACCTTATGTTTCCAGATATTTTAGCATCAATATTTTTAAATGCAATGTTGAATTCATATTGAAAAAAAAATCTTGGTGATTAAAATACTACACTGTGTAAACCAGAAAGCATAATTATCATTCGAAACAATCTATTTAAAGATAAACTCACTAATATCATATTAAATAGACAAATGTGTTGAAATTAATTTACTTTTTAAGTTAACACTCACAGAGAAGAATATTTATTTGTTAAAATAAGACAATAAAATCCTTCCTCAATTAACAACACTTTTTATGACTTCTATTAACAGTAAATTGCACAAATTTTTCATTTATGATTGCAATTCAAATTTGCGAATATATGATACAGGATGCACATGTAAATCCTTTGCCAGATGAGTTTCATCAATTTGTTTTGCAAATGAATTAAAAATTTAATAATAATTACATTCCAGAAGAAGGCAATTAAACATAGCAAGTTAAAATCCCAATTTAAAATACATTTTCAGATCAGACTTAGTGTTTAAGCCTATTTTGTATTTACTAGATTTAAAAATTCTTATAGTTGATTTTGTTTCTTAGAGAAAATTACTTATTAACAGATTTGTCTTTGTCTTGCACTTTCATTATTTCCTCCAAAATATTTAAATGAAATGGAATGCTGTTCCTGAAATATTTGAATATGAGTATTTACTATTCCTGAAATGTATACTATTCTATCTCAATAGTATACATTTTCTCACCTCCCATCTGTCTGTTTCATTGAATTTTTATAACATATTTATCAACTATTTCTACTTAAATTGCATATGTATTTATTATTGATTAAAACTAATTTATCGTTATTTAGCTTTTACTTCTATATTTTGTTTAATTTCAATTATTTAACATTGATTATTTTAGTTGCACATTTTTTCCCATCATTCCTGATCAACCTTCAATACGATTTCAGCACTTTTAATATAAAAATTTAATGATATAATTTTTAAATTAAATGGAAGGAAAAACACAATTTTACAGAATGTGAATGCAATAAAATCATGCAAATTACAGCTTCATTGCCAGAATATAGCTTCAGATTGCAGGAAAATACTTCCCACAACATCACACATTGACTGCAACATCACTGATCAGTTAGCTCCTTCTCACTAAGCCTTTTTTAATATGGTATTGGTATAAGAAATCAGGAAATGACTGCAGTTGGTAATACCTCAGCCAAAAGGTTCTTATTGTAAATATCATGACATATGGATTGGTAATGTTACCTATTATGATATGAAGCAAATTTTGAATTTTTTCGTGTAATGCAAAAAATAATTTTTCTTTCAGTTACGCTCAGAGTTTTGAAATAAACTTAATAGTTTTATACTAAAGAATCGCTTAAAATAGGGTTTTTTAAACTTATTTCGGTTTCAACCCCTTTTTATCACTGAGATTTTTTTGCGACCCCCAGGACCCCATAATATTTACAAAATTTTGTGGGACCCAATAAGCATTATGCAAATCCCACACACGCATGTGTGAAACTGTCACTTTTGTCACTTGTACTGTAATATACTATTTCAGGTTTAGGTCATTAACTTTCTAGTTTTAAGACATAGAACAATGTGAAAATTTTAAATAAGTAACAGACGAAACGACAGCATCACGTGCATAGTAAGTAAAATGAACATTTCTATTATAAAAAGAATGCATTGAAACGTTTTCCTTTTTTCTTTGTTTGTATTGTCTTATCTATTTTCAGATACACTGTGTAAAAATATTTCGTAATTGTAAAATTATTATAATAAGAAATATCAGAATTGCTAAATTTGTTGGCAACCTCTTGTTGCAGGTCCAGCAACCCACAGTTACCAATGAAAATAATATTTAAAAACAAATAAGAATGAGTTAAGAAGAATGAGGGATTTAGTAATTATAATATATAAATATTTTATAGACCTCTGAGGCATCCTGTAAAAGAAATTATACTTACACAGATAACAAATGAAACCTTTCCTCATCATCTCGCCTCAATTTATTAAGCTCTAAAAGTTCATTGTTCAGAAATCTGTTTTGAAATTCAAAAGCTTGAACTGCATCCTGAAATAATAAATTTAACAGGTTATAAAAGAACATCTTGACACATTTTAACACTCAAAATACATAATAAACTTAAATTTGAAGAAAACATTATTTTCGTTGTTGAACCTTCTCCATACATTCCATATAATGTTAAACTCTTCATTTAAAATTACTTAAAAAAAACTGAAAGGTTTCAGATTTTAAGTCACTTAAAAAGGGTGTGTTAAGGTTTCTTATGCTCTTGCTGACCTTGCAGGCAGCTACAAGTCTACTATTACACTCACTCCTTATAAACATTTTTAGTGCCTTTTTAGCTTTATAATTAAGCTTTTTAAAGCAGCACAGCAGTAAACCTTTAAAATTCCCAACACAGCATTCAATGTTGGGATACATTTTTCTGTTTTGCCAGTCTTTTCGAGTTCATCATATCAATGTTCAGCTTTTTTAAAATAGTTGCACAAAACTTTTATTATAAACATTCTGTGTGTTTACTTTATTTATTAAATATCAAGTTCTTGGTGCTTATGTTCCATAAAATTCAATTCAACAGCAAAATCACAAAATATTTAATAACAGCATATAAACATAAGAGCATATCAGCATAAGAGGTGTTAATGGTAATTTTTTGCATGAATCAATTTTTTGTAACATATCAAATAAGATAGAGTATAAAAGAATTCACAATAAATTGCTCTAGAAACAAGTTCCTTTGCTTGCTGCATTAAACTGAATATGGAAAAAAAAGTTCATATTAAAATACTGCTGTTAATTTTTGTAAATATTCGAGTGCATTTATGGCTTTAGATTGAGTTTCTAAGTATTCATTTCATATATAAATTTGTAGATATCATAATTCTGAATCAATAAAGGTTAAAATTGATAAAACAGCTCAATTAGAAATTACAGGCAGAAACTCTTCAAAAGAGTCCTGTTGATAAATTTTTATTGCTAAGTTCCAGTATGATGATTGTTATTTTAAAACAGGCACAAAGATCCTTCAGCGTGTGATCTTATCACCGCACAGAAGGAATTAGGGGATTTTAGTTAATTAGACAATTGAATCTTTTTTCCACAACTGTCATTCCCATGGTTATGTGCCATGGTTTGGGAGAAAATTGAAGTGCTTATTCTAAAGTAACAGACTATAGCAATTTCTCATGAACTTGACAGTTTTCTAGAATGCTCCAGAAAACATATTTCTGAAACCCTAGGAACAATTTTCCACAAATCTTCCAGAAGCATTCAATAACCCTTAGGACTCAAATGTGACTAATGGCCTGGTACCTGACAAAATTTATGCTGGAGATTCCAATGATCTAAATCTGATCACAAGTGTTGGGTTTAAATTAAAATTAAGGCTATGTTAAAGCTGGCAGTCAGCCAATAGTTTAAGAGATTTACCTAAGTGAACCATTCAGAACACTATTGCTATAGAACTTACTCAGAACCTGGTATTGGTGATACACAATTTTCTTTGCATGCTAAGAAGAATTTGCCTAGTCTCAATCAGCTATTTACAAATGCTTATTTTACCATAAGCTGTTATTCATTTCAATAAGTGATCAGCTTTGCACAATCATTCATTTCAGTAAAGGGTTAGTTTCTTACAGAACATCTGAAGCAGTTATTAAGATCTGCACAAACCTTACAGGTTGCAAAATATTCTAAGAATAAATTTATTATTTTAATAATAATGCTTCATAATAATGCATCATGACAATAATACTTCATTTTAATTTAATGTTAGCAGATGCATTAAGATGACAGAGTTTCACAATAAAATTAAATTAGAAAATACTGCTTTAACAATAAACTTAACAAGATGTAACATTTATCGAGTGAGGAGGAGAAACACTTACTTTTAAATCCTCATAACTCATTGTTTCTTTAGGGCTGACCTCTACCTTCTGCGCTTCAGAAATTGAAGGCTCACGGTTCCTATGCATTTCATCTTGCTTCTCAGTTTCCATTTCAAATACTTCATTTGTAAGGGTCATTATAGTCTTATCTTTCTGCATCAGCATTTCTTGAAATAACTGATTGCTCTTCTGCAGGTCAGTAACTTCCATTTTCAAAGAACTAGATCCCCCAAAAACAGAAAAATGTTAAAACAGAATTTGATGCACACCTGAAAAAGTGCAATGGGTATTTTTTTTTTAAATCCTCAGTTATGATAAATGAAAGAAAAAAAAACAATAAAACCTTCCTGATCCTATTGTGAGAATCCAGAAAAACTACTAACTGAAATAAATTTTGCAAAAACATCAAGTGACTGAGTAAATATGCATGTACAGGCTTTAAAACTAAGACTACTGTGAAGGTTTCAAAAGTAACAAGTGGCTTGGCACCTGACAAGATTTATGCAGTAGATTCTAATAATGATCAAAATCTGATCAAAAGTATGGGTTTAATAAAACTTCAGTCTAGCAACACTTCACATTAAAAGTTTAATCTGGATTATATCTACTGAAAATCTACAATACATAAACACATAATGAAATAGAAGTTTAGAATGTAAAATCATTATGAAAGAATACACAACTTTCATCCATTGAACAAAATGATTCATAAATCATGAAAATTAAAATTAAAGCACTTTAGTGTGAAACAATGATTTTATCTCAAAAGCACATATTTACAGAATCATATTAATGAGATTTTCCTTTTGCAAAACTGCTCATACTTTATTTCAGTGATAATTAAACATGAAGTACCATCTAACTACAAAAAGCCAATAGTAGTCAAATGTAAATAGGGGGGGGGACATAATATTACTGTTAAATGACATGTTCCCAAAGTATGGCTTATGAGATAACTTTTGTGAATAATGAGAATTTTTGAAGTTTCTTATATAATTTTCATATTAAAAATAGGGCATTCAAATCCTTAATTTCCACAAATCTTGAAAATGATTCCAGATTTGAAAACTTGAAGCTTCGAACTCTTTTTGTCATTTGACTCAAACTGTGGAAAGATAAGTTTTACTGATACTCAACAAAAGTCTTCATTAAATACAAGGGAAGGTGGAAAAAAAGTGTTACTGTTGCAATTTCACTACACCAGTATAATAAGCATTTCCTCATGGATAGCCTTTCTCTAAAAAATGCCACATTCTGTATTTTTTAGAGGA
The DNA here is from genome assembly GCF_044657685.1 of Stegodyphus dumicola. Taxonomy (NCBI): domain Eukaryota; kingdom Metazoa; phylum Arthropoda; class Arachnida; order Araneae; family Eresidae; genus Stegodyphus; species Stegodyphus dumicola. The sequence continues at coordinate 164,868,208 of NC_140771.1, read as the reverse complement.
AGAAGAATTTAGCATATTATGTGTGTTATTTTTTTAAATAATCATATCTTGTCTACACTTGTTTTAATACAGAACAATTCTAGAGAAAATGCAAAAAATCTGAACAGCTATTCAATTATATTTTGGTCAAATTATATTAAAAAACTGAACCTCAAGGTTCAAATGTTTTTCATTTGTATCTTCTTCATACATGTATTTTTTAATACTATATTCTTAAATTTGTAATTGATCAAATATAAATTCCAAATTTGGCTATAATTAAAAACTTTTAATATTAATTGATGACTAGCCAAATAGCCATGTCTAAAACTAACCCTTATAATGCAAAGACTGGAATGAAAAGCCACTGTTTTGCATTAGTGTTCTCTCTGATCACAATATTTAAAAACTCTCAGTTTTCTAATGGGAGAACAAATAAGTCTTTGCCATTTGACAAAAAATGGTGCCACCAATAAGTTATGGTTAAAATTATATAATGTAAAATGTCATATCATAAGGCTGCACATCTGCTAACCCTTGAAATATTAGTGACTTTGTATCAGCATAATATATTTTTTTCATGCAAAAATATTCGAGTTTTGAGCAGAATGAGCATCATTTTCAGGAATTCTTGATTTACTTTTAAAGAAATCTGCAGCTGAGGAAAATCGATTGCTTGTAGAAGCATATGGTGAGGTTGCATCAAGTGAGAGAAGTAACGAGTGATTTCAAAAGTTTAAGAATGGTGAATTTGATGTCGAAGACACAGAATGCAGCGGAAGGATGAAACTGTATGAAGCAGGAGAATTGGAAGCATTACTGGATGAAGATTCATGCCATTATTAGATTATTTACATTAGAAGCGATTTAAACAAGCAACTACACATCATTTAAAATCATTGGATATGATTCAAAAGCAAGGAAATTGGGTTCAATATTAACTGAAGCCGAGAAACATTGCTAGTTGATTTTTTATAAATAAAATGCTGCTTGCCAAGCATTGAAAGGGTTTTTTTGCATTGCATAGTCTCTGGTGATGAAAAATGGATCCATTATGATAACACAACACCTGGCCATAGACAGCCAAGCTGAATATCAATGTGAAAAAAAAAAAAATCGGATGTGTACACCACATGAGTTCCTTGCACGGAATATTAAATTATATGCATTTTTTCTTGCATTTCATTTAAACGTATTGGATTGAATTAAATCTTCTTCGTCGATAGTGCATACATAATAGAATAAATGCATTCTTTAAAATTCACTATATTTGTTTACCACAGCGACACTCTGGCACTAGCTTCACTTAATAGCATTGCATTTCATTCCTATTATAAATCTGAATGCATATAAATTTATATCATTTGAAGAATTATCTAATCGTTGCCACATGTTCTATTCAAATACTATAATAAATCTAAAACGATATATAAAAGAAGTTAAGCAAACAAACAAAAAACAAAAAAACAAAAAAAGAAACAGTTTTTTACAGACATTTTAGTATTTCTTATTCAATGAATTCAGTTCTCACTTCCCAACAAGGCAAAAATACATAAAAACTCAAAATATATATACGTAGGCTGGAACAAAAGTCATGGCAACTATTTTTTTTTTCTTGAAGATACCAGTCCAGTTGGAAAAGGTGACATATACAGACGAAAGGACAAGGTCTTAACTACATGTGTAGACAACGAATAGCACTGAAATATCGTAACACACAAATTTAATATGGTAGTATACAAGGCAATATGGCCTTCACCGTGCAAAAGAATGATAACACAATACACATAAAGTTGACATGATAAACCTGGGCCTAAAGACCCTAAATGTAGTTCCCTGCTACTGTCACCACACACTGCCAATGATGTGAGAGGCGCTGAATACCATCAGCCTCAGCATTTGCTGCACCATGTGTGAATTGGGTTATCTGTTGGCGCACAGCATTAGCAATGTCCTCTCGTGTTGCAAACCGCCTACCATGTATTGGTTCCTTAATCTTGGGAATGAGATCAAAGTCACAGGGTGAAAGGTCAGGACAGTACGGTAGGTGCTCCAATTCTTCCCATCCCCAATGTCGGAGTAGCTGCTGTACACACTCTGCTTTATGTGGTTTTGCATTGTTGTACACAATTATTGCACTTTCCACAAGATCCGGACGTTTATCCTGAATGCCACGTTGTACCTGTCCCACCAGGAAGTTCCTGTAGAATTGTGCGGTCACTGTTTGGCCATGAGGAACAAAATAGCAAACAATGACACCCCTGATGTCATATGCGACGATCACTATTAATTTGACTGGAGAAGGATTCTGATGAACCTTGTGCTGCCTTGGTGATCCAGGATGTTGCCACTCCGTGGACTGATGTTTCAATTCTGGTTCGTATGCCCTGGCCTAAAATTCATCGATGGTGATTATTCGTGACAAGAACTGATTGCTGTCCTGTTGCCAGCATGCAAAGTGGTCGGAGCACATTGCATCACCTTTGAACTTCCGTCAGTGCATGCGGTACCCACCATGTTAAGTTTAGGATTATATATCTTTAGATTGCCAATAGATGGCGGTAGTGTTTGTTTGTAAAAAGAAACTGTGATGTCAATTATGTATATGTATCAGTTCGTCTTTGGTGTTCGTGAATAAATGTTGTGTGGAAGAACGCTCCTCTGTTTATTACTTTAACTGCGATCCAGTCTGGTTTATTAGAGATTTACACATATTTTGTTTATGGTGCCTGCAAACCGGGATTATTACGAACCAGAAAATTGACAGACTGAATATTTCGAAAATGGAGGGCATTCTTGAACATTTGAAAAAGAAACGATCAGTTGTTAGACAATTAACTACGAAACTGATAACCAAAGTCCAATCGAATTTAGCAAATAATATTCCACTAAATGAGAAAATTGAGATAATCAAGGATTTATATGAACAGTTAATTGAGAAAATCAATGAACTGAAAAGTTTAGATTCAGAAATAGAAACGAAAGTAACTTCGGAGGAGATTGAAAATGAAGTTACCTTAAGTCAAGAATACCAGGATAAAACTGTTATATGGAGAAGAAGAATGCAACGATTTTTGAAGAAGAATTCGGAATCTTCTAGAACAGTTCATCAGAACGAAACGGCTAATGTTGCACTTCCAGTTGAAACGAAAACAGTGAAGTTACCACGTCTGCAAATCGGAACTTATTACGGAGATTCATGTAAATGGTTAGACTTTTGGAACCAATTCGAAAATACAATTCATAATCATGGTGGATTGAGAAAAACTGAAAAATTTGCGTACCTAAAATCCTTACTTGGAGGTAATGCTTTAGCTGCCATTTCCGGTTTCGCTTTAAGTAACCAGAATTATGATTCTGCAATAGAAATATTGAAAGAACGTTTTGGAAGACAAGATGTTGTTATCACCTCGCATATGAATAAATTATTATCCCTTGAACCAGTGGGAAACATTTTAAATGTTAAAGCACTGCGTAAGCTGTACGATGAATGCGAAGTCAACATTCGAAGTTTAGAATCGTTAAACGTTACTTCTGGAAGTTATGGAAATATTCTCTGTCCTATCATTTTGCAGAAATTTCCAGAGGAATTAAATTTGGAATTTAATCGAAGTCGAAATATGGAAGCAGGATTTGATATAAAGGAACTTATCGAATTCTTAAAAAAGGAAGTTAACTGTTGAGAAGCTGCAAGTTTAATGAACTCTGCGAAAACGAATCAGAAACCATACTTTCGTCAAAATGAACAACGCACAAAAGTTTATCCGAATTATAAACCGAAAGTTCCGACTGCTTCAGCTTTATCAACAATTGGATACAAATGTATATTTTGTGACAAAGAAGATCATACGAAATATAAATGTACTGAGGTGAACGCTGATGAGAAACGCAACATTTTGAAACGTACAGGAAAATGTTTTCTGTGTTTTGGATGTAAACATTTAGCTATCAACTGTAAGAACAAACAGTTTTCCTGCAAAAAGTGCCGCGGTAAACATCATGAAAGTGTGTGTGTGAATCCCGCATCAGCTGTCTCCAGTGCAAAAAATAAGGAAACCGAAACATCGGCGGAAATTGTTCAAAATTCTTCTGCCAAAACTGGATCTAATATCATGCTTCAAACGGTGTATGCTGTGGCTGAGGTCAGAAATAAGAATTGTATTGTGAGATGTCTTCTTGACGGCGGTAGCCAAATCTCTGCAATTCGAGAAGATTTATCAAGAAAATTACAGTTACCAGTGAAAGGAGAAACTGTTTTAAATCTGCATACCTTCGGTGAAAGGAACGGGAAATATTGGCGTCGAAAGAAAGTTGAACTTACGCTCCGAAATATTAATGACCCTGAAAAATCTATAAATCTTGAAGTCATTAAAGTACCAGTCATAACAAATGCCGATATACGAGTACCAGATGTAGAAATCAAATCCAAACTCCAAGCATTCGGCGTCACTTTGACAGACTGCGGCGTCGCCGATGGAATGAATCATATTTCCGTTTTAATCGGGGCAGACATTATGTGGAAAATAGCAAGCGAAGAAATAAAAAGGATAAACAGAAATGCTGTAGCTATGAAAACCTTGTTTGGGTGGTGTATACAAGGCAAATTTCCTTCATCAGACTTTCAAAACCATGATGTGTGTTTAAACGTAAGTGTAGAAGAGAAACTTCTAAAAAGTGTCGAATCGTTTTGGAATATTGAATCTATAGGAATTAAAAAATATTTCTGACGAAGAACAAAATGAAATGGCCTTGCAAATATTTAACAACTCGATTACACAAAAGGGTGATAGATACGAAGTTAGACTTCCATGGAAAGATCAGAATGTGACTTTAAGAGACAATTTTAAGAATGCTGAAAGACGGTTCTTAAATCTGATCAAACAATTTAACTCAAACTTGAACTTTTATGCGCAATATAAAGAAGTGATTGACTATCAGCTTAAGGAAGAAATCATAGAAAAGGTCAATCTTGGTACTCCATCTGGGAGACGAACTTACTACTGTCATCCGTGAAGATCATAATTCTACGAAACTTCGCATTGTTTATGATGCTTCTTCAAAGGAAAAAAATCATGCATCTCTAAATGATAATTTACTACAAGGACCAAATCTTCTTCCTGAACTTTTGAAAGTTTTAATAAATTTTCGACTTCATCGAATTGCATTTACGCCAGATATTGAGAAAGCGTTTTTACAAATTTCTGTTGCACCTGAAGATCGGTATTCAATGCGATTTTTGTGGATTGATGAGAATTCAAGTTTGAGCAATCCGAGAATTCAAGTTTATCGGATGTGTCGTGTAATTTTTGGAGCAAAATCAAGTCCATTTTTGCTGAGCGCTTGCATTAAGCATCATATAAAGAAATTTGAAAACATCCATCCCAGAACTGTAGAAATGTTAGAAAACTTCATGTATGTTGACGATTTTATTTGTGGATCAGATACGGAGGAGGAAGCTATACAGATATATCATGAAGCCAATGATATAATGAAAAAGGCATCAATGACCAAATGGAATTCTAATTCAGATACTGTAAAAAAACAGTATAAATCAAGTGACAACTTCGTTAACTATAAATTGCCTGACTGTGATTCCCCCTCAAAGATTCTTGGACTTCAATGGGATACAATTAAGGATATCTTCTGTTTTAATGCACAAGACGTTATTCATTTCATCCAGTCAAATGACCAAACAAAACGCTGTGTTTTAAAAGCTGCTTCAAAAATCTACGATCCTGTTGGGTTTCTTGCTCCATATGTTATTCAAGCAAAAGTTCTGTTTCAGGATTTATGGCTGAAAGGTGTTGATTGGGATGAAATTATCCCACCAGAATTGCAAGACAAGTGGAATAAATGGTATAGGCAACTATGTGATCTACCTAATATCCAGATACCTCGGTGGTATTTTCGTGATGTTGATGAAACGCCTGAAACAATGGAACTACATTGTTTTTGTGATTCATCTCAAAGTGCTTATGGAGCAGCAGTGTACATGAAATTCCGTAGCTTAAAATATTGTGGAACAAGTTTAGTGATAGCCAAGAGCAGAGTGACACCCCTGAAAAAATTACCTTTACCAAGACTCGAGCTCATGGCAGCACTGTTAGGTGCAAGACTTGTAACTACAGTCCGTGTGCATTTTACTCAAGCTAAGATTCATTTATGGACAGATTCTCTTATTGTGCTTCATTGGATAAAGAACTCACCACGGCGATGAAAAACATTCGTACATAATCGAGTGTCTGAAATTCAAGACAAAACATCCCCGAGCATGTGGCATCATTGTCCTGGCTCAGATAATCCAGCCGATAAAATTACACGCGGTGTTAAAGTGAGTGATCTTATAGTAGATCAAGTGTGGTGGCATGGACCTCCATGGCTTCATCAAGATGAAATAAATTGGCCTAAAGTGAACAAGCATTGTAGCATAGTAGATAGTGTTGAAGAAAGAGTTGTGACTCAAGTTACTAGCAGTGTTCAACCTTTACAACCTGTGTTAAAAATAGAAAACTTTAGTGACTTAGGTAAACTTTTAAGAGTCATGTCATATGTATTTAGATTCATTAATAATTTAAAGTCACAGAATAGAGTGATTGGTCCTGTGACCAAAAATGAAATATGTAATGCTATGTGTTATTGGATTATCTTATCACAAGATGAGTATTTTTTTGAAGAGTTGAATGATGTTAAATGTAAAAAACCATTGTCTCATAATTCCAAATTGTTTGGGTTAAATCCAGTAATGGATGAAAAGGGTTGTTTAGGAGTTGGAAGTAGATTAGTGAAATCATCATTAGATGTCGATGAAATGCAGCCTATAATATTACCAAATAATTATTTTTCTCGTTTAATTATTTTGAATTGTCATGAAAAGGTACTTCATAGTGGTGTAAATGAAACTTTAGTGCAAGTAAGAGGGAAATTTTGGATTTTAAAAGCCAGATGTTTTGTAAAATCTGTGTTACATGATTGTAGATTTTGTAAAAAATATAATGCTAAAGCTGGACACGAGATATCGGCTCCTCTTTCTGCTGATCGAGTGGAGAAAGCTCAACCATTTGAGGTAAGTGGCATAGATTTCGCTGGCTGGAGAAAGCTCAACCATTTGAGGTAAGTGGCATAGATTTCGCTGGCCCTTTGTATTTAAAGGATGGTACAAAAGTGTATATTTCATTGTTTACCTGTAAAGTGACTCGAGGAGTCCATTTAGAATTGTTATCAAATTTAAATGCAGAGTGTTTCATTCAAGCCTTACGTAGATTTTTTGCACGTAGAGGTATTTGTAGAGTTATATATTCTGATAATGCTAAAACCTTTAAGACTGCTGATCGTGAATTAAAATATTTGTATAAATTATGTAAAGAAGAAAAGGTTCTAAATTTCCTTGGTAAAAATGGGTTTGAATGGAAATTTATTGTAGAAGGTGCTCCTTGGTGGGGTGGATTCTGGAAACGTTTGGTAAGATCTGTAAAAACTTGTTTAAAACATATCTTAGGTAAAGCTTCTTTATATTATGAAGAACTGTATAATGTCTTAGTTGAAGTTGAAGCTGTTATTAATTCTAGACCTATAACTTATGTATACAATGAACCAAATGAACCTGATCCTCTTTCACCATCTCATTTTATAACTGGATCTAGATTAACTGTTTTACCATCACCTGAATCTAAACTAGAATCTACAAGATCTCAGTTGATTAAAAGATGGAAGCATAGGCAATTAACATTACAGCATTTTTTGAAAAGGTTTTATAAAGAATATTTGTTAGAATTAGGATCAGTCATGTTTTCAAAACCTCCAAAGAATTCTCCCGTGTTTAAAATTAATGATGTTGTACTTGTATGAGAAGATAATGTGAAACGCTGTAACTGGAAGATAGGTAGGATTAAGGAATTATTTCATGGAAGAGATGATAGAATTAGATCTTGTGAGATTCAGTTAGATAAGGGTGTTGTTAGAAGACCAATTGAAAGACTTTATAATCTTGAAGTTCAATAAAATTGATGCATCCGTTTACGGATGCATGGGGGGGGAGTGTTAAGTTTAGGATTATATATCTTTAGATTGCCAATAGATGGCGGTAGTGCTTGTTTGTAAAAAGAAACTGTGATGTCAATTATGTATATGTATCAGTTCGTCTTTGGTGTTCGTGAATAAATGTTGTGTGGAAGAACGCTCCTCTGTTTATTACTTTAACTGCGATCCAGTCTGGTTTATTAGAGATTTACACATATTTTGTTTACACCATGAAGGGATTTTGCATAGCTGTAGCTCATTATGCAATATCCTGTGGATAGTACGTTTCTCGGTGCCACTTGCCTTCTCTAACTCCAGTAATGTCCATCATCTGTCTTCAAACATGAAGTGCTCGATGAACAGCACGTGCCAAGTCAGTCTGAACACTCACCAGTCGTCCCGAACATTGCTCATCACTGGTTGACACATGTCCTTGCTAAAACTTTCCTACCCACCATGCTACTGTACTGGTAGGGCATTATTCCCAAGGGCTTCTACTAATTCACTGTGACATTCCATTGCATTTCTCCCTCGGAGAACGGCTATTTTGATGTAAACAAGCTGCTCAACACGGGTTACTTCCATCTTGCACGACATTCACCAACTGAGTGATTTCAGAGCCCTCGCTACCACAGAGCCATCTGTTGTTCTGCATACACACTATGCCTGTAGAACTTCCACACGACACATATACATTTTGTGATCCATTCACATATCTACAAGAAAATAATAGTTGCCATGACTTTTGCCCCAACTTTAGTATTAAAAATTATGAAGTAAATTTTAAAACACTTATTTCCTTGAATAAATTCCCGAATGGATTAACCATGTTTTAATTCACAATAATAAAAGAAGGCGTTATCTTTGTTGTTGCAAAGCTTAGTTTCTCTAGATTGGCAACAAATCCACTATTTTGCCAAGCTTGCAATGCAAACAAACATGTCCGCCATCACAAAATTCATTAGTCTTAGCTGCAATTAAACAACTTTTAAATTGTTGATAACTCCACAAATATTGTATGCAGATTTACTAAAGGCATAAAAACCTTAACTGGAAGATAAGAACAACATAATTCAATCATTTGTAAAGCAAAAAATGTACAACTTACAAACATATAAGAGTAAAGAAACTGAGATCACTGAGCCGGTTAACAAAGTGGATATATATATACAGTCAAACGTCTTTAATCCTAACTCATCGAGACTTCGGCGATTCCGGATTATCAGTTTCTCCAGATTAGACCACAAGTTTAAATCTGGTAAGATGGCATGCAGAAATTATAAAATTAAAAATATGAAACCGTAATTTATGAAATAAAGAGCAATTATGATTTAAAGGGTATCAAAATTTACAAAAAAAAGCTTAATATTTATTTTTTTACTTTATTAAAGATTTCTTTTAACGTGCGCATGCGTAAAGCATACATTACGCATAGTCAAAATTAGAAAATTGCAACCAGAAAACTATTTGATGTGTATTCCTGATATTTATAATGGGGAGGAATTTGATTTAAATCATATCAAAGACGAGTACATCGAGATGAAATACTACATTTAGTAAGGAATTATAAGCCGAATAAAATAAAAACATCTGCCCTGAAGATAAGGATAGAGCTGACAGATCAACTTCCAGTTCATTGCGTGTTGTGACGTCCCCCCCCCCCCGAAGAGCAGTGTGAAATTTAAAAATAGATTTAGGAACTGTTAGCGAAACAAGGGATATGCCTTAATCCATTTTTTGCAGCTATTCCACTTTTTGTTTGATGGACATCGAAATATGCTTTCGCTTTGTAGATCCTTTGGCAGCTCTAGAATCGGAAATTCTTTTTGACATAATCGAAAGTTCAAGCTTACTTTTATAAAATTGCTCTAACAGTCTGAAAAAAATAATAAGCCGGATCCAATTACAAAATTAAGGAACAACGCAATTTGCAACATTAACTGAAATAGATAATTAGATAATTTTAGCTTATCTTATACCGTCCGTTATACATTAAACACGCATGCGTAAACGTACTATGTGCACACTTAAACACATATGCACATGTGTAAATGTATTGTGCGCATGCTTAAATGCATTTTGCGTTTACGCATGCGCAGAATATTTGTAGCTTTGATGTCCGGATTATAGATCATTCCGGATTATGGACGTCCGGATTAAAGACTTTTGACTGTACATATATTTATATGTGCTTGGTGCAGACGATTGCAACCAAAATACGATGTGCACATCTATATGTTATAGCAGTCCTATATATAAAATTTCAACATTCTGAGGCTACTCATTTTTTAGCTATGCAACATACGTACGCACGTACAGATGCCATGAAAATTTCTCTTTAGCATTCATTTTAAACCAGTTTTATAATTTTTTGGGGGAAAAGACTCTTTTTTTTTTTTTATTCTATCTTTACGTACAGATGTCATGCAAAAACATCATTAAACTGCATTCGATAGCAGTCAAAATGAGTTTCGTTGAAATATGCCTGAAAATTTTCGCGATTAAAATACTTCCTTTTTACTTCATACAAGGAAGTAAAAAACGTTATGTATGTGGTGGGATTTACTTGGTGTCATGTATTATGAGTAGCTCAAACCGAATGAAACCATAAACCATTACTGGGGCTCTCCACTGAATACAACTGATAAGACTGATTCGAGCATTCAAATAAAAATGCATCCACTACTACTCCAGACATTACATAATTATTCTCTAGCATGATAACGCTCATCCACATGTTGCGGTGCCAGTCAAAACCTATGCGGAGATACTTGAATGAGAAGTTTTCCCCTTCCCAATGTATTCACCAGATATTTCTCCTTCTGATTACTGCATGTTTCGATTGATGATGTATGGCCTGTCTGAGAAGCACTTCATATCACATGAAGATAGCAAAAATTGGGTTGTTTTCTGGATAGCTTCAAAAGATAAAACATTCTTCCAACATTGTATGGATAAGCTGCTAGAAAGATGAAAAAAGGTAGTGGCTAGTGATGGACAATACTTTGACAGGGTTGCTACTCTAACATGAAAATGAAATTTCCTGACTTTTCCAAGTGTGTTTCAAGAAAATTCCAAGCTATCCGCGTAGTGAGCATTGGCTGTGCTGAGGGTAAATTAATTTTGGTACTATTTGAAAACGCAAAAATGTACCAGTTGTATATGACTTTATATATAGTACATAATCCCCAAAGCCTTATTTTTACAACTAATAAATAGGACTTGTTTTCTCTGCTGAGCATTGAGATTAGAATCGCCCAATCAGGATTTAAAAATGTCTTTTCGGCAGACATTTTGCAGCTAAAGGTAGAAAGAAGTCTATTTAAAGACATTTTAAAATAAATTAGTGTTATATTTATTTAGCAGCATTTATAAGTAAAGTATATGCGCACTAAATTTCGTGATGGTATGTCATATTACTACTAGAATTAGCTTCACAAGTATCCCACAGAAAATTGGCTGAAATTTTAAAGTATTATTAGCGACTTATTTGTACTTCCGAGAAAAGGCACAGACATACCTCTTTCTCACCCTCCAACACTGACTAAACTTTTCAATGAACATGGTACAGTGCTATGGATGTGTGTTCTTTTCCTTGTTGTTTTCTCTTTAAAGAATTCTTATTCCCCTCTTTTTTTACAGTAAGAATACATGGAGAAAAAATATATGCTATATAATTAATCATGTTCTTTGCAAGATTTCTAGTCAACAGTAGGCTATTAATGGTTATGTATTTTGCAAGGTATAAATTACATGTGAAATTTACAACCATGCAGTATGTTGCTACTTTAATTATTTTATCATTTGAGAATCAACTGTAAAATAAAATAATCAATTTAACTCTTATTTTATTTCATTTTTTTATTAAAGAAAATACAGGGGTTAAAGAAATAGGGAATAGAGGGGAAAATATGCTGTTAAAGTTTTTTCAATTGTTTTTTTAATTTTAAGGTATTAATAAACAACTAGTCATATTTACCTGGCTGTCAGGAACAATTATAACAGTTGTATTTCAACTTTTTATAATGATGATAAAGAATAAACACTTACACAACATGTTGTTGAAGTTTTTCCAGTTCCTCTTTTAGCTTTTGGGTGTCATGAACATGTTTAATAATTTGTTCATCTTTCTCATTCAGCATTTTCAAATATTCTTTTGCATCATTCAGCTGATACATTTGCATCCTACATCAAAAAGAAAAATTTATAAAATTAACTATTCCATGAAATTGTGTGTTATCAAATAAAAGCATGCATCTTTTTCAGCAACTTTTATGCTTTTTATAAGTTTTAAAAACTTCTAGTATTTACTTTTAAAAAAGACATCCCCTAACATTTTAAGACGTATTTTGAGAAACAAAAAAAAAAAAAAAAAAAAAAAAAAAGGCATGAATATTTAATTAAAAAAAAAGTGGTTCTGATTAGAATGAAAGGCAAGCTATTTAATTTAATATAATATTTTATTATGGTAAGGAGAGAAAAATTAAGAAAAACTAATGATATATAAGTTAGAGTGTAGCAAATGCAGCCCTAAACTGAAACTGCAGAACTAAACATGACTATTACATTTGGCAGTATTTATGCATTTTAGGTATATGGTAATTAATTACCTGTGTGATTTACTTAGTACTTAAACATCATAATTATTCTGTATAATATAATAATTTTATTCCGTAGAATATAATTTAACTCCTACATCTCATTCTGCAACTTCATTTGTTAACATACCTGATTATGAGAACCTACTAAATTTTAAAACAAAAAATACAGCGCACACACAAAAAAAGGGTTCTTGCTTTTAAGTAAATGTGGCATTACAGATACATATATGAAATAAACAAAACCCTTCATTTGACTAAAACAAACAGAAAAATCGATCAAATATGCAGGAAACTGCTTTTTCTATGAAAGCATCAGGTCAGCTAAATTTTGTTTAATTAAGTTCTACATAACAGTAATCTACATAGTTAATCACTAAATGGTAGCCAATGGGCTTTAAACAACCTACTAACCTATTTATTACTGTTCATACATTATTCCCTCCTCCATTAATACAGAAGTCTGAATTACTACAACAGCAACTTTCCCTAATACATTTGAGGATATCCACAAAAGAAAATTTCCTGTGTAGAGACAAAAGGTGTTAATATTTCACACATTTTCAATCTAGCTCAATAAAAGAATTACAAGGTTGCTAAAAAATTTCTGTTTGTTCTAGGATTAATAAAGAATCACCTCATGGAAATGTTCTCAAAATTTATACTATAGAGGCACATAAAATTATTGTTTGAGGCAAAACAAAAGAGCACTGAGGTTAGATGCATCCATTAATTATTGAATTTAAAGAGCCTTTGAATAAAGAAATACTTTGGTTACAGCTATCAATCCTACATCTTGAAATCTGAATTGAATGCTCCAAAATTGAGTCATCACTTTATTACAATATTTAATGAAGATATTTTGTAAGAATGCAATGCAATTGGATCATGCATTGCTGTGATGTCAATAAACTCCTGTAAGTCTGACAACACTCAGCTAAAAATCATAGTAAATTCGTACAGCTGTATATGAGCTTTTGGAGACTTTAAGTAAAAATCACTATCATCTTAAATGATGTTGCATATTTAGCATGATTTATGAAAAGTAATACTTAAACAGCTACTCTCAACAAGAATCATTATCTTAACCAGGTTTATAGTTAGCAGCTACACAAAAGATTACTTTGTTACAATCTCCTTCACCATTTTTAGTTAGTTTAAAAAAAAAAAAGTATGTAAAATTTAATGATCATAGTAAATAGATGATTTTAAAACTTAGCCTTTGATTTTGTGATTTTGAAATATTTCAATAACAAAAGAAATTTTTATCAATTCATTCACACACACTTACACTATGTGGTAAAACAATAATAGCAACCGGATCAAATTTGTGGAAATTAACATTACAAGAACAGTACCCAATTCTAAGAAAATGGTCTAAAATAATATTTTTTCATATGGCAGTAATTTATTAGTAAGAAAAGCTTATTAGTGATTAAACAGATAAGACTGCTGAACATTCAGATTTCAATTCAGGTTCAAATCTCAGAAAACTGGTTACCTGTAATTTCCTCAATGCATAAAGCAAAAATAAGCTAGTTTTTCAAAGTCTCTTTCAAAGGTATCTCTTTCCTTATACAAATAGCCAATGTATGTTTTGCTATAACTGATTAAACAAGTTTTATTAATAAGACATTTTTTTTCTACCATAAAAGACACCAAATTGAAATCTGGATACAGCTTAGTTTATCCAGTATTAACCATATATTCTTAAGATTAAAACACCAGAAATGGAAAAGGACCTCTGACTAACTTTATGATCTGGAAATCCTCAATGAATTTTAACTGGCCAATAATATATGTATTTAATTACTGTACTGCAATCTAGAGTGAAAAAATCTTCCTTCTAAATACTGAAAAAATTTTGTTAAAAATTTTGTTAAAATTTTTTCAGGTTGAATTTAAAAAGTTTGTATCTTTTAATTTGATTCTCAAGAAATATAAATTAAGATGATGTATATAATTAAAGTCATGCAGTATGCACCAAAATTAGTTAAGATATAATAATTAAATCATGAATGGGGGCAACTTTAGAAAATACTCAAATCATGATAAAAACAAAAACAACACAATAAAATTAATACAACCTAATAAATTTATATAAAATATATAACTGTTTAAAATTCCTTGGTCTTTTTCAAAGCGCCGGTGAACAATTTTCAACAGAGCTACATTTCTGAATTATGTCTGTGTGACTGTGAATTCTTAAAAAATTTCAAAATAAAATTTCAGATTATACAATAATGATTAATTAAATTAGAAACATTATTAATTTACTTTGTTTCACTTTGAAAGAATTTTGATTACTTTATTTAAATCATCTTAATTGGCACATAATTTTTAATTTGAAATGTGACATTTAAATATATATACATTTGCCTATGTAAATGAATATTAGTGTACATCATAATATCTGTTGAAATGGATGCAATTCTGCCTCAGACATATCAAGATCCACAGGTGCCTGAGACTTTTGAAGTATTGCTGCTTTGCATTGTGCTTTGGTCATGTGAAAACAAAAGAAATCCAAATATGGTTGCAAACCAAGGATTCTTATACTTTGCACAAACCTTTGAGGAACAAAGTAACCAGTAATCAACTATAGGAGACAAAAATGAAGTAAAAATGGTACAGCATGGATGTGAGAATCAAACAATAGTGAATACAAAATTCTTTGTGAAGTCAGGAAAGATGGGTATAAAAACACTAAACCTTTTCCAGCAGAAATATGACGAGCAGTTTCCCATCAACAGTACAAATGCTCGAGTGATATTACAGTTTTGTGAGTGGCAGTGAAATGACACATGATAAGCTTTGCTCCAAGCATAAGAATAAGTTGCTAGTAAGGCAGAGGATAAGCTTTACAAGAAACCCATGCAGATGATAACATGAAGCATTTAAAGAACAGTCTACATATGGACTGCTATAGCACAGCATGCATGTTAGGTGTTATCAACATAACATGATTTGGGGAAAAGGAAACTGAACTCCTAAATTTATTTACAACAGAGCAGAAAGAACACTGAGCATCAAAGGCTGCACAGCTGTTGGAACATTATTAGCAGTAATTCATCTTTTATGAGGCACATCAGTGCCAAGGATGAAACATGATATTATGAATTTGACCATGGACTGTGTAAGCTATGTTAGATTAGGTTCTAATATACCAGAATAAAAAAAAAAAAAAAAAAAATTTTGACACCCAAAGCACTACTTGTTGCACGTATGCAGCTTAAGGTGAGAAATCACATTCTTTATCTAAACGTACTGCAGTATTCCCAGAAGCCAATTTTAATAAAAAGACGACATAAGCCTAATCTATTGTTGATGAGAACACCATCCTATGAACCTATGAGCTTTAGAATAATGGTTTCTCTTGCAAGACAATGCACATCCACAAGCCACTTTACATGTTCATGAAATTATGACAAAACTTAAAACTGGAGATCTTTCACACCTTCCATACTTTTCCAATATGCTTCTGCATGATACATTCCCCTTTCTGCAGTTCAAAGGAGTAGTGAAAGAGAGTTGGCACTGAGAAGTTGTAGAAATCTAACCAAGATAATTGAGCAATGCAGCACCCTTGAAATGACTTTCCCTATATGCTACTAAGTCTCAGATAGGATTACTTTGAAGATATCAAAACAAATATTTAGTGGGAGTGCAATATTTTTATAGTTATTTTAGCAGTTTCCAATTTTATAGTTATTTTAGCAGTTTCCAAACTTTCTGGAAAAATACTGTGCATAAAAGTACTCAGAAGGGGCTAAGACTGTATACAAAAGTGTATAAAAGGAGTAAGAAAGTGCATAAAAGGACAATATGTTACAGTACATATTGTTTTAAGAAGTTAATTAATTTAAACTTAGACAATATAAATACACAATTAATATCATAAAAATAAAAGTTAAATGCTTTATTTAATTTGGTACAGTTAAATTAAAAAGCGAGAGAAAGAAGCTCGTGAATTTAGTTTTAGGGTCTGTATAAATAAAAGCTAATTTTATTGTTTTATTTTAGGTTAATATACCTAGGCAAATAAGGAAAACACCTTGATTATTGATTGTTTTTCATTTTGCTTTATCAAAATAAAAATGTTTGCTGTTAATGAAATAGAATAATGATAAAAATATCTTACTTGGATTAAGAGAATTACGTATTTAAGCTTAGAAGAAAAGAGACAATTCAAGTAGTTTCGTTTTTTGGTAATTTTCAATGAGGTTATGGTACAATGTGCTTTCACACAGATTACTATCTCAGTTAGTCCAAATACATAAGGATCTACTAAACATGCAACAATTATGGTATGACAAATTTTTAGAATTCCAGCATTTTTTTCCAATTATTTGTAAGATTCTCTTTGCCCAGCACTCAAAGAATTTATGTTTTTAAAGGTTTTAACTTACAAAGTCTCTTTTTCTTTTGATGTAATATCCAGCTGCTGCTGCAGAAGAGTAATAACTTCACGACCAGCTGTAACTTCAATCTGAAGATTTGACACTTCATCTGTGAGACTGGTGACCTCAGTTTTCAACTGAATAAGAGACATTATAGGGAGAATGATAATAATAAAGAAACAGATTCTAAAAATTATGGATTTAATGTATATGTCCTTGCTATTAATAATTTTAAATGTCTGCATTGATTTAAAAAAATCAGTAAAAAATTTTGTAGACACATTAAGGACTAGCATAAAGGTCACAAAGCATGGCAACACTTAATGCTAATACTTAACATCAACACAAATTACAGCAACACTTTACAGTGGTGGCCAAAATTGTGGACACTTTTGGAAATTTTTATGTTTTTGAACTTTATATGCTTATAGAAAACATTACGTTTCACAAAATGCAAACTTGTATATATCATTTTAATTGGAATTATTACTGAATTTATTACTGAATTCAGTATAAAACACAAAATTCAATTATTTGCAATACAAAAAAAGTTAAACGATAATAGTTATCGAGATACATTAGATAGTGATGATTGCAGGGAGTTATCAGTACTTAGTAGGGTACCCTTTATTTTTGATTACAGCTTCACATCGACTTTTCATTCAGCTGACAAGAGTTTTAAGCTCTTCTTTCGTTATTACATGATGCCAGGAAACAATTATAGCCTCAAATAGTTCCCTTTTATTTGATGGGCGCCTCATTCGGACAAGAGTTTTCAAACGGTGCGACAAATTTTCGGTAGGATTGAGGTCAGGACTGTTTCCTGGCCATGACAACAATTTAATGCTCCTTGTACGAAACCACTCTTTCGATATTTTGGCCGTGTGGCAAGGAGCAGAATCCTGCTGAAAAATAAATGAAGCATTGTTGGGAAAGAGATCTATGATGGAAGGTAGAAGTTTTGGTTCTAGAATAGCGTCAATGTATTTTCTGGCATTCAGTGTCCCATCGATGACATGAAGGCGAAAAATACCATCTGCTGACATGCATGACCAAATCATAACACTAACTGAGTTCTTCACAGTTGCTTGAATGCAGTCAGGATCCCAATCTACTCTTTTATTTGATGTCATTGCTTCTTGACTAAATATTAAAAATTTTTACAAAAATTCCTACTCGTAATTGCAGTGTATAAGAAACAGGTCCTTTTTCCACAGAACAAAGCAAAATAATGAATTGTTTCAAGTGTAAACATGATGTCAGCTTCTACTGGCAGTTACTAACATTTGATTGGTTCTCAGAACAAGAACAGTGATTGGCCAGGAAAAACATTACAAACCACTTCATAACTGTGTTTTTTTATTTATATTAAAGTACATAAAACTTTTTTTGTATTACAAATAATTGAATTTTGTGTTTTGTATTGAATTCAGTAATAAATTTTCTTTAAAATGATATATACAAGTTTGCATTTTGCGAAACATAACATTTTCTATAAGCGTACAAAGTTCAAAAACATAAAAATTTCCAGAAGTGTCCACAATTTCGGCCACCACTGTAGTACTATGGTCCTATGACAGGCTAGTAAAATATGAGAATAAATTTTATTAACACAGAAAAGATACAGAGCAGTATATGTGAATTCATTTTTACTGGGAAATAATAACAATAATACATTATCTTATCAATTTAGAATACGAAAATCTGTTGTGGCCAGTACATCACCTCCTGCC
The DNA here is from genome assembly GCF_044657685.1 of Stegodyphus dumicola. Classification (NCBI taxonomy): domain Eukaryota; kingdom Metazoa; phylum Arthropoda; class Arachnida; order Araneae; family Eresidae; genus Stegodyphus; species Stegodyphus dumicola. The sequence goes on along the minus strand of NC_140771.1, from coordinate 164,849,482 downwards.
AATGGAATTGGTGGTACAGTACAAAGTCCATAATCCGGACGTCCATTATCTGGAATGATCTATCGTCCAGACATCAAACTCACAAACTTTTTTTTTTTTTGTATTCTTTACGCATGCGCATAATGCATTTACGCCTGCGCATTTTAATGTATAACGGATGGTATAAGTTAGACTAAAATTATCTTTACTGATTCTGAAGCATTTCAGTTAATGTTGCAGATTGCGCTGTTCCTTAATCATAAAACTGGAACTGGTTTATTATTTTTTGAAGATTGTTAGAGCAATTTTATAAAAATTAAGCTAGAACTTTCGATTATGTCAAAAAGAGTTTCCAATTCTGGAGCTGCCATGCCACTTCTAATAGTGAAGAAAGTGACAGAGAGGTTACTGAAAATGAAAAAATTTCGACTCGCAAGTTAGTCAGTATTCTCGACACAGCAATTACAGGACTTGAACAGTGGAACTTTCTGAACTTTCTGAACAGTAACTGAACAAGAAATTATGCCTGTTTATAGAATTAAAGAGAAAGTATTATCACATAAAACGAAGCAACTTAAACAACTTACATTGAAAGAAATGTTTAATAAAGTAAACAAATAAATATTAAGCTTTTTTTTTTTTTGTATATTTTGATACCCTTTAGATCATAATTGCTCTTTATTTCATAAATTACGGTTTCATATTTTTAATTGTATAACTTCTGCATGCCATCTAACCAGATTTAAATTGATGATGTATAATCCAGAAAAACCTCTAATCCGGAATCGCCGAAGTCCCGATGAGTTCGGATTACAGACTTGTACTGTATAGTAATATGTTTTAAATAAACTATCACATTCAGTTGCTTGCTTGTTGATAAAATCTAATTTGTTTAAACCCTTTACAGCTCAGTGTTAATAATAAGCATTACTCAATTTTATTATTCTATTCTCCAATGCAATGGACAATGATAACTATATGTTCTCATGTATACATCCATTTACCTGCTTTGATTTGAAAATACTGCATCAGTCATAGTATATCTCCTGGTCATGTAGTCTTATGAATTCGCAAATCAATGACTTAACAATCACAAAATCTTTAAAAGCAGCTATCTTTAGAATTCTCAATAGTGTTAAGTGTTACCATATATTTCTTTTCATAGCCACTATGTTATTTAGATTAGCTATATTATTTCTTTAAACATAATACATAATATATAGCCATATTGTTTGGTGACAGCACCTTTTATTTGAGTGATTCGACACAAAGGTGAAATGAATACAAAATCGAGGATTAAGGCTAATGTATTTAATTGCTTCATAACGAAAGCTTGCCTTCATGATGTGTTTATGTTTATTACATAATTTTGAGAATGTACTTAATGCTTATAAATGTAATATGTTGCTTTAAATCACATAATTACTTTAAATACTAAATTTGAAAAGCTTTAGATTATCTCATAATACATTTTTATGAAAATCTGTTATAAAAGTTTTGGACTATATTTTAATATAACTTTTCCATTACTTACAAATAAATTATCACTTCAAGTTGTTCATTAAGGACTGTTATGGGTTTCCTTAAATACCATTTCCAGTTGTCTAGTTTTAACCAAAATCTAATCAACTCTTTATATAAATATATAAAGCTTAAATACAGGAAATAGAAATTTTTTCGAGTTTCATGCAAGTTAATGTGGATGAAAAAATCATCTCACACATATTTACAAACAGATTGACATTACTGTAAAAATAGTAAAATTTTGTTGTGGACACCTTAACTTGTGCTTATTTACTGAAAACTCACTATCAAATTCTTGGACCGAAAACAGTATCTCTATTTCTATAGACCGGCGGGAGGTAAAAAACAGAACATGACAACCAAATATGAAACTTAAAATTAGGCTGAAAACAAACACTAAAAATCTGATGTGGGTACCACAACTTCCTTGTATGGCCTTTTAAATTATACACATTTTTTGCTTCACTTCATTTAAACTTACTTCCTCAGAGTATTCTAACTTAATTAACCAATCCCTCAAGGTAAGTTGAAATTATATCAAAAATTGCAAATTTTAAAATTAAATATCTTGGTCAACTTTTGTCACATGGAAGTCAAACTTCTTACACTTTATAACTTTTTTATAATGAGTATAAAACTTTCCTAAATATAAGTATAAAAACCAGGAAACTGCAGTAAAAGTTAGATTTTGTTATTTGACTAATTTTAAATTCGTTTTTAAAATTTGGCATAATCAAAACATGAATATTTTTGTCATTTAAAACACTTTACGACCCATGACTCTAAAAATAAAGGCTGGGAAATGAAGTTCATATACAGTCAAAAGTCGTTAATCCGGACTCGTCGGGACTTCAGCGATTCCGAATTATAGATCATCAGTTGAAATCTGGTAAGATGGCATGCAGAAATTATAAAATTAAAAATATGAAACCGTAATTTATGAAATAAAGAACAATTATGATCTAAAGAGTACCAAAATTTACAAAAAAAAAAAAAAAAGCTTAATATTTATTTGTTTACTTTATTAAACATTTCTTTCAATGTAAGTTGTTTCGTTTTTTATGTGATAATACATTCTCTTTAATTCTATAAACAGACATAATTTCTTGTTCATTTACAAAATTCCGCTGTTAAAGTCCTATAATTGCTGTGTCGAGAATACCGACTAATTTGTCAATCGAAATTTTTTCGTTTTCAATAACCTCTGTATCACTTTCTTCTTGATCGGAAGCGAATTATAATGACGAGGAATTTGATTTAAATCACAACAAAGACGGAGTACATCGAGATGAAATAATACATTTAGAAAGGAATTATAAGCCAAATAAAATAAAAACATCTGCTCTGAAGATAAGGATAGTGCTGACAGATCAACTTCCAATTCATTGCTCGCCACGGTGTTAAAGATAAACAAAGTTTAGATAAACAAACGTTAAAGTTTAGATAAACAAAGGATATGCCTTTATCCATTTTTTGCAGCAATTCCACTTTTTGTTTGATGGACATCGGAACATGCTTTCGCTTTGTAGATCCTTTGATAGCTCCAGAATCGGAAATTCTTTTTGACATAATCGAAAATTCAAGCTTACTTTTATAAAATTGCTCTAACAGTCTGCAAAAAATAATAAGCAGGATCCAATTAGAAGATTAAGGAACAGCGCAATCTGCAACATTAACTGAATTAGATAATTTTTAGCTTATACCGTCCATTATACATTAAATGCGCATTCGTAAACGTAATTTGCGCACACGCCTATCCGCAGCCGTAAAAGTCTTACGCACATGCGTCAACGCGACGCATGCGCAGAAAGTTTGTAGCTTTGAGGTCCGGATTATAGATCATTCCGGATTATGGGTGTCCGAATTAACGACTTTTGACTGTACATATATGTATGTTTGGTATTGCCAATTGCAATAAAAAAGAAAGGTGCATAGCGAGATGTTATAGCAGTCCCGTACACAAAATTTCAACATTCTTCAGCTAATTTTTTTCGAGTTATGCAATATACATTAATACATCCATAGGTACAAGAATCACAAAAATATCCCCTTTGAAGTCTTTCACAATCCATTTTGGAAAGAAAAAGAGTTCTTTATTCTGTCTGTCAATAAAGACTTCAATAATCATGCAGATGGACTCAAAACGGTCAAAATGGATATTTCCATTGTAATAAAATACCCGAAATTCTTCGCAATTTCAATACTTTCTTAACTTTGTACATAGAAGTGAAAAATAGCATTAGGCTGCAAAAGTTATTAATTGCACACTGCTTTTCCTTTTCAGAAAAATGTTTATTAAAATACCGATAATGAGTCAAAAGGATTAGATGTTGATTCAATTTGTTGTTTTCCCCCCATTTGAACTTTGGGAGGATTTTTTATACACTAAAATCATTTATGTAATCAATTATGTAAAAATTTATAAAATCAATTATGTAAAAACTGGTCATTTTTTGATAATCATTATATGATTTATGATGATAATCATTATATAATACACTTCCTTTTCCCCCAGCCTTTATTTTTATAGTTGTTGGTCATAAAGTGTTTTAAATGACAAAAATATTCATGTTTTTGCAATGCCAAATTTAAAAAAAGAATTTAAAATTAGTCAAATCACAAAATCTAACTTTTAATGCAGTTTCCTGGTTCTTATACTTATATTTAAGAAAGTATTGTAAGAAGTTTGATTTCCATGTAATAAAAGTAGACCAAGATATTTAATTTTTTGCAATAAGTTGAAATGACATCAAAAATTGCAATCAAAAATTTGCAATTTTTGATGTCATTTCAACTTGCCTTGAGGTACTGGTCAATTAAGTTAGAATACTCCAAAAATTTTTGCAAATTTCTGTATTTTTACAAATACATTATGAATTAAAATTAAAATCTGAAATTCAACATTTTGTTCAACATGCCAGAGCAAAACCACTTTATAGAACATGGAATCTTCAACAATAACCTTCAAAATGTTACATGAAACCTTCAATAATTATCTAATTACACTGCACTAAGTTGCGATAGGGCACGTGCACCACCTTCTAGTGAATCCACTTTCTAGCGGTGCACCCTGGAAACGCAAAAATACAACTAAGTGATATACAAACTCAGTGTGTTGCTTACATAGTTCTTCTCTAAGAGTTCTCCAGTAGTGTGATACTGGTAGTTTTTCTCATACCAAGAGGACTGAGCTTATGCAGAATTTGAAATGTTATGAACTGATGTTTTATAATTATGGAAGCAATTAAACTTCTGAGAAATTGAAATGTTTCTCCAAGAATTATTCTTTATATATTTTACCAAAATCTAAGCAAATTGCGAGTGGAATTCTTATAGCAGTCGAAGAAGACCCAGCTTCTGACTTTAAACCATGACTTCTTACATGAACCATCCAAAATATAAAAGCAAAGTTACAAAGCTAGATATATGGCAACATAACACTCACTTTCAAATTATTGATACATACAGGGTGAGTCGCTACCAGACCGATAAACTTGCAGGGTGTGTACGGGGTACAGAGAGACGACTCAGAATCACATAGGAATGAAAGGTCGCAAATGTCGTAGTTGCAAGCTATGGTGCAAAGAAACTAAGAAAAAGAAGAGACACTGGAACACATTAATGGCATAGAAAACAATTTATTGAAAGGTTATACTATAACAGGTGTTCGAAAGTACAACTAGAAGTTATCCAGCAGGCCTGAAAGTGACGGTGCACGGAATTCTTACGTTCTGGAAGATTCCTGGTATGTTATGTATCCTTTCAGCAGCTATAGATATTTGAGCGACAAGGTCTTCAACTGAAGGAACGGGCATCTCTTACACCAAACTCTTCATGTGACCCTCAGAAGAAGAAGTCCATGCATGATAGTCCGGTAATCTAGCAGGCCATCATGACCTATCCACCACTGTCCAAAGGTTATGTCAAGGTGTCGGCAGACGTCAATTGTGTAATGTAGAGGAGCCCCGTCATGCTGGTACCATGTGGAGCTGCGCAACAACGGAGGAACATGTTCTGCATCAAGAAATTCAGGCAGGACTTAATGTAAGATGATCAGGTCTGCCCTACCATCCAAAGCATTGGGCAGAAGGTACAGTTCAGTGAGGTGTGAAGTATGCTTCATCCGTGAACAATACAGATACAGTAAATGCGCTGTCTGTAGCACTGTATTGCAGGGACCACGTAGCAAACGTCCTCCGGGGTGGATAATCATCAGGCTCTAATAATTGGATGTGATGAAGATGGTAAGCGCCCATTTGGTTTGCTGCGAATAGCCTCCAGACAATGAACTGAGATAAACCCACTTGTTGGACTACTGCTCGAGTACTTGTACTTGGATTGTCTTCTGCCAGATGTAAGACAGCCTCCTCATTGTCAGGTGTCCACATCGTTCACTGTTGATTCATTGTAGCTCTTGTTAAACAACCAGCCTCATGTAACCTGTTTATACTTGCAAAGGTCATGTAATGTGAAGCACGCTTGTTCAAGTAACGTTCTTGGTACATTTTCACAGTTCCATCCATAATCAGCATGTCAACCAGTTCATCGTTTGAATATGTGTTCAGCCTACTACCTCGGGAAAGAGCCTGCAAATGATGACTTCCAGAAAGATCGCTGTTCACACAACCTTAAATTCAGCATCTTCTACCACAAGGCTGCCGGGAGGAATCTTCTAGAACATAAGGAATTCCATGTAGCGCTGCTGTTGGCCTGCCTGACAATTTTTGGCCATTATTTTGAACCTTTTGCAGTACAAACTTTCAATAAAATGTTTTCTGTTCCATTAATGTGTTGCTGTTTCTTTTCTCTACTTCTTTGCACCATAGCTCGTAACTACAGCATTTCCTATGTGATTCTGAGTTGTCTCTGTAACCCCTACATGGCCTGCAAGTTTGTCGGTCTGGTAGCAAATCACCCGGTATATAATCCTTTTAATAAAAAACCCAATTTCACCTATCTCAATACTTCAATAAAGACTGTTTCTATCAGCTACTTCAGCACCCATTCACCTACACTGGGATATCCAGACATTAACAATGCTGGGAAAGAAGTTGAAGACCTTTTATATTTCTCTACCTTTGAATTACTTTACAATCCTTGTGAACAGCACAATTCCATACATTGTAACGGGAAAATAATCTGGATTTACTGCTTGTTATACCAAATCTCTCACATTGTAATGAAAGAAAAGTATTGGATGACCCTAGTTCATGGCATTGACTAAAGTAAGTGTCAATATTACATTTTAACCCTTATTTAAAAGCACATATTCAAGACATTTCTTCCACTAGTCGTTTGTAGTTGAAACTACTGAAGTTGTTGTAGTTTTTTCTTGTTGAGCTTGTTTTTATGGTTGCTAATGACTTCATGTCTTCATTGTTAATTTCTTAGCTCATGATTTTACCTAGAGATGCAATATTAAAAAAATAACAAAAAAGTAGTGAGTGTTCAGTGCTGCAATCCAACATGGTCAAAATTTCCTTAAGCCAAATTCATGTTCTTGTGAGTTACTTGATGCTAGGTCTTTTTAATGAAAACTAAGCAACAGAAAATGATAAAAAAATTTTACAGACAGCGCTGAATGTTAATTACGTGGCACTTACCTCAAAATACTTTTGAAAATCATATATATTGCCAACTTGAGTGTTTGTAATCCAAGAGACTCTTTGTTATCTGAGGTGTCTTTTGTTCTAATTATTTGCTCATGGAGAAAAGCGTTCGTGATCAGACGTTCTATTGATTTTCTATTGATGACTGGTATTGAATTTTAAAATACAAAAATGTCCCATAGATCAAGTTGGAAAATGTTTCATGAAAATCCCTAATTACTATAGTTTAGAAACATTGAAATACAAAAATTACAGTATGCAAAAACATTCATTAACTTTTCATTTTGGAAATTGTTTCTCCTCCCTATTTAATCTCAATAATAATCCATTGATAAATTTCTTCATAACTGTTGAGATATTTCTAATCGCATTCTTACTGGTTAAAAGTATAGCTTTCTGTTACATCCGATACATTCATTAGCTTTCAGTCAGGTCTGAATTATTCCGAAACTTAATCCCATTCTTTATGTTATTTTTGATTGGTTATTTATTGTGTCTTGTTTATTATTTGCTAAACCATGATCTGTTATAAAGTAATATATATATATGACCTCTGTAAGCGTTTTAGCGCTACTTATCTCTGCTTATATTACTCTTCTTGCTTGTATTTCTTTGCATGTAACTCTGCGTATCTCAGTAATAAATATTTGTTTTGCGAACCACGGCATTTTCTATGTTTAACAGCAGAGTGTGGTTCTTCAGAAAGTTAGAATTTGCTGATATTTTCCCTAATTGAACCTTCTGTGTAATAATTTATCGTTTGCGTGATTTTGTTTTGGTGTTTCGTGAATGATGGCTTTTCCAACCGGAAGTGAAAGGGAAGCTTTTGGTGTTGCACCATTTGATGGTGTTAGTAACTTTACTGTTTGGTGTCGAAGAGTTCAAGCGGTATTTACAGCAATTGAATTGGATACATTTTTGGAAACAGAAGCAATTGCGGACAGAGTTGCAGATGTTTTGAAATTGAAAAAGGCTTATGCCTTAATACTTGCACTTCTAAGTGATAATGTTATTGCTTCTCTTCAACGTGAAGACACGGCATGTAAAGTATGGAAGAAGTTACAAGCTATATATAGTGCTAAAGGAGCAGTGAGTCAAATTTTAACGCGTAAACGTCTAGCTACCATAAGGAAATCCAAGGATGTATCAATGAGACAGCATATCGACAGCATATTATGCTTGGTTGGTAATCTACGCGTCTCAGGATCTGAAGTAAGTGACTTTGATATTATTATTTACATTTTAATGTCTTTGCCAAAGGAATATGAAAATGTTAAGGCATCTCTCTAAAAACAACCAAGTGATAATTTGAGTTTGGATTTTGTTACAAGCAGACTTATTGATTGTGAATCTCTTATGTTTGATTATAAAAGTGAAAATAAGTATTCTAAACCAAATACAAACAACTCTGTTTTTATTAGTTCTCGTAAAGAATTGTTTTGTACTTATTGTAAAAGAAAAGGCCATTTTGTTAAATTTTGTAGGAAAAAGAACTGTATCTGTCATAACCATGGGAAAACTGATCACTTCAAAAGTGAATGTTTTGATAATTCTAAAAAGCAGGCAAATTCAAATAGTAATAAGTATGCATCCTGCATCCCCTGCAATATCTTTTATGGCTGGAAATCTTCTGCATGATCAATTTATTATTGATTCTGGTGCAACTTTTCATATATTTTCTCACAAGGAATGGTTTACCTCAATTAAGCCTAAGACTGGAACTGTTAAGTGCGCGTCTAAGTCGGCGGTTTTAGAAATGGAAGGAATTTGTGATATTTGTGGTAAAACTAAGAATGGTGTTGAAATAATGTTAAAAGATGTTCTTTACGTTCCAAAATTAAACGGACAATTAATTTCTGTCAAAAATATTGAAGCAGCAGGTTTGAGCATAATTTTTAAAAATGAAATAGTTTACATTGAAAACAAAAGCAAGCGTTTTCGTTTTGGATATTTGGACAAATGCGGACTACATTTTAGTGATTTTTCACCAAATCTATTTACAGCTTTAGCAGTAAAGAATGATGATTTATGGCACAGAAGATTAGGACACTGCTGTGATCAAAAATTAAAACTAATGAATCTTCCAGCAAAAAAATCCTTTTGTGAAGTATTTGTTCGTGCCAAACAAAGTGGTTTGCCTATAGGAAAGGGTCCTCGCATAAAAGAATCCAAACAGCTTTTAACTATACACACTGATATATGTGGTCCAATAGAACCTCAAACACTCAATGGGGAAAAGTATTTCATGACTATGATTGATGACTACTCGCGATTTATGGAAATCAGACTGCTCAAAAGAAAAAGTGACATTGCTGATAAACTTAAACTATTCTTTAAATTGAATCTAACTGTTACAAAACTGTGCTGTGACAATGCCAAAGAATATATCAGTGGAGAATTGCATGATGTTGCTAAAAGAGCAGGTGTAAAAATAGATCCTGCACCTCCATACACACCTTTTCTAAATGGTGTTTCTAAACGAGCAAATAGAACTGTACTGGAGAAAGCTAGAGCAATGATACTTGAGGCAAATTTACCAAAATTCCTTTGGGGTGAAGCAGTACGTACGGCTGCTTATATAAATAATCCACTCCCAAATAGTTCAATTGACAATCGTGTTCTTTATTCTCTGAAGTACAGTAAAAATCCTGATTTAACAAACATGCATGTGTTTGGCTGTGATGCTTATACTCTTGTGCCACCATTGCAAAGAAAGAAACTAGATGAAAAATCTGTCAGAATGATATTTGTAGGTTATTCCACAATGGGATATCATTTAATGATTCCAGAAACAAGATGCATCATTGTTTTCAGAAATGTTAAATTTAATGAAGAAAAGAAGAAAGTAGAAAATCAAAAATATATTTCCAATAGTTCTGATTTGAGTGAAAATGACAATGATGACATTAAAAATGAAGACAAATCAATTTCAGACACTGATAACGGCAAATTAAATGCTGCAAATAAGAAAGAGGAACAAAGAAAATCTTCCAAGAGAAAAGAAACAGCCAGTTACGTATCCTAATCCTGAGATTTACCAAGTAATGTTTGCACAGCAAGACACTGTGACATTTGAAGATATTGTAAATCTACCACAAGTAGAACAAGGACTATGGAAAAAAGCTATGGACTAGGAAATGAAATCTATGGAAGATAACAATGTCTGGAACCTACAAAGTTTACCCCTTGATAAAAGAGCTATTTCCTGCAAATAGGTTCTACATAAAAAACGAGATGGAACTTACAAATCCAGGCTTGTTGCTCATGGCTTTATGCAAAAGGAAGGCATAGACTATACAGAAACGTTTTCTCCAGTAATTAGTATGTGCCCTTTACGTTTAATCCTGGTAATTATCAATAATGAAGATTTGCAAACTTTTACTTTAGATGTCAAGACAGCTTTCTTGAATGGTAAGTTACATGAAATCATCTACATGGACCAGCCAAAAGGATATGATGATATGAGTGGTAAGAAATGTAAACTTAAAAAGAGTTTATATAATCTTAAACAGTCTCCTCGACAATGGTATCAGAAATTTCTTCATTTTGTTATTAAATTAGATTTTAAGCAATTGGACTCTGAACCATGTATTTTTATCAGAAATCTAAATTGTAAGAAAGTAATTATGGCTCTTTATGTAGATGACTTACTAATTGCAGGTTCGGATGTAAAAGAAACAAATATAATAATATCATTGCTATCAAATGAATTTCAAATGTCAAAATCTGAAAGGGTTTCAGAATTTTTAGGTATTAGACTGAAATTTGAGTCTGAGTGTTTATATTTAGATCAAAAACCATATATTGAAAAATTACTTGATAAATTTAAAATGTCTGATTGTAAAACAGCCCAAACTCCCATTGAACAAAAATCTACAGCAGCTGATTTTCAGAAAGGAAATGCATTTCATGGCCAATACAAAGAATTAATTGGATCTTTACTTTACTTGGCATATATTACAAGGCCAGATATTTTATTTGCAGTAAACTGCTTAAGCCAACTGCAGGAACATCCTACTGATGTTGCCTGGTGTGCTCTAAAAAGAATTCTTAGGTACTTGAAAAACACCTTAAATTTAAAATTGATATATAAAAAGGGTGATTTGGAAAGGGCAAACTTATGTTTGCATGTAGATGCAGATTGGAAGGGAGATACTCAAGATAGGAAATCAATTACTGGTCACTTTATAATGTTTTTAAACTGTCCTAGTGCTGTAACAAGCAAAAGTGTATTGCACGTTCATCAACAGAAGCTGAAATAATTGCTTTATGCAAAGGTATTCAAGATGTTTTATGGATAAAAAATGTAGTAAATGAAATTTCCAGTGTTAAAAATGTTTATATTTTTGAAGATAACCAGTCATGTATCAAAAATATCATTAATGAAAACTTTTCAGGTAGGTTGAAACATATACATATAAAATTAAAGTTCACTCGTAAGACTGTTAAGGAAAATAATATTAGAATTGAATATGTACAATCACATTTACAAATTGCAGATATGTTAAATAAGGCTCTGTCCAAAACAAAATTCTATGAACTGTTATCATTGAGCTGTTTAAAAATTTTGTAATTATTTTATGTTTTGTATAATGCGCGATTAAGGGGGAGTGCTGAGATATTTCTAATTGCATTCTTACTGGTTAAAAGGAAGTATAGCTTTCTGTTACATCCGATACATTCATTAGCTTTCAGCCAGGTCCGAGTTATTCCAAAACTTAATCCCATTCTGTATGTTACTTTTGATTGGTTATTTATTGTGTCTTGTTTATGATTTGTTAAACCATGATCTTTTATAAAGTTATATATATGACCTCTGCAAACGTTTTTGCGCTACTTATCTCTGCTTGTATTACTCTGCTTGCTTGTACTTCTTTGCATGTAACTCTGCGTGTATCTCTGTGTATCTCAGTAATAAATGCTCTGCGTATCTCAGTAATAAATATTTGTTTTGCGAACCACGGCATTTTCTATGTTTAACAATAACAAAATGAATTTTTTATACTTGTGACTGATTTATAAACTGACATTAACATCAGCATTTTAAAAAAACTAATCTGAATGCTAATCATTCATTTTCAATAACAAATTATCAATTACCATGAGGTCATTTAACATGTTTGCTGCCGACCATGAGTTATCTCGTACGTCGAAGTTTGTGTTTAGGTGCCAGCTAAGAGTTAATTCCTAGAATATTTTTGTTTCACCTACACCACATAACGATCAAACTCATAGTATTTTCATTTTCTGTGGAAGTATCTGGCTTTGGGGATCAGTAAGAAATACAATTTGGTGCAATTCAAGAGATTTATTATAATTAATATAGTATAAGTAATTATAAAGTAAATAACATAGAAACTGTACAAATAATCAAATAATTTATAATAATTTTTGTTATAATAACTGTCATAAAAATAATCAGTCTTTGTTATAAGAAACCACCAACTACAAATATACTCGTTACGAGCATATTTGTAGTTAGCACTGTCATAAAACATTTTATCGCAAAAAAAGGCTACGATATAACTCATATAATTAATAAAGCAATTAAAAATTATCTAAATTCAATAGTTTTCCCATAAATAAATGCTTTGTATTTTTATTTTACAATTAATTAACTAAAATTTTTTGCCGTAGTGGAACCGTTTTTGAAAATGTCGCTTGGCAGCAAATGCATTAAAGAATTGATGGCAAGGAGGCAAAATAAAAATTAAAAATGGAAATGTAATATATTACAATTCCACCACTTGCCTATAAATAAATGAAACGACAAATCCAATTACATTTTCTCCTTAGTTTACATGATGCTGAAAGTGTGTGTGGGGAAGAGAAACTAAATTGGTCCTAGAGCTTACTGTATATTTTCCACAGCATGTTTTATAGCTAGCAACTTAGTCTATAATACAAATAATCGTCTATATTAGTCTATAATACAAATAAAATATTTAAAGACAGCTTACATTATGACATGACACACAGTTTTCATCTATACTTCCATCTTCACTAAGGCGGACTTTACGGAAAGAGCTTGAAATTTTACTTCTGAAAGTCGATAAGCTCGATGATTTAAAATTTTTTTGCACGGAGAAAGATTCCCCTTCACCGGTTGACTTCAAAGCAAAAGATGACGAGACAGAACTTTCTGGGGTTGAAACTTCTTTACAAGGGCTGCTATGACTAGCTGTCGAAATAAATAAATAAATAAAATAAAAAGTAGATAAATAATGAGATAAATTTTACAGCAAAACACCTCCAAAAAGTGCTTACTATTAAAAATATATAAAAAATGAAATAATACAGAAAAAAATTTGAAATTTGAAAACTTCAGATTACATTCTAACATCACAAAAATGAGTTCAACATTGTTTATGCAATTCTCTTATTTTCTATATGCAACAACAGATCGCTGTGTAGAAGAGAAGAACAACACCACAAAAAAGGAATTTTTCAAAAAATGGTAAGTGTTTTATAGCCAATGCTTATTTCTTAAAATTTTATTGATTGATTGCTCTAGTAGAATTCTTAGTGTGGCGCCATTTGAAAATGGCTGTTACCTTTCACGTTTATCAATTTCTCAAAGAGAGGTTTTCCTCAAGGTGTTGAAAAAATTTAAAACATATTTCAAATATTTCATTTTAAGTAAAACACTTAAATAAAAATATTTATTTTTGACAAATCATCATCTACTACTAAACATCACTGAAAATTAATTCAAAAAATATTTTAATTTTGAAAGTTTAAGCATTTACTTCTGCATCTTATTTTGAAATGTGAAATGACATAAACAGAAAAATTATGAAACATTTAAAAAGTACATTACTGTCTGAACAGTATTAAAAAAGACATATAGAGACGGACACTTGCAATCTACATGTTTCTAGAAAATTTCATTTTTGATACAGACTATAGTATACATATGGCACAAAGTTAATAATTAAGCATCAGACTTGCATGGTATCAAAAAAACTACATTATGAATGACACTCATGGCATAAATAACACTAAATGCAAAATGTTAAGTCATCCATATTAAATTACTTCTTAAACAATTAACATTGTTTTGCTGATGAGAGCAAAGATAAGTGAAATATCATATGCATCATAGACTGACACCATAGATTGCTATTTACGAAGATTTTATTATCAATGGAAAATAACAACTCTCTCAGATTTTTGTAAAATACTCTAGCATGTTGCATATTATTAGTATATTCCATAATACAGTAACACTCTAGTTATCCAAATCCTAGACATCCAAAATGCATAGTCTTTCCAGGACAAATACACTTAAAATTAACTATTAATATATTTGTATGCTTTTAATCCTTCCTTTGTTGTAAAGAATACATGTGCAATACAAATCAATATACATGTACAAAATGTCTTAACAAGATATACTTTTTTATGAACACTTTTACGAACATTTAGTAACAATTAATAATAAAAAAGGAATTTATGGCAAATTTTCATGAACAGGACAGCAAGAAAAATGAGCATGACCGTACTGATGACAGCAACCTTACACCATGAACTGCACAAAATGTTTTGACACATCATTATTTGACTCAAATATGTTTTTCATGTGAGATTTTGACTCACATGAAAAATGAACTGAACTTGAAAATTAAATCAAGAGTTACAAATTTTGAAATTAAATATCCCAGTCAATTTAATTCATACAGGAGTCAAACTTATCATAATTTTTTTTCCTATACTAAAACATGAAAAATTTTAAATATTTCTGTAAATGGAAGTATATGACTATGACCAACAATTGCAAAAATAAAGGCCAGTTAAGGACTTTTAAGTCAGGTAAGGGGGTGGGTACTTAAGACACTGCTTATTGCAATGAAAAATGGAAGTGCACAACTAGATGTTATAGCAGTCCCATACACAAAATTTCAATGTTCATCAATTTTTAGTTAGGCAAGATACATATGTACATGCAGACATCATGAAAAAAATCATTTTTGAATTCATTTTACAATTCAGTTTGGCAAAAAGAGTCATTTATTCTGTCCATATATGCAGATGCCATGCAAAAAACAATCAAAATGGATATTTCCATTGAAATATGATATCCGAATTTTTTCGTGATTACCATATTTCCTTTACTTTGTATAAGGAAGTAAAAACGAGATTCTTTCTAAATACTCTTCTCTTCCCTCCCCCCCCCCAAAAAAATGTCAGAAACTGATTTTTTGCTAAGGTAATATGTGAAAGCCAACAGCCATTTTAAAGTGGTATTACTCTAAGAATTCCATAAACAGCTTTAAATCCATGAAATAAAATAAACAAGAAATATTTGCATAGAACCCTTGCCTTTTTCAAGAAACCCTTAGGACTTTTAGGAAGGGGTGCTGTTTTTACATGTACCCTATGATTTGTTTTCACTTACAAAAACATCAGAGAATAGCACAAATTCAGCTTGTGCATAAACTCGGCATGGCACAAGTTGTTCTCCTTATGCATACAATTATCTGTTTCCACTCAATAAATATATAAATAAGAGAATTGCATAAATTTGGCATCACTTCTGAAACAATACAATGTTTTCTTTTTTATCTTTTTTTTTCCTTCATTTTTCATGCTTCCTTTTTTTTTTTTTTTTTTTTTTTTTTTTTTTTTTTTTGTTTTGTTTAGTAAGCAAAGTGTACAAAAGTCATCTGCATAAAGATGCAATTCATTTTTTTATTATTTTTTCATTATCAAATATATTATCAAATATCATGACATACTAAATAAAAAAATTGAACATATTCACTATTTTCCATTATTAGAATTACAATGGATGCCGATTTTCAGCCATAATTAATTACTTTTGTTATTATAATTAATGTATATGAATTGGAATAAACAGTTTTATGAATTAAAAGTAATTTAAAAAATTAGTAACTATTATTAAATGATGAAACAATATGTTTATCAGTTTTCAAAAACTGTTGGTATTTTTCACAGATTTAACCAGTTGTACCCAATTTCTGCCATTAGTAGAGCAAAAACTATTTTATACCTGCAGAAAGCCAGGGTACTTGTATATTATCCCGTCAACAGTAAAACTGTAGCCAAACAGTGCAATTTAGCAACAATTATCAATAAGCATTACACAGCAACACATTTATAACATCCATGTTTTTGTTGACCCCAAGTGATTCTCAATACACCACCTTTTGTTTTTATCAACAAAGGTATAAATTAACTGATTAACTGTTACTGAAGTATTCTTTCTTGTATTTTGGAAAAAAAATTATGTAGGTCTGCAGAATCACATTTGTGACTGCACTCAGATTTATGTATAGATGCCTGGGATAATTTGTAGAGACATTAGGATTTTTTGGAAGCAAGAGAAATTGAAAAATATGCAACGGCTTTGGCAGGAATCGAACCGTGGACCTCTCAAATACGCGCTGAGCATGCAGACCACTACACCATGAAGGCTCGCTAAGAAGGCGGGAGAAATACCTTAAAAATTAACATCTGTTGAGTGGGAAAAGAATGGCTGTATACAGCCAGAAAAACAGTAATATACTGAGACAACCAAAATCTTCAGGAAGTCTATAGCCATGGAATATGAAACACAGCATCTAGTAAAATCGGAAGGCTCACCAAAACAGTACAAATTGACAAAAGCCTTTTAATAAAGTCAAATACTTCTACAGCAATGGTTATTTGGGGACTTGTGCAGAGAGACTGATAAATATTTGATAAATATTTAGGGATAGTGCTGTCCACTATTCTTCAGGAATGACTGGTGAAACTTTGACAGGATCTCTGCCAAATTTTATGGTTTGATGGTAATAAACTTTCATGGTCGATATAAGTACCAAAGACAGTTATGATTACAAATTAACTTAAACTAACATTTGGTCAAGTTCATATATAACTTACATTCTGAAGGTGACTTCTCGCCTTTCACACTGCTAGGCAGTTTCATCTGGTTGCAAAAATCACTTAACTTTTGCTGTGCACTTACAAATGGATTATTGCTACCGACAGTAATAGCATCATCTCCTATATCATTAGGACAATCAACAGGTAACATCAAAGATGCATTTTTTTCTTCTTCTACACTTTTCATGCTGAGGAAATCTTCTGCTAATAAGCCACTTTGTGGTCGCTAAATGAATAAACAAAAAAAAAAAAAACAAGTTTCATGTTTAATTTAATTTGTTAAATCATTGATATTCAGAGAAATGAAATTTGCTAAATATCTAATAAAAGAAAGAGGAAAATTGGGTCTTCGCCTAATTCTAACATACTATTTATTGATTCTTTTAGTGGGGCAAAATCTCAAAGGAGAAGGAATCTGAAGCGAAGTGAAATTGAGTAACAGAACTTCAGATTCAATAAAATAACTCCATTAAAGAAAATATCACATAAAAATTAAAGAGTTCAAAGTTATTCAGAAGCCATGAGGTCATAAAAGTATCACAGGATTAGCATTAAAAACTGATACAATATCCAATAAACTATAATCTAATTACAAGATAATTGTACGAGGGCTATCCAGAAAGTAGATTACGTTTTGGAATAAAAAAATAAACAAAGTATAGGAAACAAATTTTATTATATACAGATGAAAGCCACACTCAAATACTACTTTTCTACATAGTCACCATACAAATTAAGGCATTTATCGTAGCGATGTACGAGCTTGGAAATTCCTTCGTCAAAAAATTCGGCCGCCTGCGCCTTCAACCACTTCGTTACCTCTTCTTGCAGCTGTGCGTCGTCATCAAAACGCTGCATAGCCAGCCACTTCTTCATTGCTGGGAATAGGTGGAAGTCGCTCGGTGCCAGGTCGGGACTGTACGGCGGATGAGGAAACAACTCCCACTTAAAAGATTGAAGAACTTTACGAGTGACATTTGCCGTGTGGGGCCGGGCGTTGTCGTGAATCAACAAGATCTTAGAGCTCAACATTCCTCTGCGCTTGTTTTGAATTGCTCTTCTGAGTTTTTGGAGAGTTTGGCAATACCTTTGAGAGTTTATTGTAGTGCCTCTTTCCAGGAAGTCCACCAAAATTACACCTTTTCTGTCCCAAAAAACAGTCGCCATCATCTTCCTTGCCGACATTGTTTGCATGCATTTCTTGGGTTTTTGGGGAGAACTTGTGTGCCCCCACTGCATTGATTGCAATTTCGTTTCACAGTTCACATGTTTCACCCATGTTTCGTCACCAGTAACGATGCGATCGAGTAAAGAGTCACCATCCTTATGGTAAGCGTCCAAAAAGTTCAACGCTGCAGCCATTCGCTGATTTTTGTGGTCCTCTGTCAAGATTTTTGGAATCCATCTTGCACAAAACTTGTGGTAACCAAGCTTTTCGCTGATGATTTCGTGCAACAAACTTCGCGAAATTTGTGGAAAACTCAAAGAAAGTTCCGTTATTTTGAAATTTCGATTTTCACGGACTTTAGCATCGACTTTTTCGAGAAGTTCGGCGGTCACTATGCTGGGTCTCCCACTTCGATCTTCGTCGTGAACATTGGTTCGGCCATTTTGAAATCTTATGACCCACTGACGCACTCCAGCTTCAGTGATAATGTTGTCCCCATACACTTCACGAAGCTGCCGATAGATTTCTATCGGTTTACAGTTTTTTGCAGTCAGAAACCTTATTACTGAGCGCACCTCGCGGGATTTTCAATTAACGCAGACATTTCAAACCGTCACAGTATCTGAACGGAGCACAGCACGAACCTCTCACTAGCACGGCTAGATGCAGACTGAGCTGCACAACGCTCTGACCCCAAGATGGCCGCGCTAGCCCCGCCCCTAGCGGACACAGACGGAAACGTAATCTACTTCCTGGATGGCCCTCGTATATGATATAATAATCATAACAAAAGGGTTTCTGCAATGAATACAAATCAAATGAAAATTTCATCATCAAAATGGTAGCCAGTGTTACCTGAAGACAAGCTATGATTTCACAGATAGCACAAGACAGCATTTCTCTATGGATCACTGATTTGCATCATTTAATAGCTACTTCAGGCAGTGACAATACTAATACTGCCAGCAACATTAAATCGCATATGCATAACTTCAGATAAATCCAAAGACCACAATTTAAAGGCTTTAAGTCTAGAAATCTGTTGATACCAAAAGCAAAAGCTTATAACTCGGTTCTCACCAAAGCTGACAAAAAGAGTTTGAAATTTACATGTGCAGCAAAGCAGTACATCTACTATCCTAAACTACAGACAGTATTTTCATACCAATTATACTTTTTGTTTAAGATATTTTTATTTAGTTTCTTTGTTTGTAAGTAAACTTCATTGGCTTACTTTCAATAATACCATACTTCTACGATTTGAGTAATCTTTCTCCCCCCTTACCTATAGGTCCATAAAAAGAGGCAATATTTTGAAATTGAAGATATCGTTAAATCAGAGATTTTTCAACATTACTTATTAGTCCAAAGGGGCAATTTTCCCAGAAGGACTATTAATTTCGTTTTCGCATTTTGGGCTGATTCACTATAAAGGGTGAATCTCTTTCACTATAAACGGCAAAGCACAGCAAAAATTAGCTTATGCCATAAAAGTGGCACTAAACGGTGAAAACTTATGTTTTATGAGTATTGTAAACATTATTTTAAAGCAAGTTATAATATATATTTTTAGCAAGTCTAGATAAAATGTTTGTAATGTTTTTCAAAGATCACATAACAGTAATCAAAGGGAGCATTTGAATCCAGCTTGATCTTTTTCATAAAGCAGTCTATTGCACGAGACCAATTTAGTTGCTGTTTCAAAGCCCTAAGAATTTCTCAACTGATTGTTAATAAATTTAAAGAGGATATTATTCCAAGACCAGCTGTATTTGCAGCAGTATTATTACACAAACAAATGAAATCCTTATTTGCAGTCTTTCCTTTAAACTAGACTGACATGTACAAGCTGAAACATTTCATAAGACTTCATTAAAAATATATATCTATGGGAAAAAAAGCTGATTTTGCTTGAGAAGCTATGATGTAGGGTATAAAATATGATTTTATATTACTGCCCTGCCTGCTCAATGAATAATTTAAATCTTGTGCACGCTAATGATATTAAGTTACTGCTTGATTTAAACTAAATCTAAAATAGTACCAATTTAAAGCATTTAAAGCACTGTTTTACTCTCTATTACTAATTAACAAAATATTTTAAATGCTTTTGTTAGTTTCCATCAATTTTAACTTTAATAACCAGTTTTTGCCAATGCCAAAGCAAACACTATTTGCTGCCATATAGCCTTGCTGTAGGCATTATGGAAAAAACCTTGCAGTTTTTTCGCAATGCCCCTAGCATTTGATTTAGGTCATGGTAATTCTTTAACAGTATTCTTTTTTATCATATTTCAAGGTGCTGCAATTTCTGTTTTTCTCCATTTTGCTTTACCTAAATAGAAAATATCTTCATTATCATCACTGATATAATTACTGTCAGATAAGATTTAAAGTCACAGCTGTAATTATTTCTTTTCAATGTTTTCAGTAATCTTCCTAATCATTACAGTCTTTACATGACAGAAGTTTAACTATTAATCATCCCTTTGCCATCACTCAATTATTTATAACATCTAGACACTGTTTAAAATTATTATTACTATGATAAAACAGTACAGTAATTTTTAATTAGCAGGGTGCTATTTGGTGTCAAATATAAATGTTGGCATGAAATTTAATTAGCGATTTAAAGAATGGCAAACCTAAAAATGTACAGCTTCATGAAAACAATAACTATATAATTAAAATAGGTACTTGTGTATTATTCCATTTACTCTGAAACTGTTGCCAAGAGGTGCAGTTTAGCTCCAGTTATGGACACGCATGGCATAACAGCACACTCCTAATATTGTGTTTTCATTTGATGTAATCCTTGATTCTTTTTCGCTAAGCCACTTTTATTTTATTTTATTTTATTTTATTTTTTAATAAACAATAATATAAGTGAACTATTATTGCTTTCTTTTTTCCTTGCATTTTTGAAAGAAATGTTTAAAATTTAACACCTGCCTTCTGCAGAACAATAAGTGGATTACTTTCTCTTTCTTTTGTCCTGAGTTGTTAAGAGAACCTTTGAAAGTTATAGAATGTCATCATTAAAAATTGTGTAAGTTAATGTAACAGAATACAGTCAGTTAAATATGGCCAAGAAAACAATAATAATAAATGGGAATAATTACTTGCAGAAAGTTTGTACTGATATCATTCTAAGTAGAACCTCCTGTCAATTCAAAGAGCCTAGAAATCAACAAAAGTCTTTTTATTGAAGCAAAAAATTGAAGTGAGTCAAATATTGATTGTTTATTAAAATAAGAGGTTCCTTCACAATTCCACAGGAACAATTAACACAACTTTGGAAGGAATCCGCCAACTTTTATGTTTTCATAGTAGCCAGCTTTCAAGACCGATAGGACAATACCAAAGTCCCTCAAAATAAATAGCAAAATTCACAAATGAAATTACAGTACAGATTTTAACACATCAGAAAAGCCATATTTTTAAGTTTAAACATATTTGTCATGATAATTTTAAGTACACAAAAGTGCATCGTGAGATGCATCAGATAATTAAGGTAGTATACATATTAGAAGAAAATGAGCCAAGTTACAAAGTGGGACTAGGTCATTTTGTATTTATAATCAAGATAATAGAACTTGCTCATTGCCTTGTTGGGAGTTTAAGATTTTGAGGCCAAACACCTGTTTGCTTGGAGGGTTAACTTCAATCTGCACAAGAGGCATAAAACTCATAGTAAGATTTGGAAAACATTTGCATCTTCTCAACCAATTAACACTACAGGATTTCAATTATGTTAAAATTTAGTTGATACCACACTCAAATTTATTTTGCCATTGCACTGCGAAATCAGTACTTTCTGATTATTCACATCGCCACTGAAAAATCGTGTACTCATTGGAGACTTTTGAGAGCATTCGCAAACTTAATGCTGACTCCTTTTTTTGCCAAGCTAATCCATGGAAGACAAAAGTCACTTTTAAAATGGCAGCACGCTAAGAATTAAATACAAGAGCAATCACTGTACGGAACTGAAAAAGCAAGAAGTATCAGTAAAAGAACATGTACCTTTTCTGAAAAATCTTTCTTTTTAACACATTGTTCTCTCCATGTACCGCTCTGTTTTGAACTTCAACAAATATCAAGAATTGCACAAATTTGACATCGTACAACATCAGCCATGTGCTACATGCATACCTGGGTTGCCGCACAACTATTTTGGCAACCAACTGCTTTGCTTTCTGAACACTTTTAAAAAGGTTTTAGTAACAGTGTGGATATATATTTGGTACTATCCCACACAATTATGATTCATTCCCTATTAACCAAAGTGTGCCAACAGAACAATATAAAAAGAAAAAATGCAAACAATTGTATGCACTAAAGGTCTGAAGTCAGTAATAACATGCTTAGGATAGCATTAGAATTTTTATTATCAATCATAATATAAAATTGACATTTACATTTGACAAAACTGTATTTACTTTTCATCCAAAATAAATGTTCAGGGAAAAGGTATGAGTATAACATTTTCAAAGTGCTTGCTTTTCAAATGTTAATGTATATACAGTCAAAAGTCTTTAATACGGACGTCCATAATCCGGACCTCAAAGCTACAAACTTTCTGCACAATGCCTTGATGCATGCTCATAATACCTTTAAGCATGTGCATATGCATCTATGCATGCGCATTTAATGTATAACAGACAGTATAAGCTAAGCTAAAATTATCTAATTATCTATTTCAGTTAATGTTGCAGATTGCGTTGTTCTTTAATCTTCTAATTGGATCCAGTTTATTCTTTTTTGCAGACTGTTAGAGCAATTTTATAAAAGTAAGCTTGAACTTTCGATTATGTAAAAACAAAATTCCGATTCTGGAGCTACCAAAGGATCTACAAAGCGAAAGCATGTTTCGATGTCCATCAAACAAAAAGTGGAATTCCTGCAAAAAATGGATAAAGGCATATTTGATTCTCTAACCATTCCGAAATCTGTTTATCAATTTCAAGCTGCTCTGCGGGAAGGTGAGGTGGACGATGCGGCGCGCAATGAACTGGAAGTTGATCTGTCAGCACTATCCTTATCTTCTGGGCAGATGTTTTTATTTTATTCAGCTTATAATTCCTTACTAAATGTAGTATTTCACCTCGATATACTCCGTCTTTGATATGATTTAAATCAAATTTCTCGTCATTATAAATATCACAAATACATATCAAATAGTTTTCTGGTTGCAATTTTCTAATTTCGACTATGCGTAATGTATGCTTTCCGCATGTCCGCTTTGAAAGAAATGTTTAATAAAGTAAACAAATAAATATTAAGGTTTTTTTTTTTTTTTTTTTTTTTGTTTTGTTGTTGTTGTTTTTGTAAATTCTGATACCCTTTAGATCATAATTGCTCTTTATTTCATAAATTACAGTTTCATATTTTTAATTTTATAATTTCTGCATGCCATCTTACCAGAATTAAACTGATGATCTATAATCCAGAAAAACTGATAATCCGGAATCATTGAAGTCCCGACGAGTCCGGATTAAAGACTTTTGACTGTATATACCTAGTCTGATAAATATAGTAGCAATTCCAAGGAAGGATAAAGAAACCAGCTGCCATAGCCTTGGAACTAAGTGCAAATCTTGGAGGAGGAATAGATGTTTATTTTCTAGCATCTTTGCAGCATGGGGGGGGGAATTGAAATTGAGACAAAAGTGCTTTCAATAAATTGGTGGTATTGGAAGAGGGATGAAAGACTTTTAAATGCTCTTAACTTACGATGTTCTTCAAAATTTTGACAGATCTTTCCCATATTCAGGTGTAAAATCAGGTATAAATGTTGTCCCTTGTGGCACAGATTGGCCAACAATCTCAGTGATGAGATGACATAACAGATGGGTTTGGCCATATTTTCCAGTATATGCCGAACCAGTAAGTGTTGCAGTAAACCAGGTGTTCTCAAACTTTTTGATCCACATACCCCTTTCACCATTTAGGATCATCCACCCCTCCTTTCTAAAACTCAATAAATAAGTGTACGCATTTTATCTAGATTTAAATGATTTTTTAATGTGTTTTATAAATTAAACACAAAAAGTGTAGAATATGTTTATAAACACCAAAAACTTAACTAAAAGCAGTTTTCTATGTTCATAAACTAAAACTAAAAAAAAAAAAAAAAAAGACTAACTGTATTCTCCTCTGAAACTATCAAAATTTCCCCCAAGAAGCCCCTGCTGTAGATATTAAGGAAAATATATAAAATTATATTCAAGATATTCAATAAAAATTTTACTGTATTTCTGCTATTCTGCACAGAGTAAGGTTGCTCATAAATACATATGGTTTCACACAGAAATAACATGAACAAGGAAATAGTGCTGAAATTATTTGCTTCATTTCCAGGTTGCCCATTACAGTCTGCCCTTAGATCAGCAGTTGCTTAGCACAATTTCCCATCATTCACAAAAGTGCAAGAACAATTCCTTACCTTCAGCAATTAAATATGAATCCCACTTAATCACGTGCCCTCCATATCATCCAGACAAGTTCATTGAAAAATGTGGGGATGGTCGTAATGTTTTGGCTTGTCAGTGTATACGTACGAATGGAAGAAAAAGGCAAAGTTGAAAAATAGTTTGTAATGAAAATGGTAAAGTTAATTGTGGAAATAGATTTCCAAGAATTAAGCCCTCACTTAAATTTGGCACAAAGACTTTTCTGACAGAGTGTGTTTCAGTTGCTTCTTGCAAGAGATGCTTTTCAAAGTTATTTTCAAGCAACAAATAGGCCGAGTGAGACTTAAAGGTTGGCAATCCTTTCCGTTGAAAATACAGTAGCTAAAAACATTAACTTTGATAAAACTATTAAATAAATTTTTCAGAAGCACACAAAAATACAATTTTAGCATTTTTATTGACAGGAAAGAAGTTAAAAACACTTTTTAAGTCATCAAAAAGGCAGATAAATAAGCTTTTTTAAATATATGTCTGCCTATTGTATATAAGATGGTTTCTTTAGTCAGGTATTTTTGCTTTCCAAATCATTTTAACTATTTAAATTTAACTAAATAAATGCTAATTATATATTTTTGCTAATATTTTCTACAGTGATCATTCTAATAAGAAGGGTCCCAAGGATATTTTCCCCCTGGGCCTTGATAATTGCAGTTCTGCCAGTGTCAGACATCTTGGATTTACTTACATATTCAGAAAGAAGAGTAGTGTTAGTGAAGAGGAAGTGCAGGCTTGGATAAATACACATGGTTCTGTTCCCATTCCATTCTCTAAAGATGATAACGAAATAATCAGACATACTGGGCTAGAAGAAAGATGAAAAGGGAAATAGAAGGAAATGAAGGTAGAAATGACACACAGAGCAAGAAAGTTTCATGGAAGAAAGCTAATGCAGAGTCACACACTTTCATAAGATAAGAAATGTTCATCTGGTACTTGAATATTATTATCGCAACCACCTTAGCAACTCACCAAAGTTTCAGAATATGCACAACTCTAATGATTTTCAATATTATTTATTTAATTTTGGTCAATAAATCAAATACACTACCAATGGATTTCCAATGCTGCATTTCTACAAATGGCATCACAAAACATAAGCAAGCAAGAATCAGTGCAGTCCAGTTTCTGCTGGTTAAAAGGGAATCTACTGAATATTGAAATCCAGCTGGTATTTTCTTGAACACTGAAACCTACTCAAATTCTCCTGATAAAATAAAATGTGTGTCACATATTTTTCTTTGTTCACATAACTCTATTCAGAAAAAGTTAAAAACTAAATTAAAAGGTTCCTGTTAATGTGAGACAGTGGAATCTCAATATAAATTTAAATGAAATATTATTTATTACAGTCAAAAGTCGTTAATTTGGACACCCATAATTCGGAATGATCTATAATCCGGACCTCAAAGCTAAAAACTTTCTGCGCATGCGCGTAAGACCTTTTACGACTGCGCATATGAGTGTGAGCAAGCGCAGAATACGTTTTCACGTGCGCGTTTTATGTATAACGGACGGTATAAGCTAAAATTATCTAATTATCTATTTCAGTTAATGTTGATGATTACGTTGTTCCTTAATTTTCGAATTGGATCCAGCTTATTATTTTTTGCAGAGTGCAAGAGCAATACTATAAAAGTAAACTTGAACTTTCGATTATGTCAAATAGAATTTCCGATTGTGGAGCTCCCAAAGGATCATACAAAACAAAAGTATGTTTCGATGTTCATCAAACAAAAAGTGGAATTGCTGCAAAAAATGGATAAAGACATGAAGAATGTGACAGAGAGGTTAGTGAAAACGAAAAAATTTCGATTGACAAGTTAGTCGGTATTCTCGGCACAGCAATTAACGGGACTTGAACAGCGGAACTTTGTAACTGAACAAGAAATCATGTCTGTTTATAGAATTAAAGAGAAAGTATTATCACATAAAACGAAGCAACTTAAACAACTTACATTGAAAGAAATGTTTAATAAAGTAAACAAATAAATATTAAGCATTTTTTTTTTGTAAATTTTGATACCCTTTAGATCATAATTGTTCTTTATTTCATAAATTACGGTTTCATATTTTTAATTTTAGAATTTCTGCATGCCATCTTACGAGATTTAAACTGATGATCTATAATCCAGAAAAATCGATAATCCGGAATCGCCGAAGTCCCGATGAGTCCGGATTAACGACTTTTGACTGTAGTTGATTTTGGTCTTTAAACTGAAGATTTAATAAAGTAAGCAGTCATGATCATTAAAATCATCCAAAACATTTTAAAATTTAACCTTTAACTGCTGCGAGCGGTCTAAGAGACCGCTGAGGATTTTCTAACCATCATTTCCACCTCTAAAAATGGAGAATGGTCCCTGTCCTTCCTCCTACCTTCCCAAACCCGTTCCACAAGATCACATATCCAGTTTCAGACTTCTAGATTTATTATGGTTTCAGTTATCACGTTTTTCACTTTTTAAGATGTCTGGGACACCGCTCACAGCAGATGCGTACCAGTTTTAGTGGACGACAGACGTTATAATCGAATGCTTCTTTTTCATAAAAGTGATAAATATGGCTTTATCAAATTTTACGAAGTTTATTATATATATATACAAGAAAACGTCCCTTATATCTCGCTCAAAAAGAAATTGAATATCTTGTCAACAATATTTTTTATGTAGAATTGTCTGATTCTGAACAATCATGTAGTTATTCACAGCGAAAGCAAAAGTTTCTGCAGATGAATATCATAATTTTTCTAATGACTGTGAACAAAATGATAATTTTTATGGAAAAAAAGCACTTCAAATGGAGCAAAAAAGAACTAAGTTGGGCAGTATGAACACCAAAACATAACATAATACAGTCAAAAGTCGTTAATTCGGACACCCATAATCCGGAATGATCTATAATCCGGACCTCAAAGCTACAACCTACAAGTATGTTTACTACAAGTATGTTTCGATGTTCATCAAACAAAAAGTGGAATTGCTGCAAAAAATGGATAAAGACATGAAGAATGTGACAGAGAGGTTAGTGAAAACGAAAAAATTTCGATTGACAAATTAGTCGGTATTCTCGACACAGCAATTATAGGACGTGAACAGCTGAACTTTGTAACTGAACAAGAAATTATGTCTGTTTATAGAATTAAAGAGAATGTATTATCACATAAAAAACGAATCAACTTAAACAACTTACATTGAAAGAAATGTTTAATAAAGTAAACAAATAAATATTAAGCTTCTTTTTTTTTTTTTTTTTTTTTTGTAAATTTTGATACCCTTTAGATCATAATTGTTCTTTATTTCGTAAATTACGGTTTTATATTTTTAATTTTATAATTTCTGCATGCCATTTTACCAGATTTAAACTGATGATCTATAATCCGGAATCGCCGAAGTCCCGACGAGTCCGGATTAACGACTTTTGACTGTAGTTCAGTTCCCTGGTCTGAAATATCCTGTAAAAATAGGTTCTAGAGCAGAGCCTGAAGATACTTGGAATTTATGGTCATAAATACTGTTCCAGTCATATCCTGATGCTACAAAACTAAAAAGAAAAAAAAATTATGCTTTTATTAGCTAATAAACTTTTTATACTGCATATGAAAGTTGGGATAACTTTTGCTTTTTTTGCAAAGGGAACTGAAGATAACAATTCGAAGAATCCTTGGACAGAAGGAAATTAAGAAAATCGATTTATCAAATCAAGAAGAAAAATTAGAAGAAATAAAAACATGTAGTCTGTGCCCACCTTGTAAGAAGAGAAAAAACAGCATGCAAATGCTTGGAATGCAAGGAACCAGTGTGCTGTGCTTTCAGTGCTCTCAAGAAATGTGTTTTGACTGTACGTCATCTTATGATTCATCCTTGTAAGCAAAGATATACTAATCTATTATTTATTAATAACTAGCAGCTTCACTGCCAGCCTTCATCTGGCTTTTAAATGTACCGGAAAAATGGGTGAAGGGAACATCAAACGTTAAATTTTAAAACTACTTAGAATTTTTACTAACTTCATAAAACAAAAGTTATTACATATAACAAAATTACAATAAAATAAGCAATACCCCTTAATACAAATATTAACTATCCTAATAAATAAGTTAACCAACTTCTCTTTGCAAAATCTTAAGAACTCAAATGGTATAAAGGAGGTTAAGGACTTTGTTTCCCAAAAAACACTCAAAACTTTTCAATATCTTAAAGACAGTGAAATGAGCAATAAATAACATAAAAGAATACAAAAAATTATGAAAAGCAAAGTATAATTAATGATATTTTATCTTATATTTTCAAGTGAAAAAAATTACAATGAAATAAGCTATATCACTTAATACAAATATTAATTATCCTAATAAAAAAATAACCAACTTTCTGTTGAAGAAAAAAAATCATGCAAGACTTTTCAATATCTTACAAACAGTGAAATAAGCAAAAAATAACATGAAATAAACTCAAAAAACCTAAAATTCCGTGCAGAATTTTACTCTGCAGAACAACATTATCAAAAAAAAAAAAAAAAAAAAATTAATAAAAATGTATTATATATATATATAAATGACAATAAAATATGCCAATCTCTTAAAAACAGTGATACAATGAAAAATTGTTGCCAAACCCATATTTCCAAAAGAACGAAACTATTCAAAATGATGTGATTTCATCAAAAATCTATCAACAACAATAAGACAGGAAAATTGTTGCCAAAATCACATTTTTAAAGATGTGAGATATGAGAAGTGTTCTCAGAAGCTTCATTTATTATTATTTTTTTTAAATACAAAATATTATCATTTTTCCAAAATTCTTTTTGTAAAAGCAGTCGCAAGGATGAAAGTTTAAAGTGTCCAAAAATCAAATAAAAATAAACTTTTTTAGAAAAAATCAAAAAATCTTGTTGAAAAAGTGTTAAGCTCACTTTGTTAAATAAATTCATATTTAATCGATTTATTGAAACACGAAGTTTATTTTAAGTTCGTAAAATAGCTAAGTTCCTATGTTTCATGACGATGTGAAAATGAAGTGTGTAGAGTAAAATCTCACTTTCCTATAGCCCATTATGACTCAAAAATGACGCGATTTCGTCACAAAACATAAAATAAAATAAATTCTAATTCGAATGTCGAAAAAATCGCTTCGAGTCTTGGCTCTTGTCTAGATGCACCTATGTACCAAATTTTGTAGCCGTGAGTCTATTAGCTTACGCCCAACACGAACGAAAGACACACTGACACAGACAGACTCTTTCTTATATTATATGTAGAGATTAAATTCACTGTTGTAGAATTATGGATTAATTAACTTCACTTAAAGTATCAACGGATGTTGTTAATACTTAATAAAGTCACATATTTTCATGCACGTTTAATAAAATCTTTGTTTTTAAAAAATTTTGTTCCATAAAACGAAGAAAATAATCATATTTTTATATGAATTTAACTGCATAAAATTAAATGATTTATGTGTAAATATATTGATTTAAATGAATTAGAATTCTATGAATATGCATAAAGTATCTATAAAATTCCTTAGAAAGGCATAAAAGTATGTATTTTTAGACGTTTCTTTGGTTATATGATACAGGCCACATGTACCCATTGGCCATGAGTTGAGCATGTCTGCAGTAGATGAGCACTATTCTAAATCCCAAAAGCAAGATTGAACTATAGCAAATAAGGGGGAGCACTATTGTAAATCCCAATAGCAAGATTGAACTATAGCAAATAAGGGGAATGTTTAAGTGAAAAAATAATAACAGTGATCTGCCTTCTAAAATTAATTTTTAAAGGACTTTCATACTTTTTATAAGATATGAAAGATTAAGGAAGAAATATACAAAATCATATTCCATCCTTCCCAATTTCAAGTCACATTATAATATTGATCTTGCTTTGGTAATAGCATTACTTATAGGAAATTATCCTTAGGCCTGTGCTGACTTGAATTATCCCTAGAGTTGTGCTGTCTTCAGCAGGGGCTACTAAGTTTCCAACATTTGATTTTCTACCAGTATCGATATATCAAGCACAAAAACCACATTTGGCAATTTAAGATTGTACCTGGCAAACACACATTTCTAATATTTTTTTTTTACAAAATATTATATAATTTTATTTGTTTCCATAGTTTTGGTACTATTATATATTATAAATTAACTTAAATACTGATTTTTCACATATTTACTAACTTTGAGGACCTCTATACTGTGGGTAAAAAAAGTATTTGCACACCTACATTTATGTTTGCAATTCATAAAAAGAAGCACTAAAAATAAAAAAATGGTATTGCGAAATCAGAATAAGTTTAATCATCCAAAACAAACAGAAAAATTACAATAATATAAATAACAATGCTTTTTTGTAACAAAATTAAAATATCTCTTATCAAAAAAGTATTTGCACACCTGCATGAATACAAAAGAAATAAAATATATAAGCAAATTTCAAATAACTAATATTTAGTATGCATTCCTTTAGCATCTATTACTGCTTGTAATCTTGCTGGCATTGATTTAATTAAATTTTCTGTAACAGTAGGGTCAGTATTCGACCACTCTTCAATAAGGGCTTGTTTAAGGGCAGATTTACTTGAAATCTTCCTTTCCAAAGGATTTAAGTCTGGTGATTGTGGTGGAGTGGCAAGTTTTCTGGGTACATTATAAAGCAACCACATACGTGTTATACAGGCTGTGTGCTTGAGATCATTGTCTTGCTGAAAAGAGTACGAATTAGTGATACTCAATTTTATTGCACTTTGTGGCAAGTTATCTCGCAACACATCAATATAGGTTCGAGCTGTCATATTCCCATCAATGAAACACAAATTACCAACTCCTTTGCTAGCCATGCACCCCCAAATCATAACAGAACCTCCTCCATGTTTAACTGTAGGTAACACATTTTTGGTATGAAAAGCAGTACAAGGTATTCTCCAAACTAATTTCCTGCCATCTGATTTAAAAATATTGAACTTACTCTCGTTGGAGAATATGACATTTTTCCAGAAATCAATTGGCTTATTGATATATTCCTTAGCGAATAGAAGTCTCTTCAGTCTATTTCGTTCAGTTATGAGAGGTTTTTTTCCTTGGAGATCTCCCATAAATGTGTGAGACATTTCGAACACTTTGGGCACATATTTGAACTCCAGCTGTTGAAGCGACATCATTGGCTAAAGTAATTGCACTAAAAAATGGATTTTTCGATGCTTCTCTTATGATTTTTCGCTTCATTCGCAGTGAAAGTTTCTTTGGGCGTCCAGAGCGCAAGTTCTTTGATGTAGATCCTCTTTCTTTATGACGTTTTATAACATACCGAACAGTAGAGAAGCAAACATTTACTTTTTTACCTATTTCTCGATAACTTAGGCCATTTTCGTTGCGAGAAAAAGGCAATTCAGACTTCTTAAGTGCCATTACAATTTGAAATCGATAATCAACTGATAACGTTTCGATAACACCTCCTTTTATAGTCGTCTTACTTTATTTACTGCGGGATGACTGTTAAATAATAGCATAAAAATGCAAATTTGCTAAAGTTGAGTTGAGTGTGCAAATACTTTTTTGACATAAGCTATTTTAATATTGTTGCAAAAAATGTTTTTTATTAATATTGTTGTATTTTTGTAATTAATTTAAATTAGTAAGCTTATTCTATTTTTTAAATGCCAATTTAATGTATTTTCTTATAAATTGTGAACAAAAATGTATGTGTGCAAATACTTTTTGTACCCACTGTATATGCTGCCAGTTACAACTTAAAAACATTTTTAATGAATATAATGGGCTACAGATATATAATACAAAGAATCACTTACTCCACTTAAAGTATCAACGGATGTTGTTTGTACACTAAGATGTTTCGTATGTAGAAGACTGTAAGTTCGTCTGTATTTTTGAAGCTCTTGAAGCCAAAACAGAGCTGTCTGTTGGCTGTTTGCTTCCAAGAAATAATCTCTTCCAGGAACACTAGTAAAATAACATTTTTTTTTTTTTTTCTTAATACATTAATTACAACAATTTTACACTTTTTTGGAAAATTAAAATCTACATATAAAGTACTTTATAATAGTGTAAAATTAAAGGCATGATAATGTTGAAGGGAATTCAACGTCAATATTCATGTTGTCATTAAACTGTAGTACTTAAATTACCTTACTACCATAATTCATGTGCAACATTTTATTACCATGTTTCTTGTAACAATTTACTCCTACTGAATTTTTTTTTTCATCTTAACTCAAAGTAATTATAATGATCTTACCATGTTTTACACTTTGCTTTTATGCAAATGTTCTTGTTGAAAATGTTTATAATAAATTACAGTCAAAAGTCTTTAATCCGGAATCATCGGGACTTCGGCGATTCTGGATTATCGGTTTCTCCAGATTATAGATCATCAGTTTAAATCTGGTAAGATGGCATGCAGAAATTATAAAATTTAAAATATGAAACTGTAATTTATGAAATAAAGAGCAATTATGATTTAAAGGGTATCAAAATTTACAGAAAAAAAAAAAAAAAGCTTAATATTTATTTGTTTACTTTATTGAACATTTCTTTCAATGTAAGTTGTTTACGTTGTTCCGCATATGCGCATATGTTGTAAATGCATATGTTTACATATGTTGTAAACGCATTATGCGTACGCATGCGCAGAAAGTTTGTAGCTTTGAGGTTTGGATTATAGATCATTCCGGATTATGGACGTCCGGATTAAAGACTTTTGACTGTATTAGTACTTTTCCGTTTTGACGGCACAAACAATGAAGTTGCCAATAATGGTACAACTGATGCCAAATGAAATATCTTCGCTGGTAACCTTTCACGCCATATTTTCAAAACAAGTCACAGCCATTTCTTACTAGATTGCTTGTTTCTTTCAATATTGGCATACAATTACATAGAATATTTACAAAGATAATTAAATTTTATGCCCTAAGGCCATTCACGGTAATTAAGTCAATTAGGATGCAATCACACCGTTCACCCGCAGGCGAAAATGTAGAAAAGGCAAAATCAAGGGTTAAATTTATCAATTCTAACGAGAATGCACTAGCGAAATAAAGTACTGCAATTTTACATAATTTCTGAGTAAGCTATTCGTACGAATTGAAATAATTCTTGCATTTAAACTTGTATTCCAAATTGAGATTTAACTTGAAATTAGTGTAGATAATTACTGAAAGAATTATATTTTGTAGCGCAGTTTACGTGAGATGAGATCACTTGGAGTAATGTGATACAAACCGGCGAATCAGGATGTTGAACCATGATAGCATAGTAAATTCTTAAATTAATGTCTCTTTACAAATTTATTGTCTTTATTTACTGGCTTTTTACAAAATTTTAAACCATATTAAAATGTTTCAAAATAAAATAAATAAATAAAAAATTCTTAGAACTAACATTTGTTAACAATTTTATGTGTATCCTATATGTTGTCGCCAACAAAGTATGCTTGGCGAGATTTGCTCCGGCGAAACAGAGAAGTACCCCAATATTTTTCAAAAAAGTTTAATTTGAACCAAATTATTTAGCATGACTCATATCTCAAGCTACTGTATGCTGGTAGCCATGCGGCGATGAAAGCAACAAATAATAATGATTCACCAGCTTGGCATAAGGGATATAAATTGTTTAGCAGGTGTAAAATCAACTATATTTCAATGTAGAATGTTTCGATTTGAGATGCATAATAAGAAAAAGGTATCTGCACAGCCATATTATTGATCATACAGATTTATGCTAATAAACGTCTGTTTTTCCAATATGGAGGTATTTTAGTGTTGAAGCAAAATTAAGAATAAGGACTTTCCTTCTATACCTGTTTTATCTTGAAAAAATATCAAATGCGCATGTGGAAATCATATAAAAATTAATTCTTTTAGAAAAAAATAATGCTGAAGGTCCAAATTTTAGATTATTCCAGAGATACTGGATGTCTGGATCTCGGATTGTGCACTGTAATAACATTTATATTTTGATATGGTGCGCGAGACTTTGTAATAGTTTGACTTATGCATTTTTCGTTTTTTTAAATTTAATCATATTATAGATAGAACAATCACACAATTATCAGACTGAACTAGCACAAGAAACAGAACTGCATATTTATTTCAGTTTTTACAATTTACAAACCTCATGTTAATTTGAAGAACATATCTACTAAAAGGAAAGATTTCAGTTTAGAGACCATAAAACTAACTAAAAAATTCTGTCGTTTCATTATAGGGTGCTATTATAGAATTACATTATTAGCTATTAATGACGTCAGGCTACCTGGGGAGTCTATAAAAGTTTGCCTCCTGTTTGTTTTCACCATTATAAAATCAAAATTTCTCATGCAAGCATTGATGCAAAGAGGATTGCACATTTGTATGCTTATATTGGGGTAGAGTAGACTTTAAGGTACCCCTTGTATTATGGCGAAGTTGTTGTTTGATTTATCACCAAGTTGTTGTTTGATTTATCGCCAAGTTGTTGTTTCATTTATGGTAGCCTGAGTAGTTGAATGTTATGGAAACCCTATTGTGACGTAATCGGGTGCATGATTCTGGGAAATTTTGAATCATGGGATGTTTTGTAAGTGTTTTTGTGGTGTGTGTTGGTTTGATTCTTTAGAAGGTAGAATGGCTGAATGTAATAAGATTAATTTGAAGTTTCTGTATGATTTGGGGTGAAAAGGGAAAAGAGCTTTAATTGACTGGTGTGTAAATGAAGGTTTACTTAGTAGCCATTATAAGTGTCTGTATGTAGGAAGGACATGCGTCTAATCGAACGTAAAAACCGTTTAGATGGATTTGAATGGGTTTGTAGGAAGAAAGGTTCAGATGGTCACTATGTGAAGCATTCGATCAGAAAGAGTACCTGGTTTGAAAAAAGTCATTTGAGTATGATTGATATTTTGATTTTTACGTGGCTCTGGGTGTACGAAGCGAACTCGAAAATCATGGTAAGTGAATATTTGCTTTTGGTAGTGCTTAAATGTACAACATGTTTTTCCTTTTTTATGTTATTTAATTATTATGTTATTTATGTTATTATTATGTTATTTTATTAGTTATGTTATTTTTTTTTATTGTTTGGTTTAAAATGTACTGTATTGAGATTATGTATTTTTTGTTTGCCTATATTGTAGAATTTGGTGCTCCTTTGACTTTTTCAGTGAAAATATATCGACATGTACATGCACAAAGTAAAGAGAGTGCGCAATACAAGTTTTTGCAATTCTGGGATTTTTTTTTAAAGTGAAAATAGGTCGACGTGTACATGGATAAAGTTAAAAGAGTGCACAATGCCATTTTTGTGCAATTCGGGGATTTTTTTTTTTTTTAAGTGAAAATAAGTCGATGTGCACATGGATACCGAGTTTGTGCAATTGTTTTGTCTGGTTATTTTGGCTTTGTGTAGTGACGATTTTTGGCACAAAAATCACGCTTCACAAGCCAAAATAACGAGTCAAAAAATTTCACAAAATCGGTATCCATGTGCTGCCAAGTTTCGCCAAGGGGTACTCTAAACTATACTTTTACCCTTATATCGTACCACATTTTAGACAAATTTACTTGATTTTAAATTTTAATTTAATAATTAGAAAACACTGAAACAGAAACAATAAAATATTCATGCACTACTATACTTTTCTCATTAGATAATTTATACAGATTGATTAAAATGTATTCATCTTGTAGACAACTATTAAATTCATACTTGTTCATTCTTTAATATTTTCAATTTATAGGCTACTAAATAAAAAAAAAATATACAATAAAAACTTGAAAAGTGCTCAGCATACATATGCAATAAGTGTATAAAAAATTACTTCAGCATAAGATCCAAATAAAAGTGCTGTCAAGACATATAATCTCCGTTTTTTGCAGATATCAACATCAGCAGCATCATGAGATTGATTGGCCTCTTGACACAAATTTACTTGAAAATTAAAACCGACTAATATTTAAGCAAATTTAATGTGTTTACAAAAATAAAATTGGGATTATCATGCCCTACTGATTTACCAGTTGAACACAACATGAAAATAAAATAGTACTGCAATATTTGAAATGAAGAAACGTGGTCATATTTATCTTGTGCTGGAAAACAAAATCACGGAGACGACAAACTGACAGAGGTTTTCATTGAAATATTTTCTTTTGATGATATAAATGATTATTAGCCCAGAAGAGCTATTAATTTCATTTTTGCATTTTGCATTGAAAACTTTAAATGTTCATTTCACTTTTCAAACTATTGCCACTAAATATTATCGCCCTGTATTATATTTGAAGAAATTAAATAATGAAGAATCTGCATGAATGTATGTATGTTTCTCACATTGTGAAAAAACAACGGTACCTAGAGCTATCAAATTTTGAATACATAATCCTCCGCCAAATATGGGCATCTGAAAGCCCAAATTTGAAATTTGTTTCATTATCAGTATCATATTTTGTAACACTTTAACGAATTTTTGATTAACAAACACAAGGGTTTCAAAGCGAGCAATGGCAACATTCTACAGAAAAAACATTTTTATCTCCAGCGCGTGAGACTGTATATCAGAAATTCTAAAAAATACGCTCAATTTAAAATTATTTTGTGATATTGCTCTTGAATGAATTTCATGATTTAAGTGCGAAGAACATGATATTTAATGAACACAGGTAACACATAAAACGTTAAAAAAACATCCCCTTGCATTACATCAGAAAAATCTGAAAGCTATCAAATTTTTCCATATTTTTTTTTTCTTTGCTTGAATTTGTTTGATCCCAGTATGAGTCTTGGTTTCCAAATATAGCTCATAATTGTTTTTGGAGCCTTGTACAGTCTGTCTATCATATGAAAAGCTCTCGCCAGTTAGTCAGCAGCTGTCTGTTGCCGTAGAAACAAGCCTTGACACATTTTCTGTAGGGGTGTCTTGAAGACGAATGATAAACTTTTCCTCTCAGCCAACAGTCGTCAAAAACAAAATAACAATAAAGCAACCCTTGGTTTGTCCCTATTTGAAATATACTAGCCCTGTTGCTATTGCGACTCGCATTGCAACCGCCAGACACTGTGGCGGGACTGTTCTTTTCATAGACATGGTACTTTTGAACTTTCGGTAGTTTGGAACTTTCTTTTGAAAGTTAGTTGCACGCACCTTGCACTAAATACTGAAATACAGATTTGCAATTTTTTCTAATGCATTACTTTTTTTTTTTTTTTTTTTTTTTATGCTTGCTTGCTGTAAAATAAATACCATCATAATATTTCCTGCAATAAAATAATTTGTTGAAAAAACTCGTATAATATTTTAGACACGACACTCCTTATTCGTATACAATGTTTCTTACTACAGTATTTTTTAAATGAAAATACATCATACAAATTATCAGCATTTGGAAATTTTTATTTGTTTAGTAAAATTTGTTTAACAATCCCATATCTCCTGTCTAAGTGAGCATGACAAGACTCTACAAATTAACAACCACTTCCGTCAAAAATTTAATCATTCTTTATTTTAAAGATGGCAAAAGTATTCGAAATATCTAAAAAAAAACCCTGATGTGTCTGGACAACATTCCAAGCTAATGTCAAATTGCATTAAAACTAGCACTGAAAAATTTTCAGCAGATTCAGAAGAGTTAACAATAAAAGTTAACCCTTATGCTCAGAAGAGTCATTTAGTGCAAGGGTCTCAAATTCAAACTGTATGCGAGTCAAATGCAGATCTGAGAGCAACTAACTGGCACACAACGTTTTTTACCAAAAGGTTTGCTTTTAACAAAATAAAAGTTTTTAATTAAATTTAAAATGCTATTATTAAATATTTATCAAAACATACACAAGCAGCAATAATAATGATGTAAAAAAATTCAAATTTATACTTATTTTAAATGTGATATCAAAAGGTCGGTATGAGCAAGACATTTTAAATAGTTAAAAGATTTTCAGACTGATATTTACTCAAATAATTCTAATGCCTTGATATCATAACCTAATAAACTCAAATACATTACTAAATCATTTACTTTTCAGTTCCGAGTGGAATTAAAATGAACAAATTATGAAAACTTAAATATATCAGCTCTCATTTATTAAATTTTTCCTCGATGCATACAGAAAACGGTACTTACGTATTAACGCAACCAGGCCAAAATTCGCATAAATTGCAAAATTTGGCGACCCTACGTGTTATACGTAGTTTTGTAAAAAGAGCATGTGGAGATTCAAAAAATTTTCCTGCATTTTCGTGCAAATTTTTGTAATTTATCAGAAAATAGCAGTGGACATGGATAAAGTCAAGAGTGTGCGCAATGCCATTTTTGTGCAATTCTGGGATGTTTTTTTAAGTAAAAAATAAGTCGACGTGTACATGATTATGGCGAATACGGTTTTCAATCAGTGCTAAAAGCAATAGCCAAAAGATTTCCACCAAAAAAATAATTCTGCAACTTATTCAAATTCGAAACCGGAAGGGTTTAATTGCTATTTTATATTTTAAAACAAAATAATATAAAACCCGTATTAAAAATTATCCATAATTAATAAATGTACATTTTCTTTCTATTCATACTTTTTTACTCAAACTTACAAATAGCGCCAACCTGGTTGTGATAATACGTAAGTACCCAGAAAACATATAGCTCTATGTAAATAACTGTAAACTTCCTTATTTCTTGCTATGACATTCAGCTACAACAATTGATAATGCTTCACTTTGGTTAAAGTTTGTGAACTTGGGGAATAATTACTAGAGACTATCTTCGTCAGAAGTTGTAGATGCTCACTGATCAGTTTTTTGTTTTCGTTTTCTTAGATTTAATGAATTTCAAGAGCAGAAACAACTATTAAATAATTATAATCTGAAACAAAGCAATGATTCTGATTGTATAAATTTGCAACTGAAGGTATTTAATTTACCTTTTGATAAATGCAAAAGGTAATAAAATTTTTATTTTCAAATCTTTGAATAATTTAATAATGATAATTTTATATCCCAGTGTCAATTAATTCTGTTTGTCGATAATCTTGGATATTACCGATGCTTGTTTTGGGTAATGAAAATAATAGAAAACTGGACTCCAAATCATTAAAATCATCTTTCTTCAAGTTCTTCTAAAAAATAAATAATACAATAATAAAGCTAATTAATTTATGGGAAAATAAAATTCGTGGGCTGCACAAAATTGCTTCAGAGGCTACGAGTTTCACAGCACTAACAGCACATGGATACAATAGGTGACCAGCAAGAAAACAAGTAAAAGATAACTAACATTCACAAAATCTTGTTTACATAGTTCTATCATATTGAAAGAACATAATATTTGCTTAAAAGTCAAAATTTAATATATTGTTTGGGTCTGACAAATTTATATGTGGCAAAATTTGAGTAAAGAATTTAATTCAAAACACCTACTATATCGTTTAATGATATTGACAACTGTTGAATGACTCAAGTTAACTGTCTCAGTTTCTCTAATATATTTTCCACGTTCAATATGAAAATTAATAACTAATTTTTGAATTTCAGGCAAAGTTTCTTTTCGTTTAGCATTCATGGCCGCACAGTGCTAAAAAATACAAAAATTCCAAAACATACTGGAGAGAAATACTGCAGATGATTTTATAAATTATTCCCAACTGTTTCTGAGTAAAAATAAAAACCCCAAAAATATTTTATTATAGTACATAGTAGTATCTAATGGTGTCCAATCACTTATGTGAGCCATTTTTTTGCTCTGTTCTAAACAATTGTATTTTTATTAAATTAATATTTTAATATTTTCAGAAAATGTATGTTATGTAGTAATTGTTATTAAATTTAAATATGAAACACACCCACAAAAAATTTTTACATTTTTTTAAAATTTATTTTATTACAGTTTCCTTTTGTAAAGCACAAGTGTCCCATCACTTTTGTGAGACACTGTATTGCCTAATGTTATCCACAGGTAGAGGCATAATGGTTTAGGGATAGTTCGTTGCCCTTGGAATAAGAAATTTAGTATTTATCGAAAATAATATGGAATTATATAAATACATGAAAACAGAAAGCATCGAAAATATTATGGATTAGTACAAATACATGAAAACAGAGGGCATCTCCAAGAAAAATTGGAATGCAATATACATTTAAGTTCTATCAGGATAATGGTGTCCCATCACTTATGTGAGCCATTTTTTTGCTCTGTTCTAAACAATTGTATTTTTATTAAATTAATATTTTAATATTTTCAGAAAATGTATGTTATGTAGTAATTGTTATTAAATTTAAATATGAAACACACCCACAAAAAATTTTTACATTTTTTTAAAATTTATTTTATTACAGTTTCCTTTTGTAAAGCACAAGTGTCCCATCACTTTTGTGAGACACTGTATTGCCTAATGTTATCCACAGGTAGAGGCATAATGGTTTAGGGATGGTTCGTTGCCCTTGGAATAAGAAATTTAGTATTTATCGAAAATAATATGGAATTATATAAATACATGAAAACAGAAAGCATCGAAAATATTATAGATTAGTACAAATACACGAAAACAGAGGGCATCTCCAAGAAAAATTGGAATGCAATATACATTTAAGTTCTATCAGGATAATGATCCTAAACTTACAGGCTAAGTGTTCACTTGTGATTATTATATAAATGTCCTGAAATTCTACAAACTTCATGTTTTCTGGGCTCAAATCCTAAGGACATGTGTAGAGTAACTGGCATAAAAGATTAGCAAAAGAGATACTTCTTCAAATGGTCTAGTAAAAACAATTATTAGACATGAATGGAGCATTCTTATATGAAAAAATTAGTTGAATCCGCATCAAAATGAATAAAAAGGGCTATCTAAAGAAATATTGAATGTCTCATTATTTTTATATCTTTATTAAATATAAACCCTTTGTTCAATG
This sequence comes from Stegodyphus dumicola, assembly GCF_044657685.1. Taxonomy (NCBI): domain Eukaryota; kingdom Metazoa; phylum Arthropoda; class Arachnida; order Araneae; family Eresidae; genus Stegodyphus; species Stegodyphus dumicola. The sequence goes on along the minus strand of NC_140771.1, from coordinate 164,807,947 downwards.
TGTCCGAATATTTATGCGAGTTCAATTTGAAAACTTTTTGAACAAATTATCCTTTTTTTAATACAAATCTTCCGAATAACTTTTTTCAAAACATTAAGGTTTTAAAAGAGATGATCAATAGCGTATGTGGAAGAAAAATAAAGTCATTTGGCTAATATTAAGCAACTGACACTTGCACACAAGATTAAAAAACAAACATACTAAGTGTCCAAAAATCGTCTAAGATGGGATTTTTATCGGAATAAGTGTATAGGATCAATGATCGCAGCGGCTTAAAGAATAAAACAAATGTTCATAATTCCAACTGTATTACCCACCTTATTGTAAACAATCCACATCTTTCTTTGTGTACTTCAATAAAAAATGTTGCTCGAGATATGTCTATTTCACCTAAAGATATGGCATCTTGTGGCGAGCGATAATAGTACAGTTTGCAATTATTTTCCGAGAAAACAAACCACCGTTTACGAAAAGTTCGTAAAATCCGCTGATTGCCTAATTTATTCAAATAGCCACAAAGTCTGGAATAGTTTCTCTGGCACTCTGGAGAATTATTTTGCTCCGTTTCGTAAATTTTAGGCGTTTCAAAGCTTTGTTTATTACAATTTTCAGTAAAATCAGATTTTTCATCGTCTGAGGAAAAATCTATTAGCTTTTCATTCCGTTGTTCCATCACAATCCAAATTAATCATATTAAATTAACTCATTATCGCAACGTAAAATCAGGAGGAATAACTTCAAAGGAACAGAATCAAAATAAGCAACTTCAACATACTACACCCAATCTAACACATTTCGAAACTTAAGCGAATTCGAATACGCCTGTTCAAGAGCATTGCCAAAGATAAAATGTAAAAAAGTGCTCATCCTGTACAATTGTTGTAAAAGGTTTTTTTAATTCTCATAGGCCTTCTATCCATAAATTTAGAAAAATATTTTATATTCTTTGCTTAACAAATGAAAAAAGTCACATCCTTTCATAGGTAGGCTGACTGTTCGTAACCTTTTAAATGGAACACTACTGTTTTTACTCCTGGGCGGCCCGTCGTTTAAGTAAAATTTTACTATAAAAATGCCAAGCAGATTCCATTTTTAAAATGTAAATACATTACTTTTTCCAAGTAATTATAAATCACTGCTCATAACTTGTAAACCAGGATAATCTTATCATTCTCCTTTCTTCGAGTGGTATAAACACCGGAGTACCTGATCTGGGGCGACCTTAAGGCTGTGAAAGTCTTAAGGGCATCATAACAAATTTTAAAATAATACAAAAATTTAAAAATAAAAAACTGAAAGCTTTCGCATTTTACATTACGATCAAAGGGACTTTTTTTAACGTCTTGTGTGTTACCTTTATTTATTAAATATCAAGTTCTTCGCACGTAAACCAAAAAAGTCAGTTCAACAGCAATATCGCAAAATAATTTTAAAATGAGCATATTTTTAGAATTTCCGATACACAGTCTCTCGCGCTGGAATTTTTTTTTTTTGTACTGTGCTGCCATTGCTGTTTATTTCTTTGATAAAGAATTCCTTAAAGTTTTACAAAATATGTAAAACAAATTCCAAATTTGGGAATCCAGATGCCATATTCGGGTGTAAACGTATGTTATTCAAAATTTTATGGCTCTAGGTACCATTGTGCTATCACAATGCTAGAAACATACATACTTCTATGCAAAATTTTCATTATTTAATTTCTTTAACTATAATATAAGGCTCTGAGATATTTGGAAAAATTTAAAAAGTGAACCGACTTTTATAGTGAACCAACGCAAAATGCCAAAACGAAATTAGTAACCCTTCTGGGCTAACGCACCTTGGGCTAATTACAAACGGATTCAAAATGGAAAACGCAAAATTTAGGTACAAATAAACATCACATACTAAATTACCAGATACGATAAAAATACAACCGACTACTAATAACTTCAGCACACGTAAAGTAACGGCCGATGCTATTCGCACCAGCGGTGCGATTACTCACTTAAGCTATTCGCACCCATGGCCCGTAGAAACAAGTTCCGTAAAAATTAACCACTCATGCGCATTGAGTTGTTAGATCCGTCATTTGAACCCAATCATGGACCTTATTAGAAATAGACTAACCCAAATGGGTTTTCTCCCTCGTCTGAGGCGCTCTCAGCTGTCACCTTGATCATATCCGGAGGAGTAGGGACGATTTGCAGAAATTTAACAGTGGTTGCCTATTGCAGCGTGTATAATTGTCAAGAAAAAGCTGGTTGTAGCACCTCATTTCACAAATTAGAATTTCTACATATTTTTATTTTTGAAATTTAGATTGATTTTTAAAAATTTAGCATATTTATCAAGCATAATTAACGTTCCAAATAATTATAAAGCTATTGCATGCTTTCAGGACTGGATATATTTTTAGCTTTTCCTATGCTGTAAGAAAATTTGTAACTATTTCTTTTAGAAAATAATATTTTAAATCTGAACTAATAGAAAATTTCAAACAAGCAATTTTCTCTTGCAATTTTTATGCTTTTTGTTGGTGTAAATAAGTAAAAAATACTAAAACATTTAAAAACAAATTTTTGAAAGTTTTGTTTAAAATTCTAAATTTTGCTGCTTTTTTAAAACTATAGATGAGTATTATAGGACAATTTCTATAAAGAAATTTTATTTCAAGTATATTTCATAATACATCATAGTGATAAACACTTTTGACTCCTAAAAAAGTTTTAAACATTTAATTCTAATATTAAAATTGTATTTAACCGTAATAATTAATTTTGCTTGTATTTTATAGTGATTTTTTTTAAATTTATTTTTAGTTCTGCATAAGATTTTTTTTATTTACTGTTAATTTAATTTATTAGCCCAAAGGGGCGGTAACCTAGAAAGTCTGGTAGTTTAGAAGCGGCATTTTGCGCTGTTTTACTATAAATGTCCATGTCTCCTTGCAAATTGTTGTTACCAATTATTATCGCCTTGTATTATATTTAAATAAATTAAATAATTAAGAATCTGCATGAATACATGTATGTTTCTCGCACTGTGACAAAAACGACAGTATCTAGAGCCATCAAATTTCGAATAATGTAATCCTCCACCCGAACATAGGCATCTGGACGGTTGAATTTCGAATTTGTTTTAATCTATTTCATATTTTGTAAAACTTTAACGAATATTTGATAACAGACTCAACGAGTTCAAAGCGAGCAATGGTAACACTGTACGGTAAATAAAATTTTTATCTCCAGTGCGGAAATTCTAAAGATATGCTGTTTTCAAATGTACGTGGTTTACGGGCGAAGAATATGGTATTCATTAAATATAGGTAACGAACAAAACGTTAAAAAAAAGGTTCCTTTCGGGCGTAATATAAAATCTGAGTGATTCTAGATTTTATTTTATCTTTTTTTTCCCCTTCATTATAATCAGAAAATTTTATGCTCCGAATTTTATAAATTACTAAAATAAATATTCCACTTTAATGTTAATAAGTTAATGATGATATAATCAAATAAATGATTGTTTCGTAATGTTATTATAGTTTTGAAAATGGTAATTAAATTCAAAAAAAATTATCAGATCTTGTTTAATTTTACCTTATTTATTTCAAAGCATCACGTACTATCAATCTTATTTAATTTTACGTTATTTGTACGCAAAATTAAGTTCATAAATTTTGTGCTTAGAGTTTTTACCGTTTTACCAAAGTAAAGATGTTTGTACAAGAATTACGCGTGAAAAAAATGCTCGAAATGCAGTAAAAAGTGCTTTAATGAGATATATTAAAACCTTTTTGGAAAAAACTGTGGCTTTCATAATCTGATCACTATACCACGTATCACATTTAATAGTTAAAAAGAGTTATGTGATACAAACGCCATAGATTTCAGTGTTAAAGTAAACCACATCGTCCCTACTCTTTCTTGCAGACATGTCGGTGACGCGCGCCCCGCCAACTGGGTTAGTCTATCTCTTATAAGGTCCATGAACCCAATCGAAAAGAAAGGATTCTACGTACGAGAACTGCCTTAGTGTTGTAGGGAATTTAAAAAAAAAAAAAAAGCGGGTTACTACCTTGGCGTATTTTATCATTTTTTAAGCGTTGGCGACTTTCAAAAGTTTAGAAAAGAAAATGTGTTACTTTTCTTATAAAAAGAAGGAACACATTTCCTTTTATTAAAATGTATATAAAAAAGGGTAGCTTTTATGTTCGCAATGTTTATCGGTTTCCTGAACGGTTAGAATAATTTAAATGACTGATTTTATGGGGGGGGGCAAAATCTTGTTTACATTTTTTTGTACTTCTTAGAATGCATTTAGTTTCAAAAATGTGTTTTGCGCAATCAAGATCTTAAGTGATTCCTTTTTGAAAATTTTTGTCCAAGAAAAGATAATAAAAATTAGACAGAGAATTTCTGTGTAGAAATTTAGACGTGAAATAAGTTAAAAGCGGTTAAATCAACTATTAAATGAATTATTAATCATATAATACTGGTTATTAACAATTCTGTATGCCTGTTTATTTTTTATGGACATACTTGGCATTTTCAGGACACAAAAAGTACTTCAAAGAACTTTGAAATATTAGTACAAAAACATTAATAAATTAAATTGAAATAAATAATTGGATGTAATTTAAAAGACAGAAATAATTTAATGTAAGAGATTTAGATTTAAAAATTTGCACACACAAATGATTTATCAGATTTTATAAGGTTTTATTTCATAAATAACTTTGATTTTGACATATGGGATTTGAACCTATAAACATGTGTGGATACTGAAAAAGTGATGAATATATAAGAATATTATAATTTTAGTAAGTTTTCTTATTGAATAATAAATTCTGACAGTCCTATTCTATAAGACTAGGGCCTAAATTTGCATAAAAATTCCTCTGTTAAATAAGAGAATTTAAGTAATTTCTGTAGCCTTCTTGTCAACACATTAAAGATTTTTTTAATTAATTACACGTCCTCACTTGCAATTATAACCATCATTAAATCCCTATTTTATCTAATCATTTCCTGAACATCATCATGTATTAGATTGACCTCGTCTTTGTAACTGATAATTATTACTTGCAAATTATTCTCTTGCTGCTGAACTATTAACAACCCTTTCTATTGCTGAGTTAGGGTTAACAACATTCGCTCTCGCTATCGCCTTACGGAAATCGGCGTAAAATGCTGCGCTTCAACGCCTTCCAGCCCAGATGCAAGCCATATTGGCCTCTTCTGATATCGAACTTAAAAAATTAGCAGCTACGGCTGACAAAATCTCTGACATCACAAGTCCTGCTTGTGTTGTTTTTTATATGTTGGGTATGTGCCCAGTGATGATTACCAGATGTACACAAACATCGTTTATTCTACATTGCTCATCTACTATTCTATATTACAGTTATGATTAAAGATAATAATAGATACAGTTACAGTTACATATATAACATCTCCCTTTTTTTAAAAAAATAATAATAGTAGTAACATTAACATATCCTTTTAAATAATAAGGTTTCTTAACAGTCTTACCACATCGAGTAAAGTAGTTATGTCCATTTGAAAAATTTGGTGATACTATACCTCACAACACTTCTGGTAGGTTTTGAAGGACTTACAAGCACATCTAAATTTGTAGTGTTCTTGCTATTCTCAGGTATCTCGTGTTCCTCTATAACTTCATTCTCACAGTTGTTTTGTATTGCAAACTCTTTCTGATTAGTTCCTATAAGAAGGTCTCTTCTGTTCCTTTCTACAATTCTTTCACATATTCTTATAATCCTATATGAACATGGTCTTTCTTTTTCTTCTATAATTTTCCATCTTTCATTTAGTTTTTCCCTTTCTCTTTTATGTACACATGATCTCCTATTTTCAGTGGTTTTAACGGTCTTGCATTCCTATCATAATAGCTTTTTTGTAAGGTTTGTCTTTTCAGTAAATGTTGTTTATGGTCTTCATATCGTTTAGCTTGGACGAAATTCTCTTTTATAGGCATCAATCCATTTACTTTTCTTCCAAACATCAATTCTGAAGGTGGCTTAATTTCATTTGAAATAGGAAAGTTACGATATTCCAGTAATACTAAATATGAATCCTTGTTGTCAACTACAGCTTTTTCTCGCATTCGCTTGACAGTTTGAATGTGTCTTTCAACCATTCCATTAGATTGTGGGTAATTTGGACTTGAAGTTCTGGTTTCAACATTCCATCTTCTTGCAAATTCTTTACATTTCCTGCAACTATATTGTAGACCATTATGCGAATATACTAGTTTCGGAATACCATGTCTTTCAAAAATTGATTTCAATTGCTTTATCACTGCTGCACTTGACAAATCTTCCAAATGTCCAATTTCAACATATTTGCTAAAATAATCTATAACTATTAGATAATCCCTTCCTTGAAAGTAAAAGAGGCCTGTTCCCAATACTTCCCATGGACCATTAGGTATTTCTTTAGATATCATTGGTTCTTTAATATTAACTTTTTTGTAAACTTAAACATGTTTGACAATTCAGTATCATATCTTCAATTTCTTTCGACATTCCTGGCCAATATAATATTTCTCTTGCTTTGACCTTGCATACATATCTTTTCGTAAACTTCTTGGTACAACAACACAGGAATTTTTAAATATTAATCCATTTGCTTCTGATAGTTCTTTTCTGAAGTTAAAATATGGTTTTTTGTCAGTTCTGGAACTACACATTTTTCATCTGGCCATCCAGTTTTAATTAATTTTCTTAAAACTTGTAGTTCTTCATCTTTTTCTGTTTCCAGTTGAAAAACTTCCATTTTACCTTTAGACATTGATATACATTCTACAACCAATCCGACATGAGCTTCTATGTCTCCTTCAAAGAAATCAGATCATTTATCAGTGAATGATCTTGATAATGCATCCGCTATAAAATTTCTTTTCCTGGTTTATATTTTATCTCAAACTGATATGGCTGTAATCTTATACGCATTCTTTGTAGTCTTACAAGGCATTTATTTAATGGCTTTTTGAAAATTGATTCCAGTGGTTTATGGTCACTTTCCACAGTAATATATTTTCCAAATATATATTGGTGAAATTTCTCACACGCGGATACAATAGCTAAAGTTTCCTTTTCAATTTGAACATAATTCTTCTGTGTATCTGTTAATGCCTTAGATGCATATGTTACTGGTAAATTATTCTGTAGTAAGACTGCTCCTAGTCCTTCTTGAGACGCATCTACAGATAAAACTACTGGCATGTTTATATCATAATACTGTAAAACTGGTTTAATTACTAAGACATCGTTTAGTCTCCTAAATGCTTTTTCATGTGTTGCATTCCAGTTCCGGATAACTTGTTTTTTCAACAAATCTCTTAAACATGATGTCAATTCTGATACATTAGGTACAAATCTAGAAACATATGTAATCATTCCTAGGAAAGTTTCTAATTCTGTGACATTTTTTGGTGGTTTTATATCTAGAATAGCCTTAATTTTGTCTTCATCTGGTTTTAAACCATCTTTAGAAAATATATGTCCCATATATTTCACTTCATTCAGCCCAAATTTACATTCATTTAAATTAAATTTAACAGTCTTTTCTTTGGCTCTGTCAAACAACTTCTTTAATCTTAAATCATGTTCTTTTTTTATCTTTACCCAAACAAATAAGCCATCTATATATATTTGAACTCCTTCTAAATTACTAAAAATTTCAGAAAAACTTCTGTGGAAAACTTCTGGTGATGAACTCAGTCTATATGGCAACTTCAAAAAACAATGTCTACAAAACGGAGTGTTAAATGTAGTAAATTTACAACTTGAATCTGACAGTTTAATTTGCCAAAATGCTTTGTTTGCATCTAAAATACTAAAGACCTTTGCATTTGTCATTTAACATGAAATTTCTTCAAAGATTGGTATGTGATAATGCTCTCTCAGTATATTTTGGTTAAGGTGCTGAGGATATAAACACACTCTTAAATTACCATCCTTTTTCCTTACTACCGCTAATGAATTCACGAATTCTGTTGGTTGGTTAACTTTCTTTATAATACCACCTTTTTACATTCTTGCTAATTCCTTTTTTAAGGGACTTAAAGCTAAGTGGAATTTTCCTACAGGGTTCTATTTTACCAACAGCTCCTGGTTTTAATTTAATATGATATGTAATATCCAGTTAAATTACCAGTTCCTTTAAACAAATCTTGATATCCTTTTAAAGATTCTGGAAACTTTTCATTGGAGTCAGGATTTACTGTACAAATCCTTTGTATTAGGTTTAATTTTTGCAATGTAGGTAAACCTAAAATAGCTGGAACAGTTTTATCACATGCTACGGCTTGAAATTCTATTTCATCCTTGTACCCTTTTGATGTTTCACATAATAATTTACATTTTCCAACTACATCAATTGTAGTACCATTGTAATTATTTAAAGTGACTTTTGATTTAGTCAAACTTTTATCTCTTAAATTTAATTGTTTAAATTTAGGCAATGGTAACACATTACACTGAGCTTCAGTATCCAACTTAACAAATAAATATTTCGATATGTTTACTTTTAGTTTTTCAAACCATTCTGTTTTATTTTTAGAAAATGGATTTGTATCTTCTACTGACCCTAAAATATATTCATTACCATTATTATGCAACTCATGCTCTAAATTATTCTGTACAACATTAACATTTTTATAAGTGCACAGTGAGAGAAAAGTGATTTTTCTTTTTACAGTACAAGTAAATCTTATTATAAGCAGGACAATTGCATAACCCCTTATGAAAGTTCCACATTTTCTACATTTTGTACTTATTTCCCTGATAGTTTGAAGAAGATTTAGTACGTTGTTGCTTTTGTTTTACATGATAGTTTTTCTTACAAGGCTGACTTTTTTTCCTCTGAAGGTCGAAATTTATTACGTTTAATCGCTTCTATTTTATTTTCTTCAGTTAAAGTTTTCAGCTGAAGTTCTGCTAATTCAGAAGCTTTACACATTTTAATACATTTCACCAATGTTAACTGATCTTCCCTTAGTAATCTATCTCTGAGATTTTTTTTTAAACTCCACTTACTATTCTATCTCTTATTAAACTATCTTTAAATTCTCAAAATATACAGTAGCTACTTAATTTCCTTAAATCGTTTAAGAAATCATCAAACGATTCACTTACATGTTGTGTTCGACAGAAAAATATATGTCAATCAACACTTTCGTTTGCTTTCGGTATGCAAAAATTTTTGAAAGATTCAATTACTTTGTCAACATCCTTCTTATCTTCTTCACTTAAATTAAAAGTATTAAACTTTTCAAGTGCTTCTTCACCAATAATATGCAATAAAATAGCTACTTTAATTTCAGGTGATTTAGTAATACCACCAAACGCTAACATATAAATCATTATAAACAACTTCCCATCATGTTTTTGTTTAGAATATCTTTACTGACGCTGCATGGTTCTTCAAAAAAGATTTTCTTTTTGAATGTACGATCGACTCGACTGCGCCATGTGTTGTTTTTTATATGTTGGGTATGTGCTCAGTGATGATTACCAGATGTACACAAACATCGTTTATTCTACATTGCTTATCTACTATTCTATATTATAGTTATGATTAAAGATAATAATAGATACAGTTACATATATAACACTGCTAAGCTTCATGCAATGGACGTGAAATCGAAAGTAACTAATTCTACTGATACAAGTGATGCTTTAGATAATTTACAGAAACAAATATCTGATTTAAATAAAAAAGTAGATAAACTTTTTACATTGTATTCTCGTGTTCGATCTCACTCTCGTGGTAGTTCTAATTCTAGATCTAGATCCTTGCCCATGAATAAACAAACCGAAAACACATCCATGTGTTAGTACCACACTAAGTTTGGCAAAAAAGCCGTTAAATGAAACAAACCTTGCTCTTTAAAATCGGAAAACTAGACGGCCAATCGTATGTGGCAACGAACGCCATATGCCAAAATAATTGTCGCCTCCTTGTATATGAATAATCTTTAAGAAGACATTTTTTGGTTAATACACGAGCTGAATTGTTTGTTTTGCCTCCTACTCCACAAGACCAATGTAAGCCAATATCATTGCTCAATTTCATTGCAGCAAATGATACCAAAATTGATGTATATGGAAAACGTTTAGTCAATTTAGACATAGGTCTATACCGAATTTTCCCATGGATAAGTATATTAATATTGCTATATATATATTTTAATATTGCTAATGTTTCGCGACCAATTTTGGGCGCAGACTTTTTAAGTAATTATGATATTATTGTTAATTTGAAATCCAAAAAAATTAATTGACAGCAGGACTAACGTTGAATCAGATGGCAAGCTATCACGGTACTTATACTGTACCCAAAATTACAGTTTTACAACCGTTGCATGTGTCTAACGATTTACACTCATGTCCATAAATTAAGGGTAATGCAAAATCAGGCAAAGGAAGAGTTAGAAGCAAAAAATATTTGACTTATTTGTAAAACTTAATTATGAAACAAAAGGTAAAGAGCAAAAAAAAAAATGCTGTATGTTTGATATTATTAAAAAAATTAACGATTTTTTCTCCCTGGAGAACATTACAAAAAAAAACTATTTACAAAAAACCAATATTACATGGTTGGTATAATTGTTAATACATTGTATGTCTCCCAGACGATGCAATACAGTCCATACAACGCCTAGGCATGCTGAGTATCAAATTATCGATCTGATCTTGGGGAATATTACACCACTCAAAAAACAATGCCCTCCGAAGTTCCGGTAGACATGTAGGAGGAGGATGACGGGCTGCAACTCGTCGGCCAAGCATGTCCCACACGTGCTCTACTGTATTCAAGTCCGGTGAGAATGCTGGCCAGTCCATATGGGTGATATCCTCCGCTTGAAGGCATTCGCTTACGATGTTTGCACGGTGAGGACGGGCGTTGTCATCCATAAACACAAATTGTGCGCCCATGGCACCTCGAAACAAACGTACATGTTGTTCCAGAATGACGTCCCGATAGATTTGGCTTGTCATGGTTCCAATTTGAACATGCAGGTCAGTTCTGGAACTCAGAATAATTCCACCCCAAACGAGCACTCCTGCACCACCGTAACGGTGTCGTTTAATGATGTTTTCTTGGTGGTAACGGGTACCTGGAGCTCTCCATATGAAAGTCCGGCGAGAATCAGACTGCAAGCTAAACCTGAACTCGTCGGAAAACATCACACAAGCCCACTGTTGCGGTGTCCACAAGGCATGCTCTCTACTCCAGGCTAACCGCAGGCGACAGTGAGTTGCAGTAAGTGGTGTGTGTGTGTGTGTGATTATGGCAAAGCCTCGAGGGCTATCTGCCTAAGAGGAGAGTTGCCTTCGTGGAGGCCTTTCTAAGGGAAACTGGCTCGAATACACGTTACACATGGGGAAAACCACGAAAACACCCATGCAGCCAGCCCGTTCGCGAGATTCGAACCTCGGACTGAACTACCAGTGTTGAGCGATTTTACCTCTCGGCCGTGCAGAAAGTGGAGCGCATCTGACAGGTCTACGAGCATATAGACCAATCTGCCCTAAGCGTCTGTACACGGTCTGCCTTGAAATTGTCATACCAGTGGCTGAAGAGAGCTGACGAGACAGGTCTGAGGCTGTGCTCTGACTGATTCTTGGCAGTAATTGCCAAATACCGGTCCTCATACGGCGTTGTAACTCTGGGGCGATCTGTGCTGTAACGTCTACTCACATTACCATCATCTTGGAATCGTTGCCAAAGCCTGGAGATGACACTCTGGGCAATTTCAAGTTCGTCTGATACTTCCAGTTGGGTACGCCCACATTCCAGACGGCTGATAATTCTACCATGTAAAAAGTCAGCCAAATGCGTCCTTTGTGTCATAACTATTCGGTTATTGCACTGAAATGCTTATAAAGCGCCTGCGAACAATTTTACTTCTTTGCCTGTATTCCTTATGTATCACTCTCTTACACTCTCGTCATTGTGACGTACCATCGGTGTCATCTGGTTACTTCCTGAAATTTACATATGATTCTTGAAGATGTGTGTAGTGATTTTACAGGTGATATATTTATTTTAGAGTTCGATTTCTGCTTGACTCCGAATTATCCTTAATTTATGGACATGAGTGTACTTAAAAAATATGATTCTCTGTTTCAAGATGTTTTAAAACAGCCTTTGGATAACAATACTCTTGGAATTACGTACGTAATCGAAACTAAATGTTCTCCTGCATGAGCTAAGGCTAGGCGCCTAACGCCTGACAAATTGGCCGCCGAAAAAGCAGAATTCACTTATTTAGTGCAAAAAGGCATTTGTAGTCCTTCTAAAAACTCCTGGTGTAGTCCTCTCTACATGGTAAAAAACCCAGATGGGTCTTGGCGGCCTTGTGGGGAATACCGCGAATTAAATTCAATCACTCTTCCAGATAATTATCCATTTAGACATCTGCATGATTTTACATCTAATTTGAGCAATAAAACTGTTTTTTCAACATTAGACTTCAAGAAGGCATATCACCAGGTACAAATGAATAAAGAGGACATACCAAAAACGGCAATAGTTACTCCTTTCAGATTATTTGAGTTCAACTACATGTTTACATAATGCTGTGCAAACCATGCAAAGATTACTCGATCAAATTCTGTCAGATTAAAATTTTTGTTTCGTCTATATAGATGATATCTTGATTGCTTTATCATCCCTCGATGAGCATATACTACATATCACAGAAGTTAAGAGATTAAAAAGTCATAATTTGACTGTCAACCTTCCTAAATGCATATTTTCTGCAGAACGCGTAAACGTTTTAGGTCACATTATCTACAAAAATAAAATTATTCCTTTACCAGAAAAAATTAAAGTTATCCAAGATTTTCCAAAACCCAAAACTGTTAATGAACTCAGACGTTGTTTGAGAATTCTTAATTTCGATAGGAGATTTTTAAATCATGCTCCTGAAGTTCACTGAAGCAGCCTTTGAATCATATAAACAGCTTCTGGCACAGACTACAAATTTAGTTTACCCAGACGCAAAAAAGAAAATTGCTCTCATGTGCGACGCATCAGGCAAAGCCGTAGGCGCTTGCGTCCAGCAATTCAATGCTCAAACATGGAAACCATTAGGATTTTTCTCCAGAAAATTGAGCGATACGGAACAAAAGTACAGTACGCACGACCGAGAGCTGTTAGCAACATTTGCCTTTATCAAATACTTCAGATATCTACTTGAAGGTACGAACTTTCAAGTATTTACAGATCATAAGCCACTCACAAAAGCATTTTTTCAAAAGTATGACAAGTTCTCACCTCGACAAATTAATCAACTTAATTTCATCGGCCAGTTCACTACTGGTATTCAACATGTGAGTGGGGCAGAAAATGGACCAGCCGATGCTCTTTCTCGCATCGAAATGGTTGTTAATGCCATTCCTATGAATCTATGCCATTCCTATTAACTATGAATCTATGTCGAAAGCACAACAGAGTGACACTGTACTCCAATCCTTTTTAGACGAAGAAAATCCAGTTCTGGAATTAAAGAAGTTAAAAATGCCTGAAAGTTCTATAGAACTGTATTGTGACATGATTGTGACATATGGTAAAATCCGTCCTTTTTTCCAGACAGATTAGAAAACTTGTCTTTTCAGCTCTGCATAATCTTTCCCCTCCTGGACCTAAAGCAACGTTGAAGTTAATTAGTGACCGATTTGTCTGGCCCGAAATGAAAAACGATGTCACGAACTTCGCTAAAACTTGCCTACAATGTCAAAAGGCTAAAGTGTCTCGTCATGTACACTCTCATTTTAACTACTTTTATAGTTCCAGATGAACGTTTTCTCATATCAATATAGATTTGATTGGACCTCTTCCATCATCTCAAGGAATGTCTTACTGTCTGACATGCATCGACAGGTATACTCGCTGGCCTGAAACGTATCCATTGAAATATACACGTGCAGAGACCGTCGACATTGCTCTTTATGCTGGCTGGATCTCGAAATTCGGTGGGCCTGCTCAGATCACCACTGATTGTGGTAGTCAATTTCGCAGTGAACTCTTTCGAGAACTAATCAAGAACTTTGGTATTCGTCTTACTCATATCACCGCGTATCACCCACAAGCCAAAGGTATCATTGGAAGGTGTCACAGATCCCTCAAACAATCCCTAATATGTCACACATCTGTACACTGGATTATCGCATTACCTTCAGTTCTTTTGGGACTTCGGACCGCTTTCAAAGGGGAACTTAACTGCTCTCCAGTCGAACTGGTGTATGGCCAATCTTTGCGTCTTCCGGGACAATTCTTTATGCCTCCTGACAGCAACATTCCGAGGAGCGACTTTCTAAAATTGAATGATAATTTAGAACATCTTCGCCCGACTGCTACTACCAATCACTCTAAAAAACAGATTTTTGTGCATAAACACTTAGATAGATGTTCTCATGTTGTTCTACGTGTAGACACGGAAAATCCTCTTTGCATACATCTTACATTGGTCTGTACAAAGTACTTCGACGGGATGATAAAACCTTTACCATATTTAAACAAGGACACGATATCACTGTGTCTATCGACAGAGTAAAACCTTTTTATTTAGTGTCAGATCCTACTTTAACTGATGTGAATAAGGCCTGAACGCAACAATCATTCTATCTAGTAAACGAACAGCAACCTGAAAAATGTGCTCATGTGAAAGCAAATTATCAAACTCGTTCAGGACGTCGTGATCACTTCCCCAAACGATTTGTGGAAGACTAATTTTCCCCTCTCTTTTTCAGATTTTTAGCAGATTTTCTTTTTCCAGGAAGTGAGATGGTATGGGGTTACCTCCTCCTACATTTCTTCGGCGCTTCGAGTTCTCTTCTCCGCCCATGCGCGATAAGAATATCATATCTGCGGATTGCAGAAGAAAACTTTCGCCTTCTGTTTATACAAGTTCATGTACACATTTTATTCATCGCTGAGATTCATGTTATTTTATGGTTATGTACATATTTTGATCCATTAAAAGAATTTATTTTTCGAAATTAGGTGTCTAGCCCTTAGCCATAGCCAGAAACTTTAAAGAAAATAGGTTTTCCATATTGTTGATCTTTTTCACACCCGGTTTATTTACGAGCTGTACCTGGAACATAGGCATGCGAACACGAGTTTTGACGCGAATCATCTGTGCTATCTTGGGCAGTTACCCATCACTAATTAGTTCATCTTTTATTTCGTCCGAAGTATAATCCGCTGGAATACCCCTAATCACAACTTTAATGGGTATGACATTTTTAGGATGTACAAAATAATGTTGTAGTGTCCTCTATCTTTCCTTTTCATCTTATCTTTAATTTCTATACGTTTTAATTTTTGTAAAATGAGATTACAAAAAGACTGTTCGAAAGATAAACATTCATTGGAATTTCGCCTTCAAAAGGACACTTAATATTTGTTCCAAACCTGTTTTATCGTTAATAAAATTGTTTAAAGAAGTTTGTTCTTTATAGTATATTAATAATACCTCAGATTTTATGCATCGCACTTGACTGGTGACTAGAGGACACGTTACTCAAGAATCAAAAATGAAAAAAAGGCAAGAGTTAAATATTTTGAACTTGTAACGAAAATGGGAATATGAAAAATTAAGTAAAATATGTGAAAATTTTGAAAGTTACACTAGCTATTTAAAAGTTAGATAATAAACTTCTTCTGACGTTATTTAAAGAACGATACCTAACTATATCAGACAATTTTAATCATAGACATATGTTCGTAATATGTGTGACAGAATTTTAATTACATTTAATGACCCATATATTAATCTCTTTATTCTGATTCATTATCTGAAAAGTTTGTACTGATTCTTAAAAAGGTAATGAGATATGATACTTGAGTTACAGCTGCTTTACTTGTGTTGAAGTAAAAATACTCTCCGAATGCGACACAAACCGGACACAAAGATATGGTTTCTCCAATCGGAAGCTCAATTTCGAAATGCTGCAATTACGACTGATCGAACGAAATACGACTCAGCATCAATGTCGTGAGTACCATATTGATGCTCAAATATTATCACAAGTGCCGGACATTCTGATCAATCCCCCATGGGACGACAAGTACGCGGCTATTAAAGACGTACTAATTTCCATATTCGCCGAAACCGAAACGCAAAAGACCCAGAAATTGTTAAGTGAGGTGGAATTGGGTGATAGAAAACGTTCACAGTTGTTATGCAAAATGAAGAATTTAACTTCAGATAAGGTAGGTGAAGTTTTTCTTAAAACTGTCTGGATTCAAAAATTACCCACGGTAATATCGAGCATTTTATCCATCAGCGGCGATGATTTGGCGACATTGGCCGATAAAATGTGTAAAATAAAATCCGCTTCACATCAGAATGCCGCTGTAGCTTGCTCTAGAGATGACAATGTTTTAGTTAAATTACAGAAGCAGATTTCAGAGTTATCCCTACAAATTAGTGAACTAAATAAAAGACATTATTCCAGACGTCAACAATCCAGATCCCACTCTAGAAGTAATTATATTAATAGGCGTAGTAGTGGAAATTAAAGTTTATGTTATTATCACTCAAGGTTTGACAATAAAGCGTTCATATGCAATAATCCTTGCAATTGGCCTTACGAAACCAACGTTCATCCACAGGAAAATTAAATCCCCGACTCTCGCAGACGACAGAGAGCCAAAGGGTAGGGATATGTCGTCTTTTTATTCCTTACAAGGAGAGCGCCACCCAATTTTTAATCGATACTTGGGGACGAAATTCCCGCGATTCCACCATTATCGTAAGAAAAAAAGAGCTGCTGCAAAGCTGGAACTCTTCGCTGCAAATGGAATCAAATAAGTCTTATGGGCAAAGGTTGCTAAAATTGGATTTGGGACTGCGAAGAGCATTTGATTGGCTTTTTGTCATAACCGATGTTAATAAACTAATAATAGGTATTTACTTTTTTTCTCACTTTCACCTTTTGGTTGACAGCAAAAATCGTAAATTAATTGATGGCATAACTTCATTATCTTCTATTGGTGACCCTCAAACAATTTCCAGATCTTTTGCGGCCAACACTTGTCAATAATAAAATAAAAAGTCACAACATTGAACATTTAATTTAAACTAAGGAGGCCCTTGTTACCACTAGGGGCAGAAGACTAAGCTGCAAAATTAAAAGCAGCAAAAGTAGAATTTGAGTTTATGTTGCAACAATGTCTTTGAAGCCCTTCGAAAAGCTGTTGGACCATTCCTGTATATCTCACCCTAAAGAAATCAGGTGACTGGAGGCCATGTGGAGATTACGAGGTTCTTAATAATATCACTACACCTGATTGATATCCTCTAACGTTCCTCGCTGACTGTGCTATATTCTACATGGAAAGAAGATTTTTTTCATCCATTGACTTAATAACAGCTTATCAACGAATTTTAGTGCACGAAAGCGACATTCCAAAACGGCCATTATAACTCCTTTTGGACTATTTGAATTCCCATTCATGACATTTGATTTACGCAACGTGGCACAGACATTTTAGCGATTCATGAATATGGTAAGACAATAGAACTCCAATTATTCGAATGAAGTGGAACCGGACCCCATTCGGATAATCAAAGTTTCGGATAATTGGATCTTTTTCCGGAGAAAGGGTCTACGTATATTTTCTTTAATTACTGCATGTACTGTATGTTGAAAATAGGAGAAAAATAACTATTTTTAAAGAAAAAAAGGTTTTAGTTAATTAAAATGAAAAGGTAACACTTTTATGTACATGTTAGATAGCGTACTGTACAGTATTTACAAGTGCTGAAAGTCATTATTTGCTAAACATCTCGGTCAAAGGAAGCTGTTTGACGGACACCGTGCCTGCACTTAAAAATTTCTTAGCCAGCCATTACATGCTTTAAAGCAGGAAGTCTTAAACTTGTTTCAGTCGCGACCCCTTTTTATCACTGAGATTTTTTTTCGTGACCCCAGGACCCCATAACATTTACGAAAATTTTGTGGGGCCCCATAAGCATTGCGCAAATCTGACACACGCGTGAGTGAAACCGTCAAAATTTTCACTTGTACTGTAATATAATATTGCAGTTTCAGTTCATTAACTTTAATTTCTAATTTTAAGACATAGAACAATGTGAACATTTTAAGTAAGTAACAGACGAAATGACAGCGTCACGTGTAAAGCAAGTAAAATGGAGAAAGAATGCGTCGAAACGTTTTCGTTTCTTCTTCGTCTGTAGTGTCTTATTTTTATCTATTTTCAGATACATTGAGTAAAAATATTTCGTAATTGTAAAAGTATTATTAGGTTAAAGAAACATCAAAACTGCTAACATTTTTTATGTTTGCTGCAGATCCCGCGAACCACACGGGGGTAATGACTCACAGTTTAAGAAACTCTGCTTTAAAGGAAGACCATCCAAGCTTCTGAACTAAGATCTTAGCATTTTCAGAAAGAATTGGACCCAAAATTTGGTTTCCCATAGAAAGTTGCTGCAAAAACCGCTTGAAAACGACATCTTCTAAATTTTTGTTACTGCTTTTATTGATCATCTTGAAGAACTTTCTTCTTCGTTTTCAAGCAGTGACACGAAGTTTAAAAGTTTAGTTTTGCTCCTTTTAATGTCTCGAATCGTTGATTGTCAAGCACTATGTTTCCATCTT
Organism: Stegodyphus dumicola; assembly: GCF_044657685.1. Lineage (NCBI taxonomy): Eukaryota > Metazoa > Arthropoda > Arachnida > Araneae > Eresidae > Stegodyphus > Stegodyphus dumicola. Next base: position 164,789,295 of record NC_140771.1, on the reverse strand, counting down.
ATTTCTCTTTCTTAAATTCTGAAAGCGATTCGTATAACCATAGATTCGGATAGTCGGAGTTCGGATGACTAGGAGTTGTACTGTATCAGGCTTATATACATGCTGTTATTTAGATGACATACTAATCACTTCTCCAGGCGAAGAGTCACACCGTAAGCACTTACATACAGTTTTTCAAAGGTTAAACGACTACGGTTTATGCATCAATGTTGCAAAATGTATTTTTGGCATTTCTAAACTTAATTATTTGGGGTACGAAATCACACCTGAAGGAATAAAACCTCTTCCGACGAAAGTTGAGGCTATACAAAACATACCCGAACCAACATGAGCTACCAACTTGCGCAGATTCTTAGCGGGGATAATCTCTTTTTATCACCGCTTCATCTCAAACTGTGCCAAGCTTCAACAACCTCTAATCTCACTACTCAGTGGAAGATGTAAAAATATTAAAATAACGCTAACATGGACCGAAGATTCTTTGAATGCATTCAAAAACCTCAAAAAACGCGCTTTGTCACGCTACTATGCTGATTCATTTCTCAACTGACGCCACTATATCTCTCACATGCGATGCTTCAGATACAGCTATCGGGGCCGTCATTCATCAGACTGGCCGGGGAAAGATGCCTCAATTAAGTCATAAGGTCCAGAGATCCGCGGTTCAATTTTCGGCGAAGGCTTTCTTCATTTTTTGTCTTGCCTGCTTCCAAAAATACCTAATGTCTCTAGAAAGTTTCTTCTCACGCATTTTAACTGACACACAAAGAAAGTACAGCGCATATGATCGAGAGCTCTTGTCCATCTACACTGCAATAAAGCATATTATATACATATTAGAGAGAAAGTCTTTCAACATTTACACGGATAAGAAACCTCTCACCTTCGCTTTTTAACAAAATTTAGACAAAGCCTCTCCCAGATAAGCAAGACAATTGAGTTATATTGCTCAACTTTCAACGAACATTTGCTTCGTCAACGGGGAAGTAAACGTTGTTGCAGATGCTCTTTCGAGAATTAATACCATCTCCAATCGATTGCGCAATTATTGCAGAATTTCAAGATGACGAAAAGTTAACAATTTTTTAGAAAAACCTAAGGCTGAGAATGGTTCAGATTCCCGTTCCAATCACCGACAAATCGATTTATTGTGATGTCTCCACCAACAGTAACCACCCATACAAGCCCTCAAACTTTTGCAGACAGATATTTTCTTCTATTCATACCCATCTCATCCAGAAGCTCAAGAAAATTAATCACGAAAAGATTCATATGGGCAAATATCAATAAAGATTGTCAGTTATGGTGTAGGGAATGCATGGAATGCCAGCGATCTAAGGTTCAAACACATACAAAGTCAGTTCTTATGGACTTCAAGGTTCCACCTGAACGTTTACAACCCGATCACTTTGATATTGTTGAACCCTTGCCTTCATGTCACTATTTCAGATACTTACTAACGATGATTGATCGTTTTTCAAGATGGGTTGAAGCCCTTCCTATGGCGGATCAATCAGCAGAAACAGTTGCAAAGGAAATGATCTCAACCTGGATTTCTCGTTTTGGAATTCGACAGCGTGTTACGTCTGATTAAGGATATCAGTTTGAAAGTCAACTCTTCTCATCTTTGAGCAATACTGCAGTTTTCAAAAATTTAGAATAGCAGCATACCACCCACAATCGACGTCACACAGCACGTCAACACAGGATTATGAAGGCAATCTTGAAATGTCATTTACAACAAAGCAAATCTTGGGTAGGCGCTTTACCTTTGGTTCTTCTCGAATTACGCTCTGCTGAAAGATCAGCCGAGCTTCTTTACGGAAGTCCCATCCGTCCACCCGGAGAATTCATCACCAGGATCCCTAATGTCACACACTCAGAGTTCGTGCGAAGGCTGCAGAGTATTATCCTTAACCTGAAACCTTCTGCAATGACTACCCATCTCAATACGACCGTATTCGTTTCCAAAGACCTTTTGGATTGCTCACATGTTTTTGTCTACAATAACACGGCCGCCTCTTCATGTTTGCAACCAGTTTATCTTGAGCATTATGTTGTCAAACACCGAGCACTAAAGTATTTTGATATTAAAATTAATGGAACTGTCAAAAGACTTTCAGTTGATAGACTGAAACCATGATTTACCATAAAAGACAATGACAAGCAGCCTCTTGAAACGCACGGGCACATGGACTATCCAAATCCGCACACACAGAGCTAACCTCGGGGGAAAATTTCGTACCGGTCATTCGCAACCATACCACATGCAGTGGAAGGACCGTCAGGTTTGTCAATGCAAATGACTTGCAATTTTCGGAGTGCCTGTGGTTCAAAACCATGTACCTCCACATCAGAATTACTAAAAGTGAGCAGAAATAGGAAAAATTTGGCATAAGTGATTTACTTGATGCTCAATAGAGGGAGCCACAGGCTCGAGAAAGTTTAGGGATAGGGATAAGAAAATAAAAACTTAAGTATCATAATTTTTTTATAAGTTTTTAGGTTTTTATAATTTTTTTGTATTTTATATTTTATACTTTTTTTTTTGGTTTTTATAATTGTTTAATACACAATACAAACACTAAAGCAAAAAGCGGATAGGAAAGAGTTTACGATTAATAGGCTCATTGGCATGTGGCTTGTGTAGGAAAGTGCAAATAATAAATGGGAACGCGATGAAAATATTCTTAGGCAGATTTAGAATCTGCAGGAGATGTGATTCTTAAGTAAATAGATTGATAACTTTGCTTGAAGATCTTGGATTGCAGTTGTTGAAGATGTATAAGCAATTATATGGCAGCTCGCTGAAGAAACGTCCTTCCTTCATGGCGCGGGGGCTGGAACTGATGTTGAGAAACTCCAACTTGCTTTATTTGCCGAGATTAACCTGCGAAATCGCAGGTTGTGTTCCGGCTATCGAACTTTGGTGCTTCTAGGAGCGCTGCAGGTAAGGAAATGCCGAACGTAGTTCTCGTGGAGACAGGATAGCAGATGCAGGTGGTGTGACATTGGTCACACCACCTGCATCTACCTGATGTTGAGAGGGCGTGTCTTGCCCTTTTGGACGGCGGATAAATGCCGAACTCTCGGCCAATCACGGCTCTCGGTCTCTTCTGTGAGCTGCGAATAGCAGGATCGTATGCTGGTATCTGCTGGAACCGTCAGGTTTCCACTCCATTTAAAGGATTTTGTCTCCTAACCGTTTTCACTGGGAAGGGAGTGTGTAGCGCCCTCTATGTTTCCTCTTCATTTTATCTTTATCTTCTGTACATTTTAATTTTGGTAAAATGAAATCGTTAAAAGACTGTTCGAAAGATAAACTTTCATTGGAATTTCGTTTTCAAAAGGCCACTTGAAAACGACGTTGCAGTCCTGTTTTCTCATTAATAAAATTGTTTAAAGAAGTTTGTTCTTTACAGTATACTAGCAGCTATGCGGTCAGCCTTCGTCTAGCTTTTAAATGTACCGGAAAATGCCTGAAGGAAACACCAAACGTTAAATTTAAAAACTGCGCAGAATTTTACTCTGGAGAACAATTTCATTAAAAAAAAAAAAAAACGCAAATTGAAAAAAATATATTCATATAATATAATTACAATGAAATAAGCAATATCCCTTAATACAAATATTTTCAGAAAGCCTTTCGGAAGAGGTGCTACTTAAACGGTAATGTTATATTGCCTTCCTTCTTTTCTGCATGCTTTCGTGGTGCAACTGGAAACATTCTCGAAGCGTTATTCGAGAGTTTGAGTTCGAATTTCGGTAAGCGCATTGACAGTTTTTCACGTTTCAGCATCGATATAACCTAACCTCTACCAGATCTTTCCTCGGTCATAAATTCCCGACAGTGAAAATACAGTTAGTTCCCGATTTATCGGGACAGAATAAGAGGATTGAGAATTAAACTGACCTTATTAAAAAAAGTGTGGAACGATAGAAAAATGGTTATTACAAATCATCAGCGGAAAACAAAACTATTTATAGAAAATACAATGAGAGAAATATTTTCCTGAAATAATAGAAGTGTAGCAAATAATGGTATGTTTGCTTCACTTCAGGAATAATATCTATGAGGTGTTTTTATGCACAACATTAAGTAATGTAATTTTATCTAATCCGGAATATGTAAATACTGTACCAAGTAAAATAAAAGTTCTATCCTACATTTTTACTCCAGTCAGAACTCAATGAAAATGTTCATGTTGCAGTGGAGCAGGCAGAAGTTTAACAGCTCAGGCCGATCTGTGTATTTGGTATCTGGGGCGGTCTTTGAATTTGCCTCTCCCTCGACACACAAGCAAATACTAGTTAAAGAATATCAAAATAATATATAAGGAAATAAATAAAAATTTCAATATATATATAAGACTTCGAACAAGTTGCAATACCTACAACAATCGTGAGGAATATTCGTAATAGCATTACAGTATTTGGAACTTTGTTCTGGCACTTGTATTTTAGAAAATACTGCAAAAGTTCAAACAAACTGCCTTTCCGCGTCTCAGTTTCGTTTTCTCCAGCAGTAACGGAAATAAAACTCTGAAATATTTCTGTCTTGATGAGAAATTTTGTCACAGTGATCAAAATTTAGTTTTTTCTAATTTTTCCTTCAAATTTCCGCGTTTCAGTTTCATTTTCTCCAGCAGTAACGGAAATAAAACTCTGAAATATTTCTGTCTTGATGAGGAATTTTGTCACAGTGATCAAAATTTAGTTTTTTCTAATTTTTCATTCAAAACTTTCGGCTGAGATAGAAAAAGCTGTGAAATCTAGCATGTAGCAGCTATTGAAATCTTGCAGTTATTTCTTTGAATATACTTTATCTAGTGTTAAAAAATTGTTTCTCAATTTAATTTTATATGGAAGTTCAGGATATCTTTATTCGTCATCTGTCTCGATTATTCACATGACATCTATATAATAAAGTTTGACATGAAAAATGCCGCCCTAAAAATTATGTTGTTCACTTCTCTCTACATACGCCAGTGTCAAGCTATCTTTTAAATATTTTATTCTAAATATTATATTTATAATTTAAATTTCTTTATTTCTAGCCATGTTTATTCTCCCGTTATTTAAAATATCTCTTCTTGTTTTGAATCCTGATTTATTTTACGTAACCGAATGAACGTAATATGCAGATTTAATCGCTTGAATGTACATATAAATTATTAACAGTAATTTTTCTGTTAATTATTATATGAGTTATTTCTCTTTCCTGTGTTTTTTAACTGTCTTCGAATCATTATTAACTAAGTAACACTTCAAAGAACAAATATTGGAGATATTGAAGTAATATGAATCAGAGTAAGTTGCATAAATTTATAGAAGCAGGTTCGAAGGTTTGAACCCTTTCCTCTTCAGCTGCATAAATGATATCTGCAATATTTGTTTTCTGATTAACCACAGAAGTTGCGTATAGTATTACGGCAGTAAATCAGAAGTTGACTGTATTGAACTTCTACATATATGACATTCTTTACTACACGACGGTCAAACTATTATTTAGCAGTCGAGGACTTAATATACTCTTACTGTTATTTAATATACTCTTACTGTTATTTAATATACTCTTACTGTAATTAATACCAACCATATTCTGTTACCGACGACGTTACTGCTAGTTATCAAATAATTCCAACATTTAATTACTTACATATATTGCATGTAATAGATATATTTATTAAAACGGGAACTAAAATTATCAAGAAGCGAAGAGTGTTCCTGCCTCTACAACTTTGTTGCAATGTTAATGCACTGCTTTAATTTACAAGATTTTTGAGCCGAAAGAATTGAGAAAGTTTCCCAGAATCCGTAATTAGCAAATACGCGAGATGAATAACCTTCTGCCAAACGACCAGCAACAGATCTTAAGAGTTGGAATTTGCCCGTCCGTGTGGAAGTTATGTCAGCGTTATTAAAGAGAATAAAACATATGGAAAAATGTGTAGAAAAGCGTTTTTAACACCATAAAGGTGTTTGGCAGTGATTTGTGTGAAATGCTGTAGATAACAGATTCAAATATTTAAGTTCAGCACCCTTCTGAAAATTATATTTAATTCTCTTCGCATCTGAAGAATTATAAGTTCTTATTTTACGTAATAATACTGTATACACTGTCACACTTCTATGAAAAATATGTACAGAATATTTGTAATTCATAATACAGCCATTACACATTTTACATTTAATTACAGTATGAAATAATATTATATATTTATTTGTTCCAATAAATAAACACATTACACTTCAAAATTTTCATCAGATGTGAACACCAGTTTGTTAAAACTATGATTTCCTTTAATTATATATTATATACAATATTTTAAAACCACAATCCACACACAGATGAATTCTAAATATCCGAGCTAAATGAAATGACAGTCCATTGGCATATCTAAAATCTAGGTAAGTGGAATTTTCTGAAGAAATTAAGTTTGATCTTATATTATTTATTTCAATTCATATTCATTGCAGAGTTTGATATTTCTGCTGGTAAAAGAAAGCAAATAATTTTATTCTGTGAAAATGCAGCATTTTTATTTCCTTATTACAAATGCAAAATTAAGCGAGATTTGTTTTTTATTTGCTTACGTACGAGACTTTAATAATTGAAATAAAAATATTAAATTATTTTTTATTTATAAATATCATTGAAAACTAAAAACTCATAACTTTCTTTCATTTTCTACTACATTTAAACTAAGCAAATAAGTTTTGTTGCTATGAAGGGGTATTCAAATATGCACATAACCTGCTTTTATTTCACAAAAATTAAATTGAGATTAAATTTTTATAAATAGAAAATAATTGATTTAAAATATAGTATGGAAGTAATGGAATGGAAAGCTAAACAAATTCGCCTAAAAACAGTTCCACACGAAGCACGTTATAAAACATAAAATAGTGATGGAAACCTCCTTTTTCATAACAAGTAATGCTGCAAATATTCACAAGAATTATCACCTGAAGATATAAATAGCATGTATTATGAATTATATCAATTAGATATTATTAGATATTTTATTGAAAATATTATATTACAAAATAAAAATCTAAATTAATAAAAAAAGTCCTTTATTTTTACCCATTTTTAGCAAAGCTATCGTTTGAAAGATAAATTAATGATTTTATGCCACGTCAACATTCTGAAATATTTTCAGAATGAAGAAAAAATTAAGAAAACGTAAATGAATAAATCTTAAACTTAATTTTATTTCACCTAGGATGAAAAGCAAGTTATCTGAATACATAGATACCAGATAAATGGTGCTCATGTAAGCGGATACTTAAGTACGAGATAAACGAAATCCGGTAAGTGGAATTCCAGTTATCTGATCAGGATATTTATAGTTCTACTGTATTTCTTTTGAGCATAGAAAACATTTTTTTTTTATTTGAATAAATGAGCTGTTGAATGTTTTTAACTTTCTACTTGCCAAAGTTCAGAATTGAAAAACATTTTAGAAAAAAAAAAAAAAAAAAAAAAAAAATATTGTAAGAAATTATTTTCCGATTTTAAAATTAATTTATATCTTTTAATGAATATTTCACTGCGATAGATTTAAAAAATAACTTAGGTTAGGACGAAATATAAGGTTGTTTAGTAATTTACAGAGTAAAAACGTCTCAATAATACGAATGCGCCCTATAAAAGACGGTTATTGAATTCTAATTATAAATGATTTCGCTAAGTAAAAGCCTAAGCATAATTTTTCTTAACTAATATTTATACATAACAGAGGAATAAAAAGTATAAAACTATGGCAAGAGAATAGGGAAAATAGTAGCAAATTAAAGCACAATAGAGTTAAAACTTTAATAGTAAATAAGAGAACAAAAAATAGAAAAGAAACCTTTTAGTATAGGATACAAATAAATAACTGTAAAATAGCTTTCCGTGTTTGAAGACATTTACAGCTAAAGCTAATGAACAGAATGAAAGCATATTTCATAGACAGACTGTGGAAGGCATAAAAAGATGAATTCCTAGGAAAAAAATGTACCAAAAAGCGCTGGATTTTCGCGCTAATGTGGCTTTGATGAGAAGATGAGGCTAATTTTTATCTGAATGATTTCGTCACAATTGTCAAATTTGAACATCTGAATGGCCATCAACTAGCATAACATTCTGCAAAAATAACCGTGTTATATGGATTCACTTCATAACAGGTCCCTACTTTTTGAGAATAGCACTCCAACAGGTGCTATTACCTGCACTGTTACTGGTGATAAATATTTGACAGACGCTTCATACTTTTGCCGTTCTTGAACAAATACAGCGTTTGAACTAGATAATTTTATGCAAAATGGAGCACGATCGCATATTCTATGTTCAGAACGGGAACTTTTATTTCAATTTCTCGGTTTCGACAGAGCTGTTAGTCGAAATTTTCCGATGGAATGGCCACCTCGTTCCTAGGATATCACCCCATGGGATTTTGGGCTGTGCCTTAAATCCGTTGTGTATAATGTTGGCGTTATAAACCTCAGTTTCTTTAAAGAGAACTTATGAAGTACTGTTGCAAACTAAACTAACAGTTTACGGGCAACGTTTGACTTTGGTTGCAACACCTTGTATACAGGGAACGCCATCAAATCAAAATACAGCACGTGGCTCAGGGGACACTGAAGTTGATTAATGAAAGCTTATTTTCTGTGAGTTTCGTACTGTACGTCATTCATTTATGTATATGCATTTTTTATTAAACATTAAAAAATTTAAATTAAAACATTAATGAAATTTTGCGTAATTCATTTTCCGCTCATTTATTGCAATTATTGATCCATTTTTGATTCCGGAGCTCCAAATCTCTCCTATCGGCAACTTTTGGTATCTTTCTTTCCCAGTTCATCTCCCCATTATGTCTTTCACAGTAAGTATGAAATTCGGTTTCATTCCGTTCATTAGTTTTAGCTTCAGATGCCTTCACACGGAGAAAATTATTTTATAACCACTATGTACACTTTATTACAGTTATTTAGGGCAAATAAAAATAAACAGCAAAATTATAACTGATTATGGCAGATAAAAGACAGCTTGGAACTCTTTCGTTCTGAAAGAATTGTATTTTTCAAATAATCTCTCTCTCTATATATATACATACAGGTATACACTGTGTCCACAAAAAAAGCCTTACCATGCCCTTTATTTTCGCAACCGGTGATCGTAGACATATACTTCCAGTTGCAAAAATGCTTCAAACAATACAAAATTTTGTGTTTTTGTATTTTCAGATTAAAAGAAAAAGTTTTGTATAAAATACGAAATCTACCTTAATACACATTTCTCCAGTCACTACACTTATAATTAGGAAAGTTTATAAGCTTCAAATATTCAGTTTGGGATTGCCGCCTGAGTGGACAACACATAACGGCATTTGAGAGACTTTACCGAACAGCCAAAGTTTATGAGGCATTTTCTTCCTCCTTTCTGCATGCTTTTGTGGAGTAACAACAGCACACTCGGCGTGTATTCCAGAGATTAGAGTCCCGGCAAGGGCTTGCTTATTTTTCATGTCTCCTGCTTCAAAATAACCTAATTACTGTACAAGCTTTGTACTAATTATAAAAAGTAAACATATAAAGTTTGAATTCCGTGAGATAAAAATTAAATGTGATATTTAATTTGAAAATTTGCAATATTTGACATCATTTTTAGTTTGCAATGAGGGTTCTGTTAAAAAATAAATTAAAATAATTCGAGATCGATTTTTCTCCCTTAAATTCCAATTAATGATATTTTTTTTTTGCAATATACTAGTGCCCTTATTTATAATAATTTTGTTATATTTGGCATGCCAAAAGAATTTTCACATAAATAAATGTTTTGAGTCTAAAAATACTTTAATAATATTCTCACGAAGTTTTATTACTTCAATAACATAATCTGGCAATAATAGGAAATTCATTAAATAAACAGCAAAATTATAATTTTCCTTTTTAATTAATGTAAGTAATAATTTGAGTTGCTTACGAGCGATTGCTGAAGAATGCCAGTGTTTTCTCGAACACGAATTGTATAAGATTCTGAAAATAAAATCTCTATTTTGAAGAAATATATATATATATATATATATATATATATATCACAATTATTTGCACAGAAATACTCGTAATGTAATGGCTTACTATTAGAAGAGTTTTTCTAAATGATATTTTATTTTTAGTTGCGTACATATGCAAACATTTCGCTGTTAGATTTGTGTACGGCCTCTGGATATAATTCCTGATTATAATAGCAAATACATCGGGCAAATATAACGTAAATGAGTCAAACTTTCGCGTTTTACTTTTTATAACAAACGTAAAAGTTTCGTAAATATAAGTGTAGGAACCGGAGAAATGTGAAAATATTAGATTCCATATTTCTATAGAAAATGATTTTTTAAATTTTAAAATATGAAAACGTGAAACTTCGGTTATTTAAAACATTTATGGATTGGATTAGAAGAGAAACACACTAATGTGACAATCAAAATCGTAAAAAACAACCTTGTATTTAGCGTAGGTATAATGAAACACTCAATCGATTTCGAGTGCAGCTAGAGGTCCCTCCTCATCAGGAGAAAGAAATACATAGAAAGAAGAAAATAGGAGAAGGAGTCACAGAAACACGTCAAAAAAGATCTTATGTCAAAAAAGATCTTATGTCAAAAAAGGCGAAATTAACAAGTCTTCAATAGCGTATCATAGTTGGACTTTTAACCATAATTTTGATTTTATGTGTGCAAAAATCATCCAAAAGGCTTCTTCCATAGGTGAATTGGATTTTCTTGAGGCTTTTCACATTCACAAAGATTTAGCAAGTTTAGTTAATGATTTGAAGTCCAATCCAGTCCTTCCTAATGCCTTTAAAATTCTACTATCTTAATTCAGTTATTTTTGCCGATAGATGGCGTTACCTCCTCGCGTTTGGTACTACCAGAGGGTATAAAAATCCGTTCAGTGGTTGCTTTCCATTATTTTAAAGACCTCTACCTTTTTCAGGAAGCTGTTCCTTTGGTCACAAAGGCCAAATACCTAGGAATTATTTTGAACCAAAGGCTCACATGGTCTAATCACATTAATAGTGTCAAGAGCAAAGCCATGGGCATAATATGCAGATTTCTCCCGGTCATTGGAAAATATTCAAATCTTAGCTTGCGTACCAAAAAACATATATATACCACTTGCATTCGTCCGATACTTTGTTATGCTGCTCCTGCTTGGAACACAGTCACTCAAACTCAACTGCATCAATTACAAGTAGTGCAAAACAAATTTCTGCGCATTATTACTGATTCTCACTATCTTATCCGCAAAAAACTTTTACACAGAGACTTAAAACTTGAGACTATTCCAGATTACATCAGAAGATCTAATGAAAAATTCTTCAACAAAGCTGTGCAATGTGACTTTGTTAATTACTCCCAAGTTTTTAATTATGAAATTCTCTTCGAAGATAGAAGCGTCAGACCACTTGCAGCTCACACCTTCATGGGAGGAGACGACAACTTTTTCACTTAGATCCTCAATTGTTAGCTATTTACACTTCCAATGCATCTGATTTTGATTGAAGTTCTTCTGTTGCTTCGTTGAATAATTGTATTTAAATTATGTTGTATAGTTGTTTTGTATTGTGTTGTATTTAGCACTACTGATTGATGTTGTTTAATTATATTTGAATTTGTCATTGGAACTATTGCTGTAGTGTATCTTCTCGTATTGTTGTCATTGATTTCCATTGTCTTGGGTCCTCCTTGAAAGCTATGATCGCTCGTCACCTTTTGCGAACTTGTCCGATTGGATTGTATTGCTCCTTTTGGTACTTCTCTTCTTACCCTTATCTCCGTTTTCTCATCTGAGATTTTCTCCACGTCCGGATTTATTTATGTCAAGTGCCCTTGGGCTTTAATTTTGGAACCGGCAACATTGCTCTTCGCAATAGCTCGGTCAATTATAGAGTCTAAGTCTAAGTCTAAGCTTTCCATTATTTGAAGTTCAGATTTTGAGCATAAGGTGCATTTGCCTCTCGCTTCCTATTTTAACTTTGCTAATATTTCTTTATGCTTGATCAGATAGCCTGGCTCAGTAAAAGTAGGCGGCCAGTGCAACTCTGATTAAAAATCTAGTTATATCCACGTGATAAGGACTACGTGTTTCTGTGACTCCTTCTCCTATTTTCTTCTTTCTATGTATTTCTTTCTCCTGATGAGGAGGGACCTCTAGCTGCCCTCGAAATCGATTGAGTGTTTCATTATACCTACGCTAAATACAAGGTTGTTTTTTACGATTTTGATTTATGGATTGGTTTGGTTCAGTTTATTTGATTACGGCAAAGCACTGGATGGCTGTCTATCTAAGGATAGGAATGCCTTCTTCGAGGATTTCTGAAAGAAACTGACACATATACTTGTTACAAATGAGGAAAACCCTGAAAATGCCCATGCAGCCAGCCTCTTCGCAGGATTTAAACTTCAGATCGAACTACTTATGCTCAGCGATTTTACTACCGGCCGCTGGTGGGGACAACACATTTGAGTAATACGTAGTACCACCAATATGTACTATCAGCGGCTGAGAAAATAAAAAGTAGGACTTTTGTGTATACAGTATATATCCAATCGCAGAAAAGCTACAGGCTGTCTCTAAGATGACCACTCACGATTGCACATGATTTTAACCTTCTATAGAAGTCGTCATGGTACAGAGGATTATTCAATTACAAAATTAATTAATGCTTTTAGAAATGCTGGTCACTTTCAAATGTAGACATCTTGAGAGATTTCACAGCAGTTGATTAGACAATAAATAAACAAATAGTAATGTGAATGCAATGGGAATAAATAATAAAGCAGAATTAGAATCGCTATAGCACATAAAAATAAAATATTGTCTAATGATAATCTAATGCAAATAACTGTCAAAGGATATTTTACAGTAAGAGAACAGAAAATATTATCAAATTACAAAAGCATTAACGAAATTCTAACTATGGTCGGCAGATAGATGGGTAATGACGTCTGCTATGTACGGAAAATATAAACAAATCCATGCTAAAAATGTCCACGTGTTGAATAAAACGTTTAAATATAAATAAGTCATCAACAACTTTTTCATATTTCCCCCAATAAGACAAAACCTAAGCACAATGAATGATAAAATTAGAAAATAGTCATTGGCAGCATCTTCATCTTTTCAAAACCATGATGTTGGAATTCTCCCGAAAATGATTGCAGCTATAACAGTCGCCAAGTGCACTGAAACACAGCTTTTGAATAAGAATTTCCCCACTTTAAATAAATAGCTGTCTTTAGCAGTTTTTGTGTTTTAAATCACTGTGTACATTGACATAAACACGTCACAGACAATCTCGAGGTAGCACTTTGACACGGAATACACCTTCACACATAAGTTTTGATGTGATTTCACAGTTCAAGAGACCTGGAAAAATCAAAAATATATTGTAAGTTTGGTGCAAAATATAATACAAACAGTGCCTGCATACCCACTAATTCAATATTTAGGTTTGAAGTTAACTGAACGCTAAACTATTTTGAACGTTAAACAAATACATTGCTCATATCTTACCCAAATGCAGGCATAAGCATTTATGACTAATGTTTAATTGTTTAGGAAATGGTTTAATGGAAAAGCAGGATTTTTATCCTTCTCTTTTATGCTCAGTATTTTGTCATTGACAGAAGTATATACTAAACAAAGTACCTTATTTTCCTGCATACTTTAAATTATATACGGCGGCAGAGCACTCAAAAATTATGTTTTGAAAGGGATGATTTTATGTGAGACTTAATAAGGATATAGTTTGTATTCATGTTATACAGGGTATAACAGAATTGAAGCTCACAACTTTAATCAGAGATAGTACTTCACATTCCTCCAAGCATTGTGTTAAATTGAGACTTTTGAGATGTTTCTCAAAGTAGTGACTATCATGTACTGTTATAGCTAGTGCTCTTGATTATTATGTTATTCCTGTACAGTTTTCCTGTACAGCAAGCTTATAAATACCGGTTGTGTTTGAGCCATGAAAGTCAATTCAGAGAGTTAGCTAAGTTCATTTCAAAATCATGCAATTATATTGATATTAAAGCAGTTATCACAGAGCTATTCCTCAATGATAACTGCTTTAGAGTTCACTCTGTGAGGATATCAGTGATTTGGGAATCTCCCGTGTAAAAGAGAATTTACCTCAGCACTGAGTTTCTTGTAGAACTATTTACAGCTGTTTATTGCTGTGAACTGTTAAATCTTTGAAAAAATTAATCAGCTTCATTCTGCTCATCAGGGGTATTTATTAAAGAGATCTCTACATACTAAGTAATTGAATTAGTTGTAGCATCATTTTGCAAACATTTTCCAAATGGGAACCACTTTATAAATTAGAATTTTCTGTATCTTCGAAAGCAATACTTTTAGCATATGCTACCAGCAGTATATTCACATTTTTAAAATACAGTTATTGGTATTAAGTTATTAAAAGGAAATTTATATTAGTTTTTGATAATTCAAGGCTATTACATTTTGGTTAATTTTCCTTATTAACTAAAAATTCAATAAATCTTGGTTATCACATTAATGAGATAATGAGCCTGCCGATTCTTGCATAGGTGATCTATGTTTGGATGTGTGCTGATAGCATCACAGTCATAAGGCTAAAATATCTCTTGTGTTGCTAGGACTAGAGTAGGAAGTCTGTAATAAGGGCAACAGGTAAGTAATTTGATTAAATGTCAATATTGGGAGAAAAATGATACACAATTGCCATGCGTAATATTCAGACTCTGAAAATTTCAGCTGTAGTATGGTATATCCAGTTAATTTGAATTTTACTTTTTGTCCTTTTTCGGAAACTGGGAAACTGGCATCACAAACTGGGAAACGCATATTTACAGGGTAGTAGCCCAAATAGTAAATTCTTAATTGTTTATCTCGGAATGGTCACTCTTTACACGTAAATAACACTGCTGTGCCATACGTAAGTAAATTATCAAAGAAATGTTAGTTAAAAATAGTCATTTACCTTTACACTTCTGGTCACGATTCAGTAGCGCCTCGATAAGGTGTGGCTTTGTTGAGCATTGCTATATACAGTACTATAAGAGCTGGCATCTGAACGGCAAGGATTGTCGATTCCGCATGGGCTTTCGTCTCCTGTGTAAGAAAACATTTCAGAGTCAGCAACACTCGAATTGAATAAGTCACAATATTCCCACAAATTTCTAATTACAATGAAAGGATGTAACCAATTTGATGCTAGTTGGCATGTGAATCGAAGTATGAAATACGTAATGAGTCTACATTGTTTTAGGATTAATACTTTTTTAAAATTTCATTAAACCTGTCAAATGATAATCAATAGCATTTATTAATATAACACCTCAGTCTGCTCTTCCTAAAATAGCATCTACGTAACAGAAAGAATATTATATGCAACTAAATGATTGCTTTGACTCAGGGAGCATTTGCGGTCACACGTTCCGAAACTGAGCAAAGAACAATTATAAAGTTTTGCCGTAAAGTGAGAAAACATTCGAAATGTTGTTTAGAGCTACGGGAGTTAAGCATTAATACGAGCCAATGTTCATACGTCATTAACGCGGAAATGATGATGATAATAACGACATTAGAAATGATTTCTCTTTGCAAAAAGGTGAGGTTATGGAAAATGCTCTATAGTTGCTGCTGAAAAATATCACCTATCTCTGCAAATGATATTTGGCAAGTTAACATTCATAATTGTCATGGAAGATCTTGAAAAATGTTTTTTCTTGATATGTCCCCTCTCCACGTTTAGCTTAAAGACAAAGAACAGGATCACTTTTATGCAGTCGTGATTGATTCAAATCACAGATACAAATCCTAAATTTGCAAACAGATTGTGATTTGAGATGAAACTAGTGCTTTACTGAACAATTCTGAGACAAAATGGAAGTCATCTGTCGGGAATGGAGAAGGTTCACTTCGGTCACAGGAACTTCCATTCCAGTGGTAAAGACCATATTGACGACATTTTTTATTGGAAAATACGCTGAATAATTCACAAGGAATTTATTCTTGAAGACAGAAGGTGAAATCCATGTTTCATGAACGTGTAATGGGCAGATTTCTAAAGAGAATTCAGGCCTGAAAAAATTCAGTCGAATAACTGGTTTCTGCTTCATGACCGTGAACCCTTCGTCGCATAATTCCTATCGGCAGCTTCCAATAAAGAAAAATGTCTTGATCCTGTGTTTAACTCCTCATTTCCCAGATGCGGCATTTGCAGACTACTTTTGCATCCTTAAAGTCTCACCTAAAAGGTTATTACTTTAACAGCATCAAACAGATACAGAAAACCATAAGCACATGCATTCCAAAAGATGAGTTCTACACAGGAATCCAGCATTTGTATGAATGAATGTGCCAAGATTTTACAAGGCTTGTGCACTGAAGGCGAAGTAGTAAGAAAGCTGACTTGATTTTTATACTAACTTGGTTTCTAAACACTGTAGACAGGTAGGGTATAAGAAAATTATAAATTATTAATAAATGATTGCATTACCTACGATATATCCTTCAAAAATTATTTAGTTTTGAAATCGTTTTGAAACACTCGCGTAGATATGGAAAGGAGTCATTCTTATCAAATATTTGCATTGAAATTATAAATGCAAAGCAAGGTGAACTTACTTCGGTTGTTGTATATCATATCAATGCTTCGACTAGTATCTTTCCTTGAAGATTTGCTCCTTGTTCTTTTGTGCCAGACGATTCCCCATGCTAAGAGAACGATGACTTGAGCAACCAAAAATAGAGAACATGCCATCACTAGGCCAGCCATGTTCAAGCAAGTCGGATTAGAAGTCTCCATTTTACCTTAAAGCAAATGAAAAACATTAAGGACAATGAAATTCTAATTAACCAAGCCCTATCTTAGATAAAATATAAAGCTTGTTTATTGAAGAAATATGGGAGAATTAATATCATAAACCATCATGGTAAATGAAAGGCGTAAAAAAGGGAAAAAGACAGCAGTGATAGACGATGATATTATAGTATTTGAGAGTTGCTTTTATCAACAACAGTAATACGTAACTATTGGAAAAAATGGAGAGACTAAAGTGTAGACATTTGTAACATCCAAACTAGTGCACTTAAAAAGGTTGATAGAATAATAATAATAAAATAAATAAAATATAAAGTGATTGATACATTGCAATAATCCCGATTGGAACAAATTTTTTATAAAAGAAGGAAAAGAAATTCGATCTATTCCGGTCCAATTTCAAACCAGACCATACCTCTGTCATCGTAACCATTCGACTCCTCGTCAAGGTTATCGATTCTGCGCCCCTTTCGTTCGAATCCGAATTTGTCAGTGATGTGAATTGTTTGGACGACGACTAGTTCGTCCTCTTCAGTCGATCGTCTGTCTCTGTCCAGCCACCTTTTCCTTCGTTTTCTCCCATAGGAGGCTGCTCTTTGAGACACACCGTCCAGAGTTCGTACAGGACAGTCAGCCTGCAGTGAGAATCACACGGTCAATAAAACAGAGATTTGTGATTTAATCTTTAGCATAAATATAACATCAAATATTTTTAATGCATATTTGGATTGTTAAAACGCATAGTCTAAATATTGTCCAAAATTTTAAAACTCAAGTTTCGATACATACAAACGAACCTGTTAATGAATGAAAACACAATGTTCATAGAAGTTCTTACGCGGCCTTCATTTTAGCAGCCGTTGGTCATAGATACATATTTCTGATCACAAAAGTGCTTTAAATAAAGAAAATAATTATGCTGTACATTACAATTTTTTTTATAAAATTTGCATAAAATCTAACTAACGGTCTCCCCACTCATATAGTTATATTTAATAAAATGTTTATACCTATTTTAAAGAATTAAACATAAAGAGTTCGACTCTTGTATTACATAAATTCACGGAGACATTTAATTTTAAATCTGAGATCTTATCGAAGACAGACTATCGAAGACATATGTGAAATATGTAAATTTGTAGGTAAATAAATATATGTGTCTGAGAAAAATGTTTACAATGTTCTGAAGATGAATAAATTTTCTGAAGAGACTTACTAACAAGCAATGCTATGCAGACTGTTTGAAACATTTTGATCAATACACATTTTCCCGAAAGCTTTATCTTAATCACATAATCTTGTAGAAATTGTACAGTAGGAATCACCGACAGGTTTCAATACTCGTAAACAGCCAGTTCACAGCATTACTCGGATAAATTAAAAGTAAAGAAAATTTCTAATCCAATAAATATATTATGACACATAATGATCCAGAAATGATAAAACTGCAAGTGAATATTGCCAACATGTTTTTGTCATTTTAAACTTATCAAATACTTGTGTAAAAATAATTTCTGATACAAAATATAACAAAACGGCTGCTAAAAACATTACATAGCGGTAAATCACAAAAGGCTGCCACTGAATTGTATTAAAGGGAGGGGGGGACTAATTATTTTAATGAATGTTTCGTTCGAACCCTTAAGACACCCAAGAAAATGGCAAAAATCTCAAATTTTGAAATGAAATACATGTATGTGTATATATATATATATATATATGTGGGGGGTGGAGAACAAACATTTCGGTATTTTATTACTTCCTTGTACGAAGGAAGTAATAAATCACGAAAAATTTCGGGTATCGTATTTCAAAGAAAATAGCCATTTTGACCGCTCTCGAAAATATTTTAACGATTTTTTTGCATGACATCTGTACGTACGGACAGATTAAAGGACTTCTTTTGGTAAAATGGATTTAAAATTGATTCAGAAGTGATTTTTTTGCGGCATCTTGTTGTACGTACGCATATATCTCGTATAACTCAAATACGAGTAGTGCATCTCCCGTTGTGCACCTCCCGTTTTGGTTGCAATCGGTCCCCCTCCAAAAGTATATATATACATACATACATACACACTGTCCCTTGGCTCGGTGAGCTCAGTTTTTTATTCTTATATCTTGACAAATTGAGCTATTTTTGCCTTAAAGGTGATTGAATTCTATTGTTTTTATGTTCAGGTTAAGGTTTTTATTCCTTTAGTTAATCTGCATGCAATAGTTGCAAAAATATCAACAGTTTGAAAGTTTAAGTGTCTCTAGGCCTAACGAGGCCGCCATTGAAACTCTTACGAGAACAGTGATTTAAGTCAGCTGGTACACCTCTTTTTTGCCGAGTGGTACCGAAAGTTAACATTCAATTTTGTGTACCGAGCATTTTTTTCCTCCTGCACTCTGGCCGAATAGCTTGTTATTATGTAGAAATTCTAATTTTAATTGTAAAAAAAAAAAAAAAATAACTGTTTTTAATTGTGTTTAGGTTTTTCTGTATTTTACAATTTTTAATGAAGGTGTTTTGAGTTTTAATATTTTTTGCCTTGCCGCGAGATGAGAAATGAATTGATTGAATGAGAATTATATCTGTTATGAAATTCGAAGAAGTAAGTTTAAATGAAGTGCAGTAAAAAATTATATAATTTAATAGGCCGTACAAGAAAGTCATGAGGGTTCCCATGACATATTTTTTTAGAAGAAATTATACAGATTGCTTAACACGGTGAAAGAATTTTTTCTCTCTGTAACAGTTAAATTTGAGTTTCAGACTTTCTTGTTCTTATCATCTGTCACAAATAGTTCTCGCTAAGAAGTTTTGCGAAAATCTCAATTTCGCCAGAAAAGATTTAAATCCTGCGTTTCAGTAGATAGGAACTTTTCCGGAAGTCTAGAGAAATTATTTCCTGCTTAATGAAATGCAGATAGCTTTGAATGTTTCCTCTTCAGTATATAAAATACCTGCGTATTGAAAAAGCAACTTTTTTTGAACATAAATATGTATGGCCAATAATCTTGTTCCGTAGCTGCCATTTTGCCTAGTATACATCTCAAACTGAGACATTCTACATCGAAACACCGTTGATTTTACAGCTATTGAATAACTTATAACTTGGCGAATTATTATTGATTATTTTTTGCTTTTATCACAGCATAATTTTCAGCACTTGGCAGTTTGAGAAGTGACTCATACAACGATATTTAAAAACTTTTTTTTTACTATTGTTAATCGCCTACCAAAGAGCATGGTAACTTTTACGTTATCATTAGGCTTGGGAATGATTATAGACTTCAGCTTGTAAATGATATTCAGAGACCAAAAGACTGCATTTTGTACTGCTTGAATTAATAATAACTACATATACTGCTTGAATTAATAATAATTATAATAATTGACTAAACAATGAAACAATGATCTGGCCTAACCTCTTCAGCGAGCGACAGAAGCCAAAAAAACTTTAGTCAATAACACGTTTCTAACAGCCAGTCTAATGATACATCGCCAATAATTTATGGCGGACGCTAGCTAAACTATATGATGATAGCTGTGAATTTAAATTTTTTAGGATATCGCAAACAAAAAACGAAATTTTCCAAACAATGTAATTTGTGGAAAAGTAGCAATAAATAAAGATGATATAACAGAAATTTTTCATTGCGACGACGAATGAAAAATTTTCAATTGATTATTCGGGAGGAATTCTTGACACGGCAATTACAGGACTCGAAGAATAGAACTTTGTAATTGAACAACAGATTATGTCTATCTATAGAATTACAAAAAAAGTATTAGAGCTAAAAACGAAGCAACTTACATTGAAATAAATGTTTAATAAAGTAAATAAATATTTAATAAAGTAAATAAATATTTAATAAAGTAAATAAATGTTTAATAAAGCAAATAAATGTTTAATAAAGCAAACAAATAAATACTGAGATTTTTTAAAAATAAATTTTGGTTCCTTTTTGGTTGTAAATGCTTCCTTATTTCATATATTTTATATTATAATTTATTCATCTCATCTTATTAGACTTAAATTGATGGTCTAATTATCCGGAAAAATCCCAAATCCAGAATAGCCGAAATTCCGACGAGTCCAGATCTCGAACTTTGTACTGTATAAATGCAAACAGTGTGCGCATCATTAAAGAAATATTGACGGAGACAGGAAGAAACAGGCAGGAAAAAAGAGTGCGCGCATCATTAAAGAAATATTGACGGAGACAGGAAGAAACAGGCAGGAAAAAAGAGTGCGCGCTTGCGCTCGAGAAGCAAAGAAATGTTGAATTCTGTTGTTGTTACCTTATACCAACTTGTCTGACGTAGTCAGCCCAAGCCCACGAAATTCCTTGTGACAAGGAGTGCAGGATTATGCCTGTCGTTGGCAACAGCCTTGTGTTCGTGTATTGGTGTATTGAGAATACGGCAAAGCACACTAGGGTTATCTGCCTAAGGAGAGGGATGCCTTCGTGGAGGACTTTCTAAGGGCAACTGGCCCGTATACACGTTACGCATGGGGAAAACCACGAAAACGCCCATGCAGCCAGCCCGTTCGCGGAATTCGAACCTCGGATCGAATTACCAGTGTTCAGCGATTTTACCGCTCAGCCGCTGGTGGGCGCAACAGCCTTGTGAACCATTCAGTGCGATTTAGCTCAGTTCCGCCCCCCCCAATTTTGATGAAGAGTACCCCGGGGGTTGGACGGGTCCGAGGGTTTCCAACCCCTCTCCCCTTCCACCAAACCATACGAGAGGACTTTCGGCTCGCCGCATATTTAGAGTGCCGCTATGCCGCACCGACACTATACATTCACAAACATTCGTGCATTCGAACCCGGACCCTTCGGCACGGCAATCAGCGACGCTAACCACTACACCGGTTGGGCGGCACGTTGAATTCTAATTTACGGAAGCAAATGAACTTATTCTCCGGATCAAACTGCTTGCAAATGTATTATTAATAGCATATTTATGTTTATTATATAATAGGGACTAACCCTTTTCCTGTTTCTTATTTAAATATCTTCAGATAAGCCGTAATTTTGCATTAACGATACCTCACCAAATGGAGGCTTCATCATAGAATATTTCTAGTGAAAGTTCAGAATAGTAACAAATATCAAGACGATACGACAGCTAAAATGGTAAATCACTAAACAATTTAGACCAGCTATTAAAATGTCTGTAAGCTAGCGAGTTTTATTTTTTATGTAGCAAATTATTTTACGTAACAACCGAAAAGACTTTTAGTTTTCCAAGAAGTGAAAGTCAGGTTAACAAATAGAAAACTTTGAGATTTCGAGTCGCATGTCTTACTGGCTCGCAAGTGGGCAGACAAGGGGTGACCAAGGCCTTGAACTGAACAATTTCGGAAGTGGGAAACTTGAAAGCATCAAATGCCGCTTGTACGATCTTCGTCTCTGTCCTCGCCTTTGTGATGGCACCCATGATGAGAGCATCCGTTGGGCACCTAGAGAAAGAAAAAGAAATAGTACGAGTTCTATTGTACAATTTTGATAATTATTTAATGAAAGAAAATTAAAATAAAAGTAAAACAAAACAATTCTCAATCTGGAAACTTTTTAAAAGCATACCAAAGTAGTTTTTTGATAAAGAAATTAAAATATTAATAATAAATAAAAAATAACTAATACTAAAATTAGAAATATAAAAATATACAGAATATAGAAACTAAGTAAAAATCTTATATTTTGTAGACACTACGCCATTTCTTATATTCCTAATCTTTGTGCAATGGCAAAACGTGCCAAATTTCATCACTGGTAAAAGCACGTTAGAATAGGTCCTGTTTTATGTGATCACGTTTGTCCACAGCTATTCTTATATCATTAACCAAATGATAACACTAAACGATAAGAAAAAGTATCTTTCAAAAAAGAAATAGAATTTAACCAATTTCATATAAATACAGGGTGCTTCAGAAATTCGGGTACAAACTTTCATGAGAGGTAGATTACATCTGAACGATGAAAATTCACATATTAATGCATGGTCAGAAACGCTTTCTTGCACCGTAGTGGGGACAAAAAACAAGAAAAGACAGACACGAACAGGGTGAGAAAACTTGTTTATTATGCTTAGTACAGCAGAAACCAAGAAATGGAAACAAAAACCGACAACAGTTGTCATCAAAGAAAGAAGTAAATTTTACGATATCGAAATTACGCTCCCGGACCGAGATGCAGGCCTTACATCTCCGGCATACGGAAAATCTGATTTGCTGATAAATACCTGGCATGTCCCGAACTTTCCCCAGCAGATGCCAGGTCCTGAGCACTGTTGATAGGGGTTCGTACACTAGCGTCTTGATGTACCCCTCAGGAGAAAGCAGTTAATGCAAGTGAGGTGTAGCGATCTTGCTGGCCAATGCACCGGACTACCCCTGCTGATCCAATGTTAAGGATAAGTTGCATTCAGATAAAGAAGCACATAAAGCTGTTAATGTATGCAAAAATTTAACATTCCCAACCTTTTAGCTGCACTGAGCATAATAAACCTGCTTTATCATTGTGTTTGTGTCCATTCTTTCTTGTGTTTTATATTGTCACTACCGCGCCAGGGAAGCGTTTCCAACCATGTTTCGCAATGTGATTTTCTATCGTCTAAGTGTTCTTTCTATTTCCTGAAAGTTTATAACCGAATTGCTGAAACACTCTGAATAAGTAATATATTGTGCTGATTATAATTTGATTTCATTATGAAAGAAATCAGGTTAATTATTTTTCTTATTTAGGAAAAATCTTAAATTTAATTTAATTCTTTAAAGTATTAATTTAATGTTTTATTATTTATGATTAATTCAATATTCGGTTACGTAAATTCTTTAATTTTGGGGAAAAGCAGATGCTTCAATGAATTTTTATTATTTTCCCTTTATTTAAATTTATTCACGATTTCTGTGTCTTTGTGAAAGGATTCGGGAAAAGAGACGAATTTTGGCCTGGTCATTTTCTCTCAGGGTAGTTTATTTCCGTAGAAGGTTGTAGAAGGAATTGCTTTCTTTAGGTGACCTTTAGGACAGGAAGTACGTGACGAAAGGTTATAGGGCGCCATTTCACCTACACTGGAGGTGGCTTAATTGGCCTAAGACTGATCTAAGCGTCCGGTCGTTTTGGCCGCTTGAGAGAAGTGACGCATGTGCAGTAGGCATGTTCGGGTCTTTCAGGGTGAAAAATAGAAATTTAATCTCGAAGGGAGGCGAAAAATGAAGCCTAGATGGTAGCCGTGTTTTTGAAAGTAATGGAGGAGGATTTCGATGATAGAACACCTTTTGCTCGGGACGTCTTGGGACGTCATTTGTCGTGGGGGGGGGGAAAAAAAAAAAAAAAAAAAAGGGATTATGAGGCTAACATCGGAAATAATTAATGAGGCAATTTCAAGTACCTAAAAATGAAGGTTGCTCCCGCGTTTCGCTAATTAATTGCTTTAGTCGACCAGCTTCATGCTAAAGGCGGTCAAGAATTAAGCCTCGTGTCATGGCTTTTGTCTGTGTTAATCAATGCGAGATTCTATCTGGTTGTATTCATTCTTAGGCTTTAAACACTGCTCCGTGTTTAAAGTCTAAGAGTAGTCGTGGTCAAGAATTAAGCCTCGTGTCATGGCGTGTGTGTGTTCATCAATGCGAGATTCTATCTGGTTGCATCCCACTCAAAATGTGTTAATTCTACCAAAGGCTATGACTACGATATCGTCCGACAGCCGGTTGACAAATCTAGAAAGCTTTTTATTCAGTTCAACTTGGTATCATCGATTTTCTACTATTAGAGTGTTCCAAGTGTTGGGAATTGAACTTTCGTAGATGAATCCTGGAAATGTTATTTTGTCTGGTTACTCCTTTGTGAATGAGCCACCCCAGCTTCTTCTTAGCCACTTCAAATCGCCGTGTAAGAAAACCTGACAGTTGCTCGAATGTCTTTTTCGTCCAGGAGCCGAGCTGCGTTGCAGTATTTTTGAGAACTTTTGGAGCCATTCATGCGTTTCGACGGCAGTCCTCAGGTATCCCAGTGGGATTCCTTGGTTTATCATCTATCTACCTTATTTGTTTTATTCATCTTACGTAACTGAACTCTAAGTTAAGCTTGGTAGAAAATTTGTCTTGCTCCTTTATCCTTTACAGGAATGTAAACTTTGGCTGAAGCTCCTCTTAATTAAGAATGTAAAATTTTTATCAAGTCAAATAATAGTATAATAGGTAAAATTTTTATGTAATAATCAGTTGTTCTGATGTTAATATTGAGGTAAAACCAAAAGAGGGACATGCGCATTATTCCCTCTTAAATTGTCTTAATAGTTTCTGTTGAATAGTAACTAATTATGTCATACTTGTAATTTGGTACCAAAAACTTAAATTAATTAAATTATGAAAATATGATCAGTAATTGGTAAGAAATAATATTGTGGAAATTAATTGTAATCTGAGGAGACTTAATAAACTTACTATTAATTTGAAATTTATATTATGCTTTCATTTGTGTATTGCATTTATCTTTTATCCGATCTTTCCGGAGCATGGTTAGATTAGGTTATTTAATTACGGCAAAGCCTCGAGGGCTATCTGCCTAAGAAGAGGGGATGCCTTCGCGTAGGACTTTCTAAAGAAAACTGGCTCGTATACACGTTACACATGGGAAAAACCGCGAAAACACAGATGCAGCCAGCCCGTTCGCAGGATTCGAACCTTGGACCGACTACCAGTGTTCAGCAACTTTTACCACTCGGCAGCTCGTGGGCCTCCGGAGCATGGTCATGAATGTATGAAAAACACAACGCATTATTCTCATTTAATTATGATCACACAAATGTTGAAGCTAACTAGCCCTTCTGAGTCTAATTCAGGTTTTGCTAGTTTGGTTAGCATAAGGTTTAATAAGTTATTAGTAACTTATTCACGCCTTCACCAGATAATATTGGGAACACAAAACTCACAACGTTACAATAATATCATAAAGTAGGTACTTTCACAGTGTTTTAATTAGGAAAATATTAGTCCCTTCTTTCCATCAATTAGCTATAAAGTTGCACATATTTTGCAGAAATTTAACTTTCGGGTCGTTTACTCTCCCATCAATAAAATTCCGAGTTCCATACTCAAGGACCCCATTCCGGATATGAATTCCTGGGATATTTATAGGATTCCTTGCCAGTGTGGTTTAATTTACATTGGCCAAACTAAGAGAGCCTTAAAATTTCGCATCAAGGAACATGAGGCATATGTTAGAAAAAAAGAAAACACAGAAGTCTTCTGTTGCTCAACATTGTTGGTCCGAAAATCACACTTTCAATTTTTCTGCTGCCAAAATTATTCAAAAAACATCTTCCATTGGAACTGGATTTTCTAGAGGCATTTCACATTCAAAAAAATCTTTCTGTTCTAGTTAACGATCCTAATTCCAATCCAACTTTGCCTTCGGCCTTTAAAGAAATTATGTTTTAGCTCTGATGTCATCAACGGATGGTGCCACTTGCTTATTCTTGTCCAGGCTTTCTTATCTTATCTAATCGTTATTTCCTATCTTGTTCATTTGCGGTTTTGCAGCTGAGGATGGTGGTTTGGTAAAACCATCGAAACTAGTCCTGTAAAAATTTTGAAAATATAACGCTGATTTTTGTTGTTTGACTTCTGAATTAAATATTAGTTCTGTTTATGTCATAGTGTCTTTAGTGCAAGCATTCATTTACGAAATTTTCAGAACATTTCTAAAAACTATTTGACCAATGTTGTATTCTTAATATTAATACTCGGAGACCTCTGTCTAATCGCTTTCAAAACTGATAGGGTTGTTAAAATTCTACTTTATTTTCTGACTAATTTTAAATGATTCACTAAAACTGGAATGTTGAACTACATGATCCTTACTTGGCGATATTATCTGTCTTTTGAGAATTTTTATAATTAATTTTGAACTTATCTAGGCGAAGAGAATTATTGATTAGATTAAACGATTTATTTTCCAAGTTTTTAAATATAAACTGCAGGGACTTTGGCTATTCGATATCGGTATTGGTGTAGCAAACATAAATTAAAAAAATTGCCTTTGAATTTGATGTTCCCAAAACAAACTTAAACCTTAAGTAAAATTTGATTTAGCAGTAATATTTAAATGATCATAGTTTACTACTGTGAGTTAATTGCTGAAACTGCTATCGAGTTTTATCTCCAGTCGCTATCAGATCTTATCTCCCCTGTAGGTGGCTAGGAGCTCATATTTTACTTCCTTTTGCTGCTGGCTGATCAACAGCTTATTTTGATTAATTATGAATAGATACAAAATTTTAATGTGTAATTTAGATTATTTATATGAACTACTATTTAAAACTTCCAACTGCTTACCTGAAAAATTTGCAAGGAGCTGCGAATTTTAACGAGTTGGAAACTGTCTTATAGTTAACATAATGCACGATAGATGGCAGCACCACTTGTGAAATTCATGCACCTCTTTTAATAGACGGCTGCAGAATTTGGTTGGAAACGTTAGAATCAACAGTCTGAAAATCTTATTTAAAATTTTATTGCTTATGCTGCTCTGAAGTCTCATGTTTTTTACAATACTTCGCGATTTCTACCTTCGAAATTTTAATCTTATGAAATCCTTTGTCTTTTCATGAACATAATCAGAGTAAAACATTTTCCTGCATACTGTTCTAATATCTGAAGCACTAGGAATTGCGAGGATTCAATTATATGCAATTTTTTTTGTTCAATAAATACATGAAATAAAACATTTTGGAGGTCTGCAGCAATCTGAGGACAGAAGCACATACATTGCAAATATAAAAAAGTTAGATAATATCCCAACTTAAAAATGCTCTTTTGAGTTAATGCCACATCATACGTACTTTCGTACAGACGTCACGAAAAAAATCTCGTTTGAATCCATTTTAAATCAGTTTTATAATTCGTATGGTGGAAAAGAGTCTTTTACTCTGTCCTTAAGTACAGATGACACGCCAAAACACACATTGTTAAATTGCATTCGATAGCGGTCAAAATGAATATTTTCGTTGAAATATGGTAACTGGAATTTTTCGTGATTACAATGCTTCTTTTACTTCGTATAAGGAAGTAAAAGGGGTTAGTTTAACTTTACAAATGAAAAACAACTTTGTGGATTTTAGCATTGTATGATTAGACTCTTTATATAAACACTGCAAATAATTTTCGTACTACAGCTGGTTTGATATAAAAACAGTCTCATAATAAAAGGTTTCAGTTATTACTAAATTTTTTTTTATATTGCATTGATGAAAATGTTCAAGAGTTTTAATTGCATGCTTCATTTAAAAATGCCATTTATTTATTTAATTGCACGCTTCATTTAA
Organism: Stegodyphus dumicola; assembly: GCF_044657685.1. Lineage (NCBI taxonomy): Eukaryota > Metazoa > Arthropoda > Arachnida > Araneae > Eresidae > Stegodyphus > Stegodyphus dumicola. The sequence goes on along the minus strand of NC_140771.1, from coordinate 164,761,090 downwards.
TAATGCAATTTATGTGGCTTTAAGAACAGCTTACAAACGCCGTTCTTAAATTATTTTTCATTAAAAGCAGATTTTAAATTTTGTTGCAAAGAAAAAGAAATAGTATTAACTAAAATCCTTTTTTTCTTATCTGTGTTCTAATGTCGGATAGAGAATGAATATTTGTAACTAAACATCTTTTTAATGTCAGCCGAAAGTTTTTCTGGGAGGCTACGGAAAACAAGTATGTGACCTTACTATTTCGTTCCCCCTCAAAGCCTCGGTCAAAATTTGGATGGAACTGAGACAGCCTACCCTCATTTGCTTTATCTAAGTCAGGTACTCCAATTTAATCCAATGATTCTAGATACAGAAGATTCAAGAACCTTTTTGCGATTCAAATACAAGAATATTTAGTATTCATTCGACATCTCTTTAAATGTATGCATCTGGTCCACAATTAGAAATACGAGTCCAATAGTTACCCAAGAGCGTCTATGAGCAGGATTTCACTGTTGTCGATGCCATCCATAGCCACAAGTTCCCGAACAAAGATATCATACGGACCTAAAAATGCAAAAAACATATAAGGCAAATTCGTTCATTAGTGGCAAATAAACAATTATTTTACAACAGAATCTATAATACAAGAAGTTACAAAGGAATTTTGTCACTTACACTAATCGAATAAACGTAAATGGAATTACAAAAATGTAATAAATTACATCAATTTGTTGTATAATTAAATGCCTCACATTCGATATATTATCGAACATCTTAGATATCTAAATAGATCTATTATCTGCAGAGTAAAATTGAAACGAAATGATTTTGTATCAAGTGCGTAATACATGGCGTTAGATCGTATTCATTTAATTACAACAGTAACGCAATGTTCAAAAATCCAATGTTGTAGCAGGCCTTAGCGGGTGTCTTTCCAAAGTTTTAGGAGGGCTACATTTTAATACATTATTCTATAACGCATTTATCACCAACGTGGCTTAATAAGTATGGCTACTGCAGGAAATATTGGCTCTGCGCCACGCCGGTTATCGTGAACTCACAGGTCGCCAGTGTATTCCGGTTTAATTTTATGTTACGTAATAATCTACCTAATACTGCATCTTTCTACACCGGTAACCTGTGAGTTGGCCGAGGGTGGATGGCAGGTGTAGTTTAAAATCAATTTTATGGCAGCGGATTTCGGGTCAGTACAGATCTCTTTATTAACTGTACGAGAAGAAAGTAAAGAAATTTCAGCTTTATCGGAATAAAAACATTTCATAGAAAATTAGTCAGCTATTAGGTATATGCATCTTATTCCTCTCAATGAAAGAAAGGTTTGTCCAAATTAATTTTCCAGTTACCTTTCAAGTCAGATTTTAGGAAGGTAGAAGTTTGGTTGTTTTAAAGCATTTCAATTACCAAACCAGTTTTTAACATTGCCATAAAAATCTCTCTCTCTCTCCAAAAGGGCACGGACCGAAAGAAATGATAATCTGATTTAGCAAGATCTTATGGATAAGGCGGATGGGCAACACATCGTACGAAGTGTTTATGAAGTTTTCTTGATTGATATTACAACACATGAATAAGCACTGTCATGTTGGAGAACATCTTATTTGTGTCTTCCGACATATTCTGGACATTTCTATTTCAGTGCTTCTTTCAAGACGCTTAATTGCTGTTTGCTACGTTCAGCATCAATTTCGCAAACATTCACAGAGGACTACGCCCTTTAGGTCCCACCAGATCCTAGCTCATATGAACGCATCCACCACTTTGGGATGGTGATAGTGAATTAATATTTCTTTCCAATAAAAATTCGATTAAAAATATTTTCTTTTTTGTCTTTGAAGTAACAACTTACATATGTGTTTTCTACATTCAATGTCCATTTCTTACAATTCGCATAGGACTTTTTTTTCTTTTGAATCATTCTCACTGCATGCAGACGTTGAGGAATACATGACTGGATAACATTCGATGCAGCAGTCAATTCCGTTTGTGTTTATTAAAGACCTTCATTCAATAACGTTTGTAATTCTTCATATTGGAAGTTTTTGGTGGTTTCCCATGCGATCTGGCATCTGCATTTAAATCATTATTTTTAAACCGTCAGTAAGGACATTATTTAAATTAACCAGCTTTTATGATTTCCATCTTTACTATAACTTCTCTTTTTCGTATTCCTCACTAGAATTCAAATGAGGTAACCAGTGTTTCAATTAAGGTTTTTGAATTTTAAGGGAGAGTGTGTTTCTAGCTTCGCATGCACGCTACGTATTAATTTTCTTCCAGCTCTGATAGTTGTAATTATTTGGCCTTGAGCTCTTCCGCTGCCGACAATTTCATTTTGACGCTCCGGTAGAATTATTAAGCCAACTACTAGTAAATATTTAATTGTGAAGTCTTTGACTACTGTTCCACGTTTAATTTAAATTTGTCTTCTATTTAGTTGCATCAACACGAGTTGTGGTTAATATTGAAGCACAAGAGAGTGTATTTACGTTCTAAATTCTATTTAAAAGGTTATTTAAACATTCTCTCAACTTTGTAGTTGCTTCAGACATAGTGGCCTCAGGTTTGGTAAGGCATAAGGTTTGGTAATTAATGTCAGCTGATCAAGTAATACCTTACACATCGAAACCATTCTTTGCAAGCTATATTTAAAAGATCATATTCCCAATAAATTTCCAACAGTAAATAAGTTCAGTTCTACTAAAACTTTGTTTCCAATAAAATAATGAAGTAAAACTTCTGGCAAATACTTTATAATTGGGTACAAAACTTGACATTTTTAATGAGGTAAAAATAATTACTGTTCACACTTTAAAAAAAACGTCAAATAATACGAGTAATTATTAAAGCTTATTGTCAAATCTTTCAGTTATAAGTGCTTCCACCGTGAAAATTTAGTTGCATGCAAATAGTTCTATTAACGACATATATTGAGAAAGGGTGCTTGGTTTAATTTATATGATTACGGCAAAGCACTTGAGGGCTATCTGCCTACGAGGTGGGATATCTGTTTGGAAGAGTTTCTCCGGGAAGCTGACTTGTATACATATTATACATGATCGAAAACCACGGAAATGCCTATGCAGCTAGCCCGTTCGCCGGGATTCGAACCCCGGACAGAACTACCAGTGCTCAGCGACTTTATCGCTCAGCCGCTATTGGGAAAGGTTGAAATTATATTTATATATTTAATATATGATAAATAGTTCAAGGAGAACAGAGATAAGCAAAATTACACGCAAGAAATATCACAGGACATCGATATCATTCCCAGAGTGAATTCTAAAATAGTAGTAATTTTTTGTACTTTCCATTACTACACTGACAGAGCAGCTGGTCCACTTGGAGGTAATGCTTACCAGCCTGTTTAAACCCTGCCAATGATTTTAATTTTGTTCCCAAATCTGGATGAAGGAAGCTGTCTTTATAGTAAAGGCTAACGAAAGTATAGTGTAAAGAGCCGCGCGGCTAAAGCAGTCTGCTTAAGTGTTCTACTAATAAGCTAAAAGGGCAATGTATGCGCTGCTCTTTTGGTTTTAGTTTAAAAACAGAGCTGTCTTTTTGTGGGGTCTCGAAATTGCAAACATACTCTTGTACTTATTTGAAAATAGATGCATGGAAATAGTAATCACTGAGCAATAGTTCAATATAATCTCACAATGCTGAACGCACTGTTAAGTTAATTCTAAACTGAATTGACCCTAAGGCCGAAATGCACCGTTTAAATATATACTGCGTTCTCAAAAGTCTGTACTTGTCCTTTATTTTCGCAACTCATATAGACATATACTTTCAATTACAAAAATGATTTAAATGACGAAAATATTAATACTTTAGAATTCTTAAATCAAATAATGTTTTTAAAATTATGAAATCAAACTTTTTGTACGTTCCTAGAATCATACTCATTAAAAAATAAAATACAAAAATTGTTACTCCTGTACGATAGAAACTGACGGAGATATTTGATATTAAAGTCGGAGATCACATCCATTGGCCGTACACAAAATATTTACATTTGTACATAACTAAAAAGTAAGTTTAGCAAAAAAGGTTCTGAAGCTAAGAGGTTAAGGGATGAGCATTTCTATGCAAAATATTGTGAAAAGTACCGATGAACATTTCCCTCCCCCTTCCCCGAAAAAATTATCCCTCACAGAAACTTATAAAACTCCTATTGTAAAAAAGACTAGAAGATTTGTTACTAAGCTAACTCGTAACATTACTTGAATAAGTTAAAAATAAAAAATATTTCTAGCTTGATGAATTTTTATATGATTGGCAGATTACGATACTAAAATACTAAAACTTTATGGGAATATTAACGAAGATTTTTTGCCTTTAAATTACTTGCGTGAAATTTCTTTCGGGTAACCAATAGGACAAAAATTATAAATTAATAAATGTTACATAATAGTAAATTACAAAAGAATATTATGGAATGGTAGTTACAGAAAAAAAGAACCTAGAATTATTTAAATTTATTTATTAATCAAGTCTTCAAGGCAAGTTGAAAATGAAGTCAAATATGCAAAATTTTATAACTTGTCATTTCTGTCGGACAGGAGCTAATCTTTTTATTTTTTATAATAAATACAAAAGCTTCCTAAATACAAGTAGAGGTAACAGGGGATCGTATAAAATACTAGATTTGATAATTTTATAAGAAAAGTTTTCTTTTAAATTTAAAAATACCTAAATCTGAAACTTTGCGTCATTTAAAACTTTGCGTCATTTTCTCGTAAATGGAAATATCTAGATTGAAAAATTAAAGACCCAGTTAGGATTTTTGTGAATACGGCATATAGGTTTGGCAGAGGAGCTTTGGAAAAAATGTCTCCTGTGGCTTTAAAATTCATTTTTTGAAAACTTCCAGATTGCTAATCTGATTAGGAATCGCCAGATATTGCTTACTCAGGGATTCAAATTTTCGTCAACACCTCCCAGAATATTCTTTTGTATTTCGACTTCTAATTGAATTATTTTCACAATTTAAATTTTTATCGATTCATAATTACAAGATCTACAACTGACTATACGTAGTAAACACTGAGAAATGCATGCCAAACATAAACTTACGAAAGAATACACGCTAAAAATCGTATATAAAATAAATAAATAAATAAAAACAAATAAATAAATAAAAACGACACACGACCCTATAAAAATGCACAAAAACCAAATCATAAAACAAAACAGAAATATTTACCAAATACATGAAATTACGTAAATTCGCAAAACCCCTAACATTTAAACTGAAACTAAGTCGAAACAGAAACTGTAAGCAATTTCTTCTTTCCACGACCCATATGTTTTTGTAATCCAATAATATTAGTACAATTAGCTTAATGATATTTTCATCACTTTTAGAGTTCGCTGTTTATTTACCCTTAGAAGGGATTCGAAACGCAGAACTGAATGCACTGGTAACAAATCTAAAAGCACAATTCTGCAATTACTATAGAGAAAAGTTGAAAATAATTAATATGTTTATTATGTATAAAAATGTATTATATGTATGTATTATGTAATATGTATAGAAACGTATTATATATGTATTATGTAATATGTGTAGAAAATTATATCAGTAATAGTTCAGGATATAAATCGAACTATTTCCTCTACACGAAAGTGAAGATAAAAGTTTGCATAGTTGAAAGCATAAAAGGTATTGGCATGTTGAATACGCATTACCAACAAAATTCTAAGCAGATGTCATAAATGGAGAAATCGTCATCTTAAGGCCCATTTACACTAGTGGAACGCTGAGCCCAAGAAACACGCGGCTCTGCTAAATGGCTACTTAACGGCTCTGCTAAAAATGAAAGACGACACTCTTTTTTCAGATGAAATGTCGGTATTAATTGCATAAAAAAATAAGCGATAATGTGATTCAAAATTTCAGCCGCGAAAGATCTCCTCAGCACATTCAACTAATTCCGCTAAAAAACCGTGAAGCCTTCAAAGTTCGCACATGTTCTTACGCTCAGAGTTCGTAAGTGTAAATGGACCTTTACTGGATCAAAGATCTAATAAAATTTCAGGTACTCTTGAGTTTTCTGATTATCTAGGACAACCTAGATCTTTACGTAAAGAATGCAAGAGATGGTCCATATCATGGACAAAGAGAATGCATTTAAAACTAGAGCTAAACGGTTCGAATAATTATTAAAGCGCACATATCTGCACATTAACAAAGTCACCGGTGAGGCAACAAACCGGTGGTATTGACGTAGCCAGTAAAAAGCGTATGATCACTCAGTCTGCTGTAGACATGTTTGTGAGATACTGTTAACAGCACCATCAAGACGACAATTCAGACCGACTCCGACTATCCTCAACCTTCAACATCCAGCGAAGCATCGTTTGCAAGAGAAGAGCATTTATCTTTACAGTCATCCACCTCCAGCGCCTACTCCGACTACAGACCAAATGAATTGTCACAACACATGTTGTTACTCACTTTAGTCAAAGTGTTACTCAGTTTGTTTTTGTAGTGTTTTAATATATTTTTCACATTTTTAAAGTTTATATTCGAGTAAATGCTGCTGATGAAAATGGGTAAGATGAAATATTGACTTTAATTTGAAATAGTTATTAACTCTCCATTAAGTTGCTTCCCCCCTTACTGTCCTAAAAATAGTAATCGTTTACAGTAAATTTCCATAAACAGCGTCACTTCAAAATTAATCCTTGTCATATGATTCTTGCATAGCGCTCATGAAGCAGATACTTATATATAAGGCTTCAGCCATTAATGATCTAAAATTTGTGATCCAAAACTTAATATTAACCAACTGACACAAATTGGAACTGAAATTAAACTTTTCTAAAAGAAGCTTTCATCTTAAACACTTCACATCCGCACAAACTTCTTCCTTTAGCTAGATTGTTTTTGCTGATTTTCTTCTTATCGCAACATCTTAAGAAATGTAATATTCATTTAAGAATGGGCACGGTTAGTACCAATTTATCAGTGATGTATCGAAAGCGTTTTCCAACGAAAATAAAGAAAGGAGGCACCTGAAAGGTGGGCCACCATCGCCTCCTATAAAAGGACGGGAAAATTACATGGCAGTCACTAACTGTTTATATATATATAATAGTGCAAACTATTACGAAATTACAATTCCAACAACTTACAAATTGTCTCCGATAAGAATTTATGCGAGATTCAAGTTACGTTAAGGTGTATGGAATACATTAGTTGCAAAAATCTGGGAACTACTGCGCTGCATGATGATAGGTTTCTGACAGCATATAGCATATAGAATGTACCTAGTAAGCATACATTTTTCTAACAAGAGATTCAAATGCCGATGGATGCTAACACATATTTTAGAAAGAAAAAGGAACTTGGCAGTTCCCTTAAAAAGGTTTCATAGAATATTTTATCCCGGAAAAACCACAGATTTTTCTTGAGGAAAAGGAATGGTGCATATACATATTTACAAAGCTGCCAGGTTTAGGAAAAGCGCCAAATAGAACCATCGCATTCCAAAGGAAACATTTTCTTTTCTGCCATAAAAGGAATGGCAGAAAGTTTATTTACAACAGTCATTCTCTTCTATCGTTTGCTGTTAGAAATGGAAAGCAATCCTATTGTGCAAATTGAAGCCCGTATGAATGACTTCTATTACTCTGAACATATTCTTCGGCGAAATGATCAAATAGATCCGCCACACATGCCAAATGCTCTTTCTTTGGGGCAGATGGAAAAAACGAAGGGGATTTTTAGTTCTGCTTACTTTTTATTTTGTTTCCTTTCTTACCGTGGCAATGTAGGGAGAAAATCGAGTTCTGTGCTCGTCACAGACGATTGTTAACATTGCCTAGTAGCTATTTTATAATAATGATGATGATAGAAAAGTCTAATCTAGTGATTCTGAAAGAGTGGATCGTGACCCACCAATATGTCAGTAGATAAAGGACTATTTACAATTACCAATTAATTTTTAATGATTATATATGTTTATCTACTATTGTTGCATTATTTTCTTCTAAAAATTTATTTTTTCCCCTCGTTTCCTTCCAAGGAACTTCACACATGTGATAGAGATGAAATGCAACTACTTACTGCAGATCGCAACATAGTTAAAAAATTTGAGAAACACTAGTCTAATCGTTTCATTTTCTTGTGTCATAATATATAGCTCTACGACAGAATTTATCATCTAAGGTGCTTCACAAAATGCCATTTCTCACGATAATCAACTCCTGATTATTCGAAGGTCTATTAATTGGGGAATGTCTAAAAAAAGCTGTTTTCTTATTGGGGAAAAATGGAAAAAAGTTTCCATCATAAAGTATCAGTGTAAAATAAAATTGTCTACAAAAAGCCAAAAAAGGAAAAGAATAATACGTGAGCTAACAGCATCATAGCAGATGGTGTCATAGTAACTGGGAACCGTCATAGTAACTGGGAACCGTCTTTAAGTAGTAAAGCATTACTACTTAAATTTATTGTAAAAATTCCTGTATACATAAACATTCTAAAATTATCCGTTAAAAGTCAATTTATCGGCATTAAAAATAAATCATGTGTACATCTATTAAACATCTGTTTTACACTGACTCCTTCCAAAAGATCAATATAACAATAACGAGATCAATATAAACAAAATCAAACAACATCTGCATCGTGAAGTGAGGAAGAAACACAGACAAGGAAAGAGAGCATGCGCTTGCTGCTCGAGAACTAGGAAAAACTTTAACTACTAATATATTTTATGGATTAGTTTGGTTTGGTTTAATGGAACAAAGCCACAGATAGGTTATTCTGCGTTAGACTAGGGTGACACTAAGATCGTCATAAAGACAGAACTACACAAATCCCTGAAACACAACTATATCTCATGAATAAAACTTATTAGACTGGATAAAATGGATGTGCATAAAATTAGAAAAAAAAATGGTCACGTACAAGTATAAAATATTAAGTAGTTTAAAATCTACAGGTTAAAATAAAGGTATAATCTCATTTAAAAACGGAAACAAGTTAAATGGAAATCTTTTCCAATTAGTTCAACTAATGTTAAAATAAAAGAGAAAATGTGTTAGGTTAAGTCGCTGAACATCGGTAGTTCGACTTGAGTTCGATTACAACGGACTGGCTGCGTGGGCATTTTCATGGTTTTTCTTCATGTGAAGTGCGAACGGGCTGGCTGCATGGGCGTTTTCGTGGTTTTCCCCATGTGTAACGTGTATACGAGCCAGTTTCCCTTAGAAAGTCCTCCACGAAAGGCATCCCTCCCTTTAGGCAGATAGCCCTCGTGTGCTTTGCCATAACTGAATAATCCAAAAATCCAATCTACATGTGAAGTATGCCTGCGGGCCAATTTACCTTAGGAATTCTTCCAGGAAAGCATCCATTTTCTTAGACCTAGTGTGTGACCGACAAACAAAATCCGTAAAGAAGTTTTTTTTTTTTTTTTTTTTTTTTTTTTTTTTTTTTTTTTTTTATTTTATTTCTAAATGTGTTACAGTTAGCTCTTGATTAGTCGGAAAGAATTGTCTTCGAAAACGCCAAGAAATAAATAATGGTGTAGAGAAACAGAATTGTTAGAAGATAATGCCATAGTATTTGGAAATATTTTTTTTATCCATAAGAGTAATCGAGAATATACGAACTTTATACAATAAAAAGCAGATCGCAATAAAAAGCAAAATGCATAAAAAAGCAAAATGTTCTAATGGAGCCGAGTTAAAAAATTAATGACACTGTTCTTGTTTAGTACTAAATAATATTCTGTTAAAGCAGTTTATATCTTAAGTTTCTTCGTTTGTAATGATATTTATTCTTCATTTTTTGCAGCGTATTTTTTTGTTTTAAACACTGATTTAATTTAAGTAACCAAATGAGTGTAATCAGCTGATTAAACAGCTGATTGATCAGCTGATTAAAAATACGTGTAAATTGTTAACAGTGTTTTTAAAATTACAGTTCGAAGTGATCCTCCTTCCTGGTCTTGATTACATTACTAAAATTCAAACGATTAAAAAGATGTATAATACCATTTTTGTATAGTTAGCTTAACCCATCAAACTTTATTCTGACGAAGTGAAATGGGCAATCAGTATGAGATATAGGAAGCAGACGAAGGACGAGAATGACGAAAAAAATCTAAAAGCAGGCAGTGAAAAACTTTGCTATTAAACCTTTAATTTAACCTTTCCTTTAATGATAATAAAACCATTAATTTGCATTCCATATGCGGTTGCGCACAGCCAATTTTCAAAATGTTGCCAAAGTATAAGATCTTAACTTCTCTTTCAGATTCCATCAGTTATTTATTGATAAAACTGGGCAATTAAAAAGTAATAACGCATTCTTTAAAATATGCAGATCTTTTACTTTTCTAAAACTTCATCTAATTAACAAAATTTATGTTGAATTTTTGATAAACTCTTATTTCAGCTGTAGCTTATAATTCGAGGTTTTCAGATTTAAATTTGCTTTAAATTTTCTTTCAGTACGTGAGAAAATATATTCAAACTCTTAGCAGTAGCGATTTCTTCCCGTAGTTTGGTTAGTATAAATCTCATACTATCCTATAAATTTTGGACTTTTTTCGACTACATAACTACAACCTTAAATATAATTAAGCAAACCATATTTTGGGCAGTATTAACATTGAAAATAAATTGAGTATTCACTTTTTTCTCAAGAGTAAAAAAGGGGCTGATTAGAAAAAATGAATTTAAGTTTGTCAGATAAAAATACTTCTCTTGAATGCAATCATTCATGAAATATTATTTCCCCATTTTTTTAAATCTCAAACTGAAGGCGAGCTATATAATTTGATTTCCAATTGCTTATGCTAGAACTTACTCGGAAAGAAATAAATCTCGTATTTCTTTTAATGGGATTTTGCTTGAATTTAAACTATTCAAATAATTTAAATGCTACAGTGCGATGTACAAACACTGATATTGAAATTGAATACTTTTACGACGTACGTTACGTCCTTGTAAGCCGTTACTTTAAGAAGCTGTACTTTAAGTTTTGCTTTGTATTTTATTACAATAATTTCTTTCGTATGTATGTAAATAGCGGCATTAAATCGGCCATAAAGAATCCGTAGCGTAGTTTTGAGGTATCGCATTATTTTCTAAGGGCTATTTATTCAGAATTTTATAAAGGAAATAGAGTTCGTTCTGAATACTTATTTTCCAATGAATGACTCTTTAAACGAAAATAAATCCATAGGTACTTAAAAGGACAGAATTTCTATAAAAATTATGCTAACATATCGCATCTGTATAAATGAAAAACAAACAGTGTTTTTTCAATACAAAGAAGAAACCAAAGTTAAGAAGATTCAAACATGTACCAGCCTATATTTCTGTAGCCGAGTACGTTCTCTATCGCTTTAGAGATATCTGTTGTTAATGGCGCTAAAGACGTCAATTTTTGTAAAAATTATCAGTTATATATAATTTATATCAAACACAAATATTAAAAAAGGGGATATACAAGGAAATTCCGTACTAGTAATACGTGAGGGAGAATAGTCTGAAAGGGTTCAGATTTTAAAGATCGCCCAAAAGGGCTCTTTTAAAGCTGTCTTAATAATTTATCAGCAGAGATTACATGGATAAAGAGGGTCCAGGTAGAACAATGAAACATTTTGTAAGATATTATCTGAATATGAACTTAGTCTAACATTGGAACGTTACGTATTTCTGCTTATTTAAAAAGTGAAAATATGTGTAATGTAAAATATTACATTACACATATTTTCACTTTATATTGTTATTTTCACTTTCACACCTATAAAAATATTTAACATTTTTCATAGATACATCATGAATTAAATACATTTTTATTTAGATCAATCAGATTAAAAAGTAAAAGAATAATGTTCTTAGGAACTGCATCTATTGCTTTTAAATAGCATGTTGATTAGTAATAGACAGATTAAATATGAAGGAATGATATCTTACGTTTTTTCGAATGGCAAGAGAATAGAATAAATAATGAAACAATGAATCAAAATGAAACCAAGGAGGGTAGAATAAATGGAGTAAGCCTACTTTATATGTCTCGCGCAATGAAAATGAAGCCACAAAACGTCACGATTTGACATCAAGACTTACCATGGACGCCGCCACATGCCGATTTCCGGTTGGTTTTATTTACATCGTAATCGGTGTCGTCTACATGCTAGCTATTCCTCACTCATCGTTTATAAGACTACCGTTTTAATTTAATAATTAACATAAATGACTTTCTACTTAGTAGATAGAAAAATCCCAAGGACTGCAAATAACTGTTTTAAATTGAATAATATCTAGGTGCATGAAAACGTGTTACTGATAATTGTTAGACGAATGTATACATAGTAAAGCGTCGAAGACCAGTGGAAGTTTCAAAGGTATGCCTAAAGACACTTTTCTGAACCTGCAGATGCTGATATTTGCTCTAAAAGTAGGTGTAATTTTCTTTAACAATATATGTTTCGTAATCTTGTCCGTACGCTGTATAGTGGCCATGATAAATCGTGATGTCACGTTATTGATATTTCCTTGGCTTTATTTTTGTAGCATCATACTTACTCCATCTAGTCTAACGTAATATTATGAACCACCACATATTCAAAAGTTGAATTACCACTGAATCTTCAAACCACGGATGTGCAGCACTTGATAAGCAAATCTATAGCATAGCAAATGCTACGTGATTCAGAAAAACGTTTAATGAAACAGCTTGATAATTAAACATTTGTTTCCATTCAAACATGATTTATTCGGTTACAGAAGAAAACATATAGCGGACGCAAATGTCGCGGAAGAAACAACGCAAGGAGAAAACGACGTGGTACAAAACATCGTAGGAGAAAACATCGCACTTCTAAAACATCATGGTACAAAATATCGTGGTCGAAATATCGTCGTCAAAAATATCGTTGTAAAAATAAAGTACCTATAAATCATCACACGACGATAACATCGCACACATGCGTTTTCAGGTTTTGATAGTTGTAAATGCATTTTCGTATAAAGATCATAGAGCGCAAGAAGGAAAGAGGGATTCTTTTATTTCTATATTTCATATATTTCAACGAACTAATAAATTTTTGCTGAAAAAATAAGAAGAAAACTTCATTCAAAAATTGAAAATGAGTAGAAAATTAATGCAACTTAAAACGATTAACAGAATTTTAAATTTATATAGTTAATTAACAAAGGCCATTAATAAATTAGCTTTTTTTATAAGTTTGACTGCTAATTTTTCATGAAAAATACAATCTAAAAATGCTTGGAAAAAGAAGATAAATAACTGCATGAGGTTACCTCTGTAAAAATTGTTTAGTTAATGATCAAACTATTTTTTTTCACATTTGTTAATCTGATATTGTTTTAATGAAAATTACATATTGTTTTGTTTTCGTTTATTGTTAAAGTGTCGTTAACATTTTCATGTATGGCGTGCAATCAATTTTTTGGAGGTTGATTTGTTAGTTATGAAGAAAGTCAGTTACTTAATATGTCACTAAGCGATTTAAAAAACGCATGTACGCGATGTTATCGTCATGCGATGATTTGTAGGTACTTTATTTTTTACCACGATATTTTCGACCACGATGCTTTTAAACTGCGAAGTTTTTGAATCGCTTTATTTTCGACCACGATATTTTAGAACTGCGACATTTTCTCTTTGCGATGTTTTCTCCCACAATGTTTTGTGCCCTGACATTTTCGTCCACTATGTTTTCGGCTGTAACGCACGGACATCGCCCTCCTGCATTTTGGTTTAATGCTAAATCATTGCAAGAAGTGACGATGATGTCACGTGCAATAATGTTACAGAATAAACGCACCCTGAAGCAACAATAACAATAGCAAAATAAATATACAAATTAATAAGCTTCTAATCTATAACTTCAGGTTACAGCCTAATAATTTGATGGATAAGTATCGTTAAAGGTTTTTAAATTTAAAAATACTAAAAATTAATAAAAATTTATACATGTATTTTGGTTTACTTTTTTTAAATAAGAATAATATCTACCATTGGCTACTAATGAAACCAAATTTTGTCACTAAATAAAATTAAAACACGACTTAAAACGAATTTCAATTTTAAAAGCTCTAGAGTTGTTTCGATATTTCGTTTTGGAGCGTCAATTGTTTAAATCGAAGAATATCAGAATGTCAGAAAAGTGATATTACTGATGGAGCAAAATTAAAAAAAAAGTACTTATAGATAATTTTCAAAGGAATCAGACACTTTACCGTTATTATATAGTATTAAAAATACATTTAATTTATTACACTTCTGGTGTAAAATATCCCTTGCTACAAAATATTATTAAGACATTGATATAAAATAACTTTTAAAATGATTTACTTTCTTTTTTTTCCTTGCTTATGACTGAGCCAATTGCATAATACCGAATATAAAGAAAACATATTATTCATCTTTAACTGGCTGCAACGAGCTCTGATGTTCCTAACATTTATTTAACTAACTAATTCATAACAATAGCATTTTTTCGCGACTTTGCAACAAGAAAGAAGGAGACAGGAGATCTTACTGTTATCATCGGTAACCTCAAACCGCAGCAAGAGGGAGTCACCAACTTGCGCCGTGTACAAATCTCTTCCCAGTCGGTCCGTGACTTTCATCGTCACATTGGGCGCTCCGACATTGACTGAGTGACTGCTGTAGGTATCCACGTCACTAGAAAGGGGAAAAAAAAAGTTAGAAACTTCAGGAATATGTATAATGCTTACGAAATAACCTGAGGCTGTTACTAAAATAAATTTAATTTCGTGTATTAGTAACTATATTAAACCTAACTATATTAAACTAGGCAGATTAAGTTGCGTGCTGGGAATTGAAACATGGTCAAAACAGCTTGTTTACTAAAATTCCTGACAAAACTAATTGTTGTATTTTCTCTACAGATAGGAAAAACAGAAAATCTTTTCATCCTATTATAAATTTATGTAGTTCAAAGATCAAACAGGTTTCACATCCCAAGCAGCTAGGCCTAACTCTAGATGCAGAATTCAGATTTTCACATCACCTTAAAAAATCTCTAACAAAGCTTTAAAAATGATAGATATTCTAAAACGATTATGTGGTGAATCTTGCGGACCAAGGCCTCTTCTTAACACATATATTTCGCTTGTTAGGCCCTTTCTGAATATACTGCACCCATATGGGCATCAGCTTCATCTTGTGTAAAGGAAAAGGTTGAGGGTGTTCAATACAGGGCCTCTAAAATCATCCCTGTTTCATCCACAAACAACACTAAAGCAGGAACTGAATGTGGCCTGACCTCTTTAAAAATAGAAGTAAAATTAGTCACAATCAAATTGACAAATAAAATTTGAAGCTTTGCCGACTATCACATCTCCAATAAAACATTCAAAGCATGGAGGTCTTTCACTTTACAGCTGGACCATAAGATCAGGAGAGATATTTGCTCAGAGCATGAAGCTATTGATAATTAAAGGATCTCTACTTTCCATGCGGCCCTCTCACAGGCAATTATCAATTTAAATCTTTTACAACCTCGCATCAAAAAAGAATCAGCTGCACTGCTTAACGAGAAAGGCACCCGCACCATAAATGAGCTTACAGACTCATAACCTAACTATTGCCTATGTAGATGATTCCTCTAACTTCGACCTCAGTAAAGGAAGCGCTGGCATGTATTTTATACACCCAAACGGCAAGCATGAATCTCATAAAATTTCTGGTGGAGAAACAGCCTCAAATTATACCTACGGTCTGATAGGTATCGAGGCTGTTTTGGGATATTTTTCATTCTGAAGCAGTTCAGAATTCCATTGGCATCGTAATTTTCTCTGATTCTAAATCTGCGCTCCAGGCGATCCAGAGGGGCAACTTTCAACTTGCCGAGGACATTGTTGTGTTCATAAACACAATAGTAGCTGTCCTAAAAGCCTGATACCTACAGTAGATTCCAGCGCACGTCGATATTTCTGAGAATAAGTAAGTTGACTACCTCGCCAAAGAAGCTCGAAATGGTACTCAACTTTCTAACAGAGTAGCCCTTGCCGACGGCAGATGCTATAGCCAGCCGAAGATTTTGCCTCTGCCTAGATTGTCAGCTCCTGTATTTTTTGAGGATCGTCGACGTCGCTAGGGCTATTATAGATACTTTTGGCCCTGTTTGACGTTTATGCACTAACGTTTAGACAAGAAAACAATAGTTAGGTCTGTGTATGGTTTTAAGGAATATTGTGATTATTTGTATGTTATTTCGTTTCTGTTATTTCTATTCCTTCCATTAGTCTCGACAGAATATAAACTTAAATAGCAAGAGGAGACGTAATTTGGAAGTTTGAAAACGTAACTAACAACAATTTCTCTTTTGAATAACGCACCTCTGTAACCCAATTCGGTTTCGGAGCGTGCTTTTCTGGCATTTTGCTAATATTTATGTATAGAAGGCGTTAAAAGGCGTTAAAAGTTTGGACAAGAGGTGATAAAATATTTCGTATAGTTATCGTGTTCTGATTACAAATTCCGAGGAACACGATGCTACTAATAGCAAGAAAACTAAGAACTAATTTATTTTATAAAAATTCAAGGTACAAAAGCAGATGATAATTGAAGCTACTAGAGTAATAATTAAACACGAGTGACAATCTTTAGAATTTACTGTCATTGCCAATTTTGAAAAGACAATCTTTTATCTTTATAAAAATAAATAGTGTAACAACTCCAACACTGATATTTGAGCTTTTGGATATTCCGAAATTTTGCATGGAGCGATTATATCTTAACATCGTAATACAAATAAACATTTTGTTTAGATTTCAGCTTTCCTCTACGTTTATTAAAATCTATACTTTTAGTTTATGTAACACAGGAAGATTAAACAAACATATAATGTTAAGAGTAAGTTTTAACTTCACGAAGTCACCAGGCGTATTAATATGAGAGACTCAGTTCTGATAAAATGGAAAATCCCCACTATAAATGTTTAGAGATGCCTTGTCTATTTAGCCTGAGACACACAAGACAAAAAGAAGCTTTAGCACGTGCTTTGTTAAAAAGAAAACAAATTAATTCTTAACTACCCAGCATTGTTAATTGCAAATCACCAATTCAGTTTAGTTCTTCCAAAATCACTTAAAAAAAAAAAAAAAAAAAAAAAAAACCTTCTGAATTCTTAATTGGATTTCATTGACACTTTTCATATCTACAATAATTTCTCTATATTGGTCAATGACTCAAATACCAACCCTTTCTTCCCATCCATTCGCAAACAGATAATGTTTGATTAAATTTACCATACATAACTGGTAATACCTGCTTTCTTTCTTTTATTATCTTTTACTCTTCATTATAGAGGGCAACATGATTACCGTGCAGAAAGCTCTCGAAAATTCATCAATCTTTCTTTCTTTTTGTAGTATTTGTCTTTCATTTAGTTACAGCTCAAGAAAGCGATACTGTTGAACCGCTGAAAACGCTTCTTTTAAAATAAAATTTACACCAATCCAGATGTGTTTTCCTGCAAACAGACTGATTCCCAGAAATTTTAAATGTATATTGAATATTACATTTAATCAGCTATGTCAAAGCAAATACTCATTTGACCATATGAAAATTTACAAGGCGTACCTGCCATAGGAATGCTTCCACAGAAGGTTTTTGTAATGAAAATTTTCTCGTGTTATTTACGTGACATTTGGATAAGTGTTTCATTCCCAGGGAATAAATTTCAGATCGAACTACTAGTATGTCAAATTATAAAGTTTCACAGATTTAAAAAAAGTTTATAAAAGTACCTGTAGTAATACTGTAATCAGTCTAGAGCGTATATTTATCATTTCTACAGGTCTTTCGTAATTATTACGTAGAGGAACGTCTTCAAAATATCAAGAACAGTAGACATCATGAGTATTTACGATATTTACAATTTAAAACTTGCTTTCAAACTATGTTTCTGAAACTTATAAGGGATTATAATAGGTGTACATGCTTCTTCGTGATTAAAATAAAATACATAAAATGTCTTACTAAGTGTCTGTCCAGAAAACTGTACTCTGTATTTCAAATCTTGTAGAAGGCATAGTTTTTTTGTTTGTTTTGTTTATTTTCTGATTTTGAAAAACCTAATAATCTCATAAACCTGATGGAATGATATTTTCAAGTAAAACTGATTCAAGTAAACTGTGAGAATTAGTGACGTATTAAGTTGAATTTGCTTTCCAAGCGAAAGGAAGAACTAATAATTCCTCTTCAGCTGCGTAGCGTACTTTTAAAAAAAATGCAGAAAATCGACCAATCAATATTATATTTTGAACAAAACCAAGCGATTTTCGAAATTTCTCCCAAAATGAGAAATTATGTTAAAATTGCCATATTAATTTCATTGAAAAGATTTCTTTTCAGCTCTATCCGTTGGTGCAAATAATAAAATTTAAAACGTTAAACGAAGATAAGTAGGAAAAACCATTTTAACATTAAAAAAAATCTGAATGAAGTTTTCAACAGATCGCTTTTTACTGCATTGTATTGCCATCCACATAAAGTTTAGGTATATGAATTTTGAAATAGATAGCTCAACAGAAAGTAACATAAAAATCAATGACAAAATTTTGACGATAGCGACAAATACCATGAGTTAGGAATACCAAGAGAAACTCATTAGGGGTTTCTAATGCTGGAGAAGTGAAAAATGAGCAATGCCCTCGCCGGGATTCGAACCTGGATCCTTCGAATACTCGCCAAGTATGCTAACCGTTTCCCGACGAAGGCATACAGAAAGGAGGGAGAAAATACAAATGCTTATAAAAAGTTATAACCAATTTCAATAAACATTTAATTCCTGCCCATTTTGTATGAATATTTACAAGGAACATTATGATTGTTACTAAAAAATGATGTTTTTAACCTCTTATATAAGTACCTCCGAGAAAGACTATTAGTTTTATAACAGTGCATGTGCTTCATATTTGTCATTCTGACTAAATCTGTTCACGTAGTTCGAATAATAAAAGTATCAGATGAGATCTGAAAATTCAGTGCAAGCTGTGACTACTTAGAGGTATGGATCACCGTGATGAATTGGCAATCTTCCACATATACTGGGCTGATAGTTTTAAAATCCTCTTAAACCTTCACGAACTCATGTAAAAGGCTTTCAGACATTTTCAGAAAAAAATAAAATGTCTTACTTTAAAATATTGGACAAAGAAAATGCATTGCTGTGAAGATGTTGAAGAAAAGCTTATGGAATCGAATTGCGCACAAGCACTTTCCAATGGCAACGCCGACAGAAGATTTCATTTTTCATGTTGTTTTTCTTTACTTTAGAAATGGAATTCTTCTTTTTAGTAAAACGAATGAAAGTCAACAATAAAAGGAAGTCTTCAATGTTCAATCAATTACAACAAGGCTTAATTTACATATGGTCAAAATGGCGCATGTACCTCGTATTTCCATTTTCAGTAGTTCTACATAATCTTTCTTTGATATTAAAAGTAAGCAAAATTTTAAAGTTGTTTTAGTTAGTTTTAAATATATGCCGTGTGGGCTGTAAATTTTTGCCTTTTTTTTTTTTTGGAAAATGTATAAAATAATCTAATGTAAAATAAGTAAAAAAAAAAATGTGATTACCTCATTTAGCTTTTATTTAAAGAAATAGTTATATCCGGAAATATACTTTTTAAAAAAATATTGTCGAGATATTCGCCTTCATATCCTTGCTTACTGTTGCAACCGAGAGGTGGATTTTGCAAAATGCGCTGACACTTGGCGGCGGATTTGCGGCTATCATCACGAGTGATTGAGTGATGTTTTTGGCGCAAAAACCAAGGACTGCTATCATCACGAATATTTTCATTTGTGTTATTGTTTTCGGCTTATTCTGTATGCGTGACTTTTAGGTACCCGCCTGCGATATAAGCCTGCAAAAGATAAATTCGACTTGCTTAAAAGGAGATGTGATGTCATCCCTACGAGAAGCCAATATATTGAAGACTGTTTCTTTAACTCGTTAAGCTCCATATGTCACTCACCTATGACTGACATTATACTTTCTGTTTGGACCACCTCAGCCACTGGTGACTGACAGTACACTTTGCGTTCAGGCTGATTGTTGACTGATGATATACAATTAAAAAAATAATATTCTTTTATCAAATCTAAATTCTATCAAATTCTACGCAGATCTCCGGTCGCCGGCACATCGATGAAATCGGATATTGCCGGAAGCGGAAGGGAAGACAAAATAGTCTTGGCGCCTAACATGTTAATTACCTGTTTTGACATATTTGAGTATATGGTGCCATTCTGCTCCATCCAGGTACTCTAACCATAGTCTTCAAATTCTTGCAACTTTGGTACAATAATTCTTGTTTGTTGCTTAGGGGCTGTTTAAGTTATGCACTCTAAACAAAACACTGTTTTTAGCTGATTTTCCCCGAAATTAAGAAAAAAAAACGTATGATTAAAATGGCATATTTAAAAATAATCGAACTACATTTTCTAAAAAATTAAAATTTTATGAGATCCCAAAATGAAGCAGGATTATAGATCAGATTCATGTTTCTGCCAGCTGAGGTAGAGAAAAATGCAATTAAACCGGGAAGACTAAATGAAGTTTCCGTGATTTATTCCCCGGGTAATATATAAAAAAAGATCGGTTCCCTCAAACCCTAATACTTTTACAATAAGCATACACTCTTTTTTGGTTTCTATTAATCAAATAATTCAAATCCACATATCTGTCGGTGAATATCGTAAACATACATATTTATTTGATGTTACTACTACAAGCAGAAATTAAGGAGGATTATTCTAGATGGAATCTACTAGTAATTTTCTTATATGCAATTATCCCTTTGTATTACTTAATAACCCGCTATCCAAAATAACGAACCATTTCGGATATATACTGTACTTTTCAATCATGATCACGATTTCCACAAGTTGTGTAACTAAAATTATCAGGATCCATTACATTTCTAATTACGTAATTGAAATTACTTACCGCAATTACAATTAAAATTACACAGTAATTAGATATTTTAAAATTTTGTGATTTGTATATAATTTGTATAAACTTATTATAAAATTTGTGTATTACTACGTAATTTTAATGTGATTGCAATTACATTGTAACTGCAATTAAATTTCATAGTTATTATGTAATTAGATTATAAATTACTTTATAGTTATAACCCCTAGGTAATTGCACATAGATTTCGCAATTACAAATTTATTGCAGCTGCTTTGCAATTGAAAAAGCAATTACGAAATAGTTGCCTAATCTAATTACAGTTATAAGGGAATTGCAATTACATTGCAATTACAATGTAATCGTAATTGCAACTAGATTTTGCCCAACTCTGTTTAAAATTCATATACATACATAGACAGATATTTTAATAAGTTTAAACTTTTATATCATGCGTAATTATATTATTGTATAAAATTATACACAGAAAATTTTATATTTCAGGGGATTAGATACAAGGAATATGCTGGAACGGAAATGTAAACAAACCATGTCCTCATTAAATGGAAAAACTTCGAAATACTTTTTACTGCAACTTTGACTCTAGAATAAATTTTTACATGGAGTTTACTTCAAACTGCTTGTTGAAAATCAAATTATTATTCAAAAGTATGCAATAGATTCGATTTTTTGGTCTATTTGAAGGTACATAAGAATTGTAATGTAATCAGTATAGGCATCGTACAGCTGTATAACAATTACTATTTTCGTAAAAGCGGTTTCAATAAAAAGAGTGCTAGTCACTTATAAAGCGCTCTATGTCGATCAAAATTCACAGAACTGATGTGTTTCTACCCACCGCCTGCGCGCATCTCTTCCGAGCTGTTTTTTGAGAAAAACAGAATTATATTTGCAAACATTTTTAGCCCAATCTGTAAAATTAGAGGCAAGAAAAAACTTTTAAATTTTAGAGTTTAGTTTTTATGTTTGTTTTCAAAAATCGAAAACTGGATTATCTTGCCCTTTCATTGGTGACTGAAATTGTTCTGCAAATCTCGATTTGTAAACTATCATGATGGAGGTGTGTGCATATGGACTACTGAAAAGAACCGCTTGTTGGAGTCTGGCCTTGTGCATTGTTACAGCAACTCTTCTTCGGAAGATTAAATAGGGGATGGATTTGGATACACTGGTATACATATCTGACCAGTAGCTCTAACTTATTAGACGCGTTAAAGTTTGGTGCTGTTCCATATCGTCAGGAACATCTTAGAGCTATCTACCAACAGAACTATACACAACTATACGTTTTGCATTTAATGTCTGATACTTGGCTATTGTTCTGCCTTGGCCAGAATGTTTGTGGGATCTAGTTTTCTTCGCTATATCATTCAGTATCACTAGATCTACTAAAGTGTTAATCCTTGCGACTTTTCACAAAAAACTGAAGATAAACACAACAAGGGAAGAGTGTTAAAAGATCCTTCTACAGAACACAATAGTTTAGAAACGGCGCAATAATTTACAGTGGACGTGCTGATAATCACCGACACTTACGGTGCGAAACTTAATTGATAATGTAATACTAATGTAAACAATGTAAATTCAAAGAATAGTCCAAGATTATACAATTCAGTTTAATCTAACAGGTTGACTCAGAGCCTACACCCGTAGGATAGTAATTCGGCGGCAAGAACGCGAAGCCGAAATTCAAGTTAACAGCTAGAAGAAATAACAACACGCGCCCACAATAGCAAAACCACGTTATAACAAAACTTTTCAGGTTAAATACTCTCGTTCACCTTATGTAATTTACCTCCCAGTGAGGAAAAGCGAGAGAAATAAGAGAAGATAGAAAAGAAAAACAAATTAAAATAACTATTACAAAAAATAAATAATACTCTACACGTTCACTAGATCTTTTTGTGATTTAAGGGTCCAAACTATGGTGCGACATATACTAGTACGAAAGAGACCATCACAGGCTAAAACAGATGAACTCTGGTAATGAATTATAGCTGCCCGGAGAGTAAGAACTGCTTCGTTATGTTTCAAGAGCTACTGTGGCATATTTATGCTATGATAAGTTTCCGGAACGTTATAGAAAGTTTGACAGAAATTTCAACAACTGTTTCCTCAACATAACTGAAATTTTAATGGTTTCATCTTTGCACTCCAACGAATCTGTAAAATAAATTTAGCCGTGTTAACTTTTGCCTTCGATTGCGATGCAGTTTCAATATTCAGCAATTCAGATTATTTGAGTGCTTTTATTTATAATAATCACGTTTCTACTCTAATTAAACGACAAGCGAGTAGAAAATATAGAGATAAAAAAGTAGTATTTTAATTGCAATCAGCTTTAGTTAAAAGTAAGTGAACGGTTGAAAATTTAAGATTTCTAGTTTGTGGTTTTAAGCTCACATTGAAAAACAGCGCATTTTTGAATTTCGACATATTTTTAGTGGAGACGGCATGCAAATTATTTCCCGAGGGCAGAGGGAATGGTTTGAACTTAGAACACTTTGCGCAGAACTAGACGCCGAAAAGAAAAATGATAACAAAGGGCATAAAATTTTTTAAAAAAAAGTGAAGTGAAAGGAAGGTAATTTTTTTAAAAGGCTAAAGGAACACATCATAGCCCAAACTGTCTAAGAACAAAATGTGCAAAAAAGTTGAAGCTGAAAAACAAGACGGTAGGTCATAGTTAGTCTGCTGCGCTTTTCAATGTAAACGCGCAGTCATGCGTAGTTAATGGCAGCTCTTTATGAAAGGTCAGCTCTTCTCGAAATAAGCAACATTATTCTTAGGAACCTATTACTCTGTCTCTAGCTTATGCAAACATTATGTGAGGAAATTTCTTTATATTGTTAGCATTTTTTGAACTTTACATACATTTTACATTTACTGACATTAGAAACGCCCTTTGCGGCTTCTTCTCAAAATTTAGATGTATTTATTATCTGCATGCTTTGGCAAATGTTACCGCTGCATGAAGCACTGCCCAGCTTAGTCACACCAGTGATTGTCAACACAAGGTCTTCGATGACCATAGGCCGTAAAGGTGACTAGTGTCTTTAAGTTTAATTTTGATGTTATGCACGTACTTAGCTCAGCTTTGCGGAAATGTTTGAGGGCTGTAACGCCAGCAAGCCTTTATCATTGACGCAATATTGCAAGACGTAACTACTGCACAGAGTTAATGGCTTCAATATTTTCCATGCAGCATCACAAATAGTCAATTATCGGAATGTTGCTATTTAGCAAAGTATAAAATGATTATTTTTCAAATTTAATCAAACTGTGAATGTACATAATAAACGAAACGAAATTTAAATTGAAAGTCACTACGATTTAATAGTATTTATAAAATATACGTTGTAATTTTAAGCATATTTAATTTATAATATTTGCGAATGTTATTTTTTATTTAATTTCGTAGTGCAGTTAAATTCCGAACTAACCGGTAGCGAACTCACTGGGCCATATCTAAAAAAAGTTCAAGTACGTTTATTGTGGAAAAAACAAAATAACACCGTGAAAAAACCATCAGCATGCCTATCAACAGCCAAACGGTAAAAGCTAGAGAACGCTGGTGATTCAGACCGGGATTCGAGTCGGCGAAATGGCAAGCTGCAAAGGCGTTTACGGGTTTTCCCCATGTGCAACGTGAATACGATCCAACTGCTCTTAAAAATTTCATTCCCTTTTTATTAGGTGCAGCACGTAATAAATTATAAAAGAATTACCATCGTAATACAAAATATATAAATGGAAAGTAAAATACGAGCGTTAATATGAGTCATAGCAGAAGACAGTTATTCCAATAGCAATAATTTATTCTTATAAGTATTCAGCTCACTTGTTGTCACTGATCACTTTACAGAACAGAATATTTAGTTGCGTGAAACATCGCACCCAATCCTTCCCCGGGGCACAAACGTACGAATAATCAAATCTCGTGAATTTTGTCAAAAAGAAGGATTTTGAAATTTTTACTTAAAACCCTCGTGGCACCGACAAGCAGACGTCCGTTTCAAAAAGCTCGACCAATCGATTTTCCACGTGGAGTGAGTTCTTGAGGAATTGAAAGCAGAAAATTGTTTGGCGAAAGATTTGTAAACGTGGTTATGTGCCTAATTTAAAATGCAGTATTTATTTTTGCAGATTTCTTTCAATTACGTTATTTGAGAAAGTAATTTAATATTCATTGAGAGAAATACAAAATTCGATGCTCGGCGGTAAATCAACTATTCTTCTACAACTTAGATCCTAACCACTGAAAATGTGTTTTTAATAATGAGGAA
This sequence comes from Stegodyphus dumicola, assembly GCF_044657685.1. Classification (NCBI taxonomy): domain Eukaryota; kingdom Metazoa; phylum Arthropoda; class Arachnida; order Araneae; family Eresidae; genus Stegodyphus; species Stegodyphus dumicola. The sequence continues at coordinate 164,735,829 of NC_140771.1, read as the reverse complement.
ATTTTCACAATGTAAATGTTAGGAAAATTGTCAGTTATATATGATTCATAATTTGGCTTAACTTAAAAAAAAAAAAAAAGATTTTATTTATGCTAGGAAAGCTTTCTAAGTGACATTAATATATTCTGACAAAAATGCTAAGTGAATTAATTAGAATTATTTAAAGTTAGTCCCATTTGAATATGTTGATAGTACGAAAATTAGCTTCTAAATTAATCCTGAAAAGCCATGTGCAATAAAAGTCCTACAATCAGGCACGTTCAGGACTTTGGCAGTTTCGGATTATCAAATTATCATGCTTAATAATCTGACTACTCAAAATTCGCGAGGGAAAATTTACATAATACTTATGAATTTTGGAAAAACTGTTAAAATACGCTTTTGTGAAATAGTAGATCTAAGAATTATTGCTAGTTTTTGTTCCGATATTGCATTTTCCACTTTCTAGCAATTGCACTTTTCTGGAGACATTTCTTTAAATCTGAACTAAAATATAAAAAAATACATATTTCATAAACGTAGCATCTATTACTTCTCATGTGCTGCAGAGGTTAACCATTGGCTGTTTTGCTGTTCTAAAATTCAAATTATTATTCAAAGAAACACTCTGAAACGCTTTATGAGTGTTGGTAATTCGAAGATAAGTGCTTTCACATAAAAAACGTTTCTTACTTGCTTTCTACAACAGTTGGAGTTAAACTTGGTATAAAGTTACGCTCGTCACGAGTTTCTAACGAGCAGCAAGAGCGAAGATAGCATTGAATTAAACTTGCAGTTCCTTCACATTGCAACTATAATTTAATTAATTTAGTTTAAAGAACTTTGCATATGCCCATAAACTTCTGAATAACGCCTCCATCCATACCATTAATCAAGGGTATTTCTGCAATATACAGTCAATATATTGTAGATGCAATATATCTGCAATATACTGTATATGAATTATTTGCCAACGAATTTTGGAGCTAGAGGTATAGCGTACATACATAGAGTACAAGAGTAAAGTCTTAGATGGAAATCCTCAGGAGGTCTTAGAATTCTTTAGTTTTAAGAAGTACCAAAAGAGAAGTTCTTAAGAAACCCATTCTTTTCAGAATTATTTTTAATACTTATTATCAAAAATGGTTATAAAGCGAAACGGCTTAAATCTAAAACCGCTACAAGTTTTCAAATAATGGTGGTAAATGACATGTTTGTAACACATCAGGCAGAAGGTAAACTGAGAATATTCTTTCTAGATTACAGATGTGTAGAGTTATTAGCTAAAAATAAAACATTAGCATCACTATCTTGTCAGTTTTTGGTCTCGACGATTTTGTGCAATATTTTATCTTACCAAAAAACTGCACGTTTTCAATATATATATATACTATATATACATATACTATATATATACCCTCTTGCATTACTTGTCAATCACTGGAATGAACTAAACTTGTTTCTAATGTTTAGAATGAATTAAACTTGTTTTCAAAGTTTTAATGTCTAATTAATGCTGTAGACAAATGTGTTCTCGTGCTAAATAATATTATTCTACGGCTACATTGTCAGAACCTTTTCTTATAGCACAGGATTTCCTAAATTCTGGTTCCAATTAAAACATTAAAAACGAAAATTTTTAATTAATTTTGGAGTTATAACGAGGGAGAGCTGTATTGTTATCTTGGGAAATGTCAGTTGGCAGCTCAACTAAATTCTGACGATATTTTTGCAGCCTTGCCACAGTGTGGACTACGGCTATTCGTCAGAGTCCGGAATCATGCTGAAATAAAAATTCCACCGCTAATTAATGACATATTGAAGAGAACTGAGAGAGAAAGAATGTTCGATACTTTTTCCGGAAGAGACAGAGGAAATGCAGCCGAAACTTTTCGGTCCATTAATTATTCCAAAGAAAAACAAAATATTTTAATCCATCACGCAGCTTGAAAAGATTCAAGTTCCTTCTTTTATTAAATTAAATGGCGATAGAAGCAATTATTTAGTGGTTAATTTTCCAGCTATGCTGTAATAAAGAGAGTTCTTTCGTTAATTGCCCCCATCATTACCAGATATTTTAGGAGAAATATTTGACGAAAAAACTGAGCTTATAAGCCTTGTTAGCAATAATACATTAGAGTATATTGTAATTATTATTCTAATAGGTTACACTGTATCGTTTAAATTCCTTACCAGTTATCTTTAATACCTATGAAAGAGAAATATTTTTTGATTTCGCTATTGCTCACTAGATGGCGTTAAATTCACGTGCACTTTGGCTTCGCCTATTCATTTCCCTTTTTATTAGGATGTCCTTCTATTGTTAAATTGTTCTACAGAATAAAATTCTATGCACCATTGTCAATGCTCCGTGGTTTGTTGGAAATTCTGTTAATCACCCGGACATCGACATACCAAATATCCCTGATTACAATTTAATGTATTCTGTCAAGGTCATTGATATGTCCAATTCCATCTATCCTGAAATCCCTGAAATTACCAATTAAGATCCTACAACTGACTGTGCTGTGAAGAGACTATGAATGATATTTTATAATGTCAAATGGTAATTCTCCTCCTCTTATTGACACCTGATGGTTTTCTCGACTTTCTATTTAATTTTTATTTGTAAAGATAGTAAATTATTTTCTTTAATTTATGACTTTGTTTTTAAGTTCCCTTCAGTTAATATCTAATCTCACTCAGAGTTCATCTTTCCACAATGAGCAAACGGGTGGTGCGTCTTTCGCTTCACTTTTAATACGGTCTTCATTACTTCCGAATACACGAGTAAAAAAGCTTAATGAGCAATAGGCTAGTTGCATCTCCAAGATTCAAGACTGTTATATGAGGTAGCAAGATTTCGAAGACAGACATATTATTTTATTTCGTTTTAGATAGAAAACAAAATATTTCAAAGCACACAAGAAAAAAAAAAATATTTCAAAGCACATAGTAAAAAGAGAGTTTTAAAATCCATGCTGAAAGCTTTCTGTACATAATCCGTAATTATTTCGAAGATATAATCCAAGACCTATAAATCTAACATATCACCAAATAATCGATTTCAGGTATTTTTATTACCGCAAACAAGTTTTTCTTTGCTTCTCAGATTGATATGTTCCAATGATTTAAGATATTACGTTTCTTTCCCCCTTCCATACACGCAAGAAAGAAAATTCAGAAGGAAAACTATTGATTAAGTAAATTCTCTCGAAAATTTACACGTAGAGAGAAACAAAAAGAATTTTCATAAAGATTAACGTTTAATGAAATAGCGCAGCATTGTAATATTAAATTCATTAACGCTTTTGAATATGATTCAGCTTTATTGCTCATAAGAGAGAAGTTGATCGATATAAGATACCTGCACTGATTTATATTTTCATTTTTTGGATTATAATTTAAAAAAATACTGAAAACTAATTTTGGATGATTTACCTTTTCATTTTCAAAGGAAAGGAAAAACAAATGATGGAATTTGGCTAAAGAAAGGCATTTTATAATCTAGCATCTGATATTGGTGTGAAATTTCAATGTCGTTTCAAGGAAATTTTAGATGGTACTTTGCTCAAGCACAAAAAGGACAACTAATAATTCTTCAGAGCACAGAAACGTTCTTGGGTAAAATTTTCATAAATTAATGACACATTGAAAAGATATATCGAGAAAGAAAAGTTCGATATTTTTTTCTATTAGTAGCAGAAAGAGCAGTCGAAACTTTCATCCCATTAATTATTCTAAAGAACAGAATATTTTAATCCATCTTACAGAGGAAAGATTAGAAGTTCTTTCTTTTATTCTATTAAATGGCTGTAGAAGCAATTACTCATGTTAAACGGAATTTAAAGTGACGTGGATCAGAGAACTTTCACAGCAAAGCTGGGTTTTATAGGCTATGGTGGGCAAATCATTTTATTAATTATATTTCTGAAATCCCAAAAAATATAGCAATTATATGTTTAGGGATTACAATTCAGTTTTTAAACTTTCACTAAAGAGATAAAGTTAGATGTAATCAAAGTAAAACTATTATAAAAGTTTGTGTTGTATTATTTCTCTCCATGACATTACATTATCAGGGCATTTATCATCCACACGGCTTGGTAAATAATGCTTCTCAAAGGTAAGTTTGATGTTCCATGGGGTTTTCTATTATCTGTTAAATTATACTACTACATTCTTTAATTTACTGAGAGATTTAAATGAATGAAACCTGCTTCTTTAGAATTTATAATTTTATTTATCTAATACATATATAAAGGACGTAATTCATAACATATTTTATTAATAGATTTATAACATGTCTATGAATTTGTTTAAGTTTTAATGCAGTATGCACTAAAATTTTAAAGTATTATATAGCCCGGAGCCATCGTAAAGTACAAATGAGAACTGAGCTGTGAACAGAATCCTGATTTAAACTTCAGTTGACAGGCTATGCGGCGCAGAGGTAAAAAGCAGAGAACTAGATCCGGGTTCGATTCCTGAACCAATCCAATTTTTTTTCCACTTCGATAATTTAACGACATTATTTTAGAAAAGTTAATTTATTTTTTAGTGCTTACCAGCGACTACAGAGTACGCAACTTTACTTTGTTATTTTCTTCTCAGGTCAGGTTGTTATTAATGCCTCAGAATGACGAATCGATGGTTGTTTTCATTCATATTAATCTCCACATATAATAAAAGAAAGAGTCTGTGTATGTGCGTGTGTCTTTCGATTGTGCGGTGCGTAAGCTAATAGACCCAGAGCTACGAAATTTGGTACATAGGTGCATCTAGACAAGAGCCAGTGCACCTCGAAGCGATGTTTTCAGAATTTGAATAAGAATTTTTTTATTTTATCTTTTTTTTCATGAAATCACATCATTTGAATAGTTTCATTCTTTTAGAAATGTGGTTTTGGCAACAGTTTTTCATTTAATGCTTTATATACTGGATTGCTGACTGGTGAACATATGAGATAAAATATTTATTGCTTATTTCAGCGTTTTTAAGATACTGAAAAGTTAAGCATGATTTTTTTGCAACGGGAAGTTGGTTGATTTATTTATTAGGATAATTAATATTTGTATTAAGGGATGTTGCTTATTTTCTTTTGATTTTTGAACACGCAACACGCACATCGCAACCTTATTGTTCTGACGCGCATGTGTCTCGCACAACACAGCAGAAAGAATTTCCTTTCCCCCCTCTCTTTATTAGCTAATGGCAAAAACGTTTGTATATTTTGAATTATGTCACCCACAAAGCACAATTTTGATTGGTTATTGCTTTCTGATGATAGTTTCATTCTTTTAGAAATATAAGTTTTGGCAACTGTTTTCCCTTTATTGCTTTGGATACTGGACTGCTGACTGTTTTCTCTTGAAAATATAAGATTTATTCCTTATTTCATTGTAATGTTTATATTATGTTTTAATTATATATAATTTTAATTATGCAAAAAGTTTTGCATGATTTGTTTTAGGAAACAAAGTTCTTAACTTCCTTTATACCATTTGAGTTCTTAAGATTTTGTAACAGGAAGTTGGTTAATTTATTTATTAGGATAATTAATATTTGTATTAAGGGATATTGCTTATTTCATTGTAATTTTTTTAATATGTGATAGGTTTTTATAGAATTATTTTTGATAAATTTGTTCTGCAGAGTAAAATTTTGTGCAGGTTTTAAATTCAATGTTTGGTGTTCCCTTTAGGCATATTTATGGTACAATTAAAAGCCAGATGAAGGCTGGCCGCGTAGCGGATACTTATAGGAATAAAACTGCGAAAGCTGCTTTGTTTCAAAAGTCAGTTACTAGGCAAAGAATGGAGCAGATTTCAGTCGAAATGTACGTTTATTTATCGATATGATGGAAGTCACCCATTAGACAGCAAATATGTCACGTACTTTCTTTCATTGTCTTGATACTTCAAAAATATCTTTCAGTAAAATTGTTTAATGCAGAGAAACTGCTTATCTGGAAAACTTATTATGCCGCTCAGCAGCTTTGTTGCCTCATGTTGGGACTTTAGGGAAATAGCATTTGTGTGTTTTGTTATGCTCATTTAAATAAGCAAACTTTTAGCTGCTTTTATTGGAGAATTAAAAGGCATACGAGGCATCAAAATTTCTAACATTCATCACTACTTTCTGCCTTTTCCCCATTTTCATTCATGAGTTGTTAAAAAAGAACTAATCGTGGACATAATATAATATATCAGCCAGACTAAACCGAGCTTATTAACATATGCTCTGCTAGCCACAGTTTGGCTCTACAAAGATTGTAATCCTGCCCTCTTACTGCCATTCTGAATTTATGAAAATTCGATGTTAAAAAATTATTTAAGAACAACCGATATTTTAGAAATATAAGTGTTAATGTAAACAAATAATTTTAACCACAACTATAAATATTTTTTTTGCACATTAAATCCAATAAATCATTAGAAAAGGAGCCGTATAAGAACTTTCTATTGGTAATGGATCTTATACATTACAGCTTTACATTAATACTGGTAACATTTTGTTATAACCCCGTCCTGATGTTTTCGTTTCATTAAGAAAAATAAGGTCACAACATATTGTGGAAATTTATAACAGTATCTAATATTAGGGTTTATTTCTAATGTTTTCGCTTTTACTATGTAATATAAAAGTATAACTTTATTTTGAATGAACCCTTAGGATTGCTTTTCATTAATCCCTAAATAACTTACCTATAATACAGCTTTAAGCGCTGTATTATAAGGTGTTTCTCCCGCCTTTCTGGTGTGATGGTCTGCATGCTGTGTGCGTATTCCAGAAGCCCATGGTTCGATTCCCGGGGAAAGAGTTGCAAATTTTTCATCTTTCATGCTTCCAAATTAATTAATGTCTCTACAGTGGCGCCCGAACTAAAAAAAAGGGTGTTGGATGATGATTCTCCTCACTTAGGATTTGGCGATTGGATCCCGTAAAAACCTCAGTCGCCCTTTAAAAGGGGGAGTATATAAGGTATTTCTACCACCTTCTTAACATGCCTTCATGGTGTGGTGGTTTGCACGCTGGGCGCGTATTACAAAGGTTCGTGGTTCGAATCCCGGCGAAGGCATTGCAAATTTTTCCAATTTACTTGTTCCTAATTACTTAATGTCTCTGAAAAATCATTTCAAAATGAATCTCTGTCATGTAATTTTTATACAGCGCTCGTGACTCGTATCCGTATACAACGGCAAGAAATCTGAGCCAACAAATAATGTTAATTTTGTAAGAAAAACAGAACCGTAATTTATAAAACAGACATAAAACAGAACCGTGATATACTTATTCTTCATCTGTCCTTCATATCGTAATTTACCCATTTCTTCGCTAACTTGCGTTTGCTGCTAACATCCTATCGGCAGTTTCGCTTTGTTACTTCAGATACATAATTATCAATTTAAAAAATGTGTAAATTTAATTATTTAAAAACCGATGCGCATAATGCCTCAATTTAGCTGTGTATATCAAGAATATTATGTTAAGACTAAATAAGTGTTCTGTGAACTAGATTTTCTGATTATTTGGTCTTTCACAAAAAGTCGTCAACTCATTAGCGACCTTATAAATTGGCAAAAACATTTATTTGGCTACTTTTACGGCTTATAGATTTTATTCTGTTAATAAATAGTAAATAAATGCATTTTGTAAGAAATAAGAACATTTATGAGATAATGCAAAATACTGTGTGTTTACATTTTTAGATGTCTGTCCAGCAAAATGACGAGAGGATGTAATATAAATCCACGAGCACTCAAACACATATATAGTATCGAAATCCGTAAGTTCACTGCTGACGGGTGTACATTCAGAAATACTCTCAAAACAAGGCAATTTCACCATATGTTGAACCCAGGGATGAGAATAATTAGAAAGTATCAATTTATGTAACATTTACGGCCTCATGAAGCATATTTGTCATTGCATATAATCTTTACTTAACCAGCGACAAGATTTGGCCCACGAGCAGAGTATATATTATTTAGTGGCGCTTCATGCCAAAAGTTTAGACAATCCTGGACTAGATGGAGCACATCACGGAGATTAAAGAACCTCCGTCTGCATTGATCGCAAGATTCTAGCTAGTTAATAATTAACAACACTCTCTTCCAAATATTATTGAGAAGTACTTATTGATTTTAAATAGCTCGCTTTCCTTAACACCGATAAGTTCGTTTCCTGCATTTGTGAAGGGAGGGGGAGGGGATCACCTTCAGTTCTCTCGGCATACATCTCTAAGGCTTTGGTTTTATTGATCAAGGATGGAACGATGATGGTATTTCAGGAAAGCAGATTTTTCAAGCTCTGCTTTTCGAAACTGTAAATAACCGAATATAAGGCTCGTTAGCCCTTGAAAAATTTGAAGTTCCTTCTTTGCAACATTGTTACATCAGATAGGATTTCTTGAAATATTGATAAAACTCAGAAGCGAGTACGTTGGAACCCATATTATCTTGGATTACCCAAAAAGTATATTTTTAGGATAACAGAATAATGCTAAGCTTGTTGTTAATTCATTTACCTGTTTATATTTTTTTAGCAGATTTAAATGCGACAATTGAATAATATATATTTCAAAATAGCATTAAGTATATTTAGATGAGGGCATAGCTCACGGGGACTGATCTATAAGTATTAATGTAAAAACAACTACATATTGTAGGTAGCAAATAAATTAAACATAAAATTGAGCGCACTACTGCAGCCTTGGACAAACTTGCTCCGAGCTTCAATAGAGCGCTCCAACAGCTTTGTATAACAAACACTACAGCCTCTTTCGCAATAACAATAATACATTTATAAAGCGTTTGATTTGAAAGAAATTGCAATTAGTGAAACATTTCATGCTCATTGTGCACATTTTCATGTCGAATGTTTTTCTTTGTTCACTTTTGTATTTCTCTCGTTGTAATCATACTATATGTACGTTTGGGACAAATATTCCTAAGTTTCGTAATACTTGTTTATTCTATTCTACTTTCTTTTATTCCGCCCCGATATTCTCTCAGACCAGAAGGTTGTAAAAAGCATATGTCAAAAGGCATAGTTGAAAAGCAGGATCTAAATTTTAAACATGAGCCTATTGCATTTTGCAACCGCGCTGATGCTGTTTTGTCTACATAAGTCACCTTCAATAATTGCCAAGCTGTTACCTACAGGTATTGGCTGTGTTTAGTAACTTGTTCAAGAAGATATTTGCACTATGTCCGATTCAGGTGTTCGTAGCTTTGAGATCTAGGATATTGTTTTAAATAACAGGAAACTTAGAATCAAGTCTAGTCGCTTGCACTTGTAAGTTTTTACGAGAAGAACTCTTAGTTTACATTTGAAAACTTATCAGGGGGGGGGGCAAATGAAGTTCTAATTTGATTTTGTGCTTCAGCTGCGTGCTGAGTTGATACTTAAATAGTATCAAGGGCTATAATTCGCCAAGTGTTCAAGTAATTTCTGTGGATACCTATTAGATGGTAGTGTTCTGCTATTTCACACTACAGAAGTTAAATGTTTACCGTTCTTTATTTAGTTCACGAACTACTGCTCAGACATAAAAAGAGTTAATCTCCTTGAAAATAGATTAAACAAATGCTGTGATATTATACGTTACCATAAAGAACTTTAGTTTCCCAATGTGTAGCGTAACTGCGTTATTTTCTATTAATATTTCGATATTACCAGCGTTGCTTTTTGTAGAAAGAAACATCTGTAGACCAAATTTTCCATTTTGGACTTTACACCTTGTTCTTTACATTATTACATCATGAATTACCCCACAGAGTGGCTAATTGCTAACTATGAGAGTTGCTGCCCTTCTTATTTAAATTTATTTTACATTTCGCGTAAAATAAATTTGGCTTTATATTTCAAATTTTAAGACTATGTTGCATATATGTATATGTAATAAAACTGAACGGGATAGTGACAAAATACTTGGTTTAAATATTTTTTTTATTTATGTAGTAATGCAGCTATTTGAGACTTTATTTATAATAAACAATATGTGCTACAACCAACTGCAATATTGAGGATATGATAAGAGAAAAATTTACTATTTTTCAAAACATAATTTCACTATGGAAATACACTGTTTATCATAAATTAAGGAAAAATCACGATTACTGAAAAAGTTACATGTAGAATTTAATGAAACTTACCCGCAATATACAACACATAGTAAGGTATCAAATAACATAAAAAGAAATTACCAGACAAATATGGTAGTATAGAAATTAGCACATGTATAAAATGAACAAATCGAAGGTGTCAGTTTGCTATAGGAAAAATACCTTCAATATGGAATATGATCGCCTCTAGAAGCAATACAGCACATACAGCGATGTGTGATACTTTTAGTTATGCGGTCTATCAGTTCCATAGGAAGCGAGGGCCATTGCTCTTGCAAAGCAGTTGCAAGCGCGACAAGAGTCTGAGGCGGCGGATTGAGAGTAGCTAGACGTCTCCCTAAAGCATCCCAAACGTGCTCGATAGGATTCAAGTCCGGGGATCGAGCTGGCCACTCCATGCGCATAATTGTTTCCTGTGTAAGATAATCATCTACTATGCGAGCCCTGTGTAGTCTTGCGTTGTCGTCTTGTAGCAGGAAAGCATTCCCTATAGCCAAGGCATATGGGCGCACATAAACATCAAGGATGTCATCTCGGCAAACCTGAGCATTCACGGTTCCCCTTGGAAAGACATGGAGGTCTGTGCGTCCAGCCAAAGAGATGCCACCCCAAATACAGACACTGCCTCTTCCGTATGCATCTCTTTAACGGATGTTTGATGGATGATAACGGGTTCCAGGTTCTCTCCATATTAAATAACGCCTAATATCGCTTTCTATACTAAACCTGGACTCATCCGTAAAGATAACAGCCCTCAATTGATCAGGTGTCCAGTGGAAATGTCGTCGTGCCCACTGCAAACGGTCCCTCCTATGGCGTGACGTGAAAGGCACGCAAATGGCTGGTCGCCTCGCATACAGACCACCTTCGTGAAGCCTTCTACTCACAGTTGACGTTGACACGAACCTTCCGGTGGCTGCAGGAAGGGAGGATCTAAGAAGAATCGGAGTAGCGGTTCTATTCCTGGGTGCACATAACGTCAAATATCAGTCATCGACGCTCGTCGTAGGAGTTGGCCGTCCTTGGCTGAACCTCCTAGATACCGAATCAGTGATTTGAAATTGCCTCCAAAGTCTATGAACCACAGAAGGACTCACATTTAGCCATCTAGCCACCTCTGTTTGACGTTGTCCTGTCTCTAGTCTCATAATGGCTCTCCATCGTAGTTCTGCAGGCAAATGATGCTTGGAGGTCATTGTAACGAATTGGCTATCTCAACTTTCTGATGTCGCTATCATAGTGAAATATGTGGGCTTGCTCTCAAACATGGACTTTTATGCTCCTCGCGGATAACGCATTCCGAGTGCATCGCCACTAATTTGCATATTGGAGTTTTACTCAGCTACTCTTACTTGGCAACATATTCAATTTTACACGGTTTGGCTTATTTTTGAGGGAGGTATCGCTACTTTTGTGATTTTACCTTAATTTATGATAACCAATGTATTAAAGTAGTATTAAAGTAGAATATCACATGACGTCATATACCCTTAAGAAATAATTTCTTCCATCGTGCAGAAATTTACCTCATATTACCTATGCAAAAATAATTTGAAAACACCATTACAACGCGATCGTGAAAAACAAAGGTTTTTCGCAATTAATTAGTTTTCCGTCTCACAGTTGTCTTCTGGGAAACTTTACGCACAGTTCTTGTAAATTAACGTAAGTATCTGCCTTCACCACACTAATTTCTTTTATAGCACAGACCTCAGCAGCCGAGCGGTCAAGTCGCATTGGCAATTCGACGTGGGTTAGATTACAGTTTAACGGGATGGCTGCATGGGCATTCTCATGGTTTTTTCCCATATGTAACGTGTTTAAAAGCTAGTTTTACTTAACCTTTGCGGTAAAGTGTGTCAGGTCTGGACACACCTAAAAATTTCCTTCTGTACTCACAGAAAAATTGAATGAAAAAGGATTTATAGGTTACTCTGATAGTACTATAGGTTCTTTATTTATAGTAGCTGGCAGCTCAACACAAACCAGTCAATATATTTTAGCCGTGTTTAGTTTTTTAGACCCTCATTTTTCAAAGAAATCTTCTAGATCTTTTTTTAGGGTATAAAAGGAATTGCTTGAAAAGAAATTTCTATGTTATTTTTTTTGGCTGTATGCTAATCTCCTTATTCTATATAAGTTTCAAATTTTTACCTTGAAATCTTGCCTAAAATCAAACGGTGAACCCTAGGTGTGCCCAGATCAGGCTCACCGATAATCTAGGACAACTGAGAGTCTGTACTCTTTGTTTCTCCGCATATCATCGGTGAGTTCATTGACAACAATGTTTCAGCACTCTTTTCGAAGCTCTATTCAATCAGTGTGCCACTTTGGGCACACCCACAGAATTAAAACGATAAGTGATATATTCACAAAATTTTACTTCTGTACTCCTCTAGGCCTAATTAGACTGCTTACCTCTTTATAAAATCAAAACTCCGAGCGTTCCGGAAAGGGTTAAAAGGCCCTCCGCAAAGGCAATCCTTCCCTTCGGCAGATAGCCCTCACAAACTTCGTCATAATTAGAAAAAACCAAACATTTTACAGCACGGTTTGAAATAGCTGTGGGAAAATGCTTTTTAGCCGTGAGCCAAAACGGTCTTTTTTAAAGGGTTAAGTAATTTAAAAGTAAATTTTAAAATAATTCTTTAATTAAAAAATTTCAATTTAAAGTAGCATTTTATACATTTCATTTTCATTATTTTTTTAAATCAGTCAGTGAACACGACTCCTTGCATATGCAGAACAACAATAAAATATGAGACGTACACGTGAATTTCGAGGAAATGAAGCAGGAAAAGACAAATCAAAGATTAATAAAAGATATTTTATAAATTTACAAAATTATTAATAAACACAATGATTAATATATTATAAACACAATTATTAATATGTACTTAATGCGAGATCTCGAATGTTCTTTTACGATTATGTTATCCAAATTAGTTTTCAACTCACTTGCAGCAATCTGTAATACCGAATGTGAATTTTCATCAGTAATCTGTGATCGATAATAATTTTTCGTGAACTTCATTAACAAAAAATTTTTTTCAGATAAATAAGTCGATTCAAACAAAACTAAATACTTTTTGATTTGTCATGCGAAAAATCTTTGAATTTTTCTCCGTTCAGAGAACCATAAAAAAACCATTATTTTGCTTGAAGGAAACTTTTCCATTAACAAAAGATACGATTGCAAATCAATCAGGTCTAACCGAATAAGAACTGAAGCGTCATTTTTATATAATAATTTAGAGATGAAACATTCTTTTCTTAAGCTCCCTTTTTTCATGATCAGCGTTTTCCATCTCAACAATATTGAGAATCCGTTCTTTAACTTCTAAATTATTGCTGCTAGAAATAATTATTCGGTGGATGCACTTACTTTCTAGTTTATCTATTGTTCTCAGGTGAGCTATCTGTGATTAGATTGATAGAAAAATCATAATACGCCCTCGTGCTGTTGATTTCGGTAGTTAATTTGTTAGTTAACGCCAAGTGAGGAGCTGTGAAGCCAGAAGGCCTTTCAGCTATTATTGCTCACTAGATGGAGGAAACTACTGGCATTTATTTAAAAATCAAAGTTTACATAATTACATATAGAATTGACAGTGTACAGAGTTTATGGATATCATTCTTAGACTATTAAAAATAAATAGTAACTGCTGTGAGAGATTACGTTGTGTTGACAATATACGAATTGAAAAAAAAATATAAATAATTAAAAACATCAACATTAAAAAACAGCTGAGGAATGTTATTAAAATCTTAAATATAATGTAGTCATTAGCAAAACAAATAGTCTTTTTACAATACTAATTCTATCAGGCTGATTTAAGTTTGTTACAGTTTTCTAAAAGATAATACAATAAAGTATTTAATTTAAGCCTCAGTTGTGAACTTTCTAGTATCCGCCAGAACCATTCCCGGGCGTTTTCATGCTTGCAAGATCTAAAATGGAGATCTAATGTAATTTCTCAAACGTATAATGATCTATATTGCATACAGAAAATACAATTATCCTTGTCGTGCTGGCCAAAATGAAATGGATAAGCCACAAATGAACCATGAGCTGTTGTAAAGTAAGTTATCTGGGATTGGTGGCTACTAATTCTCCTGAAGGTACTGGAGGTACTGGTGTAAAAAGAAATGTTCTTCATCCTGTTTATTCTTGCTGCCATGAAGAATTCCATAATTTTTTTAAATCTTTTCCCTAATTTTGGTAGTTTTCATAAAAAATAGGGTACGAAAGAGACGAAAATGTCGTTCACAAGAATTTTTAATTGATTGGGGAAAGCAATTAAGATGGCCGCATCCGGTCTGCGGACCAGTTTTTGTCAACCTTTGGTTTAATACGATCCGGAGACGACATTCAGCAGTTAATTTCGATTGGATTGCTTAGAAAATGGCAAAGTACACAACAACATATTTGCCTGCCGTCCAACAGGTTTAGTGGTTAGCGTCGCTGACTATCATGCCGAAGGGCCCGTGTGCGAATCCCGGAGACTGTAATGTAATGGATGCTTGTGAATGTATAGTGTCGGTGCGGCATGGTGGCACTCTACATATGCGGCGAGCCGAAATTTCTCTCGTGTGGTTTGGTGGAAGGGGAGACGAGTGGGAGATCCTCGGATCCTCTACATCAAAACTGGTGGCAGAACTGAGCTAAATCGCACTGTCACCTGTAAGGTAGGCTGTTGCCAACGACAAGCCTAAACCTACGCTCCTTGCCACGAGGAATTTCGTGGGCTTGGGCTGATTACGTCACACAAGTGAGCAGAAGTAACAACAACACATATTTTCCTAAGAGAAGGAAAGCCTTTGGTGACGGACTCTTCAAGTGAAACGAGCCGTAATTTAACATGCATCCAAGAAAAACCACGAATATCATGCGGCCAGACCGGGTAGTTCGCCGGAATTTAATGCCGAGTAGAGATGCTAGTGTCAGAGATTTTACCTCTTGGATTTTTACCGCTGCAGATGCAAAAGCAGTAATAAAATCAAATTACGATGAATGAGGGATGCAATTAAAAATGTTCTTGATTTAATGGTTGCAACGATAATATCGGTGTGCACTGTCCCCTTTCGAAATGTGCCATCTGGTTTTTGCTATCCCATTCACGGACGAAACAGCAGTGAGTAATAAAGCAGCAAACTGAGAGGATCTACTATCGTTTAAATTGAAGAAAATCATAGTAATTAAACAAAAGGTTAAATGTAGAGGTAGTGAGTAGTCATTTTCTCATTTCGAAAATTCTGAAAACTTCAAT
Organism: Stegodyphus dumicola; assembly: GCF_044657685.1. Taxonomy (NCBI): domain Eukaryota; kingdom Metazoa; phylum Arthropoda; class Arachnida; order Araneae; family Eresidae; genus Stegodyphus; species Stegodyphus dumicola. The sequence goes on along the minus strand of NC_140771.1, from coordinate 164,720,450 downwards.
CATAGAGCAAAATTTTTATATCAAATTATAGTCTATTAAAATCCCTTAAGTAAGTGATGTAACTTTAGTTTGCCTACCTACTTGAATGAGGTTAACAGAATCAGAGTATTTATGATTCAACTTATTACACACACTTTTTTTGTTGATTGGTTACCAAGTAATTACTTAAAATTTAAAGTTATAATAATTTCTTAATGGTAATCATTTAATGATGGTTTAGAGTTTATGAATCTGTAATACAGATGAATTTTTCAGTGACTATGTACAAATCAGACAGACGTGAACGTTCTTCAAATGGGAAGATACCTATCCTTCCCCTTAAAAAATGTAGAGAACTTTTTTCTCTCTACTATTTGTTTTATCTTAACTTGTATGCTTTAATTCTGTTTTAAATTCTATTTTATCGTGACATAAAGTCATTCAGATCGATATGGCCATTGTTTCTGAAAATCTTGAGGTGGATGATCTTCCAGTCAAGACAATAAAGAAGCAATATTTGTTCCAAAGCCCTTTTTCATTTGAAAACAAAAGATTTCTAAGATAGAAAAATAAATAGCGCTCCTTTGGAGCTTTTATCAAATGAAGCAATGTTCTTTAATGTATGCGTATTACAGATGCGTAATGCTGCTGAAGGAAATTTAGAATTCTGCTTATCAGAGTAAAGGAATTTTTGTTACAATGACAGACAAAATTCGATTTGCCTTTTCTCCTGCAAGATGACTGACCTTTTCTAGACCTTTTTTATCGCTCACGATTCTGAGAATCGGTTGCTCTAGGTTGTTCACAATGGTTGTTCCACCTGTTATGGAAAACCTCTTTGATTGTCATTCCAAGGAAATACTTTATCGATTCCTAGTTGCGAATTATACTCGTTACCTGATTCACAACTGAAGTACAGGTAACTCTTGATTAACCGGAGTAATAATGAAAATGACATGCACGGTTAAATAAAAATTAATTACAATTAATCCGTAGGTCTTGAAAATGCAGTGGAAAGAAGAACAATCTATATTGTAACAAAGAGAAAACTACTATTGACAGTTTAGCTTTACTTTCAGGCCGTTTAATCTGGAGTAAACATTCATTCGGTTACGGAACTGAAGAATAAACTTTATTAGAAATAAAGTAAAGTTATAACCGGCGTTAACATTCAATATTTACTTGAGAACTGAAAGATATTAAATTTAAACTTCCATAAAATGACAAAAATACATAACAAAAAGCTAAAGGTAATAAACAACTTCGAAATTCTATGACATCAACTGTTATCAGTGTTGTTATACAATGCATTTTTCTTTCCCTTCTTATATCTTCCGTAGTCGGTTTTGTTTTACACTAATTGTACGTAATATTGTTTTTCCAACGTTTCACAATGTACCATCTTAGATAGCCTCGGTTCTTTAGATAGGCCTCGGTTAATTGAGAGTTGACCGTAAATACATTTCCAGATTTAATACTAATATTAGAGACTATATTATGAAATATACGCTGAAATTTTAAGCTTAATGAATAAAAAAAATTGAATACTTTTATAAGTTGTAGAGTCATTAGGTTAATTGGAAGCAGAAAAGATGAAAAATATGCAACCGCCTTCGCCGGGAATTGAACCACGGACCTCTGGAACACCGGTCCAGTGTGCAGAACCACTACACCACGAAGGCACGATAGGGAAGTGGGAGAAATACCTTATAAAATAGTAAGCATTATGTTACCTCCAACTATGATTGATTGGCTGCGAGTATGAGCACATTTCCAGGCTTTCCCTTAAAAGAAGCCATTCCTTTACAAGGTCGACTAGCAGATGAGCGGGGAAAAAGCCTTTGAACAGTGGTAACGTGATACAAATTGGAATTCCGTCCCGAACGGTTTGGTTGCATGGATGTTTTTATAATTCTCCCCACATGTAAGTGAAAAAGAGCCAGTTTGTTTTAGAAATTCCTCCATGAAGACATACCTTTCAGGCAAATGGCCCTTGCATGTTTTGTCATATTCAATTGACAGGCAGTGGGCCCGAGGTATGATGTAAGGATGCAGGTGCCGAGGGAAGGGGTTCGCCTCGTCTCCCTCAGTTCAGCATCGGCCTCCTCGTGGCGCCCGCTAGTAACTATGTAGGCTTCGGCTTGCATAGGCTAACAGTTTTGGACAAACATTACTTGGGATCGACCTGGGCCTTCTCGAAGGCCACGGATCGACTGGGTGGGATTTCCGGAACCGACCACTTGTGGGAGGAGACCCGAGGTTCTTCCAGACAACTGGCTGGACTTGTGTTCAGACAGGTTCGATTTCTTGAGTAAATAAACAGTCTTCACAGTAAAAGACTAGAGCCATCGTTTATTCGATGGTGGTTCAAGCATGGCAGGGACCGTACTGGTACTGTCGTGTCTGCGATCCTGGCTGTGGAGACGTTACATGGTCAGATATCAAAGGCCTTCCGAGAGGCATTGGCTCCCCTCGGTCGGTGCAGAGCGACGGCGATGTCTAACTTGTAACTTTAATCTTGTGAATTAATTCTAGTTCTGTGAGAGGGAGTGGTGCCCCGATCATGGAAAAGTATCTTTGTTGTTGAAGCCAGGGGTTGAGGGTCAGCCCTGTGTATCTCTTTGTGATGGTCGCTCGTCGGCCTTCTTCCCTCGGTGAGTTTGTCTAGGGAAATTCATTTCCCTCTGTGTCGGCCGGGAGGGGGGTGGCGTCCCCTCGGATGGTCTCTGGCGTCTTAGTTCTACAAACATTGAAAAGGAAGATCCAGAATCTTCCAGGGCAAGGGCTCTGACTCCGGTGTTCATGCTCATGTAATATTCAATTAAACAAACAAGTTATGTTTTTGGAAGAAGTTAACTTGATATCTCAAAACTAATCGACCATTAACGTTTAATAATATTTATTAGATTTATAATTAAATTTCCTATTGGAACTTAAAAAAAATCAGCATTTAGATAATAGCCAATATAAGTCAAAGAACAAAACTTATATTGTTTTTCACGACACAATCTTTTTTTACGAGACTTCACAGCATATTCTAAAGGGCTGGCAAGAAAGTAATTTCGGTTTTTAACTGTGAAATAAAACTCAATTTTTTTCTATACAAAAAATTAACTTAAATCAGTCAAATAGCTTCCATTCTTTTCGATGACCTTTTGCTACATTTCTGGTAGTTTCCTGATTCCGCGCTCAGACAACTTCTGGTCTTCGTCACAAGAAAATGCAACCAAAATGCGATTTAAAATCATCGTCATTATTGAAATTTTTACCATTTAAAAAGTTTTGTAAACTTCGATATAAATAATAATCCGATGGTGCAAGGTCGGAGTTATACGAGGGATGTGATATCACTCTCCAATGAAGCTCCGATAAATTTCATACGTGTCACTAAAGATGTGCGAGGCCTCTTAATGTCGCGATGGAACAACACTCCTTTGCGATCTGCCAATTCTCGCCTTTTCTCTTCGATTTCTTCCTTCAGTTTCATGAGTTGTTGGCAGTAAGTATCCGCACTTATCGTTTGGTTGCTTGGAGAGAGTTCATAGTACACACCTTTGTAATCTCACTAAACTGACCAAATGATCTTTTTCTGAATGCAAATTAGCTTTTGATATGACTTGTGTTGATTCATCATGCTTCGACCATGATTTTGTTTTCGATTTTGATTGTAGACGATCCATGCTTCATCACCAATGATAATTCCTTTAAAAAAGGGTCGACTGCATTACGTTTGAACTACGTATCATAAATATTTATTTGATGTGTTAAGTGAATTTTTTTCATTTCATGCGAACAGTTCATCGAGTAGCTTCTTAACGAGTCCAAGACATCTTATGATTTTCAAATGTTATGTGTGATACATTTGATCATTTTGAAATCCCTTGCACAGTTATATGACGATTCGATTCAATTATGCGTTTAATTTTGTTATTATAAATTTCAGAAGGTCGGCCAGAGTGTTTGCCATTTTAAGTGAAAAATATTCAGAATGAAAGTTTTAAACCAATTCTGAAACATGTGTTCTATTAAGCAATGAACACCATTAACTTCACATATTTCTTTGTGAGCGTAAGTTGCTTTCTTGCCTTTATGAAAATAAAAAGTAAAATATGTCATTATATTTGCTATATTTATAATAAACAAATGTTTATTATATTTATAATAAACGTTTTTTTTTGCTTTCCCCATGTTAAAAATGACAGTAGCAGTTATAAACTAAAATACACGGAATTTGTTTCTATACCAACATAAAGTGTCAGCTGAAAAATCCCAAAAGGAAAAAAAAATATAAGATTTACACAAGAACAACAAAACAAACATAACGCTATTTAGTTGTGCAAACCGAAATTACTTTCTTTCCAACCCATTGTAAGTAATAATGACAAATAATAAAATGCAATACTTAATAGTAAATAGTATTTTTCTATTTGAAATCTACACATGTCCTACAATCATGGTCGTATTTACAGTTTCACCTCCTTAATCTAATTACAATTACAACTCTGCATTCTTAAAATCAAATATCAAATACTGATAGTCAGTAAATATATAGTAAAATTTCAAAAAGAAATACTAATAGTAAAAATGTATAGTAAATATATAGTAAATATATAGCTATATATTTACTTTTACTTAAAATCATAAAAGGACATTTTTTTGTGTTTTGTGGGTGTGAACCAAAACGAATAATAATTTTACATTATATTCATAAATATTTTATATGATTTACATATATAAGATTGAAACTACAGAAACTTTTGACATATTATAGATGTCTAATACGTAAAGAAGGTTAAAGTTTATACCGATTTTAAAATACGGTATATCTGGTTACTTTATTCGTAACAGTTTTCCGCTTTCTAGTATGAATGGATTGAGGATCAAACCTCTCGTGCTCTAAATATATTGAATTTCAAACAGTTCTGCCACTATGATTTATACATGATAGAAACGGATAGCTTTTTCATGTAAAATGGTCACTTTAAGATGTTGCTACGGGCTGATTTCGTTCAGTGAAAGGTTGCTTGCAGACTGCTGCAATACGCGTAGCATGTTCAGAAAGTAATACCCGTTTGGTACCGAATAAAGAACTTAAGAAGTTAGCTGAACAACCCATTTTATTTTGACTGTTTTTTTTAAAATTTATATTAAGGCAAGACGTAAGAGACTGACCTTAGGCTATCTGCCTAAGGTCAGGTGCCTTCTTTAAAGTATTTTTAAGAAAAAATAGCTCGTACTCGCATTGCAATTGGAGGAAAACACGAAAACTCCCATGCCGCTAACCTCTTCACTGAACATGGTCGAACTATTAGTGTTCAGCGATTTTACCGTTTTATCATTGGGGAGTTCATTTTATTTTGAAAATTCTCACCTATTTCCCATAGGTATCCGTTTTGTCTCCCTATAGAATACAAGTCTCACTGATTATAAACGTTACAGATACTTGCAAAAAACAATCGTCTCAAATAAGTATTTTGAAAATAAAAAAATTTGGTTCACCTCACCTCTTTCACTCTTAATGTATTACCCAATAGGTACTACTTTCCCGACCTTTTGAATACAAGATTCAAAGGACGCGATTATCCATTTTATTTCCTTAAACGTTGATGACGCATATTTTTAGTTATATAGTCTCTTAAAATAACTGCCAGGTTCGACATTTTAAATATCGTACGGGGTATGGCTGCACAGTTTTGAGCTCAGTACTGAATCTCACAATATGCATGGACGAACGTAACTGTCTATCCTCCCTTCATGCAGGTGTAAAATCAGTGGCCCGCTGAGGTGATGGGACTGCTTTATGACGGCTTATAAATTCGGCCATTTCCGATGAATGCTTGAACTCGCAAATGGATTTAAAAGAAGCTTCTTAAAATAAGGCATAAAATTTTATGCAATAATGAGAGTAATACGTCTCTTAATGACTGAATTTATTTTTTATGAAAAGAACTTCCAATAATAAAATATTCATAATTTTTTGGTAATTTAGAAACTTCCATATTTATACTTGGAAAAGTAGCGAAGAAAATACTACAGCGAATTTACTTACTTAAACCATTTTCATATCCTATTAGTGATGAAAATTAAACTGTTTTTCGACCAGTTAGGGAGCAAATACATAAAAAGCTACTTTGTTCAGATCGATGTTTCCCAGCCTTTTACAGTTCACTCTCTCTATATGAGGTTTATTTAGCTTAGAGACCCTCCCCTCGGTATATCGCCTTGCAATATATTCTGAAAGAAGATACTTACTTGTTGACTTCAAGGCGCACACCATGGGCGATGCTCTTATTGGAAAGATCGTACTGGCAGTGCACTGTGACTCCCAGATCCTGATTGGTGACGATCATGTCGTGGTGCTGGATCACAATGTCGTTGGCGAACTCGCTGTGACCCTGAGATTGAAAAAAAGACAATGAATTCAGCATTTTGATACGGAATGGAACAAGAAACTGCTCGAAAATTGACAAAACATTATAGATGTTATTCAATCCTCGATAAATCTGTGATTTTAAATAAAAGTTATGAACTACGGTTAAATTCGCATTTTACGAATCATTCAAGGAAATGACGTTGCGATTCTTTCAATCAATATAATTAATTAAGAAAGGGAAATAATTAAGGGGGGAATATTCATGGAGTAGCGTATATTCTCGGTTAGGAAATCGCCAATGTCAATTGTCGACAGCGAAAGATGCCTGGCATTTTGCGATTTAGCCCTAAAATGTCTAATGAATCACGACAGCACTCACTAATGAAATTTTTAAACATACGGGATCTCGATTACACTGCTCTGCATTTTAAAACGCTTTTCTAATCTTTGCATCCTTTTTAAGTGTTCCTATAGATTTCAAACTACAAATTTAAAATACTGTATTAATGTTTACACAGCCAGCTACCCGTTTTAAAAAAACTAAGAAATAAAATTCATTTATCTGATGAATTTTTCTTAAAATTTATGCATAAAATCATGCGATTTTATTCATGTCTTCAACAGTCATAAATGGAAAGGTAACAAATGCTGAATTTATATTTCACTGAATCCTTCTTACCTGCTGTTTGACGTCGCAGTTGAGGTCGTGGTAGGCCATCCTGATCTCAAACTCCATACTGTTGATTACGTCGGTAACGCACGAATTCGGCCTGGACTTGACGTACACTTTCCCATTGAAGATTCTCGTCGTTTTCACGAACGCCACCATCTCACGGCTGCGACATTCGATGCTCACTGCGGAAGAATATAGAAATAAACAGGTTAGATTATTTGGATATGGCAAGGACTATCTGCATAAGGGAAAGTATGCCTCCAAAGTGGCCCTTTAAAGAGAAACTGGCTGGTATTTATGTCTGACAAAGGAGGGAAACTATTAAAAACTCCCATGCAGTCAACTCGTTCGCCTGTTTGCGAACCAAGGTCGAGCTACCAGTATTCATAAATCTTTACCACTCAGTCTGTGGTGGGGCTTTGAAGTGAACAGGAAGTCAATTTTAGAGCCGATTTTTCTCATTTGACCTTGCCACAACTAACTGTAGCAGCGTTTTCAGCGGTTAGGATACTGAAAAACTTTAAGCATTACCCTTGTTGAATTGAACAAGATACTACTTTAATACAATATAAAAAAAGAATTTTGAGTGGAAACGAGAGTGATAGAAGAGTGTATTCTACTCATAGATACAAATAGGGCCCCAATATGGAAACTTAAATGCATCTATATGTATTACTAATGTTACTAATTTAACTTTTCAACTGCCAAATCTTTTAAAATCAAATTTTGCTTAAAAATAGATTTTGCTGTCATAAAACTTAAGAAATTTGAAATGAACAAAATGACTTGTCAGTTACACTTATCCAAATTAAAAAAACATACACAAAACCCCCAGAGTTACATTAAATTCAAATAAAACTTTCACACTCTAATATAACAGTTTTGAACAAGCAGGGCTTTGCTAATTGGGCACCGAGGAAAATTTCCAAATGTGGGCAACGGCAGGCAATAGGTTAACTAACGCTGCTTCAGTTTTGATAACCTCAACAAAAACACATATAGATTAGTTATACTTCTTCAAAACAAGGCCTGCGAATCATACGAATCATAACCAATTCACCAGGAACTCGGTTTTCATAAAGTATGCCATTCTCAGTAGTGAGCTCAAATTTCATATTAAATGGGATAGTCATAATGCGGTGGGTTTAGAGTCAGGAGGATTTAGATTAAGGCAAAGTGCAAGCGGCTTTCCGCTTATGGGGAAAGATGTATTCGTGAAAAACGCTCTAAGGAAACTGATTCGTATTCATGTTAAACATGGGAAAACAAACAAAAACTCTTATACAGCCAGTCCCGTTCATCGGAGCTCGAACCTAAGGCAAACTGTCAGTCATCAGCTACTTTACATCTCAGTCACTGATGAGGATCATAATTTAGAATTGAGTAATCGTATATGTCTGTTAAGATATTCTGAGCATTCAATGATCATACTCCATCACATAAAATGGCAATGACTATATCTAAATCAGCAAAATTTTCTGTAGACTAGTACAAATCAATATCTTCACCGCCTATATTTGGCCTCAAGAGAAGAATTTCAAATTCACGTGGTTATCCAATCATTATAGAAGGATATTTGTGACCTTCGTTTTTCTTAGGTATATCTTTGTTAGACTGCTTACAGGGCAGGTTTTCAAAGTTGAAGGAGAAATAAGACTGATTTCTATTTGCAGATAATTTTTAGCATTACAGCTGAAGAAAGAGATGGAAAATACATAAAAGGAAATAAATTAAATTGAAAGGAAGGAAAATGAAAAAAGGAATAATTATTTTAAAGGATATTTAATTATTTTTAAGGAATTTAAATTGAAAATTTTAAGAACTCAATTAAAAGTTTTTGTTGAACATTTGAAAGTCGAGAGACAGGAAAGTTTAAAAGTTAAAATACAGACAGGCAAACAAAGGGAAATTGAAAGCTTATAAAATTTACATTGGTGGAAGTCAAAGGGGGGGGAATGGCAAGTTTATAAGATAGCAAGGTCTCACCATTGTAGCAGGAAGAGATTTCATAGGTTGCAGCACCATGTATCTCTAGGTAGGGATCCTCAATGTTGGCCAGGGAGGGACTGGCCAAGTGGCTGAGTCTGCACACGCTATTTGTAGGGTCGCCCATGTCGAACGACTGGCAACGGTAGTCGACACTAAGACACTTCTTCCGACATCCTTCCAACGTCTTGACATCCTGGAAGACAGCATCCACCGTCTTAAGAATTTTTCCGCCGACTTTACGAAACTCACAGAGACGAACTGGTGCTACAGTTGGGGAAGAGAAAGGCGAAATGGAACTAAATAAATAGTTATAGAGAATCTCCATTTACAAAAACATTAGTAATGAATGAAATGTATAATAATTAAGAGAACACTAAATGCAACATAGTCCAGAATGTTACTGTTTCTTGAAGAATAGGAAAGCTGTAGATGTTTTCATGAAAATTCATGCCTTGCTATATTAAATAAAAGTAATGAATTTTTAAAATTAAAATAATAAATAGCAGTTCTTCAATATTATAGAATTTTAATAGGTTAAAAATCCTGCGTATTATAAAAGCCTATTATATACGTAATATAAAGATTTTGTATTATCTTGGACTTTATTCAAAGAAATAAACGGAGTTTGTGATTATTAATAATTTATCAATAATTAATTGATATTCTAAATATTTTGGATAATTAATTATTTTTACTGAATGAATTACACTTAATTCATTACAGCTGTCCTAAGAAGATAATCTTGTAAATTTTGTCACCTAAACATCGACCTAGAGGCTGATACCGGACAGTCGAGTTATTGGGATATATGAGGCAGCCTATTCTGACATTATAGAAGTAATAACTTTACCAGTAATGATCCCCTTTTACTTTACACAACTTCACGGCTAGTGTCACAGTATGTCAATAATACGCAGCAACAACTATGCGATTAAAGAATAATAGGAATTATAGGAAATAATGGCTATATGTTTAGACTTTGTGGAAGATTTAGTTGCATTTTATTCATTTCGGACAGTTTCTGCATGAGTCTAAAGATCTTTTAGCATACTGGAATAAATGGATTCTCATTAAATAGGAGTTCAGTTGCGAATGATTCTTTTATTATGAAATGTTTTACTAGGGAGTTGATTCTAAAACTCCGCCTACTATGTCATAATGTGGTGGAGCTGTATTTGCCCATTTTATAATGAAGCATGCAGCTCTGGAATAGTATTACGGCACTCTAGTGCGACATTATAAAGGTATTTAATTATATACATCTATTTTGTAATAATGATCCGCTTATACTGTGAGGTTCTCGTAATAACTCTTCTAAAAGATCTCCTTATATAACTCAGTTGAAGGGTACACTGATTGCTGAAACAATGGAAACATTTTATTAATATTAATCAGCGTAATGAGGGTAAATTTTAAAGATTATAATTAAGGATCAGGAAGTAAAATTACTTGCGGTATCTATTGACAATTTATTAAACCAACTACGAAATCATTTCTTGAAAAGTTGAAGAGGGATTAGAATTGGGATCATTATCCAGAACTGAAGAATTCCATAAATGTGAAACTCCTCTAGGAAATATAATTTGCCAATATAAGATGGTTTTTTTAAATAGCTTTAACTGCACAGAACCGGAAAATGTGATATTTTACCAACCATTTTAAGCAACAGAATATTAGAGTTTCTTTTTCCTAATATATGGCTCATATTCCTTATGAGAAAATTCAAAGCTCGCCTATTTTGATCATTGCATATTAAGCCACATTGGTAAGGTATTCACTGTAGATGCTGTAAGAGTTCATATGCTCGAAATAGGGGATTTTAATTAGCGAACTGCGAATATTATTGGAGGTAGAAAAAAATGACACGAAAATTAAACGTCTGTAAAAGGAGTGCAATTTTGTAATTAATCATTAAAACAAGCTAACTATATAACACATGGCCATAATTTTATAGCTTATCTAATTTTATTGTCGTGAAAGCCTGCGGAAAGGTATAGAAAGATAGATGAGATTTGATATAAAATAAAAAGATTTGATTAATTTGAATAAAACTATACAACACTAAGTAGCTTTCTTCAACTCTGAGCGCTGTTTTATAATGGAAATGTATTGCATAGTATGTTTTGTAATGATGGTCTAACGCCTTCTTTGATTTATTGGAGATGATTGAATTCAGTTTTATAACTGCGAGAACTGTACAAAACTTTCCTTGCATTATTGATGACGGTTTAATAATAGTCAGTTACGGGTTTGAACTCAACAGTGCTTTTCATAGTCTTCTAGCGCTGATTTAACACTATTTCTTAAGGTAGATATACAATCAAGATGGTTTAATATTATTTTAATAACGGTTTGAACTGTAAAACACTTTGTTTATAATGCTGATAATTTTTAATATTTCTTTATGGCAGGGCTGAATGACAGTATCTTCCTCTAACTGTTGTGAACGGTTTAATTATAATACAGAACGTAGTAAACTCTATTTCGCTTTCTGTGCATAACTGCTGATTGTCCAACACTCTTTTTCATATGTCCCAATTGCATAACATTTCATTTTATAAAGATACTTACGATCAACGCAGTTATTTTCCAAATATTCAGTATCTCTCTCAGCGGGGACAAAGAATTTGTTAGATTGAGCCGAGTGTCGATCCACATCACTCAGTTGGCAATCGTTCCTCCTCCGATAGTAGTTGGCTGAGCGACAGTGGAACTCCCTCTCCCCCAAGCACAGCTCCATGCACTTCTCTGTAGAGGATACATTTGAGATAGTTTTACGGGAGCGTTCCAGCAGCTCGTAGTTAGACACACGCTCGAAAACCCATTCTCGGTTGCATGGCAGATCTGTTGAAGACAGAAAAAATTTTTATTAGGATAAAAAAAAAGAGTGCTAAAAAGCAAAGCTTATAATTATCTACAAACTAGCACCAGTGGAACCGCGCCATAATGTAGATGCCACATTAAAAATGTTGCCCAATGTTGTAAACAGGACGAAATCTCGACAGTGGTACTCCGACAAAAAAAAAAAGAAAAAAAAAAAAAAAAAAAGATCAAGGTTCTCTTAATTAAATTCACTGGCACCTTTGTTGTGGTCAATATTTGATTTTTGGTATAAAAGTGCTGGCACGTTATCTGATAGGCTAAGTTAGCAGAAACAAAGACAATTGCAGAAACACTTAAAGAACGACACCGAAGTTTAACATTCCTTTATGAACACACTATAAGTATTATGCATCTGCCTTAATACATGTATTTTAATAATAAATTGTATGTTATATCATGCAACTGTATAATGTCTTAATCTAATTTTAACAAATCTAGATTATTTAAAAATATAAACTTTATTAAAGCATTTAAAATTATATTAAGGTAATTAAGCACTTTAATTTTACAATTAAAATAAAACATATTCATTTAGTTTTACCGGAGGGTATGGTATTTAGCTCATGTAAGTGTCTTTTTGGTTGAAAAGTTTCATGGCATTACATTCACAGATGTGCAAGAAAGCTACCACAGTTTTATTTAGGTAGTTTTACTGTTTTCATTATTATTGTTATTTTAGTTTTCTTAGACTCAAATTGGTAAAAGCTCAGAATCCGTTGAAAGAACAAATTTATGGAGGCGGAGCTTAGTGATGTTATAGATGAATGGAACTAAGATTGCGACGTCACAATGTATTTTCCACGGACCTTATAAGAAATAGACTAACCCAAATGGGTTTTCTCCCTCGTCTGAGGCGTTCCCGGATGTCACCTTGATCACATCCGGTGGAGTTGGGACGACTTGCAGAAATTTAACAGTGGTTACCTATTGCAGCGTGTATAATTGTCAAGAAAAAGCTGGTTGTAGCGCCTCATTTCACAAATCAGAATTTCTACATATTTTTATTTTTGAAATTGAGATTGATTTTTAAAAATTTAGCACATTTATCAAGCATAATTAACGTTCCAAATAATTATAAAGCTATTGCATGCTTTCAGGGCTGGATAATTTTTTAGCTTTTTACTTGATGTAAGGAAATTTGTAACTACTTCGTTTAGAAAATATTTTAAATCTAAACTAATAGAAAATTTCAAACAAGCAATTTTCTCTTGCAATTTTTATGCTTTTTATTTGTGTAAATATGTAAAAAATACTAAAATATTTAAAAACGAATTTTTGAATGTTTTTTAAAATTCTAAATTCTGCTGCTTTTTTAAAATTGTAGATGAGTATTATAGCACAATTTCTATAAAGGAATTTTATTTCAATTATATTTCATAATATATCATAGTGATAAAAACTTTTGAATCCTTAAAAATTTTTATATATTTAATTTTAATATTAATATTATTAATATTAATTATTGTATTTAACCGTAGTAATTAATTTTGCTTGTATATTATAGTGATTATTTTTTTTTTAAATTTATTTTTAGTTCTGCATAAGATTTTTTTTTATTTACTGTTAATTTAATTTATTAGCCCAAAGGGGCGGTAGCCTGGAAAGGCTGTTAGTTTCGAAGCGGCATTTTGCGCTGTTTTACTATAAATGTCCGAGTCTCCTTCCTTGCAAATTGTTGTTACCAAATATTATCGCCCTATATTATATGTAAAGAAATTAAATAATGAAGAATCTGCATGAATACATGTATGTTTCTCGTACTGTGACAAAAACGACAGTAGCTAGAGCCATCAGATTTTGAATAATGCAATCCTCCACCCGAACGTGGGCATATGGACGGCCGAATTTCGAATTTGTTTTAATCTATTTCATAGTTTGTAAAACTTTAACGGATTTTTGATTAACAAACTCAACAAGTTCAGAGCGAGCACTGTACGGAAAACAACAGTTTTATCTCCAGTGCGAAAATTCTAAAGATATGCTGTTTTCAAATGTATGTGATTTACGGGCGAAGAACGTGATATTCAATAAATATAGGTAACACACAAAACTTAAAAAAAAGGTTCCTTTTGGGCGTAATATAAAATCTGAGTGCTTCTAGGTTTTATTTTATCTTTTATTTTCTCTTCATTACACTCAGAAAATTTTATGCTCCAAATTTTATAAATTACTAAAATAAATAATCCACTTTAATGTTAATAATTTAATGATGATATAATCAAATAAATAATCGTTTTGTAATGTTATTATAGTTTTGAAAATCACTGCCTGAAAATGTTCATTAAATTTTAAAAATTTTAATCAGATCTTGTTTAATTTTACCTTATTTATTTCAAAGCATCACGTGCTATCAATCTTATGTAATTTTACTTTATTTTTACGCCAAATTAAGTTCATAAATTTTGTGCTTAGAGTTTTTACCGTTTTACCGTTAAAAGTAAAGATGTTTGTACAAGAATTACGCGTGAAAAAAAATGCGCGAAATGCAATAAAAAGTGCTTTAATGAGATAAATCCAATTTGGTAAAAACTGTGGCTTTCATAGTCTCATCACTATACAACGTATCACATTTAATACTTGAAAAGAGTTATGTGATACAAACGCCATAGGTTTCAGTGTTAAAGTAAACCTGATCGTCCCTACTCTTTCTTGCCGATATGTCGGTGACGTGCGCCCCGCCCACTGGGTTAGTCTATCTCTTATAAGGTCCATGCTATTTTCTCATTTACTATTTTCTACTGAAAATAACAATAATCAATTATTTATAATTGTAAATTAACATTAAATTCTTTATTTTGTATTTCTAATAGTTAAACTTGAGTTTCACTGAAAACAAATATAATAAATTTTTTATATTTAAATTTAACTTAATAGAGTAATTTAGTTCTACCAGTTATTAAAACGATAAAACAACGTCTCAATCTCTCATACTTCTATTTTGTACAGTTTCAATATTTCCAAAGATTTTTAAGCTTTAGCATTTATACAAATAATTTTTTTAAAATTTAAATTCATGTTATGGAACACTTTAATTTTATCGTTTATTGCTACATTTCACAAATCCGTTTATTGATACATAACGCCACAATTCGATACATGCTAGTAAGAGACAATATTCATTATTTTAAAAAAATTACTTTTAAAAAATTAAAAACATTTTTAAAAATTTCATTTTTTTTAAAATTGAAAAAAGAAAAATATTTTTATTATTAATATTTCTTCTGCTTGCGTTTTCACATGTACTCCGTCAGATACGAACCGAATTGTTCTGTTGCCTGTTGAATGCCACGAAGAATTCTTTCCATTGCCCCTTCTCCCGAAGTCCTGTAAATACTGTTGGTATGTGCACCTGTCTTCGGATCTTTAAAACACAAGCTAAGATTCACTTTTAGGTGCGCATATCCTTCGAATTGAAGGCAACTATAGGATTTCCAGCAATCGGAAATAACAACTGATCCTGGCAAGACATTCTGTTTAAAAATTCCTAACAATGAACTGGCACCTCTGTTTTCAACCGCACTAAACGCACATTTACCCTTTTCTTCTCTTTCGAGCAAACTAAACTCTCGTCTCCCATCCACTCTTTTCCTTCTGTGATATGTTTACTTACCAAATTTATTTTCATCAGTTTTCACAATCACGCTCTTCCCACTCAACACTACATTCTTCTTCAAGCAAAAGTTTGTACACACTTCGCTACAAATCTCTTCCAATCTACAGCAGTATTTTTAGCAATACCTAACTCCAGTCGTATAAAATCATTCTCGCACTTACCTAACCGCGTATACCTAACTCGGAAACCACCACACATGCTCGATTTACTCCTCGCAAATTACGAATCCTTTCAGGAATCCGATCGATTCTTACATTCGCTTTCTGTAACTGTAGACCTCCACTCAAAACCATTTATTCAGTTCTTTCGCTCTACCAGTTTCATATTCATTTCACAGATCGGACATTTATACGATCTTGCAATCAACATTTTCTTCATACACCACTTCAATCAAGCTTTTTTTACCTTTTCGCTCCAACTAGTAAAAAAATAAAAATTCAGATGTTCACACATACTGCAGGAAGCAACGATCAGATACACTCATCGATAATCAAAACATTCTTTGAGCAAAAATTCTTTTCTATATTTTGAGCAGTGAAGGTTATGAATTTTAAATCATTCATGCAATATTTTCAATCGTTTGGTAAATCTCAAGAATGCATTTTTGAAAGCTAACTCGTTGTATCAAATGTTAACAATATCATATAATACACACTAAACTATATTTATAAAAAAATCTTGCGCAGTAAAATTACAAAAAACTAACATTTAAATTCAGTTAAAATATAATTTAAATTTTCTTCCTAGAAAGAGGCGTAGCAAATATTACGTCATGAAAAGGCGTGTCCAAGTTTAAGACAAGTAAACAACGTCTTGATTTTACGTTATTATATTATTTATACTCGTACTTTATGTTGTCATGCTGCTTTTATCACATACCTTGTGAGCCAGGGATAGGGCTCCGGCCCAAGAACCCGTGTTTCGTGGCCTGAGGCCACCTAAGAAACAACGTCTTGATTTGTGCTGCATTTTTTAGGATTGAGCTATCAAATAACTTTAAATATCGTTTGGTCACTTTCTACAGAACCGATTTTCTTGAAATTTCGCAGTCTTAACCCTGAAATTTCTATAGTAAAAATGATTAAATTCTGTTCTTAAATTTTCATCTGATAATTTCGATTTAAAATCCGGTATTTTTTCCATTCGGTGATTCAAAACTTAGTCACAAAATATTCTGACTGTTAAAAGAATGCTTTTCTCTGTATTCAATTAAAATACGTAATTTAAAAAGCTTTTTATGCGTAATCTTTAATTCATATAAACACATTCAGATCTAGAAGCCATATACAGACAATACGGTATTTAAAACATATTTTAGAAATGCTCCTCACTAGCAGGATTAACAGGCAACTTTTCAGGAATCTCACTATATTAACAGGACCTGATTAATGTAAGTTGTAAGGCATAGCATTGTGCTTCAGATTTACATAAATATTCAGATTCCATTGTATTTTGGAATTTTATGTGTTTTTATAGTCGTATATTATTTTATATATTTTTTGGTGCATTTTCTATAGCAAGTTTAGTGCCCGTTTTGGTTTAAAGGGTTTCGTGGTAACTAACTATATTCGTAAATGTTAATTTACATATAGTGTTGTAGATTTTGTAATTCCAGTTCGCGCGACATTTGAATTGTAAAGATATGTCAATTATATATAGGCAGAAAACTCTCCAGGTGACAATTTTTTTTGTCTCCTGGTTCAACAAATTAGCCGCGTATGTTATGTACCCAAGTTAGCGACATTTTGCAAGACTTCAGAGAACGCATTTTAGAAGCCTTACAAGCGATGTTTCCCGAAGCTTCCAGAAATGTTGGGACTACCCTATAAGAAAGGCTACGGTTAAGTCGATATTAGTCTAGGGAATTCAGTTCAGATTTATGAAATTGTAACTAAACTTTGCTCTATTAGTGATTTTGTTGGCCTACGATGTTCTTCGCGTTTTGAAAAGATTGGATGGATTGGACTATTGTAATTTGGCACAAAGCCTGTCAAGGTTATCTGCGCCAGACAAATGGTAACAATACAATTAGTCATTTGTAAAAACTTCTAGCTTAGGTAAAAAGAGACAGATTACAGTCTATGATAAAAGCGGAT
The DNA here is from genome assembly GCF_044657685.1 of Stegodyphus dumicola. NCBI lineage: Eukaryota > Metazoa > Arthropoda > Arachnida > Araneae > Eresidae > Stegodyphus > Stegodyphus dumicola. The sequence continues at coordinate 164,702,844 of NC_140771.1, read as the reverse complement.
ATCTTTTAAAAAATAAGTTAAAGTCTATTATAAAAGCCAATATCTTTTAAAAACAGAAACAAATTACGATGATGTGTTTTTCCAATTAAATTTCCTAAGTCCAGTTCTGAACAATTAAAATGTTTTTGGGGAAAAATAATTAAACCTCTGGCATTCCACCAAGATGTGATGGACTGTCAAGTCTGCATTGCAGTTTGGGCAGCTGGGATTCTCTTCTCCCTTCAGAAGATACTCATGGGTCAGGCGACAATGGCCAATTCTCAGTCGAGTCAAGAGGACATCTTTCCTTCTATTAGCCATACATGGCCAGTATCCAATGGTGGGTTTTACATTTCTTAGCTTGTTATATACTTTGTCATCCCATTGCTTCTGCCATTTGCTGAGAATTTTGCTTTTGACAAACCCTTTGATGTCTGCTAGTGGAATCTGAAGATTGTGCATTGTGGTTGCAGTTTTAGCTGCAATATCCGCCAATATTCCCCTTAATGGCAACGTGTCCAGGGATCCACGGATAAAGAATCTGGTATTCCCGAATTTTTAAAGAATGATTCAACTTCAGGATTCTGGTTGCAACTGGGTGAGTACATTGAGCGTAATTTTCCAATGACATTAAGGAACTCATGGAATCTGTGTAAATAATAAACTTTATGTACTTTTGTTTTGAAAGCTAAGTCACAGCCAGATGGATTGCAGTAAATTCAGAAGTAAGCGCAGAGCAAACTGTATGTAATCGAACCCCCACTATTGTTTTCTCTGTGACGAAAGCGGCACCAACATGATCCTGGGATTTTGATCCGTCTGTATATAGAGGGATATATTTCCTATATTTGTTTCTATGTTCAAAAAAATCTGCTTGTAGATGATTTCGTTAGTTTGTGATTTACTCCAGTGTCGAAAAGTATCCAGGGAATGGATTCTCCAATCCTCCCAGGGAGGAATTCCAAAAAACTCCTCCACCTGTATATCTATATTGGGCAAATTATACTCCTCCACCAAAGCACTCATTCGCAAGCCGAAAGATGGGACACATGATGGTCGTGTCTGATATAAACGGGAGTATTGGTCATTAAGCAATTTTGACAGCGTAGAATTTTCGGTTTGTGATAAGACTTTGAAATAAAGCTTAAAACAAAGATTTTCACGCCTTAACAGCAGGAAGGTCTCGTTACTTTCCACATATAAGCTTTCCACTGAAGAAGTTCTAAAGGCACCAGTGCATATCCGAAGTGCTTGGTGATGTATCGGATCAAGTTTGGCTAATACTGAAGGCCTTGCCGACCCATAAATGATTGATCCATAATCTAGTTTCGAACGAATGAGAGCTCTATATATAAGAAGCATTGAGCCTCGATCAGCACACCAAGAAGTATTTGACAGTACTTTCAGAATATTCATAGTTTTTAAAAATAATAAATAATAAAAATAATAAATTTTTTTAGATAGGTAATATGGGGAAGGAACGTAAGCTTATGGTCAATTATCATTGCTAGGAATTTTATTTCCTTTTCTACAGGAATCAGAACATCTTGCAGATAAAGTTCGGGGTCAAGGTGAGAAATTTTCTTTCGACAGAAATGTACACACACAGTCTTTTGAGTAGAGAATCTAAAACCATTTTCCTGCGACCATTTAACAATTCTATTGAGAGATGTCTGCAGTTTACACTTAACGTCTTTCAGGTGTTCTCCCTGGCAACTGACTTGCAGGTCATCGACGTAGAGCATACCCTGGACTGCTGGAGGCAGTTGTTTTAAAATAGAGTTAATTTTTATACTAAATAATGTAACACTTAATACACTTCCTTGCGGAACGCCCTCTTTTTGATGGAACATGTCAGAAAGTGTATCGCCTATCTTCACATGAAACCTCCGATCCTGTAGGAAATGTTTGATGAATATCGGCATGTTTCCTCGTAAACCATTGCTATATAGGTCACGAAGGATACCGTATCTCCAGGTGGTATCATAGGCTTTCTCTATATCAAAGAAAATGGAAACATAATGATTTCTTCTAACGAACGCTCTACGGATACCTGTTTCTAAGAGTAGGATATTATCGACAGTTGCTCTTCCTTTTCTAAAACCGTTCTGATAAGGAGAGATACAATTATTTGTCTCTAAATAATAGACCTGACGAGTGTTGACCATCTTTTCAAATAGTTTGCAGAGGCAGCTAGTTAGAGCGATGGGGCGGTAACTTGACGGATTAGTAGGGTCTTTCCCGGTTTAACAACGGGGATGACAAAAGCTGTTTTTCAGGCATTTGGAAAGACTTGTTCCTTCCATACTCTATTAAAGAGAAAAAGGATGGCTGCCAATGACTTGGAAGGGAGATGTTTCAGCATAGGATAGGCAATATCATCTGGACCAGGACATGAATTTTTTGTCTGCAACAGAGCTCTTTTCAGTTCAAGCACAGTAAAATCCTGATTATATGGTTCAGTATTGGGAGATTTAAAATTAATTAGTTGTTTTTCAATGCATTTTTTTTTCGGAAAGAAATTCAAGAGGGTAGTTACTACTGTGTGAGACGGCTGAGAAACTCTGTCCAATAGCATTGGCAATTCCTTCCCTACTAGTAACTGCTTCACCACTTGTCTTTAAAATGGAAAGTGTGTGCTCTTTGTAGATACCGGACGCTTTCCGGACTCTCTCCCAGACCTTCTTACTCGAAGTTGAAGAGCTAATCGAAGATACATACGAGATCCAAGAATTCTTCTGACTTTTCCTTCGCACCTGCCGAGCTTTTGCTTTAGCCCTTTTGAATATTATGAGATTTGATTCTGAAGGATACTGCCGAAAGATGCTCCAACCTTTCCTTTGTTTTCTGATGGCATCCTGGCATTCAGGATTCCACCAGGGCTTTGGGTATTTTGGCTGTTTTACCGACGTTTTTGGTATACATATATCGGCTGCTTGAATAATTTTATCTGTAATGATCTTCATAGCCTGATCAATGTGCACATTCTTTACTATTCCTTCAGTGAAAAGAGCATAATGTATGAAAGAGTCCCAGTCGGCTTTGTCCAACAACAAGCGTGGTGTTCTAGGTATAAAAACACTCCTATTTTCTGTAATGCTTATGATAATAGGAAAATGATCGCTATTATATAGATAATTCTCGACATTAAAGAAACAAAATGCCAAAAGCTGTGGAGAAACAATAGCAAGGTCAATGGAACGGAAGGTCCTTGTTGGCTGATGAAAATAAGTGCTTTCTGCGTTGTTGAGGATACAGAGACAGTGGTCGTGGTGTAGCTGTTCAATTTGCTTCCCTCGTGGGTTTGTGTCTTTACTAACCCACAAGGGATTGTGTCCATTGAAATCACCGACTAAAATAAACGGAGCTGGTAGTTGGGTAATTAGATCCTCAAAATCTCTTAAATTAATGTTCTCATTAGGCGGGATGTAAATACTGCAAACAGTAGTCAGTGTTCGAATGCTCAACTGTACTGCAACTGCTTGGACAGGAGTATCTAAAGGGAGAGCACTCGAAGGGCAATTAATTGAGGTAAGTAGACAGACACCACCACTTGCGCGTTCACTGAAAGTCTTATCCTTTCTTATCATCGAGTATCTACGTAGCTTTGCAAAATTACCAGGTTTGAGGAGTGTCTCTTGTATCGCTATACCAATAGGTCGATATTTATTAATAAGTTGCTTAATGCCATCAATACCCTGATAGAAGCCCCGGCAGTTCCACGAAATGAGAGTAGCCATTAGGAATGTTTATTGCTTCGATGCTCTTTCTTTGTTTTGTGAGGTAGAACATTTTTCGAGAGATCTCTGCCTCCATCTGTTTCCATCTCAGATTCGATAAAGTCTGAAAAGATCCCTTCAATAGAGATTCGGCTTGAGCTTCTCTTTTCTGAGCTTTTGATTTTCTTTTTTGAACTCTCTGTTTCTTGTGTTTTTAATTCTCGACTTAATTAATACTATTGTCTGTTTGGGAGGAGGTAGAGGAAAAACTTTATCTTTGTCATTTGTTTTTGGTTCAGGTGTCTTCTCTGTGTGCTATGCGATGTTTGTGTACTTATTGACCGATATGATTTAGTGGCTTGAGCATAGAGATATTTGCTTTTGACTGACCCGTGCTAAAAAGTTTCTTAGCTTCAGGATAGGAGAGTTTTCTCGTAATCTTAATATGCTGTATTTCTTTCTTTTCTTTCCACTTAGGGCAGTTTCGTGAGTATGCTGGATGATCGGCATGACAGTTTACACATTTTGGATCAGCTATACATTCCTGACTTTCGTGACCACCTGCAGAACAGCGAGCACATGCCAGGTTTCGCCGGCATGCGGCCTTCGCATGGTCAAACCGTTGACACTTGAAGGAGCGCAGTGTATTCGGCACGTAAGGTCTGATGGGACAATTCAGGTAACCTGCCTTAATGGCTTTCGGTAGCTCTGGAGATGAAAAAGTCAGAATAAGATGTTTTGTGTTGACGAGTTGCCCGTCTCTACGGACTTTTATTCGGCGGACCCCACACACATTTTGCTCGGTGAGTTCTTTTGAAAGTTCATCCTCAGAGACTGATATCAAGTCTATTTCCGAAATGACACCTCTTGACGTGTTCAAAGACTTATGTGGGGATACAGTAATAGAATGTTCCCTCATTTTAGTCATTTCTAGGAGAGAGGAAGATTGTGCATCAGATGTAGTCTCGATGAGCAGAGATCCTGAACGGAGCTTTTTTATGTGTTTTGGCTCGCCTGCTGAGGCCACAATATGCTTATGGATGAAGAATGGTGATAAACTTTCTAGCTGACCAGTAATAACTAAGAACTTTGGACATTTGCTTGTGCTAACTAAGGTCGAAGTGAAAATTCTTTTAGCAGCTCCAGAACTTTTCGTATCCATATGGTTAGGAGAAGTTAAAGTTTTCATATTGAATAGAGAGAAAGTTTCGGGCCCGACCGCCCCACCCACCATGGAGCCCAACAAGGGAACACAGATCCCTGTGTTAGGGCTAGCCGAGCCTATACGCAAACTGAAGCCCCACAGTCGGCTTTCCCGAAAGCGGAGACTTCCGAGAGCTTATCCCCTAGCCACTGACCTATAGGACTAGTGACCAGCCGATTGACACTAGCAGGGTCAGCTAAGTGCCTCCCGTTTTAAGTAGAAGCAGAGGCCAAAGCAGTGTGTTGGGGACAGTACCTCGCCCCTCAACTGCCAGGATCCTCCTTTCCTACCCTACGGGTCACCATGCAGGGCAAACGCATAGGCGGTATTCTCACCATGGTGAAACAGAAACCAGAGTAGTAGCTGCATCTCACAGTGAACCCCAACCTCCAGTAGAGGAAACCACAAGGGAGAGAAATAGGAGAGAGAGAGCTAGACAAGAGGAGAGGAAAGAAAGAGGAGGAAAGGTCACTAAGGCCCCGGGAGTGTGACACCCGATCACCAAGATGGCAATCCCCTGAGGGTTCTTCACCTGTTACGCTTTAGCTGGGCATGTTGGAACGGCCTTCACGCCTAGGGTGGCCCTACCAGGAGCTATGCTCCCGACGTACTTAGCCCGTTCCGCCCAGTGACACCCCCGCCACGTTGAGGCAGCATAGCAGGACTTTGGGAAGGGCGTTTTGAAAAGAAAGTGCCTATTCTCGAGCTATTATAACTGTTAGCCTTGCACCAGCTGTTATATATTTTAATAAATCAGATTCGATTTATTAGAACAAAATAAAGCTCATTAGGACTACCTGTCTAAGGAGAGGCATGTGTCTATGAGGAGCTTCTTATCCTATTCTTCCTAGCGTAAACCGAATCATTTACACATTACACATTCGGAGAAGTATGCAAATTTAGATGCAGCTAGCACGGTTGCAGGAATTCGAGATCTCCTTTAAGTACTAATGCTCAGTAGATTTACACCGCTCTTCAATAATATGTGAATTTCTTCATGCTAGTGAGGCTTAATTATAAAGGAGATTTTTGCAAATTCGAAGGTCATAACACTAGAAATGTTTAAGCTCGTAGTCATTTCATTGGTCGCCTCATTTGTAGAGAGGAAATATTTCCGTTGAAAAATATAGCAGGAGGCAAAACCTAACAAAAAGAGGAACATTAAACGATATTCTGATAGAAAAAGCGGCTAAAACAAAAACGTCTACAGTAGTTTCGGCGAAGTAAAGCCGAGAGCAAAAGTCGATCAAGGTCAATAAGTAGTTTTTGTTCATTTGGTTAGACTTCATTAGATGTTTAGACAAGATGAAGAAATCACGCAAACAGTTTTGTGCTCAATGAAACAGAAAAAAGCAGTACATATCAAACAGCAAAGAAGTGTTATTGCTGTCGAAGTACCAAAAACATGATGATTAACCAAATTAAGCTGCTGCCAATAGACACGGTATAAAACCTCTTCATTTGCTTATTAAATTATGCAGAAGTATCCCAAATAGCAGGAATAACAACACTGCAATTTCGTAATTATGAATTGTGCTATCACGCCTTATCAGCTTAAGATTTTGCTATTTGCCGAGTGGTATGCATCATTCTGAATAGAACGGTTCGACTTTAGTGCTGATTTGTAGATGTTCCTATTAGTAGCGTCCCGCTGTTTTCATGATGTGTGACAATAAGAAAAAAAGAGTGTGTTTTTGTTGCGAAACACTATACCTAAGACCACAGTTATGCTTCGGGTAAATTTTAAAGATAATGCTCGAGTAGAAACACAAGTGTGAGTAGTTTTACATATTAAAAAATAGCAGCATCTCAAATGAATTCTGCTATACGACTTGGGCATCGGTCGGTGAGCAAAAATTATGTAGCTCGTCGCAAATAATATTCCGTGTCAAAAGTTCCAGAACTTTTTTCATGTTTCATCATGAACATCAGTTAAAAATGTTTTTTGATCATGAACATCAGATAAAGCATTGAGAGAAATATATAGATGTTGGTTGAGAACACTTTGAAAGAAACTAAAACATATAAGTATACAGAGTATACAGATAACCTCTTAAATGGGTAATCCAGTATAGTGCTTATTGTAGCAACTAAATAATTAAATAACAAATTGCATTTCTGTGCAATAGTTTCAACATTTCGCAATCAAGATTATTAGCATGATATTTGCTGTTCAAACATAATTTTAAGCACGTAGAAGAATACCTAAGGGAAAATGACTCGTATTTAAGTTAAACAAAGTGAAAGGCCGCAGACCTCAAGCATTCAAACTGTTAAGTTTGCAGAAGCTGAACCAGAATAGAGTATCAGCGTTTAACAGTCCTGTAAATATGACTGTCGATAAATTTTAGGGCTTTATTGTTGTTCGTAGTGTGTAATACACTCACAGTAGATCTCAAACTGCTGAGACAAATTAAGGACAACCCGTTATAAGGCAAATCGGAAATTGTGGATAATCCAGTCCATCATTTTGCACTCCGTGGACCAAATATGTACTTCGCTGAAGCAAGTCAGCGGATTTCCTTTTCTTAGCTTACTATTACTTATTTTAGCAAAGAATAAATAAATGCTTTGATTTCGGTTCAAAATCAGAAAACAAATACAACACTATTCTATCTCTCCCCTTTTGCAAAAGTCATCTAACTAGGCGGCATTGCGAAAGTCCCTCCAAAATTTCATGAACGCTTAAAACACTTCTAGACCGGTAGATATAACTCAGATTGGCCGACCGGCTAACGTCTTTACAAAAACAGCCACCAACTCTGAATAGATGCATCTCTGACCTGCTATAATTTCGCTGACCAATTCTTAATTACAAATATTATTATTTTACGGATACAATCCACTTCCCATATTTAGCATCTCGAAAAACTACTTACTATTAAAAGATTTAAAGAAAATATTATAAAAAATATAAGGAGCAAATGAAATACTACAACCAACCATAAAAACAATACAAATCATAAAATTAAGTTTTACTGTGGAATAGTACCAAAATTCAACTTAAAAAGAATTTTAACTTAAAAAGATCTGGTGTTTTTATGCATTATGTAAAACAGCTTAAACAGAAAACATATGACAATATTAAGAATGTACAGGATTAATAAAAATGATTCAACCAATTTTGAAGTTTCATAATTTTCAGGTTAGTGGATCACAAGGGTTTTAGATTGTCACATAAAAAAAGAAAATATCTTAAAATCTTTATTTTCACAAGAGCAAACGTTCTTGCACAACATCGCGTAGCAAATACGAGTTCCATTTTAAAAATGGCGAGTTTGCAGGACACAGCGTTTTTACAATATGCTAAGGATTTTTCGACTATTATTGCGCAATGTGCTCTTTGAAATCAGTACCACATAGATTTATAATGCCACAAGAATATTCTGTGATGGTATTTATAGTTCAAGGATATTTGCTGCCTTTGTAAAAGCAAAAGTTTCGGAGGACCAAGCGTTTCTGTCAAAACAGAGGAGAAAGTGACAGTGATAAGTGCAGCTTGTAAAAAATTCACGTCCAAATATTCGGAAGATTTTGAAACTGTGACTGCCAAAATTGTACTGTTTGTAGATATTGAAACAGTTAAAGTCAGCGGATTACGTTAAGCGACACAACGTTCGTAATCACATTAAAAGAAGCGTTGCAAGCTGACGCTTTTACAGCTTGTCTAATATTAAGTAATAACCCACCGTTTAATTTGGACGGAATGAAAAATCATAGACAAATACGAATACGGATAATTTTCTTGTTTTCTTTGAAAAAAAAAAAAAACCGCCGTTATTTCAGAGACAAAATTAATAGGATATATTTCCCCCCTTACGAGAACACTATGGTGCTTGTGTTGTATATCGATATATTCTAACTGTGGCTACTTCACCAGCTATGATTCAAAAACTTCACATGACAGCATGATGGGCACAATTCACCGTCACAACGTTAGCGCTTCGGTGATGAGCTCCCATGTTGTTAAACTGGTCAACAAGATGGATGAGTTAGCATTGCTCAGATGGCCAATGTTATCAATGTCACTCGAACTTACACCTAGTGATTTTTTTTTCTGGACAATTTTTAAGGGGTCCATTGCTAGTAGTCTTAAAGGAACTCCCTTACGCTACCTGGGTACCCCCCAGCGTGAAAATATCACCATGTGTGTAAGAAGAATTACTTCTTGGACGCTTGTATTTTGATTAATATGTAGAGTCATTAAATGGAAAACCCGGAGAGTTGAAAAATTAGCTACGCCTTCGACAGGAATCGAACCATGGACCTCTGGAATACCGGACCAGCGTGCAGAACCACTACACCACGAAGGCACGCTAGGAAAGCGTGAGATATAACCTGATATACTCCCCTTTTTAAAGGGCGACTGGGGTTTTTAGGGGACCCAATCGCCAAATCTTAAATGAGGAGAATCATCATCTAACACCCTTATAGTTCGGGTGCCACTTTAGAATCATTAAGTTAATTGAAAAAGCCGGAGAGATGAAAAATTAGTAACGCCTTCGCCGGGAATCGAGCCACGGACCTCTAGAATACCGGCCCAGGGTGCAGAACCACTACACCACGGCGGGAGACATACCTTATAAATATTTGAAAGATTTTTACTTCATTTAGCGTCATACCGCTCTTTTCTTGCTTACAAAACTTTATGAAATGCAGTATATTGAAGCTAGATGAATCTTTTGTGGTTACGCTATATAGCAAAATTTGTTTAAAAATAAAAATTTTAATAATTTATACATTATTACAAATTCCGCCATGGCCATGTGATTTCATTTTTAACCCTTAGGGCTCCGTTGGCTCCGCTACGGAACCGTCCGTCATTTGTTCCGTAACTCCGTAAGCACCGCTGCGGAGCCCAATGTTTTTAGCATGATTAGGCTTAAGATGTTACGGAATCGTCGGCGTCGGCAATTGTTATCTTTAGTTAAAACGTGCGCTGTATCGCTACTGTTACGATTGAAACATTATTTGACCCATTTTATGGTTAGCAACATGGAGAAAAATAATTATTGTGATGAGAATATAAAGTTGAGGGATAGTGAAGATGTGTTTGATTTTTCATTGTTAGAATATATTATGGAAGACAATGTTGATTATAATTCTGACACTTCAAGTAGTGGTTCCGAAATTATACTGCCAAAGAGACGATGAATGGTAGTTACTGAAAGTGAAAGGGAAGAGTCGCCGGAAGACTAAGATGAATGGCGCGATGTCACGGAAGAATTAGATATTCCGGATAGAATACATTTTAGTGTATCGCCAAAGGTCATTAGACCACAAATTCCTACAAATATTGTACAGCCGACACAATATTTCAAATTATTTTTCACAAACGAACTGGTAAATGAAATTATAAAAGAAATCAACAATTACGCAGAAAATGTTCTAAAGAATAAAGAAATATCCAGTAATTCTATTTGGAAAACGTGGCGTGTGGTGGAAGAAAATGAGTTTTGGGCTTATATCAATATGGGTACGATACCTCTGGCGAATATGCAGGATTATTGGTCACTTAAGGAGAATAGTCACATTCCTTTCTTTGGTAAAATATTTACAAGAAAGAGATTTATGCAGATATTCTGGAGGCTGCATTCCTCTTCGAAAATATGCCGGAGTTGCAAAGGGTTAATAATTACGATAAGCGTAATAATGAAGAGATATTTTTAAACGACTTACTACAGGTGAAATTAGATGATAAAAGTAAGCCAAGTAAAATTTAAAATTAGGTAAAAAAAATCAATCTTTGGTATTGATTTTGAATAAAACTTTATCACTTCGAGTGCACTATGATCTAAGTCCTTTTATTAAGAGGAAAAGGTTTTCCGGAAACTATATTTTTAATCTGTAGGTTATTAAAAGTATTTTACTGATGACATTCGTGATATAAAATCACACATATTGCAGAATATTGTTAAGTCTACATAAAATGTCTTCAACAATGATTAACTTATTCTGTTATTGAACATCATATATAGTATCATAATAATGAAGATAAATAATAAAATCTTATGCATCGACGTTTGGCTAGAGCATATGTTTATACCAAACACCATTTCTTTGCAAATTCTGTAGGCTTCGAACAAAAGGCTTACCATCGAGGTGTTTAAAAAATCGCTTTCGCGACACTTAGATCTCCGAAAAAAAGGGGAAACAATGTAATTTGCTATAGCATACAAACAACTTGTGTTGCTTTTGGCTGCTAACTGTTCCGTTAATTACTCTTGCCTATTGGAAGAAAGCTTATCAATTTGTTTCACAAAAAGCTGGTTCTTTTTTAACATATTACGCTACTATCTACAAGATCTTGTATGATAAAAGGAATTATTTGTAACCAAGCGCTATGTCTGTGATACATCAAATACGAAGAACATAGAAATGCTTTTAAGAGACGGGATACAGTGTTCTATCGAATCTCATGTTCCGTTTTTTTAAGTACTCCGTAGCTCATTAAGGGGGCGATGATCACCAAAGTTTTTTTGAATTCATGAGGGAGGAGACTTCCCCACAAGGAGAAAATAATAAATAAATAAAGTATATAAAAGATATAAAAGAATAAGAAAGGAAATCCAATTCTTTAGATCTCAGTTTAAGACATATACAGGGCATTACAAGTTGGCACCTTTTTCAGTTTCAAATGTGTTGGTCTTAGGTGAAAAAAGTTAATTGCTTAGAAAAGTACCTCAGTATATTTAAAAAGAAAAATACCGATTATTTTCTTATGAACAACACTTAGTCTTAATTAAATTTAAAACAATGCAAGCACTGTTTGTACAGAGCATTTCAAAAGGATTAGACTATTAAAAATATTTCACATGAGTTCTCGTAAAATCAATAATTCAAAGCTCTGCTCACAATTAACTGGGGTAATGCCAAGGACGGGGTTCACGCGTAACTCAAAATCACTGTTGATGGGAGGATAACTCCGAATCATCGGAAAGAGGAATGTCAAATTAACAGAAAAGTGATATTAATAATTTATCAGTATTTTCAAGCAACTTAATCTGGAGAATAAACGTACTGGGTTACATAAATTAAATCATTAGTTCAGGTTCCCTGCCTGTATGTCTTCCTCTTTTCTCTGTTCACATCATTTGGTTCGTTTTCGTTTAAGTAATTTCGTTACTAGTTTACGGAAAACAGCAGATTAATTAACTGCTGCCCAATTCATATACTTTTAAGACTGAGCACTTATTTTATATTTCTGACTTTAAATATATTTAATATTCTTAATATTCTTAACAATTACATTAAGTACTATTGCGTTTATAAAAATTATACCAAATAAAGGTTATTCAAAATTTATCTTCATTTGAGTTTGAAATGCATTAATCTACAACATAAAAGAGGATTTTTCGTCCAACAATTATATCCAAATGCTTGCTGAAATATTAAATATATACTTTGCACAAAATCCAAAATTTGAAGAAAGCAACATCCTTGCTACTTAACCTTCATTGTAAGTCACAAATTTGAAGAAAGCAACATCCTTGCTACTTAACCTTCATTGTAAGTCACAAATTTGAAGAAAGCAACATCCTTGCTACTTAACCTTCATTGTAAGTCACAAATTTGAAGAAAGCAACATCCTTGCTACTTAACCTTCATTGTAAGTCACAAATTTGAAGAAAGCAACATCCTTGCTACTTAACCTTCATTGTAAGTCACAAGTGCTGAAAATTCAGTGCTTGCATTCAACCCTTAGAACGGGCATACAGCTGTTAAATTTCTTCAAGTAAGTTGTTTTTTGAAGTACTGTTTGAGGTGATACTTAGCTTTAAGGACGAGAAAATAAACTTCAGATGCAAAGCCTGGAGAATGAGTTAGGTGGTTGGAAATTGTGACACTTTGGTAGAAGTTTGATGACAATAGAATTGTGTAATAATGCATTATCGTGCAACAGATACTGTCTATTACAGTTTTATAAGATATCAATTTCAGCATATGTCCCATTTTAATAAATTCATTATAAATTATCCTTTTCAATCAAAAATATTTACCAACATGAATTTTGCTCACAATTTCTAAAACCAAACTTCCCGCTTATGTGAGCTTTATACATTTCAAACAGATGATTGTTGTTTTATTAAAGGATCATAAGCAAAATACTAAACTTCACTTCCAAAGACAATTTTCTTGAAAACATTAAGAATAATAAGCTCCCATTTGGAATGAATCAATTGCTCTTCTTTGTTCAGCTTTCGAACACATGACAGCAGATGTTCTTTGGATGGAAAAAATAAATAATAGCTTAGCCGTTTTATCCGTAAGCAGACAATATTTTAAGAATAGTACATTTAGTTGTCAAATAAATAAATATTACCATTTTTCGTTTGCTAGGTTTGCTAGAATTTGTAATAAGAAATTAGTCTCAAGACTTTTTAGATCCGCTGTATCTATAACGCGAGTAACATTACTTCATATTAAATAAAACACGCATTCGAACTACAACAATTTTGTCCTGCAAGATACTTTAAATTAAAAATTGATGAAACTTAAATTTTAGCTTCCTCGTAAGAAGGAAAGTCAATCAAAAATTTCTTCATAGCCTAATTATAAAAGAGAAAATATTTCGTTTCATGCAATTAAGTTTAGCCGAGTTATCCTTAATCAGGGCACCCTGCACTCATATTCTTCGTTTCTGTGATAGAATAAAAGTATTGCAGAGAACAATTCAATCCCCTCTTAAATTTGAGACTCTGTGCTCTGGGAATTTGCGGTTATCAGGATGGGTCCTTAATTAAAGTTGCAAGGAAACATATACAAGTATTGATAAAAAATGGTATGTGAATTGAGTTTTCGAATGAAATTTCCTGAAAGATAATTCCTTACATTTCAGAAATGTAAGTTCGGAAAGAATAGTTTCAAGAATGACGGGGAGGAATAGAAAAAGAAATAAAGGAAAAGCAAAAATTTAAATTTTATGTTTAAAGCAATTAAGTTTTAAAAGGAATTAATTTTTATTTTCCCGAAATTATTTACTGTTTTCTCTTCTAGACACTTATTTATTTGTTCCCGCTTGTAGACATACTTAGAATTTTGAGACAGAAAACATAGTAAGTCAACTGTGGAGTCAAACCTCAAGGTTATCCAATTGTTAGCTGAATATGTTAACCAATTATACCACGCCACCATGGAAGAAAAAATGAGTTAACTCCTACATTCTTCTTTTCATTCGAAGAAAGTTGTTTAATCACACATCTACAAATTTTATATTAAAGCTAAATTTGTTTACCCTTTTTCAGCTGCTCGAAACAGTTTATTTTTTATTTGTTGTATTTTTCTATTTATTTCTGCCCTGTTGGAGTAAACCACATTTGTTTTATAAAAAGCTGTTTTACTAGTTACTTTGATGCCGCTTTTCTAATGATAAGGTGAGTTGAGTTAACATAGAAATGCTTTTAAAAGAAGGCTTTGGAGGTGCTGTGTTCTGTCAAGTTATTCATTCCGTTCTTTTGAAGAACTGTGCAGCTCATTAAAAGGGTACTGACAATTCGTAATTTTGAAGTTTCTTTGAATACGGTGAAACCTTATTCTTCTCATGAATAGGATGTAATGATGATGAATGTTTCTAATTATACATTATTTACAATAACTGCACAAATATTTTTGATTATTCATTCTACATATTGTAAATTTACAATAGCCGCCTCAATATCGAATTTAATTTGATTACTTCCCTTTTCTAGTTTAAAAATAGTAACATGCTTAGCATAAATCTTTCTGGTGATCTTCTGAACTTAGGATAAATATTACTTGTTCTTCTTCTTATGGAAATCATCTGAACTACATCCTTGTTAAATTAATTCCTGTCGTATCATTCTTACCTAATGCTTATCATACATGTACTTTCAAAACACAGAACGTCCTTTAAGCAATTATAATGTTAAATTTTGCAAAACGAAATCAAAATAAAAGTAGTAGAGTAACTATATTAATTTTTCATTCATATCATATAAGATTTTAAAAACATGTAGATTTACCTCTGCGCTGATAATGTTTGTGTTCTTCGGGTTTTCTTTATACTTCTAATATATTGTTATGAATTCTAATATATTGTTATGAATAAGTGAAAGCTACGAATGTAATTATCAAATGCAATCTTCATCACTTTTAAATATTTCTAATAAATTTCACAGCCGTTGCATCTCCAACTCATAGACTTTGTAAAACATAGAAACTGCCATTAGTATATGGTATTCAACATGGTAACTTTGGAGTTTTACCCGCTGTGATGATATATAATTCTGTTTGGTTCATGTCCGTGGTAGGAAGCCATCAATGCGATGCACTCACTCACTTATAAATCTTCTACGCTACCATACAAAAATCCTTATTCTACATATTTATATATATAGGATATATATATATATATATATATATATATATATATATAATTTATAAAAAGAAAACTTCTATATACCATCTCCAAGGGACACAAATTCAGTTTAAAACGTTGAATGAAAAAAAATTGAATTTAGGATATATATATATATATATATATATATATATATATATACATAAGATTTAAAAATCTGAAAGAAAATCATTAATTATAATTTGGCAATAGTCTATTTAATTTCTCATTGTAATTTGGTTATGTCCCCTTTCTGCACTAAACTTACTCATATATGAATCTAAAGTGTGTCGTCTCAAAATGAATTCGCATTATGCCGCCTTATTAATTCTGCAATGTGACAGCTCTTATCCAATCACAGATCAAAGAAACGACTCTATAAATATCAACTTTGCTAAAATTGCGCACTTACTTTCCTGCCTTCCTCTAACTATACTCACACATGCTACGCACCTCTCTTCTTCATCTACCATCTAAAGAGAAACAAGTTATATAAAACTGTGATGTGCATATCGCACCCATAATGATATTGTGTAAGGAAGAATATGCATCTTAATAATTAGTTATCAAAGAAAAAAATTATACGTTGAATATACGGCCATCGTCTGCTCAGTTTTTTTTTCCTTCCCTATTATGCATCTTATGTATGTAAGCAGCTCTATCATTCTATATCAGTAGTTTTAGGACTGGAAGGAGACGTAGCTAAATTAAAATGAGGAATTAAAAAGAGTTATTTTCAAATTAAAATTAATAATTTAATATCTTAATTTATATCTTACTTACACACATACACACACGCTCTATGGGGGGAAGAATTCTTCACTACTTTTTACATTATGCAATCATACACGTAGCTTTGCAAATTATCTCTTGTGGAAGCTGATGCCATTCGACGGTGTGTAAGAAACTTGGTTTATATTTTTAATTATATTAATATACTTCTTTTATACAGATGAACTATTTGAAAGCAATACACGTATGTATTAATTATACAGGGTGCCCGTATATATTTACCCCGACTGCAAAACATGATAGCTCATGATTGTACACAGATAACGAAACATGCACTAAATATCAAATGCATGGATTATCAAAGTTTATAATAACATTAAAATTATTTGATAAACTTTCATATGAGTACCCCTGGTAGCACGAAAAATATCTAACGCAGTGGTATTCACACTATCAGTCGTAACCCCATTTGCGATCATCGAGAAAATTTACAGTGGGTCGCAACGTAGATAAAAATCCTAAAAAATCTAAATTGGTGATTATGACTAAGGGTCGAGGCTCTGACTGGAGTCGCGAAATTGTCTTTTGGAGCTGTTTGCATTTTTATGGGGTCGCACTGGGATAAAGATTCACAGATCTAATGCGTACTCAGTTTAATGCTACACATTCTTCAACATTTTTTTCTGTCGCTTTGTGAATAGCACCTGTCATGCGCTGTTCGCAAGATCATAACATCAGGGACTGTTGTGTGGTACACAATATATTTAACCACCTCAAAAGAAAGAACTCGAGGAAGGGATATGTCAGGAGATGTGTGTGGTGTGAAGAATATTTGTTGGAGGACAATTTGCGTGCGACCAGGGGTGCACATGTGGATATTTATTAAATGCTTTCAATATGATTATAAACTTTTGAGAGTTCATGCATATGAGGTTCAATGTATGTTATGTTATCTGTGCACAATTATGAGTTACCATGTTTTGTAATCAGGGTAAACATTTATGGACACCCTGTACAACTATTATTACACTTTACATAGTTAGTCTAATTAACAATATTTCTTGCGTCTTGTAAAATGTGTTGCTAAATTTGTATAATGCATTCATAAAGAAAGTTTTTTTTTTTTTTTTTTTTTTTTTACACAAAATGCAGTAGTTAGAATGATAAGTAACTAATTTTCTAGTTTGCAAAATTGGAAAGATCTCGCATCCTCTGAAATGGAAACAACTTCATAGCATATAGGTACAGAATTTTTCGCCACAAAATAAAAGCGGTAACTTAAGCAGTATATATAGTTCTAAACCATACAAAGACATATATGCAAATTAAGAACAATCTTTCTAATAAAATGTAAATAAATGATTTACTTTAAAATGGGAAAAAAGAAGTTCGTACAAAATTTTTAATAATTTACGTTCTTTTTATGACTCATTCGCGAGAATCTTAACAATGATGGTCTTTAGACGCAAAAGAAAAAAAAGTGTGAAATGTTTCAGATTTTATTCGTCACCCATAATAGTTCGTTAAGACTTTTTACGTTCTCGCCCAGCTCGCAGTCTAAAGTCTGGTCTAATGTTACACTTAATCCTACTAAACCCCTTTTTTGTATTTTTAGCTTTATTATTAAGCATCATTTTCGTTCTATTTGTTCCATATACAATTCAACAGAAAAATAATAAAAAGTTTAAAAGCAGCATAGCAGTATACCTTTAGAATTCTCGATCAGGCGTTAAGTTTTGACATACATTTTTCTGCCTTTTCAGTCTTTTCTCAATTCATCATATCAATATTAAGTTTTCTATCTAAGTTGATTCTATAAAACTTCGTCTTTTTAGTACTAACGTTTTGTGTGTTAAATTTATTATTTGAAAACCGTGCTCTGCTCACTTACGCCACATAAAATTCAGTTAAATAGCAAAACTACAAAATATTTAAAAGCAGAATACATTTAGAATTTCCGATAGACAATTTCGTGCGATGGAGATAAAAATGTTTTACTCCATACAGTGTTGTTACTGCTCGCTTTGAAATCCTTGTTAATCAAAATTTCGTTAAAGTTTTAGAAAATATGAAATAATAATAAACCAAATTCCAAATTTGGTCTTCCAGATGCCCATATTCGTGTGCAAGACTACGTTAGTGAAAATGTGATGTCTCTAGGTACCGTTGTTTTTTCATAGTGCGAGAAACATACGTACATTCATGCAGATTCGCCATTATTTAATTTCTTTAAATATAATGCAAGGCTGTAATACTTACGGGAGATAATATTCGGTGGAAACAATTTGAAAAGTAATAGAACGCATTTAAGTGTTTCAAAGCAAAATGCCGTTTCGAGAATAATATCCCATTTGGGCTAACAATAATATTTAATTGTATTACTTTATCTAATATTTTTCTTAAATGTATTGTTGACAGCTACGGGTTCGTAGAGATTGCTTTAATATTAACGCGAGACTAATAGGAGTAAATGTGCCCCTTATTGAAATCAATAACAATTCATTCAAGACAAACAGCTGTTAGCTCAAGACAAGAACAGATCTAAGGCAAAACTTCTTTAAAAATCGACAAATATCACAAATCAACAAAACCACTTACGGGGCAAAATATGAAGCTCAATTACAGTCGCACGATTTTTAACTGAATCTTTAAACTAACTCATCCAGTCGGCTCTCGCCATCTGTATGTATAGAGTTCCTTGGCACTTCTGAAAGCTTCAGAAAAAATTGCTCCTAAGAAACTTCGGAAATGCATTTTCTGCAAATTTTCGGAATACCACCACTTTAGCAAGCTATGGCCCAGCGTCTTCAAATACTTGCCAAAGTCGGTTGGAAGAATTTTTATTCATATCACGTATCTAATTGAGATATTTTCGCAATCTAATATCGATAGATTCAGAATTACACTTACACCATAATACACGAAATAAATATTTACATATGCAATAAATGGCCACAAAATTCGATTGAACACAAATATACATATTACGTAAATGCACCACACAAAGAAATAAATGAAAAATTCAATATCTAATACACTATAAAACGCAAAAGTATATTCTAATATACATATAATATTTAAGTAAATTTTTAAGATTATCTTACTCTTCTTTTTCCTAGAACTGAAGGTATATTTTCCTTGCCAGTATGGCTTTACCGTTAATAAGTTATAGGGAAAAAGAAGTTATTCTGCTTCCTTAGGCATGAAAAGTCTTCAATGATGTGTTTATGCTGTCAAGTCAGATATAAAGAAATGAAGAAGAAGAGGAGAAAAAAAAGGCCGATTTTTTTACTTTTACCTTTGCCTTTTTACAGCAAAACTATTACACGGGTCTTGAAATCTATTTATCCTGACCGTTTTCCCCTTCCCGCGTTTATTGGTTTTGATGTTCCTGCTTTTCTTTGATTTTCATCTTATCCTATTTGGGAATGAAGATACTATGCTGTTATAAAGCTTATAAAAGGCAACGAACTTTAGCGCACTTTCACGTTT
The DNA here is from genome assembly GCF_044657685.1 of Stegodyphus dumicola. Lineage (NCBI taxonomy): Eukaryota > Metazoa > Arthropoda > Arachnida > Araneae > Eresidae > Stegodyphus > Stegodyphus dumicola. The sequence continues at coordinate 164,683,361 of NC_140771.1, read as the reverse complement.
TTTCTAAGCTTCGGAGTTTTCAAAGGTGTCTTGTCGAGCTGCGTGAGATCTTGCCAATGTTATCAACTCGGACTAACAGTAAACAAATAAATTAAAGCTCGGATTATCAATCAGTTCGTATTTAACAATAAACAAACGCATTAAATTAAATAAATAAAAATAAATTTAAAATAAATAATAAAATTACAACCTGAAGATGTCAGATGGCAGTATGACAAATCAAAGAAGAGACCATTAAATATTTGGAATCAAATCTAACATTCCAATTCATTAAACATTTCGAAATATTTTTAAAAATTAAAAAGTAAGACGTAAGATATTGTAAAATTAAAAAAAAAAAAATGTTATGTGCCGTTATGTAATGTACGGCGTTAGAAAGGTCTTCTGTTAATGACAATAAATTTGCATATATTCATAAAAATTATCAATAGGATTTATTGCAAATTAAATGCATTTTATTTTATATCAATCAGATACCTTATTAAAGAGAGTAAAATATTAATTTAAATTAGTAAGAAGGGCGTTTATGTTTTTAAAACGCTCAGTCATTGGTTGACTGAAAAATATCAATGTGACTGCTAAATATTTTAGCAAAGACAGGGTCGGAAATCGTGCAGTCATTTCTTAAGTGCAATTATTTTCAACATTACTAAGACTTACAAAAAACATCAGACAGACTCAATAACATTTCTAGTTTCTCGAGAGGATAAGCAGTTGCAGCTTTCTGTTTAAAGACGGGGCATGGCTGTTTAGTAAATTGTTTATATAGATCTAGATACCTTTTTGTTCTAACTGTGTGACACGTGATGCCGAACTTATGAATGCGAAACACTCAATAACTGCCCAGCTTTAGAGGAAAGTATTTTTGAAAGATACTACTGTGACAATTCAAGCCTTCCAATGATTCAAACTGGCCATTACCATTTGGGACAGCTTCGGGAATTAATTAAATGTTTTAAGGTCTCTTAATGCTTTTTGTTGTTCTTAACGTAATTTTAAATTTTAATTTTAATTTTTGCGTGAGTTTTAATTTGTGTCTTTTATATTATTGCTGCGTTCGCGCGAGCTTCTAAACAGTCGTGAATAATCTTATTTTAATAACAATTGTCAAAGGGGATAAAAACCTGCTGAAGAAAAGAACCTCTTGAAATAAATACAGACAAAGCGAAACATTTTCTATCATCTGCAAAGAAAGATTGAATAAAATTCCAGAAATCCAGAAAGTTTTTCAGCTTTAAAACCGCAGCTTTAAATCCAACCCACGTAACACTTTGTCGAGTCGGCAGAGAATTTTCCAGAAATTCTTCTCCCAAATCCGTTTATCGGCGCCATTTTAGGGGTATGGAAGTCCATGGGGTATAACCACATTCGATTTAAGATTCAGAAGGCATTTCTTCTGGGTAAATTTAAAATTTGTATTCGTTCTTTGGCAACGACGTGTCACATAAAATAAAAGACTTTATCAGGATGATCGGAAATCTATGTTCTAAGAAAGATAATGCACGCACAGTAAAAATAAAGGTAATGCATGCACAGGCACGCTATTATTTTGTACAAAAAGTATACAATTAGGTGGTTTATAAATGTTTTTATTACTAATATTCATCCTATCAACGCACATTTATACACAGTGCGTTGACAAACTTTTAACACTAAGTGAGTACAAAATCAAATATTGAAGAAAACAAATTTTTTAATTTTGAGCCTTTACTGCATAATCTTTGTCATTCTATACAACAACTGGCACATTCATACAGCTGCTTGATTCCTTCCTAGACCTCTTTGTTTTAAAATACTGTTTACATACTGAAGTTCTGAATCTCTTCAGAGCTGTTAAAATGACGAACTTTGAGATGAAGTTTCAGTTTAGGACAGAGAAAATATTCTGAAGTTCTTGAAGCTTTGTTTGGTTTGTTTAATTATGGCACAGCAGTAAAGGGTTGTCTCCCTAAGAGAAGTAATGCCTTCCTGGACGATTTTTTAAAGGAAACTTGCTCGTATGCACGTCACACATGGGGAAGTTAACGAAAACGTTCATGCAGGCAGCCTGTTCTCCGGGATTCGAACTACGGACTTAATTACCAGTGTTCAGCGACTTTATCGCTTGGCTACTAGTTTACCATCAGTTCTGGAGAATACAGGGAATGGTTGAAAATTGTAATATTTTTACTGGCTAAAAAAATAATTAAAGAGAATGGAACTGTGTAGCGGAGCGCTGTCGTGCAGCAAAAACAAGTTATTCCATTGCCTATGTTTAGACTAACGCTTTGATAGGCTCGTAAAGTTGTCCATTACGGCTTTTTAAAATATGGAGTTAACTGCTTGCTCCGCACGAACAAACTGCTTATGAAGTATAGCTTTTCAATCAATCAAAAAAGCATGCGAATGGAAAATAGAAAAAAAAAAAAAATAAATCACCAGCGTGGTCGTGGTGAATCTTGTCTAGTCTGAGCAGGTATCAGGATCATAAGCAAAGAGCCAGATTTATTTACAGCTACAGTCTGTTTGAAAATAAAATAGCAGGACAGATTCTCGCATTACAGCAAAGCTTTGCTGCTATTCTTTGCTTACTTTTCGAATCTGTGGTAGCAGATGTTCACTGGCATTCCCAATTAACTGCATAGAAAATTTTGGCTGTAAGCAGACGATACTTCAAGACAAACAAGCTGAGATATAGTGGTAAATGTTATCAATTATCCTTTGGTAGATCTGCCAAAATTTTAAAAAGAGAAAAAAATAGATCTTAAGGCACTATGCATAAATTGTGAATTAACCGTATTTTATAATAACATAAAGAGCATTTGCAGTAGTATCTGTATAAAAACTTTTAAGAAATATATTATTTAGAACAGCGTTTTATTATTTCAAGCGAGGTGTTTTTGTTTATACGTTGTGATTAAAATGTGTCCGTAATTAACAGATGTTGCAGCTAATCAACCATGAGTTACTGAAACAATTGCTTCAAATTATAGAAATAGCATCATAACTATCACCAGTGCGAAATGGTAAATTTCCCTCAGTAGCCAGACTTGCCAAGCTAGCCAAAAGGCACTGTAAAGCAGCCGCGATAAAGCCCATGAAATTTTAGTGTTATGTGAACTACACGTATGTTAATGCAAAACTTGGGTAGGAATGTTCCTGATGTGACAATTATATGAAGGAAGGAATACTATTGTTAAATCAGTTTACTACAACGAGCAATGTTTTGTTACAAAATAAAAAGGCGTCCGGCATTTGGCGATGGTTAAAAAGCACGGGAAATATTCTGGGCCTATCAAATGGTAACAGTCCACAAAACTGACACTTTGCAATCGGTTGATTTTAAAGAATGGGATTATTTAGATTACGACAAAGCTTTCGTAAGCTATCGGCCCAAAGGTGAGAATGCCTTCAAGATTTTAACCAGAAGCTGGCTCATATTCATCTTATACATGGTAAGATGTTCATCTTACAAAAGATGCTATACAGGCTGCTATACAGGCTACTATACAGGCGGCCGACTGATCGGGATTTGAATTTGGGTCGAACTGTCAGTTTTAGTAGATTTACCGTTTGGCTTTAACGAAATAGGTAAACATATTATTTCGAAAACGATTTATTCTAAAGGAACGGTTTTAATTTTTCAATGTAAGCCATGTATAACCTCGAATCGTGATATAGCCATGGCGATATAATGCATGAATTGCTTAGCATTTGCTGTAATGTGTTGTGACATTTGCTTCATTGTTGGAAACATTTACAAAATATTTTAAGTGCCTAAAAATGTTTAATTTTTTTTTTTTTTTATCTAGAAAACTTTTTTTAATCGTGTAACATTCCAGATAAAAATAAATAGTTAAAATAAAAGAGGGAATAATTCCCCCCCCCCATCGCAAGAAATTTGTCGCATCTAATTCTTTCAACGGAGAAGGAGAAAATTAAAAATAAATAAATAAATAAATAAATAAATAAATAAATAAATAAAAAGGGGGGGAAGAAGTTTCGAGAGACGGCGTTGAATCTTAACGATCATTACACCATTATGACAATAGCAGTAAAAAACAGTCGAGAAATTTGTATAATGAGACTCCCCGGAGGGACATCAATTTGCAATTTTATGTTGGAGCAGATTTCCAACGACCGAATCGACAACAGATGGCGCTAGCGTAGCAGAGAGAATAGCTCGCTTAACCGAAACCGATCCAGGGTTATCAAATTGAAATTTTGATTTAAAGCCAAAAGGCACTGTAAAGCAGCCGCGAAAAAAGCCCATGACATTTTAGTACACTATCAAAGTATTTTCCCTGTAAAATGGTTTGACATGCTTTACTATCAATTGACAGGCAGCAGACTTTATTAGGCATACTTTCTGTTTTCGACACAGTGTACGAGTATGACACTTACTTTTAAACTGTAAAAAATAGAAGAAAAGGGGCTAATGTTTATAATGAAATACATACACACGTCGACAACATTCTACAAGTAATACTTTTAACAAATTCAGCAAATATTGTCAAACGACAACTGACAATATTTATTTACTACAGCATTTGAATTCGCTTCTTCTTAAAGATATCGTCTGCTAACGGGCAGAATTTTCTGTTTTTAATTTGCTTTTATCTAAAAAAGAACATGTGCTGTCATGATTCCAAAGATTTCAAATTTCAAGAGTATTCAGATGGACTTTGAAATGTGAATTATATCATTAATTGGGGAAGAAATATTTTTATGATTGTAAAATACTTCAAAAGAAATAAAATTCATCAACTCTGCAGCCAGTTTCCGTAGAAAGAAATTCGAAATCGTTAGTAAGTGTCCAGCTAAGATTGGCTATTATTTATTTTTCTTTCTGAACTACGGTTCGCATTCCTCGTCACAAAAGTTTTATGTTCTGTTTGTTCGGCTGATATATCTCATCCAATACTGAGGTATAGTATAAATTGCCCAAAAATAAAAGTAGAGATGGTATTTTAAAGAATCGAGGAAGAAGGTTTACTGATGAGTGGTAAGTGACCAGAAAATTGAAATTGATGGAGAATTTGAGCAATTTTATAGCTGATATATGGCATAACGACAAAACTGTTAAGATTATTTCTAATAACAGATTTTTTTTATCATGACAAGAGGAGACCTTTTAATGGAAAAATGACAGTGTGAGGGAATTCTCTGCCAATGGCAACAGGTTTCAAATAACTGCGTTTCTGAAAAAACAAAGATTGTGAGGAAAAAAATTTGAAAGCATAAGTAAAAAAGACATTTTCTGGTCAGCGTTAATTTCGCATATCACCCTGATACAAGTTTTACTTTTCCACATAAGTCCTGTATAACTTAAGACACATATTATCAGCATATATGAAGCTGTTGCCACTTAAATTCCTTAACACGTTTCTTATCGTTCCACGCTATATGGTGCCTGGCATTATCGTGATGGGACAATACGTTGTTATTGAATAGGCCTTTACGATACACCACAGCATGATGCTGCAGTCACATTCGTCCCACGCTGTTAGAAATGAATTAGCAGCAAGCAAAATTAATTACATCCTGAAAAAGCTGCCTAAACATGAGTCCTCGTGGTTTTCACGAAACTGTAGTGAGTGCAAGCAACATTTTCTCAAAACGTCCCCATGACGTTTCCAAACGTCCGTCTCCTTACTTTAATAACTTTCTAGTGCTTTTGGCATAAAAAAAGAATCCTAATTGACAACTGACCTTCAATTTTGCCAGATGTCAATGGTTGCGACTTTTTTGGCGGGTGGATAGAGGAATGTTTCAACACATTGTTTTTCAGTAGCTTATATCATCCGACCATGAGGACTTCGAAATCCGCATGATGCACTGCCGTGCATCATTCACATCCAAGATGCCAACATATGTCTATTAAAAGGGACTACAGACTGGACGTGTTTTTTTTGGGGGGGGTACCAGATCTCATACAAAAGCACATATAATGGTTATAGTTATTAAAAGGTTATTGCAGTGTGACAAAAACTCATTAGGATTATCTGCCTATAGGAAAGAATGTCTTAAGGAAGGGGTTTCAAAGAGAAACTTGCTCGTATTCACGTTATACTGGGGGAAATCACGAAAACCAACCATTCAGGATATCTGGAATCTAACCCAGGACGAACTACGAGCCATTAACGGTCTTAACAACTTGATCATTTGTGAGAAATATACTTGAATATATTTAATACTCTAAAAAAACAGTTTAGGCATTTTCAATCAAGACATTAATAAGATAATAGCAAAAATAAAATAGGAAAAGTGGAATGTTCTGGGTGGGCTGTACGTTTAAACCATTTGAAAAGGGGTCAGCAGATGGTGGTTAGCGGTTTGTCAGTTCTGGAAAATGTAATCACCAGGGACTGCTTCACGGGAGAACACGATATATTTTGCTTAAAAGAACGTTTAAACAGTGATAATTCTGTAGTGGTATGCCGCCAGCCCTCATGAAAGTAATTAATCATTAATTCATTGACACTTATTTACTCGTTTGTTTAAGGAAGACGAGGATATCTATTCAACATCATGTAATTTATCACATTGATTCGAATTATACAACAGTTTTCATTGAATATTTTATTACATTTCTGTACCTTAAATTACATTTTCGCTTCCCTTCCAATCTTGGTAAATTTTTAAAAAGTTTGCCACAGATTAAAATACTCGTAAATAAAACAGCAGAAGTTTTAAGTTTAGAGCTATGACTAAGCGTTAAAGCAGATATTGCTGGTGGTCTGTATAAAAAAATGGAACATTTCTGTGAACGACTAAGTAGTTTAATAATTATTCAGCATTTTTGGAATTCATAAACAAATTCATCATGCAAAGTTTAATTTTGTTTCACAAGAAAGATCTCTTTCCAATTTTATTAAAATATTTTACGAAATCTGTGTATAAAATATTTAAATACTTATTTATTCACTCAATTTTATCTAAAATATTCTTTTATTACCTTTGTAATTTATTCGGAACTTTATTAATACAAATATATATACCATAGTAGTTTCGTTTAGAGTATCTCAAAAGTTAAAAGTGATAAAAATTTCCGATTGTAGACTGAAACAAGACAGTAATGGCAGGAAAGCAGGAAGAAAAATATTTTTATATTGAACAGTTATAAAAATAGCTAATATCTTTTGGCATTTCATTACACAAAAAAGTTGAAACAAGCAGGCAATGTTATATTCTTATCATTGTTTAATTCTTTCAGTACCTTTGGAATGCAATATGTCACTGAATAATGTGTATAGGTTTATATCATTCATCTCAGACTTACTTTAGTAGTGTAAATATTAGCGCTTCCAACTAGCAACTGGATAATCCGCGGTGTGAATTCCGGCGACGATACAACTGATTTTTCACACTTTCTGAACCGAAAAACCTAACCACCTATACAAATTTATTAGCAGTTAGTTATCTTTTGCCAAAATACTTTCTTACAAAAGTTAAGCTTTTCTATTCTGTATTTTTCAAAAGTAATCGATTCAAAATTGCGCCAGTGTATTGTGCACATTTTCAAGCAGGAATTATAGCTAGAATAAGAAATCCAAAACTCCTTCTTTTAGTACACTGTAAGAATTGTCTGAAACGGGACTCTATAATGCATTGTATCGCTATGATTAATATATAATAAATATCGCTATGATTATATGCGCTGATACACATTGATACACATTGATGTTATCTATTTACTTAACTAAGGAGTATTTCCAGAACATGGGACGTCTTCCAGGATAAATGCAGAAGCTAAATTTGTCTATTGTCCCGGCATAAACCGGGAAGTCTGATTATTTTAGCTTAAATGGTTACAGTTTTATGCGTTTCTAAGTAGTTTAGAGGATTATATCCAGACCATATTATTTACAGGTGGCAGGTGAAAACGGGTCAGGACATCCAGGCGGCTTACATAGACTATTCGTTTCCCATATTATTCACAGGAATAAATCTGAGCTCACAATGAATTTTGCTGTTATTCTGAAGCTCATTATTTAAATACAGTTTTATGCAACAGCTGCGTAATATCTGAAAACGCATTATCTTAAGCAGTATGATAACAAGTAAGAACTTGATCTTTTTGAATTAATAACATTATATCTAGGCTACATTAGTCAAAGGAAGAGATTATGATGCTTGAAATATGTTTGTTCTGTAGAGCTTTTTGTAATAAGAGTTTTGCAATAGGTTTTTGTACTAGGAGTTTTGGACAAACGCACGCGCAATTTAAAAAAAAAAAGTGATTATTTGGTTTTAGGCGTGTTCTAGCAGCAGTGTTATTAATACATGGCTTTAAGGTGCATTTATTCAGGGGTCACGTAAATTGCACGTGTTTTTATAGAATATCTGAAAATGCGAAGATATGTTGTTGTTAGGTACTTTATTCTTTGATCGCATTATTAACATATGGTTTTGTACAACATAAAAGTATTACCCGAAAGCAGTTGTATAACAAGCAATGATATAATAGAAGATAACTGCAAGATAAAATGCAGAAAAGTATAAAAGAACCATATGCCACATTCTCTGATGCCAAATACAGCGAAAAAAGGCCGTTTTAGCAACCCTGTATTGAAACTTGAAAAAAATCGTCACATTGTGCTGATATGATGACCTGCCTTCTGAAAAATCGGAGAAAATGGTCATCATTAAAGTGATTTCGCAAAGAAAGAGAAAGAAAAAACGTTTTGCGAAATCAATGTGTGGAGGAAGAGCAATGAATTTATTTTCTTTGGAAAAAAGAATTCCAGAACTATTAACGGGATTCTTTAAAAACAAAAATGTATCCACCTAGAATGTTTTTTAGAAAAAAAGATATTTTCTTTACGAAGAAGTTCTGAAGTTTGAAAATGCTCTTTTTGTCCAAATCGACATTGATTGCTAGGTGTAAATTTCAGTTTCGATTAGAAACATTTACCAGTCATTATTCTCAATTGCGAACACTCATAAAAACATCTTAATCAGTTTCGTTTCTTTTCAAAATTAGCTTAATAACTCATTTCGCTAATAAATCCTCGAAGAGAATTTTTTGTCAAATAAAATAGCTTTGTTTTCAAGTAAAACCCGGGACGTTCGGAGATCTTAGATATTTTTTCACTGTATATATTTAAATAATATCTTTATTATACTTTTTTAGAGAGGTATATGTAACTTTTCTTTAACTAATACATTAACAATTTAAAAAAGTAAAAACTAATTATTATTAATAATAATAAAAAAACCTACGCAAGGTCTTTGAACATAGAAGTAAAAGTTAGTTCTTAAATATGGCAAATAACAGAAAGGACGCATACATGGAAATTTTAAGAGAAAAATGTCTCGTATTTACGCTTTACATCTACGTATAATTTGCGACATCTCTTGAGTCCTGCAGAAGACAGTGTCCTTTTGTTTTAAAACTACTGATGACTTTTTCAGATCTCGTAAAAATTTAAAACGGACATTCTCAAAAATGGTGGGTTAACGAGTCGTGATTTAATCAGTGTTCGCAAGTTACGGATCAGTAAGGAATATTCGAATGAGCTTAAAATTTTGGGATATCTTACTTTGCTTTCATAACATATCAACTCACGCATTGGTTTCCCTTTTTTTAGGCTCCGAAGAGCCAGACCACCGTTTTACTAACAACACTTTTCCTTTGTGATTTCTGAGACTGGAGAAATATAAAGTGTTTTAAAACTAATAAACAAACTTTAATAGGTAATAAAATATATCGAAGTGTACAATTTTCCACATATATATAGGCTAGTTTATGTTAACTGAATATAATACAGCACACGAGGTCTATCAACTTGGGGGGGGGGAAGAATGCTCCTAGCGGGAAGGGCTTTTTAAGGAAAACTGACTCGTTGAACCTATTGAACTCTGCTTGCACTGTCTAAAGTTTAACTTTTTCTGCAAGCAATTATTAAACTGCAGGAGAAAAATCAAAATGCAATTTGATGTATCAATGATGATTGATTATCAAAATGTACAATTTCATGGTTGCTTTCATCGACGAATGCATTTTCCGTTAAACCAATTCATCAATCAATCAGAGCCTTAAATCACGAAACCTGCCTTCTAAACTGTCACCAGATATCATTCGGTGTCTTCAAACTAAAAACTACAATTAATCACTAAATCCTTATAAAATGAGCATTTAACTTTCGTCGCCTTAATAGTGCTATTACTTGAGCGTTATTCCCTTTGATCTTGTTCAAAATAACTTTGTTATTAAGTATTCTCACCAGTATACCTATGTAATGGTATTTCTCGCAGAGCTACTGTTTTCCTGTTGGCGAATTATTATCTAGATTAGACACAGTTTAAATCTCTATAACACTTTATTTGACCACTCCTGCTTGAGTTACAATTATAACTAGAATATAGATTAACTCACCACCGATAATGTTGTAAATTTAATCAGTTTGCCTTATAGTATTACAGGTGACAGGTGACGGAGGACGGGGACGCCTGGCGTCTAACAGAGGTAAACAGGCATATGTCCCACACCCTCCCCTATCCAGACGCAACAACTCCCTGTGGCCCCATAAGGACGCACCGGGAGTTTATCGATACTTCAACATAAATTACTACTTACTCATAAATTACTGCCTACTGATAACATATAAATTCCGCTTTTTCGTAAATTATCGCATACACATAAGTTACTGCTTGTGCTTGTACCTGAATTACTGCTTACACATAAATTACTGCTTACACATGAAATACTGCTTACACGTGAAATACTGCTTACATTAATATGACTACATTAATATGGTGCATTAATATGATGCTCAGTTACATATACATGCTACATTACACGTTAATTTGATACATAATTACACATTATTATGATACAAATACTGAAAAGTACTGCTTACCTTGTAGTATTACAGTTGTCAAGAACAAGATTCTCTCAAATACCATGCTAACCGAGTATGGCAATCATTTACAGTGACCAATTTCGAACGGCAAAGAAGGCCCACCAGCGGCCGAGCGGTAAAGTTGCTGAACACTAGTAGTTCGGTTCGAGGTTCGAATCCCGCGAACGGGCTGGCGGCATGGGCGTTTTCGTGGTTTTCCCCATGTGTAACGTGTATACGAGCCAGGTTTCCTTAGAAAGTCCTCTACGAAGGCACCCCTCCTCTTAGGCAGATAGCCCTCGAGGCTTTGCCACAACCCTCCCCCCCACACATGAACGGCAAAGAAAGAGAAATATATCGGCCTTCTCCACTTATGACAGACTGTCGCGTGTATTCACTCATAATGAATGAAGTGCAGTTCTCCTACCTATCTTTTAATTTCTTCAAAGTGTTCTATTTTCATAACCTTCTTTGCATTTTATTTGCATAATTTATGTTACCTTCTAGTTTGAAGAAATATATGAGACATAAACGAAAGAGAAGATGGAACTGTGATTTACTGATTAACTTAGTAACAGAAACCTTTAAAATAAAATCTCCAGCTTTTCTGCATGGAAATGAAAAAAAAGTGAGGCATTTGTCGTAGCTGTGAAAATTTCACCTAGATTTCTAATATCATTCCTTGTAGATTTTTGCGGACATTTCTAGCTTTAAGACCGGGGCAGGAGGAAAGGTCTCTTACAGTATGTGTTTTAAAATGTCGAAAAATATTTATCCCAAATTTGAGGCTTAATTTTTAAACAACTTGGAAGACTAATTAAGTGGTTCGCACCATTTTTTGCCAATGCACGCCTTTCACTATTACTAGCCGATCAATCCCTCCTCATTTTCAAAATTCGAAAAATGCATGTATATTTATTTAAATTTAGATTATTTTAATGTGTTTTTTAAATTAAACAAGTACAGAAAATGTCCATATATAAAAAACTACCATAAAGGCAATTTTTTATACATAAACGAAAACTAAATACTTAATAGGTAAATAAAGTGGCCGACCTCATTTCCTTCTGAAATTGTGAAATTCCCCCATAAAAAGAGAACTATCCTCTGGCTGAGATCTCTTGCTCTAACTAATACACATACGAATACGTACGTTTTGACTATAACATATTTATAAATAAATATTTTAACAATAAAACCACAGCTTTTTATAACGCAGATGCATTTGAAGGGCAAAAGAGAGCTACCCCTGCTACAGCCGAATGTTAACAAGTACCTCCACAGAGTTATTTGAAAGCAGGGAGCAAGAACCGCCCCGCAAAATTTAATTTAAAGCCAGCTCTCTCGAGTTCCTCTTCCCAAAGAGTTCGTCAACGCTCTCGAGAGTTCATCCGAGTCTTCAGCTTCCGTTCAATTCTGCAGGGAGAGGCGACGGATTAGGATCAAAATAGATCCTTGCTTCAAGACGGGAAATTCGATTAGGATTGCGAAACACCGTTGGGTTTGCCTACTGAGAAATATGTTTCTTCTCGGATGAGAACTTAATTTCAAAAACCGCAGTGCAGTATTATTTCAGAAGAATTTTCTCAAGAGTGGTATGCGATGAAATAATTTTCAAATATATGCATCAGAATATAACAGTTCCGTAATTACTATAATTATCGGTTAACAGTAAGCTTAAACCGGGTAAGAAGAATAAGTAATTTTCTAAATGAACAAACATATACATTCATAAATGAAAAAATGTAAATTTTAATAAGTGAAAATGTATATAGTTTCTATCTTTACACCAATTATAAAAAACGTTGGAAAATAAAATTATAATTAAGTTACATTATTATTATAATACTCCTGCATTAATGGTTATAACAAAGCTGTTCTTCTCTGGCCGAGTACCTAAAAGGGTCTTAAAACCTCTTTTCCGAGCTATAACAACATGTTTGAAAACTGCATTTAGAAGCAATAGAAACTCTATTTTATAAAATGCAGTCAGAAATAAGTCCAAAATACGAATCTTCAAAATCTCTGTTACAAGGAAAACACCTTTTGAACGTTTAGTATACATTTCATTTTGAGGAAATTCTACTTAGAAAATCTACACAATAATTCTCATTTATACATCTTACGCTTCGTTCACTCATATACTGCTTCTTATTTTTCATTAGATACGTTACACTACCTGTAATACCTAGTAGATTTCAGAGATGTTGTAATTAAAATCTGATTTCCAATTTATCATAGGTTAAGAAAGTTGAGGAGTATTAAAAAAAAGTAATATTTTTAGAGATGTCTGCACAGTTTCTGGTCGGTTGCAATTGTTCTCTTACACTACGTTATCACAAAGTGAAATGTAAAATTCTGATCTACTTGTCTTACGGTCCAGAACGCACAACTAATTCACAAAATATCATCGTTGGGTAAAATAACAGACCTTTAATTTTTTTTAATTTAATTTGCTTAATTAATAGTACTTAAAAAGCGAAATCTTTCGAAAGCAGTAAACGCATTATTCTGTTTTAGCCAAATGTTATACATTACGAAACAACAAGAAAATGCGTGTAAAAAGCGCATTTGTGTTTAATTGCGGTACGTGCGATGCATTTTTTAAAAGCATTATCAATAGAACAGATACTGCTTTTAAATTTTGCACTTTCATAAATTCATACACTATGCACTCTTTACTTATAATTTTTAATATGAATTATAAGTCTTCAGCAGTAAGATAAAAGAATTGTAATCTGAAATCTGTCAGAAAAAATAAATATCTCTCTCCTTGTATTGGAGACAACTGTGAAAATTGGCAATTTGGCAGGTCATGGCATGAGTTGATAACTTCTATATACTATCTCTTTCATAGGAATCATAGACGGTATTTGAAATTTAAAACACTAAGCTCACTTTAATTCAACTGTCCCATAATCAATAAGAATGCAAATCGTAATATTAATACAATAACATTTTTTAAATAAAATTCACCTCATAAAACAAAGTAACAAATTATATTAACTATGGATCCTCTACAAGAAAGGCTACCATCCTAGCACGAACTTTGGACGCATACCTACACGGAAGAACTAAATCCAAAAGAAACACATTTCTATTATTTCAGTGCTTTCTTTCACAGCGAAAATTTCAAGGTAAAAAGGAAGACGGTTTATACAGTGGTACCTATCATACCGCATTAAAAAAAAGTTTCCTTAATTTGAATAACACTTCAGCTAGTCACAAAAGTGGGAGTTGGACATACTATAAATTAACTCTCCTTTAGTACCTCAAAATGTCATGAATAAATTTTATTCTCTTGGATATAATTAAAAAACAACTCTCTCACTTAGTAACTTGATTCCTTTCACAACATTAGGAGCTGCACATATTATAAATTAAATTACTGAATATTTCTGAATATAAATCCAATCCATTTTTGAGGTTAGATTTTAGATTTTGCTGCAGAACTTCTAAACCTGTGTATAAACAGAATTTAAATTTTTGTGATACATCCAGCTATGTATTGCCAAAAATTAAAATAATTGAAACTGAAAAGAAACAAGCGAATGTGAAACCTAAATATAAGCAAATAAAGTAATCTTAGTCTGGAGTTGATTTTGAATATTCAAAACTGCTACCATCGATATCGTCCTCCGCGAAATCATCCGTTTGTACGAAAAACATCGGACCGTGTTAATGTTTGATCCCGTTTGCTTTTATGCAAAGTTTTAAATACCCGCGTGTTTCGACGCTTTGTAGAAAAACGTTATTGCTATCGTTTTGCTCATCTTTCGAATCCATGACAGCGAATGTACACTGGAATACAATGCAAACAATTCAATGCAAGGAAAATTTTGTCGGTGAGAAGATGATACTTTAGGAAAGTATGTTGAGACTTCATATAGTGATAGATGTTGTTAATTATCGTTGTTCGGTACATCTGCTGGAATGGTAAGAAAGTTAAGTTACTGTGTATGCAAACACAAAATTTAATCATCACTATGGGGACTTTACTTTCGGTGCAAACGATAATATTTGGATAAGAAATTGAGAAAGGTATTCTGCAGACAGGCATAACGTCCTCCAACATTTTCAAAATCACATAAATGTTAATAACAACTATTTAAAAATATTGTTAAAAATAAAGGAGAGTTTCTAAACGGCTCGTTTCATTATGTATTGATAGACAATAGTGTTGACCTCCGATTATCCGAGGTAATAATGGGAACGACATCAAACTCACGCCTAATTCAAAATTACGATTTTAAAACACAGGGCAAAGCAGTATTATAACTTGCAGAGAGAGACTATTAACTATTTTCTTTTACCTTCAAATTGTAAAAATTACCTTTAAGGAGTTAAATTTGGAGATATAGCTAATTGCTTAAAAAAACCTAGATCAGTATTCAAAAACAAAAAGTACACATTGAAAAAAGTGGGAGAATAAACAAAATTAGAAAGATAGGGACTAAGTTATACGTAGTACTAAAGAACAATGTTTCAAGGAGAACATCGACAATATAATAGAGTTTAAACTTTCGTTATAAAATCGGCCAGATAATGTTTTTTGCGCCTTCTTTTAGCAGACATCATCTACTGTCTCTGCTGTTATGCAACGTTATTTTTTCTTTCTTCTTGTATTTTCCGTTTTCTGATAGTAATTTTTCAGTTGTTGTGAAATAAACAAATTAAACTTATCTATATAGGGCCCGTTTAATCCACAGTCACCTTAATCTGTTCGTCGGGAGTTGATCGTTATGAACCAGAAGTAGTAAATGAATGTAAAGATGTTCGCGAATCGGCAAGACGTTTTTTAACCCCAGAGTTTCTATAGAATTGAAACAATAATGTGTTAACATAATCAAACGGAATGAAAAGTACTGAGATGTCGGAATTCCGAATAAGATTACTCTACAACATTCGCCTCTCATTTAATACAGTTAATTCATTTGCAAACGAATTCTCTGGACTACGACAACTAGTGTCGAGTGATGTTTAAATTAATTCTCCAGTCAGCAATCGAGTCGCGCCGGAAGCGGTCGGAGCCGATGATGCTCTCCCGACAGACCCATTTCTCAACTATCGTCCGCAGCTGACATCAGCAGAGACGGACGTCATCCCGGGAGCGATAACCACGTCCTGTTGACTCGTTATTCACAAATGGCAATGGAAAAACTATGTGTTGAGAGCGCAGGACCTTACAAGGTAAACCAAATGTCATCCTTTCTTCTAACCTTCTGCCACAGGCATTTAAAAAAAGTACACAATGAAATTTAATAAGGCCATTAGAAAACTTGGAGTAGATTATGCAAATAATGAATATGCTCTCCCAGTAGAGAGAACTGCTATATTACACTGTGTAAAAATATAACTCAGGATGCAACAGATACATCTATTTTGTAGCATAATAGTGCTTGTGGACAGTATGCTAGTGAATACTATGCTCCCTGCGGGCGTTCTCCACTGAAGAGTGGTCAACGGGCAACAAAACCAACGTTTCGTGTCTCCACTTTCCGTCAACAGTCAAGCACATAAATACATAACATTACGAATCTCTCTTATTAATCATATTCATGACGAGAATATTTAATACAAAATATATATATATATTATAATTCCTATATAATAGATGTTACTTATGTAGATGAAATAAATATGAATTCAAATGATTCTTTACCAGATGAAATAGATATAAATTCAAATTGATTTTTACTAATAGGGAGTCAACTGTAATGAAACCGTTGACGTATTAATGGCTTTGCCGTTTAATCGAACCAGTGTTTTTAATAAAAAATTAATTTTATTACGAAATGATGGGAAACTTACTAAATAAAAACATAAATAAAAAAGGAAACAAAAGGTTCTAACCAATATTTTGAATGCGAGTTTGACCACAATGACATTGCTCATATTTCCCCTAAATAATGTTTTTTATTATAATCTATAAGTGAATTTCCTTTACACCTGATGCTGTTTATTCTTCTGCTATTTAGAGAGTGTTCTTTTAATTTTGAATACCGATTTAATGTACGTAGCTAAGTTAATTCTTTCTTCAGATTTAAACTGCTTGAAAATACAAATAAACTTTAAATTCTATTTTTCTGTTAATTGATTATAATATGATGAGTTGAATATAATATGGTATTTTATCTCGATTTAACAGAAGTTGACTCTATAAAAATACAAACAGTACTTTTTATTTACTGCAATTACGGTGCATATGCTCATACAAAATATCATTTGATTGTACAAATTAAGTATATTTTCATTTATATCAATTGGATATATATCAGTTAGAATATTAAATTGATAAAATAAACATAGAAGTTATAAAAAGCGTTTTGATATCTGTTAAATCACTCTGGTACTCACTCTGGCAGATCTTAGGTTTTGTAGATGGACTAAAAGCGAAGCAGAAAAAAAAAAAAAAAAAACGATATTTCCTTTCTATACACCGTGACTCTACGACTACTTCTCGACGTCAGTAAACGAAAACGTTCTTTCCCTCTTCTTTTTCATTTGAGGATCCACTAATAGGCGAGAATATTAATACATATAAAGTATCGCAGGCTGAGGATTTTAAGGTGCGGTTGCAGCTGGCGTGGGATTTATATTTTCAGGTGTTCGAAACGGCCATAGAAAAAGTGCGAGTTGTTTTGATCCCCAGGTTAAATATTAGCAATTCTTCGAGGGTTTGGAGAAGTTAGAAAATATCTCGTCTTGTTACACTGTTGAAAAGCAGAGGAGATTAATAATGAGAGACATAAGTGGTAGATTTTACGTCAAATATATTGGCAACAGCTTCTTTTCTTTGCTAAGAAATGTGGACTTTAAGCAAAAATATGAGAGATCAAAAATACATTTTTGATATTTCCAGTTTCTTATTTTTTTCAAATTATCCATATCAATAAAAAATAAATAAATACAAATAAAAAAAACTAAATCATGAAAATTTCAGGTCATAATGTAATATCTCAAAGATTACTATTAAAATTTAAAACGTTAATCAAAATTTTAAACATTTAATTAATACATTTTATTAATGTTTTAAATTTTTAAAAATAGAAAGTTCCTCAAATTTTCAAAATTACAATTTAATTTTCTTTTTTCAGCTTCAAGGAATTTTAAACTAAACAGTTACGGTTAGCGCACTGGATTATAAGTTAATCCTCTAAAATTAGGATTATAAGTTAATCCCCTAAAATTAGGATTATTAGATTGTGGCAAAGCACTCGAGGGCTATCTGCATAAGAGAGACGGTGTCTTCGTACAGGCCATTTAAGGAAATCTGGCTCTTATTTGCGTTACACATGAGAAAATCACAAAACCTCTCTTGAGATCAGCTTATTCACCAAAATTTGAAGCTGGGTCGAACTATCGTTGTTCAACGACTTTAACTCTCAGCCGCTGGTGGAGTCCTAGAAATCCAAGATAAAGAGCATATTACACATCTGAAACAAATTGTTATTAAGCATCTATGATTAATAATTAAGCATCCTGTGATCCCAAGTGTTTCCAAATGGTGACACTTTGAAAACTGGCTATGCGTGAAATTGTGTGAAAGATAAATTAAAGATTTATGCTTGCTACACTGAGATTTGATTAATTAATATAATAGAGGACAAATAAATAGCAGCATAATAGTAAAAAGGAATTAACATATTTGCCTATTGTTCTATATTAATTTCATGAATTAAGTGTTCATTATCTACCAACATTGACTTAACTAACGTGATAACTTATCCACGTAAAGAATGTTTTTCAGGTGGCATTCATGTCACCGTCACAAGGTTTGTTACTCTACTGAAAAAGAAATAATTATAATTTTTAAGATAAATGAATAGATTTTTCTTATTATCACGAGCATTTTCCAAATGAGGATTTTGAAACTGCTGATCATCTTTCTTTCAAATATGTCTTACTTCATAATTATTATTAGACATATTGAATAACAAATGTTTGTCATTTGTAAAGTCCTGTTTAGTTTTACTAGTAGTTATTTTAATTTGTGAGGCTTTCCGGAATTCTTTCCCCCTCGCATTTCCTCGTCAAGATGTAGATGACGTAGGTAACGAGAATATCTAAACTGTTGGAACGAAAAGCATGGACAGAGCGTGATTTAGCTTGTGAAAGTGCGTGTTTGCTAGTCTTTCCCCAGCTGTTAATTTTACTAGCGGCTACGCATTCTTGTGATCGAGTAATTATACTGCTGGTGGAGGTTTCTGAGTCAGCTTGTTAGATTAAATTGAATTATGCAGTTTAGTACTACATCTTTAAATTTATTGTTAAATTAACTTTTAAGTTCTCACCGCAAGTGGTCGGTGTTGTTTTGCACACGCGTAAGTCCGTACTTTCTGTTAAACAGTTTGCGATAAATAAAAGAGTCTTTTACACCCTTTCTTTGGTTATATCCATTTTAATTCCTGTACAAGAATTTCCAAGGTACACACTTAAGTAGGTGCAGTTGCCATTTTGTGATAGAGAAGCGTACTACATCCCACGCATTTAATAGAAAACCGTTAGAATTTTAAATCAGCATGCAGTTATTTCTTAATTGTGTCGATTTTTGTAAACGACAACTTTGAAAAGTTTGCAATAAACAATCTGGTGTAAGATTTATACTTACGCCAGATCGTTTTTTGCAAACTTTGTATGATTGTTAATTGCAAACTTTGTACTTTGTTCATTTTGTACGATAGAGACTTCTAGTTGCAGGACTGACAGTTTGCCAGACTTTTGCTAGTCTGTTGATATAGAACTATCACTAAAAATGCTAAACTATCTATTTTTCAGAAGACTTTTTTTTTATCATTTCCTCATTTAAATATAATATATTTCAACCTCACATGCATTTTGTATTCACAGTTCTATTTTATTACTTGTTTATAAAATATAAGCTTATATATTCAAATTAAATTCTTGTTTTTCTTGATGAAATTGAAAAAGACCGTATTGAAGATTACTGCCTTTCCAGCAGCACACTTATCAAACATACGTGTCATTAGACTGGAGACGTTCCAGAACTATGCATGGTGTGCAACAGGCACATGGTCGTTCTTAGCTCACTGATGTCACGAACTTATTCCTCTCTCGTATAAGCATTATAACATTCCATATTATTAAAGCTATATTAGAAACTGAATGGCAATTACACATCCTCATATGGCATCACCTTCTCATTTGAGCAAACCACATATAAAGAAAGTTTAATATTAATAGTAAGAATATAAATAGAATATTATATTAATTAATAATAATCAGTAACAAAGATGAATAATTATATTTAATTTAGTAAGAAATAATCATAAATATTATAGCTAAAATAGTGAATAGTAATAAAATTTAGTGTTAACTATAGTAACAAGGATAATAATACTTCAATAATGATTATTTTGTAATAGTAGTATTCAATAAGTGAAAATTAAATAATAATAGGTAAAAGTTACAATATTATTATTATAATATGGCAAAATAAATATTATTAATAATATGGCAGTAACAATTTAATTGCTGTCAAAATTAGTTTTAACAAAA
The DNA here is from genome assembly GCF_044657685.1 of Stegodyphus dumicola. Classification (NCBI taxonomy): domain Eukaryota; kingdom Metazoa; phylum Arthropoda; class Arachnida; order Araneae; family Eresidae; genus Stegodyphus; species Stegodyphus dumicola. The sequence continues at coordinate 164,663,016 of NC_140771.1, read as the reverse complement.
TCATGATAAAAACAATAAAAAGTAATACATTTAATAGCATACAAAATTAAGAAAACAATGGAAAAGAAATCCTACTTTAATGATTACAATGTGTAAATTTATGAAATTCGGAGAGCTGCAGTGCAACCGTACTCCTTAAAATGATAATTATCGTCGCGAAGAAGAATTTCTATCAGAAGATGATTACGTTACATTGTTTAATTAAAAGGAAAGAAAAAAATGTCTCTCTCCTCTAAATGATGAATCGGATTAATTTACCTGTAAGCCTGAAGTCTTAATTAAAATGATTTTTTAAAATTATTTTGTACGATAGCGTCAAATAATAATCACTACTGGCAATAGGTGGAAGGCGATGTGACTTGATGTTCAGATTTTGCTGACCAGCCGATATTTCGTTTCGTTGGGGGTAATTAGAGATGTTAATGGAAGATATAATTACCTACTAAATCATTTTCTCTCTCCAAAGCAAAGTGAAGTGAAGGAAGAATGAAGAAAGGATATAAAATTATATCATTTTGCACTTCACGATGAATTCGCACTTTCTGAGTTCTGCGAATTCACATAGCTGCATGTAAAGTTTCTAAGATGCGCAATATATAGCATTGAAAAAATTTATTTAACTAAAATTATCTTAAAAATGTCCAGTTCGATATACACAGTGTGCCTACAAACATTTCTGATTGATTTGTTCTTATCAAATTCCAAAAAACTTGCCAATGGATAACTGGCAGCATTTATTACTATGACATTTCAATCTGCATTCTCTAACATTTCATATGTTTACTAACAGAACATTCTTAGGCACTGATTTGCAACCTTTTATCTTTCGCATGCCCTTTGAAAAGATTATAGACTCTATCAGTAATTATTCTAGTTTTCCTTTTCAGAACATATGAGCTCCCACCTCTTCTAATATTTTTGCAATATATTATACTGCTGATTATTTTAATACAATATATTTAATAAAGGGTACTCAATAAGGTTAAAACGTGTAACAAAAATGCTATTACTTTTCTAGAGTATGATAATTTTGAGGTTGCTTTAAAGGAACTTAAATTACAAAGATCTAAAATACAGCTTTCCAGTTATTTGGGAAAGTAATATTTAAATCGTTATTGCAGTTTAGAAGAGTTATTACATTCTCGTTGACTTAGGCTGAAGCTTATTTTCTGACATGAAACTGTACTTTCTCAAATATTCAGGCATTTTTTCAGCACTTGATCTTCGACATTCTTACCTTTTGAAATAGAATCTAGTTAGACACTTTGAAAGCAGTTATAGAACTATTCAGTAATTATAAATATAGTGTATCTATTTTTGAAAAAGGAACTTATAGTTATCAAGTCTTTGGAGCCATTCATCACTAGGAAATTCCAAACTTAACTGAAATGAATACTCTTCAAAAAATCTCCTTAGGGCAGTTTTATGCGAACCTTTGAAACATTCAGAAATTTTAATATTAACAACACTTCATAGTTAACGATTTTAAAAGAACAAAAACTAATTTAAAACTAAACTTTGCATCTAAACTTATTTGATGGCGCAGTTATAAAGAAAGAGAATTTCATAACAGATTTTATGATTAACTCAATACTGAAAATATAGTTGGCTACCGGTTGGTTTTTACGATACTCCGTGACAAGAGTGGGGAAAGCAATGATTACTAGGAAAGCGTAAGGAATCGACTAACATACCAGGTTTGGGAGGAACTAGATATTCCTAATTACTTTGCTTTTGTACACATTTCGGTCGGTAAATAGTCACATGGGAAATCCTTTCAGTTGTTTCTCTTTTATTTAATGACAAATTTAAACTTAAGTATATTTTCATTTATATCAGCAGTTGTTACAATACTTTGCTACTTCGTACCACTACTGATTATTTTTTCCCAAGTGATGGCTTAGTACCACAGTTTGGTAATCGCCTTTCTATGCAGTTAATCATTTGCTTCGATTGAGTGTACATGTGCAGTCATGGATTCAAACGGAATAAAACAAAAATTATTTGATGTATGTGGCATTTGTAGACCACACAACTAACAATAAAGCAAAGAAACATGAACTACGACCATCACATAGCAAAAGACCAAATGGGTCGGAACAATGTGTAATGAAACATAACGTTAATAATGAGTATGATACCTTGTACCTGAAATGCATGATTGAGAACGGCGAGCAAGGTGGCAATAGTGTCGTTGATCGTTTGTTAGGGCAATAGCGTCCATTCCTATAGTAATGCATCTCGAAGCCCGTGGAAAGTGCCTGGCAGCGCACTGCGACCTGCTATCCGTCGTCCACAAATGTCTCACACATGCTCTATGGATCTCAGGTCCGTCATATAGCAAGCCACGACAAATATGGAATGGTTTCACTCTCCAGATTAACTTCGCACTACTCGAGCTCTATGCGGGAGGGCATTATCGTCCATAAATATCACTTTGGCACCCATCGCATGATAAAAGGGACAAAAAGAGGGTGTAGAATTTCTTCGTCATATTGGATGGCTGTGACAAAACCACCAGAAATAACGTAGAGGTTCGTGCGGCCATTTACTGCTGCAACAACCTATACAAGTAAGCTTCCTCCTCTTTGATTGTCTCTTTCGACGATGTCTGGCGCTCCATAGTGTGTCTCTGGCTCTCGCCATATTATTGCCCTTCGTGAATTCTTCTGTATGTTAATTGACTCATCCCTAAAGAGAACAGGCTTCACTGTTCTGGTGTCCAACTACGATGTTTACGGGTCCAGTTCAACCCCGCTGTGACATACGATGAGGACAAAGGATCACAAAGCTTACAGTCCACCTTCATGCGCCCACCAGCGGCCGAGCGGTAAAGTCGCTGAACACTGGTTGTTCGGTCCGAGGTTCGAATCCCGCGAACGGGCTGGCTGCATGGGTGTTTTCGTGGTTTTCCCCACGTGTAACGTGTATACGAGCCAGTTTCCCTTAGAAAGTCCTCCACGAAGGCATCCCTCCCCTTAGGCAGATAGCCCTAGTGTGCTTTGCCATAATTAAATACACCACACACCACCTTCATGCAGTCAAGTGACAAAGTTTGGCAGGATATGGGCTGCCCTGCAGCAGAGAGATGCGACGTCAGTTTTTGAGCTGCTAGTGATTACGGCATCTTTCACATAGGAACAGGAAGCAATTGTCTGCCGTCGAGGTAATCTTTCGATGTCCAGACCCACGTCTTCTGCAAAGGCTTTGATCCCTTTGGTAACGATTCTGCAGTCTATTGGTGACACAGCGATGCATATTCAGCTCTCTTGCAACAGCAGAGTTTCTTTCAGGATCCCGACAGCCCTCTAACACCTTTCCGCATGGGAATGTTGTCTTCGGCGCATGCTTTCAATTTTGGCTATCTAGGAGTACACAGAACTATCGCTGCTAGCGAAATGACGCATAGCTCCGGCATGCCCCTTTTTAAGTCTTGGTATGACTGCGGGATTGCGTTTTATGCTTAGTTGCCTATTTGCATCTGGTTATGCAACTTCTATCTCATATGTTAATTGCATGTTTTAAGTTCCCTTTTTTACATTCGTAACTTTCTTCTTATTTTTTGAGCGCAAGTCTACTTTCGATGTCAGCGATTTTGACCTGGCCAAATCGGCTGTAAAAGCCGACCTCAATGCTTGAAATGTAATAAAGACCATTTAACTTACACTTGTGAAAGGAAAAACGATGAAAGATCTACGTGTCCGATGCCATTCAGATGACATTGCCACCTCTTCCTGTCCAAAACGGCAAGCTAGATTTATTAAAACACTCAGAACGGTTATTTCCAGTTATCCGGACACTGCAGCTCCCCTTTCTGCTCTGGTTAGGTTATTTTAATTACGGCAAAGCCTCTAGGGGCCATCTTCCTATGGGAAGGGATGCCTTCGTGGAGGACGTTTTAAGGGAAACTGGCTCGTATACACGTCACACGTGGGGAAAACCACGAAAACACCCATACCCTTCCGCTCTGGACTCTGAATACAGCTTTCTCGCCGATCTTCTGAAAGATGAACGCCTACAGAGTCTACTTGTTAAGATTTTGTAAACTGTTAAAAAGTAGAAAACGTCTGATTCCCCACTGTCGAAGTTACATTTTGAACTTTTGAAAACTGAAGATGCTAACAGAAACTGAATTTTCTCACACTCCGAAATTACGATTCGTGTGAACTCCATATTTTAGATTTTCCAACGAAACAACTTCCTGTTTCGTCGGCCGACTATGCTTCTACTGTGCCTTGATTTCACCCTTCTGCTCTGCGCTTTTGAACCACACTCCATAGACTAGCAGATGGAGCTACCTATGCCTTATGCTTCCAGATTATGCTTGATATTTTCAGCTTTTACAAAGGAAAAACGCGGCCTCGCTTTTACTTTACTTGTGAATTTTCTTCGTGAAATTCAACTAATGAATTTTGGCTTTCGTCTTGCTGGAAAGTTGGAGGAGCTGTATAGAGTAGTCTAGTACAGCTGTATGCCAGCATAAATAGCGAGTATCCGAGAGTAACAGTCAGTTCAACTGACCCCAAATCGCAAAGTCATTTTTCTGGCCTAGGGCCTTGCCCAGGCACCTCTTCATCTGAAGGACTGTTCAATCGCCATGTCAGTCAGGTCAGAGCTTGTTTGAGCTTCACAGTTGGTGCAACTGTAATTCAGTATTGCTTTTGTCAACGATTTTTCTGACAAGAGATATTTGTCTCGGGTCAAGGAGAACTCTGTTTTTGTCCTTAAAATATTTATAGCTGTTTACTTAGGTGTAGAGCTACCATTTATTTCAATAAAGCGTCAGTTTCTTATTCCTGCTTGTCCGGTACAGTTATTACGGTGATCTCAATGAAGCCATAGTGTGCAACAATACTGAAAAGTTATCGAATAGTAAATAATAATAGTAGTTAGTAAATAAACATTTACATTTCTAATGGTAAATAAAAACAGTTTTTATAGCAATTATTAGTCATGTTGTTATAATAATTATAATCGACAACACTAATAATTTTAATAGCAGTAACAGAAAATAATAATGAATTTAAGAACAAATAGCAGTCAATGATATTAGTACTTAATAGTGTTGTGAAACGCCTAGCGGCTGCGCGGTGAGATAGCTTCTCCGCAAAGCAGGTCGAAAATAAAGATCTTGCAGCGGAGCGGAGAACGAGTCTGTCGGGTGAGCACCGTTAGTTCACGGTGGGCTTAGGGCTTCTAGAAAGTGACAGGGAAAAGCAGGGTTGGCAGATTTGGCGCGAAATCGCTCATTTGGCAAAATTTAGCGACAAAATTGGTACTATGTCATAGACGGAGTGAAAACATTTTAGAACGCATTTTTAGCGTTTTTTTTTTCCGGGAATGTTCTCGAAGGTAAGTTAAAGCTATATATATCGCACCTGTCCGAGGATTAAAAAAAGTGCCTTGAGTTCAGAGATTAGCTTGAGAGCAATCGACCTAGACGGGAGCTGTACTTTAGTGCTCTGCGGTGAAGCTGTCTTCACCGTTATAGCCTGATGGCTGTGCTGCTGATTGTTTCAGCGTGTTTATCGTATTTTTATGACGGGTGTAATCGATGAATCCGTAGAGCGCAACAATAGTAAATAACTGTAATCAGTAAATACAGTAATACTGTAAGTATTGGCATTTTATTACAAATATTTCAGTGCCCACCAAACAGTATAATAAGATTCAATAATATTGTGCCTGTTACATTTTATGAAATTTTACCTGCATTTTGTATATGCTACTGTTATATTAGTATGATAGTCATATCCTCACTGGAAAAACTCCCAAAAATATTTCCAAAGGTTTTTTAAAAATTCTAAGGTTAGGAACGCGGTTGAGCGTCGTAAATAATTATCAAAAAAGAAAATGGAAAACACTTTCGCATTGGGCGAACAGAAAACATAAACAACGCGCTCGTTGGTATTTGAGAGAAAAACAAATAGTAGCGAAACAAAAACGCAAATCGCACTGTTGCCAGCCCGCGAGATGAAATTCTATCGATCGGGTTACGGAAATAGAAAGCCCGGGAGGAAAAGCCTTTTTTGTGATAGATGAAATATTTTACGAGACTTGAGAGATATGAAGCTCGTCTCTCTTAATGCAAAAAAAGGCAAAAATCTACGCTTTTCTTACCGAATTGGAACATTCCGCTTAAAAAAAGAAAAAAAAAATGAGAGAGAAATTTCTAACGCATCATATTTCATCTGGTCGCCTGCAAGAAAAGGAACACCAAGAGGTATAGCAACAGTGAATAAGTTTTCGCGCCTAGCTTTGTCTTTCGGTGCAAACTTTTTTTTCTTTCTTTTTTTAAGTAACTGATTAAAGCACAATGAATATTCTAGTAATTTGACTTTCTATTCTAAGAGAGATGGAATTGTAAAAAAACTAATTTTAAAGAATATTATTAATGCAAAGTACATAAAGTATTTTATAAAATTTAATACCTGCAATTTGAAACACCGGCTGACATTTTTGTACTTGCTTGATAAATCAAATAATTACTTTTCCTCTCAACTGCGTGCTAGAACAGCACGCAGCCGAGCTTAGCCATTCCGCAATTGTGTAAGGAATTGACGCCTTTCATGTGTACTTTCGTAGTGTCAGTTGTTATTTAGTACATCCAGCCAGCAGCTGCGAGATCTGTGGTACGATTCTCGGCGACGAGAGCGTAGATGATGTATTTCATGTTTATAAAAAAAGGCTCATGTTTTTTACTGACACCTGGATTAAATTTTGATGTATTAAAATTTGAATTAAATTTTGATAGTTCGTCATAACCTAAATTTGATCGTTCGACTGAGCTTCAGGCTTCTCCTCAGTCGTTCTTTAGGTGGGAGAAAGTTTAAGAACTTAATGTATTCCTTCGTGTTTTCACATGTGGTGAAGTAGCTCGTACGTCCATAAAACACTGAAAGGTACGTGATTTGAATCCCAGTGAGGACATAGCTGATATATTATATATATATAATAAAAACTTGAAGTAACCTGCAACGAATTGAAAATGGTTCTCTGCATTATAACTTGGAGAGCCTTTACTGCGTAATTAGAAAGATGACACTCGAAGGAGAGACTTCTAGACAGACGTAGCCGAACTGAACATAATTATTGCTGGACACCATGATCATGAGCGCAATACGCACAGCTCAGTTTTACACACAGAATCACATTTTAAATAAGGGCGCAGATAGCAGCATGACAACGCACAGCAAATTAAAACAGCGCCCTAGCAGCAACAGAGCTGCAAGCGAACTGCGCATTTATCCAATATGGCAGTCTGTTAAGGAAAGCTTTTGGGTTAAGGTTTCAGTTCTTAGAGTTTAGGTTCCGAAATAACTACGTCTTCAGCGATACGCAAGCTTTGTGGCATAGATTAATCTAGAAATGACGCAATCCAGAGGAGTTATTACGATTTTTAGAATAGAGAGGGAGAATTAAGGGGTTGCCGTTAATTTAAATTATAATTTTGATTTACATATTTTTTATCTTACATATATACATATATATCAGCAAACAGCAAATTTAGGAGCAATATATATATACACATATATATATGTCAGCAAATAGCAAATTTAGAAACAATATATATATATACATATATATCAGCAAATAGCAAATTTAGGAACAATATATATATATAGTTTCAGAAAACTTCATAATATATAAACTCGTTGCTAATATGTATTTTTTGCTCCGAAAAGCATGATGTCTCTACAACTTTGAAAGAAGTTGGGAAGATAACATTATACATCGTTTTGCTTTTCCCTTTAATTAGCTCCAGTTTTTATATATTATAGGATGTGTATTCCTTTCACTTTATAAGTTGCTTTTAGCTACTTTCGCCACAAGATATTTATGGCGTATTTAGCAGGACCTCAACGAGTTGCCATTTGGCAATGAATAGAATCATTAAATTATCCTCAATAATATGTTTAGCTTATGTATATTTGGATGCATTTAATCTATAATATATCCAACAAATACATAATTAGAACATTTGTTGCAATTTATAAGTTGTTTCCGAAGAGTGCAGCGATTCAGCAAATCAGATGGGCTGCTGTTGATGAACGTACTGCGTTATTCGGACTGCTATTCTAAACGAAAGTGCGCTTCTTAATTCATTTTTTGTGGAGAAGATGATTTAATATATTAGCTGTATAACTATATGATTATGATGTAGTTTGGGCTAAGCCATTTCGAACTGGCAAATATTGCTCGAGAGCCGGAGCCTTTTTCATAGAACTTGTAGCAAAAATTTCAGAGGAAACTGTTGTAATACTATCATCCCTGATCTTGCAACACTGCAATTTAAATATTTTATATTGCAATTTTCATGTTTTCAGTTATACGAGAGAATTTGAGGAACAGCGATATCATCCTGAGAAAGAAGTGAAAACTGAGAAACAATAACGGTTAACTAATGTTATAAATGAATTTTTCGAAAATCATAACGAGATATTCATGCCATTTTATAATAAATGTTTGACTACTGGGTGATTATATATAAGGCCTAACTCAGACTGACTGCATCTAAAACTAGCCTAGCATAATTAGATTGTCCCAGAAATTATCATCATTACATTTCTGTGCCAGAATACTAATCATAACACCGTAAAAACAACTAAACATTTATTTGCGCATTAGCTCGAAGTTTCAGAAACTAAAAAAAGTAACAAAATTAACTTCTACTTCCTGCGGAATGAACATGTGAGCATAAGTGATTCAAAGTGCTTACAAAAGTTAATTTTGAAAAGCTAAATTTAGACACATAGAAAGTTTAATTTTGAAGCTTAAAATCCTGGCTCCGCTACTTCGCGATTACTAACTAAATTTCAATGAAATACAAACTCATGCCAACGGAGCTAAAGATAGTAAACAACAGAAAAATTTTGAAACGGCAGGCTGATGTTGCCAGATTTCCCATCCCCTCAAAGCATAATTAATCGCTCATTGTAAATCTCCCTTTACATACATATTCTGGTAGAGTATGCAAAATAGTAGAAGTGCAAGAATGATTTAACATAAGAAATAATGCGTTAATTAAAACGAACTTTATTATTCTATATAAAAGAGTTTGTACATCACACGCTGATACATTTTTTTGTAAATAAAAAACTGTTATACATATTTTATGTACTGAATCTTTCCCCATGTGCACCGTGAATATAAATCATTTTCTTTTAAAACTTAAAAAAATCAATCCTCGAAGGCAATTCTTCCCTTAGACAGATAGCTCTCAAGAGTTTTACGAAAATCCAAATAATCTAACCCAATTTATGTGTTGTTTCTTTCATGAGAGTTAAAATGATTTTTCAGTTTTAGAATTTATAAGGTTTTTCGCCCGCCTTCTTAGCATGCCTTCGTGGTATAGTGGTCAGCACACTCGGCGCTTATTCGAGAGGTCCGTGGTTAGATTCCCGGAGAGTACATTGCTCAATTTTCATCTCTCCTGATTCTAAATAATGTCAGTACAGTGGCACCCGAACTAATAAAAGGTGGCTGATGATGATTCTTCACCATTAGGATTTGGTATTGGGTCCCCTAATCTCCAATCGCCCTTTAAAAGGGGGAGTATATAAGGTATTTCTCCCTTCTTAGCATGCTTTCGTGATGTAGTGGTCAGCACACTCGGCGCGTATTTGAGAGGTCCGTGGTTCGATTCCCGGCGAGGGCACTGCTCCTTTTCTCTCCTACTTCGAAATAACCTAATGTCTCGACAAATGTTCATATATTTTTAAAATTTTTATATTTTAATTAAAAAAATAGTGGTAAACTCTCTTTTGAGGTGTTAGACTTCTTACCCAGCTCACCCAAATTCTTTTACTAATAAATACATATCTACTGCACATATTTCAATCTAATGATTTGGATGTTGTTCACTGTGTTGAATTGCTGTGCAACAGTTTTGAATATATATCGTTATGCCTTTTGTGACTTCCACATCAAGGAATTTGAAATGAGTAATAAATAAATGTCCGTTATTTATTCATTGATAAACGATGTGCCCTTTTTAAAACATTTATGATCACTTACCCTTTACTTGTCATAGTCATTCAAACATGTATTCTTAAAACTTCATTTTCATACCAACAAAGCGCGTACATTTTCTTTGAATTTAAACTGCAAGTAAAATTTTTGTTCATTCGGAAAAGAAGAAAAAATTTATTTCATTCCTGTCATCCCCTTTCAGATCCTCTTCCTCGCCCCGAAAGGAAGACCGGCGTGCTTCCTATTTGTTCGAGAGAAGCTTTATCCTCTGCCTTTTCTTAGCTCAGCACGAGGCTTCCAAAAAATAGTTTTCCTTTCGACAAAAGATGCGTACTCACATATGACCTGTACCGTTATATACCTTTGCACGGAACTCTTTTGGGGATTAATGTTCTTCTCTCTGCTACGATTCTGTCTTTTATTAAACTTGCCCGCGTGTTCGTAGATAATAATAAAGACTTTTCGTCAAATGAGCTGACAAAAATCACTACTCTTTTTCTTGAATGTCTTTCTTTTGCGGGGGATTCTTGAAACAATATCAGGCAAGATAAAAAACAAAAAGCTCTTTTCCTCATGTTCTAGAATAATTTTTCTCGATGTATTAGTCTATTTGAATGAGTTATTTCAGCTCAAGACCGACAAATGAATTTATGAGGAAACACATTACCTGCATTGTATGTGAAAGAAAACAATATTTTAGTATTCACGGTAACTGAGATTACAGAATAAAATGAATACTTGAAGAACCTGGATAAATGTCTTCTCTCCTTTTTAAATCTAAGACCAATTTACTATAATGAAAAGTGAGAGTTCTTTTTTTTTTTTAGTTCTTAGAAACAATAACAAAGGGATGAAGAAAATTAGCTGTATAAACTAAACTGCGTAACCTTTAGAGTGATAATATATCTTAATCGTGTCTTCGAATAAACAAAATTTTCATTTAATTAGATCGATTACTTTTCATATTTGACTTAAAACTTTTACGAGCATCTCACTGAAATTAATTCAACTACATTCCAAAAACAGTAAATTACGTGTCTTTATCCGTCATAGTTTGAGGTCAACCCTTTTCTTGCTGCCAGTATATAAACATGGCAAAATCATTTGTATATGCTCAGAATCATAATGGCTGGATTATGGTGTCTTTTATCATAATATCGGCTACACATTCTAAGTAGTTTTTGAACCACTGGAAGGAAATTCCAATTATAGCGAAAACCCAATTATTCGAGACTAGATTAAACAGGATTCTGCATTAGCACAGAAGAATCTGAAAGTATTATTCGCCATTCATTCACCCATCGATGGGAATAATTCTGGGAGACGACGCCCGAGATTAACTCGAAATTATGCTTCATCGCAGAGCAGTTAAGAAGGCGGGAAAGAATAATAAATCATACTAAAATTACGAAATGCATTTTCGAGCAACCATTTATCCGCATTTTCGAGCAATTTAATCTGGAGAATAAACGTTTTGGATTACGTGCATTAAATCAGTATTCATAATAAAAACAATACATTGTAAATATGAAAGAATAAACATAATCCGAAGTGAAGAAATTAAGTTATAAATGGCATTGAAGAAAAATACTCACAAGAAACATTTGAAAATACTTACGAGAGAAGAATACTTATGAGCTGTCATTGAACTCACGTAAAAACATCATGCAGAGTATTTTATTTAAATTGTACAATAGTATTTATGTATTAAGAATAACATTAAATTAAATTACATACTATCATACATAAAAACTATGACTTCATCTGCTATCAACTGTTATTATCTTCCACTACACTTTTTACTCCCGGCCTTTCCGTAGGCACTTTTGTTTTAAGTTGATAATTTATGATAGTCATTTTCAAATCAATCTGTAACAGAGAATCAAATTCCAATCAAATTCTTTTAAACAGGCTCCAATCGGCAAATTGCTCATGGTTAACCGAAGTTCATTGCCTTTTTCTTACTCATAAAAAGAAAAATATTTCGTCAACAAAGTATGCACCCTCATAAGTTCTGTAACTTCAAGCCCTAATAACTCCTTGCTCCTTGTGACTGCTTTCGGGATTAATGTTTCATTCTATTTGGTGGTTCCGCCATGTATTAAACTTGTCTTAGTTTTCCAAGAAAATAATAAAGAATTTTCGTCAAAGAAAAGTCGACAAGAAGCATTTATTTATTTTGTTCTTTCTGTATTTTCTGGATGTCCTCTTTCTGTCCGGGAGCGGGATCATACTCAGAGACAAGGATAAAAATAGCTCTGCAGTCCATTTCTGTGTGTCGCTGATGAATACCTTTTTTTTTTTTTTTTTTGGGTTACTTGTTTGGTTTTTGCTTTGGGCATTTATTCTCTGAGCTCGTTTGTTTCTGTCCATAGATACGGTGGTACACGTTTTCGGAAGAAAACAAGTGCGTGACATGATAAAGGAACTTTTTGGCATTTAACCTAAGCTGACTATATTGGTAGTTATATCACATCCAGGTTATGGATAACCTCTTGTATAACACCTAAAAATAGACTGTGGCTGACATTCTATTACATAAATATTTACATCACTTTTAGAGTTCCCACTTAATTCGTTGCAGCGATGCATAAACAGTTAAGGGTATCGTTTCCCTTTTATTTACATTTTCAGATTAAGCATGAATAAAAGATTACAAAGAAAGAATGTTCAACGTATCTGAAGTTTATTCACGCTCTAGAAACAAGTTTCTTTTTCCAACGAAGTGAAAATAAGTTCTTGAGTGAGGCGAATAGTGCTTAAGTTCGTTCTGATCGCAGTTGGCAATTCCTAACAAATTGCTCGTAGGTCGATAGCGGGCAGCCGGCTACCCCTATCTCTTAGCAAATGATTTGATAGAAAAAGATGCCTTTGACACAGCGAGCAGAACGTGTTGACAGAGCTGAAATCACAAGAAAAGCTATTTCTCTGTCATTAACTAGCGAACTCTAGAGCTGCGCTCATCGTTTTTGTTCCAGAATTTCTGGGCTCGTCGGGAAGAATTTTGGATTCTAAATTTCTCGAAATTTTCAGATTCGAACGCACTCTGATTGCTTTCAGTTTTAATGTTGAAAGGCCTGGGAAGGTTCATTGAGAATTCCCAGGCTCCAATTTGGAATGTGATCAGTTACCATCTACAGGTGTGGTCGGCAAGAAGTTGCCGATGCATAACAATGAGGGTACAATTAGATGCGCCGTAGCTCTAAGCGAGGAATTCCCGTATTCCAGACTTTTTCAGGAACAGAACACTGTTCTTATCGGACCATCATGAAATGAAACAAAAAGAATAGAAAACGGTATGTGAATTGTAAGTGACGTTCAACTTTACCGAAGAGCTGAAGACGTTACAGCGTTTACTGCTAAGTTTTTTTTATATGAAATTTTGTCTTAAAAAAGTTTTTCTAAAATTAGTTTCTTTTATTTCATAAACATCATAAAATCGTAATGACGATGCTTTAAAAAAATCATTATTGTTAGCATTCTCATATAATTCTTCACAAATCCCCATATGGAGAACATGATGGTTAAGAACAATTTTGCATACTTGTACTATGTTCTGTACGGAGTCCGACACTGCATTTATGTCATTCATTCGTAATGTTTCTTTTGCACAGAAGATATTTTCTTTGCTTCCTTTCGTACGATGTGAATAAACACAAAATTAATTAACAGTCAGATACGCTTATTCAAGGGGAAAATAATTCACTAAAACTAGAGGGAAATTAAATCCAAGAGAACATTTCATACACAAATATTTTAATTGTAAACACAAATATTTTATGTTGCCCAGAATAATAGCCTCTTTTACAGTTACCAATTTCCCTAGTTCAATGGGTGATAACACTTTTTGATTACCTGATGAAGTCGAACACCAGAACAATATCGAATTAAAATAAGTAATGTCTTCCTGAATGGCTTTCTGAAGGAAACACTTTGGTACTTATGTGAACAATAAGAAAAACTACGAAAATGCTTATGCAGCCAGCCCGTTCGGCAGAATTAGAACACAGGCCAAACTATCCTCTGCAACGCCTTAATCACTGGAGCATTTATGCATGGATAAATGAGAGATGCTAAGTTAGTTGAAATCATTAAAATTTTCAGAAGCTGAAATTTAGCAGATTACAGGGATGATAAATACTTTTGTAGCATAAATTACTGTATCGCACATTCATTTGATGTGACACGAAAAATAGAAAATGTAGATATTTCTTGAGTGAGAAATTAATAATCTGTCACTAATTGCATTCCGAAGATAAGTGATTAAACCAAAGATGGTCAAGCTGATGATCCTGAATATTATAACCTTACCTTTCCTTTCCTAACTACGCTATTTTATTTGTTGGCTCCACAGTAACTTCGTATTTTTCATTGAAGGCGAATTCCTTTTTTCAGTTGTTTGCGCCTAGTTCAGTAGTTCGTTAGAGAACCTAGTTTTCCGCTTTTCAACTACATCGATGAAGAAAAGTGCCCTGAATGCCAATTGGAGCAGTAATAGAGGAGGAGAGAGAACGTGAGGTATTCGTATACGAGATGCCGCAGTTAATAAGGATATAAATATAAGAATACATATAAAAGCACTGCTATAGTTTTTTTGTTTAATAACATTTAAATATGGTAACATTAAAATGCAGTAAAGACATTAAAATAGCCCAGAAACTTTGTTAGAAAATAAAGAGACGCCTTAACATATTCAGTTAACAAAAGAACTGTAAATGTTCAAAAAATTATTTTTAATAAAAATTGTTTTAAACGACATGTACTCCGTAACTAATACGGAAGTATTTTTTTAATTTTTAGAATATTTTAACTTTTAAAAGTATTTTTAGTAAATAATTATGTATTTTCACTGGTAAATTCTTCATTCAGTTATTATATTGCGATATACAGTATTATTCTCCTTCAGTAAATGTATCGAAATTATTTTAAGAGATTATTAGCAATTTGAAAAAACACTTCAATAACGTAATTAACGCCAGAAAATATTTTAAAAGGTATATAGATTTATTTCAGAAATAGATAAGGCGTATTTCGATGGCTGTACATTTTATCCCGTATCCGTAAAACAAACACAGTTCAGTTATGAAAAATTCACATATTCCAAGAAGTTAGCATCGTAATCAACAGAAAGCTCCGCAAGGCTGTAGCGGTTAATTTAAGTTTCTAACAGTTATTTTAAGCTTAAACATGATCTACTATTCCCTACCGTTTATAATATCGCTTTTTATGCAAATGAGTGGCGCGTGTTTGCTTTCTGCCTACTTCGTTCTTGAATCTATTACCCTCGACCGTATTGCACGTGCCTGTTGAGGCTAGGTTAAATTAAGGGCCAACTACGTTAGGTACTTTTCTCTAACTTCGATCAAGTCTATTTAGTTTAGCATTAGATTAGTTTCTTATTATCTTATCCTGATTTAAAAGCCCGAGTGAAGGCTTTCCTGTAAGCCCGAGAAGGGGGCCATCTGTTATTATTATTATTATTATTATTTTGAGTGAATAAAAGGGTATTTTAACCTTTTTCGAGACTTTGTCTCGAACTCAGCGATAATTCGCTACTTAGTTCACTGGATTCCTCTGTATTAATTTTAGGCAAAGTACTGAGGAACATTACGAGGCAATAAATGAAAAGTTAACGAATCTGAAGGCAAATCATCTTATCGTTCAGTTTAGCACTTGCAATAATTTTACTTACTTTAGGGTAGTGAAAACAGCATAAAATCTTAATCTACTTTGATTATAATATAAGTAAAGCCTCTGATCAATGACAATGTATTAGTCATCAAGATTTCGAGGAAAGGATAACTATATTGAGTTTTTAAAATGCACGGGATGCTCGTGCCGCTAATTGCAAAATATCTAAAATTTAAGAGCACGTAGTATTTAGTCGAAAGATTAGATTACCATTAAGGATGCCTTCGTGAAAGTATTTTAAGGGAAACTCGCCCATATTTATGTTCCACATGAAAAAAAAAAATATCTACATCAGAATATAAACTTCGTTAATTTCTGGGCATAGGAATACCGCAACAAAAGTATTAAGGTTAATAATATGAAGCCTTATTACCATGATTTCTTCCTACTGAATATTAATGAAATAAAATAAAGTCTAAAATATGTGTGCGTCAAAATCATTTATCTCTTGATTAAATGGATGAAAATAACTGCGATCTAAAAAGTCGAGAAACATCGTTACAATACATGATACATGATACCGTTGTTAAACATTTACATCTGTACGCTAAAAGGCCAGAAAAAAATTAAAGGAATACTATCGAAGGAAGAATTACAACATTATGGCGTTGCAGTACCTTAAACATCACAGACAATCGTACCATATTAAAACAAATACTTATTGCGTTTAAATATTGTATTTTACATTCATGAACAATGTATTGTTGTATTTTGAAAGATGACTGCAAAATGTTTCCTCTTAAATCCAGGCAGACCATTGAGTTTTCTATTAAACTGGTGATCTACAAAATGTTTTCATTTCTGTATCATTGTTAATTTAATATAATTCTACACAAATAGTGGCATTAATTAAAGTTTGATGAGGTTACCAGTAGCAAAAGATTAAGTCCAGTTCCGCTAGGTCTGCAATGGCAAAAATATACTCAATGAATAGCACTTCTAATCCTAAATAGCTAAAAAGTCGGGATCTTCAGTTTGAATAATCCATACTAATGTACGAAATTCACACTGGCTAACGCGATTAAAAATGATACATGAAAAAATAAAAATAATACATTAAAAATGATACATGATACGAAATTACTGCTGATTTCAGATATATTTTTCTAAAATGTAGGCTGAAAACCTTTTTTAGTACCTGCATTATACAAAATTATGTAAATATAGGTCAACCGATGCCCTGCTCTTAATGCATCATCACCGAGCTCGATGACTGGATGATCAAATTCATACCGCTGTCTGTATAGAATAATATTATAATTAGAAGACATCACAGTAACATCAAATGGCATGATGTGATGAATTTAAATTATGTCACGCTGACAGGCTATTTAGAAGCTGGTATAGGCTCCAAGAAGCTGTAGTTTTTTAATGTCTCCGAGGTGTTTCTCAAACAACCTGAACGATTTGGAATGCATTCATACGTCGGAATTAGTTCTCTCTTTGATATGGATTCTACTGTGACCGCTTCTGAGTTACATGATCATTCTCTTAGATCATCTTTCCTTCATTCTTATCCAATTTCCTGAAGAGGAAAAATTATTTCAATAGGTGTATTCAATGTGCCACCCATTGGCAGTTGATATTTGATGGCTTCAAGAACATTTCACACATTTTACCTTCATAATAAACTTCCGTGGTCTCCTAATATAAATCCTTTGGATTACTTATGATTCGTAGTGAAACAAATTTATGAAAAATGAATCTTGTTTTAACCAATTTCAAACAGTTACGGGATACATTGTAGGATCTGTATATAGCCATCTTGTACACTGTACCCCACTACGAGGCGAAGTGACACTCTAAGTTTCCCCAAACGCAGTATATACATAACAACATTTTCCTTAGAGAAGGGTAAGCTTATCCGCGAGATGTCTGTGTGTCTGTTTCGCTACAACTCTGGCGAATATTGCCCTCCACGAACATAATTTTCTTTGATGAAATACATATATATATTTCAGCTAAGAAAATTATTGAAAATTATTTTCGTGGAGGACAATATCTGCCAGAGTTGTAGCGAATCAGACACACAGACATCCCGCAGATAAGCTTACCCTTCTCTAAGAAAAATGTTGTTTTATACCCTTTTCCAAATAGAAAGGTTAGTTCTTTCTCAGAAATATCCAATAACTAACACATGTTCATATGATCTCTTTACGACGTTAAAAAATGCTCACTAACGCTCGCCTGGGAACTGTAAGAGATTTTAAAGAATTTTTTGGTTTCTATAATATACACAAGATACATCGGCTTCCTACTACTTGATTACTCATAACGGAAAATATCAGACTTCCCGATGACAATCGTCACGATACTGTCAGGAAGGATCAAGCATAGAAACAAAACAACAGGTACAAAAGGAACGTTTCATAATCGCCCGCAAACGTTCAGAATAAGACATTAAAAAACGGAGCGCGCATCGAAAATATTTGCAGTCATATATGTGCAAGCGTAGTGCTTAACCCCATTATATGATAAGCTGCATTCGTTCCATTCGTGGCAGTGATTGTTGCTCAAGTAGCTTGATAGAGAGAATGAGCGACTTCTAAAAAGTGCGTTTAGTCAGAATAGTTTACTCCTAACATGCACAGTCAAATAGTTTACTCGTAATAAGTATGTTTAGTCAAATAGTACGTCACATTTAGTTGCAAAATTATCCAAATGGGATTGTACACATATTACGGTAGAACTATTAGTGACATATGTGACGTAGAAATAGCTGAATACGTAAACAATCACTTGAATGATAGTTACTTAATGTATCGCAGCAAAAACAGGAAGAAAAAATTAAATTAGGACAAACTGTCACGGCTCTTGTGATAGGCGGCAGTAAGAAACACAAGATGGTATTGATTCGCCAGCATTAGTCATTCAAATTCTAGAAAGCGCGTGTCATGAGACTCATTGATAATAGAATGCTTCCAACTTTACAGATATATTACATTTATAAAGGCTGCAAATACTGTGGGCATGCGAGCTATTTTTTTGCCGTATGCTGGGGATCCACAAAATGCTATATTTTGTACCTGTTATTTTCATTTTGTACCTTCACCGCGCTTCAACGTTTCGTGGTGGTTGCCGTAGAAAACTCCAATAGCTTTTCTTCTTAATGAAATACAAAAAAAATCAGATAACTATTTGAGTTGTGCAACATGGCTGGCAGTGCGAACTATCAAGGAAAGTGTAGAAGAAGTACAGTTTCGATTTCATCCTTGGCCATACTCTAAACGCAAAGAAACCTACAGAGCTAAAAAATAACTAAAGATATCAAATACTACTTACTGTCCAGACAAATCTTTTGTGCGTAGATGGTGAAGACTGGAAACTGCGACGAAGTAAGGGCATCTGGTCGCTCCCGGGCGCTAGAGCTGAAAAGAACGCACAGTCCTGTCTCGAAGTTGACTGCCCTGCAGGAAGCGTTGTGTCGACAATATGACAGACACTCCGTTAGGTGGAGTGTCCCAGGGACTAGTTCGATCGTGTCATCTGGAGCCGTAAACACGAAACCCGTCACCAGCTCAAAAGTCTGCTTGTCCTTACCGCAAGCTGGAAAGAGAAAAATATGAAATTTACTTTTTTAATATCAAGTTATTTCTAGCTATTAGATATATATTATTTACAACTGGTTTAATTATGAGATCTATACGAATAGGTATCGCATTGAAAGTGAAGATAAATTGATAATCAAATACAATCCGGTCACGTAAATCACGAACCTTCCCAACATTTAACCTATTTGCTGTAAAAGAGTAGCTTCGAAAAATGCAGGATGTTATGACGAACTTTCAGCATTTTCTGAAATGCGCTTGGAGGGAAATATTTACCAGAAAAAATTAGAAAGTTCTACACTGACAGTCGTTAGACTGATTTAAAAAAATTTGATGTGTACACCACATGACTTCCTTGTATTGGAATATTAAATTATACACATTTTTTCTTGCATTTCGTTTAAACTTAGTGGATTGAATTAAATCTACTTCGCCGACAGCGCATAAACCACAACAGAATAAATGCATTCTTTAAAATTCACTCTAGTATTTGTTTACCGTAGCGACACTCTGGCGCTAGATTCACTTAACAGTATAAATAATTATATAACAGTTAACTCATATAATAATTATATAACGGAAACTAAGTTAACTGTTATATAATCCAATAATTATATAACAGTTAACGTATATATTTCGTTCATATTATAACTCATAATGCACAAAATTTATATCATTTAAAGAATAGAATTATATGATTGTTGCCACATGTTCTATTCAAATACTATAATAAAGCTAGAATGATGCATAAAAGAACATAAGCAAACAAAAGAAAAAAGAAACAGTTTTTCGAAATCGAAATCGAAATCGAGTGAATGGTTAGGCAGCATTTAGTAGCCTCTGCTACTTTAACCGTCTCTGTTTGAGATATGCCCTAAGGCGTTGGGAAGTTTAATTAATTCAGTTCTCACTACGCGAGAAGGCAAAAATACATAAAAACTCAAAATATCTATATTAAAAATTACGAAGTAAATCTCAAACGCTTATTTCCTCGAAAAAATTCCAGAAAGAATTAAGCATGATTTAATTGGCAATAATAAATGAATGCGTTATCTTTGTTGTTGCAAAGCTAAGTTTCTCTAGATTGGCAACAAATCCACTTGTCTCCTGTTTCAAATGTAAACATCAATGGCCGCCATTAAAAACAGGCTTAGCGGCAATTAAACAACTTTAAAATTGCCGATAATTCTAAAAATATTGCACACAGATTTACTAAAGGCATAAAATCCTTAACCGGAAGATAAAAACAACATAATTCAATCATTTTTAAAGCAAAAAATGTACAATTTACAAACATATAAGAGTAAAGAAACTGAGATCACTGAGCCGGGTAATAGAGTGAATATATATATAAATATATTTATATACGTTTGGTGCGGCCGATTGCAACCAAAATACGAGGTGCACATCTACATGTCATAGCAGTCCTATATACAAAATTTCAACGTTCTGAGGCTACTCGTTTTTGAGTTATGCGAGATACGTACGTACGTTCGTACAGACGCCACGAAAAATTCTCTTCAGAATTAATTTTAAAGCAGTTTTATAATTTTTTTGAAGGAAAAGAGTATTTTATTCTGTCCTTACGTACAGATATGACGCAAAAACATCGGTTAATTGCATTCGATAGCGGTCAAAATGGATAATTTCGTTGAAATATGCTGCCTGAAACTTTTCGCGATTACAATACTTCCTTTTTACTTCGTACAAGGAAGTAAAAATGTTAAGATACTCCTACACATTAAATTGAATAAAAGATTAAACTGTTGAGTCACAAGTACAACTACCATTTAAATAATTGAAATAATGCTAAAGCAGACCCTCATAGTAATTTATCCAGTTTCTATTTCTGCAAATCATGATTTTAAATTCTTCCTTCTTGACACCATCAAATG
The DNA here is from genome assembly GCF_044657685.1 of Stegodyphus dumicola. NCBI lineage: Eukaryota > Metazoa > Arthropoda > Arachnida > Araneae > Eresidae > Stegodyphus > Stegodyphus dumicola. Next base: position 164,641,910 of record NC_140771.1, on the reverse strand, counting down.
AGTATAATCATGCCAGGGAATATAAAACTACAAATTATTCAAAATTTACTTAGAATTATATATATACCCATAGTGGCCATAATTAAAGTGACAGTGCTCACAGTGTTCTGTAGCGCAATATATTTGCGAGAATGACGCCACATTTTGTAGGAAGATTAAACAAGACGGGGGACGAAGGATTCCGCGAAAAATAATTAGTTCCAAAAGTCACCGCTAGAGGAATATTTGGCGCTGTGTAATAGAAAATAGAGTGTTAACAAATGCAAATTAATGCGGAATAAAATTTATCGTAGGTCCATTCTTCTATGAGAACATTACCCTGACAGGACCGGAAACCTGTTCTGTTACGGGAGAGAAATATCGCCACATGTTGAACAGCTTTGTCATTCCTGCACTTCAGCAAAGACAATGCCTGGGGAAAATCATTTTCATGCAAGATGGAGCCCCTCCACACGTTGCTGTACGGGTGCAGCAGATGCTACGACAGAAATTCACAACAGAAAGAGTCATTAGCCGCTACTTTCCAATTGCATGGTCACCTCGGTCGCCTGATCTTACCCCATGCGACTTCTGGCTATGGGGTTACCTTAAGTCCAAGGTCTATCAAGGAGTGGTCCAGGACCTGGCTACGTTGAAGGATAACATATCACGGACTGGACGGGAGATTCCTGCAGTCATGTTATTTTCTGCTGTTGTGCATATTGTGCACAGAATGTAATATGTGGTCCACAACAACGGCAGCCCCATTGAACCTCATTTGTATGCAAAGTAAAAGGTAATTTCCGTATTGATTTGCATTTGTTAACACTCTATTTTCTATTACACAGGCCAAATATTCTCCTAGCGGTGACTTTTGGAACTAATTTTTTTTCGCGGAATCCTTCGTCCCCCGTCTTGTTTAATCTTCCTACAAAATGTGGCGTCATTCTCGCAAATAGATCGCGCTACAGAACGCTGTGAGCACTGTCAATTTAATTATGGCCACCCGTTATAGATATCTTGTGATGGCTCCATATCAGCAATTTAAATCTATAAGTATTCTTTCTGGCTTATAAATATTGCCAAATTCTTCTCAAGAACTTCAAATAATATCCGCAAGTAAGACAACACAAGTCTAGTATCGTCTCTTGTACAGCTTCATACATCTCCCGGCTTCATGAGTAGTTGAACCCTTTGTTTTTCTAAAATTTCGAAGAATACCCATGTGCCACATTTGGAGTAGATGTATTGTACAGCATGGAAATATTTACTTATATCCACAGACCTTTGCCTATATTTACATATCTGTATATATCTAGTGTATATAAAAGTTTGCACACGGCCTGGGTTTCGCAGCCGTTGGTCACAGGCATACACTTCCACAAAAGTATTTTTAATGAAGTATTTTTTTCATTCATATTGTGCATTTTTAAATTTAAAAAAACTAATTTATAAGAATTACGAAATCACCTTTTTCGTACAGTCTTCCGATATGTTTACCATTTGTAATATATTTCATATTATTCCCGGTCTATTTCATAGCATAAAGAATGGAATTCTGCAATCATTATAGTGATTGCTTAGCGAGAATATGTGCAAAACCTTTATCAAAAAATGTTACGATATTAAAGAAAGTAATCTAAATCGAACTATTAAGTTTCGTTTTGAGATGTAAAATACAGATCAATTCAGGGGTAATGTGCGCCGAATTTTGTGTCTCTGGACCATTAAAATTGTGGATCGCTCCATATCTCCGAGATAGTAGGTACATAGTCTTTACTTTTCCTTGCATATTTATATACAGGGTGTTTCAGCAAAACGGTTGTAAACTTTCAAGAGAGATAGAGCACACCTAAACGATGGAAAAACACCTTGCAATGCATGGTCGTAAATGCTTTCCTGTGGTGGTTGTAACGACACAAAACGCAAGAAAGGAAGGACACGAACAGGGTGGGAATAATGCTTATTATGCTTAGTGCAGCGGAAATCCAACAATAGGAGCAAAAACAGACTATCGTCGTCAAAGAACGCGCTCGAAATAACGACACAGACCGGGACGCAAGAACCGCGCGTCATGCATCTTCTTACGTGATGCAGATCTTTCATGCAGGCATCATAGTCCGGGATCGTGATTACGAACATCTTCTTTAATGTTGATCGTTTTTTTTTATTTTTGTTCTTATTTATTGGTTTCTGTTGTATTAAACATAATAAAACATGTTTTATTGACACTGTTAGTGCCTTTTTTGTGTTTTATGTCGTCACTACCGCGCCAAGAAAGCGTTGCCGACCATGCATTGTTGTTTGATTTTTCATCGTCTAGGTGTACTCTATCTCTCCTGAAAGCTTGTAACCGATTTGCTGAAACACCCTGTATATGTTATATTAGCCTCCCAATCACCATTTAATTGCCTAACTATAACCATCTTATAAAGGGAAACTGAAAGGCCATTTTCTCAATGTCCTTTGAGATTGATAGTTTTGCAAGGCATATAATAGGAAGTTCTAGTATCATTGATGGTGTGGTGTGATGTATTTAATTATGGCAAAGCACACTAGGGCTATCTGCCTAAGGGGAGGGATGCTTTTCGTGGAGGACTTTCTAAGGGAAACTGGCTCGTATACACGTTACACATGGGGAAAACCACGAAAACGCCCATGCAGCCAGCCCGTTTGCGGGATTCGAACCTCGGACCGAACTACCAGTGTTCAGCGTCTTTACCGCTCGGCCGCTGGTGGGCCTCTAGTGTCATTGAATACCGTAACGTTAGCAAGCAGTTGAAAGGGGGAACTATAGACATCTTTAAAGCCAAAATTAAATTAAATCTGGGAAATAATGACTCCCAGTTCTGAAACCTCCTTAATGTAAAATGTTTAGCTCTTTTATTAAAGAAAGTAGCTGGTGAAAACTGAGACACGTTTTAGTGAGCCTTTGTTCTCTTCGGGAATAATGCTTTTTTATTTTGGCTGAGAAAAATCGAACAAAGTATAAAGATACCTTAGGGCTTACATCTATCAGAAATCTGTCTTAGACACAAAAATTCCGATACTCTAAGACTAGAGCCTGCTGTGAAAACCTATATTTTGCTGCACGATTATTATTTGTTCGGCGACATATTTTTCTTCGTCAATTATTTTTCTTCCGGAAATTTTTTAAACAGCATAGGAAATAAAATGATAATCACAGGTATTTTTTGACGTTAGAAACTTCCTTAGCGAAGAGTTTCGAAAAGTTTTGGAGAATTGTATTACGTTATGCTATGATCTTAATTTTATTCAACGTTTGATTCAGTTTAATAAGCTGAGCGATCAACCAATAAATGATAATTTCAGTTTATTTTAATAGTTAAATGATGTAATTTAAAGTAAATTTGATTTACGATACACGCGATTGATAACTGCGTACAATTTGCAGAAAATTTTCCTTATTATAATTAATAACAAATGTTTATTGGGTTTATATTTTTACTTTCGGTATAGAATTTCTCTCCCATCCCTCTTTTTGCTTCTATACGGAACTGCCGAGCAATAGGATTGTTGAACACTGGTAGTCTGACATTTGTTCAAAGTTAGGCGAAGCTGCTGACTGCAAAAGATGTTTCATATGTTTTGTTATTTTAGCTTCAATACGAACCAGTAACTCTTAAAATGTCCTCAATGAAGTCATCTCTTCCCTAGGCAGATAGCTCTTTTGTGCTTTGTTATAATTCACATAACCTAGCCTAACATAACCTTTGATGACTGAAGAGATGGCTGACCTGCTTTCAAGTTTAGATTCTTTGTAGCCCATCAGCACTGGATAACTGTCCGAATGTATGAACAAACCTAAATAAAACATTTTTAATAGTCAGGATATGATTTTTTAAATTGGAAGGTGAGGCAAAGACTGCAATTTCAGATTTCTTCCTCCGATTACTCTTTTCAAAGTAGATGCGAATTTTATAACTTTATTTTGTAAAATAATTTGATAATTTGTTTAAAAAAATGTATTTTACCTTATTATATACACTGTTGGCCATTAAAATTGCAACACCATGAAGGAAAGCAAATACAAAAAAGATATTTATTGTACGTAAAGAGTAAGGCATGAAGACAAAATGATTTACAGAAAGGCGAAATTAGTAGGAACAACAGCCACTGCTGGCAGCTAAAACGGCCCTTACCCGGTTAGGCATGGAGTCGGAAAGGGCTTGGATGATAGAAACGGGCAAGTCATTCCATGTTGCTTCAAGTCTATGCCCCACTTCATCAACGGTATTAGTTGGAGAGAGGTGGCGAGCCAGTCTCTCAGCAACCCATGACCAGATGTTTTCAATGGGTGACACCTCTGGAGAACGTGCAGACCAGGGCAGCAATCGAATATCCTGTGTGTCGACGAAGATCAGAACTTGACGTGCAACATGTGGTCATGCATGATCTTGTTGGAAGATGACATTTGGCAGGCCTCGAAGATAGGGTGCAACCATCGGACGTAAGACGTCAGAAATATACCGATCTGCGTTCAAATTACTGTCGATGCGAACCAGAGATGTGCGTGTCATGTATCCAATGGCTGCCCAAACCATCACACCAGGTGCAGGGCCCCTATGCCGATATCGAATGCAAGCAGGCGACGTGCGGTCTCCTCGAAGCCTCCAGATACGTATACGGCCATGAGAATACCTCATACAGAACTGGGACTCGTCTGAAAAGATGAAGTTGTGACACTCCTGTATCCAGTTTTTTCGTTCGGCGCACCAGAGTTGCCGTCTCTCTCTATGCTGCATTGTCAAGGGACGCCGTAGTAATGGTCACGGTGCTGATTGTCCACGCTGCTACAAACGTCGAGCGGATACTGGACGTGCTGCAAATATGCTTTTTCCTGACTAATGGTCCATGATATGGTTGTACGCTTTTGCAGGGTTACCTCACAATATATCTGTCCTCGCGGGCGTTATTCATGGGAGGGCGTTGAGATCCTGCATGCCGTTCAGTGTGACCCTAAGCAACCCACTGATTTCATATTCGCATAACAGTAGTTTTATGTCGACCAGTGCGACGGGAGATACCACGGAACGATAATCCACACTTTCGATAGGCAACGATCCTGCCTCTATCGAATTCCGACACTTGCTCATAAGCATTTCTTCTTATTATTCGAGGGATAACACGATATTCTGATGAAACTCCGACCTTACAAAACGCTTTCCAAATGAGAAATCCACTACACAACTTTTCTTTTATTCAGTGCTTCAGATGTCGTTTCTCCCTCCTGCTTCGTCTAAATGCGCTGAAATACTAATCAGTTGCATATCCCAACCTCTTCTTTCTTTCGCATGATTTTGACGCTTGTAAGATTATTCCTTCCTGGTGTTGCAATTTTAATGGTATTTTATGTGTATTTTATTTTTACAGTTTTAGGCTCATTATCTGTTGTGTCAAATTAAAATTTAGACATTTTAAACCAGGGTCACTCTCTTTTTTTTATAGAATTAGAGGCTCTATTATTCTCGATCCTATCTTTTGTGTCCCTTTTGTCACCAAATGTTATCTACATGTATTATTTTTAAAGAAATAATACAGGGAATATAAAAAATGGAGGGATTTACCAAACACTCTATCGTCAATTCTAAAGGTATAGTGTTTCTAAATATTCTGTGATTATCTGTTGAATTTTATTAGCAGGAGTGAGTGAAGAGCATACTGGTAAGCTGCGACCTCAACGGGAGCATAAGAAACCTTAATCAATCTTCTGGTACGACGCTAAAATTTGAAAATTTCAAATTTATTCTTTTTAAAAATATAAAAAAAGGGCAAGAGAAAGAAAAACGCTTAAAAAATTCTTTCTTATCTCAATGAATTAAAGTTTACAGACAAGATTAAAGTAATGCAAAGGAATTGCTTAATCACTTAGCAACAAAATGCATGATAACACCTACAACGGTGAAAAGACTCTCATATTCATATTCCATCATGAACTTCAAATGTGGCGGTCACACTGCAGCAGAAATTGTTTTTAAAGTTAGATTTAGCTTACAAAATGACGTTTCCCTAAATAATATCAGTCTTCCATGAGAATGATTTACTGCAGTCGTGGGCAATGACTGGTCCATGACTGCCTACCGCGCAATTTTATGCGCCCCCCCCCGAACAATAGTCATATTACTCATCACAGCTTATTTTTTATGTTTTGATGCCTTTTTAAGGTAATAAACATGAATTTATAATACGTTTTAAATATGTAAGTTTGTGAGTTATTTTATAACTTCCAATTTTGTTAAAATCAATATAGAACTTTGTAAGTCATCTTTTGTTAGCTAGTAGTCTTGATCGAAAATACCTTTGCTTGCATGTCATTAAAATAAATGTTGGCGTTCATATATAAATTAACACAAATTTGGCATAACAGCAAAAGAAGTGAGTACGAAATTTAGTAAAGAAACTTATAAGATATTTCTCCCTCCGTCTTAGCGTGCCTTTGTGGTGCAGTGGTATGCACGCTGGGCGCGTGTTCCAGAGGTCCGTGGTTCGATTCCCGGAGAAGGCATGGCTCATTTTTCACTTCTTCGTGTTTCAAAAATAATTCAATGACTCTACAGTGGCGCTCGAACTAAAAGGGTCGTGGATGATGTCTCTCCACACCCAGGATTTGGTGATTGGATCCCCTAAAAACCCCAGTCGCCCTTTAAAAGGGGGAGTATATAAGGCATTTATACCGCCTTCTTAGCGTGTCTTCGTGGTGTAGTGGTCTGCACGCTGGGCGCGTATTCCAGAGGTCCGTGATTCGATTCTCGGCGGAGGCGTTACTCATTTTTCTTTTCTTCCTTTTTCAAAAATAACCTAATGACGCTACAAACTTAAGATGAAACTTTAAGAAACTCCACTATGAAATTGGCACTTGAAATGTTTAAGAAAAGTGGTGCAAGATATCTGTTAGTCTTTAAAAATGTATTTCTTTTTATATTAGAACTCACTTTCTCTAATAATAGAAATTTATACTTGAAAATATTATTTTATTTGCTTCCCGCTTTTTTTTTTTTTTTTTTTTTTTTTTTTCTTCTAATCTTTCAAGTGGCTGTTTAGACGAAACGTTTGCGAGATATGTCTAATTTTTGAAAAAAAAAAAAAAAAAAAAAAAAAGACAAAAAATTAAAATAGGAAATTAATTTTTGTTTCTGCTTCTAAATGTATGCTTTTTAATACCTGGAATTCCTTCAGGCCAATTAAAAGAGCGGAAATTGGAGCACAAACCAGATGCATAAACATGAATACTAATATAGCTCGCTGACTAGCACTTCACCCATTGGCCAACAAAAATACGTATCACAAATATTACTTTGCAGACCTCATGAAGAATTTACATGAAATTTGCTTTAATATATATGTAAAATATTCCTATCTAGGTGACTAAATATGAATATTTTACATAATTCCTAGAAAAGATGGATGTAGCAATAATTTATCAACGCTTGCTACTAACGATCAAAGACCAAATTTTCACTAGTAAGTAACGAAGGCAAAATTTACGCACTTCTATTTCTTAACCAGAATTTATTCAAAATATTCAGAATAAATGGAAATATTTTGACTTTCCTGTTTTTAGTAACTTCCTGTTCATAAGCCGTATCCAATACAACAATGTGAAAACTACAAGAAACAAAAATACAGCACAAAGGCACTCAAATCAGTATGAGCCTAATTTAAAATGGCCATGAGCAGGTTTTTCGACAAAAGGCACTTAAAATACGGTGGACTGGCAAGTTATGTTAGGAAGTAGGCAGTAGGTGAAAAATTTGAGAGTTTTGGATCTGTTTTCCGGAGTATTTTTCCTCCACGTTTCTAGTTCGGAGAAAGAAAAACTCTAAAATATACTATTACTATCAAGACAAAATTTTACGTCCGATATTCGCAGAATATTTATTCCACTGACTTTCAAAGAGTGAAAATTATCAAGACAAATCAACAAGCTATTCTTCGAAACGTACCACTGTAATACTTGAAAAAATGAAGACTGGTATATGTATACATTTACAACGAAGTCTTGCGAAGTCCGGTCCACTGACCTTTTACCCATGGACTAGTTTGCTTTTAGTTTCTTGAAAGGAGCTGTTTCTAAGCGCAAAACTGCCACAATTAATGGATCCCGGAAAGCAATGGAAGAGGAATGGAAATCAGTATCCCTGGAAATTTGGCAAAAATTCCCTTCTATCATCGAAATCACAATGCATACATATAGCCTATAGAAATGGCTATCAAATTGGGCATTTAAAAATACATTACATTTTAAAAGTTAATTAAACGGCCCCTAAATCCTTTTAAAAGTGTGTAAACAACCTCCGTAATCAGTACTTCGTTTAGTTATAGAAACCTTATAGTAATCAACTGAATAATATGATTGTACTAATGAAGTAATAATTTTGTCTTTGCTTGCAATAATGAAATTTATTGCAACAATATTTCAGATTTACAGTACACATTATTTTGTAGGATGCCTACACGTATGAAAAGCAAGTTTTTTTTTCTGTTTGTTTATTTGTTACTAACCCAGAGGTGCTATTATTCTCAAGCCTTAATTCAAGTTATTGATTTGTTGGGTGCGTACGGGTTGCATATTTCACAAGTGCACATCTGTGTAGCCACCGAGGGGGTGGCTTCTAGGGTGGACCAATGAGCATCCAGTAATATTTCTGTCATGTCACATGACCTTTCGTGTGCTTTAAGATTTAAGCAAGATGGCTGAAAATATTCTGCCACGCAATTTTTTTTACAAAATAATTAAAGCATCGTCGATTGCTTCTAAAACTTTTCATTGCGAAGTTAGGTGAAATATAGGAATTTATGAAGATTTCACTATCTGGTTGAAATAAATACAAACACATGTTGGAAACTTCGCAAAAATATCGATGGGAAATATTATTTAATAAGTAGTAAATAAGATGAAGAAAGAAATATGTGATAAACATCTGAGCCCAAATGCAATCTTTACATAAAACTTTACTAATTTGCATTCGTATACATTTAGAGCATTAAATTTCCCATTTAATAAATGCTAACTCTTAAATGTACTGTCTACACAAGAAATACTCATCAAACAGAGGGAATTTATCATCGAGTATATTCAATTTATTCACATATAATTTTTAATGTTAAACAATGGATATAATCAGATCATATGTATTCTGAATCTTACATTTTAAAACTCAAAAGAATGAAAGCACTAAAATAAGAAAACACTAGATTCAACACTTTCAGTCATTCTCCGCTCAATTAAAAAAATATATATACTTGAATTCTCTTAATCCACATAATATGCCGTGAACATCAATCCTAATATTAATGCGTGATAAAAATCGCGAAAGCGAAATGTCAGCGATTAATCAAATTCAGAAAACGAAAGCACCACGAGATTTTCTACTATTACGTCATATATTTATAACTGCGAAACAAATGCAAATTAAAACGTAAACAACATATGCACGAAGATTTAGTAATAACGCCCATATGCACGAAGATTTAGTATCACAAGAGCAATAGCAGCTCATTGGTCCATTTTCGAAACCCCTCCCTCAGTGGCTGCGCTGATGTGCACTTGTGAAATATGCGTACGGGTTCGTAATAAATTGAATGTATAAGTCTTATAAAAAGGTAATGAAATGTATTCTTATCAAAAGAAATATAATAAAACGCTGGATTTTTTCCCTCAAAGATCTTCGTACAATATTGCAATGTCACGAAATAAAATCAGTAGCTATATTTTAAACTACTAAAACATTAAATACAACGCAATCCAAGGCGCAGAGAAAGTCAATTCTATCTCACTGCGAATTCGCTACAATCAACAAATAACAGTTAAGTAAGCAACTACTGAGCTGAGATGTTCTCTCTCTGGCTTTTATAGCTTTTTAAATCGGTCTCAAGAGAGAGTTCTAGCAATTTCTGTTTTCCGATTTCTGGAAAGCAAAAGTGTAGAATTACGGTTACAACTAACTTACATTTATTCAATTTAACTATAAATTACGAGATATCTATTTATTAAATGTCAAATGCGCGTGCTCCTGTATTTTTACTTTTTCGACGTAGCTTTGTCTTAAAAAAAGTCTCGTGCTGCACTGCACGGAGATATAAAACAATTTTAATTATAATTCTAGTAAAAACAGCTAACTAAATTCAAAATCTGTAACAATAGCAATGTCTTAATGAAGTAATAATTTTGTCTTTATTTGCAGTAATGAGATTTATTGCAACAATATTTCAGATTTAGAGTACGCATGTTTTGTAGAATGCCTACACGTATGAAAATGAGTTTTCTTTTCTGTGTGTTCTTTTGTTACTAACCCAAAGGTGCTATTATTCTTAATCCTTAATTCAAGTTATTGATTTATGAATCCGAAACACTATGTGAACAGAAGCTATACTACGACCGATACGATACTTTCATATCAAAACATGAGAACGGATGTGTACATGAGCAAATAATCACTATCCGTTGTATGGGAAATAAATGAATAAAAATGAATAGTCAATAGGAGAGAGTCCAACAGCGAACTGATAAACTGTGAGACCATGTTAAAGCTTGAAATTAAAAATGTCCCTGTAGATAACGTTAAAATCTAAACATTTTCGGATTTCGTTTTTAAATTTTCAAATTTTTTACTTAAGTTTTACTTTTACCTCATGTGCGTTTTTGCTTTGTCAAAAGAGCGATTATTGCATCTAAAACCACTACAGACTAGCATTTTTCTGCTCTGTATTAAGTGCAACCGATCACCGAGCGACACGATTTGACAAGCCTGTTTTGACAAGCCTGTGTGTCAGGCTTTTATTGTAGTGACTATACATTTTTCCACAAAAATATGCTAACAGTTCCATCTAAAATATCCTTTCATTATACATAAAGATAATCTAATATGTCGTTGTCAATCCTATATGAGTTTTAAATATCAAATTTGGTTTTAAATATAAATTCTGGTGTATTTATTTTTTATAAAAATCTGTTCGTCACTTCCCGTAAAGTATTGTTACCGGTTTATTAATTTTAACCCAAATCTGGTATATTGTTTCCACTGATTTAAACTTCTTAAATACTAAAATCGGAAAGTTTTGGATTATATTTAAATATAGTTTTTATTTAAAACAATTACAGAATTAAACCACTTCTGGTTGTAAATTAAAAATTGTTATGGGCCCCAAATGAAATGCCTGTTGAATTTCACTCACAATCTAATAAGAGTTAGAAAGCTTAAATATGGAAAAAAGGAATTTTTAAAAATCTGATGTAAGTATTATTGTAAAATAAGAAATAGTTCCACATATACTCACATACAGAAATCTTCATTGTGAAAACATGTCATGGGGACTCTAATTCCTGTTTATTCAAAATTCACTAACAAGTTTTGGGACTGAAAAACATTATATCTCTCGTCTATGTACGTATGTTAGGTTGGGGAATGTGAAAAAAAATGCAAAAAAGAAGAGGAACCTGTATCACAATTAACAGAAAATTACTATTAAAACTTGCGTGTTGTTTTCAAGCAGTTTAATTTGAACGGTAAACTCATTAAGCAAATTAAATTATAATTCAAAGTTCTGTCTTTCTGTAACAACTGCGCATAGCACCCTCTTTCCCTGTTTGTTTTTTCCTGTCCCTGTTAGCATTTCTTCCCCATTTCACGGTACACTTCTTTTCTTCTTTGCTTTTCTTTGTATTAAATGTTGTGTTTCGATAGGAATGATCACCCGTAATTATCTAAAAAAAGAATCAATGTGAAAGAGATAGTGATTAATGCCCATGCACTTGATTTATTTTTAGTTTTGAGCAATTTACTTTTATGAAATGCGTTAAAAAAGTTTATATATTCCGCATTAAGTGCAATTAAATTACGTACTATCGTGATTTAAAAAAAAAAAAAAAAAAAAAAAAAAACCTCTAAAATGCCATGTTATTATCGTCTTCGAATCATGCCCTCTTCTTTTCCTTTTTACGTTTTACATAGAAAATTTTGTTTTAAATCGACGTGATAACCAGTTTCTCATCGCCCCAAAACAAACTTTTTTAAGCAAGCCCAGTTAATCCACAGTCCGGTTCATCAAAGCTGAGAGTATATTCAGGCAAAGTATCCAATATCTTTAATAAATGCATCCAAAACAGCAAGGTCTAAATCTGAATATAAACCCGGAGCTGAAATACAGTTCCGTAGACCTCCCGTCAGTTTATATAAACCCCATGAGATAAACATTCAGAGCCTTACCATTATTAGAGTAATTTTGCAGCTAGATTAATGTCGACTGCGACAGATGGCGCTGTATGCAAGTGCAATTATCTCTTGCCACAGCAAGTCGGAGAAGTGACAGCCACGAGCAATTGTTCCGTTGAAATGGGTCTGTTGAGAGAAAACGCGACAGCCCGCAGTTTTAAACATTCATATTTTACCAGCTCTTACTAAGCAATGATAAGCACTGGCTGTTTGGTAATTTCACCGAAATAATTATGTTCGCTAATATATTTAAAGGGGTGTTTTGAAAAGAATGTATGACTAAATTTCTCTTGAGCGGCTGGCCGTATACCCAGAGTTCCAAATTAAAAAATGAATAAAATATGCTTTAAAAATTTAACTCGCAGCGTTTTAATTAAAGGTACTAAGAAGTAAACAAACTTTTTTTAACCCAGCAAAGTATTCATTATCTAGAGTAATCAAAAATAAAATCTGTGGCTGTTTACAGAAACAGATTTTAAATCAAAATTTTTAAAGAGAAATTTAGACGAACTGAATATCATCATTCTAATATATGCCCTTTCTTATAATTCTGTTAATAACCCTAAATATTTCTCTTAATGGCAACCAACCATTCTATTATGCAAGTATACCTCTGAAAATTCCGATGGCTTAAAAAAAGTAATAATAATCTTTACATAGTGCATTTAATTAAAACTATGCAAACTAAATTTTTTTTATGATCATTTTTCTATACTTTCCTCCCCATCAGTGCCGGAGCAGTAAAACTGGTAAACACTGGTAGTTCAATCGGTCGCTGTAAATGAGTTTTTGAAGTTTTCTCCATCTGTAAAGTCAGTGCGAACCAGTCTCCTTAGAAGTCTCCGCGAAGGAATCTCTTCCCTCTGGCAGACAGCCCTTACGAGCTTGGCAGGAATCCAAAGAATCAAAATTCTATATTTTATTCTGTATAAAGGAAAAAATAATCGCCTCTGCGAAGAGTTGATGACGCAAGTTAATCAACATAGGAACAAAATATATGATGTCACTTTCTTTCAAGGACTTCCGATTAATCCTTCCCTTAGGCAGCTAGCTCAAATGCGCTTCGCGATATTCAAATAACCTAACCTAATCTAACCTATCTGATGGCTTAAGATTCAGTCATTCAAATTTTTCTTTGACAATTGATTTAAAAATATACCGCTGTTAACAGTACATTGATCGACGTTTTAATAACGTAACGACGTTCTATAAATTCTGAATGAACTTTCCTAAATGTTAATTAACCAATTTCAGTGGAGCACCGTTTATACGTTTCTCGTGCATACGTCTTTTACAGTTATATGTCGTTTTATCTTGGCCATCAATTTTATTAATATTTTAATAGTAAAATATTTCTTTTATACGTCACATAACTTCAGTCGCGTTTGCTTGACTTAGTGCATTGGTTTTACATTTCGCAGTGCGCAGTTTACCTATTTTTCCCACAAATGAGAGAAAGAAACAGAGGGATGAGACATAACGATCTGCTACAGCAGTTCAAAACCAGTTTATGAGTAATAGGGGCGGTTTCATGACTTTTGCATACTTCTGACATATGAAAGTCGAATTTATGCACAGTTGGAGAACTATTGAAAACACTTTACCAGATGAAAATTTTTTTTGAAATATTAATTAAATTTTTTTTGAGCAGAGTTAATATTTTAAACAAATTGAAAGTATGATAATAAAACTGTGTTATTAATATCAGTAGTAGTTTAGTAGTATCAAAATCGTGGAGCTAATGGATATATGTTTCATATCGTAAATTAAAACTTCATTTATACGTCGTTTGTGAATGGTCTCTTAAAAGACGTATAATCTGTGCTCGACTGTCTTATGATTCAAACATTTATTATAAAGTTTCCTCTTCGTAGTCGCCACCAAGATTCAAATTAGATAGTAAAGTATCTATAGTCACGGGGTTTTGAATATTTTATTATTAGAACATCTGGCAGACTCGCCTGCTGTTAACATACTATTGCCAGCTCTACCAAAGATTATTCCGGCTTTAGCTATTTTGCTAGCCGGAATATTTTACAAATTAACTTTAGTACAATGATCGGAATTCTACAACGATTTGTTTGTTCTTAGAAACAATATATGCAAAATATCTATAAAAATTCGCTTAGACGTTAAATAAACAAACTAAAAAACAATGTAGAATTTTGGACCCTATCATTTCAAACAAGTATGTGCGCAAAGTTGAAGAATTAATAAATTGGTAGGAATAGGTCAAAAATTGATTTCATAATTCACAAACAAGCAAGTCAGTATACAAAGTTATCTATTACAACATTAAATATCCATATTTCATCAGAATAAAATTTTAAAATCATGTAACAGAATAAAGTAGATTCTCGAATGTGATAATTTTGTTGAAGGTCCATACGGTTTAGCCCTTTTAAAGATTTTAAAAGTTGGCAAAATTGTTACGTGCTTTCAGAATTTGTTGGAAAACATCCGATTTTTAAAATTCGGTACTCCCTTGTTATTAGGGACTGGGCTGACAGAGTCAACGTTATGTCCTAAATTATCGCCAGACGACTAACCACCTTAACCATGTCCCTCACAGTAAGCTTATCAAGAGAAGAGTACTAGTAAGGTTATCGCTTTTGTGCAAGTTATTAATAAGAGGAACAGCAAGTTTGATATTATGGCACTTAATTAGTACTTACTTTTTTAACATCAGACACTGATCAGGATTTCACCTATGCAACTCCTAAATTTACTAATATAAGCCTATTATCCCTCTTGTTAATAGGCTTATATTAGTAAATTTAGGAGGCACAAAATCGGCAATTCTACTCAGACCTAATTTCGGGACGAGCAGACTATACGTGACTGTGGTAAGGCAGCCGTTAGTTAGAGCTATAGGTAAGCATTGCTTAAATAGCGGAAGCTGTAATATATAAGAGGCCCTAATAATGTGCATATTAATGAGCAGTTCATTTTTAAATGACAATTGGCTAACAAGCAGTTTATTTTGACAGTAACCAAATACTTCAATTATTTGATGCACAGCTTGAACATTTCACACTAATATATTCCTCTTAGAAAGGTCCCCGGCGGAAAACTCCTAAAAGTTTTGAGCATTGCATAATATTACGTTACCAAGCATTTATCATTTACGATGTATTACTATGACATAAAGCATTTCCCCGTTCCACATCAGTGATTGTCAAATCGGTGATCGACGGCTCTGGTGGATACCGGTATCCAATACTTAACTTATTTTCAACACTCTTTCTAATTTACTGTGCTGCTACGAACTCTTAAGTCGCTGATAAGTCTTATCTTAATGATTAACGACACTGACGCTCCTCTTCTGATTAATTTTATTTTAATAGCATGTGTAACGCATTTAATTTAAATACAATTATTTTATAATACAATTTTGGGTATTAAAATTGCTACGCCAAGAAGGAAAGTAATTAGCAAAATATATTTTTTTTACAAACACATTATAATGGAAAGATGAAATGATTAAAATTTCAGATTATATTGAGGTGCCAACATACAAGGCGCCAGTATTCCAAGCAATTGCATTTGGCAACAATAAAAGCTATTTTACGGCTGGGCATGGAGAAAAAGAGACTGGGAATGGCTTTTGAGGATATTGCAATCCAGAATGCTCTACTCCAGAATTCACCAGCTCTAGTGATTGGAGGCAGTTGTCGCAACAGTCTCTCTACTCTGGTCAAATATTTCGATTGCTGAGATTTCTGGAGAATACACTTACCAAGGCAGGAATTGAATATCCTATGTACTCGTATTTAGGAAATATAAGACAACATGTACAACAAGAAAATTCGCATTGCCCGTTTTAAAAATAAGGCAACGATATCCCCAAACATATGTCAAAACTAAGAGCATTAGAGCCTCAGTAGGTAAGTATATGCGTACTAAATGTGAAATGAAAGTGTACCCAGTGGCTCACCACACATTCAATACAAGTGCGGAGCCTGTATTGAAATGGAGAATGTCAGCTTCTGGTGGTCGTCTGTTCCGACAATGTGTTTGTCCTCTTGAGCATTGATAGGGACCACTTAAATTCTGTACAAATCGATTCTATAATCTCAGAACAACTGTTGAACCTCGACAAGCGTGAACACTTGCACCGTGATGTTCCGCAATCCCTGGGGGCTACAATTCTCCCTCAAATGAATTTTGAGACTTCTGGTACGAATTCCGTTTCCTTAAACGAGGTAACATAACGCTATTTTTAACGCAAAAAAAATAGTAAGTAAACGCGGTTTTTGAATACAAAATAGACATTTCAAGCTTCATTTTTTATACCTTCGAGGTGTCATTACTATTGTCTATAATGCGCAAATGTCATGAAATGACGATCATTTCGAGGTATAGAATATGAAAAAATCAGAATCCCAAGCCTTCACCTCCGGCAGAAGTAGAAGCTTTATCCGACTGGGCCTGGAAACAAAGAGACTTGAACGGCTTTTTGGGAAATTGGAAATTTGGTGATGTGAGTGCTATGCCAGAGTTCATTATTTATATTGACTGGAGGCTGTTTTAGGGCCGTCTTTCTATAACGATTGACCGGCCAGTTTCAGTTCATGAAAGTGTACAGAGAGCGTCGACCAAGACATGATAATCCTATGTACTGAGAAAATACAGAACAACTGGAATTCAAAACCTACCAAACAATAGTTAAAAATAGAGTGATGATTATGAAATGAAATGTTGATTTAGAAATACAAAACGGGAAGTATTTTACACTCAGTCGTCGGAAATCTCTTTTCTTGGTCTTTTTTTATTTACACTTCCCTCTTTTTTTAATGGTTTTACCATTTTATTAGACTTAATTTCAAAACAGTGATTCCGAAGAAACGCAAATGTCTTTTTAAGTCATTTAAAATTTACATAAATATTCATACAGCTTACACAGACATTCTCCTGAATTCGATGTATTAGCAGAATTTCTCGATTCAGTCTTAAAATCTTTAAAATCAACGCATGCGTCCGTCACAGTTTTTATACTACTCCAATGAAATATTCAGAGCATAATTAGCGCAATTTTTGTACATCTAGATTATCGTGAAATGAGAGATGGCGTTGTACTCGAGACATTTATGTTGCCACTTAAGGTCGAAAAGTGACAGTCGAGAATAATTCCACCGAAATGGAGCTGCTTAGGGAAATAAATGCGAGATCCTAAATTTTTAAACATTAATGTTTCATCAGCGCTTTAATAAGCAGTGACAAGCAGCGCCTGTTTAGGAATTCAGCAGTAAAAATTACATATTTGAGAGCACGAAATTTGACGAACTGTAAAGTACATCAAATGCAAAACGCAGCATATATATCTATATCTATATAATATATAGATATATCTATATCTATATCTATATCTATATAATATATAGATATAGATATAGATATGATTTTTTGTCTTTTATACAAATCTACAGTTTAATTCCGATCTTTATGAAGCTTGCCACACCTACAAAACAAGAGGAAGTACACTGTCTACATAAAGATTTCTCGAAAACCAGCCCATGTTACGCACTTTATATACATATATTCTACGCTACTTAACGAACTTTTGATTTAAATGTCAGCGATTTAAAAGCTTTGGCACTCTGTAAAGCGTAAGAAATATATGCCTCAAATTTAATCAGAAAACTCGGCGACATAAAAATTTTTTGCTTCCATTCGAGAAAACGCAATTATATTAATTTGTCTCGAATTTAATAAACAAACTCGACTATTTAAAAGAAATGTGTATGTGAAAATATTTACGAACTGCCCAAATTAAAAGAGAACTGCCCAAATTAAAATATTTTATAGTTATCGTTCGGCAAAACATAAAACATTTAATTTTTCACGCATTCAAACGCTTGCGTGTCATTGTATCACACACATTTTCTGAATTTGTAATAGTCGTCACAAAGCATTATTTTAGCTGTGATATCAATTAAGCCACCAGAATGAAAATCAATTGCTCTATCTACACCTCAAGCATGAAAGGTAAAAGATAAAGACATCACGAGATTCAGAAACGAATGAAGCAACGTGAAGCAAGACTGGAAAAATTTCGAATACCCAATAATTAAGCCCTTACGTATGATACAAACGAGCAACGGGAAGCAAGACTGGGAAACGTTCATCTATGCATTGCTCAAACCCATAAATTTGAAACAGACGAACAACGGAAAGAAAGAGTGGAAAACGTTTGAGTGCGCATTGCTCGATCCAGACGAAAACTGCACGCTGATTTAAGCCATGGTGCATTCCAATTAAGATGCATAGTTTGATTACAGTCTTTTCGTCCAATTGTGATCGTTGGGAAGATGGATAAATTATGCATGTCTCAAATTTAAGAATGAAGCACCAGGATTTTGGAAAAGTGAAACTGTAGAATTAAATTCACCACTCGAAGCATTATCAGCATTGCTATCAGATGACACAAACCAATCGAAATATGCAAAATACGCATAAAGAAAAAAATTCTCAACGAAATTGAAACAAACACTTTCTTTAAGCATCATTGCAAAGCATGTCGGGTAACAGCTAAATATAAAGTAAAATATACGAACTAAAATAAAGAACTGATATTTTTAATTAGACAAAGGATCAGATAGAAACAGAAATTTTCATACTCCATTCTTATAAAGAGTTGAAGTAAATCATGACTTCCTGAACAAACGCCAGTTTGGATGTAATTTAGCACCATCTAGTTTTCCTCTGTTCGACCTGTTTAGAAATATTTAGGACATTCAAATTTTTTAGAAGTTCAGATTTTAGGAAATTCAAATCTAATTTATAGGCACTGTCTAAAAATGGGTCAGTGTGCAGTCAAAATCTTTTATTCATCTAAAATTAAAAGAAAATCCTTTGAGATGAAATAAGTGTATTGCAGGTGATTACAAAAAGTAGAATGTGCAAACACTTTCTGTGGAAATCGTTTCATTGAATTTAACAGGAAAACTTTGTGTAAATCGTTTCATTGCATTTAACAGATAAATTCCTGTACTTAGAGGTCATAGATAGTGTTTAGTGTATTTAATTATGGCAAAGCACACTAGGGCTCTTAGAGGTCATAGTAGTCGTACTTATTAGGCACTTAATGGAACGCAGAACAGTAGTAAAATGGGATTACACTACAGGAGGTATTGTTCCATGAACAATGTACACTGTACATACCAAGATTTTGCCCTTTTCTTTGCGTAGTACTTGCTTTGAAGCTTTTCGAGGTTTTGGAGCGAAGAGTATTTATCCGATGTTTTCAGCTGCTGAAAATTGATAATTTCATGGCATTCCAGGTGCGTTCGTTACTTTGAGATCTGGTGACGTAGGTGGCCATGCAAGACTCCAAACTCAGCTAAGTGGTTTTTTAACCACAATCTGATCTCTTTTGGGCTACTCTGTTTTCATATTTTTCTGCTAGAAGAGGCCAAACTCATTAGAAGGAAAGCAGGACAAGAATGGATGCATCAGGAAAGGTGCGTCCAGAACGTCACCCGTGAAAACCTTTTACGGCCGTACCAAGTATACCAGCTTATACCATGTATACCAGTTAAAAAAATATCGCAACATTTTTACGGAGCCAACTACAGCCACAATCTCTCCTTCTTAATATGTCGGATCCATGGATCCATAACCTTTCTTCCGAAAGTAGAAGAACAAACTAGTCAGACCAGGATATTTATTTCCAGTCAAATAATGGCTCACCAGCGGCCGAGTGGTCAAACTGGTTGTTTGGCCCGGTTTCAAGTCTCAGAAAATTGGCTCGCTGCATTGGAGATTTTGTCATTTTTCCCGTGTGTAACATGAATACTAGTCAGTGTTTCTTAAAACGTCCTGCACTAAACGTCCCTCTCCTCGTATGCTTTACGTAATCCATAATACAAGCCAATCATCTAGCTTGCAATACCTGACCTATGGAATCCAGACGAGTTGTTAAATCAGAGTCCTGCATTTATTAGAGATAATCTGATTAGCTGAGAGCTCTTATACAGCTCCTAAACGAAGGATACCGAAACTTTCCATACAATGCTCGCGTTAATGGCTGCTGGGGGGGTACCAACACTTAATTTGGATTTTAATCGAGACTGCGTTGTGTGCCTTCGATTAAAATGAATCTTGTCAGCTGATGCTCGTCATGGTCATTCAGTCTTTTGGTGCTCACATTCTTCTCGAGGTTCAGTTTTGATAGAATTTTCGCAATCACGGCACACTCTTTAAATGATCAAATGATTCAAAATTCGTCTATACTTTCGAAACGCTATGACTGTCTTACACAACCTATTAAATGATTTAAAATTCGTTTAAATCAAAGCCAACGTGTCATCTCCACGGCATAAAGTTTGAATAAATGCCTGTCACTTCATGTATATAAAATGGCGTACACATGTAGCTTTAGTTTTGCTCTACATTGTGTCGATATTTCTGATATTCCAGTGTATAGTTAGTTGTATTAATACATTATCAATCACTTGAATCAAATACATTGAAAATTATATCAAACATATCTCTACATATTTATTACTTTTATATAGCTTAGTTTCAAAACAAATTATAGATTTTATACCTCATGGAATGGCAACATTTCTGAGGAATGGAAATTTGGTAGGCAGAGTTTATTGTAAATAAATGCCTGGACAGAGTAACGTAAAAGAATATGACGTGAAAAGACTAAGTTGTACACCTTTATGACGCCAATAATGAACAGCTTAAATATTTGTGTTTTAAACGGACAATGAAACCCTTGTCAAAACAACACGAAATCAAAAATGAACAAAATCTATCGGTTAAATTTTCGAAATAAAGGAGAGAGTTGAAAAATTCCCATACAGCCAAGGTTTTTCTTCTAGAAAATGGATTAAAAAAAGAGGGCGCCAAAAAGACTATCAGAGTTTCTTTTTATCTTTTGTTTACCTTTTCCCACGCATTAGACATGGGGTTTGACTGTGGAGGCATAAAAGTGTCGAACGTTTGAAGACTGTCAGGGCAATAACCTGGGATTTGTTTTTAGGACATTTCGATAAAACGTTAGGTAACAGAAAGCTTTTGCATTTAGCTTGCAAATGACGTTTGTCAAGACCTTTTAAAATAAGTATTATTGTACGCAAAAAGTTTGTTTATTTGCTCTGTATTGACTTGCACGCATTTTAAGTTTACTATATATTTGTTTTTATTTATCCATTCCATACATTTTTGTAATGTAGTTTTTATTTATTCATTATAATTTATATAATGTTTAAGTTTTGGCTTTGTAAAGTTTAGTTTTTAAACATTTGTATGTTTTAATATTCGTAGTATTTGTATTTCTAAATAATATGTCGGCGGAATTTAAACATAATTTAAGGAGAGTCAAAGGTGTAATCTGAAACCCTCACAGGGCCTGGGCAATAAATTTCTGCTGTTAAATTGCCGATATTCGGCTATTTATCCCACTCTCACGATATTCTGGAAGTACGAGAAAACTCCCTTTTGGGACCCTAAAGCCAAATTTTCTAGAAAAATCCGATTCTTACGTACTTCTTTGGGCAAAACTAAAAAGAGAAAATCATTTGATAATGTTAGACTGATATTTTACTCAGTTTGAAATACTTAGTAATCTTTTAAGTTTCGCTTTCCGAGCGATTTTATAAATTTCAAACGTCTTATATTGAGGAGAATTTTAGCATTATCTTTATTCCCTTTTTTTGCTTAATATATTCATTTGTTAAAAAATAGAACCTGCTATCACCTTAAAGAGATCTCGATACCTATAGTGTATAATAATACATAACGATTCATTACAACAAAGGTTAGATTGCAAGAACTAGTGAAATAGATTTCGTATAAAAAGAGTCAAAGTTTTTCTTAAAAATTATACAGGTAGCAATGACGGTTTATCTACAAAAATTTTTTCAATTTTAATTTTTGTAATCCTCATGAAAAAGGTTCATATTATATGAACTTATAATTATTTCTTTTGTTCGTCCCTGTTGGAAGAAATTCATGTAACACGGTGTTATGAAACACAGATCATAAAAAAAAAAACTTTGAATACGAGTTCATGAAAATGCAACACAGGGTTCTATAGCAATTCATAAGGTACCAGCTTTATTTCTGATTTCGTGTTTTGTATAACACAGAATCGTATGCAAAAGCTTTTGTAACACGGGACTCTTCACTCTCATTTCAAAAATTCATGCATCACACAATTCAAAAATTATATTTCAGGTAAGATGCAGCTCGTCAAGTTTTATACTAGAAAACTTATACAGGATACGTGCAGCACTAATTGATATGAAAATGTTCATCTAAGAAAGAATTTTCATAATTATCAGGTAAGAACGAAATGTGTTGCTTGCCTGCTTTTACAGAAATCTGTTTATAGGCAATAGATTGCCGTAAGGAAATGCTCAGGCAACAACGTAGTTCGTTCCTTCTCATAACTGTAAATATATAGTAAAATCTCGTACATTGTGAGTTGAGATAACACGATTATTACGTTGTCGTAGGAAAAATTTATAAATATGCAGCAGATCAGCTTTCGATTCAGGTTCATGTAACACGCAATTCGTCCATCCTCACAATAAAACATTTTACAGCGTATTTTAATGTATAGTAGAATCTCTTTTAAACGGCCCAGCAAAGAGACCTCGCCGATTCCGGATAAGGCAATTTTCTAATACCGTGTTTACACGCGAAATAGTTGCCCCCCGTTTTGAAGCGAAACAAATCGCCAAAAGTGTGTAATAGATTTCCCCGCATAATAGTCGCACCAAGACTTTCACAGTGAAAAATTGGCAAAAAAAGTGCGGCTATTACGCGAGTAAATGCGGAATTTGAATACATATTTCTGTAACTTACCCGCTCGTATTTTGAGACGCCATCTATAGAAATTGCAAGATGCGAAGATAGGTCGTGTTTTTTTAATCTATCGGATCACAATTAAATAAATAATATCGAAAATCATACAGCTGATTTAAAATTAAAATACAAATACATGATTTTACGTTTTACAAAAACAGCATTAAACAATATTTTGAAATTACCATTTATATTATCGCATGAAGTTACGAACTTCTTAGTATAGATGTCATATTGCTAATCCTTCTTCAGATAATTTTAACACAACGTTTTTGCTCAGCGTGTCATCTTCATCTGCATGCTTCTCTTTATCAACATTATATTTCTCCTTTCCCAGTATATGTGCGATAATATCATCGTCTTGAAAAAAATGTCTTAATATGAAAGGAAGATAACTATTTATAACCACCCAAACCTGTAGCCCTTTTATTCTCTAATACGTATCTTCTCCGAACATGTAACTAAATCCAAGATGTCAGCCACAGGTGTCGGAGGTTTTAAACATCAAGAAAATCTGCGGCACTCGATGCGTCATTCTACGATCATCATCATAAGGAACCAATTTACCAAACAGCGACATCAAGTAAAGTTTTTTTACTTCTTTCTAAGTAAGAGACGAAGTAAATATAATGCTTTCAATGTGAATTATTTCTGAAAATCATGAACACTACCTTCAGAGTGTACACATCGACGCACAAAAGGGGATGGATAGTTCATCTTTATATTCTGGATTATCTTTATATTCTGGATTCTGGATAATTTCTTGTAGTAGATATAATCGCACACTCAGTATTTTCTATACTAATAGAATGATTTCATATTTTAAATGTGTATGTAAAGCATGCATAGCTCGCCTCCAGGTCGGCAATACTAACCAATATTGACCCGGTGGATTCAGTGAGCTATAAATTAGGATGCAACTACTCTTGTAGGGTTGAGTGTCTAGGTACAGATCAGTTAATTGAACAGCGTAGTAACTTGCAAATAAGCTTTGTAGCTAATAATTGCCAGCGGTTTTACTGCGCCAAACCTTTTATATTGAATTCTAACTTTTGCAATGATATCTAAACCTATATTAAAATCTCTGCTCCCCAAGCTTGTTTGTTTGTGGCATCATCTCCGGAATGGCGGCGAAGGTGAGTTTCGACAAGGATAGCTCCGGATTCTAAAAATTCGTGGGGAGTCATTTCGACTGCTTTTATCTTCGTACGACTTTAATCAGCCGAGATATTAAATAATAACTCTAATTTTCGCACTCATTTTTCCAAATGGCAAGTCTCGCCCGCTGGAGAATAAAAACCAAGGTCATATTTTAACGTTGAAGAAAGCACGCAACTGTATGTCACGTCATTGTATGCTGAAATTGTTTCATTAATGTCAGCGTTTTAAATAAATAGCTGCTGTTGGCAACTTTTTTGGTTTCAGGTTACGATAACTGATGCGATATGTTATTGCCACGTTAATTCCTCTATTGATAGTCAAAAAAAGTTTTTATATTACATTAAATTTAAGTCATGACGTTATATGCATACCTGAAGTGTCAAAAGTTTTTGTTTCCTGGTTTGGCAACAAAAGAAGTATTTACGAACTGGTTGTTGCTCGGAAAGAATGAAATGATTTCATTCACAACATTCCTTGAGTCAGTGGTTAGATAAGGCTTTTTACATTGAGATGCAGGAACATAACACATATATTTTGCACATTTAAACCTTGAGATTTTTAACCCACAACACTTTTTTTATCTCATCAGTCTGAATTCTGAATTTAAATTTAGACCTTCACATGTGCCATTATTTTCATATTACTGGCTATCTATGTGCCAGTTACGAGAGGTTGGTAGTCCCATTTATAAGGATAGATAATATTTATTTTATTTTATTTTCAAAAGCATAGCTTTAATATACAATCTAAAAATGAGTTCATTCAAAAAGGGTCTCGTTCATACTCACATGGAAAAGCAGTAAATATGCTGGACGCGACAGTGTAACACGAATTCATAAAATATGGCTTCATAATAAAAAGTTCATAGAACACGGCTTTCCTTTTTTTTTAGAAAGAATTTAAAGAAATGCAGCAGACTATGTTAATAATAATATGACAAAAAAAAAAAAAAGTCTCGCTATGAAAAGTTCTAGCTTGGAAACCATACATTTCTAACAAGTGGAAACCAATGTCTATACTTCTTCAAAAATATATTTATTGAGAAGAAATACCCCCTTTTTTATTTTATGAGTACTCACACATCATTTCGAGACAAAAGCACTTGTGTTTGCCCAGTAAGGCAGAACATCCACTCAAATCCAATCCTTATATCCGCCTCCAACATAAGAACTTCTTCCTGCTCTTCATATTCTTCGATGGCTTTCGAATTTTCCAAACCATCAGCAGGAATCGATATTTCTCATATCACAATTCCAGACAATGGAAAATTTTATTCTATTGCAGGTCATCTTTCCGAGAGGTAGACTATTGTGAGGTTGATATGCAAGACTCCTAGTTATTTATTTCCGTTTTCGGAAGAATATTTCACCCTCGTAAGACAATAACAAAGGCAGAAAATACCACTTTTAAATGAGCAGATTTTAGATACCCGATTTACAGTTATCCAAATTTCTAACACATTCTAGGCCAATATAATTAAGCTTGTAAACACCTCGAAGAAGGTGTTATTGTTCTTAATACAAGAATTCAGAGTGTTACTGCTATTATTTCTACTTTTATTATGTTCTAGTCTTGTTTTAGGTATGTGTGCTGTTCCATACGATTTTCTGATGATATCTGGGGGCCCACCAGCGGCCGAGCGGTAAAGTCGCTGAACACTGGTAGTTCGGTCCGAGGTTCGAATCCCGCGAACGGGCTGTCTGCATGGGTGTTTTCGTGGTTTTCCCCATGTGTAACGTGTATACGAGCCAGTTTCCCTTAGAAAGTCCTCCACGAAGGCATCCCTCCCCTTAGGCAGATAGCCCTAGTGTGCTTCGCCATAATTAAAATACACACATACTGATGATATCTGGATCCCTAGAAGCATAAAAGATTAACTGAATAAATAACTGATAATTGCTTTTCAAGTTTCCTTTGTTAGTTATATTTAATATATAAACGTTTATAATATGAAGAAGCATATATACTGGTTTTAAAACAAGACTTTTTGGCAATAAATGTGATATTGTAATTTATAAATTAAAATACTTTGTCATTTAAAATAGCAAAATATCCGGAATTCGTAATTTGCCAAAAGTCAAGTGTTGAATGAACTGATGGTTGGCAACCGGGTAACATAGCGTAGCGGTAACGTAGCTCGGTAATTTGGAAAATTCCCAGTATATGTTTTTAAGGTCCGAACAGGATTTTAGATTTTGTGTCAACATGAAATTTTCCTTACAATGGTACAATTTGTTTACAGTCGTACAATTACAATGAAATTTTGCTTATAGTGGTACAATTATAATATTCAATAACCAAATGATTCTGTACCTAGTAAGTAACGCATGGCATTAGGAATACGATTTATTAATTTCAGTCACACTGCAAATGTTCACAAAAATTATTCATTGGACATATCATAAATTAAATGAAGCACTTATAATTAAATCTATGGAACAAATTATTGAAATAAAATTACATCGAAAAGGCCAGTTATTACCAGCTATTGCAATCTGCGAATAATGGCAATATTAGTTAAGGCACATACATTTATGGTAGCGTAATATGGTTTAGGTAAGTATGTGTAAGGTTTATTTCTTACACATACCTACCTAAACCATATTACGCTACCATAAAGGAATTTTTCATTTACTCTACTAGAAAATGTAAAATGAGTTTAGACAACAAAAGAGAGTCTAAATTTAAAGAAAAAGTTTAACTGTCCTAATTGCTTTTATGCAATTGCTGTTATCACTTTCGTGTTGTTATATTCTAGTCAAAGAGGGGGGGAATCGTGTTATAGTTCAGCAAAGTTCCCCAGTATTTAAATTTAGTGCATTTGTACTTATAATATAATCTTATAAATTCAACGCAAGATTCTGAAATTTTGAAAATCTTCTCAAAATGTATTTCCAAAGTCAAGCTAAAAAGCATGCTCAACTGATAACAGCTTTTACGCTGAACGCTGATAATAAGCTAAAATTTTTACAACGCGATTTGCTTACATCGCTTGGATGCTTTCTTTATATCTAACTTTCAACATTATATCGAGAAGAAAGACATGTTTCATCTTCTATTCTAGCTTCCATTGTGGGCTGATAACAGAGAGCTACAATGAAGTTACATTCAAGTTCTTGTTCTCTGCCAAACAAAATTACTTCTTTGCTCCGGTGCCATATTTTCAGCCCAGAATTCGCAAATAATGGTCGGCAGGAACACACGGAGGAATTAGGCGGGATAGCCCGAAAGAAAAACAAATAGTAACAATCAGGCCAAACAAAGTAAAAATCGTAATGACACAGGGGCCATAGAAACCTTTTATTCAAAGAACAAACGAGCTCATGGGATATATTTGTTCCCATCACTAGGCCATGTGTTATTTGTATTTCGATCGCATTTTTTGTTTTCCCCTTTTCTTCCCAAATAGATACTAAAATATATTTATTTACCAAGCAGTATTGAAAACGTTGCATAATTCTGCCAAGAAGAGGCATTTTTACATCGGTATTCGAATATGCAAAAAATAGCCTCAAAATAACGGGGGTCGTAATAATAATGAAGTACCACTATCAATGACGTGGTTATTATTGCTGATTGATTGAGCATGGTTTGCAGTATATGTTGGCGAATTATTGATAAATGTTGGCGCGGTTTAAATGAGGAAGTACTAATTTAACAAATTGAGGACTTAAGCGTGTTTTTGAAATGTTCGTGATATTATAGATTTTCAATGTATCGCAGTTTAAAGTTGCACATATTGCAGCCTTTCAATATATTGGCGAGGTCTTAGATAACTAGGCTTTAAACGAGGCCTTGCAATGCATTGATTGAGTTTATTATGTCATTTCAACATACTATTTTGAAAGGCACATATTGAACATATTACGACCTTTTACAACGGACGCTCAATTACTGATTCGATTTCAGATGAACGTAACTTGTACTCATTAACCGTGTTTCAATTTGAAATAAGTCAAACGAAAGAAAATTTTATTTTTTGGATATCAGCAAAATATCATTATTCTGCAAAGAAGTTCTGCCGTACTGAATTGCATCGTAGTATAAGGTGGCCAAAATAAAACCTTCCTATAAAATGTCGGTAATTATTAAACTATATTTACTCTTATTCATGAGCAGAACTGCTTTTAGAAAATTCTGAAAATTACCATAGTTGACATGTATGCAGCACTGTGTTCGATTTATCAAACTGTGAAGCACGCGTACCAGCTTTGCGTGAGGGACGGCAGTGATAGAGTTTTCAGTGTTCTGCTACAGCGCTTCCAGTGTGCTTCGCATAATACATAGCAAAGAACACACACTATTTTATCGTTTGGGGCAGTATTTTAAGCCCGTCCTCTCCTCTCACTAACTGCTCACTAAACACCTCTGTATCTCTTGTTTTAACTGCTTTCTAAATACGTCTGCACCTCTCAGTCTAACGACTAGTCCATCACGAGTCTACGCATGCTCCTCTCATTTCTAGTTGCATCTGTCTCGTTTTCTAATGATCTATTTGCTGTTTAGAACACGTTTTCAAGAAATTAGGAAAACATTTTTCTAGGTCATTTTTATTTTGGCCATCCTGTAAGTCCGATGGCTCAGATTACTCCCTACATTAGCATGATTGCTAAATTCGAACTCCTATTGCTGTGATGGTGTAAATCAACAAATTTAAAGAATATATTAGATCAGGTAATACGATTATCATGTTTCCGGTGCTTCCATAACCGAAAGAATTCTGCAAGTAAAATAATATAAATAAATAAATACCTGCAAGTAAATAAAATAAATATCTGCAAGTAAATATAATAATCTGCATTTAATCTGGACAGTTTTGTTTTTTATTTCGTGTATTTTTGTCCATTTATCATCGTAAGTTTGAGTAACAGACTCATTTGATTGGTTTGGTTTAGTTTACTTAATTATGGCAAAGCACACTAGGGCTATCTGCCTAAGGGGAGGGATGCCTTTGTGGAGGACTTTCTACGGGAAACTGACTCGTATACATGTTACAAATGGGGAAAACCACGAAAACGCCCATGCAGCCAGCTCGTTCGCGGGATTTGAACCTCGGACCGAACTACCAGTGTTGAGCGACTTTACCGCTCGGCCGCTGGTGGGCAACAGACTCATTTGAAATCTAATCAGTTAAACTTCCATAGAAGGTTTCTGACTTTGGCGAAATATTTGTTTAGCGATAATTATAAGAACAATTAAACATGGCAACACGCTTCAACATTGAACGAGAAAGAATGTTCAAATCTCGTCCAGCCGATAATAGTTAATGACGCTGACTATCGTATCAGTGGGCTCGGGTTCGAGTCCTGGAGAAGACATTGGTGTTTGTAAGCGTATAGTGTCTTTGCGGCAAGGGGACGCTCAAAATACACTGCCAGCCGAAAGCACTTTAGAAAAGTTAACGGTAAAGGAAGAAGGTTGGCAGACTCTCGGATCGCCCTCACTGATTTTTGTGCTTCTGCTTCAAAAATCCTAATAAAAATTATAACTTTAGTGTTTAGTATTTTGAAAATGCTTTTTATAGGCTTTTTGTGTTAATTTAAATGCTCGCATGCGAAATTGTTTGTGCAGTCTTAGGTCAGATGATGAGATTTTAGCAAAAATTGCAGTTTTTTAAAACTTGCGATTAGCTTGCAAGTTTTGCTTTATTAGATCAGCTTTAGAATTACTGCTAGACATGCTCTTACTTACGCTTGCAAAGCCATTTTTGTCTTATGCATTCATCCTCATGGCGAAAGGCCCGCAGAAAATATCATGATATATAGCAGGGGAGAACACATATCATACATCTAAACTTTCAACCATCACTTTAATGTTTAATGTTTCTGTGGTAAACGATGGGCTTGGGAGATCAATGTGAATTCTGGTAAAGGATGGGATTAGGAGATCTGAAAATTCAGTTTATCCAATACAACACAATGGTCACTACATGAGATACATTAAAAGAGGCTGCTTTATTGGAATTTTTTTAATATCTTTCTTTTCGAGAGCGTTATTTATTGCGGTTTTAGGCAACATGCATGTAATATCCTAAACCTTCGAACAATGTTAGCAAAGAACACCTATGTGACGGAATGTCAGATTTCGATGCTTCAGTTACTTTTCCAAGGCGGCCATTCTCTTCTGACCCTTTTCCGCTGTCGAGACACGGTTCTCCTTTCAAGTGAAATTTTACTCCTAATTCTTATTCTTCAATTTTGCAAAACTGAGAGCGATGGGACAAGAGCCCCCGATTGGCGAAAAGTAGAGCCGTGAACGGAGGAAGCGCCGCACATCAACCTTCGCGTGAAATTGGCTGCTCGCTTCTTGTTCCAGCTGTCGGCGCAGCTGAAGCCCTCCCAATCAGATGTTGTAACAGTGGAGGTCATCCATCCTTTGTCACTCAGGCGGAATTGTCCGAACATAGAAGAGAATCTCCTGAAAAAAGAACTTGACTGCGAGAAATTTCGATAGATGCATTATCATGCTGTGAATAAAGCTGTCTTGCAGAGTTGTTTCATACCAGGCTTGAGAGATATAATACCAGGCTTGATTATAATAAGAGTAAAGTAAAAATAAAGAATGAATAACATAACGAAATATATTTAAAAATAATCTGTCAACTGAATTAGTTTTTTGCATAAAAAATTATCAGTTTAGCTTTACTATATAAAACATCACGAGGATATACGAGGAAGTTAGCTACTAAATCTTTGAAAGAGTTCATTGAATGCAATCTATATCAATTTTTGTTTTATTTCTTCCGTTGTAAATAAACTAACTATTTTCGTAACGCCAATTAAGTAATATTTTAGGTACCTTATAAAAACAAACTGTTATTAATGTATTTATCATTTCCTATTCTAGTGTAGCCACGATAGTAAGTTGCAAAAATGACACCCAATTTGATATTTTCAAAAATTACTATCTATATGTAATAATGTATTTAAAAAAATCTGGTATGCCTAGTACGTGACTTCCTTGTACGGCCTATTAAATACTCAGTTTTCACCGTATTTTCTTTAAACATATTTACTCATATTATTTTAACTTAATTAACCAATCTCTTCAAAGCAAGTAGAAAATGACATAAAAAGGTTTACAATTTTTGCCGTACGGGAGTCAAATATCTTGCATTTTTCATTTTTTTCATAACAAGTATAAAACTTTCTAAAATATAAATATAGGAACCTAAAGACCACATTAAAAATTAGATTTCTTTATGCATCTAAAATAAATTGTTTTTTACTTTGCCATTGCCCAAACACGAATATTTCCCTTTTTTTATAATTTAAAACACATCTATAATTAGAAAGCTATGAATACGACCAAAGATTGCGAAAACGTAGGCCGATTGAGGATTTCTAAGCCAGGTAAGGGTGTGTTTATATATACCTTTGGTACTGCCAACTGCAATAAAAAAAGGGAGTTCCTAGATGCAGAGCTAAATCGTATACTAGTCCCATATATAAAATTTCAACGTTCTACGGCTACTCATTTTTGAGTTATGCGAGATACGTAAGTACAGACGTCACAAAAAGTTCGTTTTGAATCCGTTTTACAATCACTTTTTAAATAAAGAGCGTTTCATTCTATCTGTACGCACAGGCTTAAAGCAAAAAAATAGGGAAAATGGATTGGAGAAAGGTCTAGGTGGATATCGTATAAATGAAATTTTTCTTGATTACAGTCTTTCCTTTATTTCGCATTAAAAAGTAAAAATTAAATTACTGAACGTTATAAAAACGTGCCATACCACGAAACTCATTTCTCACCGTCAAACTATAGTTTAGCCATACCTAATGTATACTACCCATTGCGTATTTACTTCCATGACGCACATATTACATTTTTATGTTTCTCTATTTTATTAACTTTTATGCTCAGTTAATCAATGAAACTGATTTTTTGATATTTGGTATCAAATGCAGACAGATACATTCTCTTACATAATGTTGAAGATTCCGATGTCTTTTTTCTCCCCTTAGTCAGGCTCTTCACTTTCATTACAGCGAGTGAGGCAGCATAGCTGGCTTCTCAACAACAATAAGGGTATACTGAACATTGTCTCTTCCATCCCTACCCTCTGCTGCGCCCTAATGTATTCCTTGCCATGTTGTTTATAAATTAAATCGGCCAAAATATTCCATTACTAACTTTTCCTGTAGCCATAATAATTTGACATGCAGAAATGATCATTAGATGATTGTGAAAATCATGTACACTTAATCTGTGCTAACAATTACTTGCTCTAGAATCTTGTACAAGCTAAAACGCGAGCTTTGTTCAAGTTTTTTTTTTTTTTTTTTGTCTTTCTTTTCTTTTTTTTTCCGCTTTATTTCGTCACCTTTCTGTAACATAAACATTAGTTTTATTAAAAAGATAAATTTAGCGTCGAAGAATTTGAATGTAATTTTTCCCCCCTCCGATATACTCTTTTTTACATACCAGCTATGTTAGAGAATGTACAAACTGTTCTATACACAAAATATTATTAAATTTTGAAAGCGCAATTATTGATGAATTTGTATAAATTTTTATGTGAATAAAAACAACATTGTATAAGGTTTATACAATAAATTATTTACAGCACATCCGTAGTTTTGTAATGTAAACGTATGAACTAAAGCGTTTTTAACAAGCTTGTGTGTGCATAAAAGAAGTCGCAAACGAGAAAATATTCCAAACTTTTAGATAGTTTTATATCGTTAAAAAATTAAATTTTGAAAACGAATATAATATAAATATTATTAATCAGTCTAGAGGTTTATAAGTAATAAAATAGCACAATAAGAACAGAAAAAAATTTTTTTAAAGAAATTTGCTTAAAAATATACGACTGGTGAAAAGGTTAATATAAGCACTCTAAACTCAGTTTAAGCCAGTTCACGTTTAACCTTATACACTAAACATTATTAATCTAGCTTAGCGATGACCAGCCTTACTACTGTTTCGTATCCGAAAGAAGTTTCAGTTGCCTGGACTTGCCTAGTTCCTGTACAAATCATACAGAAGAAACTACTTTACTTTCAATGAACCGTGCGAAACTAAGCGCATTGAGTGTTAAAATAACTGAAAACACGTTATTGGAGCTGTCAGTTTGGCAGGCAAGCGGAACGTAGGTCACTTCTGCGGGTCGGCAAACCAACTGATTGAATGAAGAATGGAGAGTAACCTCAAAATTGTTTGCTTCGAAAATAAATATTTCAAGGAGAAACATAACCCTGACCGAAGAAAGAAGACTGATAAATTTACCTCTTGAATAAAGGGATTTTGAATTACACAGCTCCACTTAAAATGGCTTCTTCAAAATCTCGTCGCTAAGTGGCGCGAACTGCATCAATGTACGTAATATACATATAGTGCAAATACCTAGAAAAAACTGTTAGTGGAATTCGGATTTTTCATAATAAGACTCGATGCATTAGTCTCCAAAGAAGTATGAATTTTTTCAGGAGAACTTGTAGGCAGTCCTTAATAATGAGAAATTTCTGTCTGCATTGGACTATTTGCATCATGGAAGTACCTATAAAGGTTGAACTGATATTCTGTTACGCAGATATATTTAATCATTTTAAATATCTGTCTTAATAATTTATTTACTGTTCACGAAATTAACGAATTTTGTTTTCATGTGTAAGACGAACAGGTTTCCTCTATGCTAAATAAAGAGTTGTTTATATAAGATGCATTTTTAGCTGAGGTACAGTATCCGGCTCTAAACACCTTATTAATGTCCTTAAACACACATATATATTAAACGAATTTGGACGTATTGTAAGTTATATCAAATAAATGTCCAGTTAGTTCGAATTAAGTGGGGTAATACTGGGACGATCGCATAGTTAATTCAAACTTACGAATGAATTGAAAGCTGTTAAGAAACAGGTAAAAGGAATAATCAACAGAATTTTCTGTTTATTATTAATTTAACAGTAAATTTTTATTAGTCATAATGTAACGTTAATTTTGATTAGTCATAATTTAAAGTTTTAATGTTAACACAAAATACTTTTAATAAATAGACACAATAGATAAATACAATCTATTTTTTAAGAGTGTTTAACCTGAAGAATTAATTTCTTTGGTTATGTAAATGAAATCAGTATTCAAAGCAAGAAAAATACACTATAAATGACGGAAGAATACAAACAATCAAAAACGAAGAAATTAAGTTATAACTAGGATTAAAGAACAATCTTGACAAGAAAACGCGGAAAACAATAATGAATGAAATCTAACATAAAAAGTCGATTAGAATTTTTAACTTGTTTTCGTGGGGCGGCGGAGCTGGGTTAATCTGGTAAAATCATCTACAATCACTGCTGTTATACACTTTCATTTTTTATTTTTAGTAGACAGATTTGTTTTGCTCTGATGACTTGTGACAGTAAATTTTTTTCATCGTAATAAGGAAACTTCTATTATTATTATTATTATTATTATTATTATTGGGTTGATCCGTTAGGTACCCGATTAATTCGCTTCTGATTATTCTAGAATTAATTCCATCAATAATTTACGTAAATTAAATATGTTACCTGAGAAACAAATTGATGATACAAATTATTAAGAAGTACGTTTATTGATTTTAAATCATCCTGTTTATTATGTGACTGCAGAATAACTGCAAAGAACTGGCTTATTTAAACTACAGCAAAGCATTACAGGGCTATTTTTCTAAGAAGAGGGATACTTTTGTGGAAAGGTTTTTAAGGAAATTAGCGCATATCCATGTTGCACATGGAGAAAACCACAAAACCTCCAATGCAACTAACTCGTACGGCAGAATTTGAATCCTTGTAATTGAAAAAACAAACTTATAATCTTATGAGACAGTGAATAGCAACAGCCGGGAACAATTCTGATGCATATACCGTTCCTTGCCCGTCATTTTGATTAAAATTATTTTTTACCTTGTAAAAAGTAACCTTTATAAAAGTGACAGTAGCAATAATATGACAATAGGATTTCGTTTATTTCATTAATCAGGACATGAAACAAAAGCCTACGATCCAGTTTCATACGATCTGTCCAAACAAACCCAAAACTCTTCCCCTCAGTATTCTTTAAAATAAAGAAATAAAAGTGCAACTTGAGATGTTTTTCTTTACAATTTGTTCTTAATAAATAGCCATCCCAATTAACTGATATATTGCCACGGTGAAACACGTATACCAGTGGTAGCTGAACCTTAGTTCATTTCGGGCTCAGTTCCTCTCGGACAGGCTGGCTGCAAGTATGTTTCCTTCATGTGCAACATGAGTACTCGCCACATTCTCTCAAATGCTAAACGAAGAAGAGTTATACAAAGGCATATGTCCCTTTAGGCAAAACCAAATAACCTACCAATAGATCCAACAAAGCAAAGGAAAGCTTGTATTTGAGGCTGTTTGAGCAATGAATTCCTCCTATTAATCAGTGTGCTCTTCCAAATAAGCGAAGATGATTTTGAACTGCGTTGTTCCTTAAAATTTCTTTGAAGAGTTCAAATGGGATGAATTCCTGCTCGAAATAATAGACAGCCCAGTTAACCAGATCGAATGTAGTTGATATCTGCATTTGCTATTTTAATCTTAAAGAGCAACCGTTAATGTTAAAACGTTAATGGAAATAAATAGAAATCGCTGATTTTTCTCAGCCCTCTCTGTTTTGCTTTGCAAAAACTCTAATTTGTGCTTATAGACCAGACATATTAACTGGACTTTCGATAGACGTCATCCGTCATCCTTTTTATCATAAAACACTTTACGAAACGCTTAATTTACTCTCTACAGTTTTCCCGAAAAGATAAAAAATTAGGAGGGGAAGAAGCTCAGTAGTAAAATAAGTATGCGCGAGGGAACATATGATTTATGCGACCGGTTAACATAATTAGCACAGCGGCGTTCAACGCGCTTCCGCTGAACATCACACGCACCGGAAGATAACCGATATGATTTTCTGCGTCATTTCGCAAATATTTGTCTTTCTTCGCCCTTATCCTTCTATTCTTCGAGGTGTACGGTTGTAGAATATGGAAATGAGTGTACATAACCGCCTCGGATAGTAAACTTTTGGGGTAGTTCTTTTATAATCTTGGATTTAACTTAATTGTTTCATCGCTTTGACAAACTTAATTGACTGATTTATGTAATATATTACTATTATTAAGTTTTTATTAAAATTGCTATTGATTTATTAATATTTTATTATTTTTTAAGATTATTTATATTATTATTGTTAAACGAATAAATTATTAGACATTCATTAGTTCTACTACCAGTAATAATTCATTTACCAAACTGATAATAATTTTCGTGCATGAAATTTTTATTCATGGTAAAAGTTGAGTCCAACATATCAATAGTGTCATTCAACATTCAACTTCCAGCAAAAGTAATATAGGGGGCGATGCCCAAGGTTAATTCAAAATCACGATCATTTCGAGGATAGGTAAAAAACACAGGAAATGATTCTTATTATAATTAACAGAAAAATATTATTAGCAGTTTTAATCTGAAGAATAACTTGATTGGATTATTTTAATTAAATAAGTATTCTAATAAAAAAGAATACATTGTAAATAACGCAATAATTAAAAAAAAACTTTAAAAGTGAAGAAACGAGTTATAATGGCGTCAAATAGCAATAATTTGCAAGACAGCTTGAAGAAAGTTACGCAGCTCAAATGCACATAAAATTCGGTTACACCTTTTTATTTTTTGGCAGACATCATTTGTTATCATTGTTTCATATTACGCATTTTTTGCTTTTTCGGATTATCATTAGACATTTTTTTTTAACTTTGCTAATTTGGGATAGCCATTTTTCCATCGTTTCCCAATAAACAAACTTAATTTTTTTAAGACAGAAAGCGATCCATAAACCCAATTATTTGGAAGTTGTGCGTAATTATCATTTTAGAAATCCCATCAAACGAAATCGCAAACGGAAAATATCCTTCCGAGACAAAGCAAGTACCTCAAGTTCCACCCTGATCATCAGACGAAAGTATTCATGTATTTATAAACAGAATTTTCTGTATTAAAATTAACGTTTTAAATAAATTCCAAATGATTTCTACTCGGTATGAAATACAGAGAATGAGAAACATCCTTTATTACTTACAACAACGTGGTCAATTTGAAATTTTAAGCAAAAAAAGTAACCTTAGATTGGCATAAATTTGAAATAGATTTTATATTTTACATTTATTTAAAATTTACCCCAAACGTAAGATTGGGACTTTTGGCCTAATTTTAAATGTTTACTGGAGTCTTTTCTTCTAATTAGAGGCTGTGAACGAATTAAATTAACGAATTAAAAACGAATTAAAGGCTGCAAAAAATTGCATTAGTACAGGTACACATATACTTAAACAGAGTATCCAGCGCAGCAGTATTTATCATCAAATTTTCCCCGTGCTGATTGTGAATTTTTTTTTAATTTAGAAAAAAGACGTACGTAAAATGGGGAACATAAAAAGCACAAAAGATTAACATGATATTACAAAGAAATATTAAAGGAAATGTTCCTCAAATATAAAATATTACATGTTAAGGATAAAAGCTATAATGATACATTAAATAACTTTGTATAAAATAGTAAATCATAACAATATCCTTTCAATTAAATGTATTTTAAATTTTAACGATCATATATAATTTCGAAAAATGTTAAATTAAAAGACGCAGAGATAAATGCATGTTAGCGTAATGTGATGTAATCACAATATACACTGCGGGGGAAAAAAAAAGGATAGTTCTATATTTCCCGTTTTACTGGGCCGATTGATGAAATTCAAAAATGTATCTTGGCTCAATTTTTTAGTCCAAAGGGATTTGAATCCCGAAGGACTATTAGTTTCGTTTTGGCATTTTGCGTCGGACGGATAAATGTCGGTTCACTTTTCAAACTGTTGCCATAAAATGTTAGAGTCCTGCATTATATTTGAAGAAATTAAATAATGAAAATCTGCGTAAATGTATGTATATTTCTCACATTGTCATAAAATAACGGTACATAGAGTCATCGAATTTTGAATAACGTAATCCTCCAACGAATATGAGCATGTGGAAGACCAAATTTGAAATTTGTTTTATGATCGATTTCCTATTTTTTAAAACTTTGACGAATTTTTGATTAACAAACTCAAGGATTTCAAAGCGAGCAATGGCAACGTTGTGCAGAAAAAACATTTTTATCTCCAGCGCGTGAGTCTCTGTATCGGAAATTCTAAAGATATGCTCGTTTTAAAACTGTTTTGCGATATTGCTGTTGCACTGGATCTTATGGTTTAAGTGCGAGGAACATGATATTTAATAAAGAAAGGTAACACACAAAATGTTAAAAAAAAAAAACCTTTAGACGTAATTTAAAATCTGAAACATTTCAGATTTTTTTTTTTCAGTTTGCGCCAAGAATAATTCCCTTGGCGAACTTCATCAGAGATATTTTACCTGGGAGCCAAATGAACGACGCAGCTTATCAAAACAATGGGTGTAACTAAAAATGGAAACAAATATTCTTCCTAGCCCGAGAAACAACTATTTTCCTTTCAAACTGTATATTTTTCATTCTTCCTCTCTATAGAATACTCCATTATTCGGCTATATTGTCCTAGAACTAACTACTTTGGGTCTTTACAAAGAGTCAGATGCGATGAATTACTTTTGTTTCGGTCTCTTTTCGATAAGAACCTTTTTGATCGATATCTGTTTACCAAGACAGAGTGTGCCAATTGTCTAAATGGAGATTTGTTTAAGCTTCAAATTCTAAATACAAATCGAAAAGGAAGATGAAGTGTAATGCAATGAAGTTAATGATGATTTGGTTGTTGGATTTTAAGTTAAAGCCAGCGATATTGATATTCAGATCAAAGATGTATTTGAAAAAGATTTTAAGACTACTGGTGATTAACATGATTAAAACTCGTGCAACTATAACGCCCCACGATATACCGCAGCTTCGGATATTACATAAGCTACACAAATTTACATGACTACAGATAATTGTACTCTGAAGACTTGAAATTACAACCGAACATCTCAATGCAGGACATTAAAAATATTAATCTTCATACAAATAAAAAATTAATTAATGCTTTACTAGTGACGTAACATATGGAGTCGGAAATATTTTTAATTGATGACAATAAAGCTGCAAATGATGGAAAAACAATCGGTTGCATGTATAACATATTAAATTTATTTTAATTAATATCATTTGAATGCCTTACTAAAAAGGTTAAATTAAAATTTAAAAACGTAAAAGTACACCTTTACAAACTTAACTCTTGTATCTCTTGTACAAACGTAAAAGTGCTTTTAAATCGTCAGTTTTTAGGTTATTTGGGAAAATAAATTTTACGTTTTGCGAAATGCAGCACTATCTTAATCTTCTATGCGCGATGATGCTTGGAATAGAA
This sequence comes from Stegodyphus dumicola, assembly GCF_044657685.1. Lineage (NCBI taxonomy): Eukaryota > Metazoa > Arthropoda > Arachnida > Araneae > Eresidae > Stegodyphus > Stegodyphus dumicola. The sequence continues at coordinate 164,602,325 of NC_140771.1, read as the reverse complement.
ATGAAAAGTCTTTATATCTTTCGCCCTGTGGCAACAGTGGCCAAAAGCTAGTTTTAGATTCGCTACTTTCTTGTAGTAAATAATATGATCTTGAGTTAATGGTTCGAGCAGTAACAATGGAAAACAAAGTACCTTGAAGCCTCTCTATATGAGTCGTGTTATACTAAAGCTATTTAACTGAAAAATGAAATTCACTTTATCATTTTTAAGCATTATGCTAATACATCAAAACATAAAATGACTTTTATGGTGCGCTCTTTAAAATCCCAAATTTATCGTGAAATTTTTATCGAAAAAGAGCTTATCGAACGATCGATTCAGTCATCTTTCCTCAAATTGATTGCTGAGATATTTGCTGCTTCTCATAAAAAATACCAGTAGTCTGGCGTATTAGCGAGTAGATATATTTTAGACTTGGTCTTTTGTGAGCTTAATGATGACACGGTCGCTGTAACTGTAATGAAAACAAGAAACGAGGATTCCTGAAAATTATTTTTTCAAATAAGTTTTTTGCTATATATCCCTAAGACCGATGTTGATCTAATCAGTGTTAGAAATCGGAAATTCAAAACTATTTGCTAAACCATTCAAAACTATATCAGTTAGATTACTATTTGATAACGTATTTTGCTCTTATCTTACAGTCACGAAACAAGCGAGTTTAATGCTTTAATTTGTTGTTAATTTATGTTTTTGTGGATGTAAATGAACTAAATGGAAATAACATCTTAGCATGCATTTCTCTCGCGGATTAAAAATGTTTGGCGATAACCACAGCATTTATTGAGAGAATATTTCCATAACAGTCTTAAACTGAAAACAAAGCTCACCGAGCGAAATATTCTTTGCTTTCCAAAAAAGTACTTTGTTGGTTATTCCTTTTAGTTTCTAAGAAGCGTGATGTTATTATAGAAAGTTTTCTAGTATTCATTGGCGAACAGCAATTAAAAGAAAAAAAAAAGTGAAAAATATTCCTTGGAAATATAATAACCTTATCATTCAACAGTGATCTTTGCAGGTATCAACAAATCCAAGGTAGAATTTTAATAGTTTACAACCGGGCAAATAGCAAAATAAAAAAGTAAAAGTTTTTAAGGGGATGTTGCAATTTTTCTATTTCATCACGACACATTATGTTATGAAACGATGCCACCGACATCGATACTACATAATAGAATTTGCCACTGAAGCAGACATGATATTTAATTCATCATTCACGCAATGGGGCAGATAAATATTTCACAATATTCTCATTTTACGAAATATATGATCCTTTAGTAATAAACTGTTCATAATTCATCCAAGTGATACAATGAATATATATTATATATTTTGTAATATATTCAGCTTGTAATTTTTATGAAGATCTACAGCCTTGTTGTAAATAACATAAGACATTTCCAATGACATATATACGTATTTGATACAAATAATTTTTAGTTATTACAAATTTAATTACATACCGTTTTGAACGGGACAGATCGTTTTTAGGATATTTCTGGATTGTCGCGCCATTTGGAAAAAAAAATGTCAATTTAATCCTGTTTTTATTATAAATGAAATAAATATCAGCCTATTCGATGGTTGGTTTACTAATCAACATCATTTTCCTTATGCCAGAAGTTTGAGATGAGCTTCGTTCTTTTTCGCTTTAAAAAAAAAAAAAAAAAAAAAAGAATTTTTATGCCGCGAGAAATGTTTAATCCCCTTCCCTGCTTAACGTTGTAGTTGACCTGTGCAAGAAATTAAGCATCTATATTTTCTAACATAAATTTCCTTAACTGAAAAAAAAATTAGCCACAGAATTAAATCTCACAAATAGTTACCAGCAAGTGGAAGTACAGTTTAGGAAATGTTTAATTCGGTTCTTCTGATGAAGACATCTGAATGGAAAAGCTAGAGGATAGCCTAGCTAAGAAAACAAAAGAAATTCGTATGTGTGGAACAGTGTATAACAAGTTATTGACTCCTCCATTCCCCGTATTCTGTTCATGAAAGTGATATAGCACATTCGGCTAGCTATAAGAACACATGTAATTTAAATCGGGGCCCATTGCATTTGAAGGATAAATAACGGGAATTCGGGGTACTGCTTATGCACAGAGGTTTCTTCGCTGTGTGATAGACGCCTAGATTTTCAGTATGTTTATAATACTGCAGAATTTATTCTTATTGTCTTAAGAAATATTTGCACCCCTGAAAGAGTATTTTCTGTTTTAAACAATATTGTGTTCGAAGGAGATTTTTAGGTTAAATACTCGAACCAGCGGCCTCTGAGGTCGTATAGATTTCGAGGTGTTTATATGTCATTAAGAGCAGTCGTTTTTCGGACTCGGAAAATCAATGAAAAATGTGAATTAAAAATCACGAATATAATAAATAGTTATAAATTGTAAAAATTTTTAATTTAAAAATTAATTTGATGCTATTAAGTGAAAAAAAAGGAAAAAGGCCATTAACTATATATTTGTTTCAAAATTGTTAATAATCGAAACGAAATCAGTTTAACGGTATTAATTTGAAACCTGTCACTTTATTTAAGATTTAGCAGTTTATTCAGACTTTTGTCACACATTTAATGACTAGTTGACTGCTCTTTCTCTGTGTCACACAGTCATTTTTCATTGATTACCCGTTACGTTAAGAGTGCCAGTCAATTCTACTAACTTAAAGTTTTGTAATAACGCATGTCATTACATGTGAATATGTTAGATAGGTTTGGATAATCTGAATTGTGGCGAGTGTTATCTGGCCAAGAAAAAAAAAAAAAAAAACTTTCGTGCAGAAATTTACAATGGAAACGAAACTAATTCATATTTACATTGGAGAAACCATGAAACCTCCATGCAACAATAAGGTTCGCCGGAATTTGAGTCTGGGTAGAACTACCAGTGTTCAGCGATTTTACAGTTCGGCCATTACTCGGCGTATACATGTTACATATACATAATCTAAAATAATATAAACACTGTAAAATAAAATCTGTAAAAATTATATTAGCGTTCACTTTTCGTCCCAATATAATTATGTAATAGTAAAATAGAAGGGAGGTTATAAAAAAAATCAGAAATTCTTAAAGGGGCCCACTGTCGAAAGGAATTTAGAGTCCTCTGATATAAATTACGATAGTTGGACACAAAACTGTAAAATGAAATGTAACAAGATTCATTATAAGACGATGAAAGATTGATGTTTGTTGAGAGAAGTAACTTCATCAGGTCATAATATAGGCCTTAGTGAAAAAAAAATCCATTTAAAGTATGCTTAAACTTTATACCGGTTCTTTCACTGAAGAGGGAGCTCTTTCTTTATACTGTTCTTTCACTTTCTTATATGTGCAAAGAGTTAATTTTTCTTTCGATTTTGCTTTCCTCTGTCATGATTAATCGTCGTCCCGTTTATGCTAACTCCAAGTCCCGGTTTTGTGTGACAGAAATATATTCAACTTTAAACACGTTGCTAAAAATGAAATTTAAATTCTGTCGTTTTTGGCGTCTCTTTAGATGTCTCAAAAGTGCTGTTTGCTCGTCAGTATGTGACGGAACAATCGCAAAATAACACAAAAGCCGCTCGTCTGGGGAACACACTTCCCGTTACGGGTCGGCGAGCAGGTCCGGAGAGCGCACGTCAGATCTCATTTGATAGCGAAAACACCACGGATTGCACAATATTCCGCGCGCCATAGATAGTGCACGCACTTAAATAAGTCACGGGCGCGAGTAGAGCGGAAAATTCCGCACCGAGAAGCAGCGTAGCCTGCGCTTTATCGACGGAGGGAAAAAAACAGTGACAGGTGGCTGTGAAAAAATGGAAAGGAAAGCTTTCTTAAGCATGAAGATGATTTCTCGAAGTTTTCTGAACTCTTTCCTCCACCTTTTAAAAAGTAAAAGGAAGTGTGTAATTACCAGCACGAAGTCAGCAAAGTCAGCTGTGAATGAGCCACGGTGTCTACGAATACATAGCTAGATCTGTTTTTTACTGTGTAAGTTTCAGCCCCATTTAGATTGAATATAGTTTCCGGTGAAACCTAGATAGATAATCTCAGACATATTTGTCAGAGATGGGAAAAACTGAAGTAAAATTTCATCAGGAACACTAGTTTGACGTAAAAACTCTAAAGGGAACGACGAGGAGATGGCATCTGGTAGACAATCGATATTACCGAAGTTTCGGAGATGCCGTATCCCAACAAATCTCTGATATTTTTTAAGTGTAAGCAGATCTCTTCGGGAGAAAAATAATAGGGGAAAAAAATCAGAGATTTGGAGAAAAATATAAATGTTTTATTTTTCAATGTATCACGTAAAATGGCATTATTGCGTAATACTTAAAATAATTAAAATTTATATTTAAATAACTAAAATTTGTTTTATTTTCATGTGTTGATAATGTCTGCTAACTTACAATAAATATCGAAAGTTTTGGAATCGTTTTTCAAAAAAAGTCGCGAAAACCACTAACTTGCACCCGATAAGTACTCGTAAATTGTTTCCTTTTAATCTCTAACAAATCGTCAGTTTGCGCCAAGGTATAGCGCTAACACGTGTAAGTACTCGATTCCCGGCAAACAGCTGCCGAGTAGCGAAACGTTCGGACGTATTACGCAGCAACAGTGCAGAAATGAAACTTTTGTTACTGTTGGTACTCGCAAGTTCTGAGCATCTGTTAAAGAAAGTTAAAAAATTTCTTTCTTTAACTTAACCCATTAGCCGCTGGTGTTGCGTTGACGCAACGGTCAAAATAAATGCGTATATAAATATAACTACCTAAGATATTTTATACCAGCAGATGATTTTGTGTAGGGAATATTATGAAGATTATTTCTGTAAAAAACTATTTGCCTTCAATAATCATTTTGTTTATAATAATTAATCTCACACTTTAATCAAAATTTAAGCAAAATTTTCGACGGGGTATTTTTGCTGAAAATATTTAAGGAAAGAATCGCCGTCTTTATGAGTGAACTATTTTTAGTCAAGGTCACCGTTTATCAGAACATTACATCATTCAGATGTTTATATTTGTGTTGGGAAGAAAAGGAAAACAGGTGTTGCGTTGACGCAACGTCAGCAGGAAACGGGTAGTCAATCTCCGTTTTCACTCATTCCTTTCGATGTTCTGGTTCATGTTCTGGTTGTTTAAAAATTCCTAGAACGAGGTATCTTACATTAGAAGAAGCCCTTCAAAGATTTTTTGATGAAGAAACAGATAATGATAATGTTAATAATGACCAGAATGAAACTGATATTGTTGTTGTTCCCCCAGAAATTGCAGAGGCTAGTGACGAAGAAGAAAGGAATGGCAGTGTTTTAAATAATGATAATGATATTTTACCAAATGATACTGCTGGGGAAGTTAAAATTCACGTAGGAAGTTACGGTTTAGCCTTCTAAAAGCAGTTATAGTCATACTAAAAAGTTTAAAAAGCAGAAGACTGAAAGTCATACTAAAAAGTTTAAAAACAGAAGACTGAAATCTTGAAGTGGATAAAAAAGGAACTGTTAGTTGTGTCTCAGGAAAAACATGAAGAAAGAGATAGAAGAGAAATTATAAGACAAAACACAAGGTAAAACTAGTGCACAGATTTTCGATTTTCTTTTTGGTTTAGACATTTACTCTCTTCACGTTGAACAGACAAATATATACGCTCAGAAAAAAAAAAAAAAAAAAAAAAAAGAGAGAGCCCAGAATTTATTGCATCTGAAGCCTATATGAGAAGATTTATTGGAATATTATTGCTTACAGGATATCATTCTTTACCTGAAGAAAAAATGTATTGGTCTTTTGATAAGGACATTTCTGATCGATATCACGAGAATCAATATCACGTTTGCTACACAGGAATATGAAGCAGAATTTGCATTTGACAATAGTCAAATTGACAATACTGATAAATTATCTGAGGTGAGACTGTATCTAAACTTACTAAATATCACCACTTTTTACTACTGGAAAAATAAAGTCTCTTTTAGATTCCAGACGCGAGAATGCATTATTCCTTTTGAAAACTCCTACTGAGAGTGTAGAATTAGCCAGAAATAGATGAGCAACAGGAAGACCTAGTAAATTCAGCATTTAAAAACCATTGCATGGAGATGGCAGACATTTTATCGTAAAATCCGTTGATAACAAAAGACTCTGTTGTAAAGAGTACCATAGCCAGACCGTTTATAGATGCAAAGTATGTAATGTAGCTTTACATCACGACTGTAATCAAGCTTTTCGTGCTTGAATCTTTCAAATGAAATAATCTGTATTTGTAAAAGAAATACAATGTATATTTTAATATTAAATTAATTACAAGTAAAGTGATTTGTAGATTTATAAAACGTTATAAAGCTAAAAAGTAATCCTGCGCTCCACTCAAAAGAAATATCACACGAGTGCAATCCTACTCGCTAAACATCCGTAGTCTTATTCTACTGACGCTGCGCGAACGCAACACTCGCTTTTTCCACAGGTATGAGCATTTTTTTTATTTTCAATGTAAATTTATGTAATAAATGCTAAATTTAATATTTGTTATTATTTTCATGAGAAAAGAAACATTCCTTGTAGTTTTGGCGGTTAATGGGTTAACCTATCTTTACCTACCAGCGACCGAGTGGTACAGTCGCTGAACACTGGTAGTTCGGTTCGAAGTTCGAATCCCGCAAACAGGCTGGTGGCATCAACATTTTTGTGGTTTTCCCAATGTGTAACGGGTATACGAGCCAGTTTCTCTTAGAACGTCCTCCACGAAAGCATTCCTACCCTTAAGCAGATAACTCTCTACGCGTTGCCGTAATCACATAAATACACACCAAACCTAAGCTATCTTTTTTACCTTTTATTTACACTTTCTTTACGTGTCAATACTTATATGTGCCATTTGCGTACTCACATTCATTTATAAAAATCCGTTTATTTCAGGCCTTTTTACGTGCCTTTACACTTTTGCCAGATATTTTAGAAATTTAATTTACGTCAATTAGATTAATTTTAAAAAAGTAGGTTTCAACGAATAGAAAAATATGTCTATTGTTTTGAAATCTCTTATTCTGTTAAGAAACTGTAGTATTTGTTCTCACCGCTAGAAGATGATAATTCTTAATTTTCGTATTGCCCTGTGCTGATAATTAACATGAAATATTTCCCTTTGCGTATATTTTTAAACTACTCACAATGATTACACTCAAAAGTAGTTCTAGGCTATTACACTTATATCATTTGTTATCATTAACAAATATTTCCTTATAAGATATGAAATTTGACTTCATCAACTGAATTCCTTGTTTTATATTTCTTCTTATTGACAGCACAGAAGAACATGCAGCTTGGTTAAATTTAGAGGATAAACTGAAAACATTTTGCGCTTTGCTAAATAGCAACATTTGAGAAACTAGTTATTACTAAGGTTATATAACAGAAAAATTGCTGCGCTTACGTTTCCCGCAACGTCCATTTGATTTTCCGGAGGATTAACTATGATTCTACTTAATGTCGATGAAATTATAATTTGATTACGTTTAAATTAAGTTTTTTAAGTATCCTTTTCAATACTCTTAAACTCACAAGCACCTTGGCACTCGAGAGGTAACTTTCACCACATAACTTGATGCGGTAGCTGGAGAAATGACACTATTACCATTCGGTTTGGGGCGATTATTCGGGCGGTAACGATGTTTCTATAGGTTTGGTTTCTGCAATATCGCCTCATGCATATAAATATATGCATATAAAACTATATGCAACTATATGCATATAAAACAACTGCCAATATTTTATATCTTATTTAATCTTCTATGCGTTTTCTAGATTTATTATTTTATATATATAAAGTCCATAATCCGAGTCTCAGTGCCGAATTTCAATTCTGTCTTTGTTCGTTTTTATAATCTTCATTATTGTCTCTGCAAAATCTTTCAAATTTGAATAGTTCCTTTTAATATTTATACATTCGAGATTAGTTCGAAATCGATAGTCGTGGCAATAGAAATATTATTTTCAAATTGACGAAGCCCAGTAAGCATGGGATACGATGAAGGAATCGGGTATAGTGAAGATGAATTCGATTTTTCTTTGATAAAGAACAAAATTACGTCTATGCATAGACTACTTGACCATAGAGAGAAGGAAAGCAATGATGAAGATAGCGATAATGTAAGAGGTGTACGAAAGGCAAACAATCAGAGTAATTAATATATATTGAACGCGAAAGCGACAGTGAGTCTGCAGAAGAGAGAGATAATTCAGATTGGATAACGTGCAGAGAATCCGAAAAAATAGCGAAAGAAGTACCGTGTGTATCCGGTAAAGGAGCCACAAGACCGCAAGTATCTTCACCCATTGAAGAATCATCACACTTCTATAAAATTATATTAAGTTAGCTGTAAGAAATCCGCCAAATATGCTGAAAATCGTCTCTAGTTGCTGGATCGCCCGAATCGAAAAACGTCTCTAGTACAAATGGTGAATTAATACCCTGTCGCCCAGAAGATTACAATTAAAAAAAAGAAAAAGATAGAAAGAAAGAATCTTAAAATTTTAGAGATCTCATTTCCGTATTCAACAACGAAGAGCCTTCAACAGCCGCCCCTTTCTGCGGTAGCAATTAAAACAAACCGTTAGTGGAAGATTTCCGCTGCAATCTATACAAATAGAGGGAAAGTCAAAAACTGCAGGCGCACAAAATACGCCGCTATTGAACAAAAACAAATAACAAAAAAAAAAAAAAAAAAAAGTCAAAATATAACGTAAACCTGAGACTCAAATTCTATCTCCGGCGGCAGTAAGTCACTTTTTCTCCTTCTCTCACCCACGGGAGGGAAGGGAGGAAATGCATGGTCGAGTGAATGCACCTCGGAAGCTACACGCGAAGAATAAACCACCGAATTTTAATTCGAAGATTAGGAAAAATGGGGGGGGGGGGAGGTTGAGAAAAGGAGAAACACAGACGAAAGCGCAGAATATGCAAATGCAGTTATGGTAGTAATAGTACTGTTAAGAGGAACGGTCTTCGTAATAGGAATGGGGGTTGGGGAATCTGAAAATAGCAAAAATTTATTCTTCTGAATTGTCCGGTCTGTTTCTATTCTTATGTTGAGTATTGGTGTAGAAGTTAATTTGAAAAACTATGTGTGCACATTGAATTGTACTTGTCTGTACTTCTGTTACTGCTATGCATTATTTTCATTCACTTATCTGTTTATTTGGTTTATGATTACGACTAATATTCAAATTGGCCAGTTTACTAAGCAGAGAATGAAACTTGAAAAATATATTGAGGATATTATACTTTGGCAAAATGGCAACATTCTGGCTACATTCGAGGAAACGTAGACCATATTTTAAGATCTTATGTTTCATTTAACGGTCAATTTATATAGACGATAAACGCAGGGCAATGTAATCTAGTTCTGAAAAATCACTCGAGGGCTATTTGCTTGAGGGATGCCTTCGCGGAGGACTGTCTAAAGGCAAAAAGATTCGTGTACACGTTACACATCTGGGAAACCTAAAAAACGCTCATGCAGCCCAGCCTGTTCGCGGAATTCGAGCCTCGAACCGAACTACCAGTGTTCAGCGATTTTATCGCTTGGTCGCTCAAAAAATATCGAAATATAGCAGTAACCATGTTGCTAACGTTAAAATGGATGAAAATCTCCTGTACCCAGCAGCATCTAACCATTCATAAAAAAGATCAGGAAGAACTTACAGTGTTTCGTGAATTTAATATTCAAGAAATTATTTATTATTTATTCGCTGGATAGACAGTATAATGTATATTTACTTTACATTTTGTTTATAACTGATCATTCTACACATGTACAAATAACGTTCTCATAAATCATGCATTTTAGTTTAAGTAATAAAAGATCCATATGTTTTATAAAACCTCATCAATAGCACATTTGATGTTTTATTAGCTACATATGGCTCTTAGTGATTCGACTCTTTAAGTCCACTATTTTCCTTTTCGGCTCTAGTTCCACCGGATGAAAGTGGACTTTACCGTTGCAAAATCAAAGAAGATTTTCTAATAAATAAAAAAGCTGCCGCTCAGGTTTATTAATACCCAGACACGAAACGTCTTTTAAAGAGCTTGTCAAATGAGAAGGACAATAACTACATTAATTAAGTGTAAATCTACAGAGAGTAATATTCAGGTTATTAAATTACCATGGTAATCGACTATTCATTTTCTTCAAAATTTTATTTAAATATTGGAGCCGTATACAAAAGGGGGCTTCATTTAGCGAAAGCTATGAAGAACGAAATAGTATAAAGCAGTAAAAAAGATGTCAAAAGAAACAAACTGCTTTTGCAATTGTTACAAAAATAGTCAAAGGTCAGAAGCAACGCCATCTCAAATTTAAAAATACGGACTGTTGAATATCAATAACAAGTTTGGAAAAAAAAGAGTTCGAAAAGAAACAAACAGGTAATAACAATAGTTAAAAAGGAAGTTCTTCGAGAAACCGGATATTTCTGTCCTTCAAACTGCTAGAAAATTAAAGATATCAGACTCAATGGTTGGTTCATTGAAATACAGGTGATCTAAGATCAAAATCGTACACAGAATAGACGGCCCCAAAATACAAAAGGATCAAGCAATTCGAAGGGGTGAGACATTTCCTTAAAATTTGCATTCAGAAAGAAGGTGGAAACATCATAAATAATGAAGCGTATTTGTATCTGATCTTAATCTCAGTTGCGGTAATAAGTATTATCATTCAACATCCTTTAAAACGTGTCTCTGCGCACTTCAGAATAAAAATAAAAGGAAAATTCGCAAGAAAATAGACAGATAACAATGAAAGCCAATGTTTCCAAACCATGTTCCAGGACACTGTGAATAGGTAAGTTTATTTACATCTTGTGCATTAAAAACGATTTGATTCCTTTAATTAAACGCCATCACGAAAATAAAGGTATTCTGTGCTGCACGGGCTTAGTTATCATGAGAGTTGTTGCCAATTATTTGAATCAACAGAAAACTGATTTTATGTCTAAATACAGCATTATCACAAACACACCCCAAGCTAGAGGTTTGTTGTTTATTTCCGAGGACTACTCCACCCACCTGACCACAACTGGCCTTGTGCCTAATTAGGCTATCCCAGTTATAGGCATTAACACAGCACATACACTAAAGCAGAATTCCGACAGTTGATCGACTATTATTTATATAATTCATGATCTTTCTTGACGGAATTCTCGCCTCGTCTAAATCGGATAAAATGCAGTCCAGGTTAAAAGTTACATTTGTGATTAACTTCTATCTTTTAAAAATGGGCAGGTCTCAACGAAGTGTTTAGTATCTCGAATTTCATTGCACCTGCCGCAGAGGTCGTAATTTTGAAGATTATATCTTTTAAAATACGCAGCAAACGGCCATGACCTGTTAAAATTTGATTTTAATCTATGTCATTATAGATATTTTTTAATTGTTACTAATCCCATATAGTTTATTTTTATCAGATATTTTCCAATTTTCTTTTCATAATTTGTACGTACTATTCTTCATAAGGGTCATGGCCTTCCTCTTCGACCCTTATAGGTCAATTATTTCAATGCCATTTTGAGCAACAGCCTCTTTGGTGAACGCGTCCGCCGTCTTATTTCCAATAAAACCCGCATATACTGTTACTCAGTTCAAATTAATTACATGCTTTTCCAAGAGTTCAAAATAAAGTTTTTCTGTATCTAATATCAGTTCATTTATCTAGTCCGTGACGGAGAGTGTCTATAAAGTTGACAAACGGTGAATATTTCTTATTTTTATTTCATTAACATTTTTTTCTTTGCGGTGTTATTGTACTTTTATTTATTAATTCTATTTGTGCTATAAGATACTCGCGTAGGTCTCCTATACTTTGTGGAACACGAGAAGATGGAATTAAACAAAAAAATGCCCCTTCTTATCACAAAAAACTCCTATTTAAGGAACAAAAAAATGATGTTAAAACCTAAGCAATAGTAAACGAACACTTAGAAGTTTAATTCCTTAAAAGATTTTATGACAGAGGTTCAGAGTCGGCCAATAATATGCTCTGTAGTAGAAGTCCAGCCGATCACTTCAGTCGCACTGAAATATCGCACTTTGTCGCAGAATAAAAATCCATAAAAGGGAATCATGTCACCGCAAAGCAAACAGTAGAAAGAGAACAAAAGGAACACAGAAAGACAGTAAAAAAAAAAAGCTCCAAGATTCCACGATTGAAGCCTGCCATCCTCTTCCATATGTCTAAGGAGAAGCGGAAGAAGAAAAATAAGATACCATTCCATTGGCAGACAATGTGTGGAGGAGGCAATCGAATCATTCTTCCTCGTTGTTGTTCTCCCCACGCTTCTTTCCTCCCCTTTCTACTTTGGCGGTTCTTCTTCGCCTATTCACACAATGAGTGACATCAATTGGTGTCCAAGCTCGAAAACTCAGCACAGAATGTCTAGAGGCTGTACAGAACTTTTACTGAAGTAATAATCCAAAACGTATGTTCCAAAGCGTTCTTCAAAATAATGTATAAAAATTTTTAAAGTGATTCCTAAACCTATAAATGTGATCACGCTGAGGAAAAAAATTACTGCGTTATCTTTATAGATAAAAAACGTAAAGGAAAATATTAGCGCGTCTACAGCGTTCTCCCCTCTCCCATTGGCGGGGTTCAGCCGTTTATAGGCACTGACCACTACTAAGGCCGGAAGCGGTGGCCTCTTTATTACGGAGGCACGCACCAACAGATGGACCACCGCTGCCTTCTATGAAAGGACGAAATCACATCCTTGCCTTCTCCGGGATTCGAACCCTGGCCCTTCGATACAGCAGTCAGAGTAACTGACCACTTTCATCTGGATGGCGCGCCTGCATTATTTTAGCACATTAAAAGCGGGAGTCGTAGTACTACGATTTATCTCGACTGTAGCTTAAAGACGGGAGTCGTAGTAATACGATTTATCTCAACTGTAGCTTGCGCATTTAAATCTCGACTGTAGCTAGCGCATGGATTGCCACTTTACATTTGTATTTAGTATGTTTTGTGGTTTGAAGCTGTTCGGTTGTTCAAATTCTACTTACAGTAAATTTTGAAATCCTTCAATACGGTTTCACGTGAAAATAAAGATATATATGCAGACGATTTGATGGACATTGAAGAACCACAACCTGGTACATCGAACTCGGTACCACGGACTCCACGATATAAAATTGATCCGCCTGGACGTCTTTCGCTAGACATCAAAAAGCACAAATTAATTCGGATAGAAAATAAAGGCAAAAAGCTATATGCCCAACGAAACTGCGTAGTTTGTGCAGCACATAAAAAAAGAAAGTGACTTGCTTCAAAAGCGAGTTTTACAATGCACCTCTTCACCGTGGCGAGTGTTATCAACATTATCACACTCATAAAAAAATACTAGATTCTTCTCATAAATATGTACTTTAAAACATTTTTTGTAATTAGTTTTTAGTTCTTTTTTAATATTTATTGTTGTTTTAAGAGTTTAAATAAACTTTTTTAAGTCTAAATTTTTTTTATGATTACACAAAATATCGCCCGCTCTAGGACGAAAAACGAGGCGAAGCGGTCGCTGCGTTACCTAGCATACTTTCGTCAAGATTCCCCGCCTTTAATGTGTTAGGATAAATTTATATCAAATTGAAAGTTGCAGAAAACAACATTTTTATTGTTTGCTTTCGATATAAATGCTATTTTTGCTGCTCCCATTCTGCAAACTTTTAAACTTTTATTTATTTATTTATATTTTGGTTTCTGGAGAAGAGAGACCTGTGTAGAATTGCTCTCCAAAGTTTTCATCGAAATCTACTTCAAAATAGGATTGTTGTTTGGCCTAATTTTAAATTATAACAATGATGTGAATGCTCTTAAAAAGTTTAATTATAATTTTTAGAATATTCGCAGGCTTGCTGTAGTTATTAAAGATAATTTCTAATGCAAAATATTATGTGTGCGATAGGATGTTCTTTCTCTTTTTCAAGTCTTAATGTTATGCTCATTTCGGTAATGTCCTTCTGTGAGGAAAATCGAATGTAACACAGTTAAGTGCGTCCCCCCTCTTTGAGGACCCCGCTGAAAAAACCAGCTACGGTAACTCAAGAACTGAATATTGATCCCGCAAATCTTTTTCAAAGTTGAGCCCAACTGCACCTCGAACAGAGTTGCAAGAAGAAAGAGTAATAACAAATAACCTCTTAACGTAAGAAAATGTCCTCCAATTAAGAAACAAAAACCTCTCTCGCCGAAATATTATACTCGTTAAATTTAAAAAAGGAACCGACCTCTTAAAAAACTGCGCGTAGTAGATATTCAGAAATGCGATCGGCTTCTTCTTAGAAGAAGTAAATGGGCGGGGGAAGGCGTGATGGAAGACATCATTAGCGGATAAAAAGCGAAACAGCTTTAATTAATCGAACACTTTGCTTCTAAAATGGCAAAGGATGCTTGTGAGTAGAAAGATAAACGGAATAAAAGAAGGTCTGGCGGCCGCACACTTATTTTCTCTTTCTTTTTTCCTTGAGAGAAAGGCAACCGATTTGATTGTTCCCTATCCCTCAGAGTAAAATATTTCTCCGAAAGGTAATTTATACCCCGGAATTTACAGTTCGTTTTTTTCCCTTTATTTATTTTCCTTTTCATCAAATGGCTATGGGTTTCTTTGCTGATTAGGGTCTCTTCAAGCTTTATCTTATGAGATATCGCTATCACTGATGAAAATCTTATGAAACAAATGTCAATGCATTGAACACGCTCTTCTCTATTTGGGACACTTTATGCTTCAACAATTGCGGTTGTTAAATAAATACAACTTCCTTCTCTTTTATACATTATCGTTTAAAAGACAGTATATTCTATTTAAGTTAAACACGCGTTAACAATTCCTTGCGTTGCCACTCAACAGTCAAAAAACGTTTGTATTAAGATAGGAGCTGCAGCTTTTAAATTCTATAAACATATCAGCAGACGAAGACAAAATCGTTTCCTATTGAAGAAGCATCTAAGTTCTGGCAATATTTTATTATTATAAAAGGTCTGTAATTTAAGGTTCCACTAATTAAAATTTAAAACTCGGTGAAATGTCTTTTTGATTTTCAATTACAAACCTTCACTTGCAGATGCGATACTCTGTGGTTACCTGTTTTACCCGTTCCTGCATACATGCATCATAAGTACAAAGTTTTAGGTAAAAGTCCCACACTGTAAAAAAAAAGTTCGCTCTTTACAGGCAAAAGTTTTGTAAAGTTACAGAAATCAAAAAGTTACACAAGAATTTCCTGTAATGGTAACAGGTTGAAAGCAAACTGTGGCTGGTACAGCTAATTTGCCTGTAACATTACAGATAATGTTTCAGTAGCCGTGACTGACTGGAAATCAGCCAATCAGAAGAAAAGTGTTTGAAAGCTAGTTGCAGAAAAAAACATGGCTGAATGCATGTTGGTTGTATAGCGCAGGTAAGTAAGAAAATGTTTACAATTACGTTTGAAATATTTTTTGTTCATTTTATGCAGATTATTCTCATGCACTTTGCACTGTTATATGTAGTGAGTAAGTATTTAAACGTTTAAGCTTTGCGATTAATTAATATCAGTGTTCGTAATGAGTTGAAAGAGTGCAGAATATTTATTCCAAATGCAGATCTAATAGTAGTATTTTGTCATTGCGCATCCGATAAATTACGCCTTAAATTGCCCGTATTATTATTTATAACTAATTATTCCAAAATTTAATCACTGTTGTGGTATTTAATTGAAACGGTAATGTGGTTGTTGAAAACAAAATTAATCATGTTAGGGTTCGTTTGCAATCGTCTGACCAAAGAACGTTTGACATCTTTTTCCCGGCAGGCCTTGCGAGAAAAGTTTATGTAAACAT
Source organism: Stegodyphus dumicola (assembly GCF_044657685.1). Classification (NCBI taxonomy): domain Eukaryota; kingdom Metazoa; phylum Arthropoda; class Arachnida; order Araneae; family Eresidae; genus Stegodyphus; species Stegodyphus dumicola. The sequence continues at coordinate 164,586,456 of NC_140771.1, read as the reverse complement.
TTAGAATTCTGAATGTAATGTATATATTTTTTTTGCTTACTAGGTTTAGTTTATTCTTTTTCTAGGATTACCTAATTAATTATACTCGGTTTATAATTCAGTCTAATATGTTTATATACGAGTGTGTTATGAAGTAAAATTACAAAAACTTGAACAATGCGGTCGAGAATCTCGTTTATTCTTTAGTGTAATAATATTATTTTTTCAATGGTATTAATTTCTTACGAATATGTTATAATTCCAAAATGAAGTAATTATATTGATTAAAAATATGTCGCATCATACTTTTCGTAATGTTTTGGTTTACTAACTAGATGCAACTTAATTATTCCATATATTTTAATATACCAATAATCAACAGGGAAATGATGGAAATGACCTAAAATATTTTTCTAAAAATTCGTTAAACTAGTTATAAAAGAAAACTAAAATTTTGTACATTATTTCCAAAAATATTCCATTAATATTTTATAAGTTACAAAATTTATTATATTGTATATATAACTACCATTGCATACTTATAAGTTTTTAAACATTTAATGTAGAATTTATGTTGATTTTATTTTGCCCAATTTTAATACAATTTTGAAGTATGATAGTCTTGTTACTAGGATATCATGAATCTGCTAATACAAGTTTAATATATTTCTTGACAAATGTTTCTCTTATTCATGTAATATAATATATAAATCATAAAATAAGTTTTTTTTAAAATAAATTATGATTGTGTATTGGAATTTAACACAATTCTATATCTATATGTTAGTATTAAAAATAAAATAATAATAAATTTTTAATGAAGCATTGATTTTAGGATTAACAACTGTAAATATATATATATACTCACACATGAATAAATGGCAATGCAAGTTACTTTTCCTTACAAAGCCGTCCATGAATATATACTTCCCTTTAGACTGATAGCCTTTGCATGCTTTGCCATATTCTATCAATCCAAATGATGCAAATATGCAGAAAATTTTACTTTCTTTGAAAGTTAATGCAGGAAATAAAATTCAGTGCATTTGTAAATTACATTAGTTCTCTTATAGCTTGGTATTTAATTGTCCAATGATTTACTAGTCCAAACTAATGCAGAATTCAGATATTGTTCAAATAAAAGAAAATTAATAAGGTCTGATTGTTAGACGTATATATGAAGATTTATTTTTTTTTAATATTATTTTAAGTCAACTAAATTAATTTCAAATTTAAGTAAGTATTCATGCCTTTCAGTAGCATTATTTTTGTAAATCTTAAATTAAATAACTGAATGCAATATTTCTTGTTAATAAAAGAAAAGCAATGTTATGAAAGACTAGCGAAGTGGATTTGCAAGTTCTAATTACGAAAGGTCCCATGCTCTAAGGGGTCATTTTTAAAAATACTTAATTAAAAAAAAGTATTTAACATAAAACTTCCAGCTTCACACATGTGCAATATTAATTCTATATATTTTATCTCATTTTATTGATTAATTTCATAGCATTTCGTGTGACACTAGTAGAAATTATTTATTAAATTTTATGCAGTTTCTAATCTACGTTTTGATTTTGTTACTAATTACGTTAGGTTACATAAGATTTAAAATTATGTAAGGTACAAAAACCTTCTGCATCTATTAATATATGAAGTGAATGAAATTATGCCAGTGAAATTTTTTAAAATCAAAAACAAATTTCTGTGGAAAATTAAAGTTATAAATTCTAAATGCAAACAAAGGAGTGAATTTGAAAGTTATCAAATAAGCCAAAGTGTTGGTAATTTTTGCAGTTTTGCAGAAGAATTTTTATACTGTGCAGAATGGGAATATGATGTTTGGTTTTGTTAGTACAGTTAAAAGTCGTTAATCCGGATTCGTCGGGACTTCGGCGATTCCGGATTACAGATCATCAGTTTAAATCTGGTAAGATGGCATGCAGAAATTTTAAAATTAAAAATATGAAACCGTAATTTATGAAATAAAGAACAATTATGATCTAAAGGGTATCAAAATTTACAAAAAAAAAAAAAAAAAAAAAAAAAAAAAAAAAAAAAAAAAGCTTAATATTTATTTGTTTACTTTATTAAACATTTCTTTAAAAGTAAGTTGTTTAAGTTGCTTCGTTTTATGTGATAATACTTTCTCTTTAATTCTATAAACAGCCATAATTTCTTCTTCAGTTACAAAGTTCCGCTGTTGAAGTCCTATAATTGCTGTGTCGAGAATACCGACTAATTTGTCAATCGAAATTTTTTCGTTTTCAATAACCTCTGTATCACTTTCTTCACTATCGGAAGCGAATTATATTGACGAGGAATTTGATTTAAATCATAAACAAGACGGAGTACATCGAGATGAAATACTACATTTAGTAAGGAATTATAAGCCAAATAAAATAAAAACATCTGCCCTGAAGATAAGGATTGCTGACAGATGAACATCCAATACATTGCGCTTATGTCTTTATCCATTTTTTTGCAGCAATTCCACTTTTTGTTTAATGGACTTCGAAACATACTTTCGCTTTGTAGATCCTTTACATATTAGTAAATATATATCGGAAATTCTATTTGACATAATTGAAAGTTCAAGTTCTTACTTTTATAAAATTGCTCTAACAGTCTTCAAAAAATAATAAGCCGGATCTAATTCGAAGATTAAAGAACAACGCAATCTGTAACATTAATTGAATTAGATAATTTTAGCTTAGCTTATACCGTCCGTTATACATTAAACGCACATGTGTAAACGTATTATGCGCATGCGCACACGCAGATATTCGCAGCCGTAAAGGTCTTACGCGCATGCCTCAACGCGACACATGCGCAGAAAGTTTGTAGCTTTGAGGTCCGGATTATAGATCAAACTGAAGTATTGCAACTTAAACACGTAATTTAGCTTAAAATTTATTTGAACTTAATTTTCTAATTTATTAATTTATTTTGATCATGTATATTTCATGTGTCATAAGTCTTTAAAATGAACTTAATTCTCATTCTATTTATTAACACAAATTTTTGAAAGAAGAAAAAGTCACATTTGTTTTGCTTAGTTGCCCACGAAAATTTAAAAAAAAAATATTTGCATAATTATCCCCCTTTTAATGCATTTAGGAAATGAATATCCCAAGATTTTAAAATGGATTTATCGACATAATGATATATAGAGAGGAGTTATGTTTACTTGCAGATTTTTTCCTCCTTTTTACTAATATTATAGTATGAAAATCAAGGGGGAAATTAAGCAATAATTTAATTTTGAAGGATGTGATTACAGTAAGACCATAACCAATCAAAAATATTCATAAATGAACTACTGGTAACTATCATAGTATTATTATATAAAAGAAACCTACATTCCAATAAGAATGTTTAGTAACATTAACGTTTCAGTATCTGATAATAATAATCTTCATTCCTACTTCCCTATACCTTGAATTTCATTCTTATTATTGCCCAATGCTATTCCCTAGATCTCAAAGCATTTAATGCATCTGGAACTGCAATTTGTGCCGTCTTCTACAGCATGTAATCACCACTCCGTTTGTACTACCACGAGCAATGATCTTCAGAATTACCGTATTGCGTTGCATATTCCATCCCACCCAGCTTTAGAACCAGATTTTGAAAATTAAAAAAAAATATTTGCATAATTTTCCCCCTTTTAATGCATTTAGAAAATGAATATCCCAAGATTTTAAAATGGATTTATCGACATACTGATTGTTTTCGTCATACTAACAAAGTACACTAAAGGTACACTAAAGGTAAATTAGAAAATTAAGTACTTTAGTACACTAAAGGCCCCGTTGAATCTTTCTCTTCTAACTGTTGAATATTATGTCAGCCTAATACAAAAAATGATCTATGATAGTGAAAGGAAATACCAACTGCCATTCACTGTGCAATTTTGCCATATCAGCTGCATATTCATCTTCTCTAATTATTTATGTATGATCTGAGGCTTAAGGAATTGCAAGAACAACAATGAGAATGAGAGAAATTCAAATTATAAAGAAATGAGATAACTTATTAGATGTTGCAATTATGCGTATTCTTACTGAAATAGAGGTTTCTTTTAAAGAAATAATATTGTGATAGTAGTAGTTTATACATGATTACTTTTCATTTGTTATATTCCTACTGTGACTGTGTCCTTTGGAAATTAAATTATTCGTTTAATTTTTCCCTCTCAATTTTCGGAAGATAAAATTAGTAAAAATAAGTGGGAATATAGCATCAAGAGCATTAGATATCCCCATTTTCTTGAAGCTGTTCACTATTATTGTTTCATAAATAATAGGCCATGCACCCAAAATCCACTAGCAAATCAGTTAGTAAGATGAAAACGACCACTATGCAGACGAAAAATTTAGGGTAACTTGTTTTGTGAGCGCCTTAAGAGAGACAAACATTACCTAAATCATTAAAACAATTTCAGAATCCTGTTGCTAAAAGAAAGCTTGGGGGAAAATGTTGTCCGAGTCCCAGTGATTCATTTGGACCAATATGTAATATTGTTTTAGAAATTTAAGGTAATAAATATAATATTTTTCGAATGCTAAAACAGTTCGGGAAATTTATTCAAGTTCTGAACTCTGAATATAAGTATACTGTATATTATATTTAATAACTATGGTGGCTTCATTTATGAAAAGATTTGCATATTGGCTGTTTTTGTACAATGAACCTTCTCTAAGCTAGCTATGCGTGATTCCTAAAGATTTTGATCTTTAATGATATTGGGCATCTTAGAGAAGTTATGTTTACTAATTAGTTATTTTATGAGGAATGCTGGTTAAATTTAAAAAGTGATTGACTGAGGTAGCTTGTAGTAATGAGATGGTTCACTGTAATGCAATTTTTTAAAGTATTTAAGCTGTTCCTGATTACTTAAGATATTATAAAGAAATATGATTAAAAGTGTTATACGAGCACATGTTTAAAACATCTATTAAAATAATTTTTATAAGATTTTTAAGAGCATGATTATGATTTTAAAAGAAATATTTTTTTCTTTATTTAGGAGACATGGTTTACAAAGAAGGGGAAAAACCATTCATTTTTTCCAAGCAGTCGAAACGAATTTTTATGAAATGTTATATTGTGTTATTTTTTAATTAATTCTTTTTTTAAGGTTTTATGTAAAGTTTATGAATTAAGTAATAAATTATATTTACTTCTGTATTTTAATTAGCATATTATTTGCTTCATAATGTTTCACAATAAAATTATGAATTCAATAAACTTCATAATTAACATGCTGTAATATATATAGAGAGAGATCATAAAGTTTGTTTTCTGTTATCACATGTATATTTCACAATTTTGTATGCAAATCTCGAAATTTATAATAACTAAGAATACTTTATCACTTTCTAAATGGTAACTATTAAGCTTAAAGTTTTATTACATATCACGTTTGTAAAAAATTATAGGTAAAATTAAAATGCATTAAATTTTAAGTTAAACTGAAGTATTAATTTTTGAAACCAATTTGTTAAAGGCATAATTGTATTAAGCATCAAGAATTTTAATGGAAGCAAGGCTTTTAAAATTAAGGTCAGTTGGTGAAGTTTTATGCTTATTCAAAAAGCATGATATTAGGTTTTTAATGAAAGACTTCTATCTGTTAATTCAAAGGAAATTTTTTGAAGGTAGGGTAAAAACGTTATGCAGTTGCCATCTATTACTTTAAACAATAGCAGACTGTTGTCAAACACTGAGTGCAGATAAGAATAAAAAGGTTAGTTGGACGTTGTAATTCAAGCTTATGAACAAAATTCTGAATTCCTTGTAGTAACAAAATAAAGTTCATTGCTATGTTGAATTCTTTAATTTACTGAAAATGTCATTTTTTAGAAGGAGAGAATATAATATTTTTGAAACATAAAGAACAGCTGTTCTGAGTTCTTCATAGAAATATTTCACAAAATGTCTTTTATTGTAATAATATGATCATATCAACATGCAACACGTTTACTCATATAAGTTAAATCTAAAGGAACATGTGTCTATTTTAACTAAAATTACTAAAAAGAAAGTTCTAGAACATATCTTAATAATTGACACTAAAACATGCAAATAAAGCATACTGTTTTTTTTTTTTTTTTTTTTTTTTTTTTTCTTCCTATTTTACAGGCCAAATATAAATTCCAGATGACTTTCCACTATTTTATGTAAAGGATATACATGTAATTTAATGTAAGGAGTAGCATATCAATTTGAACTTAATTATCAAATTAAGCTCAAATCGATTATTAATCAAAATGATATATATACCTACAGATATCATTGCTTTATATGCATTTCAATGTATTTTATTATAATAAGCATTATTTTAGACCAAAAAGCTATTACTTTTACAGACATATCCTTTAGTATTTCATCTATGAAAAATATATTCTACACACATATAATTACTTAATGAGATATTAGAAGGAAATAATCTGAAACCTTTACAGATACAACCATTGGAATTTTACGTAAGAAAAGTATCTTCTACTCACATAATAACGTGCTGTAATAATACAAGCAAATAACCTGTAACGGTTACAGATATATCTGTTGAGATCTTACATGAGAAAAACATGTTCTTTTTACATAATTATTTGATGTAATATTACACGCAAATAATCTGTAACCATTACAGATATATCGTTTGGGATTTTACATAAGAAAAATATGTTCTACTTACATAACTATATGCTGTGATATTACAAGAAAAAGATCTGTAACCATTACAGGCAAAACTCTTGTAAAGTTACAAAGAAAACACCTGTTGCTGTTACTCAAATAACCCATGGCATCCCAGTTTCCATGAGTTTTCTTAGTAACCTTACAGATTTTTTTTACAGTGCACATGTTTCGACATTAAATGAAATGAAGAGGAGAACGAGACTCTGGGTACTCCAATAAAGCATACGATCTCAAAAACTTCACTTTGTAGAGCAGCAATTTTCAACCTGTCGACTATTTGTAGAGCAACAACTTCTAGGAGGAGTGATAACACTTAAATTAGGGGCGCAAGCATATAAGGAAGGAAATTTTATTATAAAGAATTGATTAATTTACTGAAAGAAAAGCAAAAAAAAAAAAAAAAAAAATACATTTTTGTAGTAATAAAAAATAAAATACACATTTACATTGCTATAATATACTTGTAAATAAGTTTGCATCAGTATTGCCCAATGTATTTAATAATTAACTTACCAACAAGAAATAATAATAAACTTACCAACCAATAATAATTAACTTACCAACAAGTTTAATAATTATTAGTAATACGCTTGGACTTATCTTGCAGAGCAAAGGTTTTTCGAAGAAAGGTTTAAATATTAGTAATAAAACACTCCGTGTTCTTTTTCTATATTTACCCGAGATCTATATTTTGTTTCAAAGCAGCCACTGCAGAAAATCCGGTTTCCCAAAGGTATGATTTTGAAAATAGTTATAGTATACGAAATCGAAATGTTCTTGGTTTTAGTACAGAAATCTCATAAACCCTCTGCCCCAAATCCGGAAAGTTATTTATTACTTCTGAATTCGCCACTTGCCATGAAGTCTATGAATATTTCTTCTTCGGCAGTTGAGAGACCTTTCGGAGTATTTTAAAATGGATCCCTAACCCACTCGTACCTTGCTGCCAAGTTGTCATCGGCTAGAAAATACTTTTCAAATTTCTTTGCCGGCATGACTAAAGGATTTTTAATGGCTACAAGAGACAACTTTGACATGTGGTTCTCCAGCATATATGTACTTACTCCTTATCGTTCAAAATTCAAGGTACTTAATTTTTCAAATATATTTACTGATAGAGCTGCCGAGGTTGCAAAAGCTGTCTTTGACAGCTTCGAAGGTATATAATTGCACTTTGCCATAGACACGACATCATCGTCAAGTAGGTCAATTTTATCACGAATAAACCATCTCGAAACATCTCGGTTTCCGGTCCGTTTTTCTTCTAGAAAAATGGCAATTTCATATTTTAATTCATAGATATATTTTGGAATCTTCCAGACACTGATCAAATATTATCATTGTATATTCCGACGTAGATTTTCCCCTCTATGTTTGCCTTATTTATAAAATCATTCAAGATAGCAAACGCTGCTGCTTTGAAGTCTAGAGCTTTTCAGAGAAGTAGATTTTCTACTACTGACATACCATCACAAAAATCGAACTTACGCAATGAAATGAACATCTTTATTGCTATCTGGTATGTCATCAAGTTAAACTGAAAGCAATTTGTGACGCAACTTTCCGAAAAAGCTCATGCTGTATATCTTCAGCTATATCAGCAATTCGACGGGCAACATTTTCATTTGATAGAGGTTTGGACTACACTGTTTGAGAAAATTATCTCCATACGCAGTTTCTACCATCTCAGCTGGCAAAATAAGCTCTTCACAAATGGCCTGAGGTTTTTCACATCCGGTTGTTTTATATGAAAGTTTGTTAGAGGCAAGCAACGCAATTTCATTCGCAAAGTTTATATAAAGCTATATCAGCAATTCGACGGGCAAGATTTTCATTTGATAGAGATTTCATTTGTAGGTTTGGACTACACTGTTTGAGAAAATTATCTCCAAACGCAGTTTCTACCATCTCAGCTGGCAAAATAAGCTCTTCACAAATGGCCTGAGGTTTTTCACATCCGGTTGTTTTATATGAAAGTTTGTTAGAGGCAAGCAACGCAATTTCATTCGCAAAGTTTATATAAAGCTATATCAGCAATTCGACGGGCAACATTTTCATTTGATAGAGATTTCATTTGTAGGACGCAGTTTCTACCATCTCAGCTGGCAAAAAAAAACTCTTCACAAATGGCCTGAGGTTTTTCACATCCGGTTGTTTTATATGAAAGTTTGTTAGAGGCAAGCAACGCAATTTCATTTGCAAAGTTTATATAAAAATATATAAAAATTAATTTTCGCTTTTCAAATGAATTTAATTTTAATTCTAAGAATTCTCAGAGTTTGTTGGCGTATTCATTGTGAAGCGTTTGTAAATATCTTTTAAATTTATCATTTATCAGGTTTCACACTGTTTGCTGCCTTAAATTTTGAGCAAATGACAAGGGCATTTTTTATTCATTTACTACTTCAGTACTGTTGAGCGCTAGGATTCTTGAGAATATTTTCTTAATTTTACTTTCGGAATCTCACTCGTCTGTGCACTTCGTGATGCTTGAGTACCGTCTAATGCTCGCTTACGCCCACTTAAAAATTTATCCATGATTCTACATAAAAACATTACAGTGAGTATTAATACGCAAACTGCAACACCCATATTCATGAAAGATTCGACAGCAATAGAAGAATCGACTCGATTGAGACTGGGTGGAATTAAATGAGGTGCAGCATTTAAGCACGTTTGCGTCGTGGTCGCAGAACGTTCTAAAATGTTCGATACAAATCGGAACTTCTCGAGAAGATGCGAGAATGTCCGATACGGTAGACATAAGACAGAATAATACAGAGGCATCGATTCTGGTTTTGTCAATGCAGCGGATGTGCCGCCAAATAGTAATAAATTTACTTATTCTTGGTAATCTATAAGGTCTGCAATTAAGCTTTAGTGTCAAAATATATTATTAGCCTATACATTGTTAGTGTACGAGAAGGAAAGCGATGAAAATTATGATTGAAAATTAGATCTCAAATGTTGAAAAGTTGAGAAACGCTGTTGTAGAGACAGTAGGATATAAACCATGAATATTTCAGCTGCTAGCTAAACAAAAAATAAGAAAAGATATAAACCATGAATCTTACAGCTACAAGCTAGACATACTAACACTTACTTCACAAAAGTGCATATGAGGGGAATGTGATATTTTCTTTAAATTTAATTTGCAATAATGATAATTTTTATGAATCCTGGCAGCATTATTATAAATAAAAGATATTTCTTAAGCAATGTACTTTGAATCAGAATAATGTTTTAAAATTATTTTTCTTCGCTATACTAGCAGCGCAATAGTTTATTAGTAATAGCTTTGTGCCAATACTTATTTAACTAGCAATCACAGAGATCGCGTTAATTTATTTTTTTAATTATTGCTATTATATCTTGATAAGTTCTCAGTATTCAATGAAAAAATTAAATAACACTTCTGATCATACTGTAAATAGACGCCGATGAAGCAAATATGACGAGAAAAATCGCATGTTTCTAACTATAACTGAATTGAGTCAGTAAAAAATAAAAGAAAAATAAATTAAGCTCATGATCCCAATTTTCGGAAGATTCTATACAAAAGTAGTCTTACAGTTAACACACTTTCTTAGATAAGAACACATCTTTTGAGTAGAAATTAAGCATCCATATACAAAAAGTAATATTTTTAATAAAACAAATTTGCAAAAATATAGCAGAAGGTAAAAAAAAATTATTTTCTAAAAGCTCTGATGAAAAAAAATCAAGTCTCTACATAGCGTATAAGTACTGATAAACGTGGTAATCTTAAAAAAAAAAATCTTTCGCTAATAGCTGATTCTCTGCCAAGATATGACAAAAATGATAAATGAGTTGTGATTATATTTTTGCTCCCCATGGAGATATGTGATTGGCAATTTATAAATGTCACCCTTGTAAAGAAATATCTAATAAGATTAGACGAAGATGCGACACATTCAAAAAGAAATGCATTTCTATTATCCCCTCCCCTCCTCTCCTCGAGCTGAGAATGTATGCATTGTGACCATATAGATTATTAAAATGACTACTTGCACTTCAAAGACCTTGTCTGCATTCTAGAATGCAATATTATTTCCCTATATTAGAGCTGGCTAAAATTCTAACAGAAAAGCGAGATTGTTAGAAGTTCTCTCAGTTAAAGATTCAAAACCCTCAACTTAAATACACACAAAGCTGATTTGCATTCTGGCATACGAAAAGGAGAAGTTATAGAAAAGACTTAAAGCACGATAACTGGTTTATTAATATAAGATACTTTACAAATCTAATAACCTGGCTTTTAATTTAACCGGTCCGGCTAGTGGCCGAGCGACTGTTTATATTTTGTTCCGGAAAACAATCTAGCTGAACGAACTGTCTGCATGTTTTTGTAATTTTTCACATGTCCAACGTGAACACTAGTCAGTTTTCCATAAAGACATTTCTCCCCTTAGATGGAGAGTCTCCATGTGCTTTGGCATATTTAAGTAACCAACCAACCTAATTTATACTCGATTTCTAAAAGCATATTTTTAAACTAAGAAAACCAAAATCTCATGGAAGCCTAGTGTAATAATTAGAATTAAAGTCTTGAAAAATCACAATTTGACTTTTAAAAACGTGTTCATTCTAAATCCTGTGTTTACATAAAAAATATGTTTTGATTTGGAGGGAAAAAGTGTTTTTGATGATAATTAGAAGCACTTTCAAACGTAAGCAACAATTTGCTCGAAAATTTATTATCCAGTCAAAGGACGAAATATCTTCGGATATAAAAAAATCTTCAAAAGCAATTTTATTTGTTGCCTTTGCTACATATAGAAAAAAAAAAAAAAAAAAAGTCTTAAAAACCTTATATTCTAGTAAATTTTGCTGCCCTTTAACATTTTTGCTTTAGAAGACTTAGTTATGCTACCTGTTTTGTATATATTTCTGTCTTATTGTTTGGTGTATTCAGAAATATTGAATGAGTATATGATGCAATATACTATGAAATCTGCAAAATAAACTTAGTTACATATAAATTGAAGTTAAATGAAATAGCAGATAATAAAAAGGCGAAGGTAAAAATTTGCTCTTATGAAAGAGGAAAAAATCCTTAAACTTTTGATCAATATTCTTTATAAATTAAAAAAAACCTCTTTTAATGTATTAATAATAAATATTTATTAGGCAGTATTAATAAAAATTTTAAAAATAAAGAAAATCCCCATGAATAATTCTCGGTAAAAGATTATTTGGAAATTTAAGGTTTAAAATAACTGCTTTATTATGAAAAGTTCGTAAACCATATTTGGCGTTATTATCGCTTATGACAAATATGCTAAATTTCAAAATGCTCCAATACATGAATTTACGTATATCTTGACAAATTTTGAATAAAAAAAACTAACTTTTTGCAGGTACACCAATCCTAGAAACACATCTACTTTAACATGATGGCAGAAATGTTGCTGATTATAATTCAGAACCTTTTTCGAAAAATTAACAAAAAATAATGTTACGAAAATTTGTAATAATGAAAATAAATTTTAAAAAAATGTGCGAATTTTTTGGAGGGGGAACTTAAATTTGAAATTCTGAAAGAAGGAATCAAGTGATCTCAATAAGAAAAATATGTTAATAAATACATATCAAACTCTATTAATATTCATAATTTAAAATTTTGAGATTTGATTTTTTAAAAATCTACCAGAGGGATTTTTATGGAACTTGACCCTTTGGCGTAATTTGAGGCGTAGAAGCGAAATATAGGAAAAAGAATCCATGTCATTTCAGCAAAATTCTGATTTTGTCTCAAAATACCTATGTTAGAATAATGCTATAGGATTATGATTAGGATTATTTAATTATGGCAAAGCACACGAGCGCTATCTGCCAAAAGGGAGGGAAGCCATCGTGGAGGACTTTCTAAGGGGAACTGACTCGTATAGTTACACATGGGGAAAACCGCGAAAACGCCCATGCAGCCAGCCCGTTCGCAGGATTCGAACCCCGGACCGAACTACCAGTGTTCAGCGTCTTTACTGCTCGGTCGCTGGTGGGCAGAATAATGCTATAAATCTAATATAAAATTCGAAGGATGAAAAGCGCAAATTGAATTTCCTCAATCGGCCCAGTAGATACAGAACTATCAGGTTTTTTTAACTTTTGACTGTATGAGTTGAGAAGAAATACTTCAATTCTTACATTAAAATAAAGGTTAGTTTAGGTCTCTTGAAAATGGGAATGCCACATCAGCTATGTGTCTAAGAGGACGCGTGCCTTCGTGGAGGATTTTCTGAGAGAAACTGGCTCGTATCTACATAACATAGGAGGAAAACCATGAAAACCAACCATGCAGACAGTTTGAACCTAAACTAGGTCGAACTACCAGCATTCGGATATCCTTAACAACTCAGCAACTGGTGGGAGCATATTATTAACATGTAGCACATCGGTGCCTGTGGCTTAGATCACCAGTGGCTTAGAGGTTGAGGATCACCTAATGTCATCTGTTAAGTGAAGAAGATGGAGGATATAGTAAACTTAGATGTTTAAATTAAAACTAAACACTACAATGCTCGTACAGACTGTGAGTCAACGGTGATCTGGAGACTGAATTTAACTTTGAATTTGGATAATTAGTGGTATCACAGGTGGAAGAGTAGAGAAGTACATTTCAATAAGTTTTAAAATAAAATCGAAGGAATGCTCACAATCAAGGCTATGATTATCTGTGATCTACGGGTTCATGATTATTAGCGATTAACTAATTGCCCCCCTGTGTGGGATGGTGTAATAAATTAAGATTGAAATTCAAATCAAATTGGAATATGCCAATACCTAGGAAAGTTGTTGGTCACCAGTGATCTTTAGATTAAAGGGAACTCTCTATTTGGCTGTCACCGCTCCAAACCGGTATCGGCATGGACTAGTATAAAAAATTAAATAAATTATTTAATTAGAAATGGAGTAAATGAGCTCCAGTCAGGCTGTTGGTCATTGGTGATCTACAGGTTGACGGTTAGTTGAGGTCAATCACCCAAATTAAGACAGTGGGGTAATTTTAGATAAGTTTTTAAAATGAAACTAAACCGTAATAGGGCACTATATGTTGACCTCCGGTGACTTGCGGCTACTGGATGTAACACCTAAGTTTAAGCGTATGTAGCACTGTAGTAAATTTAAGCAAATTGTTAAAATTAAATGAAACCGAAGAATACCGCTAAACATAACTCAATCGAATCGCCGACAGTTAGAACCATTGGCAACTGGTAACCTATAGCCTTACAGTCACCAGTGTAGGACAGGGCAATGTTACTGCAGCGTCAAGATTTGCCAAAGTAGTTGGATGATAGTGGTGCGAGCGCACGTGTTCGTAATGGATTGAGTGCACAGAGAACCGATGATAGCTTGAAAATGTATTTTCCCGAAAGAAATACTTTACAGTTCTGAAACTTTCCCCAAAAGCACTCATGAAGCTCTTCTCGGTAGGAAAGAGCACAATTAGTATTTACCCCTTCAAACTACTAAGAACGTTAAACAAAGCGCATCCAAAGAGCGAAGCTCGCACAGAGCTCTCTCATATACCCAGCCTACTCTGAACTAAAAACTAAGAACTGATGCCTTCCATTTCTCGAAACTGCTGGAAGGCATATACGGCTAAAGTTACATATAAGGGATGGACACGGTTACAGTTACCTATATATATCAACTACAGCTATTCAATTACAGTATCAGCTACAATTATACAGGTACAGGCAGAAGCTAGGCCAGCACCTCCGTAGTACCACAGGTAATTGAGGTTTTGCTGAACCTAGCTAACTGTTAAACTTTCCACCCCAATTTTGAAGGAGAACACCTCGGGGGTGGTCCGAGGTTTTCCCGCCCCTCTTCTTTTTACCCTCAACCACTTGAGAGGACTTTCTGAGATAACTGAGTTCTGGTATTAATAGTGTACACAAATCATATTGAGAAAAGACTGTCCTTGAAAAGTTCAACAACTGATGCTTCCAAAAGCATAAATGTAAGAATAAATGTCTTTTCTAAGGCGGAAGGTGTAATAAGCAAGTCTTTGGAGCTCCCGTCCATCAGCATTGCGTAGATAAATGAAACTGTTGGAACATTAAAATGAAATAAAAAGAAATAATAAATAATAAATAAAACAAATAAAATAAATAATGAAAAATAAAAAATATATAAATAAAATAAAAGGGACCGCACCCAAATGTCGTCAATATGTTGCTTTTGGTGATTCGTTGCCAAATTTGCGGACAAAAATTAACCGCCAAAACGACAGCCTACTTGGCGATAGCTCGCCAATTTAGCGAGATGGCCATTTAGCTCAATGTTAAATATTCTTGGTCCTGAAATCTTATTTTTCCGACACAGTTTCTGTTTTCTTGAAGCAAATCATGTTACATTATACAAAATGCTTTAGATATTTTATCCAATAATGCAAAAGTAAATTCTAAAAACTTTGCAAAAATTCCAATGAAGAAATTTCTATCGTCATAATGAAAAGATTTCCTGCCGAAATACGGAGTACATGCATCAGTAAATTCTTTATTATTAATTTCTAGAATATCGCAAATGCTTGTAAAAATTATTAGTTCCATGTTTTATATATAACAATACATCACTAAGTTTTAGCAATTAAATATTGTATTAAAGAATAATGTTCTTTTAACTTGTTGAATGTCAAAACAAAAGTTAGAATATGCCAGACTGCGTGGAAGATTAATTAAAAGTTTTATGTCTCGTGCAGCAACATCTGCCAGGTTATCTGGTAATGATCTGTGATGTTAAAATTCCAAAATTATAAAGACACCTGATGACCAAGATGAAAAAAAAGAAGTTTGCTGCCTATCCAGTCGGTCGTAGGGATTGAAGTTCAATGGATCGCACCGACTTTGAAGTGCAATTTCTGCGTCATCCCTAGTAAATCTTCCGCTCGGGGCAGAGATGGACAATAAATAGATGGAGTGGAAATTTTCTCGACGGCTATTCCATTCGTATCACGTTGTCGACATTACCGGAACCAGATTACGAAGGAGATACACGAGTTACAAATAAACTGGTGGCAACGATGCCACAAGGGACGACATTTATATTCAGACCCACGACGGGGCAAAACCGGAAAATACATGATCGTGTTACACAGGGCGATAGGATGAGGAAGGAATTAGATGTAAACAGAGGAAAAAATGAAATAAATGCTTATAATTAGACAAAAAATAAATAAAACGAAACGATTGTTTTTAGAGAGGGAATGCATAACAATATAACAATTTTTTAACTCTTACAACGATGAAAATATTCTTAAAAATTGTAAACCCCTGACATACCATGACATTGAATCTATTTAAAATTATTTCAAGTCAGAATTTTAAATAAGAATTTAAATTATTAAAAAAAGGCTTCTATTGCTTTACAATCTTTTTGAAAAGAATATCCACAATATTATCACTTTTGATGACAAGTGAGATTTTTGTGAAGCAGCAGCGAATTCTTATTTCGATCACCTCGCTATACTATGCTTTTGAAAGTTCATATTTACAACCATGTAAACTTACACTATGAAGATTGAATCTGTAACATATTTACATGGTCATTTTATCCTCAAATTATTTAATCAGCCTTTCATTAGAATCGATTCACTTCATGGAAAATAAATTCGGTTTTGCCTAGAATATGCCTTTAGCCATGATACTGAAATATACTGATATTAAAATTAAATTTCTATATATTCTAAATTGCATAACTTCAAAAACCTCGCCTTTTTCAGTCAATTATATTTCAGCTTCCAACATAAAGGCCATGTATGCAGTTGAGCGGGTAAGATCGATGAACTCTTGTAGCTCGAGCTTTGTTCAAATGCCAAGAGAAACGAGCTGCCTGTGTGGACGACGTATTCTAGGCTTACTTCATATACAATGAGTAAGACCTGGTTTTCTTAAAAATCTTCCATGAAGGCATCTCTATTCTTAATCAGATAACTCTGGTGTATTTTGCGATAATCTAATAAATTCAACGCAGTCTTTTATATTGAAAGTATGGCATAACAATGTTTTAATATAAACTTTTACCTCTTCATTCTACGATGAATCTGAAAAATTAAACTTGATCCCAAATTAGGCATTCGAAAGTTAATGCAAAATAAGTCTTTTAAAGGAAATTAAATTAAAAGAAAAAAGGTTAAGTTATTGTAGATTTTATATAATTCTCTTGCCGATTTCGAGAGTTAATGACATAGATTTCTTTTCCTCGAAAAAGCGGGGAAGGATTAATTTAAAAATTCTTTCAACTTAATTTTTCAATGCATTCTAAATTAAACTGTTAAAAATGCACTAAGCACATTCTAGTTTTTTAACGTGTACATACATAGATGGATAAAAACAATGGCTTTTTTGGAAGGCCATCGAACCTAAATATTCCAAATCAAAAACTTTCGGAGCCTTTGAGAGTGAGTATATAAGATATATTTGAAACATTCGACCAAAAGATAATACATTTCAGTTATTTTAGTATAAGTAATATGAAAATATATGCACAAGTAAATAAAATTTATTAAAAAAAAGTATGGAGAATGTGATTTGGGAAATGTCCGAAGCTTTCGAACGGAAATATACCCAAGCATTGATAAGAGATAGAAACTTTTTTAGAGCTTTTCATTAAAGAGATAAATTGATTCGTAAATGTAATAGTTGAGTTTTGTAAATAAATTTAACATTTGGAGGCGGGAGAGGAAAACAAAAACGGCATTTGAATTGATAAAAGCGATACGAGAGCCAAATGAAAGCACGAACAGCTTAAAGAGACAGACGTTAATAAACCAAATGACCGATAGATAAAAAAATCGAACAAAATCTCGCGTGGCAACATATGTCTTAAACACACAATAAAAGAAATCTCCCATCGTCTGAAAACTGTCGTTCCGGCTGACACGGAACGAACGACACGCGAAGAGAAAGTCACAATTGAGGAAGGGAAATAATTCGGAAAGATATATCGCAGCCGGTGAACTGAAGAATCTGGAATTCGACCTCTCTCCTCGGTGACTCCCGAGGCGAGTTGGAACAATCACAGACGACTATTATCGAAAGCGATCGGTTGGTATTACGCACGGGCACCGAGGCTTGAAGTGAAGGCAGAAGGAAATACCGATAGCGGTCGAGATATTAGCTACTTCGTAGCAAATTTTGCTAAGTAATAGCAGTTTTCGTGGCGAAAGGAGTAATATCTTTAATACTCAAATAAAATAGTATAGATTATTTTCATGTTTCGAAAAAAAAAAAATAATAATTTTTTCTTTTTACTAATGATGATTCTTCTGACACTGTTGGATAAAATTTGTAGCGTATAAATATCTGTAGTGTAATGTTATAATTAACGGAAGATATTCGTAGTATATTTAGGTAGTATGTAACTGTAGTTTAAATTTTAACAGATAATGAGCTTATATTATAAACAATAGTTGGACCTCTGGACAAGATTTATTGCCTAGTGTATTGCATAACTAGATTTTTAAAAGTATCGAGGATAACCATTGTCAATGTTAAGGATAACCAAAAGTATTAAAGATAATCATTCGCAGCGTAATGAACACAATAGCCGATAACTGGATGGTATTATGGTAGTTCAAAAGCGCAGTTAAAAATTTAAAAAACAATATATCCGTATGAGAAACAATACTCATAGCTTAGATATGAAAAAGAAAATTCCAGCACATTAAATAAATGGACAATAGTCGTAGCATAGTGTTTGCCTATATTCGTGATGTAATAAAGGCAATTATGAAAAAATATTCGTTGAGAATTTAGATAATTCGTAAAGACGGTTAAGTAAGTAAATCAATTTAATCATGGACATTACCATATTATTTCGAACGTAAAGCGTAATAGGTTTTCAGATTGAGGAAACAGACGAAGTAGAAAAAGTAATCGCTTTTGATTTTAAGCCCAGTAAGGATTTCTAAATTAGATAAATGAAAAAAAAAAAAAAAAAAATAGAAAATAACAAATTCTGCTTATTACGTACTATAAAACTATTATATTTACCTACTATATTTAACTATTACCTACAATAAAACTATTATACTTACCTGTTACATTTTCCTATTACTTACTACAAAACTACAGATTTCTAAGACCTTGAATATTGGGGGGGGGGAATCCTCTGTGCGTAGCGGGAAACCGGCAGTAATAAGCTGAAAAATATTATGTTCGAAATTTTTCTGCACACTAATTTTACATCTAAAAGGGCTGAATAAAATTTACTTCTCACGCGTTTGACTTGTGAACAGCCAGTTCCGATTAATAAAATTTGGGGGGGGGGGCGGGGCAAGCAGTGCTCACAGTGTTCTTTTATGAGCCCCCAATGCCTAATTTCCTTGCTTTTCTAACGGAGAAAGATAATTATGAGGAATTACAGAGCAGCTTTGGAATTCTATAAAATTTGGCCTAGGACTGAGCCTTGCAGATCTAATCTGGCTATCTGAAGAGCAATAACGCCGAGATATTTGTTAGAGAAATTTTACTAAATAATGCACATTAATGACGAAAATATGCGCAGCATTATTATTCAGCAATGATAGCAGTGATGAATAATATTTGCGATACGCAATACTGCATTGAGGACAATATTGCTCCTTGCATGCAAACATTTAACAAATTACTTTGATAATGGACAGTAACAATCGCGATATAATTCGTAAGCAATAAATTGTTTTTCGGGACGCAAATATTACTGAAATTCTTATAGAAAGCCACGGATTGAAAACAGGAGGTATTCAAAACAGATCTGAATGGAATATTCTTTTTAAACGATCCCAGGTTTAAATATCTTTTATGTGTTCCCATAATACCCTGCAATGTCTGCGCGTATACTCCATTCCCGGAGGGAGCAAAATGCGAAATCGATAACTGTAAGTAACATTGCACAATGGCATTCCTGGAGAATTTCAATTTGGATGTTTTTCTTTTCTTTCGTTTGGAATTTTCGATTGTAAGAACTCTTCGAGTAGCAGCGCTTCGGCATCCCTCAGACCGAACTTCACTTGGAAATTATCCAAGTCAAAAGAAGCAAGACAGTTGCGGTTACTCACATTTTAAGAGATTCCCACTATGAGGTTTCCTAGCAAGAAATCATGCAAAATGACTGCAAATTATTACAATACTCGCATATTCCTTAATGTTGTGATTTCCGTAAATATTGTGTTTCGTTACTTGGGTTCCTGTGCATTTTATATTATTGTATACTTTTTATTCTTTTAAATAACAGTTTTATGCTTATTTATTGCGTATTTTGTGACAACCTGAATTTGAAGTAACTTCATGAAATGTGGAAAATGTTTCATTTCTATTTGCAATTCCTTCAGAACTTCTGAGTAAACTGATTTTGCTGAAAATTCCTATTAACATTTTTGATTCTTTAATAAAATGGACTGCGTTTGAACGGCCCTGAAATCGGCAGTTTTCCTAAATCTGTTACTTAAAATCTAAGTCAACATGAGATTGCTATTTTGCCTAATTTTTAATATGAAAATGCTATCAAAATTGCTTCTTCTAAAGTGAAGTTTCGCTTTGGTAGACAAAATATATTCCACAGATGCACAGTTTGATGAATGCGGAGGATAGTTAAGAGTAATTGCGCAATTGTTTGTGATAAGCTGATTGGCGACAGTTGCATTGTGAGAAAAAAAATTTCGTGCTTTTCGCTATTGAGTCACAGAATCCATAATGAAAAGCATCGACAAAGCAAAATCTAACAAAGAAATCTGTTCAAACTTTTTACCATAAGAGAGCATCATTTTAATGGAAGCATGCTGAATATGTGTTAATAACCATTAACAATATTCATCGCTTAGCAGTATCAAGGGGATTGATGGAAAACATTCAGCTTTGCAAGTCTGTAGATGAATATGCAGTGACACCGGGGATGGCGTTCACGATTAATTCAAAATCACGATTAAGCTAATGGCAGTTTGATAAATTCAGTTCGATTACGTAATATCCAAATAAACAAACGGAAAAAAAGCATTCAAAACAAAAAGGAATACAATGCAAATATCAGAACGATAAACAGCATTTCAAATGAAGAAAGAGATCTTGAACAATGTCAGTGAGTTCAGATTCGGGTTAAAATTTCGTTAAACCTCTTGAATTTTTCATAAAGTTTATGTAGATGACATCACTTGCTTTCATTACTGTTTATTCCACGCACTTTTCGCTTCCTTCTTACATTTCCCGAAGTCAGTTTTGGTTTACGCTGATGTTTTGTGTCAATCACTTTCGCATCGTTTCACAATTAATAAACCTTTTAAGGCATGCTCCGGTTAATGAGCAATCCCGTTAATTAGGAGCTAAATGAACTTTAACTATGTACAGATATACTCAATTACATACTTCGTTACTGAACTGTCATACTGTAATTCACTGGTGGTCAGAACTCCAATGAATACGTCGCATACTTTGGTGCATACATTATATATACGTCAATTACGTATTTCGTTACTCGTTTAAATCCAAAACAATCCATTCGACACAAGCGAAAAGTCACGTGACAACGACTGTGTTAATGAACACTCGGTTTCCTGAAACGATTAATTACACAATATGTTACGCGATTTAATTAAACTTTCCTTCTTTGCCAAAGGCATTCCTGTTTGTCTACTAGTTTCTCGACTGCGCAAACGATTACCTGGAAATTCTTAGAATCAACGCGAAGATACATACACTTCGCACAGCGAAGAATTCGGCCCACCCCGACTCGGAGCCCCGCGGGCGACCGCAGACGACCTCCCCGAATAACGGGCTGTTTTCAGGTCAAGCAGAGTCGTTGCACCTAAACTTGAAGTCGTCGAGAGGGTTCGTCAGTCAGCTGACGCGCAACATCCCCAGACCCTCCTCCGGGGCGCTGAAATTTCAGCGCGTTCTTAATTCGAAACATTTCGATCAACATTTGTTTCCGCTGAGGAAGGCTGGAGCTGAATATGATTCTATAATTGTGCTCTCAAATTTCGAAATGCTTGATGAATAACTATCCTTGAAAGAAAAAAAAAAAAAAAAAAAGCGAAGTATAGTTAATTTATCAAATGTTAAAATTGAATGAAATCCACTATCAGCTGTTGCGAATATAAGACTTCTTAACACTGGTATTTGAATGAGTTCGAATCCTGGCGAATGGGCTTGCGTTTTCGCGCATTTTCACGTGTTAAAGTGAATTGGAGCTATTTCCTTTGACAAAATTCCTGTACAAAGAAGTCTTTCCTCTTAGGTAAAAACCCTCAGGTATAGTGATTCTCAACCCTTTTTGCCTCATGCACCCCTTTTTACCATGCCTAGAAGATCATTCCCCCATTTTCCAAAACTTGAAAAATACGTATATATATTTATTTAGATTATTTTTTAGCGTATTTTACAAACTAAACAAATGTATAGAAAATGTTGGTAAATATCAAAACTTGAATAAAAGGTAGTTTTATTATATTCATAAATTAAAATAATTAACTGCTCAACCGAATTAGAATTTGTCTCACAAGTGTGTGTTGCCTGTATTCCTGTATTTTTTCAATGTATTAGAGTCCTTACACAACCTATACAAACAAACAAAAAAGGAGACTCCTAACAATTGGTGAACCGGACGTGATATAAACACGCAACCTTCAGGCAGTTACAGAAAATTCTTTCTCATCTGAAGATGTTGAGAAAATGAATGCTGCTGTGATTAATTTGTATACAGAGCTGATTTGAAGCCGCATCATAGAAATTTGAAGATCAAATATAAAAAAAGCAAACAACTGTCTCTTCATTCCCTACCACCTACACTTAGTGTCCTAACTTAGTTACTGGTAAGGTAATATTGGGAACACTAATATTTAAAGTTAGTACCGCTAGATGACGGCTTGTGGTAATGCATTTAAAATAACAATTAGACTTTTACTGTAAAAGTTCACGATGTAAATATTTAACAATGATATAGCAAATTGATGAAATATTTAACGGTAACAGTATTCTGAAAATTTCAATCTGAGTAAAAAGAATTAGAATTTGCTTCGCAAGTGTGTTTTGCCTTTATTCCTGCGTTTATTTAAGGTATTGCAGTCTTCACGCAACATAAACAAACAAGCAAAAATTTAATGAAAAAGGAGACTACTGACATATTAAAACAGTCTGATTCCACCCCAGAATACATAATATAAGACATTACAAACTTCCTTTATTAATTATAGTAATGTTGCAAATACTCGTAAAAATTATCTGTTGGATATACAGAAAGTTTCATTATTTTAAATTACATCAATTAAGCATATTTTAAAGGATAAAAAAAGATTTAAATTATTAATAAGTGCGTTAATTGTTTTTTCACTCTCTCAGGTTAATATGCTGCTGTAGTATAAAACAAAAATATCTTATGCCACGTTGAATAGAGCAGTCTGGAAATTGGCTGCTTGCAAGACTACGGAGAAGATAAATTTTATCTCTCTGGAAGATAACACTTGGAAAGCTAAGTGGCTGCTACTTGACTTGGTAGCGAAACATAAAGAAAATAGGCCCAAAAATTTTAAAAGACACGACTAAATATATCTCTAACGTGGAAAAAAGTGCAATTTATAAGATAGAACTAAGTTAAAAATACAGATATTATCCACAAGGACATATGCATCCAGTGGAATTCCAAGAAAGGTAGAAAAATTACGAAAATTTTATTGGATGCAAAAATATATTTAGCATTACATTTAAAGCTATCTATATGTCTAAATACCTTAAGATCTTTTTCAGCAGAATGTCTTAAAATGCACAGAAAATATTTTATAGTTTTCGTGTTTCATACATTATTCCATACGGAACAATCTACTACTGCTTTGTGCGTATTCTTCCCTTTTTTAAAGTTTGAAAAGTCCAGCGGTTTGCCAAAAATTGATTGCTCCCTTGTTCCTCATTTCGAGAAGCTTTCAAAATTCTTATCAGCGTATCTTTCCTTAAGAATGGTATGCTCCATATCTCAGCGAAGTGCTTCTCGATTCTTTTCTACTAAGAAGCATGGAGTATTATTTACGGTCTTCTTCTTAAACTATAATACCAATTTTGAAGGAAAAATATTATTATTTAATAACTTTATTTAAGGTTTAAGAGTACTTTTTATTAAAAAAAGAAATTTTATGCTATATGTTTCGATAATCTTTCGGAAATATATTGATGATATCGGATACAGAACACTGAATCTGACTAATACCGACTATCAATGTATATCAATATTTAAATCATGTTACTAATTACATAATTTCTAATAGTATACATTAAGTAATCTTAGACACGAATCACTTGTTTTTTTTTATTTAAAAATATGTCTTATTCATATAGCTTAAATAACAGTAAGATACCAAAGTCTCATTACTAATACTCATTTCTAATTACTAATTAACTCCAGTGAACATGTTAAACGTTAACTGACAATATTTATTGTTATGCCACCTCAGACTGTTTTTCCTAACTATCGTCTGTTTGGGAGCAGAATTCTTTTTATACT
Organism: Stegodyphus dumicola; assembly: GCF_044657685.1. Lineage (NCBI taxonomy): Eukaryota > Metazoa > Arthropoda > Arachnida > Araneae > Eresidae > Stegodyphus > Stegodyphus dumicola. The sequence continues at coordinate 164,562,285 of NC_140771.1, read as the reverse complement.
TAAGAATGCTTTTTATACGCTTTGATCCACTTTAGGAATGGATTAGATTACCACCACTGGATTAGAATGCTAAGCAAAGGATTTTATCTTGATGGCAGACATTAACCTTGATAATTTCAAACTGCACATAAAGATGAAACTTAAGGCTTTGAATATGATCCTCAGACAAAATGGCATCATCTGTTTGGGTTCATCACGGTCACTGAGACTCTGGTTTCAGAAATGTAGGAAATATTTCTTGAAATATTCAGAATATGACAGGAAATATTTCAGAAATGTAGGAAATATTATAAACACCACGTAGGAAATATTTCTTGATAGAAAAAGCAAAATTAGCAAGCAGTTCGTTTTGGGGAACAGACATTCTATTCCATATTTTATAAAGATGCAACGAACAGATTTGTAAAAGGAATTCAGCCGATTAAGAGTATAAAAGCTGAATCAAATAATTAGATTCTAGTAAGGACAATGCGTTGTCACACAGTTCCACTCTCGTGAAGCAATTTTTAAAAAGGAAAATGTCACAGTTTTCAACCATTCCCTTTATTCACACTAGATTTGGCAAATACAGGTGCTTTCTCTTTGCTAAAGAAAAGTCTCTCTTCGAAGGTTATAATTTTTGATAGCATTGTAGAGATTATATTAGTACATAGATAGCATGCCGTAATAAGGTATTTAAACGGTATTTCAAAGAATGAGTTTCGCGAAGGAATCAAGCGTATTCATGAACGTATAGAGCATTGTGTAAACTCTACAAGTACTCTATATTGAAAGCTAAGGAATAAAAATGTTAGTCTTCTCAAAGTTCGTTTTGTAAGAACTTAGTTCTAAACATTTTTAACACATTGCTTATCCGCCTTTAATTTGCAATATAAAAAATTCACAGTTTTTAATTTTTAAACTTTAGCCCTATTTATATTATTTCTTATGTGTATATCTAAAACTTATCTGTTTTTCAGACACATACTCCTTGCCTTAAACCAACAGTCTTCTCTATTCTGACGATAAACAAATATAAAGAGACTCCTTCAGAGCTCCATGGAATTTCCTTTTATTCGCCTGTAGACTCGAAACGTGGCCATGAAGCGATAACTATAACCGAATAAATGAGAAACGTCTTATGGTGAAAATGGAGAAAAATCATATGAGTATATCTAGTGAATGCGGAGCTTGCGAAAGCATTGTTGAACTTTTGCCAAACATTCATGAGAAACATTAATACTGCGAGACGCATTAATGTCGAACAAAATCGTTATTTCGTCACAATTCACATAAATGTTTATAAATTTTTAGACACTAAGGCCACGTAACTCACATTTAATGTTTTTTACAAACAGTGCAGAGAAATGATAGAAATTAAGGATGCGTTGAGAATTCGAAGAAAAGCACCAACCTAGCATTTGATTTACTTCCACATGATCGATTCGAATAATTTTTTGAGCGTCACCCATACGCTATTTGAGCAGTAAAGATATATGTCCATGTTTCTTTACTAGTAATAATGATTTTTAAGAAGGACTTGCCTCAAGAAAGCAAAGCCTGGGACACGCAAATATGTTGCTGCTTTAGAAAAAAAAATTAGCGGTCTTAAAACAACTCCAGAAATAACAGGGCGAAAGGCCAAATGATTTTTCGAAATTACTTGACAGGATCCAAATAATATAATATAAACACCTCTTCAATAAGATCCGTAATTCTTAAAAACGATCGCTAATCACAGAGTTTCTGATTTGAGCGAGCTATTGTTCTTTAACCAAAATGGATATTCTATTTTCGATGAGCGTGGTCCATCTTCAGCGAATTCTCTAACTTTTTGGACATATTCCACTAAACTAAAAATATTTTTGCTATATTTAAAATATAATCTCCAGTAGGAATTTCACTGATAAACATTCGCTATTTCTGGGAAAACTCAACAGCAAAAAATATTTATTCATTGAAAACGAATCTTTATGTAAATGATAAAAAGAAATGAAATAGGAATTGATGCATGGTGTCATGAATAGTCATAGCCAATTCTGAAAAAAATGTTGCAAACGATTTCTTGAGTGTTTTTTTATTTTAAATGAATCATTACTGGTAATTTTCCATCATGGTAGTAACAATGCAACAGGTTTCAACATATAGAAAAAGGTTCTGGTGAAATAAAGTTGGAAAAATCAACTCAAATTGTTAGGGAATTACTAACATATTTTATCAGTGTGATCTGACATACACTGAAGAATAACTGAATTAGGGATACCTGTCTAGTAGCGCGTAGCACCACCTTCCGTCTTGATGAGTACTCCGATTCCTCTTGTCATGGACTCAACAAAACACTGCAAGCGATGGGAAGCCATACTTACCACGACTCCAGACTGTCTCCAGACAAGATTCCACCTTCACCAGCTTGAAGAGCTCGCTGCTGGCAGGAAGGGTTCATCGTTTCATGTGGTTTACGCCGTACACGTACTCTGCCATTGGCAAGTACCAGATTGAATCTCGACTCATCACTCCAGGAAACATTTTTCCGCATCTAAAGGGTCCATTGATGATGTCCTGTGCTCATGCTAATCGTTGTGCCATGCTTTGTGCAGTCAGCAGAGGGACTCTTGTTGTATGATGACTCCTGTACTCTATTGAGAGGAGATGGTTTTGTATGGTGTCGCAGCTTACATGTTGCTGTACAGCAACATTAAATTGACGTATGATCTGTTGCATTGTGGCACGTCGTGCATAAAAATCCAAGATTCGCACTACTTCCGAAATGGAGTGGCCCATTGTAGGACCGCCAAAGATTTGGCCCCGATCAAATGCGCTTAGATCCGTGCTCTTACATATTTTGCTTTTGACTATTGCTAATACCGGGAGCAGCACTCCTTACCTTGTCAAACTGCTGCTTACGTCATTTGCAAGTCACTCCTAGGCTTGCGCACAGCTCAAAATTTGTATAAAGCCATTCAATTGTTCTTCAGTTTACATCGGTTAAATTTAAACAACATTATTTCGTATCAAGAAAGAAGAATTTTATGTCCCAAAACGAAGGAATAAACAAATAATGAATCTTAATTGGACACTTAATCACAACTTTGAATTTGCGAAAATTAACAGTAAAGATGTTTCTTTTCGTGGACTGGATTTCCTTAAAAACTTTCACATTCACAAAAATGAAATGTGTCCTTTAAATAAGATTAATTTCAATGCAGTTCATTCAAATGCTTTCGGAATTCTAATATTTTCATTTCTCTCGTTTCATTTACATCTTTCTATACAGGATTCCTTTTCACTTTACTTTTAATATAAAATGATTCCTGCGTCTCCCGTTTTTGTAATAACATTTTGTTCTTGAAGAAGAACGATGTTTCTGTTTGATCCCGACGTTTGTGATCGTCCTAGAAATCGATTGAATTTTATTCAAACTCTATGCTAAAGGAATTTTTTTTTCAGGCTAATTTTCAAAATTCATGTGTCTTAGTGAAATATGTTTTGACATCTTTCAGTTATAAGCAGATAATTCTTAAAGTGTACACGGCACGACCAATATAGAATTCCAGAATAGTATCCCAAAATAGCGTATTTAATTATAAAGTGGGAATGTGCATTCTATCCATTATAACATATTCGACGGGGTGACAAAATTCATTTCTAACAGAAAGTATTAAAGGAAATGAAATAGGGATTGGTGCAAGTTGTCTTGAATAGTCATAACAAATTTTGAAAAGAAAATGGTGCAAACGATTTCTTGAGAGTCTTTATTTTAAACAACTCATTCATGATAATTTATCATCATGGTAGCAACCATGTAACCAGGATTCGGAATATCGAAAACGGTTCTCTTGAAATGAAGTCGTAGAAACCAAATTAAATTCTTAGGGAATTATTAATATATCTTGTCCGTGTGATGTGACATACACTGAAGAAAAAATGAATTATGAACCCCTTTCTAGTAGCGCGCAGAGCCATCTTTCGACTGGATGATTGCTGCGATTCGTCTTGGCATGGACTCGACAAGACACTGGAAGCGATGGGAAGCCATACCTATGCACGATTTAACCAATATGATGTGAAGAAATCGCACACATGTTAAGTAATAAAACTGAGTAAAGCGAAATAAGTTATCCAAACACAAATTTTTTGGTGACAAGTAGATTGGAAATCTCCGGCTAGGTATGATATTGCACAACCTGTAATCCACCTTCTTGCCGTGCCTTCGTGGTGTGGTGGTCTGCACGCTGGGCCGGTATTCCAGAGATCCGTGGTTCGATTCCCGGCGAAGGCAATTGCTCATTTTTCATCTTGCTTGCTTCCAAAAAATACCTAATATCTCTACAATGGCGCCCGAACTAAAAGGGTGATGAATGATGATTTATCCCCACCCAGGATTTGGCGATTGGGTCCCCTAAAAACCCCAGTCGCCCTTTAAAACTGGGTAACTAATCTCTCTACAACCAAAGGGAAAAACCAGCACCTGAGTGGCTACGAGGCCGTGTGGAAGGATAAATTGTTAGATCATATATTTCGAGCAATAGCAATACTTCGCAAATAGCATGAATGATAAATATAAAAAATAATATCACATTCCAAAATTTTTGTAAAGACTCGTTTAAGGATAATTAAAACAGGCGATAAAGTAAAATCCTAGAGGGGTTTCTGTTTCCTGGAACAGTTAAGCAGTCAAGTTTCCACTTATCGTCCACTTAAGATCGTGGCTCTGTCCGTCTCCAGCCCGGCCGCAAAACAAATCCACAAGAAAACGGCAAGCTCGTTCTTTTTCCTCTTCGACCCATTAGTCCATTAATGGGCTCTTTATCTCTCGATAGACGAAAAAGGAACAAAACTAAAAGAATTTTTTTTTTTTTCCTTTTGAAAAAAGGAGACATAAAAACCTAACGGCACGTGGTCGGACTAGAAGTGGTCAGGCAATGGGAATGAAAACGTCTCGGGAATCCGGAACGTGAAAAGAAAGGTATGCTGTTATAGGTTTCCAGAAGTATTTGCGTTTTGACGATCCATCCTTTCCTTCTACGGAATGTTTTGATATTAAACATTCTATGGCCTTTCTGATCCAGTTTTATATTACGTCTGGTTTAATTAATTAGAATTAATAATCTATACGGCTTCTTCAGTAGCCCATTCTAGAAGCTGATTTATTTCCGTAGTGTAACTTCCTAAATCTCTAAACGAGCATGATGGAACCACGAGTAGACCATACCGGGGGACTTGTAAACAGTACTAGTATATGTCTAATACTGTCTGGCCAATTAATATAATTTAAACTGCAATTTACGTGTCTTAATGCTACGACTTAAGATATATTTTAGATCATATATTATCATCATACTTTTTTTAACAAAACCTTGCATATTCTGCAGGGATACGCTAATTTGCTCCATAGTTCTCTCTCCTGTGCCTACAGTCTATATGCAAAATATTTGCTTTTTAATTAAACTTCCCAGCTTTCTTGCGCACCAGCTGCCGAGCAATAAAGTCGCTGAACACAAATAGTTCAACCTGAGGCTCGTATCCAGGATAAAAGACTGTCTGCACGGGCATTTTCATGTTTTTCACCATGTGTAACGAGTATACTAGGCAGTTCTTTTAGAAATATCTTCACGAAAGCATTCCTTCCCTTAGCTAGATAGCCCTCGAGCGCTTTGCCGTAATTAAATAAACCAAGCCCTCTTTGTTTTTGCAAAAGTTGTAGTTTAATCTTAATACGGAAGCGAAGTTGATAGATTATCTAATTTATTAAAAGATATAAATTTTAAATAATTTAAAAAAACATTGGGAGATGAATTTTGGGATAAAAAAGTCTGTATCACGTACAAGATATAATGAAACATCATTTAATTAAAATAATGCTGTAAATGTTCATAAAAATATTAGGTATATTGTAAATCAAATACATTTAGAATTATATAATTTTGGCAGACTATTGAAATATACTTAAATCGAAGGTGAACATCAAGATCACAGATGACCTACAGGTTTTAGTCACTAGCAGTTAATCGAAAGGTCACCGGCTTGGTAGGTGAAATAAATTTAGATAGCATTTTAAATTAAAATTAAGTCCAAGGTTAGCCGTGATATAGTATAATTCGAAGCTTTCAAACCGCAGTCGCTTATCTTTATCTAAATGCACGTTATTTTTCAAAGTACCACAAATTTGGCAATTTTGAACATGACATGACAAAAGTTTGAATTACGGTTAAAGGTAACTTTCATAATACATGCAATTTTTGAATCGTAATTTAACAGGGTTGGCAGTTCTCTCAGCGCTTTTCTCTCAAATATTACATCTAATCGTATCCCATGTAGATACAGTTATGTTTTCATAGATCCTGACAGTAGGTTACTCGAGCAACCAGTAGTCTGCAGAGGATATTATGCTGTTGATTATTCTCTCCATGACATACTAAAATTATAACAAAAATTAAAAGATATATGCAAAAAATATGCGTTTCTTGAATATAAAAATATTACATTTTCGACTATACATATTGTAGTTAATCACAATTTCTTATGTATATTTAACTTTTCTACATTTTTCAGACAAATAAAATTCTATGGATAAATAAGAGAGGTGGAATTACCTCGTTTCACATGTAGAATTACCTACATGATTTTGTTTTGCATGTTTAACTTTTTTTAACATACCGAAATTTTTAAATTAAGCATTTTATTTCGCGTCTGTTAATGATTGTTCACATACAATTAATTGAATAGTCTTATTTAGTCTTTATTTTACAAATGTATTTTAATTTATATACTCCATAATTTTTAACAGTCTTATCATGACTATTTCTTTTATTATGAACTTATAAGGTATTTCTCCCCCTTTCCAAGCGTACCTTCGTGTATAGCGGTCAGCACACTGAGCCGGTGTTTTCAAAGGTTTGTTGTTCGATTCCAGGTGAAGGCGTTGCTAATTTTTCATCTCTCCGCCTCTCCAAAGAATCCTAATGTCTCTACAAACTTCATTCGCACTCTTAACTTTTATTACTTCCAGCATGTTCAGACGTTTTCGCATAATTTTTAATATCTCTTATATGTGAATGCACTTTTTTACGCTCTTTGGTGTTAATAGTGTTTAGCTTTCAGCCCCAGTTATCTTTAAGCCAGGCTGATATATTCTGAATTTTTAGAATGAAGTGCCGACTGTATCCGTAATTTTAGGATCGCATTCATTGTTTCATGTACTCATACAGAAATCTTTACTATTACTAACATTTAATACTTATCAATCTTTACTATTATTAACATTTAATACTCCACTAATTTATTATATTCATACTATTATTTTCAGAATTTAAATGCCTTAACTATGCTACTTTACGCTTATTGCCTTTCTCCTGCAATATGGCTATCCCTGCTATCGTGGACAACTTTCAAGAGAAATTAACAATCATTTATGTCACATGTATAAAGAAATTCACATTTTCAGTATAGAATCAAAAGCCAATTACCATGTTCAACGATTTTATTTATTAGTTACCATTTCATATCTTGAATTTTTGTTCATATACTGTTATTTCTAGCACACAACGTTAATATATTCATTTCAACTTGATTTAGTTCAAATATAATTCACTAGCCAGCTTCAATTGTAGTGTATTTTATAATTTGTTATACTAAGATTTTCTTTCATTAATTGACTTTACCAATGCATTTTCTTATGAACAAAATCTTGTTAAAATGACTCTTATACGTTTACCAATATACTTAATTTACAGAACGACTGAAACCAAGAAACAGATCTAATTAATTTTTATAATAACAGTTATTATTCTACATTATTTTTGTCGATTTAATTAAAATTTTGTTTTGCAAAATTTAATATTATTATTTACTAAAAAGATTTTTTTACTTTATATAAGTACATGATAGGTATTATGTCATAAGATAGATAAGGAATTCATTCTGAAATGATGCAGTTAACGAGAAATTTACTATAAATATTTACTGCTATTACGACAGAAACGCTAAGTAATGAAATCCAAAAGCTAACTCAAAAACAAACATATTCACTATCTTATATAATACATATACGCTATATTTACTTATACTACTAGAAAATACGTCATGACAGAAGCACTGGTAATTTTTTTATTTCTTTCGTGCTCCGTCATTAGGCATTATACGGAAAGAGAGGGAATGCCCTATGGAGGACCTTTTTAAGGATAACTGGCTCGTATCCACGTTTCACGTGCGGAAAACCACGAAAAGGTCCTCCAGCAGCCAGGGTTCGAGCCTCGCACCGAAATTTTACCGTTCTACTGTTGGGTAGCCACGGATAACATTTGTTTTAAAGGTACTGATCTTTTTAAGCTTTCTACTACATTAATAAGAAATGAGTTTTTATAGTATGAAATATCAAATAAAGACCTCATGTCTAGTAGGCTAGCAACATCTACATTTACAGACTAGGTTTGGCCTCGGACGGTATTTTGTGCAAAATGGAAATAATATGACTTATAAGAATTTCCCAAGTGTTTAAAAAATGAGAGTAACGCCCTAATAATAGCTACCGTAACAAAATATCGGCAGCGCTCGAGCGGAACCGACCCCCACTCTTCCCGCAGCCTACACTCCTTTCAATTTCTTCTTTTCGGAAGTGTCGAAGAGACACCTCAGCTCGATGAATGCTACCGAGGAGAAAGAGAAAAAGGACAAAACCCATCGAAGCGCTCCACTTGCATTTTGGGAGACAATTTTGTGAAGAAGAAATTCAATACAAAGACGAGCAAAAAGAATTTTACTTTTTCCCCCAGCCCACACCCTCCGAATTTTAGTCGCTGTCCTGACATTCTGCAAGCGACTATTGTTCAGACGGTACGTCGGGTGCTACTTTCCGTGACGCAACAGATTCAAAGTACTTCACAATAGGAGAGCTCACGGAGTAGTATTAATTTCGCATAATAATAATAACAATCATTTATTCAAAATTAATGCAATATAATTTTAATATTAACAATTTCAGAAGTTAGAAACATATTCGTAGCAGAGTTTTCACAAAATATTTGTATCGTCAGTTGACGTTAAATTACTATACATTTATTACCCTCATTGTATTTTTTTAACTGATTAAAGTTAAGCACACGAGAGCTTTACTTAAGGAAGGGTTAATTAGATTTTCAGATAATTTCGCTACCGAAAAGCATATGATAAATTTCTGTCTAAGCAGAGCCATGACTTCATATCAAACGTTTTCAGGTAAGTTGGCTGGCATTCACGTTGGAGACAAAGCTGCCTAGATGGAAAAGTGGTTAGTGACTTTGGACCCGGGATTAAATCCTGCAGGAGGCATGGATATAAATTGTGTGTCTCTTCACAGGAGTAACGGTGGCGGCACATTAGGTGCCTCTTAATAAAGTGACCACCGCTTCTGGCCTTAGTAGTGATCAAAGCCTAAAATGAATAATGACCGCTAAAAAAACCTGGAGAAAATTACGAAAGCTGTTATGAATGGAAACGTCCATGATTTAAACTTGTGTCAAACTACGAAAGTTTCGTGATTTTAATCCTCAACCGATAAAAATATTTCTAAGGAAAGGAAAACTACGTGCAAGACTTTATGAAGAAAACTACCTCGTTTCGTATAAGGAGGAAAAACCCATGAAAATTCACCACAGCCAGTCCGACTGTCGACATTAGAATTCAGATTGAAATACCAGTATACAACGGAGTTATCCACTCGTTTTAACACCAGAAGACTCAATGAGTTTTGCCACTGCGCAAACCAAAATGTCTTCATTTCCTACATGGCTTTCACAAACCTATTTCTTTGAATGTTGCCAATCAGTAAATCTTAATAGCTGTAATTAATTTTAAAAATTTAGTCAATGTGCAACATTATTGTAATACGCAAACGATGTTCTAGTGCCTTAAATTTTGCGCCTAGTATATAGTATCATTCATCCTTCTAAATACGGCAAATATTTCAGGAAATTAAAATCATACATTTTAACACTAATCTACTACTAATAACACAGATATGATAGACTAATCGTGGCAATGTTAATGAAGTGTGAATAATGTGAAATCGTTAACATTGTTTAGAAAAACGAGAAACCAAGCAGGCGGAGAGGTTAGTCCGCTCTGTGCGGCTCTTTTTTTTTTTTTTTTTTTTTTTTTTTTTTTTTTAGTCCAAAGGGATTTGAATCCCGAAGGACTATTAGTTTCGTTTTGGCATTTTGCGTCGGACTCATAAATGTCAGTTCACTTTTCAAACTGTTGCCACAAAATGTTAGAGTCCTGCATTATATTTGAAGAAATTAAATAATGAAAAATCTGCATAAATGTATGTATATTTCTCGTATTGTGATAAAACAACGGTACATAGAGTCATCGAATTTTGAATAACGTAATCCTCCAACGAATATGAGCATGTGGAAGACCAAATTTGAAATTTGAAATTTGTTTTATGATCGATTTCCTATTTTTTAAAACTTTGACGAATTTTTGATTAACAAACTCAAGGATTTCAAAGCGAGCAATGGCAACGTTGTGCAGAAAAAACATTTTTATCTCCAGCGCGTGAGTCTCTGTATCGGAAATTCTAAAGATATGCTCGTTTTAAAACTATTTTGCGATATTGCTGTTGCACTGGTGCCTAAAATGCGAAGTTTAAGTGCGAGGAACATGATATTTAATAAAGAAAGGTAACACACAAAATGTTAAAAAACGCCCCTTTGGACGTAATTTAAAATCTGAAACATTTCAGATTTTGTTTTTTTTTCCTTTTCTTTTTTCTTTTCTTTTTTTTTTTTTTTTTTTCAGCGACATTTTTCCTGTGCTAAATAGTTACACGTTAGTCAAATACACGTTATATACGTTAGTCAAATAGACCTAGGAACAGAAAGAACGAATGAGAGGTTTTGCTTATGGAAATACAGAGTATGTTAACATATTTTTAGAATGAGTTCGATAAAGTATTAAAAGAAAGCACATGCTATGAAAAAAAATTTCTGATAGCAGCTTATTGTTTGAAATGAGAAATAGCGTCCGTTACTTATTCTTATTTCAAAATATAAAATGTAATCAAACAGTGGACTAAAGCATATGCATTTTGTGCTTTCTGAATAGAAATATTCTTATGCTATAATTAAAAAAAGCCGTAAAAATGTATAGTATTAAAATTTCTAAATGCAAAATAAGCAACAAGATTAATCTAAAAAGGGAAAAACCGTCTATTTTTGCTTCTACGGAGAAGAGGATCCGTACGAGCACCTGAAAAGGTGCTTACTCTTTCTAATGTTTTCAATTTAAATCGTTGTAACAAGAGAAAATCTCTCCACGCTGAAAAACTGCAAAGTATTTAAATACACCTCTAGCAATAATAAATGAAGTAATAAACCAAGGTTTTCAAATTAAAAAAGCTAAAAAATGTAGTATTTACTAACTTTTACCGAAGCATGTGGCTCAATACAGAACAGTTTGTAAATTTCTGCATGAAATCTATTTAGCAGGAGATAAAAAAGAAATACTTTGTGTCTTCTAAGGAAGCATGCGGTTTACCTAAATGGCTGTAACAAAAAATGTCTATTTATTATCGAAAACGAAGAGAGTAAAAAGTGTACAAGCCTGGTTAAGTCAATGCATAGAAAGTATCAGTAAGGGGTTTATGACTGTCGTCAAGATTCTCTTATAATGTGAAATTTAAATTAAGAAGAGTGAGAACAAATGTTAAAATCAACTCAACGTATCAATCAATAGTGACCCCGATATTTAGAGAAGTTCCATTTCTTTATCCCAGTAACCTTCAAAGGATGAAACTTTATCGAGACAAAGTCATACTTGGAAAAGTACCACTGCATTCCTTGAACAAATGAAGATTGATAGAGATATTGCATATATACCTTTTTAACGTATTCCTGAGAAGTCCTTCAAGTTTTACCTATGAACCATTTAGCCTTTGGTCTCATGAAATGAGTTTTGAAATGAGTTCTTTCTAAGGCAACCCCACAACGACTGATGAACTCTGAAATGTAGTGGAAGAAAAATGGAAATCAGTATCCCTGGAAATTTTACGAAAAGCCTTTCTACCCCACAAATCACGAAGCAGACTTATTATAGACCCGTTATAGATCAGAGAAAAAGCTACTAGATCGAACACTTAAAAAATACTCTTTACATTTTCACGTCTAAAATTTAGTAATTTTGTATCTAAAATTTGATACTTGGAAAACATTTTTTGGTTACACTTTGTAATTAAAACGTACTGACAACTAAATATTAAATTTTCACACTGGCATTTATATAAAATAGTTTTAACATATTAAATTAATCCTTAACCAACTAACTTTAATTTAAACAGAAAATAATATAGAAACTTTCTTAACTTCTCAGAGAAAATTTTCCAAGTAAGAGAAAACTTCAGAATAGCTAAAGACTACTTAGTGTTTATCTGTTATTAAACATTTCTTTGACTGACGTATAAATAAAAATGCATATATTTGTATGCATACACTGGACAGCCAAGCGCCGCTCGCTTCGTAATAAGCATTAGTTTTATTTATGAAATATATAATCAAAATTTAATGAGAATGTATTCTCGCTACCATGCTTGTTTATATGGATCACTAATTTAATTTTTGAATAACACGATTGTGAGCACAATAATTTCAAAATGTGTAAAGCGCCTTAAATTGTCGAAGTAATAGACGAAAGATAAAAAATTTCGTTTCTGGACTTTGGAGAAATTGAATTTAGAATAGACATTAGCTATTCAAACAGCATAAAAACCTATATCCCGTACATAGATTTTACCATAAACGACATTTATAGATGTAGATAATTACAGATTGCAGTGGGAGAAACAATGCATTTGATAATCGAATTTTCGTATGGTATGAATTAATCAGATGCTTTAGGTTTAGTCGTGTTTCTATAGTTTCGTCACCATGTAGTCTTATATGAAAAATTAAATGGCGGAATTATATGCAAAACCGAACTAAGCTGATAGAATTTAAAATAAATTTTTTAATTTCCCTTCAACGTGCGCTGTGCATCTTCCCTTGAATTTATTCTTTCCTAAAATTGTGTATGGATTGAGAGTACAGAAAAATTTGCGGGTCTGGGTCTCAAAATACAAAATATTCTTTACTTGAAATAAAAGGAACTTTTGTCACTCTAACGATTACAGATTACAACATAATTTCTTAAATTCTGTTTACACGTTTCAAAATCAGTTGTCAACCGTGCAGTTATAAACAAATAAAAATGGGAATTCACAAGAAATACTTGATTTTCTAGCCGAATAAAATATTTTCAGTGCGGAGTGGAAGAGTTTAAAATTTTTACAGCACAGAAACGTTACTCTCTCATTGCAAAATAACAGCAATTAGAATGACTTTTTTTTAATAAACAGAACATCAATTTAAAAACCATAAAATCTTGACAGTTTATTTAAAATGTTTATTTCTAATCTCAAATTCGCTTTTCTTTAAAAATAATACCGTTATCTAGTTGCTCGACTTTAATGCTTCTGAATCCTAAATTGCGGCTCTTACCGACACAAAAGCCACCCCTGATATACGTTGATACGGTGGTAGCCGTTATATAATCTATGCTAGCCGTAAGATAGAGGTTATATGCCTCTCAATACAAAATTATTTCTAAATGTACATCAAGGTAGTTGTTTTGTATAATTTTACGTTTTCAGCCTCCTAATATCGGTGCCTCGCATTTTCTAAAATGATGAAAATTTTAGTAAATTGAAATACTTTATCGGAAGCATTATTCCTGTAAAAGATAAAAAAAGAAAACATCAATCCTATTCTGTTTGAAATGCGTAATCTTAGACCGTCGAAATATACAGGAAAAATATCGTACAGTCGAAATATACTTTTAATAAAATTAGAACCTACTTTTTAATACTCTCACTACGCACTCTTTCAAGTGGCCTTAATCACTGTGCTCGAACGATTTGCGTAATTAATTAAGCGAGCTTTTTACTGTACATTATTAGCCCAAAGAAGCGTTGGTCCCGAAGTGCTGTTAGTCTCAAAATGGGATTTTTAGACTAATAGCATTATAAAAGTGTGAGTCACTTTTCAATTTGTTGCCGCCAAATATTATCGCCATGTATTATTTAAAGAAGTTAAATACTGAAGAATGTTCATGAATGTATACATGTTTTTCGCATTGTGATAAAACAACGGTACAGTCATCAAATTTTGAATAGCGTAGTCCTCCACCCGAATATGGACACCTGGAAGCCCGAATTTTGAATTTTGAGTTTGTTTTATTATCATTTTAATGTTTCGTAAAATTTTAATGAATGTTTTGGTTAACAAACTCATTGATTTCAAAGTGAGCAATGGAAACACTGTACAGGAAAGGAAAAAAAAAAAATATCTCCAGCCCGCGAGGCTGTCTATCGGAAATTCTAAAAGTATGCTGTTTTGAAACATTTTATGGTGTATTTCAAATTTTGTAAAACTTTAAGGAATTTTTGATTAACAAACTAAACGATTTCAAAGCGAGTAATTGCAACACTGTGCAGAAAGAAACATTTTTATCTTCAAAGCTCGAGAGTCCAAAGGAACATCAGCCCAAATGCTCTCGACACGTGTATGTACGTAAATCATAAAAACGCTCCTTTAGGCGTAATATGAAATCTGTTATAAGTTTTCAGATTTTTTTACATATATAGCAATTTCCGTGGAAATGAATTCAGATTATTCTTCTAAATTATGTCTTACGTTATATTCAGTTTACATAACCATTCTTTTCTATTTCTTTCACTATCTTCATAAATACTTACAAAACTACTGTCGTAGTTTTTGTGTCTAAAGTAGTAACATCAACTATGCTAGTGAATCAAATGATCGAAAATCTGTAAATAAATAATGAGTAAAATAAAAATATATTCTCGCGGAAAATAGTATACAAAATTATTTTTAATGCATAAGTGATTTTTTTCATTATACAATCAAATCTCTTTTTGTAAGATTTTAAAGTTATGCGATGCGATATATATGTCAGCTTTTCTTTGGTTCCTCGTTGTGTATGTATGTACCTATGCACAGGCCTTTCGCTCTTGAATTCCTAACAGCTATCGCTGAAAATCTATAAATTTTTTTGGGATGTTTCGAAATTTTTTAGATCAAATTACGGAAGTAGGTTCCAAAGCTAAACTTAGCTTTACATTTCGCCGAATGATAAAAGATATAGTTCGTTGCTACAATGAAATGTCTGAAGAGAAAAAGCTAACGAAACAAGTAAAAACATCCATATAGCAATATTTAGACAACAAAAAGTGAATAATGATAAATATGCGTTTAAAAAAATTATTTATAATATTTATAATAAAGACATCTTGAATTCTTTAAAAATGCGTTTTATTTGCTGAAACAAAGGAGGAAAAAAAGAATTTTTGGAAACTTATTAATTTTTTAATTAGCCCGATTTTACGCAGTCTGGAATAACGACGGAATCTCTTAATGCGAGGTATTGCTGTGCCTAGTTTTAAGCGAATCTATGTCAAAAATTTCTGTTTTAAATTTAAGAGTAAATTACAATCAATTTCAAATCCATATGAATTTTATTTCACCATAGTTGGGAAATTTCGTACTTGAAACAGTACAGAAAAACTAAAGATTTTTTAAATTACATGATCAAATTTATAGGAATTGTATTTCACCGATATTCAGCAATTTCGTTTAAGATAAAATGAGAATGTAGATCGACTGCCATATTGAAGAATGAAGTGCTGTCAATATGTCAAGTTGAGCAAGTTACCGCCAAATGATAACCAAACTAAAGAAATAAGATATTCAGGAATAGTTGCGCATAAGGAAAACTTGGAGAAAGGTTTGGTTTTGGTTTATTAGATTACGGTAAAGCACTCGAGGGCTATCTGCTTTAAGGGAGGGATGCCTTCGTGGAGGACTTTTTAAGGGAAACTGGCTCGTATACACATGGGGAAAACCACGAAAAGATCCATGCAGCCAGACCGTTTGCGGATTCGAACCTCGGACCGAACTACCAGTCTTCTGCGACGTTACCGCTCGGCCGCTGGTGGGCCTTGGAGAAAGGAAAACTGCTGTGACAGGCCAAAAATACTAGATGGGAGGTTACTTTTACGTGTTTCCTTAAGTGGGGGAGGGGAGATTTTGGGCTAAAAGTCAACTAACTTTTTCTTTTCAGCTGATCTTCTACCGATAAAAGTGGACATTACCGAAGATTTTAAGGTTTGACGACAACAACGCGTGTCAAGCCATATGTATAAAAGGTGCATGATCCAAAAATTTTGGAAAGACTTTGCTGAAGTTTTTTTATGCTGTGCTGCCTTTCAAAAAGCGGCACAGACAGCATTCATGTATTTGGTATTACTTTCGTATTCCGCTGAATGCTCTTTGCACACAGTAAAGTACCAATTACCGTCAATATTACCTCCTTACTTTTTAAATCTTTCCCCTTATCAGCCGTAACAATCCTTAATCCCTTTTTTTCGTGATGAGACAGTGAAACAAAAAACACGGTTTCCACCATCCCCTCTTAAATTCTATAAATTCTTTCAGCTCAGTACACAAATGACTTCGAACCCTATATTTCAGTCCTTCTCTGCCGCCCCACCTCAAAATAGGTAAACGACTTAATTATTCCCCTAACTATAAAAAAATAGAAGAATAAAAAATAAAAAGAATCCTCTGCCAAAAGATCATATAAAATCCGTTTAGCAAATCGAAACTCATTAGCGGCAGAAAAGGTCCGTTTAGTTTCTTTTCTTAACAATCGCCTGCTATGAGTCGATTAGATGGGGGAGGGGCGGAGAAACTGGCACAGTCGGAATATGATGGAAACCTTAGGTTGCTCCATCATAAAGGTTCTGAAGTTCGCTGGCCAGTTTTCGCAAATTAAAAATCATCGCAGGTGGGATAAATGTTTCGGTACTTTTAAGAAAATCAGTTTTATCTTGAGAAAAGTATCCCTTACAAAGCTGCTGGCATTATCTTCCAGGCAATCCATTGGGGTAATAGGGTTCTAATTTGCTAGGAGATTGATAAAGTAAATGAATATCTCATTTGCATAAAAATGCCGGCATTTTTTTTTTTTTTTTTTTAGATTACTTTTTGCTTCTTTGCGAAGTAAAGGAAGTATCAGGTATCATATTTCAAAGAAAATATCCATTCTGACCCCTCTCGAATCCATCTGGAGGATTTTTTTTTCCGTGATATCTGAAAGTACGAACAGACTAAATGTTTTTGCCAAAATGGATTTTAAATGGATTCATAAGGGATATTTTTCGTGTCGTCTGTACGTATGTATTTATCTCGCAAAACTGAGAAGCGATTAGCCGCAGAACGTTGAATTTTTATATACAGGACTGCTAGAACATATAATTGTGCACCTCTTTTTTTGTTGGAATTGGCTGTACCAAACGTACACCCTTACATAAAAGTCCTTATCCTGTCTTTATTTTAACAGTCGTGGGTCACAGACATATGCTTCCAATTACAAAATTACACGACGAAAATATACATGTTATGGCGATGTCAAATCAAAAAAACAATTTTGCACAAATTGCGAAATCTAACTTTTGATGCGATCTCTCGCTTCCTATACTTAGGTTCGGGAAGTTTGATACTCCTTATGAAAAAATAAAAATACAAAAAGTTTGATCCCGGTACGACGAAAATTGACTGGAAAATTTATTTTCAAAATTTACAATAGGCTCTTTTTCGTCACTCAAATAAATAAAAATACAATTTCAGGGGAAACAACTTAGAGTACTTACATATATTATAAAATTTCTAACTTTAATTCTTGTATACACTATGGTCTTTTATTTATAACGAAGTCTTAATTGTAAGAATAGAATTTTGCTGCAAATATACAGATCGTATATACGTAAATCTTTCTCTACGTAATATGCGTAACTCTTTCTCTACCTATATTACTATTACATTTAATGTTATTTAAACGATTATATAAATTTCTCAGCACTTTGAGTGCCATTAGCCACTGATTTAATTTCATGAGATAAAATTAAGCGATATTTTTATTTAAAAATGTAACCGATATATTTGTATAATTTTGCACATAATAAATTTTTATACGTTTTTAACGATTAATTGTTTTCGAAGATTTACACTTCTATCTGACATTTTCAGACTGCAAGACAATTATTTTTATCTGTTTTCTCAAAAATAAATGTCTCTTTCAGAGTTGGTAGTTTTTGGAGAAGGCTACGGTAAGATATGAATATATTCTTGCTTGGCGTTTGTTTTATATACCGTGTCCTAAAATTTAAAATTATTTTTGCTCCCGACGAAGACCTGTTCGCCCTCAAAATCGATTGAGTTTCAATTAAGATCTGCGCCAAACACAAGGTTTATGCTTTGCCTACTTGCAAGCCTACTAGAATGCCCAAAGCAATAAATGACAAACGCCAAGTTAGTGTAGTCTTATAGGTATCGACTGCGAAAATGGAAATATTAAGGTACAAACGTCTCTAACATCAGAATCTGAAAAGAAATGTTGAATAAAAATTCAGGAAACCTTGTATTTATAATCAAGAATTGTAAATGCCTACGAAAACAAAACTTAAGCTCTTATTATTTACATGCAGATTTACATGCAAAGAATGTTCTATATCCTGCTATCCTTTTGCCGCATACCTCTGCCTATCACAATTACGGAGGTACCAAGAACTGGCGGGGGGCATTTGCGAATCATGCATATTATTCGTTTCCAGCCAGAAAACAAAAACAAAATAAATGCCCGACTGATGGAAGCCATTCCGAAAGACAGCTTTCGCAATAATCCCACTTTGATTGTTTGAAATGGAGGCGCAGAAACAATAAAAGAAACGTAAAAAAAAACGTAAAAACTTCGCCTTTTGATAGCCGTGATTTCTTTTCTTTTCTTCCCGGAATTTGTCAGGTCTGATTACTCTTCTCTGCAGATGATCTTGAATTCCTGTCACGTTCGTTCTTTCCATTGCTCCTTTTTTCGGTTCCGCTTTAATCCCCGGCTGAAAGGAAGGACCGAGTTGTTTTGCTGGCTTCCGGACGGACAAAACGACACAGCAAGTCTTCTCGCGCTCAGCGTACCTATTCATTAGCAGGGCGAATTTTAATGGATAAATGTACATGTCAGCAACAAAAAGGGCAAAACAACTTAAAAGAACCTAGCTGCTGCTTGAATAATTAATACAATTAGCTAAATGTCTAATTAACTGTAAACTTTGAGAAGAATTTTTCACGTTAGATATGTCTTTTCAAACTTTTGAATCATTATTTTACGCTATGCTGTAAAGGATTTATCTTCTATTAAGCAACTGTTGTCATTACACAAAGCATATCATCATTAATTTACGTTTACAAATAACAACGTCTATTTCTTTTCTAAATTAAAAACAATAAATAAATTAGTTACTTTTGAAATTTGCATTTTTGACATTTTGTTTTCATTGCATTAATAAAAATTCCTTAGTCTTAACAAAACGCCATTGCTCTCTAAACAGTTCAATTTTCATTTAAGGTTCTGGAAATGCATATTTTTTTACAAACAGTTTTGGTTTTTCAGTTTTTACCCCTTTTGGTCATTTTAGCTGATTTAGTTTTTGGGTATTTTAGCTATTTTGTTCTGGAGCTAATTAATTTTTGGAAACGAATTTGACTTTTATTTTAATTTTTGACTTTATAATAATTTAAAATATTACTCAAAAGGTTTTTAAATCCTTCGAAGAAAGCGGTAGATCATGTAAAATCATGATCTGCTCCCTTATGAAAAGCTGCGGTGTTTCTTGATTACATCAATTTTTGCTTTAGTTTCAATATCCATTTTTAATGCATTTTGTTTCTTCACTTTGTCTTTTGCCTTTTAGGTTTATCAGCCTAAAAATGAAAGATAATCATTTTTCTTGCATTTTGTTTTACTTTGTCACATTATTCATAGTACCGATTTGCGTACAATTAATGGAGTTTATCTTTGAACTTACATTTTTGTTTTATATGGATGTATAATGAACCTAAAATTTACCTAAGCCTTTGTCAAAATTTTAAAGGATACAAATTTGAAGTTCTTGTAAGAAAGATTTGAAACACTAGCAATAACAAGGTATAATTTCTGATTCATTTAAGCACTATAAAAGTATAAGATGACAGTATAATTTATTCATACTTTAGTTCATTAAATATTTATTTTATGTGCATAATTTTCACAATATCTAAAAGACGAAAATAATAATTGGTTGTCTCAACCAAATATCTCATTTATGAGAGTATATGACTTTCTTGTGACGATTGTACTCATCAGGCAGTTTGTAGATTTGCAAATATTTTTTCTGCTGGAATCTTTTTCGCCTATTAAGGGGGGCAATAGAAATGGTAGGTATTATTCCTTAATCTCGTGCATTTTATACATTGATAAGACCTCCTTTAATTTAAAAGTTGTGTAGTTGGCACCCACCTTTTTGGCAATGCGTACAATCTTAAATTTTATCTTTCAATCTAATCCATTTATAACTGCTTTACAAATTCAGTAATCTGAAAATAATATATCTTCTAAATAAATAAGGTTCTAATATTAAATTTTGATAACATATCTAAATACATAATTTTAAAATAATTTAAATTTTAATATGTTTGAACAATAATTTCAAATGTTTAAATAATTACTGTTTGTAAAATAATGTTCCTAAATGTATATTATTATGTATTTGGGCAAAGAATTTGATTCATCTGATTTTTATTTTTTAACGGTTCATTATACATCCATATAAAACGATCAGTTTTATTTTATTTTGATAAGAAGCACACTGTAATAATATTATCTGAAGATCTAAATATCTTACGTCACAAGCATTGGGTTTGGAATCTGCATAAACAGGTACATCTTAATACAAAAGTAATGAAACTTAAAGTCACGTGAAAAATTACATTATTATATTTAATTTCTGAACAGTTCTAACATCCAGATGAACTTTATACGACGTTTTCGGAACACTTGTGAAGTGAAATAAACTTCTGTCCTGCAATGGAAGAATTTTTTTTTCTTTAAATCTTAAAGGAACTAAGAATTTCTTTCGTGACTTTCTGTAAATAACCTGAGAAGTTCCCAATTGTCCTTTTCCGCAAAATTTATGGGCAATATCGCATACCGGATCTAGTCTGCTCGCTCCAACAAGTCCAGTAATGCGTGGTCCGATTGTTTTTAAGCGCTGCGGGTTCGAGAGAATCTGTCAAACATTTCGATAGGCATGGAGCGGAAAATAGTCCTTTCGAACTTTGGAACACTTATACACCTAGTTTGAACTAAATCAACATTCTCTAGAAATAAAATAAAAATTCAAATATCCGGAGCTTTAATTAATCATATTGGTTGTTTTTATGCCTAAACCAAGTAAAATTCAAATTGTTTCTTATTTATTTATATGACTTTAAATTACTTTCCGCGATTTCTTCCATTAAAGTCTTAATTAGCTGTCCCGATTTCAATTATGTGTATCAACCTATTAACGTTTTGCCATTAGCACAATTGAAATAATCGGTTTGATTTCAGTTAAATGCTGTTATGCTTTTCGTTATAGAGACAAAGAATGATTCCCCCTCCTCCCATAAACTTAACACAGCAGAAAATAATTTTGTCTCAAAGTACGACGTATATACCGCCAGAAACACCTTTTGTATTCATTAAATTGATGGATCCTGATACCATGTTTGATGTGGTGGTTAAAGGAGTCGGCTGGCTGCCATAGCGCTGGGTCCGAATTCGAAACCCATTGAAGGCATGAATGTTTACAATTATATTATCCCCAACTTCAGGCTGTAATATTGATCTATCACTTCTGATGCATTCGGGGCTCGAGATGAAGACGGCTAAATGACGGTTGGGTTCGGTCACTCCCAAACGATGCTTGAAGAGCAAACATCGGGTTATCGTAGAGAGAAATAAGATTTCTCTATAACGAAGAAGACATTAACTTTGAATACTGGTAGTTCAGGCATCAGTCCCGAAGAATGGGCTGACTACAATAGCATTTTTGTGATTTTCATCATTTTGCAAGCGAATATGAGCAGTTTTCTTTAGAATGTCTTCCACGAAGACATACTTTTCCTTATGCAGATAACCCTCAATGATATTGGGATATTGACGTGATATATAAAATAAACATTACAAAAACGCTGCAAATATTAACAAAAGTAAATACTGTAAATTCTGTATTCAAATAATATTAGATATACCATTATTTAAAAAAATAGAGGTCCAAATTGTTAAAAATAAAAAGACAAAAATTCAAGTTATTAAAAGTATGCTTTCTTATTTTAAATCACCCAGCTTGTTACGTAATACATTTGAAACGTAAAATTAAATTAAAGGTAAAATTTCCGGCCTTTATTTCTAAAATTCTCAGTTGACTGTCAAATGATACAAGTAGAAAAAAATATCGAAATGTTAAAAAAGTGAATTGCTATTTCAATAAAATTAGAAGAAATAAAGAGGTTTGTAACCTAAACGTGTCTACAAAATTTCATCCCTACCATTCAGTGTCACTTTGGTCTTGGAAGATAATCTGTACAAGAAATAATTTTCAAATTTTGCTGTCGACCTAGTATACCCCCATAGCACAAAACATCCTCAGGATGTCCTATTTAAGTCGCAATATCCCGGGACATACTTAGGATGTCCTAAGGAGGTTGATTCTCAGATGTCCTGAGGAGGTCGTAATTTAACATCCTGAGGAAGTCGCTATGTCCCGGGATATGACAGGATGTCCTGAAGATGTTGATTCTCAGATGTCCTGAGGAGTTCACCAATTTCACATCCTGAGGACATTCATTCTGCATTGTCCGGAGGACTTTCGTTGTCAAACATTTTGAGGATATTTGTTCTCAAATTTACCAGTTTTAATTTTTTGACATTGCACATCTGAAACTTGCACATTATTTTATTTTCCATATGTATTTTACTAAGTTGTTTCTAAATGCTGTACATTAAAAATATTGATATGATTGATGATTTATTCTTGTTATTTTGTTATTAATTTTAACTGCTATTTTTTCTGACGTTTTTAAAAATTTATTTAGTTATGGAAAAGATTTTTTTCAATGGATTAGCATTTTCTAGAATATTTGCAAAATTCTAAATAACATATTTTTTTTATAAAAAATGTATAAATTACATGTATAATTACTTACAGATTACAAACCCTACTACAAATATAGGTAAAATTAGATATATATATATTTAATTACGGAAACGATTTTTTTTTTTTAAATTTGGGTATAGAGACATTAGGTATTTTTTTGGGAGCAGGAAACATGAAAAATTAGCAACTGCCTTCGCCGGGAATCGAAGGACGGACCTCTGGAATACCGGCCCAGTGTGCAGAACCACTACACCACGAAGACACGCTAGGTGTGGTGGTGGTGTATTTAATTATGGCAAAGCACACTAGGCTATCTGCCTAAGGGGAAGGATGTCTTCGTGGAAGACTTTCTAAGGGAAAGTGGCTCGTATACACGTTACACGTGGGGAAAACCACGAAAACACCCATGCAGCCAGCCCGTTCGCGGGATTCGACCCTCGGATCGCACTACCAGGGTTCAGCGACTTTACCGCTCGGCCGTTGGTGGGCCGAAGACACGCTAGGAAAGCGGGAGAAATACCTTATATTACTTCTCTTTTTAAAGGCCGACTTTTTTTTAAGGGGATCCAATCACTAAATCCTGGGTGTGGATATACCTCATCCAACACCTTTTTAGTTCGGGCGCCACTGTAGAGACATTAGAATTTTTTTGGGAAGCCGTAGAGATGAAAAATTAGCAACCGCCTTCGCCGTGAATCGAACCACGGACCTCTGAAATACCGGCCCAGCGTGCAGAACTATTACACCACGAAGGCACGCTAGGAAAGCGGGAGAAATACCTCATAAGGAAAATTTTTTCCCTCTAATTACAGGACAGAAAATGTTTTTCAATCGCGCGATCTGTTATTGATATTGAATTACAGTCGTGCGATAATTTCGCAGTAAAGATACATCTCTGATGACTATCCAAGATTCTAGAAACTTTGGTCTTACATAGAGATGGTCGTCTTATAGAAATAATGCTTAATATCAATATTTATTTATAATCTCAGAACTATTGGTCACTTTCAGAAGTGATCGTTTGAGAGGCGATATTCTATATATTTATTTACTGATACTCTCAGATTCCAAAATTTGTTTATATTCTCAGAAACATTGGATGGAAGGTGGTCGTCCCATACATGCAAAATTTTACATTTCATTAAAAATGAATTCGGCGTTATTTAACTATTTCCCTATTAATTAATTAATTAGATAAAGAAAAAATTAGGAAATAGTACTGTTTATTACGGAATAATGTAGGAAGTTCTACAGAACTATATTCTTTCGCGTCATTTCACATTGTATCCGGCAAACTACTAGTTCCTCGTATTCTTCCGCAAATCCGTAAACATCTGTCTGATTTGAAACGAAATCCAAAATGGCTGCGCCATGAGGTTAACTTGTATGGATATTTTTTGTTGCATGAAAGGTAAGTTCAATTGCAATACTTGTATGTTTACTTTTTTTGCTTTTCGAATTTATGTCATTTTGACAGTTAAATGTTTCACAGCTTTATGAATTGTTACCATTCTGTCGTGAATTACGTGTATCTCAATGGCTGGCTGTCTTTTCAAATATCTAATTTGCCCTGCTATCCAAATGTTTATGACTGAATTTTTTTTAGTCTAGTTTATGCATTCAGTTTCAAAATAATATGTGTGATCAGATTGCTTATTATTTTATTGCAGCAATAAATTTATGTTAAATAGTTTGAACAATTGTATAAAAATAAGAGTTTGCATTGTTTTGTCCAAAATATGTATGGTTGAAACATTATCTTAATCTAGTTTGTAATTCAAGTTTTTTTGGGGGTACTGTTCTGTTATTGGGACCAGAATCGGAAATGTATGAACCTGTGTTCGTAAGTATGTGCATAGATGTGTATATGTAGACATACAAATATACAAGCATACATAAATACATTTCTGAACCCGGTCCTGATAACAGAACAGTACCTTTTTTTAATCTTTTTTGAATATTTTATAAAAGGATTAAGCATTTTTCAAACTGCATATCATTTTAAGATTCGACTTGCAGGAAGACAAAATATGATCATTCAATCAAATGCTTATGAATGCTTTTATCATTTTCTCATAAATATTGTTTGCATTTTTATTGTATTTTAGATACTTTAGTTATGTAAAGTGAACATGAGAATATTAGGAAAGCTGAAGAATATGAATAGCTACCATAATACATGTATTTTTTCATCGAGCCCATTGTTTTAGAAACCAATACACCATTATTATATGCTGGCTTATTTTATAGTTATATGCAGTTGAATTTTATGTTCATGTTACTGTAGTATTGTCATTATAGTAAAAGTATTGATAATTTTTGTTGAATCTTGCAAGTTGCCTAACATTCAGAATTATTACTACCGAATTTTACTGATAGGTTTTTTCGAGTTGACATAATCTGTCTGATAAATAAAATAAACTGGTGTTTAAATTATATGCATTTCTCTTAATGTTTCATTGAAAGTGAGATGGAAATATAAATGCTATCCAGAAAAGTGAATTCTTTTTGCCTGAAATAACAAATTGTGCTAAATGATTAATGTTTATATCATTTTAGAAATGTCAATATTAAAGTTTCTCCTCCTTCTCTTCTTTGATTTTGAAATAATTTATAATAAAATAATATATGCATAAGTGTAATTAATGTAAAGTGTCATTCAATAATGTAATTTATTTTTACTGATATTTTTATATTTCTTATCTGGGTTTTCTTTTGGTGTTAGAAGGAGGAAAAGACTGTAATGTTTTAATTAAGGAAATAATTAAAACATTACAGTTTTTTAAATAACACAGTTACAGTAATGTTTATTGAAGCAATCAGTACTGTGTGATTGCCAGTGATTGAATAATGTTAAAATGCATTGTTCATAAGGAAATCTTTGTGTTATAGATTTTATTTTGACACAAGCTGAAATTTGAATTATTAGGAAGCACTTTGAAAACCCGAATTATTTCCTGAATCATTAATCAGGCCAATATATAACATACAAATTTTCATACAAAATTATTTCTTTGAGCATATTATAAAGAGCCCATTTAATTTTATTATTTGTACAAATTTTAGACAAAAGTACCATGTAACAGTTAAAGATTTATTGAAGCCTACTTGTTACTTGTGGTAACAAAGAAGTGTGAAAGATATTGCCACATTAGCGAACATGACGATCATTGATGCTTAGTTTAGAAATTTAATAATATATTGAGAAATGCTGGGAACTTTCAGAAGTAGACATTTTTGAAATGATGGGCTTGATAAGAAATTTGCATGGTTTTATTATTTATTCTTTAGTTAAGAATGGATTTTAGATGTTCATGTGAAAGAATTATCTTTAATTATATGTGAAAGAATTGTTAAAGTTTGGCATTTAAAAAAAATGAATTAATAATATCCAATTATCTTTTTATTATACATATATTACTATATATTTCTAATGCGCTATGTAAATGTCAGTACTAAACAATTGAGATACTATTTTCGGGGCAATCTTTTCTTATACATGAAAAATTCTGATACTTTCTTATCATCTGCCCTCACAGCTTCAACTTATGCTAAAAACGGCAAGAGTATGCACACAATAATAGCAAACTATGAATATGCATACCACACACATGTATTTACATGCTTTATATTTAATCTTTATTTCTGAATAGTATTCCATTGGATGAAAAATATGTGAATATTGACCCAATATATATATTTTTGTGTGTGTGCATCCTAAAATTTCTTGTTTCTTATAAAGTGCTTATTTGAATTACTACTTGTGAACAGAGCAGTAGATATGAACCGTAAACTAACCATTTTGCCAATTTTCACAGCTTTGCAGATAGTCAGAAAGCACCAAAATTTGTAATAATTATATTTAAAGTTTAGCAATGTTAATTTTATTTCATATTTTGTAAAACTTATACATACATTTTTACTTCCTTGTACGAAGTAGAAAGGAAGTATTGTAATCGCGAAAAGTTTCAGGCAACATATTTCAACGAAAATATCCATTTTGACCGCTATCGAATGCAATTTAACGATGTTTTTGCGTAATATATGTGCGTAAGGACAGAATAAAAGACACCTTTCCTCCAAAAAAATTAATTCTATTACTGTGTTATCAAACTTTCTGCAGGAATTTCAACTGGTTAAGATGTTATTACCATGTGGAGAAGAATTTGGTTTTCAAGCTAGAAAAAATTGCAGCTGAAGGATTTTGTAGAAGGTCAGTCAAACTGGTTTTAGTTAATTATAATTTAATTTTGGGTGAAGAATTCTCAAATTTATTTATCATAAGTGTCTAAAGGTCTAAATTAAATTCTGCTTGTTTTTGAAATTTTTCATGACATTCATTCTTTGATTACTATTATTATTTTTTTTTTTTTTTTTAAATTTACTAACTTATGTCCAGGCACATAATGTTGCATTTAATGCCATACCTTAAATAATGTGAAATGTTAAAATAATACATTTCACTTAAAAATGTGGTTGTGACAGTAAATTTTCTGTTACATTTAATCATATCTATAAACATTGGTATACATCATTTTTCAATAATCTGTATATTATTTTGTGCATTTTTTTTACATCCAAGATCTGGCATATGACTTGCTTTTCAAACTGATAACATGGTGTAATAATGTAATCTAATGGTTAAAGTTTACTATGGAACGGGCCAAATTTAATAAATTATTCTTTGATAGAAATTTATTCATGTGTTCAGTGTGTCTCATCTCTTTAAATTGCTAAAGTAAATTTTATGTACTTGCATTTAGGAATTTTGACTGTATCAGAGTAATTTTCAGTTATTATAACATGCAAAGGAAAAAATTCATTCATAGCTCCGTATTTAAAATTAGTTAATTAAAGTCCTTAATAAAGAGGGACGTTTTGTTGTTTTTAATGTCAATAGAGTTTAATTCAAAAATATGCCACATTAAGGGTTACTTTTTAACCTAATTTAAAATTTTCATTACTTTAACATGTCCAATAATTGTTATTTTAACTCCGATATTGTAATAATATCAAAATTCCTTACTTTTTGATAGGTAATCCAAATGTAAAACAAGAAAAGAAAAAATTAAAATCTAGAAGTATATTTATTTCATACCTCTAACAAATAAAAACAACGCAAGCACTTTTTACTGTCTATCTGCATAGTGTGGCATGTCTCGTAAGACTGAGATTTGTATGGTCAAATCCATGTTTCAGTTAAAGGAAAATGCATGCACAGTCTTCTGATTTTCCCTTCGATTAAGGATTCTGTATATACTAGCATAAGAAATATATTAGTTAATGCAGTGTTATTACATCAATATTTATAGGCAATCATTGTGGCTATATTTATTATAATTTTGTTCACTGTAATGGCTGAGTGCCTAAACCATCATGCTGTGTAAACAAAACTCAAATCTTCATCTCTGCATACTGCTCCACTAGTGTTTAAACCACTGAAATGGTGATTATGGTAGAACATCTTTGGTAAAAATTTACTCTACTGTAATCCTTGGCGAATCGTTTCTTTTTTTTTTATATCAAGATTGTCACCTGAGAGGATCGGCACCAATTTCAAGGTGGCCGCTACACAAAACCAAAATAAGAAGTCAAAGACATACACAAACTCTGTGTCCATGTGCACATCGACCTATTAAAACGAACTGCACAAACTGGGCATTGTGCACTGCCTTAACTTTGTCCATGTACACATTGATCTATTTTCACTTTAAGAAAATCAGAAAGTTAAAAATATCATAGTTACCAGAAAAAATTCACCACTGTCTTAACATACAGATAACCAAAAATACACAAACAGAGAGGAATAAGTTACCAAAAATACATATTTCCTAACATAAAAACATTAAACAACAAATCTTCTAACAAAAATTAACACACAGAGACAAAAAAATAAATGAAACGTCATTTTTTTCACGTACCTTTTTTTTCACATGCATATGTTTAGGCTTCCCACCACCATCCTCCAGGTAAGCAATTCAATTCAATTTTTCGTCTCTTAGTCACCTCAGACGTACTCAAACGATGGTACCCACACCAAAATAATAAATAGCATGTTCAAAATACAAGACCATACCACTTCCGTGCAACCAAACACAGCAATTAAAAAGAATGGTAAGAACCAAAAACCTGGGACCGTACAAAAGGTTTACTATTAAAAAAAGTAGCTCAAAACTAAATTTATCACAACACGTTGGCAATATTTGAAATAACTCCTTTTTATTGACAAAAAAAAAAGTTTTTTTTTTTTTTTTTTTTTTTTTTTTTTTTTTTTTTTTTTTTTCTAAAGGCTACTTTTGCCAACATTATCAACATTAGGGTTACTGAAAAACTTATTTGACGCAATGGGCTTCCACATTTCACAAACAACCACTTTGCGATTTTTTTTCAGACAGAAACCAAGGTGTACCATACAGTAAAGATTAGCCACATCTTCATTTACTGCTGTTACAAGTACTTCTTTGGTAAATTTCTGCGGTTAAATTCAAAAGTTTAAAATTGCATTAACATGATCAGATTCAGAGTCATAGCTAGGGTTTTCAGCGCTCAGGGACAACTGAAGATTTCGCGCCCCCTACTGCTTGCCAAGGATGGAAAACATTTAATTCTAAAATGTTCTAACATCAGTTTGGCGTCCCTTGGATTCTGCACCTGGGGACAGATGCCCCTCCTTCACCCTCTAGCTACACCCCTGATCAGATTTTATTTTCTGCACGTAGCTAACAATTACATATGTGTTGTCAGATAAATGTTACCAGATGCAGTTAATTATTTTTTACTTGCCAATCTCATGAGACAAGTTTTTTTTGCTCCTGCAAGACTTTACTTTGTGTTGCAAAATAAATTCATTCTCACTCTTTTTGGACTTGCCTACACATTAAATTTAAAATAGTTTTATGAATAGGTAAGATGTGATTATCATAATTTTGTTTCTCTCTTTATCTTGGCAACTTTATATGTTGATTCAGTATCCAGGTTACTTACCAGTGGCTGATTGATAAAACTGCTCATATGTTCAGCTGGTGGTTTGAGTTTATTTTCTGACATAAAAAATTTTAAAAGGCATCCCCCATGTTTATTTTACTATAATCAAAAAATCAAATAATTGCTACTCTGTTTATAGGTATTAAATGTTAAAATATTTTAAATGCTTCCTTTAATTTGCATTGTAATAGTCATTTGTTTAAATTTAATTATGAATTATATTCACATATAGTAATTGTGAGTGTTTTTTTATTTTAGGTGCTGTGAAAGGCAATGACAGAGATCCAATTTATCAAGAGTTCTTATATACATAAGAATACATGGATATAAGATAGTTTTTCATGAATTCAAATAAAATGTGATAAATTGGATTAATAAAAACTATTTTGAATTTTGAAAAGTGTTTTTCCTCTGTTAATCATAATATAGTGCCATAAATTTCTGAATGTGTTTAGTTTTCATCTAAATAAATAGCTTTACAAAAATTTGTCATATTAATAGATATTGCATAATTTAGCATTATTATAAATATTAATTATAGCAGATTTAGCTGAACTACCTTTTTAGTCTCTCTGCAGATGAAGTCACAAAGGTAAGTGGTTAGATATTTTTCTGTATTCCCCATTAAGTAATTTTATCTGGTAAATTACCATTACTTATATACTAAAGGTGAAAGAATAAGCTTTCCTTAAATATACAAAAATTTTCAGACATTTCAAAAAATTGGTATACGTAAAAAAGTTCTTAAATTGCCACATATGCGAAACTGAAAATGTTATATATGAAATAGTTCAGAAATATAAATATTTTCACTATTTTTTAACTATAATTCACTGCATTTGTTATATATAATCACAATTTAAGGTAGCAGTGCTTTTCTCACTGTGATTTCTCATGTATTTTGATTCATAAGTACACGTACATAAATCCACGTATTTTGATTTCTCTTTTGAGACCGAATAAAAAATGAACTAAACATTCTCGTTGACATTGAGAGTTGAATAAAAGCTCACCTCAAAATAAAATGAATTAATAAATTTATGGAAAATTTTACATAGCATATATTGAGCAGAAAGAGTAAACTTAATATACTTAATGGAATTAATAATTGGTAGAGTTGATTGCAGAATGAAATGCCTTAATTGCATGGTAAACAGTAGATCTTTTGAAGTTTTTCTATGTTGCATAAAATGCAGATTTAAATTTTTGATATTGATTGTCATATAAATGGCAATTACTGTTTTATTGTGCTCTGAAATGAATGGTTAGTAATAAAATTCTGGATGAGACAACCTTTAACATGCGCTAGAATTTACAAAGTTTAATTTGGTGCTGATTTCAACAGGTAAATTTCATTTTACTGAATTTTGCGTAAAATAATATGAATGAACCATTACAAATTATTTTCAGAACTTTTTTTTTTTAATCTAAAAGGGCTATTAGTTTTGAAATGTGACTTCATATCGTCAGTCGTAAACTTATTTCGCTTTTCATTCAAGTCTTGCCATTTGGCAAAATTTAACATATTTATCTTTAAAATCTAATATATTATTGACTAACAAGCCAAGCTATTTAAAAGCATTACACACAGTTCTTAACAATGCTTTTTTTAATTTTTAATCTGATTGATTTAAAATGCATTTAATTCATGATATATCTAATTGAAAACATTTTAATATTTCTACATAATTACATGATATATTTCTTCAGTTTTCAAATATATAGAAGATATATAACTTTCTGATGTCAGTATCTTATAAAATGTTTTGCTATTTCCACTGCCCCATCTGTATTGATAATCTATGCATTCATAAACTTTTAGCCTCTTT
The DNA here is from genome assembly GCF_044657685.1 of Stegodyphus dumicola. Taxonomy (NCBI): domain Eukaryota; kingdom Metazoa; phylum Arthropoda; class Arachnida; order Araneae; family Eresidae; genus Stegodyphus; species Stegodyphus dumicola. The sequence goes on along the minus strand of NC_140771.1, from coordinate 164,530,392 downwards.
GAGTGACTGCTAAAATCTGAGGCCTTTCAGATTTTTTTTTTAATTGTGTGAGCAGAAAGATAGAATTTTAGAAGAGCTTCTTGAGTTACCTTTTGAATGATATAAAGAATTGTTAACATAATGTCAAATTTTTACAACTAAATATTAAATATATAAAAAAGCCTGCAGCATTCTCATGTTACAAAAACATATTTATTTATTCTGAGGCTAGGAATTGATTTAGTTTTAAAAATACAATTTATTCCTTTTAACAATTTCCCAACAGTGTCATCAAAACACTATAAATTCCTTACATGTTTTAAAGAAAGATGATTCATTAATGTAAAGATTATTAAATGGCTAATTTTATTATTCAATTTTTAATACAAATTAATTGAAATTAGAAACTGATTTTGTAAAACAATTTAATTATGAATAATTCAATTTGGGGGCTATTGGATGTTTAAAAATGATCAAAAGATTTTTAATATCTTAAAAATAAAAGCAAAATTTTCAGTTTTAATATTTTGTATTAATAATTCATTTTAATTTCCTTGCTCAGTTTTAATATATTCACAAATTCAGATTTAAAAACAAAATAAGTTGTATAAATATTTTCAACATTTCTGATTTTTCCATAGTAACCATAGGAGAAGGATTTGAGACTATCTGTGTAAAAAAAGTAGGTTTTAGATCATCACACCTTCACATACTTTCACTGGAATTTTCCTCTGTATATATACTGGGATGTGACACTAAGCAGTTGAGAGTATGTATTTAAGAGGTTAAAGGGATATTGTAACTAGTGTTTCAAATCCTGATAACATCCCATACGCTGTCGGTGGGACGTAGATAGGATGTCCTAAGGATATACTGGGATGTGACATTAAGCGCTCAGGAGGATGAGTTTAGGAGGAAATTGGGATATTACGGGATGTCCTGAGGATGTAGTAAGTAGGACTTTAAATCCTAATAACATCCCATATGCCGTCGATGGGACATAAGATAGGATGTTTTTAGGATATACTGGGATGTGCTTAGGAGGTTTGTGGGATATCCCGGGATGTCCTGAGGATGTAGTAAGTAGGAGTTCATATCCTAATAACATCCCGCACGCTGTCGATGGGACTTGGTTAGGATGTTCTGAGGATATCCCGGGATGTGACATTTAAGCACTCGGGAGGAGGTGTTTAGGAGGTTCGCGGGATATTGCGGGATGTCCTGAGGATGTGCGCATATCCCGCGAGCAACATCCTTGGGATATCCCAAGGATGTTTTTGTGCTATGTGGGTAGGATGTTAGAAAGGCGATTTACTTATGGCATTGCTTTGTACGATAATTCCCGTGACAAAATGTGTTAAGGAATAGCAGCAAAATATGCTTTTAAATGAATCACATTCTTATGTTAATGAAGAGAAACGTCATATAATGGTCTAAGATAAATAAGAGATTTTATTGCATACTGTAATTTGACAAAAATGTAAATGGTCAATAAATTAGTAAAGCTAACTAAGGAGTAATTAGTAATCTTTAATTCTAATCGAAAAATAAGTAACTGGACATTTTACAAATAACCGCAGTTTTTCTAATGTAAGATGCATCGATTATAAGACATTTATATCATTGATTCGAATATTTTTAATAATCAGCTTCGAGGTTTTAGCAACCATGATCGATCGATTTCATTTACTAATTTTGAAAAATTAATTATTTTCGAAGGAACTGACTCTAAGGTACTACCGGTTATAAAACGCACCAGTTTTAAGCGTGCTTAAATAGAGAAGAAGGTGTACCTTAGAATCAGAGAAATATGGTTGCAATTCAGTAATCTCAGTATCTAAAAATTAGTAAATTTATCAACAGCAGTTGAATTATATATAGTTATATATATAGTAATAATAGTATATTTTATAGTTATAGTGACTATCTGAGTTACCTTAACTTCGCGAGGTTACGCCCTCACAACTATTTTAATGTCAGCACAAACACAAATTAAGTTAAAATCAAGCAAGTGAATATTAATCCACTCCTAGTAATTACCGAACTAAAATGATAAGACTAAATAAGTCGATTGTTTTCATTGAAAAACTTGCAAGATAAAACTACTGCCATGATTATCAAGATTCAAATTATTTAGAAGATTCTGAATTCACAACTAAACACTTTACCGTCACACTCTTTTTTTTAATGTGGAAAACATATACTACGACACAGTGCTAATTAGCTGCAGTTTTCCGCAACTACAGCAGGAAATAATGGTCAATCAGGACGCAGTGTTGAAGTGACAGAAACTCTCTCTTATAGATAAGATTAAGCTCCAATTTTTTAAACTATGCAGCAAGCCATTAAAGTTGCATAACTTTCTATTCTGAGCGAATATTGTGACGATAGAATAGAGTTTAGTTTAAATATTTAGATCTAACTGTTAGTAAAATTTAAGAATAATTGTCTCATGAGTATATTATGATCGTTTATAATTAGTACTCTATTTATTGTAATCTAACACGCAATAGATACTAAACTATCTTTTATTTAGATGCAGATTTATAAATAAATAAAAAGACAGAATCCGATGAAATATTCCCTATTAACTCGTCACCAGGCGATAGAAAAAAACTCTCGATTTTTATCGCACGAGCGGTGGGGTAACAAAGGAATAAATAAACCAAAGGAACAAAATGGAAAAAGACGAGGAAATGCGAAAGACCGTGAATATTCAGCTCGATGTCAAGAAGTATTTTCCGCTATCTGTCTATTGACGGTTTAAAGGATATCGCTTGTTCTGCTTGACTTCTCGTAACTCTCCTAACTTTCTTCACCGGTGTTCGGAATAAAAATGTTGTCTGGAGGTTATTTTTATTCCGGTACAGTAATCATCGGGATGTCGATATTTCTGAGAGGCTTTTAATTCTAGCATATAAATTATTAAAAATAGCAAAAGAGCAATAATATTCATCAGCTGGTATCATCAATTGATCCAGGAAACACGGTTAATCCAAATTCAATTGGAAAACCGCACAAAAGAAGAATACTTCATACTACTATAATTATATAAAAACGTATTATTAACAACTGACTCGCATTTTAAAGTAGTTCAATATGATCAAATTCAGTGGACTAAATCAGTAAATTAAAGCAGTATTCAAAGTATAACAGTAATAATGCATTGCAAATAACGAAAAACAAACGTCATATAAAATAAAGAAACTAAATTGTAGAGCAATATATATGACAGAATTTGAACAATATCATTTCGCGTAAAACATGTTGGCCAAAGCTTTTGATTTTATGTCATACAACGTTTATTCTGTATTATGTACAATTAAATTCTGTGTTACTGAGAACAAAACAATGTCCAGGTATTGTGACATCATCTGCTGTCAGTGCTGTCATTCTAATAATTTCTTTTTCTGTATTTCTCTTAGATAACGTTGTTTCAGCCCAACGGTTCTAAAACTGCGGGTCTCGATAATTTGATTCAAGTGCATGAATTTAAAAAAGCTGCTTTAATGAGATTTCTAAAGAAATTAGCTTAATTGATATTAATGACATTAATCACCTGTGATATAAAGCTCAAAAGGAATTTGTTGAGCCATCAAGGGACTCAAAACATAAATTTCCAAGTTTCCACAAAAATCATTGACTGAATTTTGAATTAGGACCAGGACTGAATTTCCCACAATTTCTGAAATGCCATTACATGTTTTTCTGCCGTCAAGACATATTTATGGGATGTTTAACAGTGTCAAATATTCCACCAAAATTTAATTTGTTCTGCAGCAAAAAAACAAAAACACCCGTCTGATTAAAATGTGACTTCCTTTCTTTAAATTTTTATACTTGAAGCAAATCCAATTACTTTTTCTTTTCATATGTATATTGTTTACCAAATTAATTAATTTTTTTACGGGAAATATTTATTTTTATACTTTTATCCCACATTTAATATCTAGCGTCCCGAATGAAAAACATTTAAGAAACGCTGTTATAGACTAATAATTTGGGATTTTTAGTCATTTTTCCGCAATGAAGCACATTTCTATACACATGACTAAATTATTTCTTTTCACAGTTAATTCCCGCCATCCCTTCCCCCCACATACAAACTGGTTATGGAACTGACGGTAAAAATTAAACATTTGGATTGTATTTTTTGCAAGATAAGATTAACTTTAATTTTACACCCTTGAAATCATTTCTAATTAGGAAAGTTTTCTCTTTAATGCTGCAACCAATCTCCATTTCGATTTTAAACGAAGATAAAATATACAGATCCAAGTGAGAAATATATAGCAGAGAAAACACCTATTATCAATTAGAATAAAACTGAAAATTAAAACAAAAAAATATAAACAATGTAACAGCAACTTGAAATATAGTGAATTAAATGTATTTTAACTCATCTGCTTCAGATTAGCCTTCAGATTTCAGTTATTTACTGCATGAATTTGTTGCTTCCAGATATAAACACCTGTAAGTTAGACACAACTTTCTGATCCGTATATGGAATGCCAAGGGCAAAATGGCGTAATAAATATAAGCGCGGCACTGGCTGTCACCATCTAGACTCTAATCTCATCGAATTCATTTGGTATTGATTATTGCATCAGAAAATGCAAATGTTTTCGGCATTGATAAATGAAATCGGCAGCTTTGTGCCTTCTCTGTAATCTGAATTAATCTGTGCAAAATTTAGTTTATATTTATCTCTTTTTTTTTCTTATTTCTTATTCTGCATTTGTCTTTTAAAAATTTCAAGATTTTTTTTCCTTAAGAAATTCCTTTCACAATGCATAATTTTCTATTTTAAAGTATATCTGCTTTCAAATTTCGTATTTCGATAATGTTTAATGTTCTTGCATAGAAGTTTTCATTTTAAAATATTTTCCTGACTAAGATTTTTTACAATTAGCTTTCGGGAAACTTTTCCTACCATACAGAAATAATTCTTTTACAAAACTTCTGTTAAATGCAATTATGTCCCGATGATTTTATTATTACAAAAATTCTGTTAAATGCAATTATTTCCTTTATTCAGTTCAGATTTTTGTTTTTAATTTGCAGCTTTATTCTAATTGATAACAGGTGTTTTCTTTGTTATATTTCAATATTTGTTTGTTATATTATTATATATATATATGGGGAATTCCTAGGGAAGGACTTTACGCTTCCTCCGAAAAGAAGTTGGATCTTTGCACGTTTCAAAAATGGAGATCAGAATACAAATCTCAGTCAACAGTGGACGAGAGAAATTCTAAAAAGTGCAGTTACGGACCAAGTAAGCAACTACTATTTCCTGAATTGGAAGGTATGATCTGCGAATGGATTGCTGACAGAAAGCAAAGATTGAGCAACTGTCTTTGTAACAGCACCACAGTTAGACATATCCCCAGAAGAATTTAAATTACTGACTCATAAGGGCCTAGTACGTCTTTTGAAGCAAAAGTGAATAAAAAAGCTAATTTTATTTTTGGAGAAACTCGGTATTATCGTAATGGTTCACAAGATCCCCAAGCGAATGAACTATTTCAGGTAGCAAGAAAGACGGCACGGGACAAACCATATCTCAGCATGGGACGAACTTTCGGTCGTCCTATGCTGAGATATTACATGGTTTTCTCATAAATTAAATGAACATTGTTTAATCAATTGAAGATCTTATGTTCTTTTTCCTGTCACTCGTAATTGTGGGCCAAAATATCAAATGTGGTATTTTGTTTATGTCTCATTATGTGCTATTCATTCGCGTCACTGATAATAAGCAGGGCGGATGAATATCAGTTCCGAAATTTAGCCTTCAGATTTCAGTTATTTACTGCATGAATTTGTTGCTGCCAGATATAAACACCTGTAAGTTAGAGACAACTTTCTGATCCGTATATGGAATGCCAAGGGCAAAATGGCATAATAAATATAAGCGCGGCACTGGCTGTCACCATCTAGACTCTAATCTCATCGAATTCATTTGGTATTAATTATTGCATCAGAAAATGCAAATGTTTTCGGCATTGATAAATGAAATCGGCAGCTTTATGCCTTCTCTGTAATCTGAATTAATCTGTGCAAAATTTAGTTTATATTTATCTCTTTTTTTTTTTTTTTTTTTTCCTATTTCTTATTCTGAATTTATTAAAATAATCATTCATTTTATGAAGCTCCACATATCTTTACGGTTGCCAGCTAATTAGATTTCGCTCCAGGTTTTATGTTTGACGCTAAATGGCGCCCCGTTGACCGAAAATATACGGTTTAATAGATGAATAAAAAATTTAATTAATGGAAAGAAGCATTTCAAAATAAATATAAAAGAGCAGGCAATTTGTTCTATTTTGCAAATGTAAATAAAACTTAATGAAGTAAATTCTAAAATAATTTAACAGAAATTTAATTTTAATATAGTAATTTAATTAATAGTAAAATTCAATTTAAATTATTTAAGTGAAATTTAAAAATAAATATAAAGGGATTTATTTCCGAAACAGTCAGAAAAATTAGAAGTTTAATATTTTGTTGTTAGTAAAAGGGTTTTCCTGAATAGGTGTAATTTTCTTTTTTATTCGAGTAACTTATGAAAGTTCTGACAGTTATGCTGAACTACTAAAAAATAAAAAGATAAAACTTTAAGAAATGAGTTTATTACTTTTACAACTCTCAATTTAACAGTTTTATTTTGAAGGATAAATTACAAAGTGAAATTTTGCTAAAGATCTTAACGTAACTTTGAATAGTAACATTTCTGAAAACTTGCCCACGTGGGAAATAAATTTAAGCTTTTCTTTTTTAAGCAATGACAACATTTGTAGATAATAATTGTATGGTAGTGTTATCTAAAGTCACATAAGATAACGTTTCATTACTAATTATCAAGTAACACAAAGACACTAGAAAACCATCAAATATAAAGCACATGTTTAAATGTTCACTGTCCATAGGTTGTACAGCATCACAAAGAAAATTTACTGGAGAATTCCTGAGTTTAATGTAAAAGAGCATTTTACATTAAACTCAGGAAGACAATTATGCTAAAACGGACTTTAAGGCAATTATGCTAAGACGGAATGAAGCCATAGTTGTAGTATGAGAAGATTCTGGTATATTATATCCCTTGTGTCGAAAACATTGCTTTGCATTTACCCCTAGCTTCTATGCACAAATTTGAGTCATGAAGCTTGTTAAAATCCAATATTTATCAATATTTTTGACATAAAAATTGTTCAATGAACATCAACCACGCGTTAGACGAAATCTGCATTCAAATTAATTCTTCATCGGGCGATCACGAAATCCCTGATTTTTATCTTTCAGGCGATGAGGTAACAAAATAATAAACCAAAGTAATAAGAGAGAGAATACGATGACAGAAAATCCAAAAGCCGTGAATACACGATGTCGAGAAGCATTTTCCGCTACATATCGACCGTTTAAGATATCGCTTGTTCCACATCACTGCCCAGAACTTTCAAAGTTCTGAAGCGGGTAGATGAAATGAAAATACCGTCTTAAGTGAAGGCTTGCATGGAAACATATTGGAAAATATTGTTACTAACAACAAACTTTATAAGTTATTTTTTTTGGAGGCAGTGATCATCGAAGTGTTGACTTTTGGTTAGTTAAAGAGGTTGTTAATTCTGTAATCGAAAATCAGGGACTTTTGTTAATTTTTTTTTATTTTGACAAGACACATTTTATTGGAATGAGGGCTAATGTAATGAACTCTCATAAAAAAGGTTCTGTACCTAGAAATAAAACTTCTTATTCTCTCAAAAATTATGATTTTGATATACAGGGTAAACAAAATGTCTTTCCCCCGTTACGAAAGTTTTACGTTACGAAGACCGACCGGGCAAAACGTAAATGTAAAAATTTTATCATTTTAAAGGTTTTAGACCTACTTTTATAGATTTTTCCACCATGAAGTAAATGTCAAAAAGGAATAGCAACGAAATGTCCTCGATGAAAGAAAAAGCTAAGTATGTTTGTTTTGTGATATCATAAAATTTAATCGTCTATCAACAACCAAAGTTTGTATAGATGCATTCCTTCTGATGTTATTGGTTTATTTGACTGTAGCAAAGCACTCGAGGTCCATCTGCCTAAAGAGAAGAATGCCTTCGTGGAGAACGTTCTAAGGGAAACTGGCTCGTATACGTTATACATGGAGAAAACCATGAAAACTAGCCGCTCGCGGGATATGAACCTCGGTCTATTGATCAAAAGGAAACACTTACTATTGCGTAAAATATTAAAGTTTACAATAAAAACAAAAGAAAAAAAAGTGTCAAATTTTTCGAAGCTGGCATATTAAAAGAACAGTTCAAATGGGGAAAAGAATTAGATGAGATTTAAAATTGGGAAAAGAAAATTTTATATTATTTGACTATTTGATTTTTCATAAACACGGAGTAGTTGGAGAAATTACTTTATGATTAGTTTATGGCCGTACGGAAAAGGTTATGCAGGTATCGTATGCATATATACTGAGTAGGATTACAGGAGAAAACACCGCGCCAAAAACATCACAAACGAAAACGTCGCTGACAAAGCAACGTAATATGAAACCATCGTCGCTGAAAATAAAGCGATTCAAAAACATATAAATATAAAGCAGATATAAATCATCGCCTGACGATAATATCAGACATGCCTTTTTTAGGATTCAAAAATACAAATCTGCGTAATGATTTGTGAGAAGAAGGAATTAGGAATATTTTTACTTTTATATTTTTGAACAAATAATTTTTTTCTGAAAAAGTAAGGAATTCAAGAATTAAAAATATTTATAAAATTAGTTCTGTATACTGCTGTAAATAGAACAAATTTTTTTAAATTTTTTAATGTTAACAGAAACGTAAGTAAATGGGATTACATATATTAAAATTATTTAACTAATTGAAACAAAGTAAGATTTAATTTTTACTAATAGTGTTACAGATTGACAAAGTGAAATGCGGTTACTCATGTTCCCGTTCCTAATTTTTTTAAATATTTTTTAATGAAAAACTACTATTGCAACTTTATAAAAGAGATTAATTAAATAATGATGTTTGATAATTAAATACATAAATTTAAAATTCTATTAACTGCTACATGTAGAAATAATTAAATAATTTTATACTCATTTTCAATGTTTGGAATTTCCTTCTTGCTTTTTTAGCAAAAAATTATTAATTGATCCAAAATATGAAGTATAGAGGTAAAAGTATACCTCATTCCTTCTTTAGCTCCCAAATCGTTATGCCAATATACATTTACCACTTCTAAAATCTGAAAAACGCATGTCTGCAATATTATCGTCATGCAATGATTTGTAAGTGCTTTATATTTTATCACGATACACTTTATGATGATGTTTTATATCGCGATATTTGAGAACTCAGATGTTTTCTCTTTGTTTTCTTTTCTTCCACGATGTGTTGTATGATGACGTTCTGGCCTTCATTATTTTCTCCGCGATGATTCATCCGCTATTTTTTTTTCAATGGCTAGGCAAAGAGTTACAAAGACCTAAAATTTTATAAACAGAGGTTACAAACAATAGAACTAAGAACAAAAAGATAACATGTAGATATCATGCTTCATAAAAGGTTTTCTTCTCTTCTGGAGTTTTCATGGATACAGATAAGCTTATTTGCATGTTTATATGCACAGTAGTTATTAATTTTATTTTCACCGCGTTTCAAAGCACTCTGATAAATAAAAGTGTTTCTTTTGTAAAATATTTTCATTAAATATAAACATAAAGTTTTAAGAAATCTACGAAATGAAATGAGATAAGCCAAATGAAGTACCTTAAATTACAATTAAAATAAAACAATGAATTTAATATACTTTAAATCAAAATCATGCTACGCCTAATTTAATAATCAGAATTATGCATTTCGAACCGATTTTAGACAAATTTCATGATTTGCATTCTTTTTTAACTTGAAGTTAATCGCTGCACTCTCAAAAGTCTTTTTAAAATTTTAAGCGCTATAAAAATATTAAGGCTAATCTTTGGAATATGGTAACAGGTAGTTTGGCGACATTTTGGTAAGGCGATAAAAGTTACTAGCTAGGACTTTAGTAGCGTACATGGATAAAGTCAAGAGTGTGCGCAATGCCATTTTTGTGCAATTCTGGGATTTTTTTAAAGTGAAAATAGGTCGACGTGTACATGGATGATACCGTGTATCTGCCATTCTTAAAAACGCGGCAAGCAGTTTGCGATTCTGCACTTTCTCCCAATTTCGCACCTAATCTTCGTCATGATTAAGCATTTTTGTTCCATAAAAGTTCTAGTATAAGCGTAATTCGGCTAGCAGATTGTTGGAAAAAAATGTTGAGTAAAAAAAAAAAAAAACATGCCTCTACTTCGTGAAAACAAAATGGCATCCAAAACAAAACTAGCAGGTTGCTGTAGCAGGGTTGGTTGCCAAAGTTTCGCCAAAAAATCGCCAAGTTACTATAATCCAAAGATTAACCAATATTAATATTTATAGCATAAGTGTATTTCATAAAATGTTTTTCCCTCTTCGAAGCTGATTTACGTTATATGATCAAACGAATTTATTCTCCATGTTAAACCGTTCGAAAATACAGGTACTTTGTTAATAGTATTTTTCTATTAATTATATCTTTTATCACTCTTTCCTGCGTTACTTTAAATGCCCTCATATTAAAGCCTGATTTTGAGCTAATGGTTAACATTATCCCGTTGCTCAGCTTAATCGGAAGTTGACTGTACTTTTTTTCCCGCCCTCTATTCATAAAAACTCCGAAACTACGCCATATTTTCCTTCAATTCTTTATATATTTTTCAATCAATTTCCACACTGCTTCGCAATCTCTGCAATCGGCACGGACAATTGCCAATTTCGCAGGACGATTGGTATCCGCTAATATTGACTCAGTTTATCGCAAACACTGTCATTTCCGAATACAGAGGAATACAAGCTACTGGGGCGGAGGACGTCGCAGGCATGACCTTCTATCATATCTTTTCTCTCCAAATGCATTCTAAATTACAGAGCTGTGTAACACAGTTTTGTCACGCTCTTCTGGAGCCATCATATCTCCCCTCCCTGCGCCTTCCCTCTGCGATGAAGGATCATTAGGCGAATCTAGTGAAGAGCAACCACTTTTTCTTAGGTTCAGTTCGGCTTCGTTACTCTAGCGGACAACATTAGCTCCTCGCTCGAGATGGGAAGTACAAACAGAAATTTTAGCCTTACTTTCTGAGAAGCTAGTTTTGCTGTTAAGAACTTTGCATTAGCCTAATGCGTCATTTATCAGCTAAGTCACCTGCAAAGTTTTGATGTCCCAAAAGACAAGATTTTTAATTTACTTTCCACGCGACCTTGAAATTAGCTAATTCCCAGAATGTTGCTGGCCAATGCGACGGAAGATCGTAATCTTTTGTTTATCCAGAATTGCCTGCGAGTCTGAGTGACTCAAAAGCAATAAACGTAAAGTTTTCCTTCACACATTTGATTGGTATAATTTAAAGGTATTTTATGTCATAGGAGAACACACGCCAAGCAATTTTCTGTCAAAAAATATATACACGAATGATTATTGCACTTATTGACTAATGTTAAATTAAATGTGTCAGTATCTCTTGTATCAGCATTCTGTCGGCCGAATCGGTATAGTGTCCGTGCGGCATGCAAGTTCTCAAAACAGTAGAGGTTGGTAGTAGAGGAAGGAGTGGGAAAAGCCTTTGAACCGTCCTCCGGGATGCCCTCCATAAAATTGAGAGGAGCTGTACAGTTAGTCCGGTAGGAATATAGCTGTAGGACTTATGGTGAAAGTCAGGTTGTACCGCCTAGTTGTAACTAACTGTATCTGCATCAGTACTCTTGTTTTTAAATAAAACTCTTTATGAATTGTTATGTTTGATTCCGATTGAAATAACCTAACTTACAGATGTATTCTTGCATTTAGAAAGAATACTATTTGTCATCAGTCTTTCGGCTGATGATGAATAGTCTATTTTTTCTCTGAAACTACGAAGTTGGTACATGCTATTACTTTCTGCAGAAAACTGTTTGGCACGTGTAGTTTTCTACAACGTAAAACATCCAAATATAAAACACGCTTAATATGTAGCACAGGGATATAAATTAAACCCGCTTCTATAAACTTTTTACATCATGGAGTAATAATATTTATAATAATTAACCAATAACACTTATGAGCCTTTGGCGTGGAGAAAGCATCTTATATGTTTAGAAAATCGTAATTTGTCAGTGTCAGTCTGTTTCATTATTTGTTTATTAAAATAATTAGTCCGAGAGATATATTTATGGTGGGACTGCTAAAACATTGTTTATCCATTGTGCGAAAGATCCAATGCAATTACGGAAATGACACTTTTACTTGCAAAAAAAGTAGATTCCCAGATTTTTCCTCACATCTTTCATTAAATCTCCTGATCTCCCGGTTTTAATTTGTTGAATTTAGATCAACATTTACAAATGGAAATAAAGTGTTGATAACCGAGTGTCAAAGAAATTGTTACGAAAATACTTTTGGCCACTTAAAACAGCTAAGGTGACAAAGTTATTTTTTAATGAAGTTTAAAATGTACAAATTCCTTGTCTTCGCAGCTGATTTTCAAAGTAATTTAACTGATTAATTTTAATTGGATCTGAAATATTTTCAAAACATCAAAAGATTTGTATAAAGCATTTGGTGAAAATGTAATTGATTTTTAACGGTAAAACTAATTTACAATTAAATTTTGAATGATCTTTAACAGTAAAGTTAATTTACAATTAAATTATTAATTCACAAGTTTCCAACTAATTTAAATTGAATAGTATTAATCATATTTAACTTTGCTTTAAGTTTGTGAACCGTTCATTACTAGTTTTATCTAATATAAAAGATTACATGCATATTAATTGCTAATTTTATTTTCATTGCGTTTAAAAGCATTTTGTTAAATGCAAAGTGGAACCACGTTAGACTAATATTTAAAACTAAATTCATTATTCGATATTTTTATGTTATCACAGCCTAGTCCAGAAATGTATGCATGCATGTATATGTTCATGTATGCATGTATATATACGTACACATAATATATTCATATACATACATAAGTTTCAGAATCCGGTCCTGATAATAGAAGAGTACCCATTATTCTAAATTTTAATCTATTTCACGAAAAAATTATGTTGTAACTAGTTTACTAATACGAATTATACATTTTACTTCCAAACAAATTTTCCAATGTATAGTCCTTTCGAAATCGCACCACCGCATGGTGTAGAAACCTACCGGTTTTTCATATTTTAAGATCGGTTGCTAAACAGTAATAAAATTTTGTTGCATGAAATAAAGTTTTCCTGGTATGACGGTATGTATTGTTAAACTGAATGCAGCAAAGCATACAAGAATTATTAGCTAATTGGAAAGGATAGCTTTGTGCAGACATGATTCCCGGATTAAAAATCATGTTTCATCATCCGGAATCATCAATCCGGGAATCATGTTTTCTCAAAGAAACATGATTCCCGGATTAGATAGGGGAAAGCAAACTATGCCAAATAAAACAGATAATTTTAAATTATGGCATGAAATTAAAAAAAGGAGAAAAAGGGGAGAAAGAATTTAAGTAACCTGAAAGATTTAAAAACTGAAGACAAAAATTATTAAGAATATGCATACTTTTATCTTAAATAGCAAAGTTTCCTATAAGCAAGGGATTAGCTATAAGTAACGAATAATCTTTAACGTTTAGCGTGGCAACAGCATTCAGAATCAACAATTTTCCAGTCTGTGCGGTTGTTAATTGCGACGGTTGCATAATGTGGTACTAAACGTGAAAAGAATTATTTGCAAGTATTCTAAAGGAGCAAATTCTCAAAATTCCTCTAAAAATGCTTTTTCGATATATGCGCTAGGAGTCATACGAAAGTGCTGTTACTGGATCTAAGTGATAATAGTTCAAATTTCTTAGATAAAATCAGAAACTGCATACAATGCATAATACGATGCCCTGCATTTCTAACCAAATACTTATTTCAAAGCGGAGAATAACAGTCAGGAAGTTCACTTACGAAATGCAAAACATGAATAAAAAGATCAGTCGCGTTAACTCTCTGATAAGTGCGAGCAACAAAGCATGAAATGATTTGAAATTACGGTGGAAATCCAGTTATCCGACTTCGATCATTTAAAAATTTCGTGAAGAAGTAGGATAAAATAATCAGATAAATCGATTTATTTGATAACAGGAATTGAGTCTAAATACGATGTAAGAAAATTAGCTCTCCGCAACAGCAATAAATTCGAAAATACAGTAGTACTTCATATTACACATTTCTCACAAAGAATGCTCGCGAGTAGAGTAGCAGGCAAGTAAACATATTTCTTAATGTATATTACCGCTGAAGTATGCCTTAATTGATCTAAAGCACGAGAAATCTTAGAGGAAAGATTTAATAAATAGGAGGATAACCCAAAGTGTCCGTGCGTTCTGCATGGACTTTCTGACGCCAAAGAAACGTTTGAAGAAATATGAAAATATCCAGCCCAACGGTGTGCCATATAGTTAAATCATGCGAAGCTTGATAAAATTCGATCATAGCGTTCTTTTTCGTCATTCCAATCTTTCTAATTGTTTTAATTCACACCTACAAAAAGATTAGCTTTACTGATGTTCCTTAGCAAAAGAATACAGTTATTGAAATTTCAAAGTGTAGCTGAATACCCGATATTACCTTTGGCGATCTGTAAGTGTTAGAATACGCGCCAACATTCAAAGTTTACGGATTAGTTAATTGATTAATGCAAAACAACTCGAGGGCTATGTGCCTATGGCGACGGATGCTTTCATGGAGAAATTTTTAAAACTGATGCGTGTCTTCGTCCCTAATTGGGAAAAATTTGTTCACGGAAATGCGCAAAGTACCGTTTTGAAAATTTTTAAGAATGTGCAAAACATTTACTTGTCGAAAACTCTTACAAATTTTTTAAACAGTTAATGAAACAGTGTGGCATTTAATGTCATTGCAAATTGCTATCGGTAATTCAGATGCAAATGAAATTGCAACATTCATAACGCTTTCTAGTACTTATGGAAAATCTCGTAAACCATTTTTGCCTATTAAAGAAAAGACGCCAAACTACGCGATCTTTCGCCAAAAATGGAAAAGTCTTTTTAAACACGCTGGGTTTGGTGTAATCTTCATTACACGTGTTGATTATTCTTTTTGAGTAAAGACTCCTTCCCCCCCTCTATTCCGCATTTTCGCGAAAATGAAGATATCGGTGATTTCGCGAAATTTGGCAAGTGAAAAATTTCTGATTTTTTTATTATTATTTGAGGCGAAAAAAAAAAAAGTATTTCGCAAGACATATTTTCTCGCGAAAATTACAACCTAGCGAAAATAATTTCTTTTACAGTATATCACCTTAATAAAAAGTAATGGAAATTTTTAATGGAAAATTAAACATAAATAAATGATAATAAATTTGAAAGAAAAATAAGAATAGAACGTTTTTTTTCCCTTGTATTTTTGTAATTTTTTTTTAATTGGGGCCTTCTCTTGTGATCGACGGGATTTTCCGTAAGTAGCCTTTTCTTATTGAGTGCATCAATGAGTCGTCAATAAAACTAACATTTTCAAATTTTCCTGTTGAAACGTTTGACGAAAATTTTTTACGGATTACGATGGAATGAATTATTTATATAATGGCAAAGCATACCTTCCTAAGGGTTGAGATGCCAGTGTAGAAGACATTTTTCAGAAAAACAGTTTCGTATACCTCGTTACACCTACGGTGTAGTTTATTTGATTATGGCTAAACACTCGAAAGCTATTTGCCTAAGGGAAGGGATGGCTTCTTCTTGACTTTATGAGGAAAACTGTCTCGTATCCAGGTTAAACATGGTTAAAATTACAAAAATGCCAATGCAGTCGGTTCGCTTGCTCGGAATCGACCTCAGGTCGAACTACCAGTATTCAATGACTTTACCGCTCGACCTCTGCTGGGACCTGTTGCAAATTTGAAAACAACAAAAGTTGCCATGTAGCCCAATGTTCAGTGATCTTGCCGGTGGTGAGCATTTTTAATGGGATGGAATGCTTAGATACTTGAGCCCTACGAATCTTCGAGATTTGAAAAACTGAGTCTTCGTCATCCGAATCTGCTGAATCTTAGTCTAAAAATGGTTATTATTTTTTAAAGATTAGTTTCATTGCCGTCCAGCAAAGGCATCTGTTAAAAATAAAAAGAAGCGATGATTATACTTTCAGACCGTTGCTTCAGTATTATCATTTCCTGGCTATCTTGATTACCTCGCTTTTAATTTTCTGGAGTGAATTTAGTGTGTAATGTAAAGATTCTCCGTGTTATCGCTTGAAATACTGTCTCTTCTCTGCACTTGTTTAGATTTTAAAAGGTTTTGGGCAAACGTAGGATATTAAATAAACTTAAAATAAACATTAATTAAAATGTTAAATGATAAATTGTCACTCAAGCACTTTTTAAGTAACAGACAAAGAAAACGTCATTTACATTGAGAAGGTTAAGGATTCAAGATTCAGGAAATATATTTATTGCCTTCATTCACTGCATTTTACGTGTATCTTTATAATGAAGACAATTGCGCTAGAAAAACTTTATTCTTAATTTTGTTTTACAATAAAATCACATAGATTTCAAATTTAGCTTGAATTAAAAATGCTAATAATAATTATTGTGTATGAAGAAGGGAAAGATGCGAGAAATTCGAAAACATTTAAGGACTTGAATTCGAAAAAAATTTACTACAAATATTAAACAAGGAATTACCTTTAACAGTATAAAACGTCAGAAATTCTTATCCTTTTCATAGTTTAAAATGTCTGCAAGCTATCAAATAAGCAAAATGTTTTGCATTTGAAATAATTTACACAAAAGTTTATACAGACTGCAGTTCTTTGCGACAACTGTCATCATCATCAAAATTACATTTGGCAAAATTATGACATTTTTATCCTCCTTCCCCCAGGAATAGTGTATTGATTAAAATTACATCACATGCAAATGATTTCGCAGTTTTTAGTCCAAAAGAGTTGTTAGTCTGGAAACACGATTTTGCGTTTTTTCACTTTTTATTCGAGTCTGTAACTATTCGAAAAAACGTAAGATAAAATTTTTCATATTTAATGTATTATTAAATTGGCAAATTAAACTATTTCAAAGCAACGGATGGCAGTTCTTAATAATATCGTATTTTTTTGTTTTTGCATTTTAACCTGATTGATTTAAATAAAAGTGCATTTAATTTATGACACATCTAATTAAAAAAATTAAATATTTTTATAACATTACATATTTTTCACTTTTTAGATAGGCAGAAGATATATAACTTTCCCATTTTAGTCTAGATGCATATTAATGTAATATTCTACAAAATGTTTCGCTATTCCATTTGGACCATCTCTATCGGTAATATCTACTAATGAACCATATTAAACTTTAATAGAAACTTTTGGGCGTCAAAAAAACAGAACCTTTTCAGATTTTTTAACTGGTATTCCGTATAGCAATCTGTAATTTACCACAAAACAGGTTTCTAAAAATTATATTCATTAAAATTATAATACCTGCAAAAATCATCATAAAATTTCTTGCAATTGTAGCATTGAATATAACATGTGCAAAAATCTAAAAATATTTTTGCCGAAACTGTATTAAAATAATTGGCAAAAACAGCACTACTATTTTTTTTTTTTTTAAATCTTTTATTGGATTAAAATATTTATACCTTCAAAATGTCAGCGACTCTGATTATGTGCAGAAGTCACCATAAAATTATCATAATATCCTTTAAGCTAATTTTTCTTAAGGTATGTGAAAAAGTATATATAAAAATCCTTATTTAAACTACATTGATCAAAATATGTACAAAAGTCAACATAAAACTGAGACAATTCAATTAATGAAAAATACTTATGTAAAACTAACCACGACTTTTTTTTTTTTTTGAAATGTCACTAATTAAAATAATTTTCTATGAAAAGAGTCGCCATTGTTTCGAAAATTACGTTATCTTAAACACTGACACTTTGTGCAAGAGTCATCAAAAAGGTCTTATCCAAACTTTCACCTATTAAAAAAGGACAGTAATGAACATCTCACTTTTTATGGAAACAGGAAGGGATCCTTTTAGAGAAAATACATTTATCTGTTTAACATACGTCAGTAAAAGCGATTAATTATTTAAAAACATTACGTAAATAAATTATTTTTCGCAAAAGCCACTTTACATGACATGCAGTTAAGTTATGGAAGAAAAAATAAATAATTGTTAATTCGCATCAAAAGCGATTGATTCAATATAAACTTTCACTTAATGCAATGCTTTTACCAAAAGCCAATTTCTTTCTGGAGTATAATAAAAATCTGAGTGAAAAGTTCTTTCATGTGACCAAAAAATGAAAGCCAAGAATATTGGGAAAAAAAAAAAAATATGTTAAAGGTATGAAGTTTTCAAAACCTTCGTAACTTCAAGTAACTATACAAATTATGCAGATAATAAATCTAACATATATATATGTAAACATGAAACTGATTTTGCAATATTAATAAATGTATAGCAACACATATATATTCATGACGTGAAACAGAATTTAATAATGTATCCAAAGTATTTATAACAAATATAGTCCATAATACAAATAATGGGTAAAAATCAATCTGAGTGAAAGAAATATGAATAATTATTATTGAGAATTAAGCTAGATGTAACTGCCTATAATGAAAAAATTAGTTGAAGTGTTCATAATATTAATACGAATTGATCAAAGTGTGTGTAATGTAAATACTGTCTCAAATTATTAATAAAAGTTACTTTCAATCAAACAGTTCCAAGAGTGTATATTTACAGTTACAACGTAAAATCATTTAAGATTTAGGGATAAAAATAAGAGTTCATGCACTTTTCAGGTTCAGCTAAGACACAGAGTTCGAAATAACATCTTAGGCGATTTCACAAATGATTCCATAAATTTAGACATTTCTAAAGCAGAAATTCGAAACAGAATGTGACTTTCTTGAAGCAGTTTTAGGACGATTCTTTAGAATTGGAGGGAAGGAGGGGAGGGAAAGAACCTCCGAAAACTTTACAGACGATTCTTCAGATTTAGCCATAAAACAAGATTTCTGAAAGCTCACATTCAGATGCATTCCGTTCAAATCCCATTCATTATATGAAAGAATTTGGTAATTTTTTTAGATTATTCTGTAAATTTAATCAAAATAAATAAAAGTTAAAAATATATAAAAAAAATAATTCATTCAAGTAGAAGAAAAGACAGCGGGGGCAGAGAATTCGAAATGCAATTTTCGGGCACTCTCAAGCGATTTTTCCGAACGAAAAGTAAACAAATAGGGAAACAAACTTACGTAACGGATTGCTACGAACGGCCGGCGCAAGACAGATGATCCACAAACCAATGACTCCAAACACACCAACAGTTCTGTATGGCAGACGATAAGATAAACCCATCTTCTTCGGCCACTTTTCGAGTTCCGACTATTTTTATTGTCCACACACGCAATTAGAATTCCTTGGGCGATATTCGCCAGGTAGATAGAATTTTACGAAAATCTCCCTAACGTTCGATGATACTCATTCCACGCACCGGCCTCAGAGGGTCACCAAAGAAACGCGACATTCCTTAGTGGTATCCTAAAGCAGACGAGAATAACTACATGATCCGCACGCTAGATAGACAGATAGCACTTTTCTATAAACGAGCGAGCGGCAGGCACGTGAGCAAGCAAACACACTAAGCGATCTCTCGTTGTTCCGAGCGGCGAAACTAGTGAGAGAAAGAGAAACCCTGAACTTGCTCACGTGACTCCACAACCGAACACCACTTGTTCTTTTTTTTCGCTTTCTCTTTCTTGTTCGGCGTTCTTTTCCTCTTTTTGAAGGTCAACAGCCGAAAGTGCTTCTTCCTTCTTCTCCTCGGCCGGTTGGTTTTTCTTGCGCCGGGGGTGACGCGCTCGCTCGATCGTCTGCCGCCGCGGTCCGGTGTGGGCCGTTGGCGAGCGCACTCGCTCGCAACGCCCCCCTACGGTGTAGTCAAATATTAGGCAAGTGGCGGTAAGGCAGGTGTGGGCTCAAGAGTTTTATTTTCGTTGAATAGAAGAATATAAGAATCAGTATAGCGTCCGTTTTTTCTATTGTTCTAAATATTGTTTTTTAAATTTGAGCCATTTAAGAAATCCATTTTGTAAATTATTAAGCAAAATTTAAAAATTTTGAACACTTCGAAACATTTTTTTGTAAATGCAAACTTCTTGTCGTACCAAAATAGAAACTGTTGTTACTTCACTTGCTGTAAATGTTTGTTACAAACGATTCGTTGGGGAAATTGCCTAGCTGTGTCTTTTGATTTTTGAATATTTAATATATCTGACTGATATAAACTTGAAATAAATTTTATTCTGTAATCATTCTGACCTACCATATTTATAATTTTTATAAGCATACGCAGCAATATTGTAATTAGCAAAATTTGTTATTTCAGTATGTTATGTTCCAGTTCCGTTTGATTATTTGGTATTTTTACGTGCGTAAGGGTTCGTAATGGATTGAATGGACACAGTACCAATGAGAGCTTGATGAAATTTAATTTTCGAAAAGGAACGGTTTACAATTCAGGTACTTTTGATAAAAGTACTCGCGTAGCTTTTTTCAGTGTGACAGAGCACAATCAGTAGTTACCACTTCAAACTGCTAAGAACATTAAACACTAAACAGTATAAAAAGCTTCAAATGCTTAAACTCTCACAATGATTTCTCAATACTCTCAGTCTGAGCTAAAGCTGAAACTGTTGCTCTCGGCGGTATTCTACAGCGTGTCTAAAAAATGTAACGACAAAACTTTAGGGAAGGTGGGACACAGCATTAAGGCATATATAATCACATAGCGGCGAATAAAGTTACTGCTACAAAAGGGTCGAAAAGGTTACAGTTACACAGTGGAGTGGCGCGCATAACTGGCTTCCGAGGCAAAATACGTTTTTGGAGTTCTTCCCCGAAAACAACACGGTGATATGATGAAAATCTTGTTTGGAGACCATTTGACGCCCCCCTCTGCGAGTGGCTCCCGGGTCAACATACACCCCCACCCTCCTCGCTACGCCACTGCAGTTACATAGGTATAGGACTGAAGTATCTCCAAATGGTCGCAGGATGTGGCGACTTTTGGCGATTTCTGGTCAATATGACGAGAAAATTAATCGCGAAAACCATTGTCAGCTTGGCGCCATCTACCTCAGTGTTAAATGGACTTGCTTCTGTAACCTTATTTTTCCGGCAAAGCTGTGCGTTCTTGGGGCCTTTCATGTTACATTATACAAGAGATACTACAATCTACATATGATTTCACTAAACTTCATTACATATATGTAATGATTCGGTAGTGTAGATGACTTATTGTTTTCCAAATTCCTCACATACACTGACAAAGACGTGTAAATAAAAATGATGCACTTCCAGACAGACGCAGTTGAAGTAATTTTATTATTGAATAAAACAACGCAATTTATTCAATTCAAAGTAATTTGATTGTTAAAAAAACGCTTTTGGACTCAGGTTAGTAGCTTCATACAGAATTATGGGCGCAGTAGACACCCCACAATTATAGAACTTAGCCCATCTTCAAAAAATGACGATACAGTGACCCAAATCGGCGCATGCAAGCTAGAGCACGCACTAAAGAAAGGCGAAGGACAGTTGCGTAGTTGGATTGCAACGGTATTTATGAAAAAAATGCTTCGTTAATCTGATCAGCTAAGATTTATACGCAGTGCAGAAGGTTAAAATGACTTAATGCGGAATTAGTTACAGATAGATGCAGTTTCGAAAAAATTAATAGGAGTGCACAAATTAAATTACATATTAAAGAAATTAAGGGGTTATTGCTAATTTTTGTATACTTTAGAGTTAATTTTTTTATCTTACATATGTCAAAAATTTGTAACTGTGTGGTATTCTGTTACGCTAGAGAACAGTGCATTTTTATTTACGTTGAGTCAAAGTGTTCTTGCTTCGTTCAACCTTCAAATACTAAAATAATACTTCAGGTAAAATTAACCATTATTCAGAGAGCGCTTTTTTGTAATTCGATACTTTTCACGAAAATTAAATATTTAACTGGTTTTTTAACATTCATTTTTTACTATGTTCTTTCAAGTGATGCCTATATTTTATCCTATCATTCCGTGCTCAAAAATTGCGATATTTCATCCTTTGGTACCTGCCTTGCTCTATATCAGTTACTTCAAGGGTAACCAACTTACTGTATTTTTCAAAAACTTTCGTTTTACTTGACTAATATTTTTTATCGTTCTGGTTTTCGTGCCGACTTCTTAATTCTCCTACATATTTCGTTACGAATGGAAATCGTTGCTATTTAAAATGATTATTTCTCTCCAAATGATCATAAGCTGTTATCGATATCCTAAGTTTAGTATGTATTTTAATTACTAATGTCGAATGATATGTACGGTTATTAAAATGCTTATGATAACTGACTTTAATAACTCTCCGTTTGCTAATACCCTTTTATCCTTACTTCGTATATATATATATATATATATATATATATATATACTTAAATCCATTTAGTGCGAATACAAGTTATTATTACTTGCGCAATTGCTGCAAAGTTAGTTAATAATAATTTATTTCCTAAACCGTATTGATTAATTGATTATATTATCTCCTAAGTTTAATTAAAGTAGAATTATTTTAAAAGTGTGCATCCATACTGGTAAGTTATATTTTGAAAGATGTTTTGAAGTAATTTGAAAGCAAAATGTTAATAATGTTTTAACTGGGACTGGAGTTAAATCATCACGAAGAATAATATTACAATTGCAAAAGTAAAAATTAAAACATGTAATTATTGTCATTGATCGGAAATTAGTTGACTTTTCAAGGGGAACAAACCAACTCCCGTTCAATGATCAATAATTGATAGAAATACGTAAATATGAAAGTGTTTCGTCTTTACTCGAGTTATAAATTAAAGCCAAACCGGCAATTCTAGTCAGGCCAAATATTTCCGCGAATAGTTGTTACTCAAAGAACTGATTCTCATGAAGCATTTTAGTCAATTCAATTTGGAGTAAAAATCAATTACTGTAGAGAAATCTTGTAAAACTCGAGTAATCGTCCCCGACACTATCATCTTTATGTATTTGAGTACTATATTATTTGTAGAAATTAAACATTGGAAATTGTCATTATGAAATCGAAATCAAAGTAAAGTTGAAATAAACATAGAAGATTATAAAAAAGATAAATAATGCAAACTTTGCAAAAACAAATCAAAGAGAACATAAAAATAATATAAAAATAATATAAAAATAAAATAGAAAATAATATAAATAAGATCAGTGAATGTACATGAAGATATAAAGGCCAGAAAGGTATTAAGTAACTTACATTCTTTCTAGTGGGGGAGTTGGCAGTGTGTTCTCTTCGTGTCTGACTCAGAAGTGTAGGGTGTCCGAAAATTCTTAGCGGCAGTAGGGGCTTTGAATTATATCAGTGGGCAAGACTTGGGTGAAGAAATTTATGGTAGTGGGTGAGACTTGGAATTCTTGAGGGATGTATTTTGTGGAGTTCTTATCTGAGAGAGACCGTCTGTTAAGATTTTTTTAAAAATACTAGTGAATGGAAATTAATTAATTTCTGGCTAATTGTCGTGTCGCAATGATTAAGAATTTAAGAAAGGAAAAAGGCATTTTCGCTATCCAAGAGCTAGTAGACAGTCTAAAGGCAGGAAATAGGCCCATTTTTATAGTAACAGTATAGTAACAGTATATGTCTGAAGACAATTAGCTTTTTACAATATATACAATTGAGTAATCACACTATATACAAATCTTTCAACTGACAGTCATCCAACTTATACCGCCTTCTCAGGTTTAGGAATAAATTATCATATCCCTATCAGTTAAATGATTTAGAGTGAGTATTTAACGCCTGCTCTTTTAAGGCAATGGTTGATAAATTGAAAGGGAATTAGATTATTTTTGAGAATTTTGATAAGGATCAAAATTTCGCGTTGTAAATCTATTGTATCTGTGCATATAGTTTTAATTCGTTGTATTTGATTAATTATAGTATTGTTAATTACTTTTTTGGATATGTTGGAGTTCCAATTTATTAATTTGTTAGTATTGAAATTGAAGTTTCTTGTTTTGTCAAAAAGTAAAATTTTTTTGTAGTTAATGATTTGAAGATCTAGAAAGTCTATGCTATTTTGTGAATTATTAGTTTTATTAAGTTTAAGACAATTCGGATAAATGTCGGAGTTTTCAATTTTACCAAAATTATTAATTGTAATAAGGTCATCAATAAATCTGTAGGTGTGTTTGTAGTAATTTAACTCTTGTGGTTGTAGATTTTTTTGGAAGTTAAATTCTTTGACAAATAAAAAGATATTACAGATCGAGGTGCTGGAATGTAAGCCCATTGGCAATCCTCTGACTTGTTTAAAAAGTTGATTTTGAAACTTGATGTAGTTATGAAAAAGTGTGCATTTTAGGTAGGTTTTCCATTTGTCAAGAGTCATGATATTGAGTATATTAGGGAAAAGTTTTGGTAGATCAAGTAGACTGGTATAGATTTCTTCTAGAGGAAGTGAGGTATATAAGTTTTCAAAATCATAGCAGTTAATGTTTTGGATGTTAATGGTATGAATGGTATTAATGACAGGAGTGTTATTATGAATGATCCAGCAATAGTTATGATTAGTGTTACAATCATTGAAAATAAATTTACAGATTTTATTAAGTTGAATTGAAAAATAATAGTCTATATTTTTCTTGTAATTATTAGTTCCATTAGCTATAAATCTAAATTTTAATGGTGTTTTATGGAATTTGGGAATCGCATAAAGATTAGTAAATCTGTTGTAGTTTGCATTGAAAGTAATATTGAGTTTCTTATGAAAAGTTTTAATCCTGTTTATTATAGATGTTTCTGTAAGGTTGGCTGATTGATAAGTAGTTGCGTTGAGAAGTTCTTTATGAATAATCTCAGTGTAGAATTGTTTTCATATAATGCTAAAGTTATTAGTTGCTTTATCTATTTTTGTAATAGTAAAAAGCTGTTTTAATTTACTAATATCAGATGTAAGTTGCGACCAGTTCAGTGTACTTTTAAATTTGAGGTGACTGATTTCTGTGGATATGCGTTGAAGAATTTTAGCTTTCCATTTTAAGAAGGTATCTATGGGAAAATTCAGTTGATAGCTTGCTTTAACTATAAATTCGTTGATGTTGTTTTCGAAAGTCTTGTAACAGTAATTTGTAGTCATGTTTCTGACTGTTCTAAATTTTGTACCATAACTCATTAGTGTTTTTAGTTGATGGTTTTGTATGATATTCAGGTTGCCAGTAATTATGTGCTGGTGATTAGAATCTACGTAATTGCTGTAAATTGGTGTCTTACAATGTCATTCTGCAGTTTCATCTATTTCATGGTGGTTAGTAAGCAAGTTGCTTAAGGTCCTTTGATATTTAAATGCAATCATTGGTATAGTGTCAACTGCGGGGAAGTAATCTTTACAATCTCTGATGATTCTTACTGCGGATGCAGAAAATTGACTTTAAAATAAATTTTGCGTTGAGTGAGACTATTAGAGAGTCTGAAAAGACTAAAATCAAGAATCATGTCTTTAATGATTTGTATGTCGTCGTAGCTTTCTTGAATGAATTTTTTTAGTTTGATAAGGAATTTATTAGTACAGGAGTGTAACCAGTTGAGAAGTTTCTTGGGAAAACAGTCTGAGTCAAAAAAGCATTTCAATTGTTTTTTCAATGCAAGTGTATCCAAAGTGGATAAAAATCTCGCATTATTTTTTATTTTGCTTCCTCTTTTTCCTCTCTGCGTTTTGATGCTGTAGAGTTTAAATTGGCTGAAAATAGACTTCTTAGAAGTATCTCTATGACTATGTATATAAGTGTTAAGTCCATATGGATAAAGTGAACGTTGTTTTAGTATATAGAGAGATTCCTGAAAAATTCGTGTTTTGTGATTGGGTATTATATCTAGTATCTGAAGTTGAATAGAGTTGAAGTCATGGTGTTTAAAGTGTTCTAATTCTGCTGTATTAAGTTGTGATGGTGTACTTATTTTAATGTTATTTTTTTGTGCGTTGAATTTTTTGATTTGAGCTCTATGGTTATTGATTCGAAAGTTAAGATTGTTTTTAGTCTGTCCTATATATTTAATATGTCAAGTACCGCATGTAATCATGTAAATACAGTTAAATGTTTTTCATAGAAATTGTTTTTTGGGTTTACCTGTAGCAGGCATGGCGTTAAATTTTCAAGTTTGTCATCTAGTGGAATGACATTTAGTGATTTCAATATGAGTTAAACTAGCAAGATATAAAAGTAAGGAGGCTGCTAACCTTCAATACAGTAAAGTTATTGTATAAGAACTTTAAAACTTAAAAAGGTTGGAGATAATATATAAAGTGGGTACATTAGGTAAGAGATAAATAGCGCTAATAGCTGCTATTTAGCATATCAAATGTTGTATGAACTTAAATCCATTTAGTGCGAATACAAGTTATTATTACTTGCGCAATTGCTGCAAAGTTAGTTAATAATAATTTATTTCCTAAACCGTATTGATTAATTGATTATATTATCTCCTAAGTTTAATTAAAGTAGAATTATTTTAAAAGTGTGCATCCATACTGGTAAGTTATATTTTGAAAGATGTTTTGAAGTAATTTGAAAGCAAAATGTTAATAATGTTTTAACTGGGACTGGAGTTAAATCATCACGAAGAATAATATTACAATTGCAAAAGTAAAAATTAAAACATGTAATTATTGTCATTGATCGGAAATTAGTTGACTTTTCAAGGGAAACAAACCAACTCCCGTTCAATGATCAATAATTGATAGAAATACGTAAATATGAAAGTGTTTCGTCTTTACTCGAGTTATAAATTAAAGCCAAACCGGCAATTCTAGTCAGGCCAAATATTTCCGCGAATAGTTGTTACTCAAAGAACTGATTCTCATGAAGCATTTTAGTCAATTCAATTTGGAGTAAAAATCAATTACTGTAGAGAAATCTTGTAAAACTCGAGTAATCGTCCCCGACACTATCATCTTTATGTATTTGAGTACTATATTATTTGTAGAAATTAAACATTGGAAATTGTCATTATGAAATCGAAATCAAAGTAAAGTTGAAATAAACATAGAAGATTATAAAAAAGATAAATAATGC
Organism: Stegodyphus dumicola; assembly: GCF_044657685.1. NCBI lineage: Eukaryota > Metazoa > Arthropoda > Arachnida > Araneae > Eresidae > Stegodyphus > Stegodyphus dumicola. Next base: position 164,503,152 of record NC_140771.1, on the reverse strand, counting down.
AAACTTTGCAAAAACAAATCAATACAAATAATATAGTACTCAAATACATAAAGATGATAGTGTCGGGGACGATTACTCGAGTTTTACAAGATTTCTCTACAGTAATTGATTTTTACTCCAAATTGAATTGACTAAAATGCTTCATGAGAATCAGTTCTTTGAGTAACAACTATTCGCGGAAATATTTGGCCTGACTAGAATTGCCGGTTTGGCTTTAATTTATAACTCGAGTAAAGACGAAACACTTTCATATTTACGTATTTCTATCAATTATTGATCATTGAACGGGAGTTGGTTTGTTCCTCTTGAAAAGTCAACTAATTTCCGATCAATGACAATAATTACATGTTTTAATTTTTACTTTTGGAATTGTAATATTATTCTTCGTGATGATTTAACTCCAGTCCCCTTTAAAACTTTATTAACATTTTCCTTTCAAATTACTTCAAAACATCTTTCAAAATATAACTTACCAGTATGGATGCACACTTTTAAAATAGTTCTACTTTAATTAAACTTAGGAGATAATATAATCAATTAATCAATACGGTTTAGGAAATAAATTATATATATATATATATATATAAAACTAATTTTGCATTTATTTTATCAGACTAGGAGAATAATATTCACCTTTAAAGTCTATGATTCTCTATTTTCAAAAAATGGATTGGGTAATTTGTAAATGCCAGTTCATCGTCGCTTGCGAGGCTATTTGTAACAACACGGCGTAAGTGTGATTGTAATTGATTGTAACAACATGCTTGTACCGAAGGTCAGATCTTCAGAGCTAGACACTTTTTCAGTAGCAATAGAAAGGACTTTATAAACTCTGCGGGAGAACTATTATTAATTTAATAGTAAAATACAACAAGCATGCAGTGAATTATTAAGTAACATTTTCTGTGGTTTTAGTCTAAACAAGATATTTTGCGAACGAACAAAAGCAGAAACCGCTCAAGAAATGCACTGACACTTCAACGACTCATGTTCTAAGAATTTTGTTGACAAGAGAAACAGGACTTCGTAGATGACCGCGAGTAATATTTTATTTCTATGGAAAGCATATACATCTATCGCTGACAAATTCGTGCCGACGGCAGCCAGTTCAGAAACCTCTGCGAATTCCCTCTGGCGGGGGCACGATTTCGCCGTGAGTATAAAAGAAGAGTGTAAAACTTTGAAAGAGCACAACTGAGAAAAAACGCTTTTGGACTGAGAAAAAACTTTTCTCTCTCATTTGCGTGTTAGAAAAATGTCAATTAAAATCTTTCACTGTAAAATAAAATGTAAATATTTCCCTTAATCATAATGTCACTCTTAATCCAGAAATTACACCTCAGTTTTGCCATGTTTTGTGGTGTCATTTTTTTCTCTTACAACTTAATGCTGTAGTACTCTTTTTCGATTTCTAAGTAGTCTGATTCTTCCGCAATATCATCTTAGAAATGCTGATCTATAACAACTTTGTAATGCTTAAGAAACTTCAGATTCTTCTTAAATCTAAGCGACAGCTAGTCAAATCCTCTTTCTGCAACCTCAAAATTACCTCCTAATTCCCCTGTAGATTGGCTTCACGGCAAGCAAGTTGTATCTATGATCTCAAATGTTATACCTATGTTCTCAAATCTTACGGTCTCCAGAAATTTTTTAAAGGTAATAACGTCTTCTACGCTGTGACTGACTTGAGTTATTAGAAATTCCCAAAGCGTCCATTTGCCATAATTTTCTCATCAATTTGGACGTCAAATCTAATTATTTTTTACTTGTGTTAGAATCTGTATGATATTAAATGCATTAAATGCGTTTTCTGTTCGTTCACGGACCACCCCAGTTTAGTTTCTATCGCTATTGTTACGATAATGTACAGGCGCTGTAAGATGGCTTCCCCGCAAAGCAGTTTTAGGTTTGCCATAAAATGTTAAGGGAAGGCAGGGTTTCCACATTTGGAGCGAAATCGCCCATTTGGCGACAAAATTGTCGATATACCATGGACGGATGGAGAACCTTCTGGAACGAATTCTTACCGGTTTAGCCCAGAATGTTCTCGAACACAAGCCGAAAGCTATATAAACCCTGCTGTTCCGCAGTCAGTTAGTGTCTGTGCCTCGTCTAGCGAGCTGATAGTCAGTCATTAAGCGAGTGTCTCGAAGTCTAGCGCCGAGTTGGTCGTCGAGTGCATCGAGTCTTTTAGTGCATCGTAGAGTTTTGTCTTAGACTGTGCTGAGTCGAGAGCTATACTCTTGTGTATCGTCGAGTGCATCGCGGGAGCGTCTCGAGAGTACGTGGAGTTCCGAGAACGACCAAGCTGTGGAAAAATCCCCCCAAATGATTTATGTATCGCCGTTAGAGGACGCTTCGCTTCTGAAAAAGAATGTTAGTTTTTAGTTTGCGACGTAGTTAGTTAGCAGCGAACCTTCGATGCAATCCAGGTTGCTTTGTAAATAAAATGATTATTTTTGTAGATTGTTGAAGTATTTCACTTCATTTAGAATTAGAACAACCTTTCGCAATATGGCTCATCGGTGCCGAGAACCTTTAGCCAATTTAGAAGTTTGTGTTTTTTAATTTTGGATATCATTTTATGCGAAGACAGCCAAGGTAAGCCTGTATTTTCTATTTTGATATAGTATGGAAGATCTTATTGCTAAACTGAAATCGAAACGAAAGGTATTGAGGACCGGAGTGTCCAAGATATTAAAGAAAATTGAAACCGAACTGAATAAAGATGATAGTAGTATAAATGTAAATGTATTAGAAGAAATTTTAGACCAGTTAAACGAAAAATCAAAATCCTTGAGCAATTTAGACGCTGAAATAGAACGAGAATTAAAAGTCGAAGAAGACGAATTTGATCTTGAAATCTCATCCGCTTTGGAATACGAAGAGAAAATTCAAGTGTGGCAGTTTAGAGGAAAGAAAAAGTTGAAAGAGTTGAATAAGCTTGAAAATTCGGACAATGCAAATAGGGACATTTCTAATGAAACCGTTACAGAATCCCAAAACGAAAGTAACAAATTCACTCGTCTTCCAAAATTAACGATCTCTAAATTTTATGGTGATTCTTCGGATTGGTTAGAATTCATAAATCAGTTCGAAAATGCGATTGATAAAAATCCGAATTTATCAAAAATAGAAAAATTAATTTACTTAAAAAGCTTTCTTGGTGGCTCAGCCGCCAAAGCTATTTCTGGCTTCGCTCTCATCGAAAATAATTACGAAGCTGCTCTTGAACTGTTACGTTCCAGATTTGGTCAAAAGAACATCTTAATTAATTCGCATTTAGGACAACTCTTAAGTACTTCACCTGTTAGAAATCCTAATGATATAAACGGATTAAGAAAACTTTTAGATCGCGCCGAAGTACAGATAAGAATTCTTGAAGCATTAAAAATAGATTCTGATACCTACGGAAATCTCTTAACGCCTTTAATTTTGAAATTACTTCCTAATGAATTCGTTCTTGATTATAGCCGAAAAATTAAAGACGAAGATTGGGATTTAAAAGTTTGTTAGCCTTTTTGAGGAACGAAGTATTCAGTAGAGAACGCGCGGCTTCTGTTAATTATAATTCTAGAGAAAAATATTCGCGACTTGAAAAGCATTTCACTTCAAACATAAACATTCTCCAGCCATAACGAGCAAGCCGTCTACAGTTGAGTTATTAGCAGCGTCATCCGAAACGCAGTGTCTGTTCTGCGGGAACACAAATCATAAATCTGCGGATTGCGAAATTTTAAGTGTAGAAAAGAAAAAAGAGATCTTAAAACATGAATCGCGATGTTTTTTATGTTTGGGTCGATTTCACCGGATTCAAAATTGTAAACAAAAAATAAACTGTGCCTTCTGCTTTAATAAACACTCGAAAGCCATTTGTTATTCATTCCATCAGAAAAAAGATAATGAAAAACCTGAAAAGGAAACGTCGGATTCGAGCGTTATTTCCGCTCTTTCGTCATATAATTCCGATGAAAATAGATCTAATAAAATATTATTACAAACGGCTTCTGCATTGATCCGAAATAATGATAAATCTGAAAATGTCAGAATTCTTTTTGATAATGGTTCAATGAGATCTTTCATAACTAAAGATGTATCTACTAAAATGGAACTTCCGATTGTTAGAAAATAATCACTTTCTGTTTATTCCTTTGGTGATAAAAGTGCGTTAGAAAAAACCTTTAATGTTGTTAGAGCAAAACTAGAAAATGTAAACGATCCTAATCTTAATATATATATTGAGCTTCTTGAAACCGAAAATATATCCAATACTGTTATTTCTCCTCCAGATTTGAACTTTGCTAAGAAAAATAAAATTTTACAAAATTTACAATTAGCAGATTGTTGGAGAAAAAGTGACAAAATTGATATTCTCATAGGGGTAGATTTCTACTATTCTATAATTACTGGTAAAATTAAAAGAATTTCAAGAAATATAGTAGCCACTGAATCTTTATTTGGGTGGTGTTTGCAGGGTAAAGTAAATAATGATCATAGTGAATTATTAACTATGAAAGTAATTGTAAATGAAAACTTGATATCAGATCAGTTACAACAGTTTTGGAAGCTAGAAAACTTGGGTTTGGAAAGTGATACTCAAAACGACAAAACTGTTGATTTAGAAATTATGAAATCTTTCGAATCTGATATCAGGTATAAGAACTGCAGATACCAAGTAAAATTACCTTGGGAACCGAATTCAAAACATTTAATGGAAGATAATAGGGATATAGCACTTGAAAGATTTAAGAAATTGAGTAACAAATTTAAAATTGATAACTCTTTGTTTGTTCAATACACAGAGGTTTTAAAGGATTACGAGTTAAAACATATTATTGAACCGGTTCAAGAAGACAATCAAAATGATAAAACCCTATTTTATTTACCTCATAGAGCAGTCATCAGAAATGATAGAGCAACAAGCAAACTAAGAATAGTTTATGATGCTTCAGCCCATAAACCAAAAACACTCTCTCTAAATGACTGTTTATATACTGGTCCGAACCTATATCCTGATATTTTTGATTTATTGATAAAATTTAGACAAAATTCGATAGCCTTTACAGCGGACATTACACAAGCATTCTTACAGATAGAGTTAAATGAAGAAGACAGGGACGTTACACGATTCTTTTGGAAAGATGATCCTGGTGATAACAATGAAAGTTTGAAAACCTTTAGATTTACAAGAGTTGTGTTTGGAGTAAAATCTAGTCCCTTTCTCCTAGCTGCTACTATTAAGCATCACCTTAAAAAATATTCAGAAATATATCCTGAAACAGTAGAACTCTTAAACAACTACCTGTATGTTGATGACATTATTGGTGGTCAACAAAAGTTAGAACAAGCCCTGAAAACAAGTTTAGAAATTGTGAACATTTTTAATGAAGCTAGCATGTCACTACATAAGTGGCATACTAATTCCAAGGAACTCAAAGATATTTGGCATCGCAAAGAATTTTCGATGCAAGAATCTCCTGAAGTTGTCCCGATCAAAGTGTTAGGAATTAACTGGGATACGGATAATGATAATTTTTATTTTGACACTCAGCACTTGACAAATTTCATTTCCTCGTCAATCAACTCAAAACATTTTCTATTGCAAACCGCAGGCCATATTTTTGATCCTGTCGGATTTTATGGCCCTTTCACTATAAGAATAAAGTGTCTGATTCAAGAAATCTGGTCTGCCAAAATTGATTGGGACGATGAACTGCCACCTGATCTTAGTTATAAATGGAAAGCCTGGTCCGAAGAAATTGAAGAACTGAACCACCTCAGAATTCCCCGCTACTATTTAGAAGGAATATTAGATGCAGATGTGAAACAAATAGAACTCCATAGCTTTTCTGATGCTAGTTTGAAAGCTTATGGATGCGTGGTATATCTGAGAATAGTTTTGAACAATGGAACTTTTCAAACAGTTTTTGTTGCTTCCAAGAGTAAAGTTGCACCTCTGAAATCCCTTACACTTCCTAGATTGGAGCTTTTGGGTGCACTTTTATCCGCTAGATTGAGTGATAAAATAGCAAAATCTTTAAAATACGAAGTAATCCCCTTCCACTGGACTGATTCTCAAATAACGTATTTTTGGATTCAGGGATCTCCCGAAAGATTTAAATCTTTCATCAAAAACAGAGTTTATGAAATTCAGAAACTAACTGAAAGCAATAATTGGCATTATTGCCGTGGGAAAGATAACCCTTCCGACCTCATATCACGAGGAACTACTGTTGCTAATTTAAGAAATTGTTCACTTTGGTGGTTTGGACCAGAATGGTTACAAAACAAACGTACAGACTGGCCAGTTCAACCAAAGTTTGACGTGGGAAACGATAAGCAACTAGAACTCCGTAGTACAATATCTGTTTATGACATTGTTGTGAAAAGAGATGATCAACTATTGGATATAACAAAATTAAGTAATGTGCTGAAATATCTCAGAATTATGGCATGGATTAGACGTTTCGTTGCTAAGGCAAGAAAACTGCCTGCTAATAGTGGAACACTAAGTGCTTCTGAAATTCAGGACACTGAAATATTTTGTGTTCGTAAAGCCCAGATGGATTTCTTCACACCTGAAATTAAGTCTCTTCAATTTAACAAGTCGATTTCTCCAAGCTCTGATATATTTAGTTTGGCACCGTTTCTTGATGAAAATAAAATTCTCCGAATTAAGGAAAGATTAGAAGAAACCGAATATACAGTTGACGAGAAGCATCCAGTTCTTCTTCCTGAAGATTCCAAATTTACTGAATTAATTGTAAAAAGGGAACATAATAACGTTCTGCATGCGGGAGTTGCAGCAACTTTAGCTAAACTAAAGCAGAAATTTTGGATTCCTAAAGGCCGTCACTTGGTAAAGAAAGTCTTAGGGAACTGTTTAATTTGTCGGAAATACGCAGTAAAACCAGCGAAACAAATGACAGCTCAGTTACCTAAAGATCGAATTGTTGAAACTCCACCTTTCTATGTTACAGGCGTGGATTTCACAGGTCCAGTTTACATCAGGTCTGGAAACGACATTCAGAAATCATACATCGTATTGTTTACGTGCGCTGTCACACGAGCGTTACATCTAGAACTCATTTCCAATATGTCTGCAAACAAATTCATTTTGGCTCTCAGACGTTTCATTTCGAGAAGAGGAAACTGTCGCACCTTTTATTCAGATAACGCGAAAACTTTCAAATATGCTGCCAAAGATTTACAGTATTTTTACAGCATAATTAAAGGTACAGACTTTCAAAATGTTCTAGCAAATGAAAGCTTGACTTGGAAATTTATCGTCGAGCTTGCTCCATGGTGGGGAGCTTTTTATGAACGCCTTATGAAAACCATAAAGGAACCGTTGAAAAAGATATTAGGCAGAGCTCAACTGAATTTTGAAGAATTTATGACTGTGTTGACAGAGGTCGAAAATATTGTGAATAGACGTCCTTTGACCTACGTTTACAACGATTTACATGAACCTGAACCGCTTGCACCGGCTGATTTTCTATTGATCGGACATAAGGATGAATATCCATACAACTTTACTGAGATCCTGAATAACTCTCCAACAAGAAAGAGTCTAATAAAACGCAAAGAATATCAAACAACACTTATAAAACAGTTCTGGAAAAAATGGAAAAATCAGTATCTTCTTGAGTTAAGAAATGCTCACTTCTTCGGTACACCAGAAGCCAAGAAAAATCTTAAAATTGGTGATATAGTTTTACTTGAAGGAACAACTAAATCTAAGTTCCTCTGGGATTTAGGTCGAGTAATTCAAGTCTTCAAAGGACATGATGGTCTTGTACGATAATGTGTGGTAAAAACTAAAAAGGGGGACCTTAAGAGACCTGTGCAATTGATATACCCCCTTGAACTATCAGACTGAAAATGAACTAATTTTGTAACCTTTTAATTTTACTTCTTATATTTCATATTCACTAACATTAATTTTAGATAATTAGTTTAGTTATTACTAATAATTTACTGTTTGTAATTTGAATTAATATTTACGTATTGAGTAACATTTGAGTTGATGCAGTTAACTATATTTGTTTATTTTATAGAATTTCCTTTTGCAGTTTATATTTACATCAGTTGAGTGTACTTGATATATAAGTTTCTTTCTTACATTTTTATTATTTGTATGCTGAAATAGTGATAATTTTTGCAAAAATTATCAGGTGGGGAGTGTGGAAAAATCCCTCAAATGATTTATGTATCGCCGTTAGAGGGCGCTTCGCTTTTGAAAAAGAATGTTAGTTTTTAGTTTGCAACGTAGTTAGTTAGCAGCGAACCTTCGATGCAATCCAGGTTGCTTTGTAAATAAAATGATTATTTTTGTAGATTGTTGAAGTATTTCACTTCATTTAGAATTAGAACAATCTTTCGCAATACAAGCAAAGTTGCGAGCTGTACTCGGGGGCTTTGCAGTGAAGCTGTCTCCACCGTTATTACCTGACAGTATGAAGGCTGTGTCGCTGAACGTGTCAGCGTGCTTACAACAGTTCGACGACTGTATTTGGAGCTATCTGTTTAATATTGGTAAATAAAGTGTGTTTCGATACTTCATCCAGTGTCGTCGTTATTCACTCCAAATCTACGAATCCCGTACGAACGTGAAGGAAGAAAATAACGTAGCGAACACGAACTGGTGTCAGAAGAATAAAACGCAACACTATGAATCATTCAGGAATTCGACAATTCTTCCAGTAAACCATCCATAAGCATCTATCGATTTTTAAAGCATCCACAAGCAAATCTAACGTTTAAAGATATTCTTTAAAAAACTGTTTGACAGATTTAACATAATATTAAATTTTTTTAGCGTTTTTGAATAACCCTATTAATTTTCCTAACAAGAAATGAAATAAAATATTTGCGTTTGGACCTTGATCCGTTAGTTTTAGTAAATGCTTTATAAAAAAGCAAGGAAACTAATTAACTACTATTTTTCAGCTTGGATACCATTGAATAGCTTTGATTTACCATAACCTATACGTATATTTTATTTGCTTAAGAGCCACACGCTGCTCGCGAGCTCTACTGTGGCCGCCCCTATCAAATGTATAAGTAAAGAAGGTAATGGTTTTGCCTCCAAAAATTTTATAGTGAATTTTCAGAAAATAAGCTTGAATTAGGGTCCTCCCAACACATTTTTGCTACTTCCACAATATTATCTGCCTGTGTGTATGTATACAAGGTTTTTTTTTATCCTCGATACTCTTAATGAAGTTCCCCAAAATTTCCATTTTTCATATTTAAACTTTCCACCTTCATTCATATAAAGATCTGATTAGCTTTTGGATAAAATTGAATAAAATTTAACAGCTAGAAATGGTACCTAACTTGAGGCCCATAAAGCCCGGTTTGCACTAGTGGAAATTTCGACGCAAGAAAGTCGCATGAACAAAAAAAAAAAAAAAAAAAAAAAAAAAAACTAATGTGGACACCGCATGGTAACAAAAATTTTCGAGATTAAAATACTTAGTTTCAGAGCATGTAGTTTGATGCTAATTCATCATATGAAATAAGAATGAAATTTTCTTGATGATACTGTTACTGATTTTGTATTTAGTTTGCTGTCTTTAGTGCATTATAATTAAATTGATTTATATCCCCATCATACGAGCACGAGACTTATATTAGAGAAAGCTACGCCGGAAATGTAAAAATTCAGTAGGCCGCGCATTTAAAATTTAATAAATAGATATTTCGTAATTGTACTCTTTTGCTTTCCAGAAACCTTGAGAAAATGGAAAGTACCAAAATAGTCTCGTGCAAGATTAAAAAACTAAAAAGCCAGAGAAAAAACATTTCAGTTGAGTTGTTTATTTATTTTGTTGTTGTTAACTGTAGCGAATTCGCGGTGAGATCGGATTAGCTTTCTCTGCGCTTTGATTTTGGTGTATTTAATTATGGCAAAGCACACTAGGGCTATCTGCCTAAGGGAAGGGATGCCTTCGTGGAGGACTTTCTAAGGGAAACTGGCTCGTATACACGTTACACATGGAGAAAACCACGAAAACACCCATGCAGCCAGCCCGTTTGCGGGATTCGAACCTCGGACCGAACTACCAGTGTCAGCGACGTTACCATCTCTGCGCTTTGAATTCGCTATTTAATGTTTTAGTAGTTTAAAACATAACTACTGTGTAATATTGTACGAATATCTATGCGGAAAAATTTCACCATTTTATTTTATTTCTTGTGATAAAAATCAATTTTATTAACTTTTCATCAGGTTTGTGCATCCAATCTATTACGAACCCTTACGCACGCAACAATACATACTCATTTCTACTGTATGTTATTCTATTTGAATTGAGTATTTCTTCGTCTATTAAATAACTTTGTTAAGTTGGCTATTTATGAAATGTTGGCAAGCGTTTCTCTGAAGAGCTTAGTTTTACGAAAAAAAGGCAATAAAAAAAGAAAAAAATCTGAAAGCTTTTAGACTGTTTCCAGAGCACTTGGGCTAACGCCACTTTGGGCTAAAAGTTATTTAAAAACAGCATATCTTTAGAATTTCTGATACAGAGAATCGCCCGCTGGAGATAAAAATGTTTTATTCCCTACAGTGTTGCCATTGCTTGTTTTGAAAATGTTGAGTTTTTAATAAAAAAATTCATTAAAGTTTTACAAAGTACGAAATAAAACGTAAAAAAAATTCCTAATTCGGGCTTGAAGGTACCTATGTTCGGATGGACGAATACGTTATTCAAAATTGGATGACTCGTATCGTTGGTTTTTCACAAAGCGAGAAACATACATACATTCATGTAAATTCTTCATTATTTATTTTCTTTAGATATAATACAAGACGATGATATTTGTTGTCAACAACTGAAAAAGTGATTCGACTTAAAATGCTGTCGAGACTCAAAATGCTGTCAATTGTTGAGAATAATATCTCTTCTGGTTGAACGCCCGTTTGAGCTAAAAACTCTATATTGTTAAATTTTCTATCGTTCTATAGCTTTTAAATATTATTTATTAAATCCCAGGACAACAGAAAATATCTTCATATGTTTCGGTTAAGATTTTCAATTAACATGTTTGAAAATTATTTTTTCAAACAGTGGAATAGGAAAATAATGTTTAATTTTCTAGTACAGATGATTTTAGAACACACAGAGTTTTAAATGTATGTTGTTTTCACGTGTTAGAAAGAATAATTCTGGGGAATTGAATATTATACGAGAAATACCACATATTTCTTTGATTTTAATCTTTCAAATATTGCTACTCAAAACCTGAGTTTTCAAAAATAGCCTCGTATGTTTCGAAAAGTACTCCCGAAACGAGAAAATGGAAAGCAAACCATTTTTTTCATATTCCTTTAATGAAAGACGGCTTTACTGAAAAGAACCTGTAACTATAAGTTAATAACTGGTTCTAATTATTCTGGTAGTAGCAATTAAAGTTGCAACATGTAGTTAAAGAACAGGAAAACAAACCTCTGCAGACGATCATGCAAACTACGTGTACAAGTGAATGTCTGCAAAGCTTAATTTAAATCTTTTAAAACAGCCTGCAGACATTTAATTAAAGTCTAAACTGCCAATCGGCGAAAGATCTTCTTGAATAACCCATCTGCGCTTAGTTGAAGAATTTTGTTCTCTACTTTTCTGTTATTTTAGGGAATAAATTTAGATTTTAATAGATTTAAAATATGTATGACGCATTCGATGAAAATACAGTTGACCTTTTATGGGCAGCTTACAAATTCCCATTTACACTTATACACGAATATTTTTTCGACATCTCTACTGAAAAATATTTTAAATAGCTAACTGTAAATAGCCTAAAACATAAACTAATTTACATGAACTGTAAATAGCCTAAAAATGTAAAATAGATTAAGAAAATTATTCCTGTATAAACGAATACGCACAAACGAATATTAATGTTTGTCATTTTGTGATTTATTGCTATAAATAAAAGTGAAATTAAAGCTAGAAGTAAATTTTAAAAGGTAAAGTTTAAAAAAAATATTAGGAAAAAAGTTTAAACTTTACTCCGCTACACCGGATGTAACAGAAATGTAAACAAATTTAACAATAAAATGTACCTGCTTAAAATTAATTATGATACATGATGTGTTGTTGTAGTAATTTTGCATCGCCCATCCAGTATAGTTGTTAGTGATGCTGACTGACGTACCAATGGGCCCAAGTTTGTATCTCGGTAAAAAGGCATGGATGTGTGTAAGCGTATAGTGTTTGTGCAGCAAGGGGGCACTAAAAATGCATGCCGAGTCGAAAGTCCTTTCTAGAGGTTGTGGTTGGGGAAGAGAGGGGAGAATCTCGAACCTGCCTTCTAAAGTGTCTTTCCTTAAAGTTTGGAGAGAACCGCACAGTTAGTGGGACGGGAATATAGCTGTTTGACTTATGGGTTTTGATACTTGTCAAACGCTCCATTCTTCTCTATCTCATAACGTTATCGCAGTTTTCAGCAGTGCTAGCATTCACTCTCACTCCAAACATTTCACGTATAATCACTTTTATCGCCACCTCATGCCACCAAATAAACCTTTCCAAAGTGTGCATTTTGATTTGCTTACGCATGTTCAAACACCAACTATCGTGTTATATTAGGTGAAGATTTCAATGCATACCACACAAGTTATAACTGAAATAAATGCAAAAAATGGTAGACAAATGTATACTCTTTTGCAAAAAAATTGAAGCACCATGAAGGAAGTAAGGAAGTGGTTGTTTCTGATGAAACTGAATATGTGTATAGCTCATATAGACAGATAATAAAATGATTAAAAAATCAAGATCATAGTACATGTTCACGGCTTACAATCATCCACTGAGTGTTCAAATTAGTAGTTGGTCGAACCGCCCCTGGCGGCAATGCATGCTTGAATTCGTCGAGGCAAGGAGTGGTAAAGGTTCTTAATGTCACCCTGTGACACATTCTGCCAGGCATTCATCAGTTGTCGCGCCAGGTCTGCAATCTGCGATATGTTGTGGTACCAGAATCCGGCGGCCTACTATGCCCCAGACATGTTCGATCGGTGAGAGGTCTGTTGACCTTGCTGGCTAAGAGTATCAACCGCACAAAGACAGTCAGAGTTATGCGAGCGGTATGTAGTCTGGCATTATCTTGTTGGAAAATAGGCTCAGGATGACGTGCATGAAGTTTAATGCAACCGGCCGCAGGATGGTATCAACATATCGTTGAGCTGTTAACGATGTACAGAGGATGACTAAAGATGACCTGCTGTCATAAGAAATAGCACCTCACACCAGGGTTTATGGCTGTATGCCTTTGTAAAACAAAGGCTGATTGGGATCGCTTGCCCCGTCCTCTCCAGACACGAAGACGGTGGTCATCTGCTTCAAGAGTGAAGCAGAATTCATCGCTGAACACTATACGATGCCAATCTGATGGCAGCCATGATGATCGGCTTCGACACCAGACGACTACGTCGATGTTGTGGGGTCAAAAGCAGACGTCTTAAAGGCTTCTGTAAGCCTAACCCCGTTTCAGACAAGCGCCGTGAGATGGTGGACGGCAGTGTTTCCAGATCGTGCTATTTTTCGCAAATTTGCAACTTTTGACAAACTTGTGCTACTAAAATTTTAGTATTTGCGATTTTACGAATTTTTTGCTACCTTGATCATTGCCTTATGCTACTTTTTGTGACATCGAAGATTTTTTAAATATATCGTAAAATGCTTACATTTTAAAATAATGTATCAATTAAAAATAACTTACATTAAAAAACAGTTTATTTAGGCTTAAAAATGAGATTAGGTGTAGGGGGAAGGAGGAAAACGTCAGTAAGAAAGAAAGAAAAAAAAAAAAAAAAAAAAAACTGCTTCGAGACCTCTCACTTTCCCCTCCTCTCGTCTCCCGTGTGTTTTGTTTTTAAGTCAGTTCACCTTTCCAGTTCTATGGTGAAAACGAATCGAACAAAAGAACTTGCAGCTTGGATATTTAAACAGAGAAAGAAATGAAACTTATATTGGGTACCCATACAGAAAAAAAAATGAAATTAATTCTCCTAATTAATGACATTGCTAAGAACTAAGCAATACAAATGACTTAAAAAAGTCTTTTCTGTAATCACAATGTGAAATAAGCCCACCAGGCAGAAGGGAAAACTCACTGAAAAACATTCCTTAATTAAAATGTTCACAATTAAGCAAAAAAAAAAAAAAAAAAAAAAAAACAATGAATTAAACAAATTAATTGCCAACTCAAAAAATTTAGTACAAAAGCACTAACAATCTAAATATGAGGAATCTGTTAAGAACAGATATGCACAAATGAGTTTAAAAATAGAACCTAAATTAAATGAGAATTAATTAAAAAAGAAATGGATATATAAATAATTTAAAATGAGCAATATACATAGTTTTAAAATTTTCGTTACGTAATTAAAACGTAACGTAATTAACGTAATTAATTGATACGTAATTAAAACGACCTACTACAGTCTATAGCTTACGGAACCAATACACAGTCAATTTGTAATGACGTCAGAGGTCATGTAAGCATGCGTAACTATAATGTCACAAAAATCACGTGATCTCTGACGTCATTTACAATTTTTTGCGACTTTTTTTAGTCTTCTTTTGTTACGTTAGTTGAAAATTTTCTGGCAACGCTGGTGGACGGTACCACGGGAGGTATAGACGTGGCTGTAGTGGGTTGAATAGTAGACAATGATACCGTTGTGGCGGTTCGGGCCTGGCGAACAATCATGCTATCATGCCTCGCATTTGTGCTCCTTGGCCTTCCAGAGCTTTCATTTCGTCGGCAATTTCCTTGTAGCAGCCATTTTTGCCAAGATCTTTGCACAGCAGTATCTGTACACTGAAGGTGGCGGCCTATTGCTCGGTATGACACCCAGCTTCACGCAAACCTCAATACGACCACGTGAGACTTTGATCACTTGCATATTCGATCAAGATGCTTTTGCATACCAAATTTCGTCACGGTCGCAAAAGTCCTTCTTGATGCTTCGTATTTTTGGAAAAGAATGTAATTTAGAACAACAGGGCGTCCACCTCCTTAAACAACAACACACTATAGAGCTGATATCCTGATGGTTATTGGTTTCATTCCACTTAAAAATGTTTGTCTAGAGTTTAAACGAACTCTTGAACGTCTGTCCAGAGTTTCAATAAACCACAACCCAGTCATGACTGAAATCAATATAGGTTAATGACTTGCATGCCGCACCTATTAACAATAACAAAGAAATTTCTAATGCATGGAGAGGTACAGATCTGTAGCTCTACATGATATCATCAAAGTAATAATGCACGTAAAACCTAGCAATGGATAAGGTTTTGGATGATAAAACGTACTGAATAGGCCCAATCAAGGAGGCGTAAAAGTTTAACTTGGTGTGATCATTGCTTGTGGAGATACATGAAGGAGGGAGTTTTTGTTTCTTTCCCTCCAATAAATCTAGATTTTAAGAAACACATCACAACTATTTCCGAGTCTGTTGATATGGACAAACTGCCACTTACTTCAGAATTGACTACTCTATTGGGGTCTGTCGAATGAGAGGTTCAGACGTAAAGCATTTTTAATTTAGCCATTTAAACTTCCAAACGTACTCTTCTAACAGTAAATTTATCCAAGGTGTATTTAAGTGAGGCTTTTAAAATTCTTATTTTTGTAAAACTTGTGAAAGTGTTTATTTCTTTTCGGATAATCCCTAAATTACGAATTTTAATTAATACATTAAGTCATATACAAACTATATTTTGGAAATTTCTCACTGAAAGCGGAGTATGACATTCGAAAAAAGATCTCTCTTATTAAAAGATAATTTTATAATGTCGACTGATTCATAAGCCTATAGACGAAATGATTAAGAAGCAATCATACTGTTGCAATTATCTTGCTATTTCCATGTATTAGTGTTGTTTCTGCTATATTATCAATTCAATAAACTTTGTGTCTGTTAATACTGTGTCTTCTCATGTTATGTTTACCTTTGTAGCTAATAATCCACACAATATCTATACTACTGTGTACACTGCTATAAAACAATAAAGATGTTTGTTAAAGCTATGGCACCCCACCTCCTTTACATTAAAAAAGGATGGCTCAGGCCTAAGTGGGAAAAGATGACTTCATATATGAATTAGGTAGGCTTTCGAGAGGGATGGGAAATAGCTGTACGAAGAATACACATGTGCATTTACCATTTAATAACATGTGCATTTATGACATAGCTGTTTTGTATAGTTATTACGTACACCTACGAGTACTTTGTCTTTGAAAGAAAGTTCGAAATTGAATATATTATGTAGAGTCATTAAATCTTACGCTAGCTGCAATATTACGAATGACGTAATTTAAATAGCTTATGTTTCACGCAATGGCAACAATTGCTATATCACAGGTTTTGAATGAAACTGTAATTTCAACCGCAACCCTCGAATATAATTAGCTCTTTTTTAATTTATTCCTTTTTATATCTGTATTTATTTAATTTTGACAATGAATTTTGTTTATTTATTTTTATATCCTTTTCCTAGATAGACCTTTGCTTGATTTGTTTAAATAAGCAAAGCACGCGAAGACTAATCTGTCTAAGAGAAAAAATGCTTTCGCGGAGGACTTTCTGAGGGGAACTATCTCCTATTCACATTTCACATGGAGAAAACCATGAAAACGCCTACACATCGAACCTTTTCGCCTGGAATCGAACCCAGGTCGAACTACCAGTGGTTAGCAACTTAACCACTCAGCCGCTGATAAGCTAGTTAAGCATCGTAAATACATGCTTAAATAATAATAATCGTAAATAATTTAATTATCCCATATATCTTGGAAGGTTACTTCTTACAGGACTTGTGTAATATTAAAAAGCCATATGTAACATTTCATATTATGTAACGCTGCAACAAAAGTTTAGAAGGAAAACTAATCAGTATATTAGAACTAAAGAAAGTACATTAAATACCTGCAATCTTTTCTAACGAAATAAACTCTTCTTCACTGCGCCTCCAGCAAGTTACTTAAAAGAAGAGTCCCGGCAAATGTCAAAGTAATTTCTTAGGCCTCCATCGATTCGGAAAGTGTCTCCCTCGAGATAATTAATCAAAGCTATTTCTTCAGCGTCCATTTGGAAAGACACAGGCAGTCGTATACACAAATAAAACAAAGAAGAATTCCCTTTGTACACCTGATGCTATTGCATTCGTTGTTGTTCTGAACTGTATTCAGGAAATCGCAGAATATTTTCCTGACGTTAAAAGTTTTACTGCCACTGAATGTCATGTAATCTTAAGTATTAAAATGTATATAAATATTTGCCTTTAATTTTCAGTTTTGATTTATATTAGTTTACATGAACTTTGTTCACATTGTAGTGTATTTGCTTATTATCTTTTGCATTTCGGAGGATGAATGATATTTTCGATAATACAAAATTCTTAATGTGAATCGCATAAAGCAATTTCACGCTTTCATTACTACATCCCAAATTTAAATAGATAAAAAAATGTTTCATTATGAACAATATTCTAAAATGTAGAACACTTATGTCATGCGCAACAAGAGATGCTCATTAAAACTTGAAATAATACTAGACATCTTATACTCTCAGTTATTGATAATTTACTGTCAGCAATAGCGCGCACACTAACTTGCCTCGGATAATGATGGATGAAAAGAAATGAACATAATCTTTAAACTTATTTTCCATACATCCTCGGACATATCCGGCAGTTAGAATGTTGCCATTAGACAAAGCACTAAAATCACCATTCAAATATAATCTATGTATTATTAGCCAACCAACTGAACGTTGAACAGAACTGGTTATTTAGTTTGAACATTCATGATAGATGTAATATAATTTAACACTTGACCATTTGTTCTTTTTTATATCTGTCTCTTTTAAAATTATTTTATGTGTGTGCGGCTTACAGAGGACGTTTTCAGCTGAAACCATTTCTTATAAAATAACATTCGTAGGAAACAGATATCTTGATATTTTGTATTCCTGAGTAATTTCGACTACATATTATTTCAGTGAGATGTTGTTGCATCTGGAACCATTTCTTATAAAGTTACATTAGTAGGAGACAGATATCTTGATATTTTGTATTCTTCAGTAATTCCGACTACATATAATTTCAGTGTCATGTTGTCACTTCGTGGAAAAAAATTTGGATGCGGATTTACTTGGGAACCAGTTTTTGATATCCAGCAAACACTTGTCAAATGCAGGGATTACGCCATTAATACACTGGAAAATCGCGTAAGGGAAAATCGCGTTCCGCAAAATCAACTTTCTATGGGAAAAAAGTATTAGATATAATTCAGATTTAGAAAGTATGTATAATTTAAATAAACCTAAATATTATTGTAATTAAAGGGAAAAAGTTAAATTGAAAGCATTTTATTACTGCTTAAAAAGAACATGATACAATTATGTATTTATTTTTGAAGCTGGCGATTATTGCATGGAACAATAAAAATGAATTGACAAAGCTTCTGGGTACGGAGAGTAGAGGTTTCCTACGCCTCTTATAAAGCTTCCTATTCTTTCTTCCTTTAGTTCGATCTTCGTAGTTAAATTAGTCCATGTGCCTTTTTTAACAAATAATTTAACTGCTTCAAAGCACTTAAGCTTCTTTATTACTACTGCTTTCATTATCGGCTAGTATGGTAAGATTATCAAAGTCTTTATTCTTCATTTCTCGATTAATACTTTGATTTCTCCTTCTTCCGTATCTAAACCTCCTTTGTCGCATATTACTTTTGCAATATGTGCAGTTTTTTTAGTTTAATTTTCAATGGATGAAAATCCTTAAAAATGTTCCTTTAAACTTCTGTCCGGAAATTATATGTGAGCATTCAATGTTGATGAATGAACGCTGAACTGCGTATGAATAAAACTCTAGTGTTAGAAAATCAAAAGGAAACAATTAAAATACCGCGTATAATCGAAATCCTGTTCCGCATATCCGCGCCCGGCAAGGGTTTACTGTAATGGAAAGTTCTAATAAACTGCTATCATTTT
Source organism: Stegodyphus dumicola (assembly GCF_044657685.1). Lineage (NCBI taxonomy): Eukaryota > Metazoa > Arthropoda > Arachnida > Araneae > Eresidae > Stegodyphus > Stegodyphus dumicola. Next base: position 164,484,143 of record NC_140771.1, on the reverse strand, counting down.
CGCCAGGTTTGAATTAGATGGATTACTTCGTTAGCGATTTTCTAAAGGGGCAAACAGATGTGACTCAACAATCGAACAAGATTCAGAAAGTTGTTGAAGCGTTATTCCTATCTTGCTGCTTCGCAGTCAAAGTAACTATTTTCCCCTAGAGTTGAAATATTGTAAATTACAATTAACAGATGGAATGTTTCGGGTCTGTTGTAAACGTACTTACATCTTAGCGTAAACATCTTGGCTCACTTTGGCGAATTTTTCAGAAAAAAAGAATAACATTCAGTTGGAAACATATATTATACACATACATATTATTGCATACATATTTTACATTTTCATTTGGTTTTTACATTTTTTACTTTGAAAAACATTCAACATCACTTACAAGCGGGTGCTTATTTCTTTTGTTAAGAATTTGATAAGATCTAGAAACACTTATGCACGGTTCTGGCTAATAGTAATGCAACAATCCATTAGAAAAATAATTTTTAAATATTTATTTCATAGAACAAGAAGTATCTGATGCCTTTCTTAACACGGGCCCACCAGCGGCCTAGCGGTAAAGTCGCTGAACACTGCTAGTTCGGTCTGAGGTTCGAATCCCGCGAACGGGCTGGCTGCATGGGCGTTTTGGTAGTTTTTCCCCATGTGTAACGTGTAAACGAGCCAGTTTCCCTTAGAAAGTCCTCCACGAACGCATCCCTCCCCTTAGGCAGATAGCCCTAATGTGCTTTGACATAATTACATACACCACACCTCACCTTTTCTAACACGAATTTTCCTCTCAAATACAAATCTAATTTTTGAGCTTAATATTTTAGGTTTAAGAAAGTATTGAGTTTTTGAAAAGGATTAAATAAATATGTATTTCAAAAATCCATTTTATAATTTCATTTAGCTGCTTTAAAATTTATTGACATTATTTTCGGAAAATTAAACTATTCCATTACTTTTGTGGATAATAATAATAATAATAATAAAAGAATATTCACATTCTGAAGAAACAAACACATTTGTGCTTAGTCTTGGTGACTTCCAATGACGTTGTAATCCTGCATGAATTAATTGTTGCCTATCATATCTTTAACTAGTTTCTATAATTTTTATAGGTCTAAAGCTTGCAATCATACAAATTATTTTATTTCTCTACATTGTGCAAGGCGATGAGCAGTTTTGCTAGGTTGTCAGCTACTTTTGAAAGGTACGTAATTAGAATATATTTATATCTCGTCCAAAACATTATATGGAGTAGAACCTCCTTAACACGAATTCGCTTGAGATGAACTGTTGGTCAACATGAACAAAACTTCGTTCCTAGCAGCGATTCATATGATCTTATAGGAAGTTTTGTCGATAAACGCGAATTTCGGTTAGCATTGCTTACGAAATAGTTTTTAATTCGTTACGTCATTAAATTTTTTCAATTAACACGAACGTTCAAAGTCCTGTAGATGACGTTCAAGTAGCTTTCAGGACGCGAGAACTAACGTTAAGTTCCAGTCAGAGAAAAGAGGAAGCAGATAGCATTACATCTATTTCCAAACAAAACTAAAATCGTATAGGAAGTAGACTGTGATGTATTAAAGCAGAGTACCATTGTCAAAATGCATGGAATTGCCAAATCTACCTTATCCACAATACTCAAAATTTCGAAAGTAACGATAAAACTTCCTCCAATGTTAAGTTACTATACGAAAACCACGATCTAAAATTTAAACTCCGCTGACAGCCACATACTTTACCAGCAACCATTTGATTGCCAACCCACACAAGTCTATCAGAAACACCATTCTTCGTCCAAGTTCTCATATCAGCTCCTCATTTCGGACACGCCAAACTCCGTTTTAAAAGTCCTGACTCCCACAGAAATCCCAAAAATGCACTTCTATCCGCATAAACACACCGGTGAACAAAAGACTCGTTAACAACTCCAACATCGTACCTTTTAATACTAAATTTACTTTGCACAAAATCTAAAATACTCCACTGAAATCTTGCCACCACGTCTCTCATTGCGACATTCAAACACGCACGACCCAAACCAACGAGCAATCAAATCACTGCAGCAAAAGAGTTAAGTTTCAACGTCAAAAGGGTTGTCATACAAACAGCATCGTCCACCAGTCCCACAGCACGGAATCGCGCCGAAAACCAGAGCAGAACACATATCGCCACATTTGGGGATCTTAGGGCGCATATAAGGATTGGATTGGATTGGCAATTATGGCAAAGCACACGAGGGCTATCTGCCTAAAGGGAGGGATGCCTTAGTGGAGGACTTTCTAAGGAAAACTGGCTCGTATACACGTTACACATGGGGAAAACCACGAAAGCGCCCATGCAGCCAGCCCGTTCGCGGGATTCGAACCTCAGACCGAACTACCAGTGTTCAGCATCTTTACCGCTCGGCCGCCGTGGGCCGGGCACATACAAGAGTAGAGGCGCTATTTTTTTCCAAATCGTACCCTTGGTATACAAGGTGGTAAGTGCCATGATAGAGCTCGCAACAAACAAGATATAACTGCTGTCCTGCATGTAATTCAAACGGCAGTGATAAACACCGTTTTGGGGTGATCTTCTGAGAAACTCTTTTCTTTTAAGAATATAAACAGTACCTCACATGAGAAAAATGGACCCATAGCTCATCATTTCTTAAGTGTCTTCTTCGTTTTCATAGTCGAATGGCGGCTCAGAATGATGTTCTTAAGCCATTGACAGGTATACAGCCCGTAACTTACATGAAGTTAATCAACGTAAAGGTTCACTTTTCCCTCTTAATGCAACACTTTGTCTTCAGCCTATGGAGCAAGGCAATATTGCTGTTATAAAGAGGTCCTTTCACAGGCGACTTTTCGAGAGCTTCAAAACGTTCTCCTGAAAGACAGACAGAAAAGCCAAGTTGGAGTGTAATTAATGCAATAAAAGCTATCGTCGTATCCTGGAAATCCGTCTCATCACAATATATGCAGAACCATTTTAGCAGAGCTTGGAGATATTAAGACCCTAATCCTGTTAACAAGTTAGATATTCCTAACGATATCACTTCACCTGATGAATGGATGGTTTTAGTTTTGAGGAGTTCGTTAGTGCAGTTGACGATATTGTCATGTATGCTCCAGGGAAATTTCATGTACAAGCACTTGTGTCTGATGTGCAAGAAATGGCTTTGTAGTGTTTCTATGATGACACGCATAATATTCTGTAGTACGTATGTACCTCTATGATGTAAATGGTTATTGTGTAGAAAAAACTATTTCAAAAGTATTTCTTTGTAGTTTAAATTGTAGTTAATAATTGGACAAATTTTGAAATATTCAACAGAATCAATTAAAATCTTGAATAAATTCCAATAGTAATATCTTCAAAAAATGTATATTGCTTCAACACATAATTTTACTTTGCAAAATGTAGCTCAAATAATCCATCATAGAAATTGATAAAATTGTATCGCATTACTTTAGAACATTTTAAATGCTCAGAAAGTTTTCATGGAAGAACGGTTTTCAATATCAGCTAACTCGACGAAAAGAAAAAGAAGCTCGAAGCGCTAAAACCTTGAAAATAAATTTATTCATGCTTAACAACAAAATTTATTTTTGATGATTCTTGCTAAAAGTACTAATAAAATTTCCTCACTGGAAAATCGCATTCAAACATATTCAGAAAATTTTTTAAAGTTTTTAAAGGATTGCACTTAGCAAGGAAGAAGAAACTGAGTGGTAATAATCGGCTGCTTTTCACTCCGAATTTAGCTGTTGCCAAATATTTTGTAATGCACAGAAATCAAGAATAAAATGAATATGTCATATGATTTCTGAATGTTCTTATTTATAATCTATGGGAAATCATTTTCTTGATCATAAATAAAGTTGCTTTTAATTAAAAAAAAAAAATTAAATGTCTCAGATTTTAACGTTCGCCCAAAAGAGTTTGTGAAGGTTTTTTACACAGTCGCGCTCGCAGTTTATCGGTCTGCTGTTACAACTAATTTCTACTAACCCATTTTGTTTTTGTCTTTTTAGCAATATTATTAAGCATCGTTTTCTTCGCACTTACGCCATATACAGTTCAGCAGCAAAATTACAAAAAATTTAAAACCGGCATTATAGTATACGTTTAGAATTCTCGACACAGCATAAAGTGTTGACATAAACTTTTCTATTTTATTCAGACCTCAGTTCATCATATCAGAGTTCAGTTTTAATGAGATGCCTTTAAAAAACTTATTTTGTCATTTTATTATTAACGTTTTGTGTTTACCTTCGTGTTAAATATCGCGTTCTTAGTTCTTACGCCACATAAAATTCTATTCAACTGCAAACTCACAAAATATTAAAAAAAAGCGTATGTTTAGAATTTCCGATAGACAGTCTTCCGCGCTGGAGATAATTTTTTTTTTTCCGTACAGTGTTGCTATTGCTCGCTTTGAAATCGTTAAGTTTGTTAATAAAAATTTCGTAAAATTTTCCAGAATATGAAATAGATAATAAAATAAATTCAAATTCGGGCTTGGTGCCCTGTGTTGAGGAATACGTTATTCAAAATTTGTTGGCTCTATGTACCGATGTTTTATCATAGTGCGAGAAACATGTATACATTCATGCAGATTCCACATTATTTAATTTCTTTAAATATAACACAGGTCGATGATATTTGGTGCCAACAATTTGAAAAATGATACCCTGTTTACAGTGATTCAACGCAAAATGCCGTTTTGAGACTAATATTCAATTCGAGACTAACGTCCCTTCTGGGCTAATAATAAACGATTTTTAAATTTCGTTTTCGCAAATTAAAATTGAATGTTGACAGAATATGATATCAAATGCAAAAAAATATGATACACAACTACAGATTATTATTACCGCTGTCTACATTATGAACCAGGATATTATATTTCTTCTTCTGCATCAAAACTGTTAAATTGAATTCTCTGCAAAAAATTTGATACACAGGTTAGTAATATTAGTGAAGCTTGGCATCAAAGTTCAGGCATTACTTTTGCAGAGTGGTAAGGGGAGTCCAAATGACGAGACAAGATGATTTAGCTTTTAAGCGCCCAACTTTATTCCATAGCTTTAATTCAATTTTCACCGTAGATCATTCATATGAAATTCTCCAAATTACGTATTCAATAGTGGTTTAAACTAAGTACGACTGAATTGAAACTTAATGCGTCATTACTATTTCTAACAAAGTAAAGATAGATTAAGTAACAGCGAGATCTATAGCACAGGAGGAGCGGCGAGCTTCTGTCTGCAAAATGGTGCGCTTTCGTTATTCGTTACATAAAAGGCTAGAATGTTCTCGAAGGTACTGGTCTAGGGGGAAGATCCTAAATTGCGGAAAGTTAATTGGAGGTTGCGTGTTCGCGTAGAGCAAAGCCATTGTGTTTTTTTATATTTTACACACACACACACACACACACATATATATATATAAGCATATGAAAAGTGCGGAATATTGAATAGAGATAATCAGAATAAAACTTGTGTTTAAGGCTGATTTAAATATTCTTTTTTTATTTTTGTAGAAGCATGTTTTTGCAAATCATATATCTATGAACAAAATTCGTAACAACATGGTTTTTATTTTACACGCACATACACATGTATATAATATTGACAATTTACTTTGACTACCTAATTTTAATAACTACTGTAATTTACTAATTAATAAATTTTCTTAATTACGTAGCTGGCTGCATGGAAATTTTCGTTACTAAATTACCATAATTTACCTCTACTAATAAAGCTACTTTTCAGTATTGGGCTCTACTCTTATATTCGCACTAAGATTACCAAATGTGGCGATATATGTTCTGCGCTGGTTTTTGGCGCTGTCGCGGTGCTGTGGTTTTGGGAACGATGTTGTTTATATGGCAACCCTTTTGACGTTGAAACTTAACTCTTTTGCTGCAGTGATTTGATTGCTCGTTGGTTTGGGTCGTGCGTGTTTGAATGTCGCAATGAGAGACGTGGTGGCAAGATTTCAGTGGAGTATTTTAGATTTTGTGCAAAGTACATTTAGTATTAAAAGCTACGATGTTGGAGTTGTTAACGAGTCTTTTGTTCACGGGTGTGTTTATGAGGATAGAAGTGCATTTTTGGGATTTCTGCAGGACTTTTAAAACGGAGTCCGAAATGCGGATCTGCTATGAGAACTCTGACGAAGAAGGGTGTTCCTGATAGTTCTTGTGTGGATTTGCAGTCAAATGCTTGCTGGTAAAGTGTTGGCTGTCAGCGGAGGATCGTGGCTTTAATGCAGTAAGTTAACTTTGGAGAAAATGTTTATCGTTACTTTCGAAATTTTGAATCGCAGAAATAGCAAAATCATAGCAAAATCGCGGCACTTTTGTTCACAGACGTTGTGTGACTGGCGAAATTTTATTAGCGAATGTATTATGTTAAGTGAATTTTATTTTACTGTTTTTATTTTGTAGATTGTTATGTTCGTTTTTTTGCTATGAATTTCTGTTGTTATAGTTGTTTTTTGAATTATTTGTAATTTTAGTTATTTTTAGTTTATTTTGCTGATTTGTGCACAATGCCTAGATTGTGCAATTCGTAGATTTTTTTTAAAGTTTAAACAGGGGGCTATGTAAATGGTATTTTTTGAAATTTATTGTTGTTATGTTAATTTTTTAAAGGGAGGTGTGCGTAGTTCGTAGATTCGTTCGTTGCTTAGATTCTGCAATTCGTAGATTTTTTTAAAGTTAAAACATATCGCTGTGTACATGGATTCTTGTAAAATATTTTTGGTTAGAAACTTTACGTTTTTGCTATCTAAATTTTTTGTTTTTGTTTCGGATTTTTAACTTAAATTGTGTGTTCAAAACATGGCTTTTCCATCTACGAAAACCGCGTTTTTGGAGACATTTTAGGCTTAAAGTTCGAAATGTAGACAAAAAATTTAAATAGTAATATGGCATCGTGGAGTTTCTCGCCAAACATTTTTGGCGAGAAATTTGGCGAACTGAGGGTGCATATAAGAGTAGGGAACTACTCTTTTTAAATTATAAAAGTAAGTTGTACATAGTATTATAAATGAAGTAATTTAAGTACATGTCAATCTTAATTCTGCTATTATAAATTACATCTCTACAAAAGTTTTCCAAAATTTTTGGACTGTTTTGCAATACAGGTTATCATATACCCCATATCTCCAGCTTTCTTTTAAAATGTTTTCACAATTTTAACTTCAATTTATTATTTCAACTTCAATTATAACATAAAAAAATCATTCACATACGTTTAATAAAGGGTCATAAACTAAATATTGTATTAAATACGCAATAGAAAAACAAAAAGTTGCCATAAAATCCACTAAGAAAATAAATAAGCGAATAAAAATAAATATCCAATAATGCAAGGTATATAAAAATACAATATACGACAAAACAGAAACAAAGACGTTTTTAGAAACGTTCTGTCTGAAACACGGCACTAGTCTTAGAATTGACAATTTGTCAGATGAGAAAAATTAAATACATTCTGTTACAAGACAGATAAAATATGAGAACTGGCGATGTCTCAAATCTCAAGGAGGATTAAAGTTACGGGAGACTAGCGTAACGTAACCTAATGAATGTAAAATAACTCACGAAATGGAAAGATTCGATGATAACTGTATCTGTAGTCACGAACGGATCAACATGGATCAAACAAGGAACAAAGAAGTAAATTCAGCTGAAAATTGAATTTTCTAGTCGAAAGAAATTTTCGAGCTGATGTTTGATGAAGACAAGAGAAGATTACTGTACTAGCGGAGGCAATGGACACAGGTGGGTGCTCTCCCCCCCCTACAGAGTTGTTTATTCTCACCGCCTTGTAGGTCTTTATTCACTTTCTGTGATGGCGAGTCACGGATTATTAGCTGCTAGAAAGTATACAATTTACAGTTGACTGACCGAGAGAAGTACGACGACATTTTTTAATTTCCTAATCTACTGCTTTCAGTGCTACTACTATCATTTTTCTCTTCTATGATCAGTTCCGATTTAAATAATAGCAACGATGCTAACCATAATAATAAAAATAACAAGAAGCATCCGTACGAATAATTCGTATGGAATTTCTTTAGTCATCGTTTTTCTTGGTGATATATGGCTACGTCATTATTTGATACATGGCTATTATCAGAAAAAACTTCTAAGAAATTGTATTCGAAGAAAATTAAATGAACAAAATAACATGATAAAATATACCAAGCAAATATAGTTCTAATAATGATTTCAGTTTATTCAAAATAACATTATTCCTCTTTAAGTTGCCCACCTGTTATACCTGTTATACCCTCCAAAATGAAATCTAAACCTTTTTTAAACTGACTGATTAAATTCGAGAAATATATAAAGCCTATACATTGCAAAATGAAACTTAAATCTTTGTTAAACTGATTAAATTCGAGAAATAAACAAAACCTATACCTTGAAAAATGAAACCTAAACCTTTGTTAAACTGACAGTAAATTTGGGAAATAAATAAAATCTCTATCTTGTAAAATAAAACCTAAATCTTTGTTAAACTGATTAAATTCAAGAAATAAATAAAATTTATACCTTGCCGAATGGCGACGCTCGGAGATATGGCTAAGCGCGAGGTCCACATGATAAAGTAAAGACTGTATGTTTTACGTAGTGGCAACAAAGCACAATACATTTATACCTTTTTTCCATTACTGTAACGTAATGCAATATAACTGTGAACAAATTTTGGAAACAATTTTGTTAAACCTTCTGATACAAAACGGATATTGTTATTATTATTATTATTATTTATTTATTACGTGCTCCGCCCTTAGGCACTACACGGAAAGGGAGGGATGCCCCGTGAAGGTCTTTTTAAGGGAAACTGGCTCGTATCCACGTTACACATAGGGAAAACCACGAAAACGCTCATGCAGCCAGCCCGTTCGCCGGGACTCGAACCCGGAACGAACTACCAGTGTTCAGCGGCTTTTACCGCTCGGCCGCTGGTGGGCCAAAACGGATATTTGGAACATAGTTTTAAATTATTCTATCAGGTTGTCACGAAATAAAAAAAATGAAGCTATTGGTATTTTATTTGAGCCAGTATCAATACTGTCAATATGTACTGAAAAGCAACATGTAAAAAAAAGTTTCAAAGAGGAAAAGGGGATATCTTTTCAATTTTCTGTACAGGACCTTTGTCATGTCACCTAGTGCACTACAGATTCCTACCCAGTCTTCAGTACTAACTGCCTTATTCCTGAGTGCCTCGTTGTATGGTACTAGTGCTCTTGCTCGGCATGTTAGTGTGTTATTTAGTGTGTGTATGATGGAGCCCAGTACATGAACACACTAAAGTAACTAACCTATCCAAAGCTACTATATATGTAAAATGCACCAGGGTAACTTACGTGAGTTTACTTATTTATGTATATATGTATGTATGCTTGTAGAACTGGCCTGTAACCGAAAGTAAAATGTTTAATTATTAGTGTGAAATGTTTATGTACGTGCAATAACGTCCGCATGTGCAAAACAAATATTATTGTAACAATTTATTCCTAGGTGCACATAAAATGCACCACGTTAATGTTTAATTATTAATGTATAATATTTATGCAACAGGCTGCAGTGTGTGCATCAGTATACAATTATTGTATTGTAAATTACAATTATTGTAAAATGTTTAAATATCAGTTTAAAATGCCCAAATTTTAATATACAGCACCAACAAAAGTTTCTAGTAAGCTCCCGACGCCTGGCTTCTGGGGCGCCAAAGAATTATCGCGTTGTACATTTGCGGCTTCCGGACGATAACCGAATAGTCCCAGTAAGCCGCCCGGGTGTCCGGATCCGCTCTCCTCTCTCACCTGTATTTAGTTATTAAATAATTCATTTTCATATATTGAAAAATAAAAGTCTTGCTAAAATAAATTTCGAAGATAACTGTTAGGCAAGAGATCGAACTTGGAATTTTTATTGTATTTCTTCGTTTTTTACATGTTTGTTACAAGTAGCTCTCTCTTGGATTTGGCAGCCACAAACGCTGATTGTTTTCTATTGTAGTTTCATGTGCACATTTTATACTTTTACTCACTAATATATTTTTATATATCTACTTATAGATGTATTTATAATTTTTATGCATTTTTCTAACGCAGACGAAAAAGAAAACATCAAATTACAGGTTAAAATCTCAATAGGAGTGTTTAGTTTAATTATTTTTAATTAGCAAAAAGTTCAAAATAATTTAAAGTATAAAAAGTTAAAAAATAACTGGTTAACAATCTGAAAAGTGATAACTGCGCATTTACGTATTTTGATGAAAAATGCCGTTTCGAGACTAATATCATAATGGGGTCTAAAGGCTCTTCTGGCCTAAAAATCTAAAAAGTTTCAGATTTTAAAGGCCGCCCAAAGGAGACTGATAATGTTTATGCGCTCTTGCTAAGTTCGCAGTCTACCAGTCTACTGTTACACTCACTCCTACTAAAACCGTTTTTTGGTCTCTTTATTATTAAGCATCTTTACCCTTATGCCACATACAGCTCAACTGCAAAATGAGAAAAATTTCAAAACCAGAATAGCAGTATACGTTTAGAATTCGCGACGCAGCGTTAAATGTTATTATGGGGGCAGTTTTTTTTTCAGTTCTTTCTCAATTCATCGTATCAGTATACACTTCCTTACTAAAATGTCCTTAGAAAACTTTTTTTATTGTTAACATTTTATGTGTTTACTATATTTATTATATATAATTTTTTTGGCTCGTACGCTGCATAAAATTCCCTTCAACAGCAAAATCACAATATATTTAAAAACGGCATATCTTTAGAATTTCCGATAGACAGTCTCGCGCGCTGAAGATAAAATTGTTTTTTTTCTATATAGTTTTGACATTCCTCGCTTTGAAATCGTTGCGTTTGTTAATCCGTAATTCGTTAAAGTTTTAAAATAGATAATGAAACAAATAGGAAATTCAAAATTCGGGCTTCCAGGTGCCCATGATTATGTGAAGGACTATTTTATTCAATTATTATTATTTTGATGGCTCTAGGTGTGGCTGCACAAAGCTATAAACATGCATACATTCATGAAGATTCTTCATTATTTAATTCCTTTTTAAATGCAATACAGGGCGATAATATGTGGTGGCAACAATTTGGAAAGTGATACAACGCGTTTAAGTGTTTCGACGCAAAATGTTTCGAGACTAATATCCCATTTGGGACTAACCCTCTTCTGGGTTACAAATTAAAATATATGAAAATTATACAAATTTTTCTTCTCATTTCTTAAATAAAAATAATAATTAATAAATAAATAATTTAATTAAATTTAAAAAATAAAAATCGGAAAGCTTCCAGATTTTATCCTACGCCCTAAGTGGCGTTTTTGATGTTTTGTGTGCTATATTTATTTATTAAATATTATGTTCTTCGCATCAAACTGAATTCAACACCAATATCACAAAATATTTAAAAAGAGCGTATCTTAAAAATTTTCGATACGCAGTCTCGCGCGCATGAGATAATTCTTTTTTCCGTAGTGTTGCCATTGTTCGCTTGGAAGTCGTTGAGATTGTTAATAAAAAATTCGTTAAAGGTTTACAAAATATGAAACAGAAAATAAAACAAATTCCATATTTGGGCTTCCACATGACCATATTCGAGTGAAGGACTACGTTATTCAAAATTTGATGTTTATAACCTTTACTTTTCCCAGTCCGAGAATCATACATACATTCATGCAGATTCTTTATTATTTAATTTCTTTAAATATAATGCAGGTCTCTAATATTTGGTGGCAACAATTCGAAAAGTGAAACGCCGTTTTATACTGAACGACGCAAAAGGCGAAATCCAAATAATGAATAGCCCTTCTGATCAAATCGCTCCTTTGGAGTAATGATTGTTGCCATTATGTTATACGCCAGGCGTCCCCGTCCTCCGTCCTCCGTCAACTGTCACCTGTCACCTTCCATTTCACGAAACTGAAACTGGATTGTTCGAAAAAACTAAAACTTAATTTTTTAAAAAAATCAGTTTTAATATGCTGCCTAGTTTTTCCTCTACATTTCTATGTTTATAAACCCGTATAAACGATATAAAAATTTCTACAAGTATTTCTTCTCATTCTCTAAATAAAAATAATATTTAGTGTTGTCAATTTACGAAACTGAAATCTGACTGCTGAATAAAACTAAAGTTTAATTTTAAAACAAAATTGATTTAACACGTTATCTTTTCGTTTTTGCAATTCCTTCTGAAACATAAAACTATATAAATAAACAAAGGGATCACAGAATAATAAAATGGACATTACCATTTGATCAAAATTGAAAATAAAGATATAATACAAAGAATTGTAATCAATATGTTACTGCAAAATTTCATCAGAATCCTACGATAGCTGTGTAAATAGCCAGAGAAATTTTACGATGCACCCATTTCAGGGTGTTACAGACTTATTTTACTGATGACATTGGCGGTATAAAATAGCTCTTTTTGTTAAATATTATTAAGAAATTCAGGTGAAATGAGTTTTTAAACGATAACTTCCTCTGCATCGGGCAACGCACTTTGAATTGGAAACAGCATCTTTTTAAGGCGGAGAACGTTTTACTGCAAAATGAAAACAATAAGCTCATCGAAGATGGTTTCCTTCTATGTGTTTAAGAAGAAAATACGCAGCACTTTCCTTATTTCAAAACAAAAATTTTAGCGTAATTTAAGAGTTATTATTCTGCATACATTAAAAAAAAATTAGTTGTTCATTTTAGAAGTCCCAAAAGACATGCGCATCACTAGGTAACCCCTATGCATGCCGAAACAAACTGAATGTTTAAAAATAAATTTCATTTGAAGAAATTGTTTTACTTTTCAAAACGGAATCCTTTTAAATATTAAATCAATACAAATTTTATCCCTATACTTAGCTTTTAATCTCTAATTACTAAACAATAAAGATGGTTAGAAAAATAGAGTAAGATATAAAATTAAGCAAAAATGTTACCTTAGAATATTGGCATGGATTCTATCGACTAAACAGAAATCTATCGACTCTGAGAATGTTCTGTCATATATCCTTCATGAGGGAAATAAAGAAAATAAAAAAGAAGCAATATATATATAGTTAGATATTATATATATATATAGCAATATATATATAGTTAGATATTATATATATATATATATATAATATCTATATCTATATCTATATCTATATCTATACCTATATATATATCTGAAAGATTTCAGATTTTCACTCTCACCTAAGAAGGGTTTATTAAGGTTTTTTATTACGCTCTCGCTGAGCTCGCAGTCTTCTCTTGCATTTACTCCTGCTAAGCCCCCTTTCTTTTTTCCTCTTTTTAACATTCTCCTTGCGCTACATACAGTTCAACGACAAAATCACAAAATTTTTAAGAACTGCATAGTTCCATATGTTTAGAACTTCCCTAATTCGACATATATTTTTTAGGCTTTTGTCAGCCTTTTTTTTTTTTTTTTTTTTTTTTTTTTTTCCCAGCTTTTGTTTGGTACCGTCGATTTTTCATAATGCGAGGAACATGCACCCATACATGCAGATTTTTAATTTTTTTAATGTCTTTAAAATAATATAGAGCGATAATATTAGGTGGTAACAACAAGTTCAAAACTGGAACACTGTTTGTAGTAAACGCAAAATTGTCTTTCGAGACTAATAGCTGTTTTGAAACTAAAAAAAAAAAAGAAAAAGGGGCGGGGAAACTCTTGAAAATCAAAAAGGATTCAGATATTAACGTCATCCCATACGGTTCTTGTTAATTCTCTCACTGAACATCGTAGCTTACTAATTTGTTCTTAGATTCACTGCTGCTAACACTTGTTTTTTTTTTCTTTTTAGCTTTATTATTAAGCATTGCTTTGTTCGTACTTATCCCATGAAAAACATCTAGAGCAAAATCACCAAATATTTCGAAACAGCGTATCTTTAGAATTTTCGATAGAGCATTAGGGTTGCCATTATTCTTTTTATATTCTGTATATTATTATTTTAAAAATTAGTCGCTTGAGCGGCCAAAAATCTAAAAGATTTATTCTAAAAAAAGAAAAATGTGTATAATGGTTTTAATGAAACCAGCAAATGCCATTTCATAATTATATTTATGATTAGATATATCATTTAAATGCATCTTAATTTAAACGAACCAGAATTAAAAGTAGAAAAAATACTTTTAAGAACTGCGTTTATTGATTTTCAATCACTTCGTCTGCTATTCAGTGAGAGAAAAATAAAGTTTGAAACTCTGCAAGGTTACTATTATTTTACATAACTTTATGATTTAGATTTTTACTGTCACTTCTTTTTTCCCTCTCCCTACCAGAGTGCAAAACAGAGCGTGTTTCTGCCAATCGAGGCCACGTTATTATGTTTCGCTAGCTTTGATAAGATGGTTATTCTTTATTATTGGTTTTAGCTACCGTCATTTAAATTGTTACGCCGGTCAAAAGTTTTGAGACAACTTCGCATTAAATAAATTGTGTAGAGTTTGGCTGCTAAGTTTTAATATGAATTTGAGTGTTACTTTCAGACGGACAGCCAGTTGCAAATTTTAGTAAAACCATTCAAAGGAATTATGCAGTTTCAGAAAGGGAAACGATAGCAGTTCTTTTGGCGGTTCAGAAATTTCCAGATTATTTTGGGAAATCACCTATAAAAATTTATACAGATCATGCTGCGTTGGTTCTTTATATTTCAGAAAAGTATTTAAAACCAAGACGAATAAGATGGACCTTTAAGCTACAAGAATACAACTTAATAATTAAACATACTTCTCGGGAAAGGAAATGTTGTAAGAGAAGAGCCTTAACTCTGTCGAGAATTAAATTAAATGACGATGGGACTGAACTCAAATATATTATTTTAACTTCAAAAATTTTAATTTCGATACCTCTAGGTGCTGTCGTTTTCCCACAATGCGGGAGAAATACCTACGAAACATATATACGGATTCTTCATTATTTAATTTCTTTTAAATTTTACTTCTCAATAACATTTGGAGACAACAATTCGGCCACAAAAGTGCTTCGGACAAAATTGAGTTTTGAGATTTATAGCACCTCTGGTGTTAAGAAGAATTAAATAAGGAAGGGAAATATATCTGTTTTTTCAAGAGCCACTCCTGCCTTCCCCCTCCGAAAAAAAGAGTATAGGTTTATTCGAGGCCGAAACCAAATTAATTTTTTCCTTTACCTAGTTCTATTTTTTATTCAACAGAATTAATATTTTCACAAGTTACTAACAAAAATACTTTTCTGACGGGTGACTTTGAAAAAGAAAAAAGATTTTGCTGTAAAAATAATATATATATGACATTAATAGTTAGGTACTATGTCATGCTTTAAGCAATGAATAATCTCGAATTTTTCATATAAAGAAATTTTAATATGAATATGGTTTTGCCAAAACACAGTTTCAGCAATAATATGGAAATGGAAATTTCTTATAAACAATTAAAAATCATTATTAAAAAAAGGGATTTATTATTTTAAATCATTCGGTTTTGCTGGAAAATATCTACTCTTTTAATTTAAAAGCTAAATTATAGATTTTGAGGTGGAACAGCGACAGCACTTCGATTTGGGAGTTTGTAAGGCCACGCCGTTGATACACGGATGGATAACAGCCCAGTTGCATTGCGTAATCGATTACACAGGATACAAAATAAAATAAATGTACATATATATATATGTATATATATAGTAATATAGGGGCTTTCTTAGGCTTTTTCCGCATTTTAGGTTTTCAGGTTCTTGACTAATAAACAATTTTTTGCGGTTTTTATTTTTTGAGCCTTAATATGTGTTTTTTGCGTTTTTACTTATGTATTGTATTTTTGTTGTATACGGGGTTACGGATACATGTAGGGAAAAGATCTGATCATTTGAGAGCCCCTGAAAGTTAATTTTAATTGAAAATTTGTTCGAAAATTACGATTTTGAATCTCAAATGATTCAGAGGAACGAAATATGTATTCGGAACTCGTTAATCAACTTGGTTTAGGGCTTTAAAACTATTTTCCCTTGATTAATTACAATAAGTTCACAATAAGTTCAAACAATAAGTTCTGTTTGAAGCGTTGAACTGAGGAGATTAATACTTCTTTTTTATTTCTTATTTTATAGTGTAATACGTTCAGTATAGTATCAATATTTGTAGTTTAATTTTTACTAGTACAACCTTTGGGTACGAATTTCTTCGAGAAATAAATGGTTATGGCGTTCATGGGAAAGAAATTGTAAACTTATATTTAAACTCAATTTTCGTACTCTTTTAAAAAATTTATATATTGTATTTCTAATTTCAATAAGCTAACAGTAGATATAAATTAAGGGAAAAATGCGTCTCTCTTAAAATTATTAAAAAAATTTAACCAATTTCTCGGTTGCCTGTACTTTAGCGATGCACTGTACTCGAGCTGTGTAATAAAAGGCGCTAAAATTAAATTTTTTAAAAGCACTAGTACTGTAAATGTCAAAATCGCATCCATTATATCTCACACAAATAATAACAATAATCAACTAGATATATTATGGTTACACCGAATTGATGCATTATTATAATTTTTGTGTCAAAGACACACATAGCACAGGGCGTTAGAAACGTTCATAGTAATTAAATGAATATTAATAATATTGATTAGGAAGCCCACATAAAGCTGAAGTTATAAATGCTCTTAGCAAAGTCTTTCAAAACGTTTTGGACCTTTGTATTGCATTACTGGCTTGCCTTGTGTGTTCTAACTGCGTGTAGTATAATAAGTTTTTAAGATGTTACGTTCTTCGGGAGTAATGTCCCTAATTAAGAGATCAAATTCAACTAATTTGTAATAATGTGAACATTCACAGCACTGTAATACTAATACTAATAATAAAAAGTGTGTCGAACTTCTTATTTTATTAGAGAAAATTAGTTTTGACTAACCTCAATACGCTATGCCGAATTACCGTCATTGCAGCGCAGTCTTGTAACTCAAATTGCTATGCGAAAATGAAATTTTATTACACGACTTAGAAAATTACACAAATTAAAAACATAATAAGACTCAGGCATTGGTTTTTAGAAGGAACTAAATGAAATGAAAGTTGAGTGAACACCAAAGTAAACTTATTTGGAAACTTTATCTCCGAATTTCTTCCTCACCTACTCCCAAATCTTAGCAAGTTACTAAGCAATTCATAACTTTCCCTCATTCTATCTAAACAGTTTCGTAAGCAAAACAGATCCGTAGGAAGTAAAACGCCAGCAAGCGGCCTTGCGGTGAAGTCGCTGAACAGAAGTAGTTCGACCTCAGTTAGATTCCAGGAGACGGACAGGTTGAATGAGCGTTTTTATGATTTTCTTCAAATGTAACGGGCATATGAGCCAGTTTCCCATAAAATGTTCTTCACGAAGGCAGATAACCTTAGCGGGCTTTGAAGTAACCAAATGAACCAAACCAAATTAAACAGACTGGAACAATGGTGACAGTATTCTGACTTGGTCAGTACGAAACCCTGTATCCTTTTGGCTAATACAAGATAACTAACTAACAAGTACCGAATACTGTATTTACGTAAAACAAAAAAATCTTGCCCTCGCAAAATTAACAAGTAGAAGGAAAAGTATTTAGATGCAGTACTTAATAAAGAAATGCGAGTACGCGTAATGTAAGACCTTTCATTGACGTTTCATGCGCTCTCCCTAGCGGATTCTCAAAGTGCTGCCAGTCGGCAAAGGATAAGGAATTTAATTTATTTTTCATGTTCAACCAGTCGGTTATTAATTAAAATAGAGATATTTTGTTCATAGATATTCGTAAAATTAAAAAAAAAAACTTTAGGTACATTTTGAAATTTTCCATTATTGAAATTTTTTAAAAAGTATCTTATGTTTTGAACAATAATGCGATATTATTATAAAATTTTCTAGTAAACAGACTTGCAACAATGCTCTTCCTCAATAATTTATTCTTAGTATTCTTTTTTTTTTTAAGATTCACTTATTCATTTTATTTTACTCTCAACAAATGTTAAGCCATGGAATATTAGCTTTTTTAAAGTATTCAGTTCACAATGCTTGATAATATTTCCTTCCTTTTTAACTTGCATCTGTATTATTTTTTGATTCCCTCACTAATCATAAATATTTTAAATCTAAAGAAGAGCAGAAACACAATAGAAAATTTATTAGTAATTAATTTGCAAACACATTTCTTCAGGTTACAGTCTAAGAGTTTTATCATTAAAAATAAATAAAAAAAAATTACAAAGATTTTTCTGTAAAAAAAGAAAAAAAATAGGTACTGTTACCAATTTCGTAGTCTAAATTGTGATTAAATGGACACATCAAACTCATTTCAAAGCAATTTTCAATTTTAATAGCTTCTGCGTTTATTTATGGGTTATTTATTTTGGAAACAAAAATTGTGTAAACAGCTTTAAAAAATGTACTATTTTTTAGGACTAGAAAGATGCATATATAATAATATGAAATCCATATATTCTGCTTCAAAATTACAATGTCACCATTCGACTTCATTTTGGATGCAACTGAAAGTATATTGTTGCGTGGGTGCGGGTTCCAGCACTGTTTTTATACTGTTTTCCAGCACTGTTTAGCACTGTGTGCATTCATTCTATTGATTGAATGCACAAAGAACCGATGATAGCTTGATAAAATTTATTTATCGAAAGAAACACTTTGCAGTTCTGGAATTTTCGACAAAAATAATACAATTCTTCACAGTATCACAGAGAACACTCAGTTGTTAAACTTCAAACTACGAAGAACGTTAAACGCAACGAACCGCAAAGCGCATTTAAAGAGCGAAGCTAACCCGGAGATAACTGAGTACTCCGAACTCACGCTGAACTAACAACCGACGACTGAGAAAATGATGCTCTCCTAGGTCTTATATAGTATTTTTTTGGCTGCCGAGAGATTTGTAGTACTTTCTGCTTAGCAAAATTACTGGAAAGCATATGAGGGCCTGACAGGGTTACAGTTTCATCCGAAATCAAGTACATTTATTCAGTTACAATCCTTCTTACGGTGATACAGAGACCAGATCAAAATATTGCCAAGTTTGTCTGCTTTTGGCGGTTTCGCGCCAAACTTGGCGATAAAATTAGTCGCTAAAACCATCTCCAGCTTATAACTTGCCAATTTATCTAGATAGTCATTTACTCAATGTTGAATAGATTTGTCCCTGTATTCTTATTTGTTCGTCAGAGCATCGTCTCTTTAGATTTTCATATTACATTACACCGAAGAAAATGCAAAAAATTCACATATAACGCTCAGATTATTTATATATGTACAGAATTCCTAACAATATGAAGTAAGGTTAAAAATTTTGTAAGCGTCTTATAGAGCTTAGAGCAATCTATTTTATTCACAATACTCATTAGATACGCATGGTCGAATTTTACTAATCTCTCTGAAGATTCGTGAAATGCGAGAATCGAATATACTATCCCAAGAGGGTATTTTTTTTACGGTATATTAAAAGAATTGAAAAAACGCAGTGGCAACATATCGATATTTCTGAAAAATCTTTATTGCTATAGATTCAAATACGTACAATTCCTCAATACAATCATTTGCCACATCTACTGCTTTCTGTTGAGTTACCGGAATGCGTCATTAAAAAATCCGCTTCTAAGAGATGGCAAGATTGAGACTTCAAAGTAACAGCCTTGTGTGTGGCAAAACTACAGTCTTGTTTAAAATCTATTCGAAACACAAGGATTTTTTGCTCCTGATGAAGAAGGTCTGTAGGAAAAGCGTATTCGACCTCAAGCTGCCAATAAACTATTTTTCAGTGTACTTTATTTAATGGAATTATTTTAAAGCACCTTTTTTTCGTTCTACTTTTAATTTTTCCCACCAGTATATTATTAAGAAAAGCATACATTATTTTATAAAATTTTAAATTTCTATTAGTAACTGATAATGAGCTTAATGTCTATTGTCTAACAATATGAATAACAATATTGTCTTATACTTGTCTATTGGATAAGAAAAACAGTGTTGTTATTGCTTGAAAAAAATAATTAGAAATTATTTGCCGCGCAAAATAGGAAGAATATCTCATAAAATTGAAATGCCGTGGTAATGACCTTACCACGGCAGAAATGGATTGCAGAAAATGGAAAGAAAGGATTATACACGTTTTTAAAGTTAAATTGATTATTGGAAATCTGCATATGGCAGACACAACGGTTAGGCATTGATTAAATTGAAATTAATGCTTTAGCTCAGAATATTCCAGTTAATATTTTAGCGTAACTAGTTCAATAATTTCAAATTAGTGGCATTTTTAACGCTTATGTAAATAGAAGTTAAAAGTTTGGTTACTGGATTTTCAGAAATATAATGTAAAGCTCCTTAAATTAAACATTTCTGCATTTTAATACTGTAGTATTATTATCACTATTCCTACTGAAATAAATTTTTTGTATCTCATCAAAGTTAGATAATTTCTATATGCCATCGATAAATAGCAAAAATTTTCTGTATTTATCCCTATTTTTGAAAAATATTTTCTACATCTCATCAATTTTTGATGCTTTCTATACAGCACCATTACGTAGTAAAATAATTTCCATACTTTATCAGATAAGAAAATTTCGATTTTCATTCTATCATTGCAAAATAGTTTCTGTATTTTCATATTAAATTGTTGCTATATTTCGTCATAGCCTTTAACATATTTTCTATATCTCATGATATTAATGTATTTTCTACGTTTCATCAAAAACAGATGATTTCCATATCTCATCATTACTGCGTAAAGTATATCTAACGTTACATCAAACTTAAACACGCTTTTTTTCCAATGGCAGATTGTTAACTGTTTACAGTGTAACACAGTCCATTAATATATATCTTCTCCGGGATTCGAACTCAGGCCCTTCGGAATCGTAGTGAGGCTTTCCTAACCACTATACCGTCTGGGCGGCGAAGTTAAATACGTTTTTATTTTCTGTATCTATTATCATAGAAAATGTCATTCTTAGTATTTTCTGTTACTTATCATAGCAATGTCAAAATTTCTATATTTCATCAAATACAAAAATTGTCGCTGTCTAATTACATCGTTGTGAAATAGTTCCTTTACCTAATCAAAATTAAATTTGTTTCTATTTGTATAATCTCAACATATCAGAAGAAAATGGTTTTACATCACATCAAAGTTTACATATAAGTATAAATAATCCCTACAAATTCTTTAATTTCATTCCACTTGAGAACTGTTTCATTCCAGCTTTGGTTTTTGAAGAATGACAAGTGTTGTTGCAGTGTTAATCTGAAGATTTGTAGCCTGTTTTGCTATTTCCTAGATGGCCAATGTAGCCCAAGTGCATGTGACATCATGATGACATCAACACCTTTATTTTTAAGATCTTAAAGAATTGCCTGAAAGTGACAATTCATTACAGGAGAAGATATTCATAAGAGAATATGAGAATGAAAGAGAATCACTGCAAATGAGAAAGTTACGACTTAACGAACAATGATTAGCTGTCCACTTAACTGATTCACTTATACAAAGTAATTCGGTTTGGAAAATACTGCACTCATCGAGAATTCTAAAAGAGTTTGTATTCTAGTTCAGAACGGTAATGAAATACGAAATAAACTAGTCCAATTAGATTATCAATTTTACTGTCATCTTTAAAACATAGAAATAGAGAATTATCTTCAATGGAATTGTCGTAAATTATAGTTTGAATCAACAAGCGATCAGCAAGGTGCGGAAGATCCTCAAATACACCTTGATATCGAACCTCAGTTTGTTGACATTGAGGACATGAAGATAAACGTCTAAAACATGCAACATACAAAGTTTTGTAAATCATGAAGATCAATCGGGGCAAACTCACAACAATAAAGCACTTTTATAGCTAAAGTTTTTGTAACCGCAGGTATAGAGTTTGACAAAAATCTAAATTTTGGTAAAATTGAGAATAATTGTCAGAAATTTTATAACAGTGAATAAAATACTGAAAGGATGTAGGGTTCTATTGCATCTAAAAGCTTGTTACCGAATTCTAACAAACTCTACTAGACTGACAGCGAGAGTTATGGCGTAATCTGAAGCAAATCACAGCGTCATGAGAAGGCCAAAATAAACTTCTTTTTATTCAAATTAAGTGAACAGGAAGCATTACTTGTGTTACAAACGAACGTCCACTACTTGCGGGTATTTCAGTGAACATAACAGTTAAATTTCAATTTAGGTAACGTATCAGAGGCCACGCATAAAAAATAGACTGCTCGAGCTTATTTAGGCAGAGCTGGCGATAGTAAGTAACAGCAAGACGCAGAAGGAGAAATCTTCTAATCTAAGCATTAAAAATTATCAGCTTAAATACACGAAGCAACTTATCTGAATTCTGGTGCGGACTACGAGAAGCAAAAGTTACAGTAAAGGCTTAAGTCATAATAATTGATTACTTAACATTAAATACCTTACAAGTTGTATAAAAAAATTAGTGTTTCAAAGACCAAGATATATATAAAATATAGGATACAAATCATTATTCCGTAGCCGAAGTTAGTTGTCTTTGGAAAATCTTTCTTTTTCCACCGTAAATAATGATAATTAAATTTGATTTTCTGTCGTAGGAAAATTCCATCGTAATATAAATGTTTATAAAATTAGTACAGTTTGATACATTACAAACTACATCAATCAGATACACAAAATTGAAAATCAAATATATAACTGCTTCCTTCTGTACCGCAAGAAGGAAAAAATAATAGAAGAAAAATATGACGCTGAACAAATATTATTTCTGCGTCAAAATATAGGTTTATGGAAGCGCTCCCAGGAGTTAAAGTATCGGAATTTTTCTGTTCGGAGTTCTCCAAAAGAGATTTCTGACAGTCAGTGGCCCGCGGTTATCTTTCGCTTTGTCGATTTTTCACACTTTGTGGAGTAAAGAGGGATTATTTCCGAAAAAGAACAAAGCCGTCTAAATCCCTATAGCGTGTCTTAATTCTCGCTGGCTGCTCTCTTAAATAAAAGTGACAAACATTTTATTCTTTAAAGGGATAATTCGGATATTGAATGGGAACTGTTTTCCAGCTAGAAATATCTTTAGCAAGTCGCTAAAAAATTTTCGAACCATTACGTTATGTTACGTTAAACTGCTGTAAATATATCAACCCTTTGCAGAGGCAACCAAGTGCTGCCTCTGCAAAAATATTGCATTGCTTTATTCTAAAGTCACTACCTTCCTAGGCCCTTCGAGGCCACATTGCTCATCTGAGTTGTCTTTCAACCACGGTAACGATTGTTGCAGAAGATAATCAAGTGCTTTTGAAAAATCAAATTTGCTGAAATTCCCTAATTCCTTCTGTGTAGTGATGATGACACACATTACAGTCGTAAGTGAGGGAAGGGTAAGAACTTGGAAATGTCTATATTGAAGTTACAGACTATGGTGGCCAATAGGTTACCAGTCACCCGGTAGCCTCTATTGTGAACTCTGATCACGGATTTCACGATCCACTGGTATAATTGAAACTGCTTTGATAATGATTCTTAAGTTTTATTGACAGTGGGGTTCAAGTCCTATCTTATGTTTTTTAGCTCATGTCGTAATACCTTATTAAACTAAAATGTTAGGCAAAATTTAAATTGCATCTTCCGAGAATGCTTATAAATAGGAGTTTAATCTTGAAATTAAGATTATTTGGATTATGGCACACGAATCAAGAATTACCTATCTTAAGGGAAGAATACCTTCGACGAGAACGTTTTAAGGGAAAATGTCTCGTATTTATATTACTGGCCAGGAAACCCACGAAAACTGCCATGCATCCTGCCCGTTTGCAGGAATTAAAACCTGGGACGAATTACCACTGTCCAGCGATTTAACCGCTTTTCTGAAAACTTTTACGAAAACTGATTTTCGTTACATCGATTGAATGGCTGATGGAGATATGTAGGCGTAGTATTGGTAAGTGACCTAAAGCTTTAGCTTGACCAGTTTGTAGAATGTAGATTGATCAGTTTTGAATTAAATTGATCAGATTTGAATACGCAACAGTACCTTGTTGTGTATATGCATTTAAGTTTAATGCCAAGCCAAGCAGCCCTATCTTCACAATACAATAGTTAAGTACGATAAGTCATAAATTTGGTTTGCGTTATTGTGATTTTCAGTTGAAAGCCATTAAAAGTAGCTTAATAAATTTTATTAGGAAGTTGATCTGATTTTGTCTGGACAGAATACAAATTAGCTGATAGAGTACTTAAGTCGAGGATTTTGAATGTTTTAGTGTTAAGGCTTTTGGTAGCGTCATCTTCAGTTTATGTTCTATTGCTAAGCTCCGCGATTAAATATCTCGGCTTTAGCTCTTTCGCTAGCCGACGTTTAAAATACACCATTAGATTACTGAACCAGCTTAAACAGACCAATTCGTGTGGTCTTCGATTACGTTACTTGAATCTGAGGCTTCAAGTTTTGTTCTTTTAAATATCCACAAGTGGTGGTGATTTGATTGTAAGCACAAGTGATGTTTCCTGTTTAATTTTAAGAGTTAAATAAAAAGATTATTTACAACCTTCTTTAGATTTTTCCGTGATATTTCAGACGAATCTAAAAATTGCTTATCAGTCTAGTAGGTTCTGAAGAATGTTGATTTAATTTATTCAAGTTAGGACTCCGTAAATAGTAAGTAAATTTCGCACCACACAGTTATAAGATTATCTTCATCTTCTTTAAAATTTAGCAATTTATCTAACTTTATAGCAATGAATGACAACTTGCAACAGCATTTTTAACGTATTAGTGTCCTTCTGCCTAATTTTACGTTTTGAATTTATCTAAATGTATTGCACCAGAGCACGGAGGTGCCCTACGGATTGATCAAAAAGGACCTTAAACTATTCTGCAACAAGGCATCAGTTATCCTTATCGAAAGATGGCTAACTTAATTTTAATATGTTTTCTAAATTTACTCTACTCTTTAAATTTAATTATTAATATCGATTATGCCATTGGAAATGAAAGAAGAAAATTTTTTTGTAATTATGAAACTTGTGAGATTCTTTTATGGTAATTAACGAGTTATTTTGTGTTTCGGACCTGTACTGTCAGTTCTCCCTATCCGTTTTCCCGCCTGATTGCAAATTTAATTTGCGTGTATTTAAAGAAAAATCTCGGGAGTTTCAGAAATCCATGCCTTTTATTCTAAGCCAACTTCGAGTTAAATTCATTGTGTACGCCTTGGCTAATAGCTTATTTGAATTTAAATTTTGCATTTACTTATTGTTAACTTATCTGGCCATAATTTGTAAGCACAAGGTGAGGCTTCTGTTCTTATTTAATTTCAGTAAAGGGTCTTTTACACCTTTTTTAAGTTTCAATTGTCTACTAAGCGGTTAGATACTTTGGATGATTGCTAAACTTTATAAACTGATTGAAAGTAAATTTTCTAGTAAAATGAGTTTAAACTAAGAAAATTGTAATACTTACCAATCAATGTATTATATTTTAAAAATGAAGACAATAGGAAAATATAAACACGAAATGAAACAAAGTTAATTTGTTTCATTTCGTGTTTCGTTGAATGAAACAAAGTTGTTGATTTTATGAAATTTGTAGTTTTCGATAAAATCACCAATAATTATGAGATCTGGTCGCGTTTCGTACGTTTTAACGTTAAGTACGATTTTTTCATTAAAATATCAAGACTTCAAGCAATTGGTACATCAAGAACTCGATACTAACGCAATCTGATATTAAGACACAATAACACGGCGAAACAAAAATCAGCGTTATGCGCATTTTGCGATTTTGCAGCTGAGGATTGGGTTCGGTAAAACCATCGAAACTAGTCCTGTGAAAATTTTGTAAATATAACGCTGATTTTTGTTGTTTGTCTTCTGAATCAATCTGATATTGCCAAG
Source organism: Stegodyphus dumicola (assembly GCF_044657685.1). Classification (NCBI taxonomy): domain Eukaryota; kingdom Metazoa; phylum Arthropoda; class Arachnida; order Araneae; family Eresidae; genus Stegodyphus; species Stegodyphus dumicola. The sequence goes on along the minus strand of NC_140771.1, from coordinate 164,458,224 downwards.
AAACAAGATACCTCCCTTATGTCAACGATAACCATAATCACATAATTATAGGCAATTTGGACGTAGTCAATAAATGACATGCAATGAAAAGAACTAATGTAACTTGGAACTATAAATGCAGACCAGTACAAAGAATCAATAAGAGCTACTGCCTCAACTACATTAAAAACAACCTCAACTTATCAAAAAAGGTTTTTAATCAAATTAATAGAATTAGAATATCTGTACAAAAATAGACTACTAAAAGGATGAACTAATTTTACTCATAATTCTTTTTGAGAATCAGATCTTCCCATTTGATCGATTATTCACTTAATAACAGGCGTTAGTTTTCAAAGTTTCATCTTTAAACTGAAAGGTTACGCTGGGCTGATCTTAAACCTTCTACGGAAAATAAGACCAAAAGTTTTGTTAGCTCTGAAGATTTGAATATTTTGCATATAAATTACTTTAATGTAAATGGCTCTGGCTAGTATCCTTTTATTAACAAAAAGCTATTTAGTTTCTAAAGACCCAAATACCGCTGCTTCTGGGTGAAGTCTTTTGACGCTTATTCTCACTATTTTCTACTTACTCGTCTTTTAGCCAGGTCACATTATAATTCTTTTAATTTTGATTTATTTGTTTAAATTCAAAGTAATTATTTACATAATAGCCAAAATGGAGATAAATGCGCTAGTCTAACATCCTCACACTTACCGTTTGGATTTTCTTAGTCTACAACCAATCAGTGAACTTCTATAGAATTAATTTCTCTTCCATTAAAATATACGTTTATTTACACTCATGTCCATAAATTAAGGATAATGCAAAATCAGGCAAAGAAAGAGTTAGAAGCAAAACAAATTTGACTTATTTGTAAAGCTTATTTATTATACAAAAGGTAAAGAGCAGAAAAAGATGCTATATGTTTGATATTATTAAAAAAATTAGCGATTTTTTCTCCCTGGAGCAAATTACAAAAAACACCTATTTACAAAAAACCAATATTACATGGTTGGTATGATTGTTAATACATTTTATGTCTCCCAGACGATGCAATACAGTCCGTACAACGCCTAGGCATGCTGAGTATCAAATTATCTATCTGATCTTGGGGGATATTACACCACTCAAAAAGCAATGCTCTCCGAAGTTCCGGTAGACATGTAGGAGGAGGATGACGGGCTGCAACTCGTCGGCTAAGCGTGTCCCACACGTGCTCTACTGGATTCAAGTCCGGTGAGAATGCTGGCCAGTCCATACGGGTGATATCGTCCGGTTGAAGGCATTCGCTTACGATGTTTGCACGGTGAGGACGGGCGTTGGCATCCATAAACACAAATTGTGCGCCCATGGCGCCCCGAAACAAGCGTACATGTTGTTCCAGAATGACGTCCCGATAGATTTGGCTTGTCTTGATTCCAGTTTGAACATGCAGGTCAGTTCTGGAACCCAGAATAATTCTACCCCAAACGAGCACTCCTTAACCAACGGTGTCGTTCAATGATGTTTCCTTGGTGGTAACGGTTACCTGGAGCTCTTCATATGAAAGTCCGGCGAGTATCAGACTGCAAGCTAAACCTGGACTTGTCGGAAAACATCACACAAGCCCACTGTTGCGGTGTCCACAATGCATGCTCTTTACTCCAGGCTAACCGCAGGCGACAGTGGGTTGCAGTAAGTGGAACGCATCTGACAGGTCTACGAGCATATAGACCAATCTGCCCTAAGCGTCTGTACACGGTCTGCCTTGAAATCGTCGTAACAGTGGCTGAAGAGAGCTGACGACACAGGTCTGAGGCTGTGCTCCGCCTGTTTCTTTTGGCAGTAACTGCCAAATACCGGTCCTCATTCGGCGTTGTAACTCTGGGGCGATCTGTGCTGTAACGTCTATTCACATTACCATCATCTTGGAATCATTGCCAAAGCCTGGAGATAACACTCTGGGCAATTTCAAGTTCGTCTGATACTTCCAGTTGGGTACGCCCACATTCCACACGGCCGATAATTCTACCGCTTAAAAAATCATCCAAATGCGTCCTTTGTGTCATGACTATTCGGTTATTGCACTGAAATGCTTATAAAGCGCCTGAGAACAATTTTACTTCTTTGCCTGTATTCCTTATATATCACTCTCTTACACTCTCGTCATTGTGACGTACCATCGGTGTCATCTGGTTACTTCCTGAAATTTGCATATGATTCTTGAAGATGTGTGTAGTGATTTTACAGGTGATATATTTATTTTAGAGTTCGATTTCCGCGTGACTCCAAATTATCCTTAATTTATGGACATGAGTGTATTTAACACTCTTTCCCAACCCTTTTATGACAAACCTAAGCATCACTCAAGCGTTGGTTCCAACGAACATCCTTTTCAATTAAAAGATTCACAATACAGTCGTGGAATATAAACTGTAAGTTAGAAATAAAATTGCTTTTTTAAACTTCATATTTTTGAATATACATGTAATTAAGAATTGTAACTATATAACGTTTTAATATTATAACATTCTTACACTGATTTTATATGCATTGTCAATTTTTTAATAATTCTCTAAATTCCTCATCAGTTTTATAACTGATGGGGAATTTATATAGCAATGAAGTTATATAACAATCTTTTTTATATATGTTCTTTTTTGATGACATCGGGGAATTACTTTCATGTTTGAATAATATCAATTTATTCCCAAATTCTATATATTAGCTTTTCGCAATTAAAAGAATTTATCCAAACATAAGCAGGAGACGAAACGCGATCATGCCCAAATTATTGCAGAATTTTGGGGGGAATGCTAATTCCCTCTGGTAAGTCAGCACTCTTCCGGGAAATCGGGGGGATTTAATTTACTTACATTTTTACTTTAATTTTTTTAATGTAATTTTTTATGTATGCAGTTTTATTTTTATTTTATTTTAAAATGTAAGTTTTTGAGGCATACCTATACAAATATTAAACTTCTTTTAAGTTCATTACAAGTTTTAAATAGTTAAATTTTAACATTTCCTAATTTCAAATAGCAATAGATATGCACGTCCTATCCTAGGAAGTAATTGTAATAGAAAATTAATAATTAAACTTCTATAATGTTTATCTCATCAATGTTTTGAGCATCGCAGCCACATACTAGGCAACTGATACTTCTTTTATCAATTATTTTAGCCGAGAATAAATCGACAGAATAGGGAATATATCAATGCTCTAAAAAACTGCTCTTTAACAACTAAAGCATTTATATTGTAATTTTTCTAATTTCCTTGATAAAAGACTAGATGTTTATTTTTAAATTAAAGTAAAAATAAAATCACGGGATTTTTTTCCTAGCCGTTTAAGAAATATTTCCTCTTCCCCCCACCCCACCTCGATAAAAATAAAATACGTTGATTTGAAAGAAGCGGGCTGAAAATAATTCTGATCATAGAAAATTATTTTAAAAAAAATTAATCCTCCTGAATAATTTTTAAACTTCACATTCCACCAACGTCTACTTTTCAAAACCTTACACTTTATTCATTCTAATAGCAATCGATGGTCCTTTAATATGTAAATGTACTAAGCGCATAAAATGTTTTGCTCCATTTTTTCCAACAATTCGTTGAAAAGCAGTTATGAGATTACATAAAACAAAGTAAAATTCAGATAAAAATATACTTTAATGTATATCAAGGATTGTTAGCTGCATATTTTTATCTGTTTCTTTGATAAAGCAGCAGCATTTTTATTAATATTTATAAATATAAAGTTTCAGTTTTTACTGAACGCTTTACATGAATTTTATCACGAATTACTAATTTCTGAAATAAATTATCAATAGTGAATGGTTATTGGATGATTAACAAGTCTTTATTTGTAATTAGACATAGTTATTCATTCATTATTCAATACTTTGTTCAAAATAAAGCAAATAAAATTGTGTTAAATTTATATTCAAATTGAAAATAAAATTATATAACTAAAGCAACGTTGTCAGAAATTAAAGCCTGAAGTAGAAGTAAAATTCTCACACTTTTTTAAAACTCAATCCTGCATAAAATCAAACAATAGCCTCGTATGTCATCGTAAATTGAATTTACACACTTCGGAAGCTGATTTAGAATTAATTTTTATTCTCTGCTGTACGCGTAATTTTCTTTTAAATATTCAATTTGTTTCGATACATTATTTCCACTTCGGAGAAAATGCGGAAATAGAATGAATTGCAATTATGTAGCGCAGGAAAAAGAATTTAGTTTTTGACTTTTCTTTGAGTTGTTTATTACATATAACGTTACTGCCAAAGAAATGGAATAGCTTATTAATATTAAGTGAATCCTTCTAAGACGACCTCCTATCTTTTCACACAATTTTGGTTTTCTATGGAACTAGCAGAAGAGAAAATTACCTCTTAGTGACTGTGAAATTTAAATAGTATATTCACTCTACTCTGTAAATTAAAAAATAAAAAAATACTGCAGAAAAAAATCTGGTTTATCAGTTTATAAATAGCGTTTAGGGTATTAAATACAAAGATAAGTAATAAGTAATATGAAATAAAAATTGCATTCTGATTTTTTTTTAAAATTTACAATTATAAATCTCGAAAGTTTTTTCTTATTCCTAAAATTTTCAATTCATTTTAAAAGTAAAATTTAATGGTAAAATATCATAAATATTTAACAGCAAATGCTTTTCTTATCCATTTGTCAATACACGATGTTAGGAATAGTTTTTTTAGTTACTATAAATGTGTGAATGGATGCATAATTCATTAATTGGGTACATTAAAAATTAAATGTATCTTTATTTACATTAGTTTTATTACTGATAAAAAATTTAAAAAAATCTATTAAGACGCAAGTTTATTGTTTTAAATCGCTCAGTTTATTAATCAACAACACAAGAAATCAGTAAAAAACATGCATGCTTTAATGAATAGCCAAATTGTGAGAAATGGCTACGAGCATGAAAAGCAAATAAAAATTATTCTATTTTGACCAGTGGCAACAACTGCCAAAGTCTACGTCTCAGATAATTTTCACTCGTATCATACACTCTTTTGCAAAAACATCGAAGCACTATGAAGAAAATGGTTGTTTTTGATAAAATTGAATATATGTATAGCTCATACACAGATAATAAAATGTTTAAAAATCCAAGGTCATAGTCAAAATCGCAATAACAACCTTGTATTTAGCGTACATATATTAAAACACCCGATCGATTTCGAGAGCAGCTAAAGGTTCTTCCTCATCAGAAGAACGAAATTACTAGAAAGGGGGGAAAAAAGAAAGATAAAGCATCGGCAAAGGTGTCTCAGAAACACGTGGTCGTTATACAAGGTCATAGTACCTGTTCCCGGCTTACAATCATCCATTGTGTGTTCAAATTAGTAATTGGTCGAACCGGCCCTGGCGGCAATGCATACTTAAATTCGTCAAGGCAAGGAGTGGTAGAGGTTCCTAATGTCATCCTGCGACACATTTTGCCAGGCATTCATTAGTTGTCGCTCCAGATCTGAGATATTCTGTGGTGCCCGAATCTGGCGACCTACTATGCCCGAGATATGCTCGACTGGTGAAAGGTCTGGTGACCTTGCTGGCCAAGGAAGAGTATTAACCGCAAGGACATAATCCAGAGATATGAGAGCGGTATGTGGCCTGGCATTATCATGTTGGAAAATGGCCCCAGGATAACGTGCCATGAAAGGTAATGCAACCGGCCGCAGAATGGTATCAATATATCGTTGAGCTGTTAAAGATGTACGGAGGATGATTAAAGATGACCTGCTGTCATAAGAAATAGCGCTCCACACCATCACACCAGGGGTTATGGCTATATGCCTTTGTAAAACAAAGGCTGATTGGGACAGCTGGCACCGTCCTCTCCAGACACGAACACAGTGGTCATCTACTTCAAGAGTGAAGAGGGATTCATTGCTGAACACTATACAATGCTAGTCTGATGGCAGTCATGATGATCGGCTGCGACACCACTCCAGACGACTACGCCGATGTTGTGGGGGTCAAAGGCAAACGTCTTAAAGCCCTCTGTGAGCATAACCCCGCCTCAGACACGTGCCGTGAGATGGTGGACGGTACCACGAGAGGTATACATGTGGCTGCAGTACGTTGAATAGTCATCAATGACACTGTTGGGGCGGTTCGGGCCTGGCAGACAATCATCCTATCTTGCCTCGCATTTGTGCTCCTTGGTCTTCCAGAGCCTTCATTTCGTCGGCAATTTCCTTGTAGCTGCCAACATCTTCGCACAGCAGTGTCTGTACGCTGCAGGTAGCGGCCTATTGCTTGGTCTGACCACCCAGCTTCCCTCAATTCTACAATGCGACCACGTTCGAAATCGTTTAGTTGTCTGTAAGGTCTCCGATATCGTCGCAATGGCATCTTTAGTTGCTTCTTTATGGAATTACAATGGCAGCAACAAAAAAGATAAATTTTCCGCCTTTGTTACTGGTTTTATACTTTGCGAATTGCGCACTAGAAATGCGCTCTGTGATCGCAATTCCTGTTCATTTGGCTTGAAACGTTGATCATTTGCATGTTCGATCAATTCGATGTTTTTGCATATCAAATTTCGTCACAATTGCAAAAGTCGTTCTTGGTGCTTGGAGTTTTTTGCAAAAGAGTGTATATCAGTTTCCGAGATATAACCATGTCTACGAATTTTATCTCATCAGAACTCGATTTTACTTCTTAACTGCAAAAATGTATATCCACTTCGATTTTAAGAAATATATTTAATTTTCTGAAAACCAAATTTGAAGTAGAAAATCAAATTTTATGTGCAAAATGCAAAGATATGCGATCAACTATAGATTTTGAAATTTGTTTAGAAGTTTCGAAGATACTCATTGATTTTGAATTTATCCAATGGAATCTTCTTAACTGAATTTTAGTTTTAGTTAATAATTTTCTTCTTTTTAAAGTTCTTAAATTAAATAGGTTCCTTGTTCTTAGCAAACACTTAATGCAACTTTTTTCAACTTCCTTTATTACAAGCTGACAGTAATATCTTCAATAATTTTCAAATGCGTTTCTAAATTAAATACTTTTCTCTTTTCAGCTAAGTTTAAACATAAGAATTTAACTTCCGAGTGTTTAGAGGTTGAAAATAAAAAACTCCTGCATCTATTGAACTGTCCACTTTGAAATAAACACTATATTGTTGCAATAATGGCAGAAATAGAAATAAATTCTTTGGGGACGCTTTGAGCATTGATTTACTACGCGTTACCAGCTGCAGAGACAGGAAGTAAAAAACTACAACAGAAAGATTAAAGATGTGCTAATTAAGTAAACATCTTCATTGTTTATGAAAGCTTACGTAATAAACTTCTCCTTGCTCAGAAAGCAATTAATGATTAAAAGATTATTAAGCAATTTTCCATAAAATGGTTTTAGTTTCATAGGAAAATTGGAAATTTAAATTACTGTTGCTTGCGTGCGGGTTTATAATAGATTGAATGCCCACAGGTCTGATGATAGGTTAATAAAATTTATTTTATCAACAGAAACAGTTCAGAGTTCTGGAAACTTCCACAGAAATATTCGTGCAACTCTTCACAGGATCACAGAATACAATTAGTAGTTACGCTTTAAACTACTAAGAGCGTTAAACCCAGATGTATCTTAGTGCTCCTAACTCACACTGAATTAACAACTAAAGAAACTTGCAACTGAGAGAAAATGCTCTCTCCGGCATTATGTAGTTTTCCCCCGCCCGCCGAGAAATGTCTAGTACTAAGTTACTGGAAGCCATACGATGCCGGGTACAGTTACAGTTACACACAGGATCAATTAGTTATTCAATTACAATATCCATACTTCCCGTCTAATTTTTGACCAAAATTAGTCGGCAAAAATTAGTCGCCTTTGCCAACTTGGCGATATCTCGCCAAATTAACGAGATAGCCATTTACTCAATGCTAAATTGAATTGCCCCTGCATTCTTACTTTTCTGGCAGAGCATCATTTTTCTCAGCTTTCCATGTTGTATAATACAGAAAAATGCAAAAATTAGACCTATTTTTCATTAAGATTATCTATCTATGTACAAAATTCCTAACATTATTGATATTTTGTTGCATAAAATATTTCATTTGGATAAAAAGATAAGGCATTTTGATATTTGATAATCTCGGAAGGACAAGGTTATCATAATTATACTAATTATTATTCATACAAATGAATAATAAAAATAACAATATAATAATTATTATTATATCCTATTATTGTAGTGATAATAATATCATATCAGTCGAGCTAGCGCATCGACTTCTTAATAATAATCTTAATAATAATTATTAATACCAGCAAATAATAATAACAATAATTATTATTACATCTTATCATTACCATTATTATAATTATTATTACTAGCACCAAAGTTTATTTACGTTCTTATAAATACTGGTCACTTTCAAAGGTTGTCATCTTTGAAAGGCCGTAGTACGAGAAACTTTCTTAACACTTGATACATTTAATATTATTGTAATATTAATAATTCCTCGCTAATTTTTACGTTTCAATTTTATAGGTCATAAAATGAATGCTACTATCAATTCACAATTTTGGTTTATGGAGTAAATTTTGATAATTATTTGATAAGATATTGATAAAATTAACGAATTACCATAATTGTATTCATTAGTGACTGTGTTAGTTGATACATGTTATAATATTAATACAATTTGTGGTTAACACTGCCCTTAGCAATACCTTTCTAAAATATTTTGGATAGTTACATTGTGTTACGTTACGCTGCCATGCATTTATAACCCGCCTATTTTGGCAAAAGTTATTGTTGTGTAAAATATAAAGTATTTAATTCTTTTTTTATGTGGTCTCGTGTATAATCAGTTGATAGGGAACTGACAGTTTATCTTTTAAAAACAACAATCTCAGTTTAGCTTATATAAACTCTAGTTTATCATTCTAGTACATGGCCAGACAAATTCTTATCCCGCATTTTGCCTTGTAAAATATTTTCTCCCTCTTTACTACGTGCCATCATAATCTCCGGCTAGCAATCGGAAGATCAGGAGTTCGAATCCTGGCAAGGGAAAATTGCTCGTTTTTCACGTTTTTTCTTCGAAACAAACTTAATGACTCTGCAAGTGACTCCGTAAAATGTGATGGAGTATAATTTGTCACGAACTTGGAATTGGACACCCACTTGGGCTGGGTCCTCCCTCCTCAATTGCCCATTTAAGCTTGGCAGAATGTAAGGTATTTTTCTCTCTTTACCGCCTGCATTCGCAGTGTAATTGGAAGTACGTCTATCTTGCAATGGGACTAATTGTTTTATGTTTCTTACTCCGAAATAAACCTAATGAACCTACAATCTGTTAACATCAAATTATGTAGTAAATGTAATGATATAAAACGACTAAGGATTTATTTTGACTTTAGCTCCAAGTACTGAAATAACGCAATTCAATTAATTTTCGCTGTCTGCGGAATTGACAGACAACAATGATTTAAAGTCAAAATGTAAATTTAGATCCTAACAATCTGATTTTGCTGTTTCAATGTTATTAACTAATTTTTAATTAGAGAAAAACTTAACAAATTTTCAATTAGCTAGCAACAGGGCAATCAATGAGCAGTCATAATGGACTGAATTAAGTATAGCTGAATTTGCCAAATCTGTCGCTTAGATTTTTTGCTTATGTTTAAAACGTTTTAATGTAAGAAATAATATTACTGTTAAAATAAATCTCAGAAACGTATTTCTCAATTACTGAAAAGTTAATTATGTAATATAATGTAATTAATTGATATAAACAAAATTTTTCTTGATTTATAATACAGTACACTCCCGATTATCCTCGGGATTGGGTGGCGCGGCCGCCGCGGATAAAATCGCGGATAATCCAAAAAAAAAAAAAAAGCTAAAAACGGGTATAGCAAAAGAGAAAACAGTCATTCCAACTTTGAAAAATCGTTTTATGTACAATAAAACGTAAAATAAACAGCAGGAAATGTTTAACTGACGCTTAATATTTTAGTATATCACTCAAAACTAACCTAAAATGCATTTTGTTAATGAAAACAGAAAAGTGCTTTGTACTTGCGAGAGGCGTCAAGGATGCACAGAAAAATTAATACATATGTACTGTTTTAATTATGTAATTACAAAAGCATAACTGTAAATCTACATCTTTTTTAAGCAATCAGTCATTTGTGTTTACTTCTTGCTTTGGAAGCATTTTCTCTTGATCCGAGATTGCATTTTTCGTAGCATAAGTTTCTCGGCTAACTCCGCGTCGTCTTGTTCTTCCAAATAGCTCAGCAGTCCGTCGACTTGTAGCATAGCCACTTCGTGAGTCTTCCACATCAGCACAATGGGCTCTTCTTTACCTTCACTTCGCTGTCCTTCATTCTCGGGCTCTCCCTTTGCTTTCTTCACAATTTCGTTATTTGTCAAGCGTTCGAAGCCAGGTTCGTTGACGTCACACTCCAACCACTCGTTAATGCTTTCAGCATCGACGTTCTCACCACATGGAACTGTTTTCACCATATCGGCAAGAGTTGCCGTGGGCGTGTCTACATCTTCATTCTCTTCTTCACAACTCAAAGGGCTTAGATTGTTGTTGGCTTCAACATTAGGCATGAGTTTTCTCCATGATTTTATGAGGGTTGATGATTTCACTGAGTCTCATGCAGTTGCAATATCGTAGATGCTGTCCAAGATTGTGTAATGTTTCCAAAACTCTTTCAAATCATAATCTTCTTCAATTTTGGTCATTAGCAGCTTGGTTCGGTATGTTCTCTTTATTGTTGCAATGGCTCCTTGGTCCATGGGTTGGATTAGCGCAGTAACGTTTGGGGGAGAAACTTTGCAAACATTTGTCCATTAGAAGACTTTAGCATGCTTGTCGCTGGATGAGAAGGTGCGTTGTCGATCAATAGCACAGCTTTTTCAGGCAGGGTTTTCGATTTAAGATGTTTACGCACTTGAAGAACAAAGATTTTTTCGAACCATTCTTGAAAAATGTTTCGGTTCATTCATCCTTTTTTTTTTTTTTTTTGGTTAAAGTAATCAACGGGCAAATTTTCTATCCTTGTGCCTTTGAAAGATCTCGGTTTTTTTTTACTTATCTAGGTTTATGTCCACCACTTGCGTTACTGCAAGACATGATAGTGATCCTTTCCTTGCTGATTTTATGAGCCGCCGCTTTACTTTCACTTTCAAATGCTAAAGTGCGAGTGGAAAGACATTTCCACAAAAGTCCCGATTCGTCGTTGTAAATTTGTTCAAAAGATAGCTCTTCTTTTAAAACAAATTCTTCAAATTCATGGTGGAAATCGTCGGCTCCTTGTTGGTCACCACTAAGTTTCTCCCCATGAAGTCCAATTTCTCGAATTCCATGTCACTGCTTAAAACGAGTCAACGAGCCAGAAGACGCATGAAAAGTTCCTTTCAGGCCTTAACAACTCAAAAAAGGTTTTTGCCTTGGCCGCAATGATAGGACCATTTACAGGAGTACCCTCTTTTCGAACTTGAGCTAACCACTCTGTCAATGCCGTGTCTAGTTTATCAAAGGTAGAACACTTCATAGTTTTTCACGTTTTCATTGCGGAAGCACTGTCCGACATTGATGCAAAGTTAACCAGTTTGTCTTTTTGCTTTAGAATGTCACACATTGTTGTTTCCGCGATTCCGTAATCCAATTCCATCTTCTGCCTTGTAGCGCCGTTTGCTACTTTGGAAATTAATTCTATTTTTTGCGTAATCGTCAACACAACCTTTTTCCATTTTCTTGATATTTTAAACCGGTAACGAAAAACACAAAAACAAAAAGCACCAGCACTGAACACAATAAAAGATAAGAAATAAACTCCGACCGGTTCGCAAACACTATCCGGCTTAAACTAACAATGGCGAGTGGGAGGAAGTGGACGTGTCAGTAAGATTAAGACGAGAGAGGGCGGTGAAGCGGGCACTGCGAGGGTGAGTAAGAAATCATTTACTCATCAGAGGGGAAGGTTCCGAGAAGGTCTGGTATATTTTTGCTATAAATAAGCCCGATGTTAGCAAATTTAACGTTTCGCTCAGTTTTGTGAAAATTTTTATTTTCTTTGCTTTACGCTGAAAAAAAAAACTTTGAGAAGCAGGCGCGGATAATCCGCCCCGCGGATAATCTGCCCGCGGATAGTCGGGAGTCTACTGTACTTCCATCTAGTGTTTTTATGAATATTTTCAGCATTATTTTAATTAATAATATCGCTAGGTTCCTAATCCCATGTATAATAATATAACTGCTAAATAATCTTCCTCTGTTTATACTTACCTGTTTACCCGGTTATTATTATTTTTAATTAATCAATTATGAAATAAATTTTAGTTGTTATTTTGACTGGCAGAAAATGTATCCTCTTTACGAGGTTCACTTCTTGTCAGCTATCTGTAATGACTGCCTCGAAGGCTAAAGGCAGTTTCGCCAAACCAACATAAAACACGATTTCTTGAGAAAATACCAACGTCTTATCGCACAAGCCAAGATTCCGATAATAGTGCAATATACTGTTCTTCTCCAGATAGATCTTCATGGGATCTTCTCTGGGCTTCATTGAGACGTTTTCACCAGCAGTTTTACTTTTTTGCGAATACAAGAAGTTTCGTAACTTGGGATTCTTTTTATCTGCTTCCCATTTCCTTTTCAAGATTTTACGAGGAAGGGGGTTCCATATATTTCCATCCCCGCGGAAGTTGTATCGAAATTTACGATGCAAGAGATTACAGAAGCTCTTGGATATGCTTAGGACATGTTTCAAATAAAAGTCACTCTAAAATAACAGCCGGAGTATTTCAAAGTTTATGCGATAAAATTTTGTAGTTAACTTCAAATATATACACACTTACAACAAGGATAGAAAAGGATAGAAAATTTGCCCGTTGGATTGCCATAGGGATAGAGAAATTAAGCGGATTTTTCATTGTTCTGTTTTTTCTGTAATCGAACCCTGCTTTAACTGTTAACAATTAATACTATGACAGCTGCATCACAAAATTCATTACAAACATATTTGGAAGAGTATTTTAAAATCTTCTTTCGCAAACCTTTTCAAATCCTAATCAAACAGCAGGTTTATTTTGTTGGATATCCCTAATTAATTTTTATAGATTTCCAAAAATACATAACATAAATGGCATATGATTTCTGACTATCTGCCGTTAAGTTTATTATGAAATTGCACACTGCATACACCTTTTAATCCGTCTTTCAAATTTTAGCAATACATTGCTTGTAAGTGTAAAATATTAAGCAGTTTTAAAATATCATAATACTTTCTTACATACCATTTGTAAATTAATTATAAATATTGTGCTATAGATTTAACTCATAAGTTGTATATTAGCATAAGTAATAAGAGACGATACTTCTAAGAGAGTATAATATCTATTTAGGTGAAGATATAACTTTTTTATCTTAGTTTTTAGCTTTTAGCTTAGTTTTTAGCTTTTATATCTGATGAGCTCATACTGGATACCTAAATGAAAAGTTTACCATTATTTATGAAAAGAAACTAAATTCAATTCAAAAATTAAAAAAAAATGCGAATGATAGGAAGTGTAATTAAAATATATAAAAATAAAGTAGAGAAGTAGTAGAAATAAACTAGAGAAGTATAATTAAAATATATAAAAATAAAAAAAATCAGGTAAAAGATAAAATCGTGAAAAAATCATAAAGTAAAAAATGCAATTTGATGAAATCCAAATTTCAGGTGAACTTATGAAAAAATTATAATAGTCTATTAAGAACGAGTCTCTGGAAATTAAAGACACAAATAATAAAATTGCGCTAAATACGAGATATTTTGTACAACAAATCCAGATGTTAAACATAAGCAAAAAACACACCAGATTATACTCTAACACCTCATAGCATTAAAAGTTCCAAATGTTGATAAATGTTTAAACGTAAAACTTTAAAAAATATCAAAAGGCATAAGTTCTGTGTCATTTCCATAACAGGGGGCTAGAGAAGTATCTATCATTCATTAAACAAACCTGAAAATTTTCATGAAGATAGCATGTTTATGCATTGTAATTTCAATATAATTTAATTTATATCAATTAAGTATATCATAAAAAAAGGAAAATTACCAATTAAATTGTTAAAGATAGCGTTAATAATTTCCAGTCACCTTAAATACAGATTGCTTATTATTATGTAATATATCACTTAAATTTGAAAGAAAATTAAAGATCTTTTGCGTTATCGAAAGGCAACATTCTGAATACCGATATACATGGAAACTAAATTAAAAAGCTCATGTTTCAAATTAAAAAAGCACATGTTTCTCATTCAACTAAAAGCATGACTACCCGATTTGGCAATACGTTTTGTATATAGTGGCCATTCTATTCTGCAAGCGAATATGCTATGAAAGAAACGCTTTAGTCGTCAAGGTGATCATCTACTCTATGGTATTAAAAATTGTTAGATTAATTGCATAACAGATAAATCAGTGACATATATAAATATAAAATAAAAAGTGAGGTTAATTAAAAGAGTTTATATCTTTTTTATATCGCTCAGTTTATGATAATATTGCAACGCACTTTTATAAGTTCAAAGTAAATTAAAAGTCATTGGAGTACAAATTTGCGAGGAAAAGTGACTGAAAGATTTTTTTTACCATAGGGATAGGTAACAGTTGTAGGAACTGACAATATTTTAAGCTGTATACACAATTAATGTTTTATTAGCGTAAAACAGTGTAATATAAGATAAAAATAATAGGATGTAGAAAGGGAAAGATTCCACTATGAAACACACAATAAAAAAAAAAAAAAAAAAAAAAAAAAAAAAGTACATTTCGAACACCAAAAAGTATATTTTTTACCTTCATGTATGTTTTGAACTTCAATAGTATAATTTAAAAAAGTCAGAATTATTTGGAGGAAAAAAGTTAAAGGAAACTACCGATTTGGATTTGGGGCACTTCCTTTTAACCACACCTTCTAGTTTCTTTGATAAATTCACTTTTAAATTTTATTTCTTAATTTCATTTTCATTTTTTTTATAAGCCTTAAGAGTAAATTCATTTATACTTCCTATCCCTTAATTTAATTAAAAAATTCGCTCATCATAAATTAATTCATAAATCTGATTTCTCAATTTTATTTCTTAATTTGACTAAAAAATTCATTTTCAGATTTTATTGCTTAATTTCTTTAAATCTTAAATTTATTGCTTAATCTTTTTTCTATTACAAATGTCTATCGTAAATCCTCTTATAAACCAGAATAAGACAGTTTTGTTTGTCACAAGTCAAAGAATTTATTACTTCCTCAGAGATGGGGCTGTGTTTTCTCTAAATGAAGCTTGTGTCCTGATAAAATAGAATCTGTAGCTATTTTACTTACAGGAAGCAGCTGAGCTGCTATATGTTTCAAACGCAAGCGATCTAGTGAAAAATGAAAATAGGTTTTTCGTCGAAAAACGTTTTTATTTTATCAGTAAAGTCAAAAGCTTCCACGTGGCGTTCATTTACGATGGAACAGCAACATTTATTCCTTCTATTGTTTGGCACTTCTCTTTCTAACAGCTCGGTTCAAACATACTATTTATATCCTGTTTCTTGACTGGCAAAGGATTCTTAAACCGCTAGGCCTATATGTAACTATTTAGTTTAAAAGTTAAAACTATTTCAGGTTTTAAACTGGAATCTGAATATGGAGATGAAATTCTTATATTATTTACTAATTAATATTTTTTTTAATTTTTTAGATTTTAATATTTTGAATTTAAATTTTTAAAAATTTTATTTATTTATTGTTTTGTTGTAAAACATTTCTATCATTTATCTTTTAGAGGGCTTGATTGTATCCTGTACAGCTTCTCAGAAAAACATTTTTGACCAACACAAAGTTTTCCTATTTTAGTGGAGTCACGTGATGTCTTATTAAGGGGATTCCACCAATCTTGCTTGAGGATACTCACAACAATTTGAAAGCCATTTTTTATACGTTCGAGTATGCTTTCTTGAGTGCTGTCTTTTTTAAACCATTTATCTTCATATGAAGCAATGCCATCCAAAATTGGAACAAAGAAGTCGGTAAAACTACCCGTTTTCAAGCTCCTTCCATCATTTCCTGTTGCAGCACTGCTAATAGTTGGCATCAACATACCAGTCATGAGCTGATTAGTCAACAGCTGTATCAAGAAAGCCAACAGCAACGCAAAAGGAATTATAGCTACCAGTAAAATATTCATAGGATCCAAGATGATCTTAGCCAGCAAACTTGTTGTGCTGTCATTGTTGTCGCCATTCGTCTCACCGTCGTCGTCATCAACGTCATCATCGTCGTCATCGTCATCGGCTTTCTCTAACACTGTCATAACTCTAATCATGCTTTTCATCTTTATCGGCCAAGCAGATATAGATATTCTGTCTTTTCTGGACTTTGTTTTGGTGTTTAGTTGGGTATAGGGTTCAGAGTCATGTTGTTTTAATATGCTCATCAAATATGGTTCGAAGGTAGGGTCACTGTTTTTATCAACAGTTCCTATCGACATCAAAAACTGCTGTGCTGGAGTCAAATGCTTTAAGACTCTTGCACTGATATCTTTCCTCAGAAATTTATTTTCGGTGGAAGATTTGCTTTGAAAAATTGTTTTATTACCTAATTCAAGCCTTGATCGGACATTCATGTTATGTAAAGGCAAAGACAAATTATCCATGTAGTTTCCAGCACTTGTAATGGCATCAGAACCCTTCGTTTGTATCAGAGAAGGTAAAATATCCGCATAGGTATCTAATGTTGCGTTCGTCGAGGAATTATTTTCGTGTATCACTTGGAGAGATCTTTTTATGTAATATTTTGATCTTACTGTTGTATCAAAACTACTATCGTATACCAGTGGAAGAGAATTATCCTGGAAGTACCCAGGTGCTGTTCTCATAGTGACATTATTGTCATGTACCGCTTGACGAATGTTAATCCAATAATGCTCTAATGGTGCTATCGTTGTGCTGGAATTGATGTCGTGCACCACCTGGGAGGAACTGTTCAAATAATATATTGGTTGTCTCAATATGGTTGAATTATTTTTGTACATTTTTGGGGGAGAAATATTCCAATAATGTACTGGTCCTTTATTTCTGTCAGAATTCTTGCCGTGCACCAACAGAGAACTAATCTCGTTATGACTAAATTGTTTTTTTGATGTGGAATTCTGGTAGTATTCAAATGGAAGAGAATTTTCCAAATAATATCGTTGTCTTCTACTTGTACTGGAATTCATGTCATGTACCAGTGGAACAGAACTCTTCCAGTCATATCTTGGTCCTTTTCTTGTGCTGGAATTCATGTGCATCAGAGGAAAAGAAATGTTCCGGTAATGGCCTAGTTCCTTAGCTGTATTGAAACTCTTGACTTGTATCAGCAAAGGAGACATTTCTGTATAGTTTTCTGTCTTTAACCATGAATCATTTTGTTCCTGCAATGTCCTGTTGTTGGTAACGTAAGTTTCTGTCCTCAAGTTAGAACTACGGTTGTGAATTAGCACAGGAACACCATCCACGTACCTTCGTAGTTTTTGCTGTATCAAATCGGTAACTATTATTGAGATATCTGCAGCTAAGACCAAGAGATGGAGGATTAAAAATTTCATCCCAAATATCCCAAGGGTTAACAGCGGAGGTCTTTAGTGAGAGCTGCAGTGAAAACGGGAGATTTTATTCTGAGATCTGCATCCGTGTCTAACCGTGCCATTCTTTAGAAAATGTGTTAATGAAATTCAGTAAAGTTTCTCTACTTTGCATAAGGATCTTTTTTCCCTGGACGGGTTTCCAAGGCTTGCCGCATTCAATGCCTGAAGAATTCTTTTCATAAACCATGTTGTGTGAAAGTCATAATTCAGTGGTTATCGCTCTAATAATAACACGAATGTTTCTCCGCTGATATGGTGGATTATTTGCAAATGGGGTAGAAGCATAAAAAATGAGTTTAATTTTTTTATGTCCATTGGTTTTAGAGAAATACTGTCTCTATTTCGAAAGAGCAGCAGAATGTTTTCTCTTCTTGAAAAAAGGAGGATTCGCTCAAGTTTCATTTGAAATACACAGAGAATTTTTATAAAATTTGGTCTCAGACCTACGAAATTTCAGATTGCTGAATTGCAGTTTCGTCTACTATATTTAAGCTTGAGAACTGTAGATTTAAAATCAGAAACACCTTGGAGAAATTGTTAGTCCTAAAAGCATGTCCATGAGATCTGTAAAATTTGAAGAGCAGATAATTTGCTATGTTCTGGATCAATCACTTTCAAATTATGACAATATATTATTTATAGGCGTAACAAACTAAGCGATTTGAATATCGTTTAAGCACTTTGTAATAATTTTTATCTTTAGTTTCAGTTGATAAATTCATTTATTCAATTTATTTATTGATTTATTTATTTATTTATTTTGTGTTTAAACTTTAGAAAAGTCTAAAGTGAATTTTTTCTATATTTTTGGGCCAGCAATTTTTAGTGGGTTGTCTACCAAGGTATTTACCATAAATGCAGACTGGAATTTGTTGTTTTTACACGAGTACATTATCTTCATTTACATTATTTTATATTTATCTTCTAATAAATAGCTTTGCCATCTCGAAAGATCTTAAAATAATTTTCAAATGAAACTTGCTGTTACTTAATACACTGTGCTACTTGAAAGCTAATTTATACCTTTGTTTTACTTTTTAAATAGTCTATTTAATTGGAATGGCTTGCTAATACAGCTTAGTAATATAATTTATAATGTACCCAATCTATAAACTGTATGATTAATTGCACGATTACTTTAAGTAATAAAAGATGTTTTAAAGCCCTATATTAAGTGTCTTGGTTCAGAATAAAATTTAGTTTTTTATTTGTAGTTGTTTTCAGCTTTAAATCTATTTCCGAGAAATTTTACATTGAAGTCAAAATGCATCAGTAAGCAAAAATGGCAACGAACTCTTTTGGAGGTGACCTTGTCAGTCAAGAAGCAAACCACAAATTGCGTTTTCGCTGCTCAGCGAATATTCAAAGAAAATCAATTTTAATATCTATAGGAAATAAATAAAAACAGAACATGTGATTGACACCCGGTAACAAAATTCAAAAAGAGAAAATCAAGTGATTGACAGCTGATGCAATCTATAAAAATAATTTTGTTGCAGTTAGCAAACTTCGAACAAAATTAATAAGTTAATCAAGATTTTGACAGCTAACAATTTTTTCACAGATATACAAAATTAGGAAAAGTGTGGGGAATGTAATAATGAATTTATCGATTACATTAATAATCTAGAATTTAAAACATGCATCGTATATTCTACAGCAGCTGTTATTAAAAAGTTCGATCGCAGTGATGTTACGAGAGCTTTAGTGCAGGGGTTTCTAAATTTGGTGGTAGAAAACTCGCAGGAGTCAAATGACATACAGAGGCATCAAATTGGACTCACAAAGTAAATTTTAAATCCCTAATATATAAATTTTAGCGATTCCTAATTTTATGTTAATGATATTATGTATAAAGTATTCCATTTTATTCTAAATATATATATATATACACAATACAATCTCTCTTAATCTGCAGCAACAGAATCTCACCGATTGTAGCATCCAAAGCCATTAGTTTTTTTTAATCTATCGGCCACAGTTAAATAAATAACATCGAAAACCGTAGGAATTATTTAAAATTA
The DNA here is from genome assembly GCF_044657685.1 of Stegodyphus dumicola. NCBI lineage: Eukaryota > Metazoa > Arthropoda > Arachnida > Araneae > Eresidae > Stegodyphus > Stegodyphus dumicola. Next base: position 164,438,546 of record NC_140771.1, on the reverse strand, counting down.
AAACTTATAAACATGATTTTTGTCTTTTAGAAAATCAAAATTAAACAACATTTTAAAATTTACAATATGAAAGGTACGAATTTCTTAGTGTGATGGCACATAACTTCGAAAGTTTGCTTACAAGACTGTTAAGGTAGTTTTAAAAATTCGCTGTATATACAATGAAGATTTATAACATCATATATTGACGTAAATGAATATTTCTAGGCAAATCTTATTAAAGTCTGCAATCTTTCGTCAGCTTCCTTCTGAAAATAACTTCCTTCTTTGCTTTGCATGTCCTCTTGATCGTATCCTTTCTCTCCTCCTCATAATCTTTATCCTTTCCCAGTACGCGCACGATTATTTCGTTGTCATTTTGAAAGATTGTGACGAAAACATAATTGTTTGCATCCATTAAACCCTGCTTTTGCTCTTTACTAACTTTCTTTGAACTTGTAATTAATCTAAAATGTCAAGCCGCGGGGCCGAACCTGTCTCAAAACTGAGAGAATCTTCGAGAATCGACACGTTTTCTGTAAACATGGTCATAGAGCACAGTTTAAGTCAGCAGCGACATAATATCCTTTACATCTTTCAAAGTAAAAGACAAAATAAATCTGATGTATTTGAAGGCGAATTATTTCTGGAATTTATGAACACTACCTTCCACTTTTATTGTAATGAAAAACCTATTGTAACACACTGAAGATTGTTGCGATTATGTACACATTTTATTTCGTTTTCAACGTATAGTGATCCAAAACCTAAGCAAATTGTTCTCACAATTTTGCTTTGACAAATTCAAAAGATAAATCAAACTCCGCGCACAGTAAAATCGTGAGTAACATTGTCTATCGAAAGGCTGGAACAAAGATATTGGTCAGTGAAAGATACATCATAAAAATTAAATTAAATATTAATTTAATTATTTGCTAATTCTATAGAAAAGGTTGATTTTTCGAGGGTATTAGCTTTTTCGAAACGATCACCAACAATTAAAGAAATCTGAGCTATGTTTCGTCTTCTCAGACCACTTGAGTGAGAATTTAATAGAATCGCCAAACTAAATTTCAATTCAAATCGATTTAAATCAATTTTAGTCTCAAGTAAGTTAGAAAAATAGGTTTCAGCTTTGAAACTGGTGTGTCAAAGACGTCTAAAAGTGAAATGGATAGGAAAAGTTCTAATTGGCGTACAAATTCATAAGTGATCTATTTGTGAAAGAAACTTAAAATTCTAAAAAAGAATACCTTTGATTGATCTGGGGGCAAAGAGGAGTTAAGTGTTAAAAATAAGGGTCTGAAGTTGGAAAGAAAATCGCTCTCTAAGAATCAGGAGGCAGTGAAATTGAAACTGATCTAAATGGAAGAACCTGTGTTATAAAAATATTTTTAAGCTAATTATATTTTACAAAATTCAAGGACACAGGAAAAAATAATAAAGCAGTAAAAAATCTTTACTCAGTATTGGTTACCATTGAGACGCTTATGAAAATAAGGCGGCCTGTTATTATTAAAAGAATAGCAGCCAAGATTTTTATACAGTATAAATGCAGGTAAAATATTGTTCAGTAATTAAATTTATAGGAATAAAAACTAAATTACAATCTATACAAATTTCCAATACTGATAAACACTTCCTGTCTTACCCTCCTTAACTGTTTAAAGAAATGCAATCTTTATCTTAAGCATTAAATATCGAATGTAATCTTTAATCTAATATAAAAATACTTGTTACGGTTAATCATATTTCATTGAAATGCCTACGCATCGAATAAGGGAATGGTCAAGTTTCCGTTGACTGCCCATAGCAACAGGTATATTTATAACTTGATACACGATTATGGCCGACTGTCGACTTTATGTATACCGTGCAGCCGGAGGAGGTAATAAAAAACATTTGCTACTACTTCGCTGAAGTAATTATAATTATTTCATACTTTGTAACAAATTTGTATTATTTTCGTAAAGTTAGTATAGCACTTTGTAATCGAATCAAGACTTTAAAATCATCTTGTATATTTTCAACAAATTTGCATTTTTTTTTAGTCATTACAGCACTTCGTGATCAGATAACGATTTTAAAGCTATCCTGCACTATTTCACTTATCTCACTAACGAATGGAATTATTTTAAGGTTAATTTATGATACGACTAAGCGATAAATGTACTTAAATATTTACAAAAGATTTCATTCAAATTTCTGGTTTTCTATAAAGCATAGAATGTTGATTTAGTTTACAAATTCAGTGAATGTTTAACTGCTTTACAGTTTGAGAGATTGGCTCTTAAAACAAATTATTACATTTCAACATACCCATTTGATAATATTTTTGAGCATTTGTAGTATTAGTGTAGTTAATAAATGATGACTCTAATACCCTATATTATATATCTGGTGCGAAGCAATGTTTGATGTTAAAAGCATTTTAAAGGAATCTTTTTCAAACCTTTCACTTGCAGTTACCTTTTTTATTTCTATTATTTAAAATAAATTGCATTCTAATATAGCCAGTAGATACTTGTGAACATTCGTTGTGTTATTTTAATTAATAAAATGCGTTCACCTTATTAAGGCTTTAAATTCAACCGGAGCCCGGCTGCTGCATTTCCTAATTTTTCAACGAAATATTATTTCCCGCTGAAGCGTGCGGGAGCCTCGTGCAAAATGAACTCTGGTGCTTTGTATAACTGAAGTACAACTTCAGCAGAAAATTCTGTTATCAATACAATATTGCTTTTATCAGCTAGTGAAACTGATATTGGCACTGTCTACTGAACGCATACTAAACTTCACTTTTACTCGAACGAGGAAAATACGTAGAAAAAACTTGAGCCTCGAAGGGAAGAATCTTTCATTTCGAAATGCTATCTGTTCAGGAAGAGGAAATATTTATGGATTCTATTCGATTCAGTCAAGAAGCTTTAAATTAATTAGAGATCTATATAAGAAAGCATTTTTATTTTGCCGCGGAGAATACTGTTGAAACATTCGTTTTGTTTTCGACGAATCGTACATTGTTATATGAATTTAATCACCTTTCGTTTGTTATTTTTTTTATTTCCTTTCATTTTAGAACACATTTGTACGCATATGAATTAATAAAATTTAATATATTATGCCTAAAATTATTAATTTGTATGCACTTCTATTTATCTTTATAGACATTTAATTAAAATTATTTACTTAATCGATAATTTAAAAAACATTTTATTAAATTCTCTTCGACATGTCCGACAGAGTCAAAGGCGACAGAGCGACGTGTCCAAAAGCTTCCGGTATTTTCATTTTTAAAAATTAAACTCTACATTTGATCATGTATTATACCGCAATTCCATTCTTTTAGCAAAATTCACGCTCAAAGCCACGCTCTTTCTCGACTTGGACATCAAAACAAAAACAAAAGAAATCTTAGATCAGTTCAAATAAAACTGAAAATCAGCTCACCGTCTTTTTTAATATCTTCTATTTTGAGTTTGAATCTAGCTTATAATCTATTTACATTGTTTCAGGTGGAACCTAAATTAAATTAATTTTGTCTTCCAACGAGAAGGGAATATACTGATTTTCGTTCATAATGAAATCATTGAAAGAAAAGATACAAGAATACAAGAACATATATAAATATATATATATATGTTTAAAATCAATTCAACATTTAAATCTCTAAAATTAAACTATCATTCGATATGACCCCTTTTATATCATTTTATTAAAAAAGATATAAATTAATATCGGATAAACTGCGAAAAACAAAAACAGAAAAAAAAGGGGCACTTCTAAAACTCCCGTTCTACTGGACCGATTGACGAAATTCAAACTGCGTTTTTTATATCTCGAAAACGCGACTTAGGATATATATATTAGATTTATATATATCTTTGCTCTAGTATGGGAGTATTGACACAAAATCAGACTTTTTCTGAAATAACATGCCAATTTTTTCCCATATATCGGTTCTACGACTCAAATTATACCTAAATATTAAATTTTGTAAAATTTGGTGTGAAATTTACGGAGAAATTCAAAATTTATCTTGGCATAGTTTTTTCATTTTGCGCTAAGAAAAATTCACTGGCGAACTTTTTAATCTTTAGCAAACTATTTTCCTTTTCCTTTTCTTCATAGCACATGAGCTGAAAAAACGTCATCATTCATCATTTCAAATAATTTTAACAAAGTGGGTAAACCACATTTTCATTATTACCTCTTTCAACAAATATGCCAAATTTCAAAAACCCGCCAATATATAAATTCAAGTATATCTTCGGAAATTTTGAATAAAATGCTCTAATGTTTTTGCAGGTAGGCTTAGAAATACATATACATTAAGATGATGGTAAAATCTTTATAGGTTATAATTCAAATTTCTTTTTCGAAAAATGTATAAAAATATTTTTTTAAATAGGAATTTTTAAAATAAATTATAAAAATGGGTACATTTTATTTGGAATGAACCTAAATTTCGAACTGTGAAAGAAGGAATCAAATAAGTGTAATAAGAAAGAGAGATTAATAAATACATGCCAAATTTAATTAACGTTCAGGAGCTAAAACCTTGAGAGCTATGTTTTTAAAAACTACTCGTGTAATTTTCACAAAACTTGGAAGTTTGGCATAATTTAAGTCGAAAAATCGAAATATGGAAAAACAATTGGGATGCCATTTCAGAAAACATCCGATTTGGTGTGAAAATACCTATACTAGGACAATGCTCCATATAAATCTAATACATATCCTAGGTCGCGCTTTCGATGAAAAACGCAATTTGAATTTCGTCAATCGGCCCGGTAGAACGGAAGATACAGAACTGTCTCAATTCTTTTCGCAGTGTATATGGTACGTTGCATTAGACAAATCTTTTCTCATTTACAAAGTACAAATGCTCGTGCAACTAATCAATTAGACAGATTATAAGTTCAATGTATTTTAATTCTTATCAATGAGATATGCTATTTAAGAACTAGAACAAAATTTTAAACTATTCAGAATTGAGTTTCTTTTTTAAAATCGATCGATAAGAAATTACCGACTGAAAGATAAATTAATAACCTTTTGTTTTGGCGAATGGCGCGCAAGGTGGATCAAAGATCCCTAATTTCAATTAATGGCAATCTTTGTGAAGTCAAATAGATGATGTACTGAAGGTAAGATAATATAACGAATGGTTAGCAACGTAAAAAATTTAGAAAGGTTTCGGAAAGAACATTTTAAATGGAGAACATTTAATATAGGTTCCCAGTTTTTGGAAGCAAAAAGTATTTTCATATCAAAATACTTATATTTTTCCTTCAGCTGCATCAATAGGACAAGCACAGAAAACGAATTGATAAAATTCTGACTCTTAAATGAAACTGCGAAGAAAATAAAAATTAGATGGTTTTTTTTCTCTTCAAAATAATTATATTTTCATGCAAGTATACGTAAAAGGGAAAATAAAATACACAAAATAAGATAAGAGGCAGAATGTGACTAGAATGGGTAATGCAGTAAAATATTAATAAAATAAAACGAAAAAACGAAAATTGAAATGGAATGGTATACATAAAAGTTTTTAAAAAATGTGAAAGGATTTTCAAAATTTCCTATCTGTTATTAAATTCAATAAATGAAATATTATTCTGTTATTTCTGTAGAAACACACATTCTCATTAAAGAATGGATTTATTTTTATTTTCTTGGACACTAAAGTCATTTCTTAGTCAATCAAAATTAAAGACGAGCAAGGATAGGATAAAAAATATGTTGTAGTAAGTATTTAATATATGCACTAGATACTAGAATATGTGCTATTGATTAGAGCAGTGGTATTGAAACGTTACGCAAATTCAACTCCATACAAATGCAAACAAGCGCCCGCCCCCACCAAAAAAAAAAAAAAAAAAAAAAAAAAAATTTAGAGACCCCAGACAGAGAATTCAGATTTTTTAGGATTTTATCCATTTTGCGATCCCACTATAAATTTTCGCCACCCCAGAGTCGCGACCCATAATTTGAATATCTCTGAATTAAAGTAATGTGAAGTTTTTCTTTAAGAAATTATTAATTGATGACATTATGAAATAAACCTTAGTATTATAAATTATGTAACTTATATTTATTACTAATAATTCGAAAAATAAATTAAAGGTCGTATAATACATTGAATGGTAGCATTCTATAAAATGCATACTTGTCAGAGGTATATGGGATGAATGATCTTGTATCTCATGCAGTAACAACACTTAACAGATCGGGCGGATAAATAATTACCTCTTATTGTATCGCGGTGTAGTTAGAAAGGAATTCTCTAAAGATGTTTCTAACATTAAAACCACGCAGAATTATTTCTTCTTAAAAATAACTTTTCCTTAATAAAATCCAATGAGAAAGAATATGTAGAGAATAAGTAAAATTCTAACAACAACTGTACGCAGTTAGGAAAGCGAATGGCATATAGATTAGTTAAAACTTTTTCTCTATAGCATTTGCAAGTAAATAAGATTCAGTTTTCTACCTTTTAAGCAAATAATCTCAGGTGCTTTTGCGATAACTGATTGAACAAACTATATGGAAACAGGAATACGAAACAGAATAAAAACACATCAAAGGAAATTGAAAGTACAAGAAAGTAATAAAAGTTATAATGCGGAACAGAATGGAATTGAATTGAAAGTACAAAAATAAGATGAAATAGTATCAAATGTTTGTAAAATGTTAATTGCAGCTGAATTCTGGTAGAAAATATTTCTTGAAATACATCGTTTAGAGTAGATATGGAATGTAATATTTATATATTACCAAAATATGTATTATAAGAAGTAACAATTGTATTTGATAGAATGAATTAGATAATAAAAATAGATGAATATGATAGGAATAGTTATAAGACAAGCTTTTGGTATTTACCAAATTCATATAATAATGATACTTAATGGAATGAATATAGAAAATAAGAACAGATTATCTGTTTAACGTTAATAATTACATTTAATGAAAGAGGTACAGAATATAATAGTAAGAACAGTAAAGATTATCATGTGCTTTGAGATCGGAAACATGAAAAATCAACTGTGACCCCATCACGATTCGAACCACGCATGTGCCCAGTTCCAAAATGATGTGATAAACACTTATACACAAAAACAAATGCGATGAAAACTGGTAATTCCTTACGTTGATTTATTTAACTGAATTGATGTACAATGCAATAGCAATAGTTAGCAATAGTTATAGATAGCGAAAATAACGCAAGTAGCAATAGCTATATTTAATGGAATTGATATTAAATGTAATAAAAATGGAACAGAAATAAAAAAAATATAAGGTAATTAATTCTAAACGGATAAGACTCAGTATTATTTATGACTGTTTCGTCATAAATTATTTATTATCATCTATGAATTAGAGCACAAGCTCTAAAAACACGAAAGCATTTACATCACAAATATCACAAACACTTAATTCTCATTCTGTGAAAAGACAGAAAAAACATTAAACATTTTTACGTCCTTAAACTTGAAAACCTCAAAGGTCAAGTCCCTCATCTTAATCAATGTCGTCCAGATGAGCATTACGGATGACAACAAGGACAACACCACCAAAAGCCTCTTTACACGGAGAACCGAGCAAGAACAATGAAGACACGGAGAACCAAACAGACTGGAAAACGAGCTTCGATGTAGTTCACTCTGTCAAGAATGGATAATCGCGACAGACAAAGGGCAGACAAGACCACGGAAAAAGAAACGTGAAAGATTTCTCACGGTTATAGCTAGTCACGCGACCGACAGCCGCCTGCAGTACCGCCTTGTCACTGGTGAAGCGGCAAAATTTATGGGGATGCAAAATTTTTTTATGCAATTTTTCGTTTTCGCAGTTTAAAGAGAGTTAAACGCTATTGTTTAGTGAAGTTCTGCATGTTCATTCAGTGTTTTGCTTAACAAAGCGGGGAACAAACGGATGTCGTTTGGGTATTTAATAGGAGTTAGGATATCGTTTGAGCTCACTCGCTTTTCAAATTGCGCAGCAAAATGAGATGCTTCTTGTATATGGTGGTTCATATTTCTCTGTGGTGGCTGGTATTTTCCTTCGACAGCACCGGCGAACTACGTTCGATATCCATCAACAATTTGGAAAATGCTAGTGATGTCAGTTTGGTGTCCATTACCATGCCTGACAGTATCAATGATATGAGTGTGAAGTCAAATGCCGAGATGGACAATGTCACCGAGGCGAGTTTGACACCGAATGTCATCGTCAACAATACCACAAATGCAACGGTGTTTATACCTATGCCCATAAAGAGAACTATCACTCGATTTCCTCGCGATCTCAAACTATTGCCTTCTTCTGTGAAGAAAGTATACGAACAACATGGATATTTTAGAAATGATTCTGTAATGCCTCTCGCAAACACATCTTCAGTAAAAGACAGTAACGCACAACGTCTGGAAAGAACTGTGAGTAGTATCGCGGAGTCTAGAAGCCACAGCGCTAATGATACCTTTATTAACCAGGAAGAAGAAGAGACTGCACAATTAGGCACTCTGGCCTCTCGCTTTGGACGTGGTTTGAACTTTTTCCGCTCACCGACGAAGAGACTGTTTGATAGTCCGGATGACTATTTTGAAAGCTCTCCTTCGCTGCCCCAAACACAAACTTTCCCAAGTCACAATAGCAACAAGGAACAACTACCAACTATTCCAACTAGTTTTGCAGAATTCGTGAGTAGTAATGACAATGATGCGTATATTCATCAAGACGACGAAAGTCACTGGTATCCTTATTACATTCCTAGCTCCAAAGACGATAGCTTGTACCACAGTGCCACTAATACGGACTGGAAGACATCCAAGCGAGATGATAACAATTATCAACTCCCTCCAGATTACAGGGATGTTTTTATGATGATGAACGCCATAAAAAGGATGGAGTATAATTCCAGTCCCAAGCCCGGATTACTGTCTAGAATCGTAGACAATCCTACAACTCTCGTGATGGCTACTTTCATACCAATGTCTCTCATTTTGGCAGCTGCTCTTCCGCTGTTGGTCAACGTGATGACTAAAGGCATCAAGATCCCACCAATCATTCCAAGCGGGAAATCCGGAGGGTCAGCATATGGAAAGTTCATCGATGGTTGGAAACTTCTTGAACAGAATTTGCAGAATATCAGCAGCAAGTACAACGAACATCCAAAGTCAAACACAAAGAGCAAAACAAAGAGGTCTGACGATGGCAATTTGACTGATATTTGGAAAGTTCTGCAGCAGAATTTACAGAACATTGAAGACCCTCCAGAGTGTCTCTCAAAAATAATGTGCAAAATCCTCTTGGACATTAACAATAGCAAAAGTTCCGGTAGCAAATTTTTGCAACAAATAGCAAAATTTACCACTTCCGTGTTAAATGAAGAACTCTTGAATTCTTTAGGTTTTGAAAATTTTGTGCAGTTAACCCTTAATGGAAATTGCAACCAGTTGCCATGCAGTACCCAGAATAATAAACTCTATACTGTGCTTGATTCTGGCGTAAAGGACTGGACGCTCAATCATAATTCCAAAGTTAAATCTACGGCAGATCATTAAACATTTATCGATAGATTATTTTTATGTTATAAAAATACCACGTAACAACCTTTGAAAACAAAAATGCCATATATTACAACTGTATATAAAATAAATTTCAGTAATATTTACCATAAATGTGCAGTCCATACTAACGTTACATAATTGCTAAATCTACGTTAATTAGACATATTTAGTGTTTTACTATCTTGAATTATACATATCTATTTATTTATGATTAATATGAATCTTATAAAGTTTATAAATGAAGATAATTAAAACGAAAAGGAGACAAATTATTGAAATAGTTTAATGGTGAAAAATGGCTTTCGCTCTGATTTTCAAAATTTTGTCACGGAGATGTATAATATGGAGATTTAAGAACGCTTTTCATGAATGTGTCTTATTATGTGTAATTTAGTAACAATATTTAAAAGGCTCATGTTGTTTCAAAGTGTTGACGTTATTAAAGATATCAGAAGTATTCTGCTGTATTTTAAAACATCAATCACATTTAGAATTTTAGAAAAAAATTGTAATTGTGGTATATATGGTATCAGCTAAGCATCTGAAAACCCAAGTAGCCTGGCAAATTGACAACTCAAATAGCGTTTGAGAATCCACATGATGTAAGTTCCCAAGTTTTGCTTTTAAATTGCAGCTGCATATATTATTTCTCGTTAACGGTTCCGTCGCTGCATTCTTCTGTACAATATACTCCAAAATTTGATATATACAATTAGATTCCATAGTTATTAATTTTATTTTTAGCTTTAAATCCAATTATTTTCAACTCTTTTTAATAAAACAATCTTAATTTAATTAGTTAAAAATGTTGCTAAGTCCTATATTACCAGTTGAAGGAGGTCTTTATTTAGCAAAATTAACTTCTCCTTGAAATGGTAATGTAGGGCTTAGAAACTTTTTTTCATTAATTATAATAATACTATAGACGATAGTAGAATTATTGAGAAACATATACATGATTTAATTTGCTCATTTTGTTACAAACGTACTTCTATAATCTGTAAATAAAACCTACAATTGTACCTTGAATGGATTCTCAATATTTCAGTGAACTGGTAATTTCTGAGATCGTTTAGATGCTCAGAAGTTTAACTGCTACTGTTTCAGTTGGAAAATGACCCACTAGCGATTGAGCGGTATGATAGCTGGTAGTTAGTTCTATCCGAGCCCAAATCTCAGAGAATGAGCCGCTTGCATGGAAGTTTTCGTGGTTCTTCCTGTTTTTAATGAGAATGTGAACCAGTTTAAAAATTCCTTACGGAAGGCATACATGCTCTTAAGCAGGTAACTTTCATTTTCTCTTAGTTTTGCCGTAATCGTAATAAACTAAACCTAACTAGAAATATATATGAAAAATTGTTCACTTACTTACTTTTCAGATGCTAATTAACTTGAATTATATTATTCAGATTGTGATAAAGTATGCAAAACCGATCAATCCAAGCGGCGGACATTTTAAAAGAAACAAGGTTACCTACATTCCACCTAAGAAAGTCTACGGAAACTCCCATGCAGTCAGCTCATTCCCCCGGATTTAAAAACAGCTAAAACTACCAGTGCTCAACGGCTTTAGAATTCGGCCGTTGATGGCAAATTAACTAATTTATTCAATTATCACTTGAAAACAAATGCTTCTTAAAGTAAACCATTTTTAGTGAACAAATATTAGTATTTGTTACCTATTACATATGCTCGTCTATTCTTGCTGTATTCTACTTATACTTTTGCGTCTTTTTATTATTTTAACATACACAGATGGTTTGGATGCGTTCTTTTTTCCCTTCTTTTAATTTCTTGATACAAAAATAAGAAGATAATTGAAAATAATTAAAATCAAAACACAAAATAAAATTAATAACTATATAGTGAAGATTAAAATTAATAAGTATGCAGTGAAATTCTATATATTAAAATTAAGAATTTATCGTGCAGAAGTCACCGATGAAAATGTCTATGTAAAGTAGGGGAATTAATTCCAAAATATACTACACAGGAAATAAAATGATATTCAATATTTTTTTCTTGTCAATAAATTTTTAAGGAATATAATACAATAAATAATTATAACTAAGTAATTAAATTCAAATTCAAGAACTTCAGATTAAGTTTAACAAAGAGGAAATAATTCTAACATGCGTCTTTTGCTGAAAGTATTGTCATTCGCCTTATTTGCAGTTTTTATTTGCTAATTTATGCTAGGAAATACAGTTTTGCGTTTAATTGCAGATAATTAATATAAATAATTACACTAGTGAAAATTTTAATAAAACTGCTTACATTCAATTGTATAAAATTTCTTTCCAGCAATTTGGATTTAAATTTAGCCATTGGTATCTGCTTATAATTTTATTTTTAGTCATGTATAACCAAGAATATTATGACCACTAAAGAAATTATTTTTTTTTAGTTCAGTTAATTAAAACCACGGGCCCGCCAGCGGCCGAGCGGTAAAGTCGCTGAACACTGGTGGTCCAGTCCGAGGTTCGAATCCCGCAAACGGGCTGGCTGCATGGGCGTTTTCGTGGTTTTCCCCATGTGTAACGTGTATACGAGCCAGTTTCCCTTAGAAAGTCCTCCAACAAGGCATCCCTCCTCTTAGGCAGATAGCCCTTGAGGCTTTGCCATAATCACACACATAAAACCACGTTTTACTCAACGTGGCTTATAACCACGACCTGGATAATGTTCTTCGGATTCTATTATATATTTGAGGAACCCAAGAATTTTCAGTTTGTGTAAAGTTTACTTTTGAAAGAGCAATTTTTGTTTTAATACATCCTTTTAATTATAGCACTTTACTGCCAAATAATAAATGCAGAAAGAAGCGACTAGAATTTTTGAATCCAAAATTCTTTTTAGAGTCGAGTTTGAATTTTATTAGATAGTAAAGATTTTGTTTTATGAATTAAAAACGGTACATATCATTTTTAAGAAAGCAAGTGAAATGTGTTATGTTGTTTTTCACATATTTAAAATTTTATACATGTTTTGAATTAATTAAAAGTTTTAATAATAAATATTTTTTTCAACATGTACCAACGATAATCTAACGCTTCCAGAATGCAATGTTTGTTCTTTTGAAATAAAAGAATCTGTTCACTAACTGATAATTTAAATGCTTTATCATGAACGCCGGAAACATTAAATTTCACTTTTGTGGATTTCTCTGTCTTACCGATAAAATGCAGCACCTAATTATAGGTAATTTAATAAGTAAATTAAACAAGTATCCAGCTTTTATTTAGCGCTTTATACATTAATTAATTATCTAAATAGGTGGTTAATTGGTACAAAAATTGGTTTTTGTTATTTAGAAATGAATGAAGAAATGAAAAATAATCAATTAGAACTTTAAGTCTCGCATTAAGAGAAAAATTACCAGCAATTCTATTCACTTAAAGCGATAAAACGCGAGCATAAAATAACATCTAAATTTTACACTCCATGACAGCTTACGAACTTGATCGATTACAAAACAAGGCCAGCTTTTCTGTAAATAATTACAGTTTCTAATTAACCACTGACTCAAAAGGTTAACCATGTGGGTTTCGTGAGCGTTCGCAAAATTCTTGTCAAGAAATATTCGATTCGAAAATTCCTCTATTATGCATCCCTTAACGTGATAGAATGCCGTGAAAACTCTAAGCAGGTAATTAATTTAAAGCGAAGTGCGTGCCCAAACTGCAGTGGAAATTATTCCAAAGCTGTGCGAATAGAGTTCCCCGGGGAACGTAATGGATAAAATTCTTCCTCTTATTTATTCCATTTTTCTCCTTCGTAAAATGTTTGCGAGGAATTTTAGTCCTCCGATGGTCCAAAAGTTCGCTTTTTCAGCCCATAAAGGCGTAGAAATATTCAAATTCATTCTCCTCATGGGTACTTTGTGAATACGGTTTTACCACAGGTATGTCAATAATCGAATTTTTAAATTTTTTTATTTCTTGCCTTACGTTATGTTTTGCCATCACGGCATTAATCATTCCAGCGCTCCTACTTTTAAAAATCTGGCTATGTTATTTGAATGTGGCGAAACGCATGAGAAATGGCCTTCTGTCTAAGAGAAAGAATACATTCGTGGAGGATATTTTAGGAGAAATTTTTCGTATTCATGCCGCACAAGTGAAAAGCCGCGATAATTGATCATGCAGCCTGTCATTTCGTCTGAATTCGAGCCTGGTCAAATTACCAGTATTTAGTGGTTTCAACCAATGGAGTAGCCAAGTACTTCTATTCCTTAGAGGTACATATTTACCATTCACGTAATCTGGCGAAACGCTAATTTTCTCAATTCTTGTCATTCGAGAAAGCTTAGAATATACAATTTATTTTTCTTAATCAAAACCATGCTTTGTTTAACTAAGCTATTTTAAAACTTTATTTGCTTATCTCTTAGTGGGATAAAATATGAAAATTTCAATAACAATTTTATCATTATTTGATGGCAAGCTTAGAAAACATTTTGAAAAATGAAAAAAAAAAAAAACATTAAAAGGCGGAGATTGAAATTAAAATTGGAAAAAAAGAGATTGGAAGGATCAAGTAAAACTGAAGATTTTCGTCCGCCGCTATAATATTACATGATACGCTTTTCTAAACTTGTTTCTGGAAGAATTAAAAAAATTGAATAATAGCTTAGAATATTTTAAGCCCAATAATTAAAAACATTAAATCACTAAAGTAGTCGAGATTTGAACGACAGATTTAATGAACAAAATAAATGTTGATGCTGAAGATATGCATAAGAGTAAAGTATCTTCTTAGTATTAAAAACTAATTACTGAATGTTAAAGAATTTCTTTTACAAGAACAGAAATATAGACTAATCAATAATGCACTAATAAAATTGAATGACTAAACACATCTTACATGGCCGAATTCCCAACACTGGCTATTCGACAGGCTGCGTAAACTTAATTCTGTTAAAAGAAAAGTACAGAACACATGGTTTCGTGTCTCATAATTCAAATATCATTAAGTAAAGAAAAAGAAAAACTAAGAAAAATTAGAATATGACGAAAATCTAATTTTTTTAATCGGAAGGTAGGGAACTCTTAAAACCACTCTGTGGAGGCCACTCATCTTGAACACCACTACAGGTGAGGTGAATCTGGAAATGATTTCATAGCATCTCTCTCCTATGCGTGGGCTACCTAACCACGTCCATTAGAGAATCAGAGAAGGCCTATGTAATGGCCCACCCGATGGCCCGACAGGAATTCTTTAATTACGTACGAGCCGAGAGTCATTATGGGTCTTTTTAAAAGACTCCCTAGACACAGACGAGCGCTCTTAATGTGCAATTTCTAAGCGACGAGATCTTCGAAAGAGTAGTACTGTTTGCACGGTACTGATTTAGCGCGTGAAGGAAGGAGGAATTTGCTTTTGTAAATTGACCTCCGAGTTATTTAAGGCAGGTTTAATGAACAGAATAGATACTTTGTTGAGACTGGAGATACACATAAGAGTAAGATATCTCCCTAACTGTAAAAGAATAGTTAGCGAACGTTAAGGATTTTATTTTGCGAGATAGATAAATGAAGTAGTACAGTCAGATGTGAAGAGTAGGTTTTGTGGGTAGAAAAGTTTTAAACGAAGTATATCCAAATTTGTGAGGCTCTGTTTTATGTTACGTTATGAAAACCTGTCATTTATCATCATCATGACAAGACTGGAGTTTTCAGGCTCAAGAAAAGAAATTTAAGATATCTTCCATGTGGTCTGACAAAAATGTTTGTAGAGTGTTACCGTTTGCAGAACCTTAAAGCAAATTATTCTAAGTATTTGAACGGTATTGATTAGAGAACTAAAGTGACTTACTAAACATAATAAACGCAATTTTTTAACGATTTGAATCTTTGTTTTTGGCAATATTATGTTTGAATTAGAATATATTGGAATTCAGTGAATTATCAATTAATTAACATAATTATGAGAATGACGTCCGAAGTTAGTCCACAGGCTGTTAAAGCAATACAGAAAAGCGAAAGGATCTACATTATAATTAACGTAAAAATATTGTTCACAACTCACCAATAATTTCAATGATGGAAGAGTAAGTATCAGTAGAAATGAACAAACTAAATTAAAAATTGCATTACGATCCTGAAACGATAGTTAGAACTTTGCATTTTTCAATAGAATTTATTTCGAAGATATCTCCTATCACTACTATTATTCTATGCACTCCCTCTCTCGCTTGCTTTCTATGTATAGTTTTCCTTTATTCTAATGATCTGTGATATTAATTTTTCCGTAATTGCGCTGCAAATAAACTTAATTTTTTTTCGTCGCTGCTCAGTTTATCTGCAGACTAGTTCATAAGTCGCCATTTAATTGCAAACAGACACTTACAGCAAAACATGCGAGGGAAAATTGCCTAACATTAAAGACGCTTTTGTGTAGACATGGAAACAGCCGTTTAGATGAAACTAACTCGTTATTATAGAGTTTACGTTACACATGGAAAAAATCACGAAAAACAGTTAAACTACTACTGTTTTTACCGCTCTGTAGAGTATATAATAGAGGCAGACTATAATTTTGGGTATTTTTTATTTACAAACATTAATCGGGTAAAGTTTAAAATTACTTATAAATATATATGCACAATTTGCCTTCGAATAAAAATTTAAAACTTCGGATTTATGCATCTATAAAAGTTTGAAAAAGTTAATCTGTTATATTTATTAGAAGTTTACTTCGGTCAATATATGCATGCTAAGTTCAAATATTACTTATTTCCAAAAAAATTCCCATCTTTTTTACATCAGCAATTCGGGCAACTACATGTGTTTTTTTAGTATTTTTAATCATCAAGGAAATAAATATTAGTGAAACATTTTACTTTTAAAATGAACGGTTTATGATGTCTGATTTCTGTATTCATTTAAAAGTTTAAGTCTTAAGTATGGACTGTTGCAAAACTGAACGTGTGGCCGTTTTGTAGCCGATAATATAGTCATTTTATTAAATGTAAAAATATTTAACAGTGGAAACAAAGTTCTTTCATTCCTTCCGTTTGGATGTTCTAACATTATGCTGCACTTTTTGTTCACTTTATATTTACATCTTTTCATAAATTGTAAAAGATATGATTTCGAAACTTTCTGTATATTTATAAAAAATTGTCCATTTTTACTATTTTTGTTCATTATACGTAATTTATAACATTTGTTTTTCTATGGTGCGTTATTGAGATTCATCATTTTTTCTTGAAAATATAAAAGGGCAATACGAGGGGGTACATTTATGTTTTTTCATCATTCTTTTAATTTTCATTCCTCCCCCCCCCTACATTTAGTTTTCATTAGCGAATTTTGGGCTATTTTAAATTTTTTCAAAAAACTGTTAGTTCTTACTTTAATGTTGCAATTTAAAGTGTCCTATCAAATGCTTCAAAGTAACAGGAATTTAAATTAACGACTCGAATTAACTTCTCGGGCTATTTGCCATTCATTAATACCCACTTTGTAGTCATACAGCACACTGGAATCAGCGAAAAGCAGAACCTTTATCTTGTACTCTACATAGCCCGAAATAATTGAGAATAAGTTTAGAGTGACGCGAGAAATAGCATTGATATCTTATAATCAGGTGTTATATTTCAATAAAATGCTTCCCGTTCGCTCCAGGAATTTACCCACTCAAAGAATAAGGCACAAAATTAACTCAAGAAATGTTTCGTCAATTTCCAAAGAACAGAGTTCCTATGGGTCATTGCCGGTGACCGTCAACCTGTCGTGCAGTGGTGATCAACAGCCTTGAGTAGTATCCACAATATTTTACAGTTTTATTTTAATTGAAAAATCTTTCTAAATTCGTTGCACGGTTCCACATAGCTGATTTATTCGTTTAACCCAACTGAGCACCAACTTGTAGGTTACGGGTAATAAACTGCCTTAACGAGTACCAGTGACTAATAGACTAACAACGATGACTAATGATGACTAACAAACTTAACGAGCACTGCTATGTTTCCATTTGTTTTTTAAAAAAATTATTTACATTAATTTCCTCACTCAACACTGGAGACTGATTGGTTGTTCAGCAGTAACTTTTATGCCCTCCTGGTCCTGGCTGTTGGTGCATATGTTGATACCCTCCTTTGGGATAACTCTGAAATTATATATGCAGCGAAGCGGCCATGACAAAACCGTTTAATTTCCAAATGAAATTAAAAAAAAAAACATGGAATTCGGAGGAGGGAGAGAATCAGCTATAAGCACTGGTAAAAGGTTAAAGCTGGAAAACAAATTTTTCTCTCATAAAGCACATGTTATAATTTTAACTCTTCAATGAATCCAAATAAAAATGTATCAAACAGCAGTTCAGGACTTGATATGAATGAAGAGGTTATACAAAGCAGTCTAAACCAAATGATATCATTTCTTTCTTTCATTTTGTACCTTTCATTAATATTTCGTTTCATTATAAATCGTTTTCTATCATTCACTAATTAAACTTTTAGTCCTTTCCTTTGTATGTTTACTAGCTATTAAGGATATTTCTTGGAAATTTCTTTCTCTTTTTGAGCATATATATATAATAGAAAAGGGCTTTGCATTAATGATAGTGTAGAATATAGAAGATTGAATCCGCAATAAAGAGCAAACTTGGCAACATGTTGCGGCCACAAACTTGGCGCATTATTTGTGCTATTTCAAAATGTGTAAATGTTTGATAGATTTTGTTTGATTTTGTTTGTTTGTTTGATAGATAGCAGACTGCAGTCCAGCTAAGCGTAAGAGGAGAAAACGTGTGCCGTGTGCGTTAAGTTCAGGATGACATCTTTAGTTTTTTTTTTTTTCCCTTTGAGAACATACAGACTCCCCGTGCACCACATATGTACAACACGGGGCTTACAGAAGTAAGTTAACTAGAACATTAAAGGTTACATGTATAAATAAACATTAAAAATTACATGCATAAATAAAGCGAACAAAAGCAGAGAACAGCAGTCTGGACTTCACGAAAACAGATAAGTTCACTGGCCAAGTCACTCCGAACATTTTCAAATCGTTCTGTAAGCATAATCTAGGGCCATCAAATGTAGGGCACGAGAAAATCAAATGTTCCACATCCTGAGGAACTCTTTTTGAACATTCACATAAATTGTTTGATCGTAGATTAAAACGAAACAGATAACTTGCAAATTTACCGTGACCAGATAAAAACTGAGACACTTTAAAATTTAACGAGAGGAAAGACTCGGAATTCAGTCTATGGTAAATAGAAGGAAGGAACTTTTTGGTGACTTCCGCATTACAAGATGAAATGTATTCCTCATTCCACATAGCTAAAAGCTTTTTATAATGAAAGGACTTCCAATAACTCTTTGGAATGCTAATGTTGATATCAATGGGTAAATTTAAGGCATCTTTAGCTAAGAAATCAGCTCTTTCATTTCCGTAGAAACCATGATGAGCACGCACATAAGCAAAGCAGATATCAATACCTCTAATTCTAAGTGAACTAACAGTTACTAGGGTTTCGAAAACTAATTTATCGCAGCTGGTAATACTGTTCAAAAGTTGAAGAGAAGAAAGAGAATCAGAACAAATAAGGTACTTTGAGGATGTTGTCCCATGATCCTGGATCCATTTGACGGCAAGATAAATGCACAGAAGTTCTGCTTGAAAAACTGTACATTCATTCCGTATACGGTGTCTAAGAAAACAAATCTCGGAATGGCCTTCAAAAAGAACAAATGCAAGGCCAACCTTGTTGTTCATCTTGCTGCCATCTGTAAAGAAAACCATATGAAAATTTATTTCAGCAGTCTCTTTATAATCGCAGAGATTTATGGGTTCTAAAGAAGCGGGATGAGGAAGATCAGTGAAGGGGACAATTCCATTAATACAGTCTTCCGAAGCATGAGTTGCCAATGACTCAAAAATATTATTCTTATATGCAATTTCAAAATCAATAGGCGGAACTCCTGCAAGAACAAAAGTAGCCTCATAGCTTAAGGCTCTATAACCACTAATAATACGAAGAAGAATTCTCCGTTGAATCTTTCTTAAATTTCTTTTGTTAACCTTCTTGGCAAGAACATGTCCCCAAGCACGACAGCCGTACGAAATGAAAGGTACAATACACTGCTTATACATGAGTTTCTTAACATCGTAGCTTACTCCAAAAGTATTTTTGGCAATTCGGTGAAAGCCATTAATAATTTTTTCACATTTAGCAGAAAGGAATTCAATGTGCTTTTTCCATGTTAATTTTTGGTCAAGAATGACACCAAAATATTTAACATTTTCTACAAATTCCAACGGAGAATTATCGAGCATCAAAGAAGCAATATTTTGTTCATCAAACGTACTGGGAACAAGCATAACTTTACTTTTTGAAGGATTGAAAGTGAGTTTATGAGAAATCGCCCAACTGGAGACAAAATCTAGAACTTCTTGTGCTCTCAAAAGAATGTTATTCAAAATCCTTCCTTGGAAAATTAATAGTAAGTCGTCTGCAAACGCAATTTTTAAACAACCGTCGAGATGACTTAAAAGATCATTTATGATTATGTTCCAAAGAGTAGGTCCGGATACAGAGCCTTGAGGACAGCCTTTTTCTAGAGAATAAATCTTAGCTTCGTTCCCAAGCTGAAGCTCAGCAGTCCTCTCGTTCAAGAAGCTTTTAAGAAGGTTATAGATATTATGTGGTATACCAGCATCTTTTAAAATTTTTAAGATAGATGGCCACCAAGCATTATCAAAAGCTCCTTTGAAATCCAGGAAAATAAGAAGTGTAGTATACTTCATTTTCTTTGCACACTGCAAGATATTACAAAGGCGAATAATGGCGTCTTCAGCGGACTTCCGAGGAGTAAATCCGAACTGAGAATCATTATAAAAGCATTTTTGTCTCAAATACCAATTTATTCTGTTAATGAAGAGAGTTTCAAGACATTTTCCCAAAGTAGGCAAAAGACTAATGCATCTAATATTATCAAGATAAGGGGTTCTTGTATCTAACGTTTTAGGAATCAAAACAACCCGAGCTCTCTTCCATTGTGCTGGAAAAACTGCTAATTGTAAACAAAGGTTGAAAAGTTTGTGTAGAAATGTGCTATCCACCGCATGAAAGTGCTGTATCATTTCATTAGAAAGAGAGTCAAGCCCAGGTGATTTGTTCTTCTTGAGATTTTTAATAACACTGTTAACTTCTGAAGTAGAGAACAGACAGTCCATAAAAGAAATATAAGGTCCATCAGACTCAGTGCGCATAGTTCTATGAGAATTTCTATCATCACGCGCATTATCTCTTGGGAAATTCTTTGTCATTATAGCAACAATTGTATCACTCAAACTCGAAGTAACACTGCCATCCGGGAGTTTAATTCCCGAAATCTCAATCCTTTTCGCAAAATTGGTCTTGACCCCATACTTATATATAGATTTCCAGACATTGTGAACAGTAATAGTTGATAGAAAATTTCTCCACGACTCAAGCTTAGCATTAGCTAATTTAGCCTTGTACTTATGCCGCAATTCGAAATATTTAATTTTATAAATATTTCTAAGAAGACAGTTTCTTTCTCTCTGGAATCTACGCCTAGCAGCATTTACATGCTTTCTATAACAATCAATTTCCTTAGACCACCAAGGGACCCCATTCTTCTTACTTTTCTTCATCGGAATTGAAAGTAAAGCACAATTAAAAACAACGGTAGAAAGTCTGTTTACAACATTTTCTAATGCAATACAATCAGAGCAACTGTTAAGAAGGATATTCAAGTTACACAATTCTCTCTTACAAAGTTCAGTAAATAAAAACCAGTTCGCTCTTTTTAAATTAAAAGTACACAAATTAGAAGATATAATCGGACGGCATAAAACAAGTTCAAAGATAATCATTTTATGGTCAGAAAGAGAATCTTCCTCAGAGATATCCCAACCTTGAACGTATGGCAGCAGTCCTAAGCTACAAAGCGTAAGGTCAATATAACTCGAGCCTTGCGTTGAACAGAAAGTAGGTCCGCGATTTTCATTAAGTAGAAACAAATGATTCGCACTAATAAAATCACTAAGTTTCGTTCCTCTAGCATCAGTAATAGGACTATGCCAAATCGCTGATTTGCTATTCGAATCCATACCACATAAAAAATTGCATGGTTTCTTCATCGTTAAAATTTGTGAAATTTTTATTAGTTCTATGTTTTGGATATGATTTTAGTTTAGGATGATTTAGTTTTGCTTCTCAATGCATTTTACTTGAATAATTAATATTACTGTAAAATTATTGTTGGCTGTTTGAGTTTTATAGACAAATAATTTTAAACAATACATGTATTTCTATTTTTCAGCTTTTTCAGCTTAAGTTTTCATAAAAAATTATTTGTTGCACTTGTTTTTTTTAATAATATATAATGTTTATTAACATCACTGCTATAATTGTTTCCATAGATTAACCAAAAATTCCTTATGTAACTTACTTTAGCTTCATAAGCTCAAACAAAAACTGAAAAAATCTCATTTCATTTTATATTTTATATTCACTTCAGCTTCAGTGACACTGTATTAATTATATGGCGGTACGAATAAGTCACAGGAACATTCTGCGGTTTTCGTAATGTCTTTAATTTATATCAGTCATTTAATAATGCTAGTTTCTTTTTTCAATTTCTTAAATGGCAAGAGTAAAAGCAGAAAATTGACGAACATTAGTTCTAAGTTATAATATTTGATGTCATCGATATGTTCAGTAGAATAACACAAAGCTAATAGGTTACCACTACTCCAAACCAGAGAAGTATTTCTAAATTTTTCCCCTTTTCGTTTTCTGAGAAAAAATTGTTGCTTGGTTAACAGATTGCTTTCTTCCCTCAAACGGAGCACACAGTTGTCTTTCAAAGCACTTCAAATCAGAGTTTCCAGAAAGCTTTCAGTAGTCTGTTCAATCGTCCGGCTAGAACAGAACTGTTTTCCTATCCATTGTTTCCATCGTACGGATTACAAAGTCAGCAGTTCTAAGGCGTTGAGTTTCTCCACGTGGAAAAGAAGCTGACACCCGACTTCGGCGATTGCAACCGTAATATTTGCTTCACTTCACTTCCGTTTGCAGGTCGTCCTAGAAAAGGATCTCTTATTTTGGATGTAAAGATTTATTTCTTAGACAGACTGGCAGGAACTAAGTTGTATCGGGTTATTCAGTTTTCTATGAAACAATTTTAAAAAAATGTATAAAATATATACTATGAAACCGAATTTATACTAGCGTAGAGGCAGTGGCGTAGTAAGGTATGGCGGCACCTAGTGAGAAGTTTCATCTTGTAACTTCTATGCTCTATAAAATATAAAATTAAATTTAATGAAGAAGTTTTTTATCCATGTGTTTATTCTGTGAGCAAGTTTTATGAATGATAAAAGCAAGTAAAATGCCTTTGATTAATAAGCCAGTATAAAGAACAATGTAAGAAAATGTTTTTCATAGTGATAAATCTAATATATAACTTTATTATTATAATGATACAATTTAATGAAAACTCAGTTGTTTACAATTTGTTTTCTCTAGAATATAATGCAAAAAAAGCGTACTTTAACATGATACTTAGAAGCTCTTCGTTTAAATTTGTTTTGCAAATTTTGAAATTCTGTCGTTAGCTACACTATTTTAGTTGACAAAATGGCTAATCTAAAGAGTCATGCTTAGTACATAGTGGATATGAGATAATTTAGTTTTAGTTTCGAAAAGATCATCTCGCAATTGTCTCACATCACATGAAGTCAAGAAAATCTTAATGCTAAAGTGGGATTGGGAACAGAGTCGAAAAGTTCATATTCAACCACAAATTCTAAGAATCTTAAGGATGTCCAACCAAGAGACTCTTCATTTGGAACTTTGGGAATTTTTATAAATCTTCTTGGGCACGGAATTTTGTAAGGATATCATCTACAGAAAGCTCATTGTAGTGTGCAGTCAAAGTTTGTACAAACTTCGGAAGTTCAGTTTCCAAGATTTCGATTAGATTGTAATACTATGATTGCTAATAAACATTCCATGTGTCGCAACGTGTGTTGACTTCTTGTTCAAACCCGTCAACGCCATCTTAATGCCGACCTTTCCATTTCTTGGTCCAAAGTCAGCAGCTCGTCTGTACTTTTCTCTTCGGGCATAATTTTCTTCTTCCTTACAATTATTCTTCTTATTACAGGATCCCGATCTCTTTACATGTGTGTTTTACAAACTGCAGTGCTTCCTTCATTTCTTTCCAAAGACATTTCTTTTTTCTTATAAAAAGACCTTAAGACTTCTCTAAGCTTATTCCAAAAATCTGTAAATCCTTTTGAACATGGTTGACTTCTTCTAAGATATTATTCCATAAACACAAAAAGCACAAAAACGGGAAATCACACTTTGCAACAGAGTTACAGTTGCTCCTCTGGTTTCGATATTTTCCGAAGCATCACAAAAGTTCTTAAATGGGACCGACAAACGTTTTAAAGCATTTAACATAGGATAAATAGTTTCGTATGAAGAAGAACTCCAACTTGATTCTGATTGTAACTTCAACATTTATCAGAAGGGTCGTTTATCTGTGTGCAGATATTGAGAAAAACAGGTTTCTAAGGTCCCAAAAATGTCACAGATAATGGAACAAAGATTATTTTCAAAAGAGATTGATAGATATTGCAAGAGATACGTACCCTTGTCCTTGGCACATTGTTATATCTATACCGTCCTAGTTAGTATCCTCTCAAATATCTTCTGTTATGGCAACGGCTTTTTTCCCACTTAGTTGAAAAACAAAACTAAAAATGACGGCTTTATTTCCACATTTCTATTCCCTGTGTTAACGTAGCAAATGATTTCACTCATTTGATCTATGTGCGAGATATCGGGCGTACTATCAAAGATGGTACCAAAACATTTTGCATTTTTAATATGAGTTAAATTCTTTTCTTTAATATTAATTCCACCCAGAAGAGATATAAACACACTTTGTGCAGCGATAGCTTTTTAATAGCTTACCGATTATGACTGAGATGAGTGTTTTGACTTGATTAAGTACTCTCTTAGTACAGGATCATAGTCTGATTAGAAGGTCAACCAGCTGTAAATAATTTCCTTTGTTCTCCGCCAACGTATGCGCTTTCTGACCGTGGAATGGAAGATTTTGTTTAGCCAAAACCATAGTGACATCTAGGGGTCTTTTTAAGAGGTCTTTTCATTTCCTATTTTCCATTTCAGCAGCTGTTTTGCTAATAAGCTCGAATGTTCTATTGGTTTGTTGTTAAAGTTTTGCATTTTTCAAAACAAGCTTCATGTTGTTCTGAACTTTCATGCTATGAAATTACGAACTATGTTCCCGAAAAGCTTGTGAGATTGATACAAATTTAGGTGCATTGCTCAAATTTGCATTTGTATCAAAGGGACTGCAACAAAAACATTACATTTGTTTTTAATTGTGCCATCGAGTTTCTCACGATTTGACTGACTGATATAAAACCAATCAGACGTCAAATATCGGTTGGCACCTTTCGTCTCAGTCTTATTCCCTTGTCTCTTAAACAAATATTCATCCTTGTTCAAAAACACTTCATTTCCTCTTTTAGTTAAATCAACGCTTAGATCACCTTTAACAGGAAAAGGCCAACTATAGAGGTCAGAAAACAAAATATTACTAGTTTCTTTTTCATCTGCTCCTTTTTCTGCTTCTCCTCTTCCTTTTCTTTCTTCCCCTTTGTCTGATTCGCTGTCTTCTAATTTATTTTCTTCTTCATTACGAATATTTCCGAAGTTATCATTTTTTCCCTTTCCTTTGAACGTTTCAATTTCTTCGTGAATGCCCTCTCTAATTTGTTCTTCTTTTTCGTTTTCATGATTTCTATCAGGTTTGTTTCATTAACTCCAACTTCACTCTCGGATTGAGATAATGTTGAAACGTATTCTTCCACACTTCCACACTTGATGTTAGTACTGAAGGATTAACAAATTTCAGCATCAAATCGTGCAGCGACTAAATTTTCAAAACTTCGGCCTTTTATTTCTTTTCTTTACTGTACTCAACTTGGGCGCTGTCACTTCTTTGTAAAAGTAAAAAAAATATTAAAAAAGTAAAAAGAAAAAAATTACCTTATGTTTTGTTTTAAAAAATGTTTAGTTCTCGAAAATTAACAAATTAATTAATCAGCACTATCTACAGATGTACATACACGCACGCATATAGATAAACATTTTTTAAAAACCAGATTTTTAACTCAGAAAACCCCAGTATTTCCTCCAAGCTATCATTTTGGGGAAAATGACACTACTTTTGGAGGATCACAGTACTTTGTTTACATGTAATCAGGAAGTGATATAATAATGGACTTGTATTTTAAAAACTCAAAGCTCTATTTACCAAAATCAATATTACAGAAGGAAAAGAGAAGAACGATTCGATGAACAAAGCGAAGTACCTTGTAATAGCATAAACATATTTTCACAGTCTCACAAATGGATATTCTTTGTAACGTAAATTTGATTACTTTTTAAGTAATAACCTTCAGCGCGACAAAATATTGCTCAAAACGAGGCAAATTCGACGCGGAATCCTTTTAGATAGTGGAATGTGGAGATACTGTCCGTTCACTCGTAGAACGGTCCTAAACTAAAGAAACTATGTATGTCTGTGGGGCTATCACGCTAACGAGTGATGATCTATCTTAAGATAGACCTAGTTGTTTGCTTTATGGTCGCGGCACGGAAATATTTTAGACAGTGGAATGGGGAGATACTGTCCTTTCGCTCGTAGAACGGTCCTAAAATAAACATAAATAAGTATGTCTGCATCAATTTTAAATAAACACGAGTAATATGCTAGCTTCAGATAGACCTACTTGTTTGCTTTATGGTCGGTTCTAAGAGTAAATGGACAATATCTCCTATCCCACTGTCTAAAACATTTCCGCTCCTATTATATTATAATGAAGTTCGGGATAAAAATATCATCTTGCACGAAATGGCTTAGTGCGAGTGATATTTGTGGCAGAGATGAGACGATGAGTCACGTCATCAGAATTAGTTTTTTATTAACTGAGAATCAATCAGCACAGTTCAAAAGAAACGAGACAGAATACTCCCAGCCTCACGCACCCCATAATAATACTAAATCATTACTGCATCACATCGTTCACTCGCAGTTTGCTGTAATTAGCATCTGCAAATATTTTATGTAACAAAAAGTGCGCATTAATACAAAACCGGCAATTTCTTGTCATTCTTCCAGAGCTGCTATCTGGTGTGAACTGCAGCCACCGCGCATGCCTTGCTGCACTGCATAGAGATAAACATTTTAAGCTTTTATGGTATTTTAAAAACGTTAAAATAGGAAATTCATGGTTTTTCAGACACTTCCGTGTTTGCGATTATAGTACTTAACGTCACCATCCCACAGCATTCATTTTCTCCTCTCGATCTGAAATTATAATTCAAGTCAGCCTTTATACGTAAGCTTCTCATAAAGTGAAACTTGCTAAACGGGTATGAAGTGAGGAAACAATTATGTCCGCACCTTGTCGTTACAATGGTTACGAGTAATGGGAGGAGGAAGAAAATGACCTTGAAGTGCCTATTCGCAATCATACTATAATGCATCAGATATCTATGGGCTACAACAGAATTTACTAGGACATATTAGAAAGCTAGGTCATATTATGATTAAAAGACAAACACGATGATAAAATTTTTAACCCTTTGAAGGCTAAGGCCTTCACTCATCCGTTTGCTTAAAATACCAATTGCCTCAAAATTTATTTCATATTAGCAATAATTTCATTAATGAACAAATAGGTGTGAAAGTTTTAAGTTGTGTCACTTCTAGTTCCCAAGAAAGGAGCTTCCGTTGGCCACTGAGTGTATACTAAATTAGCTGTAATCTAAGATAAGGAAAAACGAAAGAATATGTTTATGATGTCACTGTCTACAGTAAAAATGAACTAATACTATGTCTACAATGCAGTAGCTACAATGATGATCAAAGTTTGGGAAAATTGCATCTTAGACTGTAGTGTCCCAAGTAGCACAGCAATGTCGTAACGACGTTGCAAAAATGTTGCAACAGGTCGTCTTTAAGACGCCCAGATGTCCGCGAACATCCACTGTTTTGCAACCGTTGCAAAGATGTCTTTATTACGTCTTTGCAGATGAGGTTTTTGTCGCATAGACGTAGTTATTGCGTCTTTCGCAGGTGATATTTTGGTTGTGAAAGCATCGTATCACGACGTCTTAAAGACGCCTAAATGTTCGCAAAATTCCACCTTTTTGCAACAGTTGTGAAAATGTCGTTATTATGTCCTTGTGTTACATATTGATTTATGCAGAAAAATAAGCTTAATAATTAATATATTTTTCTTCTTTTTTAAATTTTTTTAAATTTTAAATTATTTATTGTATTTTTCTAAAGTTTAAAAATTTTATCATTTCCTTAAAACCAGAACATAATACAATTTTTTCTCTTTATACTAAATATGCATAATTAATAATAGCCGTAATAATTTTCAGTACTTTAAAGTTTTTAAATTTCTCTTTAGACTAAATATGCATAATTAATTAATTATTTTCAATACTTTAATCATATAATACTTCAATACTTTAATACTTTTCAATACATTAAATATTTTCAGTACTTTAAACTATATTTTTCAAATAACTTAAATTCTAAATTACGATTATTTAAGATTTCATTATCTTTTCCCTTAAGTGAGAGTAATTATGAAAGTGGTTATTATAAATATATAACATTCATAGTAGGTTTTAAGTAAATAAAACTCAATTAGACATAAATAAAAGTAAAGATATATATGTGGGTAAAAAAAGAGCGTTTCTCATGACAGCATTATCACATTTATTTCTGTTAAATCTCAAAGACATTGAAAATTGCCCCTGTCATGATAAATTAGGAAGCGGTTCTTAAGGTAACATAATTAGTATTTCACCTGAACTCAAGTATAAATAAATTTATTCGCGTTTCACAGTAAAAAATATAACCATTAACTTCTATATCTCCAAGATATGAAAAGGAAAGACAGTATAAAGTAGTTGTTAATAAATGTGATCAAAAATATACCTAAATCTAATAACTTCCCATATTCATATCTAAAATGAAATAATAATCTAACAAACAACATACATGACAGCACTATTTAAGAAAAAACATGAGCTAGTAGTACTTGAAAGTATAAATAGCAGAAGGAAGGTAACAGAACTCAAATTTCCAATTAATAAAAAAATATTTGTGTTTTTTAAATAGTAAGCAATTAAAAGTGCAATAATTACGGATTGCAGTATTTACTAGTAATACTGATGATTCTTAACACCATTTCTTTCGATCATATGTTAATGTATTTACTTATTTTTAGTTTCTACATTTTAGAATAGTGGTAGATTACAATGATTATTTCATGCACTTTTATAATCAATGACTTTCCTTTTTGTTACTGTACAGAAATAATTGAAATAATATAGTATACGATAGTAAGCTAAGTACTTTAAATTAAGCTCTTCGTTAAATAGCACACGATGAAACTTTTTGTTTCTATTTATTATGAATTTCTTTGTTATCACAAGCACATAAAAAGTAAGGGGAAAAAATATAATATACTTAAATTTAATAAAAAATAAAACCTAATTTCCAACATTCATTTATTCAGATAATCTAATAAATATACATAAAGGCAATATTTAAAAAAAACGCAAATTACACAGTGTTTGGAAGAATAAATACCAAACGAAAAGTAATAAAACTGCAATTTGCAATCAATAAAAAATATTTAGTGTTTTTTAATATTACACAATTAAATATCACATAATTATAGATTACAATATTTCAAAGAATTGCTAATGTTTCCTTAACACTAGTTTTTCGATCATACATTTCATACACTATTTAAAATCATTAACCTTTTCTGCATACTGTACAAAAGACAATATACTATAGAATGATCATTATTATTAATTTTAATAATAAATTATTGCTTATATACATATATCTAATTCATCTTCAGCAGTCATATTAAGTAATGGTACCAAAGTGGCTTACCGTTGTATGTTATTTTTGGTTTTATACGAATTAATTCTGAAAGCCAAATTTTTAATATGAACACAATAATCGATTAATATGAATGATAAGCGATATAGCACTTACTACATTATAACCGAAGCACAAAGCTAGTAAGTTTATCCAAATATTGCACTGCTGGAAACACAGCGATTGGACGCAGACACTATTTACACAGGGACACTATTTCACGAACCACAGAGACACTATTTCTCTAGCACTATATTCCGCAGACCACTATAGACCACAGAGACAACTAAGACTAGAACTACACCTCCATTGTGCAAAATTACTTGTTTATTAGGGAATTACGATGTAGTCTAGGTGGTATTTACTATAACCCTCACGAGCGCGCAGCCAAGGGGCCGGGAGCTCAACAGACCGTGATCGAGTCTATAGCTATCGTCACTGACTCTAGAAAGACTGTACAAAACTAAAATAAGGACCAGGCCAGACAGGGGCCCTCAAGACGTACAACGTCAACGCATACCAAACGGCAGCTTATGCGAGATATTAGTGAAATCCCAGGATATAATATAAAGTAAAGCTTCACTAGAAACCAAGGTATAAAAACAAATTAACCATTAAAGTTATCTGTCATAACTTTGGGGCCTATGCGTCACTAAAATGACGAGCCACCATTTGCACTCATTCACGGACTGTATAATTAGGTCCATTAAACAAAAATCAGCATCTGCATTCCCAGCGGGCATGTGGGATTCGTCAGAAAATGTGACATCCCGAAGCCGTCCGTAAGATTCGAGACACACCGATATAGTAGATTTGGCTTTTGCATCGTTAGGACGACGAGCCATCATTGAAACCTATGGCTATAGCATCGTTAAAACGACGAGCCACTAATTGAAACTTAATACTGCGAGGGAGGCCTAGTCTGCAGTCGCCAACAGGACCCGTGACCCCCTTATCGCAGCACCTTCCTCGCCCGAACATAATTGGCCCTGGTGGAGTAGCAAGCCTTAACTAGGTTACGTATTGGCGCCACGAAGAGACTTATGTTCGAGCCAGAGTAGCAAGAGGCTTTATATTCTCATCATCAACCCTATAGCTTCACCAACCTTTCAGATTCGGAACAGTCAGGATCCAGGTCGCCTTCCAGCAAGTGGCCGGATCGGGACCACCCATCTGAACCTTATCCTTAAGGAGGTTCAGCTATTTGCCACCAGACCACAGAGACACTATTTCGCGAAAACTAGATTCACAGTAGCAGATATTCACACACAAAATAGGCACAATTCAGAATTCTGACGATAATTGATTGACAGTGCATTATATTTACTTTTAATATAAGCAATATTATTTATATCAGCCATTTCTTGATTCAATTTCAAACATGAAGTAAGCCTTTTCAAACGCCTTACAGACGGCATCTTTATCCAATGACTTGAAATAACTGCTAGAATCTGAATTAATTGCGCAGTTGTTCGAATTTGGCAGCTAGCCAAAACGCGCAAATCTCGAGATTTTCGTTATATAAGCATACAGTAAATAACGTACAGGTCTGCTTCTCCTTCCGCCATATATATTGGACAGCCGTGAATTCGTCTTTACTTCAAAAATAAGAAATCTTTATATATATAAGCGGCTAAAGTGTGTGTCGCCGATAATTTATTGTTGCCACTCGGAAAAATGAGCGCAGAAATTAACGTTTTCGCAGTTTTTAATTAATATCTCAGCCGATTAAAGTCTTACGAAGATGAGAACGGTATCGATGGATTCGGAGAATTTTTTAGAATCACGTAGAAGAAAATTAGTTTTTAATTAATATCTCGACTAATTAAAGTCCCAAGAAGACGCGAATGGCCAAAATGGTGTGCCATGGACTTGCGGAATCCAACGGTGTGCTTCACTAAGCCTGGGAGCCAGCCGTTTAATAGGAGATGATGTTACTTCACCCCATATATATATATCCGGTTTAAGTTTCTGTTTGTCGCCGATACTTTATTCGTTGCTTGCGTAACTGTACTAGCCAATGG
This sequence comes from Stegodyphus dumicola, assembly GCF_044657685.1. Lineage (NCBI taxonomy): Eukaryota > Metazoa > Arthropoda > Arachnida > Araneae > Eresidae > Stegodyphus > Stegodyphus dumicola. Next base: position 164,406,954 of record NC_140771.1, on the reverse strand, counting down.
GGTGAAGTTGCCACGGCCCAGAATTGCCGTTTCAATTGAGACGTAGACAATTTCCTGTAAAACTTGCCTTCGCTATGACCATCAATAAGTCTCACGGCCCAACGCTTAAGCGTGATGGCATTTTTTTTTCCTGAGCCTGCATTTGGACACGGCCAACTTTATGTTGCCTGTTCAAGAGTTCGTGAACGAACGGACGTAAAATTAAAAATATTGGATGGTCCTCTGCAAGGCGAGCTTAAAAATGATGGAAAGATCTACACAAGAAATGTTGTGTACAAAGAGATCTTTGACATATGAATTAACATTTCATTATTTAAATCACCTTTATTGATTGAGCTAGCAGTGGGCTCTTAAGAAATGTACCGCCAGTGGTTTCCTTCACTGTACTCTACTTTAAGCTATTAAGCAAGTAGAAGGGGGAAACCCTGTAGGACAGTAAGCAAAGGGTCGTCCTCGCCACCTGCCCTGGGTGATTCAGTTTAAATTAGCCAGGCACCTTTGCACAAATCATTTTAATTACAATTAATAATATCTAGAACAGCGGTCATTTCGTATGACCACCGGACGTTCTAGTGAAGTAGTTGCTAACACGTGATTTTCATTGATTTCGGAAATATGATATTTTAGTATATAAATTGCATAACTTAATAACTTACTTTATAGATTAGTTTCATTTTTAAATATTTTGCTATAATATTTATAAAAAATATTTTAAGTATTAATTATTTTAACAAAATTTTAAAGAATTATTTAGCACGTATTTTTAGTACTAGTTAAATTTTATATATCAAAAGCATTTATATTAAATTTACATTTCATTAGATGAATCTACCTTGATTAATATATTTACATGAAACAAAGTAATGTAACATTGCAAAGTAAATCTTATGCGGACTTCGGATTCTTAAAAGGGCAGATTTAGTCTCTTTTCATTCATGAATGAAAATTTCATGAATTTTCATTTTCATGAATGAAAAAATGCGGATGAACTAAAAAATTGCTAAAACGACCACGTGTAAAAGCGGTCATATCGTGACGTTTCAGCGACGTCGACAAATAGCCAAGATGCAACGGCAAATATTTCGCGTCTTCGCAACGTTGTAAAGACGTCGTAAAAGTTACCACGACCACTTTATAACCTCTCGGACCAGTTTGCAACGTCGTGTGCTACTTGGGGTACTTTGGGGAAGGGAAGAAACATATTATGCAATGACTTTCGTTCGGCTGGCGATTGGTGGTTTGAATGAAAAGCCGTGTTGGTCGTTTTGTTCGTGACAGAGTTAGCAAGACAGTAGTTCGACTATTTATTACAGAGAATTTATTTACACGGCTTGTGAAATTAACTGAAATACAATTTTCTCCATACGCCTGAGAGCATTTGCGAGATTATCTCAATAAAATTTTCCATAAAAAATAGAGAGATGTTAATGAGATGGCCATTTCTTTCTTCGCTTTCAATACCATGTGACCATTTTATGCGTGTGGTTTGCCAAGGATATGTCTTTGTGCATCACTTCTCAGTGTCTTCAGTTTCTTCGTAAATATGTGGAGAGATCGCAAAAGGATTATCAGCTCAGACTCCTCTTTCTCAGAAGGCGAAAAAATTACAAAAGTAGCAGAAGAGACAAGTAAAGCAAATGTAGAGACACTATTAAATTTGAAACGCCAATATATTCGAATTTTGAAAGCGTTAGGAAATGTCAGCTGGAAAATAATGCCGTTCAGCAGAGAAGATTATTTTTGTGTTAGCGCGGAAGTCTTCAGCAATCCATTTCATTAAATGAAGGAGCTTTATGGACGATTTTCCCAGAACAAACGTCAATATTTTGGTATCCAACTAATGATTATTTATGATTGAAGATTTATTTATTTCACCTCTTCAAACATAAGATTTGTGTTCCTTGATGCGAAATTTTAACGCTGATTTAGTTGGTGCCGATATATGTCAAACTACGCTAATAGTATATGCTAATTCCGCAGGAATTAAAATTAGAGGTAGAATCTTTAAGAACCGAACAAAGAAATTCATTAATAGGTGAGATAATAACCTAAAAGTTGAACTCGAACAGAAACTGAGCAATTTTTTAATTGGGAAAAGGAGGAAATAGTAAGAAAATAAAATTGCAATTGCTAATTCTAAAAGCACACGTCTTTCATATCGGCAATGAAATTTTGAAGATTTTATCAAAGAAAATACTGTGCCAGTGGCAGTTTTCAAATAATTTGACTTCATTACAAAAATGAAAAAGGTTAAAAAACAAATGATTATAATAATTATGTTAATTAATTGGAAAAAAATTATAAATATTATGTGACTTTTCTATTTTTATGTACCTTTCTGTCAAAAGCGCTAGAGAGGCTGTGGGGTTCCAACCTGTTATCTAACAGCTAAATGTGTAGGAACCTCGTGAACAGGTAAGCGAATATTAGCTTTAATTCAGAAACAGATACGTAAAACTCAAGAAGGGTTAATTAATCTTTATTTTCAAAATAAGAACTGAACAGTCGGCTCCTTTCTCACAGCGTAAAGCAAAGCCTCCACTTGGGCTTGAACTCGAAGTAATAAGAAATAAAGCTTAACTAATGTTTAACTAAAAAGATATAGCCGAAGCTATCAAAATTCTAAGTAGTTGGCCCTTAAATATCAACTAGACTGGCGAAGCTATCAAGGGCCTGAAATACGGCCGAGCTTAGGCTTAGAATAGCTTAGGCTTAGAGAGAACGTAGCCAAAAGGCAAAAGCGCGCTAGTCAGAAACTCTGGCTCTCTAACGAAGTCAGTGGAACATCGACTTAAATACCACTCATTTGCATTAACCGCAATTCTAAAAACACATCCTGGTAAGAAATTGCAAGCTGAAATTAGGAGAGATAGGAAAGTAGCTTTAACTAAAGATAACTGTTAAAAACTTAGGATAAAACTTACAAGATTTTATGGAATTTATGCAGTAATTACTTTCTTTTTAGTAAATCTAATTTCATGAAACCATAATTAGATAATTTTAATTAATTTTTATTTCTGCGAAAATTTAAAGTCATATTTACAAAACATTTTAAATTCTTTGCCATGCAATATAGGGGAGCAACTCACTTTTACAATATCGAAGATAAGTAACACATTTTATGTATCCTCAGTTGGTAACAATAAACTGTTGTGTGTTTTGATCTTTATTTTTATCCGTCACGATATTATCTATAATTGAAAATAATAACACCTTTTGGAGTTGCTAATTAAAGTAATTTAAGAATAATACTGGAATTCACTCAGGAACTCGTGTTAGTTAAATTTGTAGAAAAAAAACTGCTAAATACGGAGGAGCAATAACAGTTTCATTGGTCAAAAAATAGGATTTTGCGCTAACGATTGAAGATTTTCTAATCGTTACTTCCAACAAAATCCAATTAATTAGCAAATATAAATTCCGATGTCACGCAGACGGTTTCGTAGAATCTCAAATCCCCACTCTAACGAAACGCTCCTTATCGTCATTTTATCCAAACACACGGCAGAGATTGCACCGGCAAATAGATCTGTTAATTATTTGGAAATTCAACGACTAGAACGAAAAGAAGTCACGTGTTCTCGGAGTAAGGAGGAGAATGAAGAACTGAAAGGACAATGTAGGAAGTGAGGCGGGAAGTTGCGGAAAATATTCCATAGAAATGATTGCGGAATGCAAGTTTAAATATTGGGATACGATGTGAGGTTTCTCAGCACAGTGTTTCTGTTTATCTTTCGGTGGCATTAGTCGTTTGCAAAGTCATTTTATGTAGATGGTGTATTTGTGTACTTTTCGTGCTACTGGATATCTTATGAAAAGAAAATATTCAGTTTGGTGTGTTTTCGTAACAGAAATGTGTCCATGCTAGTTAATGTGGTTTATTCAAATGCCTTCATTTCGCTTTGTTTCATTTTTAGAAGTTCCAAAGATAAACATGAATTACCAACTATCGTTTCGTAATTCAATACATAAGCCATGGTGTTAATAACGTATTTTGAAGTACACTGAAGGCGTACGTGTTTACGAATAGATGGAACATTCGAATGCTCGAATTTCTGAGAATCTTCAAAGAACTTATACATTCAAAAACTCGAAGCGATACTTGTTAGCGATAGGTAAATTTTTGACTCTTTGATCGTAAGAGTAGAGTGATAGCAACCTATTATATAGTTTGGAGAAAATCTTCCATTTATCATGCTTTTGGCGTCACAGGAATCGTTCGAATTCTAATCCTTTCCCCACCCTAAAAAAGAAAACAATAAAACTGAAGATAGGGCGGAACAAAATGTTTTCAAGCTAAATACGAATCTTAAAAGTTTCCAGAAATTAATTAAATTTTTCGAATTCCACTCAAAGAAATAACAATAAGAAAAAAATAAAAATGAGCATGTACATTTTTTTTAAATTAGTGTTTATTTAAGTATATTTTGCTATATTTGTTTGTCATTATAATGATATGTGTTTTTATTTATTTGCTGCATTTTATGCAATAATTTTAGGGTATATTTTGTGTAAATGAATTCCTAAGAGTTTATTTCTAATATAGAATTGTATATTTTGTGATTTTGAATCTCCCAATGTTGCAGTTGTAAAAATAGCTCAATTCCAAGTTTAACCAATAGGAAAAATTGCGATGTTAGTATAAATAACTACCATTTTTGTCATCAGTTTGGTAAAATTCAGCGTTTTCGAACCAACTTGGTGACTTTAGGAACTTTTCGGAAAACGCATTTTTAGAGCTTCAAGAACGATTTTCCTCAAGGCATCCAGAAGGCGGATAATTTTATATAAACTGCTGCACCTGAGCCATGGAATTCAGTTATAGATGAGAGATATAAAGGAGCTAATTCGGAACTGTGATCAACGATACTTATCATTTGTTAGAAAAAAAGGATTTGCCCTATGTCTTTCAGCTATTAACGGCTGTTTATTTTGTTGTTATTTATTTTAATAATTTAGTAATTTTAGTTAGTTAGTTCAATAACTTAAATCTTTAAATTTTTCTTGTTTATCTGCTATAGTTATTGAAGAGATCTCCGTCAACCCGTAGCTGGCAACAGTATTAAAGGTTTTTAAATAAAGCAGAATTTGAAACCTGCATTTAATGAAAATAGAGTCTGAAGATACAAATTTTGAAAATACTTCCGTTCTTAAAAAGATATAAATAAAATTTAGGGAATTAGGTTTGGAATCAAAATTCTCGAAAAACGTTTCAAAACATAGAAGGCTAAACTCTTATATATTAACTCAGAATATTAAAACTTGATATAAGATAAGCCATGAGATAATGTTAGTGGTCCATTCGAAAGAAACATCAAAAATCGCTTCTTTTTTGAAAAGAATGATTATATTGGGTGTCAACAAAATTAATCTTTCCAGAGTTTTGAATTAAAATATTATAAAGAATTATAGCATTCCCACGGTGCGTGCTTGATGTGAAAATGGTAACATGGGCAGTTAGCAACTCGATTATCTGTGGTTCGAATTCCGGCTGCGGCTTGGCTGATATTTCATTTTTCTTTCTCAGATAAAAGTTTTTTGTTCTAAAGTGGCGATTGACCTGAAATGTGGCAATGGTTAATTTGTCATCAACTGAATTTGATAGAATGGGTCTTTTGTAACTTTCATTGGCTGCAATGAAGCTGTAAACATTCAGGAGAACAATTAATTAGTTAGCAAATTACGGTTATAACTTTGAAGTCGAATTTTAAAACTAAACATTAAATATTTTACCAGTCAGTTCAAAGGTGGATCTATGTGGTAGCGCAAATCACAACTGAAAGGACCCCCAAATTTTTTTAAATTAGAAAGCGTAACATTTGTTATTAAATATTAGGACCCTCAAAAGTTCGAGTACGTTTCGGCCTCCAGTTGTAAATCCCCGCTTGCAAAATTCTTTCTCGAACTAATTAGTGTCACTGAAACAAATATTCTCGAATCTCTATTCGCATGGCTGTACATGAAGCTCTTTACTCCACTTTGATCACATGGAACGGTTCGTGTATTTCTAGCCCACGAATCAAACAAACGAACTCCAATAGCCATTTATCTGCGTACTCTGGGAATTGTTTTGAAAAGGAATGCAAAGCTTGAAAAAGGAATCCTCCGACTCTCTCTCTATACATTTTTGTTTCTTGGAAAAAAAGGGAGAGAAGAAAAGGGGGGAAGAGAGAAAGATCGAACGAAAAAGAAACTCACTTCGAATCGGATTCCCAAATTTGAAATTTAAAGGCGGTCTTCTGTGATCATTTGATGGATGGCCTGGGGAATTGCTGGAGAAAATGGCCGTGGGCAATTGTTCGGGAATAATGGATGATAGACCTTGAGGTCTGTTTATTTATGAACACGTCCACTTAAGTCTCAGAGGCAAGAAAATAAGGCAATATTTCGATGGTTTTCTGTTGCCTCGGTGGCTTTTCAGATGATAAAACTATCCTGAAGTCTTTTATTCTCCCCTTCATCAAAGAAATAATGTAACTGTATCTTTTTTGCTGTTAGGAGCGTCCCTAGTGGACTTATTGCAAACACTTTAGAACCCTTACGTTATACTGCCATGCACTTACCGACAAGATTTAGCGAGTCTTGCTGTACAGTGAAACATAAGGTATTTAACTTATCTTGAAGCAGTCACAAACAGCTAATTATCATAATGTTGTTTTTCTATATAACGCAAAGCCTTTAAGTTATTTTCACTAAAACTGAATCACTCTGTGATTGTCAATCCAAGAGATTTAAAAGTAGTGTGCAGAGAATTTTTCTTTTCGCTGCGTACTCTTAGGGTGTAAATGGTAGCATATTCAATTCGTAATCGGAAGATCAGGGTTCGATTTCTAGCGACAGCATAGCTTCTTTCACGTACTTCCTGCTTCAAAAGAAATCTGTTAGATTAATATTACAGATTAAAATTAGAAATTACAGATTAAGATACGGTCTAGTATTTCATACAAAGTCTCTCTTTACATCTAGTCTACATTTTTACTTCTTTGCCTTAATCAGTAACCAATCAAAAATTTAATGCCTGCCTTTTTCTCCATATAAATATTGCGAAAAGAGAGTTACATCTTAGAATCGATGACGTTTAGACTCGCAGAATTTCCTAAATTTCTCAATATTTCGAATGTAAGTAATTTCTTCGAAAGTAATAATTTAAGTGGATAAGTCGATTATTAAAAATATTTGCGAGATATATTTGGATGTATTTATTTTATTTTAAAATTTTTATTTTAATGTTAAATAAGGCTCAAAAATCGGTTGTAACTTTTAAATGCATGCCTGTCTTTCCCTGGGCAAAATCCCTTTTATGAAAGTTGAGAATTTTAAGAAAAGAAGAAATACCACCCACATGTCGGAGGCTTTTCTCTAGGAAGTGAGTTGAACTCCAGTATTTATGAGGGTGAGTAAATGTTTCGTTTCGGACGTTATTAGAAGTCAACAAACGGAAGTGCACGACCAACGTCCAAACGCTATAGACTTTAGGATAGAAACTTCAAGGCCATTTGGTCCCCTGGCCAAACCATGACTCATAACCGTGTTGAGTAAAAAAGTCGAACCTCTAACAGGTTAAAATCTTCTAATTTCCTTTGTGCGCTGATGGCGACACACATTAGGAACTTAAATGAGGAGATATAACTTCTCACCAGGAACAAGAACATTTTACGTCGTTTTGAATCGAAGTAAACAAGTAATGGATGGGGTAAAAATTGTCACTGAAATAGAGTTTTATGTTTGTTCTCAGCTTACAGATCAGTCCTTGGATTCAGGAGAAATTTCCCCCCTGTCACATTTTACTTGGAAGCTAGAGTTATGTTTGCGAAAGATCGCGTTCAGAAAGGGCTGCACTGTTCTCTATTTGTCTTCATAACATTTGCGTTAAAATTTCCTTCTGTATTCACCACTTACTCTTTTTAGCATTCTCTCTATCCTTACTAGTGATGCTTTAATCCTTTAATCTTTTTTCCATTACGGTGCTGGAAAAAAGAATCATCTTTCTTTCTATCCTCTTTGGAAATAGTGCATTATTCACTAATTTCAAAAGTTTAAATGAAGCCCAAGCTTAACTGAGCAATATCTTATATTTGAGTGAAATTGTAATTCCAACAGAGCCGCACGTAAGACGAGTAAATTATAAAATAAAAATAATTAATTTTATTATTTAATTATTTTTCATTAATTTAACAATTTATTAATTTTTACATATCTCTTTCCATTTTTTTGAATTCTGAATTTTAATTATTTAATTACTTTATTTATATTATTATTTTATTTATTAGTCCAAAGGGGCTTTGTCCCTGAAGTACTATTGTTTTCGTTTTGCGATTTTGCGTTGGTTCACTATAAATGTCCGTTTCACTTTTCAAACTGTTGCAACCAAATGTTAGAGTCCTGCATTATATTTGAAGAAATTAAATAATGAAAAATCTGCATAAATGTATGTATATTTCTCGCATCGTGATAAAACAACGGTACATAGAGCCATCGAATTTTGAATGACGTAATCCTACTGCAAATATAGGCATGTGGAAGCCGAAATTTGAAATTTGTTTTATTTTCGATTTCATATTTTGTAAATCTGTAAAGAATGTTTGATTAACAAACTCAAGGATTTCAAAGCGAGCAATGCAGCGTTGTACAGAAAAAAACATTTTTATCTCCAGCGCGTAAGACCGCGTATCGGAAATTCTAAATATATGCCTAATTTAAAACTATTTTGCGATATCGCTCTTGAACTTATGGTTTAAGTGCGAAGAACCTGATATTTAATAAATAAAGATAACATACAAAATGTTAAAAAACGGCCCTTTGGACGTAATTTAAAATCTGAAACCTTTCAGATTTTTATTTTATCTACTATTGTGGAAGAGAGAGCACTAATATCCTATGGGTATAAAATTGAGGGAAACATACTGATTTTCACGGTGGAACTGTTATGTTATGTAGAAGTGAGGGGCCCACCTAATATTTACCCTAAGTAAGCAGGTATTAGCCCCACACAACTAACTAACAACATTCTGGCATCATTCCTCGAGTCGTGATGGAAATTGTGACTCCAGTGAGCACTACAAGTACTGGCACTGGCGGCGGCATCAACGGTACTCCTAACCTTTCAGCGTTAAATTAGCTCAAGTAAAAGGCATTAAATTACATGATATACATAGTTGTGCAGGTTCATATTTCAAGATGTTATCTATTGTAGTGGGTACAGGCAACATGTTTCAGGACATTATATATTGCATTAGAAACGGGCATGATGTTCCCACGTTATAAATCATTTTTGTAAGCATGATCTGTTTACTATCAGAATTAATTAAGAACTATAAAATTGTTTACAAAACGTACATTTAAGTACTGTTGTAAAGTAGTGCTGAAACTTTAACAGCTCAATTTTGACGATTCATTATTTACTGTAACTTACTACATTTTTATGTTAATTGATTTTCAGAAATTATATTATTGTCTAGCAGTACATTGTTATTTGCATATAAATATTGATCATAACATTATAAATTGTGGTGGCTAGAAGCAACTTCTTTCTAGTATATAGATCATGCCTACAAGCATGAATTGTTTACATCATTTTTTTTACAAACAGCTGTCAAAATTTGAGAAGAATATAAAATAATAAAAAAGACATAAATAAATAAGTCTGAAAACAAAAGAAAAAAAAGCTTCATCTGCATACTTATGCGTACTACGTACTTTTAGATATATCTGCATACATATGCTGATACATTGCCAAGTTATTTTTGTCAGTTCATTGTATGCAAGTACATGTGTTTTTACAATAATTAGTTTACATGAATTACATTCTCTGATACATTACATTGTTGATACTTTACGAACTATTTATTATATGTGTTCACTTATCAGGTAATTGGTGACCTTATGTTACATAGAAATATAGGGGGTCATCTATTATTTACCTGAAGTAAACAGATAGGAGCCCATTACCCTACTTGTGAGTGACCTATTTTGGGCTTCATATGGTTTGAGATCCTTATTTCTTCCTATAAAGGTACGCCCGCGTACATTATATCTGCATTTAATTGCTTTATTTTGTTATTGCTGGAGCATTTCTTTGAAGGTTAAATTACACTACGTACCTCTTGACTTCTAGCTGCCAAAAAGTCAATAACCTCCGTAATTTTATTCCTCAAGTGCTTATTCTTGACTACATATCTTAGAAATGGGGATAAATCCTCTTCTGAATTTGGCTTCTTTAGATGAAGGGAATCTGTAAACGGGCAGGAAAATAGATAATGCTCGGGGTGACCCTTTTCCCCACATGCACAGGAGTCTGATGAAGAGAGATTTCTTGCATAGAGGTACGTGGAAAAAGGACCGTGCCCCGTGATAAACCACGTGATATGTCTGGAGAGATGAATTGGAGGAGAGTCAACTTTGGGGAAGAGGTTGTAAACTCTTCTGCCTGTATTTGCAGCTTCCCACCATTGTTGCCATAAGCCTTTAGTTGTGGTCTGAAGTTTTAGTTTGAGGTGATAAGCTAGCCAGGGGATGCTTATTTTCTTGGCATTGATTCCCTGTGCTGCCTCCTTGGCTAATATGTCAGCCTCTTCGTTTCCCTAATGACCAACATGGGCCTTGATCCAGATTATAAAGAAAAGTGTTGGCCTTGGGCATTGGAGGACCTTCTAAGAATTTCCTGAGCTAATAGGTCATTTATTATTTGGGCCCGCGAGTGCATGCATTGTCGAAAGACAATCTGTATAGATGTAAGTCCTTGGAAAATAATGATGTGTGCTTACGTTGATTGCCTACAAAATCGCGAACATTTCCGACTGAAAAACGCTATTCTCTTTGTCAACTTGGAACTTGAAGTCTTTTGTTTCATGGTCACTGAGATATATTTTTATAGCACATCCTTTTCCGTTTTTTATGCCAGAACCATCAATGTAGATCTTCGAATATAATACTTGGTATCTATTCTGCCTTATGCATAGTGTGATATTATTTCGGCTAGCTGGGTGTCCTTCATATGGATGAGTCGGCAAGGTGTAGGAGCTGGCAGCTACTATCTCATTTTTAATTTTGCAGTCTTTTCTTAGCTGAAGAACTGAAGACTTTGCATGTTCCTGCTCCGCAACTAAAAATAGGGGGATGCTGCTGGTGAGCTGAAACAGTGCATTATTTGTGGTTGTTCTGTAAGAAAGGGAATAATTTAAAAGAAAAGTCCTTTGGATGGACTGAAGTTGTTTTTGTTTTCTCACTGTCATCGGTGACGCCCATATCGCTGCACCATACAGTGCTATCTTTTCTATAACAGTGTTATATAACAGCTTTTGTACATGGCGGTTTAAGGACGCGGCACTTCTAGTTTTAGAAATTAAGCTCTGAAGATCACATATGGTATGATATGATCACATACCATATTAATGCAAGCTTTGTTTGTTGTATAATTAAAGAAAATTAAATAGTATTTTCATGTTTGTACATAACACTTGTTTACTTTTCATGCATAAATGCATTTCTGCTTTCATGTATAATTTGATGTTAACCAAAACTTTACTTTTCGCTCTTGTTGATTTTATCGTCGCGTGTTTAAATTTTGGAAGCCAATGCATCTTATAGTCTTAGGCGCTTCCGAATCACTAACTGTTATGAAAAAATATTTTTTGAGTTACTAATTTAAATCAGATCATAACAAATCTAAAATATCTAAAAGTCAGTTATTTAAACAAAACGTCTAATGTATTTTAATGTTTTATTTTCTTAAATCTTTACTTTGGGGTAATACAGAAATTAATAGTATCATCTTGCATCGAAATTTTATATTTATTTCAGATGAAGTTTTCACTTTTTCGAAAAAAAGGATCTCCTAGAGGTGTTTATCATTTTAAGTCAGCGATAAAATTGTGTTTGCAATAAATAGACAGTGTTGCCAATCCATCATGTCTAAGCACTTTAATTTATATTTTAGTGATATAAAACATGTCTCTGGATACAGAATTAAGTAAGTCATTTAAAAGTTCATTTTATCTGTAACTTTTAACAATATTTTGCAACACGCTTGACTTCCCATCATGAGCGTCATAACAAAATAGGTTTCTGAAGCTTGTAACATGTTCTCTACAAAATTTCTAGCACTATTTTCCGTGTGTACTTTGAAAACGTGAAAGGCTGTCTGAGGTTACTAAACGGCGATCTTTATACAGTAAAAGATTGTAACCTGCCTACCATGAGTTTCTCTTCCCTTAAGCGTCGTAGTCAGCGAAGTATGCTTGGAGCTGTCATGCGAATTGAAAGGTATCTAAATATTCCAGTGTACTGTACAGCACGCCTTCAGTGTTAGCACTGCAATGGTTGTGGGCTAGATTTTTTTTTTGAATTATCGGACTCACCTGCACGTCTTTACAGGAGCTACCGTGATGGGTCCAAGGTATTCGATGATGTGCTTGATCGCACTGTGAGAGGATACATAGAAGCAGCTCGTCCGTCACTTATTCATGTGGACAGTAATGCTCATCTTCTTACAGCCAGATGACATTATTGTCATGGAAATAGTCCCGACCCCTAACTTCTTTGAAAATGTTTGGAATAGCCTTGTCTCTACTTGTGTGCTTCGTACAACTATTCTCGAAAAGCTGGAGACTGCTCTATTAAACGAATAATGATTATTTTACATTGATGAAATTGAATACTTGCTTAAAAATATGGAACGTCGGAACAGACCTTATAATCAGAGATAAATATGTTTGTTTGTATAGGCTGAAATTCTTCGGAATGTAGAAACTAGAATGCAGTTTTCGTTTAATTACACTAAAATGGTAACATGTATGCATAAGTAGTTAAAAATGTTGCACTTACATAGAAAATGTTTTCGGAAATTAACAAAATCGCTTATATTTTCCTTAAAAAAGGTGTATTAGTGGTTGTTCTGTGGCCGTTAGATTTCAGCTGTTATTAGTGGTGAATGTTCACTACTGTTTAGAACTAGCATAAAGAGCGGAGAATTATGTTGAGCGTCGTTTTCTAGAGTAGGAGTTGAGATACATCGTCAGATGAATGAAGAGTATTGTGATAAAGCATTCTCGTGCCGCAGAATGTAGTGCATTGTCGATAGCAAGCGTGTCAGAAAGAACCTTGTGCAAATATTTCAATGCCAGATGCGGATACACCCTTAGTGCATATTTCGATCCCTGTGATTCCATGCATTTAGGCTTACGGAAGATAACCATGCTAAGAGACGTATTTCTCTCTTTAGAAAGTGAAAACTGTGACACAAAAACGGTTATTTGGAGTTAAACAAGAAATCTGCGATAAAGGTGTAGAGAAACGTCATGATAAATATTTAAAGAAACGGTGATTATGCAGAAAATCAGTTTTGTTGATAAACTTTCATATAAATAAAATAACAATTATATATGTTCCATACGCTATTCCTTTCATGCAAGTGTAACAAATGTTTTGAATAGCCTCCTTATTCTTAATACGTTGCCATTTTCTTTTTATGATACCTTGTGTTCAAAACAGGATTTCAGTAACAAACAAAGCTATTAAAACTGATTCTTTTTACAATAGCTTTTTAATTCTGCTCAGTTGCACGTAACGTATTTACTTCTATCGAATTGTCATTAGCAGATATTTATGTTTAAGGAAAAAAAGCCAAACATTTGTATTTTTTTTGGGGGGGGGATATTTTTATTAACTTCCTTTTTCTATAGTTTTTCACCCTTTTGACCACAAATTCTTATTCGAAATATAATACTATAATCTGAAATTTTGATAGCACATTATTTTAGCTTCAGCCTATTATTTTTATTTTACGTTTATTTTACAGATGTTATTTTAAATTAAATGCAACCTGCATGTGCAAATGTTACTTTAGGCAACAGATGTGTAATACACATTGTTATAGACGATACACTTAATTGCTTACACACCGGAAATAAACCCCTGTATAAATGTTATTTCAAATAATGCATACATAACAAATATTTTTAAAGCTGTCATTCATTGTTTACATATTAGTTGTATAAATTTGTTTTGCAGATGAAAGGTACGTAATACATGCTATGTCATAATATTTTAGGCTTTCTTGTTTCTTATACAAGAAGTAGACAAAAAACAAGGGCAACGCATTAATGTTATAAATGTTAAAGTCTTTATTAAGACTTTATAGTTTATCTCAGGTACAAGCACTTACAATATTTCAGTGCAATCTCTTCTCATGTCTACCACGTTCTGTCAAATTACTGTAGAGTGTCGTCATGATTACAAAGATTTTACATCTTGCGGATTGATGGAATTTATAGCCTCTCTGGAATGATTTGCTAATATTAAATAAAAATATAATATTCTTTTTGATGTTTAAAAGAAAAAAAGAACTCTTTTCAGTCTTTTACGTATAAAATGCTACTGTGTCCCCATTCGCGGGAAATTAACATTAATGAATTACATTTTGTTTTAATTAAGTTCTCATGAGCCAAAAAAATCAGCTGTTACAGTAATAAAAAGGGAATCTTCTTTGATACTCTTTCGTCTCTTTTTTTACCAACAGGTTAAAGTATTCGGTGTCTGTAATACTTAATAACACGATAAATCTCTGGTGTCAAAACATAGCACGCTTCGTGAGGTAACATTTTGAAGAATTTTAAATTCGTCGGCTTCATTTCAGAAGCCTTTTCGTCTTTTTAAAAATACCTCTTTGGGTAAATATTCTTTCAGAATGTAAAGACAGTAAAAATAAGCAAGAATGACATGAAATTTGCGCAGTTTTCGGGTGAAAATGCCAATCATGCAAAATTTGGTGCTTTGGTCAGCAATAAAAACGACTTTTCTGTCACAATATCAAAAATAAGTGTTTTTTGCTTTCGTATAAGTGAGGCTGTAGCTATGGTAACGTCCTCCGTCGTTTTAGTTTTCATAATGGCTTGCATTTCGCAGGGTTTATTGCTTAAAATTGCATTTCACTCCTACACATTGCGGGGAAACATAACATGTTTTTATTGCCTTAGGAATGTCCTTAGCGAAACCTTTCCACAATTTTTGGAGCCTTACATTAGTTTACGTTAGGCTGCCCGTACCTTTATTATCATTACAATTCAGAAAATATTTTCCACTACACAAAATATAGAGCCATTCCATATTAGTTACCGCCAGTCTACCAATGATAGATAACGAGTGGACATTGCGGTCTTTCGGCTTAATTATGTTTTAATGATCTATCAAAACTTGCTGCGAATTCTCACTCTGGTAATCAACTTACAGATCACAGGTGAGCAATGACTTCGACCATCACCTCGATTCTTGAATTTATTTTGGACACTGGAAATATTTTTAACAGAAGTTTTCCAACATTTTTGGATATTCATGATATTTTATTTATATTAACTTATGACATTTTAAGTTTTAGATAATTAGACTCTGACTTAAACCCTATCTTACATTTTATGCTTTATAGCACATGTTTCACTCGGACTAGAAAGTTATGCAAACTTAAAGGTAAATGCCATACTTTAAAAACTTAACTGTTTCCGTCGCATCGTCGTTGGATCATCGATTATTGCAGTCTGCTACTTAGAAAAGACACTTCGGGGTCATTTTCTAACGCACGGCTTTTCCTTGTAGTCATGGTAACGACAGCTGCGGAAGATGGCTGAATCTCCTAATTATTTTTTCCCACTTCATTTTCCTTTAGCGTATTTTGCTATGTGAAAAGCGCAAGAATGAAAGTGGATTTGACCCAGAGGGACCCAAATGAGATGAAACAAATAAGAGCTGGGCGGTAATAACGATATGTGTTACGATTTTCAATTGTAGAGGGCCGGAAAGGAATTGAAATGCTTCTTTCAAAGGCACAGCCTACAGTTCTTACTGCGTCGAGTCGAGGTCTTTAAGCAAATACGTAGGTGAGTTGTTGATAAGGGAATTAAAGATTTAAATTTATTATAAACCAATTAGATGTTTAATTTTAATTTATTCTTTTGTAAAGATTTGAAATTTAATGACAGATCAAGCAGGCGTATATTAGTTATACATGATAAGTCATCGCTTTAGTTTCCGCTGTAATTCCGTCTGTAATCTGTCAGTAGTCCTTTAATAAATTTTATTTGGATTTTAGTTGAACTTGTGTTTTGAGTTGATATTAAAATATTTGTTAAAGGAAATAATTTCAGTAAATTAAGATAACTGTACTTGTCAGTCAAGTTGGATGTTCATTTTAAGTTAATTTCACTTCAGAGATTTAAAAGCAATATTTGTACATTTCGCTGATGTACTGCATCATACCAAAATAGCACGGTCTTCGGTAATCTTCGGCTAAAGTTTATTTCAGTAATATAACTAAATTTATCAGATAACGATGTAACAAACATCCGGTAAATAAATAAGCAGTTAAATCAATACACTACTGTAAATAAAGATATTAATGTTTTTTTCGACATTAGGACACTAATTGATTTATGCTCAACAGTGGGAGAGTAGTTAAGACACTCGAACACTAGTAACTCGACCGTGAATCAAATCCTGCGGCCAAGAATCAAATCCACGGCTGGATTCGCTGCAAAGTCAATTTTTGGGTTTTGCTACTATGTAATGTCGATATTAAACAGTTTCCCTTAAAACATCTTCCCTAAAGGCATCCTTACCCTTTTACAGATTGCCCTCGCGGGATTTTCCATAAATTAACAAATGAAAGCCTCAAATAATTTGATTAATAAGTTAATGATGGTGTTAATTAAGTGCAAGAATTAATTAATGAAATAACAATATTATTTATTAAATGCAACAGGTAATTATAAAATCAAAGTTATAAGCAAAATTCTGCAGTCCATATTTGTATTTAAAATGTAATTATATCTGTAATTTAAAATACATTACCCGTATTTGCAATTTTAAACTTAATATGCCATTTTTTTTTTAAGATTTTGATAATAACAACTCCATCATTTTCTTAAGTTGCTCAAAACGGCCAAATAAAAAAAATAGGTCTACCTTTTTCACGATGCTTAATTCGATGTTTCGATGCTTCTTTATGCATTCAGTAGAAGATCTGAAAGAACTGTGATTACATTCTTTGTCTGTTTGTTGGGTGGGAGGAAAGTCGTTTGAAAGTTAATGCTTAAAAATCTTTTCCTTTAGATCATAGAAAAGCCCTTTGCGATGCCGAGAACGAATGAAATTTAATGAAGAGGAATGTTCTAGGATGGCAACGAGAGCCTGCGGTCTCACTCCAAATGAAAAGTTATCGTTTGCTTTCGCGAAGTTCTTTCTATCCTCGAGTTTCGCTCGGTACGCTTTGTTGATCTTTATTCCATTCGCTGTTCTGTTGCTTTTTGTTGTTTGAGTTGTTAGCATTTCTCTTTAAGTTCGAGTAAAGAACGGCGTGCTTTACTTGGGCAAACGATTTGAGGGATCCAAAAAATCGGGGTATCCCGTGACATTCTGTCAGCAGTTCTTAATGTATAAATCAAGAATCATAGCATATAATCTATTCGAAGTGAAACCTGATGTAAATTCAAATTTATAGAGATCTAATTAACCTAAATTCTGAAATTTTACCGAAAGCGTATCTACTTAGACTATAGTACAGAATATAATCCGTATCTAATGACAGATATAATATAATACCTACGGAATAAAGTGTAAATATATTAGAATATAGTACGAAATATAATATAATTTTTGACGTTTTAAACATTTTTACTGACATTTTTCTAAATTATGGAAGCCAGTACTTTATGCTAAGGTGTATGATCATGAATTTATCTTCCACCTGTTCTGATAAGAGTTGTCAGTGCGTGAAGAATTTCTCTGCCCCGTACCAGTGATAGTCATCCCCTATCACCGGTAACCAATGGTCACCCTATTCCTTGATTTAATTTTATTTTTAAAATCTAAACTTATTGCCGCTTCATCCGGTACTTCAATCTGTACGTTACCGATGACCAATTATCTCAGTGGCTAAATTTGACTTAATTTTAATAATTAATATTTTAATAATTTCTTGTAATTCACAAAACAGATAAGTACTTATAATTTATTAAAAATTATTCATATTATTCATAATAAATTACTCATATAAAATTCATATTAAATGAGCATCTTATCATTTTTATGAGTATTTCCAATTGGTACAGAATTGCTTTTGTAATAACATGTGTAACTGATAAAAATCAAAATGATTTAACTTACTGATAAATTATGAACTGCATTTAATTTACTGATAAATTATGAACTGCATTTAATTTACTGATTAGTAATGCATCCTACTGATAAATTTTGAAATGTATTTAATTTCTAATCTCTGTAATTACATGAAATCCTTAATTTACATTATTGTAATTTCCTTTGTGGTGTTGCGTGGCCCTAACTTGCCCGCAACCGTAGTAGTGACTGCTATGAACTGGAAATTACACAAACTCTTAAAAAGGGTTTAACTCCCTTTTTATTCCACTTTAGAAGTTACAGATGCGTTCACTTGACGCTCACAAACTACGCCGACCCGGCGGTTAAATAAAAAGAGAAAAGTACAACTAAAAATAAATAACAGGAGGCATAATTAATGAAGTCACTATCTACGAGGCTCTATAATTTCAACTATCTTAACCGCGTTCTAAGATACAGCTGAGATTCAGCAAACTTTCGGATTGAGAAGTTGAAATTTCAACTAACTGCCGGAGTAGGCACACAGGTCGAAACGCGTGGTTCTTAAATTTGTACCTAGCAACCTTCATGCTCGTGAATCAAAAAGCACACTTACAAACTCGTTTCCCTTCTATTTAATTTAAAATTATGTTAAAAATTTGAATACTCTGCGCGTTCTACTAAAATTTACATACTCTGGCATTGGCAATTCCAGGGGAAAGTAAAGGCTTGACAGGAAAGATAGCTTAAAATAAAAGTTAGTTAAAATAAATATAAACCCTACATTTGCCGCTGCCAGAATTTGGTAAACTTGGAAGCAGGTCCTAGAAACGACCTGTTGAAAACGTTTCCATATTCTGAAATAAAACTGAAGAGCCTCGTTTACATAAAACAAACTGTTTTCTCAAAAATTAGAATACATTTCTGTAGGTACATAATTTTACCATCTCTTCTTACAGGAACCATTCCTGGTCTTCAGCAATCAATCTTTTCTCTTCCTTCCAGCATCTGGAAGGAATAAGTATCAGTATCTTCTAAATACATTATGATTTACACTTTCTTAACACTGGATAAAGTTTTCGTTTTCGATCGTTTTATTTTCCTTAATTAACTGCTTAATTCACATTCACTCAACTAGTCAAACATGAATTTAACTTTACCCTGGTTCTCCACCATGTGTGGTGTCAAACGGGAATATTCGTGTTTTAGTATTGCAACACTTCCCCTAACCACAATGATTTGTTAGAATTCAACGACCAAATAGACACACCTTAATCGACATACTGAAACTCGATGAGCTATGTTTAACATTCTTAAAATTCAAGTGTAGGTGGAGAACCCTACAAAACACATTCATTCTAATTACCCCTCATTCATCTTTAGACATGCAGGGTTTCGCTCTAAAGCATGATTTTATCTACAGTTTAATACTTAAATTTTGAATTCATTGCTTTTCAGCATTTTACTTTTAGCATCTAAAATTTTATGCTTCTAGACTAAATTCTACTTTTACATAACTTTCAAGTATTTACGCATATTTACAAGATTCTAATACATATGATTTTTACACTTTACCATAAAATGAATAAGATAAAAATAAAGTTTTACTTCACGCATTCTTCGCCAAGCTGGCGGCACTGAAACTAAATTTTTCATTAATACAAGAATACGAAGTTATTTTATTTTCGGCCAAATTTTGGTTTTAACATAACAAAATTAGTCTTTCGACCAACAGGAACTGCATGCTCTTAGATTTTATACTTAAAATAATACTTTTGCCTTAGCTAAATAAAGTAAAACAAACTAAGTCTGGACCGAGACAAATTGACTTCCGTCAAAACATAGAACTTCGTATTTACGCATAACATTTCCGGAACAAAAGAAAAATTTATAGAAGATTTTAACTTATCTTTGAGTTTTCGATGATTGGAACTCCGACATCCTCTTCTGACAGAACTGATCCCACGTTATGGAATTCATAGAGGTCAGTCGTCGCCTCTGGGTTCTTCGAGTTTCGTCCATGGTGATTTTTCTTTTTCGCCCTCTGTACGCCGGCCTCTTGGAGTGGTAGTCTACGGGTTCCTGTCTTTTCCGTTTTGCTCCTGGACGGCTGGTCTTGGCGGCTTCCGGTCTGGAATCGTGCTTGAATTTCTTCTGTTGGTGGTGGTCTTTCCGTTCCTCCTTCTGTCTTTTTGTTCTCGTGAACGGTGGCCTTGTTTGCTCCTGACTATCTGGCCCTGGAAGTGGTTTCCTCGACGCAGAATTTCTACTGCGAGACGTTGTAACTGGTCTTTTCCTATTTCCAAAAGAAAACGATTTTTATTTAACTCACTCTGGGGGAAAGGACTAAGAAAATCTATGCCTAAAATTTCATTCGGAAATGTAGCGCGAATGCTATTTAAGTACACGGTCGGGCTGTAATTAATATCATTTATTAACTGACATTGATTGCAGGACCTGACATACGCAGTTACTATTTTGTATAATTACGGGAAATATACCGCCTCGCGTACCCTTTTTCAAGTCTTTCTGACCCCTATAACCCGCTGTTTTCGCGTCGTGTAATTCCTTCAAAATGCTTAATCGAAGCGAGGCTGGGATGAGTGGTTTATATTCGAAAGTTTCGTTTGTTGTTTTCGTATAAAATAATAAATTATCTTTTATTTCATAGTTTTCTGCTCTACTTCTTATTGAATCGATATCTGTGTGTTCAAAGCTTTCGGGGTCTTTCAAATACGCATAGATACTTCCAAATTCAGGATCAGCTTTCAATTCAGCAATAATTGTTTCTCTAGAATCTAAAATTTTGAAGTCAACACAGGCCGAAACGCGCGGTTCTTAAATTTCTACCTAGCAATCTTCACGCTCGTGAATCAAGAAGCACACTTACAAACTCGTTTCCCTTCTATTTAATTCAAAATTAATTCTGCCAAAAATTTGAATACTCTGCGCGTTCTACTAAAATTTACATACTCTGGCATTGGCAATTCCAGGGGAAATAAAGGCTTGATAGGAAAGATAGCTGAAATTTAGAATAAATGTTAGTTAAAATAAATATAAACCCTACACCTTAAATCTTTAATCTAGGAAAGTTCGGAAAGCAAAACAAAATAAGAAAAATATATGTATCCTACAACAGTAACCTGGCACCAAACCCTCGTAAATCCGCTGCTTGCGATTGGATTCCCGTAATTCCTGTTAGTGTAACATGAACACGAAGCTAATGAATGTTTTCCAACAAAAAGCCTGCTTCCTCTTATCCAAATATTTTTTCTGTTGTGCCTCTACTCAAATAATCCAGTGCTTAGAGCAATAACACTCAAGGGCTGAAATGATTTTTTTTTTCAAACATCTACATCAAACTAAGATCGGTTTTTTGCCTAGTTTAAAATTTTACATTAGTATATTCTCTTCTAAAGAAAGAGGCAGTCCCAAGCATTAAAATTATGGTCAAACAATTTCGACTTCACAGGATATTTCATTCCATGCTCAGAACAGCAGCACCAACATGGGGAGTTTCTTCGAGGATGCTTAAGACGTGGTACTCTATAGTTGCTGAACGTATTGCATTGTATGGGGCCTCCATGTAGGGCATAACGATCACTACTAAAATGGAGAATCTGCTACGCTCAGCACAAAGGCTAAGCATTTCCAGAAGATATAAAACCGCGCCCACTAATGCTCTAAACGTGATTTCACGACTGTCGCCTCTGCATCTCTTATCTCAGCGCGAGAGTGCAATAGTGTGAGTGATCCAACTCAAAGAGACAATAAGTTTATGGGATAGGACTTATGTTTATACTGACTATGAGCAAAGCATTCCCGAGCCACCTTGCCATCTGGCCGAATTCAACATCTCGATTAACTGCAGGTCACCAACGTGGTTCAAAGCCACTGCAATCTATACCGATGGTTCCAAAGGAGAATGTGGCACCGGTAGTGGATACTGTGTTCTACATGGGAAACAGATCTTAAAGACCTGGGAAAAAAAGCTTAAGCAACCCAACTCAGTTTTTCAGACTGAACTGATTGCATTAAAAGTTGCACTGGAAAATACCTATTCCAGTATATTTTCAGACTCAGCCTCTAGCCTTCAGGCAATCCAAGGCACATGTAGTAAAAATCCACTCGTCAGGGTCATACAAAAACTCTTACTGAGAACACCAAAATACTATAGGCCTGAACTCCTTTGAGTACCTGCCCACATCAGAATACTGGGTAATGAAATTTCAGATGCAATAGCCTAAAGAGTAGCAACTGACCCCCATGTTCGCACATTTTTTGACATGCCTCTCCCGGGTTCGTTCTTAAAAGCTGAGCTCGAGAGAGAATTACTCAAACTTTGACAATATCTGTGGGAGACAGAGACCACCGGCAGAAGAGTTCACAGATTTTTCCGAAAGTCTACCGGCTTCTAAAAAGTGGCTTGTATCACTTCACTTAGTTTCTAACAGGACATGGTTCCTTCATGACTTACCTGCATCGCTTCAGACTACGCGAAAACGACCATTTCTGATGCGGGATGGCAGGAGGTCCGCACCACTATCAGTTCGCTTGCAGAGAGACTGCCAAACATCATCTTAGGCAACCAGTAGCAAACCACATTCATGCGTGGGCCGAAGCTACTTCGAAAAATCTCAATGCACTGAACCGCATACGTGATTGCATAAATATTGCACGCAAAATCTCAGACAGGCTGGAGTAATTCTCAGCTGCCATCCTCGTCACCAGCACAGCCACTGTATGCTCTATACTTGTAATGAATTAATTTGATCTTAAGTTAGCTATTTCGGCTTTTCTTATTCCCTGCATATACTTATCTCTTTGAACTGTAAACCCTGAACTATGAACCTTGAATTATGTATTTTGTCTTATTTTATGTATTACTTTTGTTGATTTGCTTTTTTATTTTATGTATTATTTCGCTTTCTAGTATTTTACTTCTTATTATATTTAGTATTACTATTTATATTTAGCCTTATTTTAGATATTATTTTTATTGTTTTATCAGTCACTCTGTTAATTGCTCATAGTATATTGCACAGTACTCGTTTATTGTTCAAGTTGTGGATGCCTTTTGTAACCACCTATCTATAACTCTCTAAATATGTAACTGAAATTTTCTTCTCACCCGCAATGCACCCTTCTTCCACTGCACTATCGTCTCGTCCAGCATTTGTTTGCAGTGTACCCAGCACTCGTGTTGAGGGCTGGGGACCAAAGTATATGTACCAAAGTGTGTTATGTTGATCAAGTTTTTTCCGTCAGCAGGGCTACCTAGCCGATATGCTAACTGCCCCAGTGAACCGGTTACCTCGCTGTCGGTGGAAAGGAAAAGGCCTTACAATTTCATGAAAGGTAAATGAAGTTAGCTATTAAATACATTATAGAAGGTTCATAAACAAACTTTTGCATTTTCCTAATTAAAATGCTGTGAAAGTACCTATTTATATGTTTCATGCTATATTTGTATTAAATTAGTTAAATTCCAAAGTGACGACATTAAATAGTACCTACTGTAGTACATTAATAATTATACTGGTAGTCTTTTGAAGCGGGTGATGATTCCTACCTGCTACCAAACTCATCAAAAAGAATTTTACAAAAATCCTACCCCAAGTGCTTCTGTGGAAGAACGATTCCTTCAATCTCTTTCTTTCTCCGTAATAACCCGTCAGTATGATGTTCTGTTTCATTCTCTTCTGCGTTCCAACCACCCCCGCTTCTTGCGGAAGTAATCTCTCTAACCTTTCTTTTCTCAGGGATGGCTTAAAGACCCCAATTACGTAAAGTCTTTACTTTACGTAAAGTAATTCGTCCGAGCATTTAACGGAGAAAAGTTCCGAACAAAAACCTGGCAGGAGAAAAGGGTCCTAGAAGTAGGAAGCACAAAGGGATGAACTATCACAAACCTTTTTCCGGTAATGGAATCAATTCTTTAGCGGCTGTTCGTTGCTCGTTTTTCCCTCCCCTCCCCTTCTAGGGGGGGGGAAAGGAAAATAAACGAAAGATCCCTTTACCGCTGTAGATGGAATTTCCTATTTTCGTGGTATTTGCACTCGGCTTTGTTTCAGGAGATTCGCGTTTTACCGAAGAGATAGATTACATTGCAACTGTAAGGGCAGAAAGGAGAATAAATGTCAAAAATGATTCTTGAAGTTAGAAACATCCTTAGAAGAATATTACCAACATTTTTAGAGAGAAACATTATGGGGCGATGCCTGCATTTATCCTTAACGCAACTTGGCAAATGTTGCCATTGCATATACTGTATAGTCCTACACGAGAGATTATCGACGCATAAGTATCAGTAACCATTGAGCTTAACGGTCTCCGGTGCCCTTAATTTTATTATAATAATTTACCTAAATTTACCGTATTTTCTCTCACTGGTCATACCCAGATGACCATCGGTGACCACCATATCATTACCAGTAACCAGCGGCCTTGACATGCGTCTTTAGGTTAAATTTTGGCTTTAGAAATGTCCTTATCTAAACGTTTCTAAAACTCTTCACCTCTTGCGGTATGGTGTGCTATGGTTACCATCTACGCGGTTTCGAAGAGTTGCTATTGCTGAAACATAAAGCTTTTAATTTATCTTTCACGAGCATAACCGATTTTCGAAACATTGCTATTCTGAAAAAGCATTCTTTAATTCTTTCACATTCATTTTGTTTATTATGTATTAATGCACTGAGTGAAATAAGTGATAAAAACATTTAATAATTTAACTCTTTATTCATTTTTTTAGTAATATATCTAACGGATATGCATTAGAACATGTTCAGTTTGTAATGCAATATTCTGATAATTTTTAAGAATCTTTGCATGTTATTCGTAATTAATAAAACAATTTTTCTTTCATCCTACGTTAATTAAATTGAAATTTTTTGTATTAAACATTCTACATTTAAAATTTTTTACCTTTTAAAAAATTAGATATTTAATGGCTAATTCTTTAAAGTATTAGATGTATTGTATAGGTTTCATACTGCAATTTTCTTCTGTTGGAATGTCTTTCTTGTTTTCATATTGTTCATGCTGTTGAATGGATGCACCATTAATTTTTTTTGTGAATCTTTTTGCATTGTTTAGCTTAATCACAAAGGCTTTCTGTATAATGCCTAGAGAAGACACACAAAACCAACTAAGAAGATACTAACATATTGAAAGAACTCAGATACTTCATGCATTAGCTAAAATTGGCGGCCATTTCATAGCATGTCTTTTAATCACTTACTGCCAAAAACGTATCAGATATTTCTCCCACCTTCTTGGCATGCTGTCGTGGTGTGCTGGTCTGCATGCTCAGCGCGTAAATGTCCGTGGTTCGATTACCGACGAAGGCGTTGCATATTTTTCATCTTGCCTGCTTCCGCAAAAGTACCTAATGTCTCTACAAACGTATGCATGTTTATTAACGTAGATTAATTGTTTCTCACCGTGAACTAATTAACGCGTTCCACTATCCATACTTTTGAGATGCAGGGCAGAAATAGAGAAATATTAAATTTATTCTGGTATAAAGAGCATTAAGAAACTAGGGTAAATTTGCTCAAATCATATCTTTTAAGTATTAGGGGTAATGTCACATCAACTGCTCCTCTTCTGGCAAAACGAGTTATCCCCTTGTCGACCATACTGTTTCAGATCGTGTTTGTCTCTCTCTAATATTTGTGAGGAATACCGCGAAGAGAATATGATTGAGTGCATAAAATGCAAAGGATGGTACAAGACTTATGTGCTGGAGGTTGACAAGAAAATGAAAAATATCACAGTTTGTTTTGCTGTGAGCTGGTATTTTTTTACAATAAAATGTCAATTTTTTCCCGTTTATCTGGCATAATTTACTAAAATTTCTATGGAAACATAGAATGGTAGGCAATAGTACATTGTAACATGTTCCGCAAGAACAAATTATAAATTAAATGTGCATGTATTTCTGCCAGTTACAGAGATTATTAAAATAAAGTTAAATGCTAGATCATTGATATGCTCTGTAATAGTAAATTACTGAGAAACTAGTTTGAAATTGCTCAGTTTTTTCAGCAATGACAGGATGCTTAATTTTTTAGAAATTACAAATTTTAAGCTTTGTGAAACTGACGCACTCAGGAACCACCTATTGGCGACGAAACTAAAGTAAAAAAGACACTGAACTTTCGAGTAAAACGTGATTTTTTTTTTCCATTTTGCTCAATCTCAATTTTTGCTTTTGTATAACCTTCATATAATGTAGCAATCTCGAAAGATTCCGCTAAAGAATATCACTATTCCTTCTAATGTCAAAATAAAACTAAGGAATGCCCGTTATAATGAACGTTTTGATGGTAACCTTCATACTAACTGACTAACTGATGGTCACAATTATGGGATATCGAGATGAAATTTAGCAGATTATTTAAACAAAAATAAACTTAATGTCATTGAAACCCCTCAAGGTTGTTAGGCCGATGACTTATAGGTTGACAAAGGTCACTTACGTCAATAGCCAAGATTCATGACATTGCAAAACTCCGTGCACTTGAAATACTTGCAAGCCAAGTAGACAATGAACAGATAGTAGCATAAAGCTGTGGCACTATCTGTTCATTGTTGTTGTCTGGATTTATTCAAGTTATTTAACAGTTAATTTTATTACGAAGCAACTTTCCTATTGCTCTCACTTTCAACCTACGTTTCCAGAATGTAAATAAGCTAGCGCGCGAGCATTCAAAGGAGGTAGAAAAACGGTATTATTTAAGGGGAAGGTTTTATAAGGTGAATTTACAGAGAGACAGTGTTCTGCCTGCCTGAAAACCACGTTATCTTTGACTTACTAGCGATTTGATTTCTGTGGCTTTAAGCGCTAGGCTTGTTTACGCTGACTTTTACGAGTCAGCGCCTGCCTGCGAGTTAAGTGACCTATAAAAAGCCGTTAGGCTAACTCAATTCTATTCTATTTTAAATTACTTGTTGCCTTTTGAGTTAAACCAAAAGTGTTAGCTTTCGTGAGCACGATTCAGTGCCATCTGTAAATATATTGAGTTAATAATCTGTAAATATATTGAGTCGTTACCGTCGATCTCATAGACAGTATCATTTCCAGTCACATAGATTATATTCTTTCAGTATTGCTCACTAAAAATGACAAATTTAATTTAACAGTAGTAGAATATGCAGCCTTTTGTTTTGTCACCCTATAGAGCAGAAATGAAGAGTTTATTCGTAAAACAATCGACTGCAACCTACAGAAAGAGTAGCCTGAGAACGGTTACCACTGCTAAAACCGAGTAAAATTAACTACGTTGTCACCCAAGCAATAAATAATTCAGAAGCTAAATAGTAGGACGAACTGATAAACAGAAATTATTGGCTCCAAAACTGACTTTTCATTGTACACTCGAATTTTTCAAAAGCAAGCTGAATATGAATTGACAGTCGCCTTCAGAAATTGTGAATTATTTGCCCTTTTCACAATATATGTAACTGGATTTATAGACGATTTTAAATCTGTTTATATACCGGTTTTCTATTTTGACTGAAATTTTGAGGAAAATACAAACCTTTCGGCGTATAAGCTGATCGGAGTTTGATTCGAAAATGCATGACATTCTATTTTACAAACATTTTGAAATTTTATGCTAAGAACGTCAAAATAGGCTAATGAATTAATAGAAAATTTAATTCCACAAATGGGTTGGACAGAAAAATGAACGATTTGGATAATTAAAATTTCCTGTTGCTAGATTCTTAGGGTAATATTCTACGATGTTTAAACCATTTCTACCTTTAGGGAAATGAACACAGATACGCAGGATTTTAAACGTCTAACGACAACATTTCAAACAAATTACATTTTCTTCTTTCTCCATGCGATAGCGAATACTTTTGAATACTTTCAAGTAGCCAATTTTCTGATAAGGAGCGATGCTTTTTATATTCCAGAATAGTTTCATGTACTCTCGGAATGATTCATGATCTCTCAGGTTCATGATCTCTCAGGTAATTTTCCTTCTTCCAGATAAATTTGTTGCTTTCTTCGCTTTGATCTGTTTGAAGTACAGGCGATTGCTAAAAGTTGGGTCGCCAATCTGGCACTTTTATCATCCCATTGTAGTTATTTGGCTACTTTTCTGTTTGCTGGGCGTCAAAAAAGGTTCCCTTTTTGTATCATCTAATTTTTGCACTCCATAAAATTACCCACTTGAAATTTAGATTGGTCTCTCTATTCTTCTTTAATTATATATTATCTAGCGGCATCGATTTCTTTAATAACAGCAGAAATTAAAATGAAGTTTAGGTAGAAGCTACTACATATCTAATTTTCAATTTCCATATATTTTAGAGGTTATCATACTTAATTTTCAGTTTTCTATAATTAAATATTAAGATGATCTTAAGCGATGTAACTAATTTTCGTCAGTAACCAGTAAAACTTCCTTTCCAACGGTACTAATTTTATCTGTGTTCGTAACGTAGCTAATGAAATTACAATAATATGATGATGTTTTTAATGAGTTCATACAAATTTAAAATTTAAAAGCATAAAATTTCATATCCTTCTTAAATAAAAATAACATATATTTCCCAACTATGGAAACTAAATCTCGATTTTTGAATAACTTTAAATCTAAACTCATAAAGGCTGTTTGTACAGACTTTGTTTTTAAGAACATATAAACAGAAAAGTATAAAAGTATTTCAAAAGAATATTATGGTTTCATCAAAACTAAAAAAATGAAATATGTCGTGGAATCTGGAATCAGAAACGTCTCTCATCATGAATATTTCGGCTTACAAAAATCTCTCTGAACATAAAATGTCCGAGATGACGAAAGATAGCTCGAAATTCAAACACTCTAGTCTGCAATACATGATTTTCAGAGGTGTTTTGAGATAACTTGTGAGACAGAATTAACACTTTAAAAAACTCCGTTTTAATATGTTCCACTGTTTGATTCTCATTAAAAATGCCTGACAGTAAATAACTTGGCACGACTAAGAATTCGGCCTGGGGAATACGTTGACATTTATATTGCAAGAGAGTAGATAAAAATAAATGCAAGAATTTGCTAAAGAACCACAAAAATGAGCTCAAGAAGAAAGAACTGGAACAACTTCAAAAGCAGCAACAAAAGACGATTATGTGAAAAAATGTCTTCAAATGATGAAGTTAAAGAGAAGACGAACCCAGTTTTTTTACCCGCAAAATTTGAGCAAAATGTGTAAAGATGTAAAGTTTTCATGCTACAGTATCACTTAATTAAGTAGTAGCAAGCTATTGCATAAGAGGTTTCGATAATAATGACATGTCTCATACTTTGGAAACATTTTAAAATTTAAACAGCAACAAATCATATTGAATTAATTCTAAGAGGCTTAATGGATCTCAATCAATGTCGAGTGGTAGCTAAGAGACAAAGAAAGGAAGAAAGAAGATACCTACCTGATGTTATTATGGTGGTGTATGGTGTATTTAATTATGGCAAAGCACACTAGGGCTATCTGCCTAAGGGGAGGGATGCCTTCGTGGAGGACTTTCTAAGGGAAACTGGCTCGTATACACGTTACACATGGGGAAAACCACGAAAACGCCCATGCAGCCAGCCCGTTCGCGAGATTCGAACCTCGGACCGAACTACCAGTGTTCAGCGACTTTCCCGCTCGGCCGCTGGTGGGCCCGATGTTATTATCGAAACAGGCTCCTTAGTTAAACAATAATATATCGTCTCTTTCTCTTCCTCACCACTTTCCACTTATGCCTTTCACTTTCCTTCGCGCAGGTCAGGATAAAATTATTTTAATCTTTTTTTACATTTTATATATTTTGTTTATCTCTTTTGTCTTAGATTCAATGATTTTCATTAATTTTTGTGTTACGCTCTTGCATACAATTTGCTGCAGTAAAGTTTCAGTAAGCAATTTTCCGTGTGTTTTCTATTTAATTCCTAAGCAGAAAATAATTTCGGTTTTGAACATTTCTGGCGACGAGCTACCCCCAGAAAGAAATAATATTCTTCAACTATGATTTTACTGTACTATATCAATAATTGCCATACAAATTTTGAGCTTGCTGTATATGTTTGCGTGACTTTATAGTTTCATTTAATATGGTTTTTCTGCTTGGGTGAAAAACCTGAAATTAAGTTTTGACATTCATTTAACGAGTGGACTTTCTTGGAATTTTTCACACTTACCTATTGAGGATGAAAATCGAAAATTCCACGAAATGTTTTTACAAAATTCTTCGTCTACATGCTACTGAAAATGTTTTAGAAAATTCGTCTAAATGCTACTGAAAATGTTTTAGAAAATTCGTCTAAATGCTACTG
This sequence comes from Stegodyphus dumicola, assembly GCF_044657685.1. Classification (NCBI taxonomy): domain Eukaryota; kingdom Metazoa; phylum Arthropoda; class Arachnida; order Araneae; family Eresidae; genus Stegodyphus; species Stegodyphus dumicola. The sequence goes on along the minus strand of NC_140771.1, from coordinate 164,376,535 downwards.
AAAATGTTTTACAGTCAGAGGTACTATTTATAAGGAATAAAAATTTAAACAAGGAAGGGTTTTTAAGGAATAAAGTTAGAAATTTAGAAAATTTCCTGCTAGCAATTATAAGGTATCAAAACTATTTAATTGACGAGCCTCTTGGCATAAAATTATACTTGCTACGAAATAATGTTAAAAATTCCAGGTTAATCGGTCTTTTAAGATACTAACTTACGCTGCTTAGAATCAAATATTTTTCGTAATATTAAAGATAAAGCAAAAACTATTGACGTCATATAAGATTTTATTAGAAAGTAAAAACAATCATAACTTACCTTCCAATCGTCAGTAAAAGAAAATATGCCCGAAAATACTGATCAACGCATTGTTCATCAAAATTAAACGACATTCTTAAAACGTGCTCACTGATGAAAGTTTTAAAGCAACTTATTTATGTTAAATAGCTGCAACTGAACATAAACGTGGACATTTGCACACAGGTTATCCCATAATATATGTGAATAATGCGGCTGGCAAAATGTTGCACAATAGACGCATGTTGGTTTTCGTATATACGGCCATGTTTAAAATTAATATGGCTTCTGAGAATGATAGGTATTCATTGCCAATGCTCAGAAGTATCACCTAAGTGAGGAGCAAAGTGGCGGTTAATTGGACTCTAGACAGCCTGTCAAAAGCAAAAACTGCATACGAAGACAGTTTTACGTCTTCGTCTTCGTAACCGTGAAGGGATTAAACGAGAATTGGGTTTATACCTTCAACTCTACAGGAACTCAAATCCGCCATTCTACACTGGTGTGCAAAAAATTAAGGACGAAGTCGAAACATTAGCATATCACTGAACGAAGAGGCAAGAGCGGACAGAAAGACCAATCAGGAGATTAAGTAAGGTGATGTACGGTAGCACATGCGCAGATATGCAGGTAGACGTAATGGGGAAGTGTCTGAGTAGTATAAAGCATGTTGTCGGTGTAAGATCAGTATTTTTGGCAAAGAGATTGCACGCCGTATAGCAGTTAAAATCACACCGAGTTGCTGCCTCAGCGAGAAATGGCGAATACTCAATCTGTTAGACGACATCTGGATGCTTTTACCCGAGGTCGAATCATTGGGAAGTTGGAGGAAGGCCGCAGTGTGACAAGTGTGGCTCTAGAGTTCGGAATTGCTCACAGCATCGTTTCACGACTTTTGAGACAATTTCAAACTACAAGAACAGCTATCCGGGGGTTTAGTAGTGGTCGTCCACGAGAAACCACACCCGCAGATGACCGGTATATTGCCTTAAAGGCCAGAAGAAACAAGCGGCAGACAGCGGAATATATTGCTAGACACACGACACAGGCGACTGGACGACCGATATCGCTTTTTACCGTGGCCAGAAGACTGCACGGTGGTGGTCTGTTTGCACGACGCCCTGTACGGTGTGTTCCTCTAACGCTTGCCCATCGGAGAAGGCGTTCTCTGTGGTGCCGGGAACACCGGAATTGGAGAGACAATGAATGGGGACGAGTAGTCTTTACAGATGAGAGCAGATTCAGTCTGAGTAGCGATTCTCATCACATACTCATCTGGACAGAGCGGGGAAGCCGCAATCATCCCTCGAACATCATTGAAAGGGACAGGTATGGAGGTGGCGTTGTTCTCGTTTGGGGAGGCATCATGCTTGGTAGTCGTACAGACCTTCACATCTTCGACGCAGGTTCAGTCAACGGGATCCGTTATTGTAAAGAGATTCTTCTTCCATATGTGCGTCTTTTTAGAGGCTCTATGGGTCCGCAGTTCCTTTTCATGGACGACAATGCACCATGTCATCGCACAGTAGCTACCGAACAGATCTTAGAGAGTGAGGATATTGAACGTATGGATTGGCCGGCACGATCTCTGCATTTCAATCCCATCGAGCATGTATGGGATTTTCTAGGCAGACGCTTGGCAGCTCATACCTTACCACCAGTAACGATTCCGAAGCTTCGATTGACGCTGCAAGACGAATGGGCAGCAATGCCTCAACAACTCATTGACACCCTCATTCTCAGCATGGGCAGACGCTGTGAAACCTCTCTAGCAGTCAGGGGAGATCATATCCCCTATTAAAGACCGGGTGTTTCTTGCTGGACACCCATCACAGGAATGTTTCGGCCTTCAGTCGCATTGCGCTCCATGCTACGTTTTCAATAAAGCTTCTTTTTATATCTCTGATTTCTCTTTTAGTAAGTGTTGCTTACATTACTCATGTCCTTACGTATTGGGGATCTTACGGTATTAAATGTGTTGATTTGGAAAGCTTTTGTACAAAGTTATATTGAAAAAACCGTCTCGTCCTTAATTTTTGCACACCAGTGTACTGCTATATTAAGGTTTAACAAGATTGTACTTTACGCAAGAAAAGCAATAGAATCCCACTCACCTCATTTTCCAAAGAGGCCCTTTTAAGGCGATGTGGTTTTTATGTTCAGTAGGACCAAAGTGTGGAACCGTGAGCTGTTTCCTTGAATCAAGTTATAGTCTGAAGTGCGATTCTATAAACGTTTGGATCGAGATAGAGTAAGCAACATGCAGATTGCTTTCCTGTATTCGTGAAATAAGCTTTCTCCATGAAAGCAGTATCATATTTTGAGGTAGAAATATTAAAAGACGGCTGCACCGAGCCAGATAGTTTAGATGTAGGATTTGCGACTGGTCATAAACGTGTAGATGGAGTCTTGGAACCTGTGGTGTTGGCCCAGATTTGTTGCTGACTGATGACAATGCTTGACCGTGTAGAGCATATCTGATCTCAGATCACTTGGAAACAGAAGATATCACTTAGATGTATTGGCCAGCTTGTATACCAGATTTAATCTCGATTGAGCATATGAGGGGTATTTTAAGAAATAAATTGCAGCCCATCACATGCCTCCAAAATCTGAAAAGAGAACTTAAAAAAAAAAAAAAATCGTTAAATTCTGCAAGACGTGATCAATAATTTGGTAAATTCTGTACAATCAAAATGTGAGGTTGTAGAGTCATTAGGTTAATTTTGATTGCGGAAGACGTGAAAAACGTGCAATGCTCTCGCCGGGACTAAAACCATTGCACCATGAAGGCATGTTAAGAAGGCGGGAGAAATACCTTATATAATGCCCCCTTTAACGGACGACTGGTGATTAAAGGACCCATTCCTGGTGGTGAAGAATCAATATCCACCACTTAGTTTGGGCGCCACTGTAGAGACATTAGTTTTTTTGAAGCTGGAGATGTAAAAAATCAGCAATGTCCTAGCCGGAACTCGAACCCTGGACCTCTCGAATACGCTTCGAGTATGCTTCCAGTTACACTACGAAGGCATTCTAGAAGGCGGAAGGAATACCTTTTAAGATTTGCATTTCTCTCAGAGTTGACCATGAATTTTATTAAAGATTCACTGGAAACAGAAAAGATAATTTTCCTTAACTTTTCGTTTTCCATAATTTTCACATTAAATTCAATATTTTTAGATTAATCAACTGACAAACACGATAATTTATGTTAAATAATCTTTTTTTATATGAATTTGAATCTTTTTTTTCATATAAATTTGAATCTTTTTTTTAAATACCTAATAGAAATAATTTTCATTTCACTCATTATCTTTTAATTTTGAAGGTGAGTGTATTTACATCATTTTTATATCAATACTTTTTATTTTTTGTGGTCTTTTACGAGAATAGTTTAGCTTTAAGTAAAATGTGTGTCTGGCAACCCTATTTCAGAAAAAAGAAGGAAAACAAATTGATAGAAGATGAAGAACATATCGATGCAAAATGTCTGCCCATTGAAGAAAGTTCTTTATTTGCATTTTATCAGCTCGTTTCGAAACTGCACCTGCTGATGGAGGTGGGGGAGCGGGAAGAAATGGTGCAGACGACAAAAGATAATCTAACGAACAGGGAGAAGAGGAATTTAATAACTTTGCTCAGAAGAAACAGCGCGATGTAAATCTTTTCCCTCCTTAACAACAAAATGAGATATTTTCTTCATTTTCTCATCAAGGCTAAAAAAAATGCGTTTTTTATGGATTTTTTTCTGTGTTATTTGGAAGATATTACTTTTGAGGAAATGGATTACTAGCGCTGTATATATTACGCAGGGAAAGATAAAATTATACGGTATAATTGATTCCTTAATATGAGAAAAAAAAAGGTACTATAAAAACAATTACCTCGTATAAAAGGATATCTTTCGCGTACGAACCGTAAATTTCGAGAAACATAAAATGCTATTAATATCAAGATGAGCCTAAGGGGATACTGGACAGAAAATTCTAGGAAAAAAAACCTCGTTTTAATTTATTAATATTACTTATTCATATAACTTTCTTATTTTAATTTAGCACACTTTTCGGGATATTTTACATTTTAAAGAATAAATACGTAATCGACTTATATGCCGAGTATAAAAATTAATGACGACTTCCACTGTTAACGAAGTTGATATATTATATTAAAAGCATGCGACTGCTTATGAATATACTAACTCAATAAATAAAGATGATTTAAATAATAAAATGTTAATTCACATGTCAAAGATCTCTTTGTACACAACATTTCTTTGAACTAGCAACATAAAGTTGACTGTGTTCAAATACAGGCTCAGGTAAAAAAATGCCAGCACGCTTAAGCGTTTGGCTCTGAGACTTATTGATGGTCATAGCAAAGGCAAGTTTTACAGGAAATTGTCTACGTCTCAATTGAAAAGGCAACCCTGTGCCCCATTGGCTAGTACAGTTACGCAAGCAACCAATAAAGTATCGGCGACAAACAGACACTTAAGCCGCATATAATAAAGATACTTATTTATTTCATTTTATTTGTTTTTTCACCGTTGACGTTGACACATCGTTGAAATCGAGTGTACCCTCACTTTCCCCCTGCCTCAAAATAAGATTTGGTATTTTTCAATATGGCGAAATAAAAAAACAAAGGGCGAACAACACAGCAGCGTCTAGATGGTTATCTAGCTAAATTTAGACGGCAACAAAAATTTTAATTTGAAGCAAAAGATGTTTTCACAGGAATCTTGCTTTGCTATAAAAATACCTTATAATAATATTATGTAATATAAAATTTATTCGTGAAACATTTTTATACGTACCATTATCCTTTAATTTTCCCATTTGTGAATATATATTATTATTATTATTATAAATGCCAAACTTAAATAAATCTATTTATTTATAATTGTTATCAAGCTTTCATTCTGCTTTCCATTGACATTCAGTTTTTGTATTTTTTCTACAGATTTCTTTTTAATCTTTTAAATTAATACTTTAATAATAATCTTTAAATATTTTATTATAATTGTTCTTGTTTTTAATAAGGTCCTTATTTTAATAGGATTGCTGTAGTCAAATGTTTATTGCCGAGCAAAATCTGAGATAGCCCCTAACTGAAAAATCATCGGCCAAAGTTGGGGCGCTTTAACCGAAACGTATCGAAAGAACTAACAAAAACGAAATTATGTTATTTATTTTGCTTGAAGAAGAGAGAACCGTGTCAGAAACTCTTCAAATGCAAAGAGCTCTTCTATTGTAGTAGCATCAAAATGAGATCGAATTATGTCTAGTTGTAGATGCACACTGTTCTTTGAATTTTCATTCCAGGATAGAAGTCAACAAGAAGTTTAGACTTTTAAAAAGAAAAAGCAAACTTTTGAATTAATTCCTCAGCGTTATATTATACTTCCCACTGATAGTTTATTATTTTTCTCTAGGAACTGATCTAGAATTTTTTTTCTCTTCGCTTCGAAATGGAACAAATTTAGGCATGTTAACATTAATCCTTAAATGATGATAATCGGTTTTAAAAACATCCGAGTACGATTGTGAGCCAAAGGTCAGATTAGAAACAACAAGATCCTTCAACTCTGCGTGGATATTTCTTGTTGACCTTTGTTTGACTTTGAAATTGTTTTAGTGGGGCATTGACTTGGCCGAGGTTACCATTTATAATCCTTGAGATACATACAAATAACTGAATCCGTGGGAAGTATAAAAGCGCACATACAACTCAACTATTAAATGTCAATGATCTGCCACAATGCGATATTGATTTATTGTAATGCAGGGATGGGTTGGCAACTAAACATCGTTATAACGTCTTTCGAATTATGCTGAAAGTGAAATGGTCTAAAAAAAGAGAAAAAGAAAGCCAATTATAATGAGACCTCACAAATATGGTTCGATAAGGACCGTCAAATCTCTGCGATGGTCACTTATACTTCCGAATAATTCTGGCTTTTCGCACAGGTGATAGTCTTAGAAAAAATGATTATCAGTGATGATGATTATCAATTTTCTATTTCCATATTGGATTTACCTTGTTCACAACTCTTAGTGTCTGCTAAGGAAAAATATGAACATTGAAATGTGGTGTAGCGGCTTAACAGCACCATTATCTTAACAGAAATGTTAATCACTTATATAGATAAAAAAAATAGAAATAAATGAACAAATAAGTGAATAAAAAATGTCTTAATTTCTGAAACATTCTAACTGAATAATATTTTAAAATAGAAAAAACACATATTTCTTGCAAGAGGGCAAAAAAAAAATCTGTTATCACTAAACAGTATAGCACTCGAAATGGAGTGTTCCAGATGAGAATAATGATAAAAAAAAAAAAAAAACCTCTTGAGCTTAATTTTAAACTTTCAGTAAAGTTTATATAAAAATTTAGTTGAAAGCTTAAAACTAAAATTTCGTACAACTTTTAAGCCCATATTTCAAATTTTACTGTTACTCGTACAAAAACAAGTAACATGAAACACTAAGTTTTAAAGTTCATTTTTTAAACTAATACATTAGTTTCCTGAACAAAACGTAAGTAAAAGATACTTTTTCAAAATTTTGAGTTAAAAACCTTTTTTTTCTGTTTTTTATTTTCTTTCCTTTTTTAATTTTTTTTTCTTTTCTTTTTTCCTCTTTTTAAGAAACGGTTAAGGTTTTAAGATTCGAATGATGAAAACTGAATGAAAATTCGAGTATTTTACCCCTCTGGAAACTTGCATTTCTTATTAAAATATTCATCCATTTAAGATGACACTCCCCCTTTTCTTACGGAAATATTCCAATAACATGTTACGTCATTTTCAAGTCTTAGAGGAAATCACGACGGCGTTTCTAGATTAAACATAGCTTTGTAATTAAAAATATTTACATTTTATTCCACAGCAGAATAATTTAGTGAAGATATTTTTATTACAGATGGGGAAGAATAAAATGATCTTGTCAGTTCTCTCCTCTCCTAACTGTGAAAATTATCTTGCGTTTAAAATGCATGGAAAAACGCCTCCCGCGAAGAAGTATGAGGAAGAGGTTCTTGACCTGTCTAAGACTGGCACAAATATATCACAAATGGGGAAATTTACAATATCCGTTTGTAGAAAGCAAAATGTCACTCGTAGAGACTAACCTGAGCCTGTTTCTTTTGCAACAAAATTTTACAGTCGCGGGGTCGATGTTTATATATTTTGGATTTGTAAACGTCTATATTTAAGATTAATGATTTAAGATTGGAGAATATTTATAACACTGAAGATAACTGAAAAGTCTTATGCGTCGTCTAAAGACAGCAGTATCTCATTATCAGGAAAAGGATTTTATCCCAAATTGAAGATAATAAACAACTCGAAAAACTTTTCATCGAGGAATTTAAAAAACAAAATAGTAAAATCCTTTTTTTAATGTTTTCAACACACCACAAAAGCCCATTTTCTGTTTTCATTTCAGCAAGCTAATAAAATTAAATTCACATTTGAGGAGCAGATAAAACAAAACAAGAAAGAAACAAAAAAAAAAAAAAAAAAAAAGGTGGTGGATGTTAAACGTAATTCGTGGAAAACATTTTTCTTCATTCATTGTTTTCCAAGTGACCTCCCTTTTCAGAATATTATCTAAAAGACAGCTTCGTAACTTTTTTATTACTGCTCGAAACGATGCAGACGGTGAAAGCGAGAATTCCGACGGCAAAGGTTAATTACCCACAACTCTCCTCTCATGTGTTTTTGTTTCTCTTCAATGCATGTCATTCGGTGAAACGACGTGTGAGTCACAGGAACAAAAACATAACAGCATTCCCTAGTGAATGATGTTTGTTGCCAGCAACTGCGAAGCTCTATTTAATAATACCCTGTAATTGGTTACGAATTGATGTTGCCATGACAGCAATTAGAAAAGAAATTAAAAAACTAATGTTTGCATATGTTGTTTTGATTCGGCTATTGACATAAATGTGAAAGCGTGAAAAGGCATGAACTGGTGACCTGCAAAAACTACTTTCTGATTTGTAAGAAAAGTTTTCAATCTGAATGTTTTACATTTTGAAGTTTGGGCGAAGTAGAGAGTAATTATGCTGCTAGCAATTAATAGCACGAATAAGCAAAGCTTAACAGAAAAATATTTATTTAAAACATGCATTATAATGGTAAGATCAAATGATCAAACACCCGTAATTTTAAGGTAGAGAACATGTAGAAGACAACATCCCGAATCCTTGCCTCTAGCAATAATATCGCTATACAGCTGGTCATGCAGCCTGCAACTCTTGACTAGATATTTCTCTGCAGTCCTTGACTAGATATTTCTAGTTGATGTAAGAGCTGGAAAACGCGCCGGAAAAACATCAGTCGAACCGTCTGTGTATTAAGCAAGCATAGAACAACGGGCACAACATGCGGCTTCAAATTACCCTTTAAAAATTCGAGGTTACGGAGTCCCTGAATAGAGGGTCAATGGGATGGGTACCTAATGGCAGAGCCGTGTCAAAATTACTTTTTCATCCGAGGCAAAGAGGTAAATGAACACATCTATATACAAATTTACCAGATATCTAGGATTAGTCTGACAGTCTGGTATTTGTAATTCATCCGGGATTTCTCTGAAAGATGTCCGAGATGCTTAAATGAGACTGACTGCATGTAAAGTTTATCCGTTTTGTTATAAAAAGCATCAACTCTAGCATAAAGGATTTTTTTAACTATGAAAAATATCTGGCCTTCAGATCAGCCCTAACAGAATATTTAGACTTGAAAGTGAAGTAAGAGTGAAATAGAAAGAAAAATTCCAACTAATCACATACTCTTAGGAAAAATTCAGCTATAAGCGTGTAGTGTAATTTGAATGTTTTGACATCATTGCTGTGTAATTTACTTTTATTCCATCACACTAAAATCTCCCTGTCATGCAAGCTTGTAATAACGCACATGTTGTGGGCTTTCTAATCACAAAAATTAACTTTTCATAAAGTGTCCTAAGATGTCGGTCCGGACGGAAGACAATAATTACATAAATAAAGTTTTATTAAATAGTTCACAAGTAGATTATACACTACAGCACTGCATAAAAAAAAAAATTATATATAATGCATCTGAGAATGAAAGCAATATAAAGAATGTAATGCTTTGGAATTATATTAAATACTACTAACAAACTTTTATTGCTTTAAATATGATGTTTTAAAATTAAACTACTCTGTGTATTTGAGAGTGCAATATTAACAAACATGCCTTTAAAAAATAAGTTAGATTTCCAGCTTTCATAGACAGTTTGGCGTCTCTCACTTTACTCACACTTGTCCCAACTCTGCTGATATCTTATGCTACCTATAATTCATGAATTACCAATAAGCTCATATAACTATCAAGAATGAAAGTTTCCAAGGTTCGTATTTCTCGGTGCTTCATAAACAGATTGTATAATGGGACACAGATGCTATTATTATGATACTTTAACAAAGTGAGTTTCTTCAGAAAAGACGACGTTATGTCCTTATTTCGTTTATGCGTTCCGTTGAACACCTGAATGTTGTCTTGTAACACGAAGGTGAGACAAAGCAAGTCCGTGTGTTGCACCATATATGCGGGTATTTGGTGCTGTAACAATCTCCCAGTATCCTGACTCATGGTACTTGATGTAGCTTTACGATCTCTAACAGCGATGTGAATAAGATATTTGTTGTTATGAGCACTGATATGCAGTAGGAGGTTACGGAGTGTCTCGCACGTTGTGGAGATCTTGCACGTTGCTCTGGGTGGCCCTTCTGGAATTATCAATTGTAAAATTTGCATAACTATAATTAGATTTTAACCAGTGTAAGCAGCAGCTGTACAGAAATTTAATCCACAATTTGGATACGGGATGAATCTGCCACAATTGTATTCTGAGACTCATTGGCAAGAGTTCTTTCTTCTTGTAAGAAACGCAACATGACCTCCAGTGCATAAAAACAACAACAATAAATAATGTCGATTTCCAATTGAGAAATCGGCTTTGAGTTTTTTGTACTACTTCAAAGTGGCACTATTCTTGCCGGAAATGCTAACCGTTTGCTTATCCCGGCATATTCTACCTTTTTTTTGCAATTTCAGGTTTCTTGTGCGTCCGCGTAGATCAAAATTTTGTAACCAATGTTTCCAGAAGTAAGGTTTTAGAAATGTCTTGTTCTGACTGAATGGCTGGTGTAAATATTAGTATAATTTTGTGATTCCTATCTTTAAAATAAACATTTCAATGCTGTTGCCAGTCCCTCCCATTTGCGATGGTAACGTTTGTCCTCATTCTCGCGCAACACTTATTTTCTCCACTTTATTTGAGAGTGCAGTTCATTCACGCGCTTTTCCTGAAGCGAATCAGGCTAAAGGGAAATGAAGTATTAGAAAAAAATTGAGTCTCAAAGAGTATGATGCATCTATCATTTCCATGGCTACAAGACAAGTCGGGAGGCTAAAAATAACCTTCATAATCTTAATTTAAAACAGCACACTATAATGTATGAATATATGCTATACAGCTCCACAGTAGAATATTCCTTAGAAATTAATGGGCATTTTTTACAAGTCATTCATCCTAAAATTGCCCTTAATTATGCTCCTGTGGCATCCGCCGTTTCGATGATTTAAAACATTAAATTAACGATCTTACGACATAGCGAATGGCCACATTCTGAGATATGATTATTCACAGATTCCTTGTGTTTTATATGTCGCATGGCGTCTTGTGCAACGGTAATACTGCAAGATCGAATGGTGATAAATAGTATCCTAGCGCAACGTTATAGAGTCGGCGTGCTCTTTTTGGAAACATATAACGTGTACTCTACGTAAAAGACGAAGTAGCGAATACTCGCTATGTCTTGAAGAATACATACTGCAGAAGAAGGTTTTAAATAACCTTTTTATTTAAACTAAATTAAACAGATGCACGGACTTGATGCTCGCAATTCACCACCACTTGTGGATAACTAAATTAACAGAAAATAAGAATGTAATGTACCTATTAAATTAAGATAGCTAACGACTGGCTCTTTAGTTTAACTAAACGCTAAATCAGCTGCAGACAGCAAAGCCGAGCCGAGAAATATCAGTATAAACTGAAAGGTGTCTAACATCGACTAAAGAGCTAAATTCAAGCACGCAGCATAAATTCGGAACTAAGTCCGCTTCTACTCTACGGCCGAACGTAATAATAGCTTAAGAGGGAGTAGCCTAAAAAGGTGGACGCGTGCTAGCCAGAATCACTGGTTCTCTCTCACTAAGACAGTAAAACTTCGCGGTTAAATACTAATCCTCAAATTTGCATTTAAACGTGATTCTAAAAATACGTTCTGGCCGGAAGTTGTAAGTTGAAATTAAGAAGCGATAGGAAAAAAACATTAACTCAGAATTTAACTCTTAGAAAAAATAACATAATCCTTATAAAGTTCTTACAACATAACTTAATGTAACGATCCGGATTATTTGAGAAAAAACAACAAAAACTAAACTTCGTTTAAGATGTTTATAACTTCAAAACTGGTTCTTTTGAATAAAAATTGTGGAATGTCAGGATTTTTAGGAATGGGAATTTCTTTAAATACAGTTTTTTAATAATTTAAATGCAAGTTCTTGATCATTTATTCTAGGTTTGCCTGTACAAAAATTTTAATTTTGTATCCTTTTACCAAAAGATACCATTGTTGTTATATTAATTTAAAATCCCAATTTATTTCGTTTCTTTATTCGATTGTTTAAGTTCTCGATTCCCTTTATTTCATCATTTCCTTAATCAAATGGTTTACAATCGAATATTCAAATGACACTAAGTCATGTAATCATGCACATATTATTGTAATTGATGAAAATAATTGTTTCTGTTTATTCATCAATCTATAGAGATTATACGGCTCTCCAGAATTGGATAATGGAAAGAATGAACTGTGTCCTTGGAAGATACAAATCACGGATCTTCCAAGTGTTCGAGTTGGACACGCTACCAATTACACACAAGTTCCCGCAAAGGAAATTCCGATATTTCCTTATATATTTACTTAAACAATTTTTTTGTGTAAGCATAGAAAATTTCGCGTCTTCCGTTTGTTACATTCGTGTATGTTTAGTTCTTCTATTAATCTGTAGTAATTATTCCCTAAATACACAACCATTAGACTCGCGGAAGTAGATTCAACAAAGCTGGAGATATAAGCTGTTGATTTGTGATCCTTACTAGTCCTTGGTAACACATCTTTGTCATTAAGTTCAGGTTATTTTAAAAATTTCTTAGAAGTAAATATTCAGTTATAAGGACCTTTTTTTCTATAACGTTCTTGTTAATTTCTGTCTGATATATAGTTTAATATTAGGCCAGAAGGAACCTTTAGTTAGATGCAAAGTAAGATTTAATCTATTTTAAATTCATATGCTCTCTAAGTTATAATTCAGCGATTTTAGCTTTTTCTCAGAGCAATTTCGTATTTTTCGATATCCATCTTGAACAGGAAATCTTCAGATATCTCTTTGGTTTCCTCAAACTATTTTTAGCTGGTTTTACACGTCGAGGAAAGAGTATTATTTTCGCTTACTTGAAATCCCGTTCTTTCAAAAGTAACCAATTAGAAAAAAAAAGAAAACTTTTAAAACAACCCTTGGCAACAATTGTCACTCCACGAAGCATAAGACTTTTATCATCCAGTTGTCTAGAACTCTGCCAGCTGGCAATTTATGCGGGAGCTGGAATATAAATTACTGATTTTAGGTTTCAATGAAATAATACTTCTCATATAAGTCAAATGATAAGAAGTTAGCAAGTAGCGCTCTAAACAATTTGATAGACTACTTACTCAATTATTTGAAATCGGTTGCAATTCACAGAAGATTTTCTCCCATAGTCCCAGATGAAAGCCATTGAAACATTTCTCTCTTGTTATCAAGAGACATTTTGCTTTTAGAAGTAACGGAAACTAAACTTGCGATTTGATTCCATGCTCTCATCAGTTACAAAACTGTTCGGAATCTCCATAAGTTCACTTTTCAGGGTCTGTTTTCCCCTAATAATAAAATTCGCTATTCATACTTAACAATCTCATTACTGATTTTTAATCCATAGGAAACATACAGCATATCTTCTCTGCCTCAGATATACAGGCTAATTTATCTCACGAATTAGAGCAGTGTTTTGCGTCAAGGAACACAAATTTCATGTTCGAATAGGAAAAATAAAAAAACTTTTAAGCTAATTGTAAATGGGCACTTAATTTTGACATGCCAAAAAAATAACCAGTAAATCTTCTTCCGTTCACTAAATAAATTTCCTTGAAGCTTTTAACATGAACAAAAGTTAACTTGTTCAGTTATTGCCATTAATTCTAATCTAAGTCTTTCCAACGCATTTAAAAGTTGTATTATCTTAGTTTTTCATGTTCTTCACTGTTTTCCTGGTCATCTGATGCTACGTTCGTGTTCTCTTTGCTCCCACAATTTCTTTGGAAACATAATGAACATCGCTGCTTCCATTATTGCAAACTTTGTCTTCCTTCGGAAAAAGAGAGATCTGTGTTTGATTCCCTTCGAAATTGATGGAGTTTTATTCGAGACCTATGCCAAACCAAGAGACTTTTTTGCCTAATTTGAAAACTTCTCAAAGTTACAGCACAAATAGAGTGCAGTTTTATCAGCTTTTGGAATTTACTATTAGGTCTTTGTTTCGTATTAAATGAGTTTTGCGACACACTACATTTTAGCGATCGTGTTATACGTGTATTGGTTTAGAAATAATTGCCAAATAATCACATAAAATATCACATAATGCATAAAATAAAACTAAAACACTTTTGTGTTATAACTAGACGCTTTCTTTTTGGTATACCCACATTCTTTCTTAGCCCTAATACAAAATACACACACGTTTCCGAAGAACACTTTCTGGAAAAGAAAACGATAGCGGAGTAAAGTCAACAAGCTAATCCCCTTACCGTTGGGACGTGTCCTTTTCCTCCCCGGCTCATCAGGAGGTGATGCGCAAACGATAATATGGAGCAAGAAATAAAAGAAAGAACGATCGAAGGGGAACGAAACGCACGGTGACAGGAAAAATGGCTAACCCGGACCCTAATTCACAAATAAAAAAGGACATAGACGGATAGATACTGCGGTGATCGACCGACAGGTGGCGCGTTAACTCTTCGATATTGATGCGGTCTCACTCGCTTTTGCCCTCCGACCTCTAAAGAGAGGAATATGGATGGTAGAAAGCAGACCCCAACGATTATAGTTATTCATTTATGTGTTAGACCGAAGGTTCGGAAAGTTACTTTTGTAGTTGACTATTCCCTTGACTGTTTCTTAAGTTAAATTCATACACACAATATTTGTTGAGGTAATAAATGTTTGTAGAATATTTATACCAGTGATTGATATCTGGCGGAACGCATGCAATCTATAAGGTCTGAGGCTATGTAAACAAAATTTATTGTTATTGAAATTCCGAATTCTGAAAGCTTTCTTACTTCTAACCATTTAAGAGCTACTTCTACACAAAGATTATTTTAAATTTAAATCCGTAGAATTGGACCTTGAGGCGCAGAAACTGGCCATCACCGATTTAAAGAACGCTAATAAAATGGCTATAGGACGTTTCGAGCAAAAACTGAAAAACCGGCTTTCCATTTCGTGTTTTAAATGTGACGTGAATTTTCTGTTAATATGTTTCCCTTAAAAGTCCCTCTACGAAAATCGCCTTTTCTCTTAAGTTGATAGCTCTTGTGAGCTTTGCTGTAATCTAAACTAGAGTTTCCCAAATTTTTCTTGCATTGAATCTTTTTAAATGAATGGTTTTCCTCATCAACCTCCTAACACTTTTCTCTGTAACATGCAACATTCAACGTAATCAAAATATAAATAATTGCGCATAACCAACTTGAAGGTAACAAGTAAACTAAGAATATTAACATACGATTAAAAAGGGTATATTGAATTTATGTCCCATTAGAATTAATTTTACAAATATAAACAAGTTTTCAGAAACGAAATCTCAGATTCAATTTACGCAGCTCAAGTTTAATTAATGTGATGGCTATGCTTGATATACTGATGCTGTTTTATTTATATTTGACACAAATCTGCGTAACTCTTAAATCACCTCGTTCAACAATAATCAACCTGATTGTTATCCGTAGTAAATTGTTGACATGAATAAAGCTTGCTTCTGTTAGGAAAGAAAAGGTGAAAAGCGAATTAGTGTTGGTTTTTTCGGTAGCAGTTTTTTTCCCTTTTTTTCCCTTCATTTTTTTCCAGTTTTGGTAATAGCGGCGGTTTTTTTTCGTACAGTTTCTTATGTCTGCGCGTTTTCTATTTTTGTATTGCCCTTATTGCATGAAAAATTTACATATAAAAATGTTATCGATTTAAAAATATATTGATAATTTCGTGATTGCATAACATTAAAAGATTTCTTCCTTACTACATGATATAACTTTATATCAATAAACAAATAATTATCTATTTTATAATTGAATTTTTCTTGTAATCAATGAAATCTTGATTAAGCCAATGAATTGCCACTGCAGATTCGTCTCTCGAACTCTTAATCCCCATTGACCCCACTTCAAAATTTCAGTTGACCCACAGAGAGTCACTATCGACCCCGTTGGGAACCTCTGATCTTAAACAATTAAATCCATCCCCGTGTTGCATTATGCTACCACGGTTTTCATCATATATGCAAGCTGGCTTGTAATCAGTTTTGTGTGAACTACTTTCAGTATATGTGGTCGTTGCAATATTACGTTTTAGATTGGAGTTATACTTTGCTTAGTTATCTTTTAACCAGTTACTAAATGTACTAAAATGTTCACAATTTTTGACATTACAAGCATCTACAACAGAAATTTCTCCAAAATTTCAAGATTTTTTTTATCAAGTTAGGATACCAGATATTTAACATTTATGCGACCTAGAAAATTCCTTCGCTGCATAAGATCTTCAACTCAACTTTCACGCGTTTTGGCAAATATCTCCAGTTTTTTATTTAACATTGTATAGTGTATTTATTTTTAAACTGCAATTGTTTAAACAATCTGAGCAATAAACGGATTTTTTAGCAAATTATGTTGTTATTTTACATTTTTAACGGTGCATTTAATTAGTATTATATTAAAATGCATTTAATTTATAATATAATCTACTGATAATACTTATGAACATTTGTAATGCTATGTTAGTTTATAATAAATGCTGTTGACACTACATATTAAGTACCACACTGTAAGATATAGTTCTGACATATTTTTAAGAAACATAAACTATTGCAAGGCAGCCTTTCTGAAGAAAACTCGCCTTCTTAGCGGCGGCGTATCGTAACACAGAAGCAATACCACCTTTCATCCAACACAGAGTTTCGAATCTAGCATTCCATGAGCGTCCTTGTCCCTAAAGTAGCAACGATAAATGGATTGTGGAGGAGAAAATATCTGGAAAATTCTCTACCGTTTCGGCGAAGTATTGCGTGAGTGGAATTGAAAGAGGCGGTTAAAGCACAAAAACTTTCTGAATTCTCAAATTTCGTTAAATCATTTTTGTTTACATGTTTGTTTGTAGATAAGATATGTTCCTCTGTAACTTTCTTCTTGTTTGTTTTACGCTTTTCAAGAAATTATTAGGAGCGATTATATTTGGCATTAAATTTCAAAGTTGCTTTTGTGTTTTGACATTTAAAATGCTTTATTCTTAAATCCTTCTGTTTTTGCCTTATGGTACGCTATTATACGAAATAGCCTTTCGGTTATAAATTGCGTAGTTTATAAGAATATCCAGCAACGAATATTGCTTGTAACAAACTGAAGGATTTTACTGTTTGCGTTTATTCTATTACTTAAGTATTATTCTACTTTTATGTAAAACTTGCAGTGCAATTAAATTTTAATTCTGAGAAAATTACTTTTTGTAATAACATTAATAAAAATTCAGTTTGAACGTATATCAATGTGTACGTATTGCAAATGCGCAGTTGAACTACAAAGTTAAATTCTTTAAAAAATTCCAGCAAACCCGCCTAACCATGATTGACAGTATTTGTTAATATGACATAAAAACTTCATTTTCCTGAAATGCGTTCTCAATGTAACGTGTTCAGCTATATTTTGAAACCCATACAGTGATTCATAGAACTGTTACGTCTTCAGCTATTTTCTGAGAACTACTTACCAATTCTCGAAAAAGTTGAAATTGACCTGTAATCAAATACTGTTCTCAATTCTGTGTTTCCTTTTAGGGTGGTCTGAAGGAGAATTGTTTCGTTCCTGAAAAAAAACTAAAACGTTTGAATCTCTCGTTCAAAATTATCATGCATATGTTTGTAGCTGTCTTGTTAAGTATCGATTGCTTGTCGCCGACCATCCTGTAGATCCAGATTCCCGGATCACGTTCCATGTTGAAGCATAGAAATTCTCAAGAAAATTTTCTCAAGTCTGTGTCAACATTATATCCTCAAATAAATTAGATTATTGCACTTACCAACTGTCCCTCTGAAAATTTCGGGTAAATGAGAATTCGGGAAGTCTTCCTGACATACCCGGGAATAAACACAACTTCACAGTGGTGTTAAATAACTTAGTGAAAAAAGAAAGATTTCTTCTCTTGTGTTTTTCAGTTCTACCAAGAGCATTTTTTACGAGCTCACTCCGTCAAGAGCAGAATCATCTCTCTGTGGAAAGACCCAGAATCAGCTCTACCCAAACCGATTTTTGGTCGCTCGTAACTTCGTACAATTCTCCAAAGAGAACTGATAGCTGGCTGCTTGCAACCACCAGAGCACCCTGCTTGAAACGACCAGAAGGAAATCTAAAGACTTCTTCTTACTCCAGAACTTAACCATGCTCAACAAAAATCCTCCGAAAACATTATCCTATTAACGGATAGGAACCATAACAAAGACCTTGTGAATCATCTATTTTATCTTTCTTTTTCCAACATGAAGCAACAAATACCTTATGTTTTAAGTTATTTGTGTATAGCCTAGAATTTTAAATAAAATAAATACGCTCCACCGTTTGCTTTGTGTCACCTCATTACAACAGATACAATTTTCTATGCAGTCAGTCATTTGCTTTGCTCCGGCGAACATCTACTGTCATGGGTTTGAAAGCTGAGTAAAGAAAAACTCAGCTTAACTGAAGAATAACTCAATAAGCTTCCCCTTTTTGTGCTTTCGTATTTGATAAATACGAAAGCACAAAAATAGAGATAAAGTGACAAAAACAGGAACGAAGGGATTTCAAGTATTATGCAAAGCACTTGGGGATTAAGAATTACTGTGATCCTGAAAAGAAACTCTTTCATTATTAGAATGCGACAAATGCTTTCAGAGGTCGTTCAATCAGTTTTGGAAGAATCTCTAAAACCCTATAAATTAAGCTACAAAATTCAAACAATTTTCATTTGAAGGAATATTTTCTAATATATCTCATGTTGTAAAAAGTAAAATGTTCTAATAAGTAGGTTTAATATCATAGAGAAAAACGCATCAAAAAACAACAAAGAGTGAAAAGTCCATAAAGATTGCGTGAACATTCATTTCAAAATTTATAAAAATTATCTGTTTGATAATTTATTGTATCCTCTTTTTACCATTAAGCAGTTGAGGAGATTATCTGATGACGCCAATGTACAGTAACGGCTGTCTTACGCATAAATGCGAAATAGATAAACTGTCAAATCATTTCGATTTCTAAATTCTACTGATCTTTTGGTAAAAATTAAAAGCAGCTGTTTTCAACATTTCAAGTTCATACTTCATAGATAACATAGTAGCAGCTAACTGGTTGCCACAGTAATCTGCAGAGTTCATCAGCATTGCAGTAAATAAAACTGCTGAATACTGGAAATTAGACTAGGGTTCATGAATGGGCTAGCTGCATGTATGTTTTCATTATTTCCTCTATGTGGATACAATCCATTTCCCTAAGACCTCCTCAACGAAAACATACCTTTCCTTAGGCAGATAACACTCGTGCATTTTACCTTTCAGTTAACCTAATCTAGAAATCAAAAACAGCTAGTATATGAATTGGATGAACATTTTCCAGGAATAAGAAATTCTTTATCTCATTTTATCTCCTTTCGTTCAGAGGACTTTCTTCTTTATTCAAAAGATAGAGATTCTTTCAGAGAAATAGTTCAGAGAGATTCTTTATTCTTTCTTTATGAGTGGAAAGATCTTTCAGTCTTTTCCTCTAAAGTTATGTTACCAAAGATGAAAACAATTGGTTTTAGAGGCTGGCACGTATTTAAGATGCAGCAGACTTGAAGGTGCTTCCGCTAATCCAAGCAGAATGTTTTGTTGTAATGAGATGGCCTTTCTTTTGAATCTCCAATTAAGGAAATATCATTCTGAAAGAGATCACAATGATTTCATCCTTTTCCAGCACGATTTTTATCAGCATTCCTACAAGTTGATGAAATTTTAATTTAATTATTTTTTTAACAGCAATGCAACTGGTGAACTAGAGATTCCAAACCTGGCTTGTAATCATGTGAGCTTTAAATGGATAGATCTAATTCAGCAAATTTCTTTCGTTAAACGCCTTCGTATTGTTCACAATGAGTCCATTTAGTGCGAGCACAGAGGAAACGTTGTTGAATCTGTTCAGATGGATATTAGTATTCAAGGAAGACGAGTTGAACTTGTTGCAGAAGCAGCGCACGCAATGGCATTGGATTCCGTTATTGTTACACCACCCAAAAATGTATCATTTCCTTTGATCAAAATTCTGTTTCGACCAGAAACGATAGGTGACAAGAATAAAATAGAATTAAAAGAAAGAGAAAGCTAAATAAATTTATTCCAGTTATGACTTCCCTACAAATGATCCAATATTATACGAGAAAATACAAAATAATAAGACTGAAGAACAAAAGGGAAAAATAGCTGAAAAGAAAGAAAAAGAAAAAAAAAAGAGTTGAGGGAGTAACCAGCAGATAAGAATACAGCTGTAAAAGTTCCATTCGAATTTTTCTTTAAATTGCATTTTTCATTATTTTAAAAAGTACTTCTGTTTTATTGGAAGCTAGAAGAGATAATATGGTTATATTAAAATTAAATGCCTTTTAAATTAAATTTATTAGATAAAAATTAAAATAAATAAAGAATTTAAATTACAAGAAAATGCATTTATCGTTTTTAAATCGCTCGGCGGAGAATTCGTAATAAATTTATTTGAAAGATAAATTAAATATCTTATGCTTTGCTCTATGGCAGAAGTTCTCAACCTTTTCACCAACGAGTACCATCTAAAAAAAACTGAAAACTTTAGTACCACCACTAAATGATTGTTTTTCAGTTTCTCAATAGAAATAATATATTGCCATTTGCAGAACCTATTAGCTATTTGTATTAAATATGTGCATTTAAAAATATTAGATTAAAAATTCGTTACCACTTTAATCATCAAAATTTAAGTTATAATACTTTACTTCCAAAATTTAGTGCGAAATTTGAGCCTGTTTGAGCGAGTTAAATTTCTTTACGTTTAGTCTCACTTCACTTAGTTTTAACCGTAAATAAGGATCCACTTTTAATTTTGTTCTATATTTATTTTTCAAATATAACATGGGAGAAAATCCTTATTATTACAAATAGATTGTGCAAAAAAGCAATAAAAATTTAATAGCTTTATTTCAAATGTCTTCAAATTTTTCTTTTCGGTTTAACCAAAAGTTAAAAGTGCGTTCTCTTTGAAATCTTCAGTTACAGTTCGAATCACAGGAAATTTCTCTCAATTGCCCTTTTTCTTTACGAGATAAAATTTCAGGTACTTTCGAACAAAATGGATTTGAAATCTAATGTTCTTTTTCATAATCATCGGGAAAATACATGTTAATTACCAATATTTTTTAATGTCGGATGATAATTTTTCTTTTCTTTTCAAATCGTTTCCGGTTAGAAAATTTTCTAAAAGTCGCAAAAAATATCAAATATTTATTATTATCCAATTCTTTGATTGTTAGCTGGAGGTTTTTTTTTATCATTGCATTTATTTTATCTCTGATTGTAAAGAAATTAACACTTTGCCTTTTTAATCCTAAATTTAATTCATTTAAACTTCCAATAATATCAGGCTAAATATACCAAAAGCGCCAGCCATAATTCACGAAATAAACATTTTTGCAATTCAAATTTTGAATCACAATGGAAAATCTGAATTTCTGATCAAAGTTAAAAAAGACGATTTAAAACCTTACACAAATGTAACAAAAGCGTTTCATGTTCAGTGCCTATCTGCTGGCATAAAATCATATACTATATTTAGGAATTTAAAGCTCCGCTTTTAATAAAATTAATTTTCACACCTTGATTGAAAACGATTTGTTTTTCGGGGATGGTTTTGGCTACTAAAGCAGTAGCAATAGATGGAACACTGAGTTCGGAGCTCCGTCACTGCACTTGTTCCAAGAAATATCATTCTCTGACATAAAATTGTAAATTACTTTGAAAATTTTATGTGCAGTTGCTCTATCATAAAGACATTCACAAAATAATCTTCGCAATCCCTTTGTCTTCTTCGAACGCATGTAAACTAATAATTGAACAAACTTCGTTATATCCGTACTTTTACTGAATTGCAATGCGAAATACTCACTGTTTTCTTTCATTAGTACTTTCATGTATTCGTCGACTTACTGTTTCATTTGATAACGGAAGATTATTAAGCTCATTAGACGCATTTTCTTTGAATAATGTTAAAACTATATCTTTAGCTGCTGGTAATATAAGGTTTTATCCATTTTGTGAGCCTGCCCAGTCTTGGCAAATTTTAGGCTACTAGGTACATAGCTTCCAAAGCTTTTTCGCTTAAAATAACAAAACTTTCATTACATGTTTATTATTTTTGAACTCCGATAATTTCCTCTTAAAATATTCTTCAGATTTATCATATAAACTGTCATGCCCAGATTCAAGATGTCTTTTAATAAAGAATGGTTTCATACTTTGATTGGACACCGCAAACAACATATTGAAGTTGAGGGTTCATTTCATCTCCATTCAGGTAAATCCAAATAATAAATGGCTTTCATTATAGTTTCTATAAACAATTTTTCTTTTCTTTTTAATATTCTTAGTGCCAATAGATTGTCCTGGATCCAGCACTTGCGAATCATCACTTTTCCGCTTAGTCAGTCCTAGCCATTTTTCCATTTTGAAAATCTAGGTTTGTTTTATCATTTTTTGAAAATATTTAAATGCATGATATATTACGACTTCTTCAGAAACAAATAACGATATTCTCAAATCGCGTAGAAATGTAAAGAATACAAAGCAGCAAGAAAACAAATTACCTGCTGTCTCTAGCAAATCGACATAAAAAATGACAGCAAATAGACATAAAATCAAATGATTCTATTTGAAAATAGAGCAATATGAACCCAGAAATAGTGGCGGCATGAAGTGTATACATACTAATAAATCGATCAACTTTGAAAGAATTAATGAGATACTATTGTCTTTCTACAAGACATTTTTTTTTTATTTCCTTCTAGCTGGGATACCCAGCTTCGCTCAGAGAGCTGATATGAGATTATGTGGTAGTTGGAATAAAAGGATAAACTTTAAAATATAAAAGGTAAAGTTTTTTTATTGAAAACGTATTCTAAGTATTTACAACACGTGTTTATAAAAAACATTTTTCATTTTGTTATCGGGGGTATTTATATGTAAAAATATTTCGAATTTCCTACTTGATAGCAAGCTACGTATAGCTGACCGTGAGAAAAGCAGGATTGATGTTGATGCTGTAATGTTTTAAAGTTGGTTCTTGCGCTTTGTTAATTGTAAAACTATAAGCTAATTTGATTGGACATTGCAGTCTTTTAAATTGGAATTTCTATTACTCCTTTTATAAACATCATTAAGACAAATTCTGTTATGTTTATGGCTAAAAACACATTTGTGAAAATAAAAAAGAAGTACTTTTCTGAAGTCTGGGGGCAGCTATTGACCTTGAACAAAGTTCAGATTGCATAAATTTACGAGTGATAGCTAAAAAACGTAAAGATGTTGGGGTATTTAATTTTTGAATTTAATAGCTAAAAATGTTTCTTTGCGTACCGCCAGTTTCGAATCGCTGCTGTATGGCATTACTCTGACACCTGGCTATAATAGTAGTTGAAGTGGGGAAGACAAATTAAAGATGTTTGTATTCTAAAATAATAAAAGACTCTAGTATTCAAGAGCTGTTTCTAGATCCTTTCAGTTTTTCTCACCCATTAAATTCATGGTTGGATCTATGGAAATTAGTTTGCCAGAATGCGATATATATAACGGCCGAAAATAATACACCAGATTCATAAAAAATGCAATGAAAGTGATATTCTCATATAATCCGTAATATGATACATGAAATATTAATAATACATAATTCGGTTCATTATATGACATTAATATCCGTTTAAGTGATTTTAAATTACTAATGCTAACATGAATAACTATAAGTCTGATCTATTCAGTCAAAAGATTTGAAAAGATCCTACTGTAAAGGTTTTCTTCTAAGAAAATACGTAACCTCATTTCCAAATTCTATCGCCCTGCACATGGAAGAATTTAACATCTCAGGGAATAGACGGAGAAGTTAAATATTTGCGAAATGAGGCACAAACCATAATTATCTATCTGTTTACTCTTTTCTCTATCTAGTCGGCTATCTTTTGGCCTGTGTAAAGCGCAGCCATCCTAATAATAGTTGTAACATAAATCAAATTCTCCGTCCTGTACACTTCGTCCTTTCATTATCTAAAGGAGAATGATTATTTTTTTCTTTTTTTCTTCTCTTATCGGTTAACTTTGGAATCAAAGGCTACGCATTTCATTAAAATGTTTTGTGATGGAGGAATGACGGATGACGTCTGACGGACGTCGGACGGATCTATCCGATGCGTTAGTCGTTATCTCGCAAAATTTTCACAATGGAAGAAACATGATTAATCTGGGATTTTCAATTCATTTAAAAAGCAAATGATTCTACGCCATTACATAATACAAGAAGTTTTGAACATTCGTTCATTCAGTACAATAATGCTCCAAATATTCATTAAATCTATTAATTTAATATGTTTTAAAAGTAAAATATATTTGAAATTACATCAGTTTAAACTAAAATTAAACCAAAGACCACTGAATTTGTGCGAAGGATGGAACCATTATCAAGGGGTGGAATGTCCCATTAAAATTATAAGATTAGTTACTGAAATTAACTTAAACTATAGGAAATTAGAGAGTGTTAAATACAATGATTAAAAAGCTGGAAGTCGCTAATGTTGAACAACGCAGTAAATTTATATAGAATATTGAAATAAAATTAAAATGAAAAACATTTTTCGTTTGTTTAATAAGTTTATTTAATCGTAAAAATTTCATTCATCACGATTTGTATCATGTATTGTTTATATTCTAAATATTGATTATGGAATATTATCATTCATTATATCGAGAGCATGCCTGAAATTGAAATCAATCGCTGGTATTAATCATCTACTAACATTTATAGATTAACTGAATTCAAGTTAAACTTTTTACTAAGCTAGTAGTCAAGTGTTCTTTCATCTCAGTGTGTGTATTCCTCTGATAGTAAACTTGAAAGATTCAAGATATATATTGTGACTGTTCTGATTATATTAGCCGTTTGTATTAAAAATTATATATTGTTATGGTTTTTGTATTTACTTTGCTACTTTTAGTAGAATTGTAATTAAAATTGTTTCAGCTCTCTGTGAAATGTAGCGCGTGACGAGTTTTAAGAGAAAGATATACCGGAAAAGTAAAACTACAGAAGCATGCGCATTTGACAATTAATAAATAGATATCTCATAATTTATATTTAAATTGAATAAATGCAGTTTGTGTTAGCTGTAACTGTAATTGTACTCTTTTGCTTTCCGGAAACCTCGAGAAAATCAAAGTTATCAGAATGTTCCTGTGCATGTTTAAAAACTTTTCAAAAGCCGGAGAAAAATATCTCAGTTCAGTTGTTTACTAAGTTATTGTTTACTTACCTGTTGTAGTATTCAGATCGGATTAGCTTTCTCTACGCTTTGAATTGCGTTTTTTTTAACGTTTAAGTAGTTTAAAATATAACTACTGTGTGATACTGTGATATTGTAAGAATATCTGTGAGGAAAAAGTTTAGCATTTTATTTTATTTCTTCTGATAAGAATAAATTTTATTGACTTTCCATCGTACTTGTGCATTCAATCTATTACGAACCCGTACGCACGCAACAATATGAATAAATTAAGTGCATTTGTTTTGAATAAGATTAAGATAAATTTGTTCAATTTGAAGAATATTTCTTGTGCATCATATAGAGATACATTTAAGAATAATCAATTAATAGTAGGAGATGTAAACAGAAACTAAAAGAGTTCGTTTTGAATTAAACTATATATCGGCTAGTATTGTCGAATATGTTTTTATACACTCTGCAATAATAAATATTGTTACGAATTCTGTATAATATAACACAAAAATTTAATAAAAGCGAAGCTATGCCGGGAAAATGAGATTACAAGAGCAATTCTGTTTAACGTTGAGGATTCTGTTATAGCACGCTTTCTGTTATCCGAACGCAATTATGTTATTCCCAAGCTAACGATGGTTTTGACAACTTATATTCATTGCGAAATTTGGAGAGAAATCCGCAAATGTCCTCCACAATTTATGGCATTTTGAGTCTGGCCCTGTATAATTATTATTGGTAATGTTATTGAATAACTGTAGTTGATCCCTATATGTAATTGTAACCGTATTCTGTCCTTATGTGTAATTTTAACCGTACATGGCTTCCAGTAATTTCAAGAAATGGAAGGAACTGGAAATTCCTCTGCCGCCGCAGAAAACTATATAAGACCGGAGGGAACATCAATTCTCAATTTGAGTTCAGAGTTTTTACGATATTGATGTGCAGTTGTTGATTATGCCACTGGGGCCCATGGTCAATGTAATCAACACATAGATCAATGTAATGTAATTACACTTAAATCGAATTTTAAAGTTCTAAAATCAAGGTATAGGATAAAAGAGTACCTCAGGGTTGATGGTCATCGATGACTTACAGGTCGCTGTTAGATCGCATTAATGATACTCATGACATTCATGATATTGGTGACATTTCATGCCACCTTTTCATGATAAATTTTCACAACCGATTTCATCTCACATTTTCATGACATTGATGACATTTAAATCGAGTTTTAATGCTCTAAAATTAAAGTAAAAAATACAACGGCTCCTCAGGACTGTTGGTCATCGATGACCTACAGGTAGCGGTTATTTATTTTCTACCAGTCATAATCAATATATAAAGTGGCAGTAAATTAAGATAAATTATTAAAAGTAATTAAATCGAAGGGTAGCGATTCCCGTCAAAGTAGTGGTAATTGATGGCCTACGGATTGTTAACTTAACATGAGATGAAATCGCTGCGTAGCAGTTTATTAAGATTACTACTCATAGTTTAAATGAAATTAGAATGAAAGATTAAATACGTCTATAGCGCACCGTAAAACTATAACGTTTCAGAAAGCTCACCTCAGGAGTGGCCTAGCGGTTAAGCCAATGAATACTGGTTGTTTGACTTGGCTTCAAACCCAGGCGCATGGGCTGTCCGTATAGTTGTTTTTCGTGGTTCCCCTTGTGTGACCTAAATACCAGCCAGTTTCATTTAAAAATTTTTCTCAAAGGCATTCCCGCCTTAGGCAGATAACACTCCTGAGCTTCGCCCTGAACAAGAAGAGTAATCTAACTTTGAAATTCTCCACGAAAGCACTCCATCCCCTTAGCAAATAGCCCTCGAATAACTTTTAGTGATTTAAATATATTAACTATAATATATTAAGTGAAATATATTAAGTGATTAAATTATTCTTAAATGTATCTCTATATGATGCACAAGAAATATTCTTCAAATTGAACAAATTTATCTTAATCTTATTCAAAACAAATGCACTTAATTTATTCATATTGTTGCGTGCGTACGGGTTCGTAATAGATTGAATGCACAAGTACGATGGAAAGTCAATAAAATTTATTCTTATCAGAAGAAATAAAATAAAATGCTAAACTTTTTCCTCACAGATATTCTTACAATATCACAGTATCACACAGTAGTTATATTTTAAACTACTTAAACGTTAAAAAGAACGCAATTCAAAGCGTAGAGAAAGCTAATCCGATCTGAATACTACAACAGGTAAGTAAACAATAACTTAGTAAACAACTGAACTGAGATATTAATAAGTCACATCCTTTGATTATAGGTAGAATCTGGATACAAAAGGCCTGAGGGTATGGCTTTAAATCTGCCCTAAAAAGTCATTCCATAATTTTTAACAATCCTTTTTCTTCTTAAAGCAGAAAAAAGAAAAACTAAAAATTGAAAGTTCTCGAAGAAAATTATTTTTCCGGGACCATTGCTAATCTTGAACACTTTTCTATATTTTCATGGTTCATTTTGAAACTGCAGTTAAAGATCGTATGCTACGTATACGATATGGCATCTCTATGAGAATGGGCAAGTTAACAGATCGCGTGCAAGTTGAATTATAAAGATATTATGTTTCGGAGAACGGCAGTTCATGCCAGCTCACTTGCGTGTCTGGTTAAATATGCTTGCGTAACGTAATAATTACAAATCTCGGAAGCACTCCACAATAGACATTTATAATATTATAATTTGGATATATATAATCAAAAAATGTCATTACAAATATTATGTAGTCTTTACTAGTTTATGTGATTTATTTGTTTTTATAAATGTATTTTCCTAAGCCAGAATTTATTAGTTTATATGTTCATATAACTCTCTATAAAACTTATAATACGCCAAATTTCGGAAATGTATGTGTTTCCATTCATTGACATTATCATATACATCCTCACTGAACATTCGACCATGACGGAGCATTTTTATGCTTTCATTACGAAAGAAACAAGCTGTAACCTTGTGAGTGCTGCCAAATATGAGTTACTAATTTCCTGATTTATCAGAAAAACGTAGTAGTGGAAATAATGCTAAGATAAATGGATAAAAATAAAATTCGTATATAATATTAAAAAATTGTCTCATTCATGATTATAACTCTTTTTTTGTACTATCTTGTTTTCGTTGCCATTGTATTTTATTGTAATCAAAAGATCACAATAAAATACAAAAGCAGAGAAAACAAGAAAAGTAAAATATAAAATGGGGAATTAAAGTTGCACTGTATAAAACATTGGTAACAAGAAAAAGTCGAATATTGCGCAGTATCTCTGCCATTGTATTTAGTACTGAAATTAGAAAAATATTTTTACGCATTACAGCCAAGAAAATATGTTAGCATAACTGAAAAAAAAATATCTACTTCAATTAACTCATTTCCTCGAATTTTTCTAACTAAATTAACCCATCCTTCGAGAAAGGTTGAAAATGACATCAAAAATTACAAATTTTAAAATTAAATATCACGGTCAATTTTTGGTCGTACAGCAGTTAAAATTACATTTTTTTCTTAACCAGTATAAAACTTTCTCAAATACAAGTAGAGGAAACGGAGGACCTCATTAGAAGTTATATTTTGCTGTTGTTCGAAAATTATTATTTTTTTAATTTCGTATTGCCAAAACATAATTATTTTGCCATTTAAAACACTTCTGTAATTGGTAAATATATACCTGCAATTAACGACAGCGAAAGTGTGTGTGTGATTATCGCAAAGCCTCGAGGGCTATCTGCCTAAGGGGAGGGATGCCTTCGTGGAGGACTTTCTAAGGGAAACTACTGGCTCGTATACACGTTACACATGGGGAAAACCACGAAAACGCCCATGCAGCCAGCCCGTTCGCGGGATTCGAACCTCGGACCGAACTACCAGTGTTCAGCGACTTTACCGCTCGGCCGCTGGTGGGCCCGACAGCGAAAGTAAATGCTGGGCACGGAGTTCTAAGCCGAGTAATAAGGTGTATAAGATGGTAATGCTAATTGCAGTAAAAGAGGGAGGCGTACAACTAGAACGACGAACGAATGAGATATGCAAGAGGTACTTTATTGAAATCTAATCTCTGTTTCTCTGTTAAATAAAATACTTAAAAGTAACTATTTCTATTGTAAACAGCTAAAAATATGCAGTGCCAACGGACTTTGGTGATTTCATTGTTAGAAAATGATTTTATTCTTATAACCTTATTTTCGTTGTTGGATAATGATTTTATTCTGATAATTATATTTTTTATACTCCAAATCAATCGGATTGTGAGATATTTCTCCTTAGGTCATGTATACTCTGTTTTTCATTGCTATTTTATATTTTGAAAATGGCTAAGCCATAAAGTGCTAAATATGGCTACTCTTTAGTTATCGTTGGTTTTTCAGTATTATGGCAATCCTTTGTCTCTGAATTTGAAATTTTATTTTCCACTCAATTTCCTGATTGTTAATTTAAATATGAATTTTAAGCTGAATTTGAGAATTTCCTGTTCACTCATCCTCATCCTCGTATACAACATCCTCAAGAGTTTAAAGCTTGCCTAGGTAATCCGTGTTAACTCGGTCTTGGAGAATTTGTCGAAAATAATTAATACGAGTTAACACGTGATTCATGGTTTATGGCAGACATTTTTTAATATTCCGAATAAACTCGCAATGTATTTTGCGATTATACTGGTGACTTTCACGATGTTTTGTTATCAGAATACGTGAGTTTTGTCCTACGCCTTGTCCAACTCAACATTAGAATTTTGTTATTCACGTAATTACTTACTATTTATTTTGCGTCATAAAAATACAACGCGTTTCATATTGAATCGAATAAAAAGAAAGCATACCTGTGAACGCTGTAATTGCTTTGTTTTGATAAAATTTACAGTGGAATAGTTATCCAAGTTTCTACAGATATTCTATGTGTGTCCCTCTTGTGACCCGACAAGTAGCTATGCGGTATTCCAGTTCCTACCACACTCGTAATAGAATATCCTTTGTTAATGTTTCGAGCACTTCACTTATGCGCTGCTTCAGTTGCTGCAAGTCTTGGGGAAACAGAGTCACGAATACTTTGTATTAAACTAAACGCTATAAGAAAAAAATTACAAGTGTTTAGATCCGGAGATCTCAGTGGCCAAAAAAGTAAATGACATATCGATTGACACAACACGGCCACTTTAGAAATGAGGTAACTTATTATTCAGATACTAGCGCACATCTTATGCCAATGTGGTAAGCAGTCCCATATACAAAATTTCAACGTTCTACGGTTTATTGGTTTTGAGTTATGCGAGATATACACATACATACGTACGTACAGACATCACGGAAAAAACTTCCTTTTGAATCTATTTTTCAATATGTTTTGGAAAAAAAAGGGTCCTTATTCAGTCCATACGTACATACTCCACGCAATAATATCCTCCAAATTGATTTGGAAACGGTCAAACTGGTTATTTCTTTAAAGTATAATACCCGAAATTTTTCGCGATTATAACTTCCTTTACTTCGTCCAAGGATGTGAAAAGGAAACAGAATACAAATTTTAACAGCATAGTTAACTAATGATTATGTACTAATGATCGTATGAGAAGCATACATACATTTATGCAGATTATTTATTATTTAATTTCTTTAAATATAATACAGGGCTCTAATATTTGGTGGCAACAATTTAAAAAGTGATTCGCCGTTTATAGCGAATCAACGTAAAATGCAAAAACGAAATTAATAGTCCTTCTGTGCAAATTGTCCCTTTTGGGCTACAATTTGAAGAAACTGAATGCATAGACTGCGATCCGGAATGCGATAGACTGCGATCCGGATAACTTTGCGTTCCTGTTAAAGCTCATGCGGAAGTATATAACATGATTAAGGCAGGCCCTTTGCATACTCTGAGAACCTGCAGTTTGGATGTACTGAAATCCCCAGTCCTCAAGCTTCTGTGCTCTGTTCTGCGCACGTTTTCTTATCGATTGCAGGGCATCCAGATGTTGTTACCCGAAAACAGGTAGTGGAAAAGTTTTACGCCTCAGACATAATGAAGATAGCAGATGACCCTTGCGAATATTACTGACGGATGAGGCTCAGGTCTCCTTAATTGGGAACGTAAACTCAAAGAGCTGTGTTCACTGGGCAGATGAAAATGATGCAGCAGCGGCTTTTACTCGAAGTAAAATAACTGTGTGGTGCGGCATTGCAAATCATAATCGTTCTCGGACTATACTTCTTCGAAGAAGTATGGAATCTATATATGAAAACGTGCTCCGTCACAAACGCTCGGTATAGAGCAATGTTTTAGAATTGCACAATTCCAGAGTAGCAGAAAGAAAATGTTTTTAAAACATTCTATGAAAGCAAAGTGGTGCTTCTCCACATGTGCCGCATGTGTTTGATAATTTCTGACATACAGTCGGCACTTTGGAGATAGAGTTATCTCCAGTAACTTTGCATTTTCGTAGTCGTCGCGATTCCCCGACCTCACTCCGGCGGATTTCTAGTTCTGGGGTTATCTGAAATCGAAAGAATGCACATCAAATCCACGAAATTTGTCAAAATTGAAAAGATGCCATAAAACGTGGAATTATACAGATACGTCATGCGATGCTACTTTCGTCATTGCCGTCAACAAGCTCCCAAATGCAATGAGTTATCGTCTGTGAAGGTGGACACGGGGAAAAATTCTAATTCCAATAAATTTTTTTCCTCTCCTCTATTGGTCCACCAGCGGCTGAGCGGTAGAGTCGCTGAACACTGGTAGTTCGGTTCGAGATTCAAATCTCTCGAAAGGGCTGGTTGCATGGGCATTTTCGTGATTTTCTCCGTGTGTAACGTGTATACGATCCAGTTTCCCTTAGATAGTCCTCCACGAAGGAATATATCCACTTAGTCAGACAGCCCTCGAGCTTTGCCGTGTTTAAATAAACTAATAAACCAAAACCTCTCTTATCTTGTGATGTCATTAGTCCTTTATAATGCTTTTCTTTCCAATTGTTTAACACCGGTAATTTTCGTCATACGTGTATCGTTTCAACGCTATTTATGACTTTTTAATGCGCTGATGAATTTATACAGGAAAAAAGTCGGTGTTGCGATTGTAAAAATTTCGAAATGTTTTCTTCGTAACCGTAACCACGAGATATTTATTATTTTAAATTATCACAGTCTCGAGCGCGTACCTTCAAACAACAAAATCTGAAATTTCATTTCGTTTGGGTGAGCGGGTAGGCCGCTAAAGGTTCATATATTTGGGAAATTTTTTTCTGACTGCCCTCTGTATATGGTATTAGAAATATCTTTAATCAGTTCTAAATTTTCTTCAGCTTTATAATCTGCATGCTATAATGTAATAAACGTTACAACGTATCAATGCTATAAACATCACGGTCGAATCCTGTGAGGATCTCTGAAAATTGAAGTGTATGTACTTCCACTAATGGCAATACTAAATGATCTTCAAGACCCAACAGTTCTTAAATTCTCACAAAACACTTAATAAATAAAAAGAAAATTCGAAATTCAAACTTCAAGATACCCATTTCGGCTTTTCATTTTGCAATGAATTTAGACATAGAATCACACATATTTTGTACTTTAAAAATAGAGAACAATAGAACAAAGTAGAGGATATCGGCTTTCGGGAAAGCTATCTGGTGCCGATTACTTATGTGTCGATCTCGTGTGAGATACTTTAATGTCCTTTGCAATGTTTATCAAGTAGGATGCATGATAAATGAAAGACACCGGAGCATTTATTCTGGAAAAATATAAAGATTCCCTTAACGGTCAAATATACTCTTACTATCTTAAAAATCTAGTAGCTAATGAAATCAACAAGAAAACAAAAACAGAACTAGCAGCAATAGAAGCATTTTTTTTAAAAAAATTACATTATCTTATTTCCAAAGAAGGCAGGCATTGCTCTTCTGGGACTTTTAGATGTCGCTTCTACTATACTCCTTATTTTCCGACTGGCTGAACCCTACAAACGCAAACTGACATATTCTTCCACCCGTGACGAGGTCAGCCGTTTATAGGAAAGAACCCTCGAACATTTTATTAAAAGATAACGGCAATGATAGTGGCATTAAAAACGTGTTAAACGATGTAATTCTGATTCTTTTGTCACAAATGTGTCATGATTGATTGAAGAACGTGATGTCAATATATATGGCGTAGTATATTTAATATTGTTAATGATGTATTAGCCAGTCATGTTACAACACGAGTTACTTAAATATACTATTAGCTGCTCTTGACCGTATTTTGTATTTGACGGTACCACATTTTAAATATTTCGAGAAAATCTGACACAGATCCCTTTTATTCAACGCCCAGAATTATTTTACATCCCTTTTAAACAATAAAAATATACATAGAGTGTTTCTAAATATTTGAAGTGTTTTTATCCAAGAGGTGATCATAAATATTTCTCAAATTTAAGATAATGAATCAAATAAATATCTCTTCGGATTTCGACCAATTCAGTCAAGATATAATTCATTCAAGGATACAATTCAACAAGATCGCAAGCACTCACTGTAAGAGAAAAGACTAGATTGCTTCTACATTCTCCAGTTTATTCGAAAAATACAATTTTAATTTAAAAGATTAATTAAGGATCGTATCCTGTATTATCCTATTGCAGAATGGCAGTTGGCAAAACACGCCATCGATATGTTAAAAATCTTATTTCACGTGAAAAGAGTAACTCCATGGAAAATTGCCCAAACTCCGTAGTACGGTTAAGTAACGTGATGCGAATTGAGCTATAAAGCTTTTTTAAAAGTCAAAACCACAGCTCATAATTAATATTACTTTTTTTGCGGGATTGCTGTCTTGCGCAACATTTTTATTTTATTGTACTAGTGAAACTTATGAATATCCTTCGGAAAATATGAACTTATGAGTGAAACTTGTGAATATCCTTCGGATAAATTCATTTCGTCTTATTTACAGTACACCGCGTCTACTCATTTCGCTGCGTATTATAAGGAATATTGCAATAAACATTAACACGTATATTGTATAAACAGCATATCTTGTGTCAATCTGCTCATTAGTATTGTACTGTAAAGATTATTATTCATTTCGGACTGGAAAAGCTGAAAAATCAACCATACTAAATTCTGAATCATAATGAATTTGCGAACCACTTAAATAATGAGATTACAAATGGAAGAACGTGATAATTCTGCAGTATATATATATATATATACCATTATATTATATATATATATATATATATGCATCTATCAAGGTCTTGAAATGTTATCATGTTTATTAAGCAATAATTACATGATTCTAGGTGCATTAATGAACTAAAATACAGGAATAATTTTGTTTAATTAACTAAAACTTAATTATTGCTTAATAAACATGATAACATTTCAAGACCTTGATAGATGCATATCGTTACCTGAAAATTAGAGATGAGTCATTCGAATACGAACTATCGAAAATTGGAATTTTCATGCAATTTTCGCAGTTGCAATCTTTTGAATTCTAATCTGAAAAAGCATTAAATGTTTTAACTCAAAATACTTTCATTATTTTACTTATTTTTGATTTGATGTTAGCAATATAATTCTTTTTACTGCAATAGAAACATTATTTATTAAAGAATATAATAAATAATAGAAACATTATTTATTATTATAAACATTATTTAAAAAAGAATACACAAAGTATAGCAACCTCGAATCTCCAGTGTTGCTTGTTAGCAGCTCTAAGCGCTACATTCCTTATTTTCTGGAGAGATTTTAACTCTCCTTTTTTTTTTTTTTTTTTTTTTTTTTTTTTTTTGTATTTATCTGCATTAACTCTGAAATAACCCTCTCCAACCTGCATTTATTCGTTGATGTCCAGCCGGTATAGAGGCGCAATTGCCGTACCGATGGATCCGTATGAATCCTGAAGAAGGCATGGGTATTTGTAAGCATGTTGTACCTGTGTGACAAGGGGACACTCAAAATACACGGTGACCCAAAGTCCTTTCGAGAGGTTTGTGTTAGAAGAGGATTGAGAAACCCTCGAACCGCTCTCCGAGCCGTTCTTCCTCAAAGTCCGGGTGGGAACCATACAGTTAGTTTGGAGGGATGACAAATGGCGAAATTTTGGCGTCCCATCCGTTTCTATCTCCACGTGTTCTGACATAAAATGGTTAAAAAATGTAAAACGTTTCAGTTGAATTTTTAAAATATAATCATAATTTTATTTTTCATTATGCATAGATTTCAAATTCCCTTTAGTCAAAACAAACATTTAATACTAAGTAAAAGTGTTCTTTTTCTTCTATCTTCTACCTATCATTCATATATGAACGATTTGAGAGATTCCAGATTCAAAAGATCCAAAAATCTTTTAGGATTCGGATTTCAAAAAATTTAAAATGCAAACAGAGTAACAAAATAGAGTTCAAACACAGTGATCATGCTGCTTAATGGCAAACTAAATATCATTATAGTATATAGCCGAAATCATATTATGAGATATTAGTAATGATTTTTAGCTAGTAATGCTAGGTATGCTACAAAGTGCTTTCCTAATTTAAAAAATAAATTTCTGCTTCAAGTTCTTCTGCTGAGATAATGGCAACAGTCATCAGAATCGAAAATTTTCCACAAAAATAAACTAGAGGATCCCCTTCCCTTTGTAAGATGTGCAGCAGCTATCGGAAATGGCATTGCCCTCCAGCGGCCGAGTGGTAAAATCGTTGATGACTGGTAGTTTGCGCTAGGCTCGATTCCTGACAAACGAGAAAACTACATATCCTTTTCATAGTTTTTTACTTTAACGTGGACTAGTTTACTTTAGTAATCCCTCTATAAAAGCATCTCCCTTCTTAGAGAGCATTTGAAGGCAATCCTTTTACTTGCTTTGTTGTATTTACTGTAGTTAAATAAACCAAACTAAACCAGAATTGGCATTTCAAACGTAATATATCTCGAAAAATGGAAAGACGTTTCTAATATCATAACATCATAAAGGTGCATTTTGGGCGAATGTATCCGGTTTGGATTGCTACGATAATGAATTAAAAACATCTTTCATTGTTTAGAAATAAAGCGAATTGCCTGAATTATACTTGTGATCACAAAATATGATCCTTAGGCTGTGAATAACAATGAGAAAGTAATATAGAACAGACAGACATATCTATTTTTTTTATCAAATTTCATGTGCAACAAAATTTATTAGTCAAAAATTTAACAAAAAAAGGTAAACAAGAAGTTTTGAATCATCCATCATTTTTGAGGCTGAGTGAATATTTTCTTAGAGTTGGGTACTTTTGTCTAGTATATTAATTATAGTATAGAATTCTATGAATATTTTTAACAAGATATTAAGTTAGTTAAGACAAAAATCTTTATTCTTATAAAGGAAGGTTGTAGAGCTCCTCCATCTTTAAGTTCCTTGTTTTGAAATTTTCGTTCTTATGAATATTTCGTAGAAGTTGTAATGTTCTATGACAATGTAAAAAAAAAATTTAACTATTTTCACTATATTAATTTCATTAAATTTGTGAAACTGAGAGATAATTGTTCTTAAATCGAGTAAGTTTTTTTTTTTTTAATTTTTATTGCAAGAACAGATTGCTTTCTTTATAGCTCTAGATGAAAACGAATAGTGAATCTTTTAAAACATACCCTTTTTAAAACGAATTTAAAAGCATTTTTTTAGAAATATAGGAAAGCTAGAAATTTGATAAGTAGTTGCTTTGTAGTTAATAAATAACCAAATTAATTATGCAGTACAAAGCTTAGAAATTAGGTATATCAAAAGAATTGCTTTATGCTGCATTCGACGAAAGGTTACCAAAGAACACAACGAGTATGGATATTGGCGCGACTACTTTCAATTGTGCTTAGCAGCAAATATACTTTATATTATTAACATTACGATTTTGAAGTAACTGCGTTGTCTAAGAGGGAATTCTTTCATTTGAAGTGTATCTTATTATTATTACTTAATTATTAGTTTTAGAAGGAGATGCATCGTTTCCATTAAATTTAATAAATTTTATCTTGCACTATAAAATAATCGATGAAAATAGAAGAAATCAATGGACAGGAACATCGGAAACAATCCAGAATCGTTCTTGGCAACTATTGCCAATAGAACGCAACGTAAGTCCTTTAATTTATATTCAATACTTCTTTGCATGTAGAGAAATTTAAAGCAGAGGTTGTAAGGATCCTAAGTTTTACTAACGTTTATTTTATTTTAAAACTGTACTATCACTTCTTATTTTCTACTTCCGGCCAGAATTAAACGCTTTAACTTATTTATGCAAATTGTCTTGCTAACGCCAAGTACTTAAGTTGTGGCTTTTTGCCAAGCAAGAGAGAGGAAGGAGTTATTGGATGTAAGTCGTTTGCCACTGTAGTTTTACGAGTTTTCACTCTGTTGCTGGTTGCCTTCAAGGCCAGAGGTTTAGCCCTCTTGATAATTGCAGACGTATCTTAGTTTTAGCAGCTCGGCGTACTACATACGTACCTTTCTCTAAATAAAGCCCAATCTTAGTGATAGGCATTTGTATACTAATTCAAAGTTAGATTTTAGTTAGAGTTTTAGTTAGTAGTTTTTATATTCTTACGTTCAGACTACAAGTGGTTGGTCTCTGTATTCCGAAGTTTCGGAAATTTCTGTAAAGTATAGAAAATAAAGGGTTTCGTATACCCTTCCTGCTTGTATTGTCTACTTCACACATTCTTGAACATAGCTTGAGTAAGCTCCCTGTTTCCTATTTAGTACCATTCATGTTTCCAAAGCAAATCTAGAGAAATACAAGTCCTGATAAAGTGTCCATTACCTTTTAACATACCTAGGCCTTACTGGAAGAAGAGTTATTTTGGACCATACAAATTATTTCTAATATTACGGCAGCTTGTTACCTCTAAAATGAGAGAATCGTGCCAATTGAGTAGGTCTTATTGACAATTTTCGTTTTAGCTCAGGTTTGATAGGTGAAAGAAATTTTAGAGTTTCACCTCTAGAGAGGAAAGTGCAAGATTTACCACGTTAGCTCAAATTTGCTCAGTATGAAAGCGCATTTACAGAAAACTTTTAAGTGAATCAATGATTCAATTGATTTATATGGCAAGATGCTACCGCCTAATAATAACTATAGCAATTTAAGTAAATCAAACTTTATTAGTTAGTGATTTCTTTTATTATAATGAGAGCAACATAGAATTATTTTGACATTGCGTTTGACATTTTGCACATAATATTTCATTATAAATTTTACTTATATTTATAAACGTAAAAATAAGTTATAAAATTATTATGATATTCGGCTTTGAATTTGAGAAAATAATGCATCAGTGTCTGTTTCCATTAAAGTTGTTGCAATTTTCAGGGAGCTTACAAGGTATTTATTCTATATTCTTTTCTTAATTTTATTCTTAATATGCTTCAGTTTTGAAAATAGTAGTTCATAAATATTGATATCCTCACGTTAGCGATAATTACAGACCAACACTTCAAAATGAAGATAATCACTTCTTACGCAATTCAAAAGAAGAGCTGGAACCGCCAGCCGACTGAAAAAGGCATGTTTTCTCACTCCTACTCGGAATGTCAAAATACCCGTCCATCCGTTGAAATGCAACCGTGAACACCGATTGCAACAATTAAATGTATTATCGATGTGGTGCCTTGATATTTCTTTTGTGCTTCTGAGGCTTCATCGATAGTTGCTTTGGACCATGGGTTGGACATCTTTGTTTTATATTGTTGCCTATCAGAAAAGCATAAGATCTTAAATTCATTTTAAAATTTGATCCGTATGGATTCAATTAAAAAGCTGAGCGATTTAGAGGCAATAAATCTACTTGTTAACAATTTACACCTATATTTTCTTTTTTGACAATTTTATTTTTGATAAATCCTCAGTTTATGATATATCAAAGTTTTATGAACATTTGGAGTTTTGTTGGTCTCTAAGTCACATATTACACATATAAATGGTACAGAATTAGTTTTTCAATTTGTATGATGTTTTGCCTTTTTGTAATAGGTAAAGTGGTTTTTTAAATTGTGAGATTGTAATGTGAAGCATTCATACTGAAATTTACTTGTTTATATAAATCTAACCAAAATAATTACAATTCCATAGCAGTGTTCTTATTTTAAAATATATATAGAACTTATATTCTAAATAAACATCTTTAGATACTACTGTTGCGCCAAAACCTACGGTGTCTCAACTCTTTCAATAAACGCATTGCGTATGTATTTCCGTTCATTAATCTTTGAAATTATAAACTGCTTTAATAATCTCCATGATCTCAGGTATTCTTAAGGACCACTCTTTGGGGTAAGTTTAATTCCAGTCGTCTTCCTACGAAAGGAATCCCGCCGACTTTAATCCCCGTCTCAAATTAAGCAAGACCACGCTCTGTCACGCCTGCACCAAATCCCACCATCTCTGAAGCTTCTTAACGATGTTTGAATATTCATTCACACGCTTCAGGAGGAGCAGCCACTGACAGAGACGGACTGCTGTTCGCGGCGGGCATCTCGTGCCAACAGAAACTTTACAAAAGTCAGATGGATGCATTCTGGGCACATAGGCTTACGTGCGTGTCCGGGATGATGCAGCTGTATATCCGGGAGAAGGGCGCTTAAAGAGGAATGAGAAATAGTTCGTTAAATGTGCGGGAATAAAGAGATGATGTAAGATAATGCGGTTGCGTTTGAGACTGGAAAAGCTTCTTCCGTAAAATAAGAACTGCGGAATGCGTTTGTTTGTGGAGATATTTTGGTTATTCGGACACGAAATTAATAAATATAAAGATCATTGCACCGCAGGAGTTCATAGATACCGACAATAAAACACGACAGTATATACCAAAGTAGCAACAAAATTTTAAGCAGCATGCAAATTTTTTTCGCTTAAGTTTCTTAAACTTAGATTATTGATTAGGTTACTTAATAAAAAGAAAACATACGAGGATTATCTGTAATATTTTTATATTTTTGTTCACCAGTTCTTCACGGCATCATTAAGAGTTTTTCTCTGCCACCAATCTAACAAAAGATTTACGCATATCTGGCTTTTAAGTACCTTTATTGATTCGCATCCGATGGATTACCTGGAATTCGTATCTCGATCCATCTTTGCGTGCAATCGGCATATTTGAGAGTATGCTTTCGAGATTGGATGATTCAAATTAACAAAGCTCTCAGGGTTACGATTACAAAGAAAACATTTAGAAGTTTTCGAATGTCAATTTCAAAGGACAAATGGCAGCTCAGGGAGGAGGACGCAATCTGCTTATTTCTTCGAAGAGGTCACTTTAACAGTTATGAAAACGTGCTCTATCGCAAGTGCTCAATATACAATCATGCATGCTTCAGATTTACGTTTACAACAATGCTTCAGAATTCCAGAATTGCATCAGCAAAGCAGCAAAATATTGCTAGTGATATTGTACGGATGAAAAATAGTTCTCCACACGTCGCCACATATGTTTGGCAAGTGCTGCAACATCACTTTGGATATGGAATCATCTCCCACAACTTTGCAGTTTGGAAGCATTATCGTCAACAAAGGGAATTGAAAACTTGTAACTCCAATAAAAGTGTTTCCCCTCTCGCCTCTCTTGTGTTGTCACTGGTCTTTTACGATGACCTTTCTTGAAAATGTTTTAAGCTGACGAATTTCGCGATACGTGTATCCTTCCAACGCTATTTATGGTTTCTCAATTCGCTGAGCAGTTTGCGCAGGAAAAAGGTGAGTATTGCCAGTCAAACATTTTGACATTTTTACACTGTAACTGAAACCGTGAAAGCTCTATTGTTTTAAATCATCATAAACTCAAGCGCATTCCTTGAAATGACAATATCTGAAATTTCATTTCGATCGGTTGAGCGGATAGGCCGTTAGGGATTCATACATCGAAGAAGTTATTTATGACCACCTTGTACACTATTTAACTTATTTAAATACTTTTTTGTATTTCCTTACCATTACAGTTTTCATCATTCAAATGGCGCTGAGATGATTGATGAATCGCCAATACATGTGATAAACCAATGGCAAAGATTGTGCAGTCATAAGCACAAACAGTTGCAGTATGCCTGTTGCAAGAACACTGAGTAGACCACATGTCCACCACCAACGTATTTTCTATATGTTCGTTTTTTTCCCAAAAATCTGATGAATATGCAAAAATGCACATGAAATGAAACCATAAATGAACAAAAGCACTTGTAGTTGAATGCGAAAAGCTGCTAGAGAAAGAAAAGCATGCATTCTGACAGCTGTTCCAATGGTTCTAGAGCATCGCTTTATAATAGCACTTCTATATATTGTGTAAAAGAATTGACGTCAATTAAGTCTTCTGACACATTTGATTGAAAATTAAGCATGTTTGCTACATATCTTCTTAATTTAAATTTGGTGGTAATTTTGGCGCCATTAAAATAATACGTTCTGTAAAAATAAAGAATTACCTTAATTTTAAGACCATAAAATTTATATAACAACAGTTTTTTAACTGCATATAGGAAACAATTTCAGTAAGACTGAACTAGAGCAGAAATGCACAACCCAAGGCCAATTTTATATTTATTTACAAAATTCCATCGTCATATTTCCGTTGTATTATATTCATGATAAAACAGGTGGTTTATAAATAGAAAAAAAGCATGTTGAATAGAGTGAGCAGTGTACTAGTTTAATAAGTCTCCACAGTTTATGTTAACGATTCACGAATTCAACAGTTCAGTGAGTGCTCATAAGCGTTCGAATGGATGAGGGAGGTGAGTACTGGTAGTTCGACCCAGATGCGAATCCAAGCGAACAGATTGATTACACTGCCCTTGTTATGGCTTTGTGTAATACGAATACTAGTAACTTTCTTTCATAAAATACAACATAACATTTCGTTTATAAAATTCATACAACCCTTTGTAGGCTACCTACCCTGTGGACCGGCTATGCCCTTGATGGTGTTTAGAAAGTTAAGAA
Organism: Stegodyphus dumicola; assembly: GCF_044657685.1. Classification (NCBI taxonomy): domain Eukaryota; kingdom Metazoa; phylum Arthropoda; class Arachnida; order Araneae; family Eresidae; genus Stegodyphus; species Stegodyphus dumicola. Next base: position 164,334,279 of record NC_140771.1, on the reverse strand, counting down.
GTCCTTTGCATGCTTTGTGTTCGTTAAAATCAGATAGTCGAGTATTACTTCAGTAATGAAATTAAACTAAATTAATCATCAAAATATTTTATCTAATGAAAATCTTAATGAAATTTTAAGACTGAGACAACAAATTCAGAAATAGCTTAAAATAAATTATTTGCTGTCATAACAGAATGACTGAAACGTCTTTGATTGACGCATCTGTGCTTTTGATTTATGATTGCAGTATATTTATAAGTATAACATATCACATTTAACAACTTTTCCTAATATTTATGTTAAAATTAACCACTTGAAAAAGAGGGATTCATTAAAATTATATAACCATTTAATTTGTTATTTATTCATTTTTTAAATTGTGATTTTGATTGTAAAGCGAAATTTTGCACCTCCTTGTTATGCGTGGGCTACACTATATCAACTGATCAGCCCAATTGCGAAGGCATACATTTCGATACTCAGCCTCGTACTAAAATTAATTCAAAAGGCTGAATTTGAAAGTATACAGCGAATTCTACTTGCAGCAAACATAAAGTGGTAGTTTTTGCCATCTCTTTTCCAGTAATATGTTCAACAACAGTGTGGTCGTTTGACCTGTGTGATAGAGGTCTTTATAAATTATCGAGTTCACCGCATGCCATTCAAGAACAAATTTTTTGTGAATTATCCCTGAATTGCAAATGTTCATCAATATATTCTTTTCTCAAGATATTCATCAGTATGTACATCTAAATGTTCATCAATATATTCTTTGCTCCTCGAAAGCGAAGTTCTTGGATTTGTGGAGTACTTTTCTTAACCCAAGCAGATGACGGTCATTTTGTTTAAGATCAAGCAAAGTATCAAGTTTAATCTCGAGTTACATTTTGTTTAAAACATTTCGAGGTTTCCTTCAGTAGCATAGAACCGCGTAATTTAAAATTTTGCACAAAATAATCTTCACCTCTATGCTGGAGCACAGTTATATAAATAAAATTTTCTAAGTTAATTTGAATAGTAGTTTGGCACTTTACCTGCAAAGAAGTGTCCCAGAAGATAAACATGCTTGCTTTTTACAAGCTTTTTACAAGAATGTAACAAGTTGATAAGTTTTACAAATTAGTAAGCCAAATTCGTAAGTACGAGGTTGCTTTTAATATCGAGATATCCTTACGAAGATTTCCTTCCTTTCAACAGGGATCGAATTAGCATAAACTTGAGAAGGGGTAACAAATGGAACGCAGTTATGAAATGGCCCCATATGCTTAACTGCTAAGGCTAGGTTTTCCTTTCTCACATAATTCTTCGCAGACAATCAAAACGTTTTGCAAAGCTTCTCTTAAACCTACACGTTGTTTAATATTAATTATGCTTTTCTGAATAATTATGATATATTGTATGCATAAAATAAACTTTGAACTACAATTTTGCTTTTCACGTTTTTGGAATATTTCTTAAATTCAAAAAGGTAATACTTTAGGTTACTTAGAGTGAAGTTTCACGAATCAAACGTTTTTAAAGGGCGCAATAATTGCGTTTGATTTCGAAAAATATTAATTTATATTAATTCTCCTCTTCACATTGTAACCGAATAAGTAAGAAGCTGTAGAAATCGTATACGCCTCAAATGGAAAAATAAAAAATCTTTCATCAAGAAATTACCTCTAGACAGTTATAAGAAAACTCTTTCAAATAGTTTTGTAAAAAAAGGTGGCAGAAGTAATTTAAAATAAAGTTAGTTTTCAATCATTATGTACTTTTTTCCTCGTGTCACAGATAGTCGTTTTATTCACAGATATTTTGCTACATTGTGTACTTGTTTAAATACCCACAGATTGCATTCATCTGGTTGCAAAGGCATTGCACTTAGTTGTTATAATTTGTCATAGACCCACAGAATGTAATTTTTGGAGTGATACTGGAATTACCTACGTATACGCAATGCTGGTGATAATGACCTTTTAAGGAGGTCAAACGCAAGAACGAACTTCCTTGAACTCAGCGATATCTTGCAACAGATTCCCGCAGCGGGCCTTCAGGCACCGTGCTTGTTTGGAAGCTCCACCCCAGCTGCTGCTAAAAGCAGCACTTTCTAATTTTAAAAAGAAACTTAATTCGTAGGCAGAAAAGAATTTTAACTTGCAATCTGAAAACTTCAGCTTGTTTAACATCTTAGGGAAAATTTTACCATTTTTTCAGTAAAAATTACACCTCCTATTCCAAATCATAAATCTAAATCTTCATTGTTCACCGATCACGTAAATTAAAGCTCGACTAAAACAAATTAGATAACAGAGCTTGGTACTTACCGGTAAACACTTGAAATAATTACTATGCAACAGTTTTTTTCCCGAAGAAACGAAACATCATAAGCAAACACAAAAGCGAAAATAAGCAACAAAGATACTTGTATATTTTACAGATGAAAAATTGTTCAAGAAATTACAAATTTTCTCTTGCATGTGGTTATTCACAACAGAAAACCGTACTGTAAGGTTATTTCCACATAATGAAATGATGACGGAATTTATCGTGAACAAATGGGTGTTTTTTTTTTTTTTTTTTTCAAGTAATTAGCAACAGAACTGCGAAACTTACTACTTACTATAATGGAGGTAATTGCAGATAGTGTTGCCTATCTCATTACTATTGAACTGTTGAATAGGATTTTCAACATAAAATACATAAGGGTTACTAAAATCTTATTAGAAATGTGTTTTTACCAAAAGATATTCTGGCTCCAAAAATATTATCGCTCAGAATATGTGAGCTGCAGTAACCGACAAGTACCGAATGCTGTGGCATTTGTTTTTGGCTTTCTTTCTGGAATGTGAATTGTATAATTAGATACATATCGTTACGTTGTAACATAATGATGTTATAAACATCTTTTGATATTTGAAACTTAGATATATTATTAATGCAAAATTAAACCGAAGGTAATGTGAAAGTCACGGGTCACTGATATGGCATAATAGGTTTGGACAGGTTTTTAAAATAAATTGAACAGGTACCATTAATTGTGACCATTGGTTTATAGGTTGATGTATGGGTCAATGAATTCGATCACCATTGATGCATGAGCTAAATATGATCGGTATGGTACGCCGCAAAATGACTGTACTGACGTCATTGACTCCTAGTGTGTTCAAACGAAAATACACCCTTTGTACCTATGTTTCTTCCACTTCTCTTAGTAAGTTACATAATCGTTGGGATGAGCCTAACTTTCTTTGTTGGCCTTGATACGGCACAAGAAATTGTCATAAAATGCATTTATTATTTTTAATTACACAATTTGTTGAAAAATACACTGATAAAATTTGAAAAGTAGAATAATGATTTTATGCTTTACGAAAAGACATTAGTGATACTTATTGAGGAAGGTTAATCAAAGATTTTGTTTTCAGCCAGCGTCAAGAAGTGCCAGTTTGAATTACACTGGTCGGTATAACGGGTTGTAAAGGCTGATTACTAGACCGAAATTTAGAACGTGGACTCGAATACCATGTAAAGCTTGGTTGTGTAATTTGTCTTACTCTTCTTTTCGGCAGGTTGTGATACATGCCAGGCAATGTTTTCAGTGATGAGATAGATTTCTACTGAAAAAACAGTGGGTACTCTCAACGCCATTAGTCACTGCTAAGTCAGTCACCTGTTGACGGACAATTGTTGTTGGGTGCTTCAATAAATTTTTAATTAAAGCAAAGGATATCTGTGAATTATAGCTGACAATCATCGTGTGAGGCAGGCAATAAAGTACTAAACACGTTTCAAGCGTAAACAAAAAGCGTAGAAATGTATTAAAATTATACTAAAATGGATGCTCCTTAACCTATCAGAAATACTTAAATATGTAATACGGCGATACGCCAAAATGTAATCGTTCGTTTTCAAGACAACATTTTATGATTCCGTATATCAAAAAGCTACATTTCCAGTTCTTACCAATCAGTAAAACTATTTTATGCAAAAAATAAATAATTATTATTTCAGCTTTATGTAAATTACCATATAGTATAATTTATTATCAATCTGTATTATGGAAAAAAACTCTCTTTTAACCATTCATAACATTACTATTTGTACGAACTCTATTCTGCCGCGCATGAGCTGTTGGTATTTGAATGATTAAAAAGTTGGTATTAAAACAAATAAATGCTTAAAAGTAGCCAATTTCTGTTTTTTATTGTTTTTTATTATTGCAATAGCCTATCTGCTATAACCTTCTGCCTGGCGTCATTTGTAAACAATCCACAGAGTTTTGGTATTTGGCAAAAAGCAAGATCTTTATAATTCAAATTTAACCACCTTAAGACAAGCATTGCTTATTTTTTGAAGAATAAGCAATATAGTAATTATAGAATAGTTACAACTAATAGTCAGTTAAATAATAACTAATCTGTGATTTCCTAAAATGTTGACGGATTTAAAAGCTATAAGCTTACTTCTTAATAACTTTAAATATTTTATTCTTTTAATATACTTACTGATTTAAATTAATGTGTGTTTAATTTGAAAAAAGATTCTTTCTGACAACGTACCATAGTATCTATTTTTTTCTTTAATTTATAGGAAAACATATTACTTATTTTTCCATTATTTTTATCTAAGAATTGGGGTAAATCCATGTTGGGTAGTGTTGGGAGTGATTTTATTAGCAAATGCATTTAACTTCTGGTTAACCTGGTAATACTAGGCACAAAGTCCACTGTTAACTTAAAATCACTGCTAAATACTCGGTAACTAAAAAACCCAGGTAACAGGAATAACCCATATCATTGATTAACATAAATATACTATTATCAATTTTTCTGTATTATAAAGCCGCTTAATTTAAAGAATAAGTTCATTTGGCTACGTAAATTAATCAGTATTCAAAACTCTTTCTCGCAAACGTGATATTTCTGTCTCTATTTCTTGCTGTCCCTGTGTATGTTTCATTCTAATTTCACAGGGCACAAGTTGTTTGTTTTTGTTTACATCACGCTGCTATCTCAATAGAAATCTATTAAAATAGAAGATCTGATAGCTGCACACTTGATTTACTCTCAAGATTAGTTTACTTTTAACGTTACTTATATATTTCCAATACTATTCAGTTATATACTCCTGTTGATAAATTTGACTAACAAATAATGCTTCATCATCCTGTATCACTGCTATTATGCCGCGCAGTTTTCTTTTTCTTTTCCCTTTTTTTTTTTTTTTTTTTTTTTTTTTTTTTTGAATTTTTGATACTTTGTTTGTGCTAATGGCTTGTGATAGTAAATTTTCAATCGTTACAGAATAATTAATTTTGTTAATAAACACGTAATGCACGTCCGGATATTGGGAAATTGACAGCTAATTTGCTTGGAATTATTTCAACAGATTTTACTCTATTTATTGACTTAACTTTTCATATAAAAAGCGTTGTCAGGCACTGTCATACTGAACAAATTGGCGATGTCTTGAAACCTTTCACCTCTTTCAATAAATTCGCAACGTCTATTTCCCAATCGGCTTTGGCACGTAAATCCCAAGATGCTTCCATCCATCACCGTGACGCAACATCCACAGCGCGTGACGTTTCAATCAGTTTTAATTGCCCCTCCCGAATTAATCTTGTTCTAATTCACGGATGATGCAGCCATTCATCCTCGAGTGTTGGCTGACTCGCCACCCCGTCCGGATGAATTAGTTGGATTCTCTCTCTCCGATGGGATGCTTAGGGAAGCATAACAGTGCGGGAAGATTTATTAGAGACAGAACTCTCAAAGATGGCAGTGGTCGCCTAGCAACGCACCTTGAATTATAAATTCGTGCTTCGAGGGCTTAGAATAAAAGAATCGACTGCTGGAATTTGTATCTAATCAACATTAGTAGACCATTCAGTACAACTTCGTTATAGTTTACTCAAATCGTCATCAGTATTTATTCACAAAGAATATATAAATTCAAAAGGTTTCGACATGTAACACATTATGATGGGAACATCTTTTATTAATTACAATAAAGCTATGAATTTGAATAAAAAATTCTATCCGGATAGATTAAGATTTAAATGCATTTTTAGTTATGTAAAATACACATAGAAATATCCCAGGTAACTAGAATGACATTATTGCAAGTAAGAATTTCGTAATTACACTAGATTGTGTGTTCGTAATTACACTAGATTGCATAATTACACTATTTGATAAACAGGCGCATGAGCTGAGCATGCTGCAAATTTTACTTTGCTTTTGCTGCAAAAGGGCAGCTGAGATTGTTGTTAAGCTTCGGAAAACCTCGAAATGTCATGCTTTGAAATAGTTACAAGTGAGCAAGTGTTTTTCATATTAAAAAATAGTGACATATCAGGTGAAGACTACTACTCCGTGAAAATCCATCAAATAGAGAAATCAGAATAACATTGTAACAGTATGCTAATGACAATAATCGAAAGACAATTCATTATTTAGATTTCCAAAGAAACTCTCTCCATTTGGTAATTCTTGGGTAAAAACAGATTCTCATTAGCGTTAATGAACAAATTTTCTTCTAATGGTGATTTTCTTTTCTAATATTTTCGCTTACATTCTTTTCTAAAACTAAAATCGTAATTACGTGTTGCATATGAGGTGAAAGAAAACGTGTTATTTGCTTTGATAACATTTCAAGTCAAGGAATTCAAAACTGTGTTCATCCTTCCAGCAATGAACACAACGTTGGGAAAAATGTGCTCATGGTCAAGGAGAACATTTTGAACAGGTCTACTTTCTCCTTCCTTGCAGCATGCCTTCGTGGTGTAAAGGTAGCGCACTCGGCGCGTATCCCAGAGGTCCAGGTTTGAGTCCCGACGAGGACATTGTTCATTTCTCATGTCTACAGCATCAAAAATCCTAGTGATTCTACAATGTAAATGCAAAGTATAATACAATTGCTTAAAATTGAATTCCGTTTGTTTATAAATACCCATAGTAAGTGCGGTTTTTTCTCTGGAATCGTTGATCTGGTTTGCAACTTTGTGGTGCTCAGTTAACTTAAAGTGGACATTCAACATAACGACTGGCAAGCAGAATTTATTTAGCAAGCTGAAACAGTTATCTCCCTTAACTAATAAGCTATCAACACAAAACACAAGCCATGCTCCAACAGGCCATACTTGAAGTTAAATTCTTACGTATAAATCATGCCGCATGCCTGTTAATTTCTACAGTTTAAGCAAAGACTGTGACATTACTCAAGAACGATCAGTAAAATTTAAAAATAATTATGCCAAATTATGTAATTATAGATGAGTTAAATTAGATATAAAAATAAAGGTTTTATACGGTAAAACTCTGACATTTCATATTTTCAAGACTGCGTGCTAAATAGATTAGATATATTATGTTTTGTTCAACAGTAAAACATTTCGAATCACGTGGAGGATAATCGCTTAGTTATATTTTCAAGCGTTATATTTCCAGACATTTCACAAAGATTGAAAGAAAGACAATTTTTATCCGAAAGGAAAAAAAGACTATAAAAACATTTTATATGTTTTTTTTTTTTCGTTTTTAAACTAATTACTAGTCAGTTATCTTATGCTATTTATTACCAGAAAACGTTTGAGTGTTATTTGCTTTTACATAATCACTGAAGCAATGTAACATAATGTAATATTTTATATAATATTTTCAAATTGTTGCAGATTTTCTGAAGGAAATTGGCTCGTATTTATGCTACAAATAGGGAAAAGCCATTAATAATCATAAGCAGTCTAATCTTTCCGCCATCGGAAAATGGGCCCTTGTTGAACTACCAATAATCATTTGGCCACTCCGTATGGTGTTATCGCTGCATACCGATGTTTCCAGTCTTGAATTCTTCGTAAAAAGCATAAACATTTGCTGATCGACCGCTTCCCTCACCCCTTTTTTTTTTTTTTTTTTTTTCAGATGCAGTGTCTTCGAAACGATGCATGTTTCATTTAATCACACCACGTCCTATGGTCCAACAGTCATCCGGTTATTGCGCAATAAGCAACTGCTTGGCCACTACGTGCATACATTCCTTTGTCTCTCTCAATTGGTATGCTGTGAGTGAGTACAAGGCTTTGAGCATCAGGAACTTAAAATGTCAATACGCGGAATTAAAAGGCAATACAGTATGCTTGGTCATGATGTTTACTTTTTTCAGTAGGAACTTTTATTATTTTTGACTTGTGCTTCTGATTCTTGCACGCAGATTTCACGCTTCTAGTTTCTCTTTAGACATTTCGATGCTGTAGTTTTTGACATGCGCTTCTGCTAAATTCCGCTATGCGGTAGTTCTTTATTGCTAATGAAAAATTCATTAAAACTCAAACAGCACATAAGTTTATTATAATAATTGTTGTAAAACAGAAGAGAAAATTTGCATAAATTGTGACAAATAAAAATGAATATATCATATGTTGTGTGCGTACAGTTCGTAATGGATTGAATGCATGCAAAAATAGGGACCACGAGCGGCTGAGCGGTAAAGTCGCTGAACACTGGTAGTTCGGTCCGAGGTTCGAATCCCGCGAACGGGCCGGCTGCATGGGTATTTTCGTGGTTTTCCCCATGTGTAACGTGTATACGAGCCAGTTTCTCTTAGAAAGTCCTCCACGAAGGCATCCCTTCCCTTAGACAGATAGCTCTAGTGTGCTTTGCCATAATTAAATACATCAACATCAGCACCCAGAAATAATGATAACTTGATAACATTTATTTTAGCAAAAGAAACACTTTATTAGTTCTAGAACTTCTTACAAAAGTACTCGTTCAGTTCTTTTCAGTATGACAGAGCAAAGTAATTACCATCTGAAACTACTAAGAAGGTTAAACAGAACGTAATACAAAGCGCATGTAAACTGCGAAATTCGTACGCATTCTGAACTAAAAACTAAGAACTGATGCTCTCCTCAGTCTGACCTGATGTACTTCTAAACAAAACGGAGAAAATTTTAATTGCTTATTTTTCTATAACATCTCATTTTATTTCCATATACTTTCCACATCGTCTAAATAACATCTCTATGCCCCTAAAAAGTAAACTGCAGGCTTACCCTCAACATATTCCATTACTACCTTTTATTTTCACAGCTTCATTAATATTAAATCTTTTTCAAGAATGTCAAATTTCAATTTGAGAAGTGTCAAAATAATAACTTTGAGCTAAATCTTTCTGTAAGAGAAGTGATCATACATTAAACTTAACGTTTTACAGCTTCTTTAATAGTTACAGCTGAATGTAGAGAAGAATTACCATGGAGAATATGAAATCTGTGGCTCGGTATTCGTTACGTTTTATTTTAAATTTCACCGGGAAATATATGAAATAAAGATTTGTTTAATATTCCCATTAATGGTTTTGTTTGTTTCTGTAAAGTCTAACGGAGGATCTTTTGACATTCCCGAGAATTATCGCCATTATCCCTTTCGTAAACTGCTATGTTGTTCTCTTTGGTGTTTCATCCAGTTTTCACACATACAGTGTTTCTTTCTTTAATAGAGGATCATAGCATAAGAGTATTGTTTCGCTACCAACTGCGATCAACTGTAAAAAATTTTTTCTGATTCCCACTGTAAATCTGCAACAATTGCTCGCTAGAAATGAGACGTTGATTTTTCTCCTTTTCAAATCGCTGAAACAATTCTGAATATTCATCCTGTAGAGATTTCGGCCATGTGAAAAGTATACATAAAATGCACTGCCAGATCCAGTCTTATTGCTGTCACTAAATATTTTCTCTTGGATAAGAGCAATATTTCCTAACATTAATCTCTACAGCGGTCGAATTCACGAAAATCATTTTCCACAGATTTTCGGCGCATGCGAAAGAGTTTTAACTATTCTTCCATTGTAGAAGAGGATGGAGATGAAACGCCATACACATAATCCAAACGTTGCTTTATTTGTTTGCGATTAAGCTGCTTTTTTATCAAAAATTTAATTGCCGAATGATACTTAATTTTAAACATTTCAGAATAAATCTGTACATCATTTCATTCCATAAACAGTCAAAAAAAAAAAAAAAAAAAAAAAAAAAAAACGTTTTCATTAACTAAAGCTACATATTTATTTATTTAGTGTTCCCACTAGTTATCTGCAAGATATATTTACTCTCAATGCTTTTATATGAGAGGATAGAAACGGTTGTAATCATTCGATTTGTTTTCTGCTAAGCTTTTCATCGTTCTGGATACCCAGTCTCCTCATATTAAAATTACCAGGTTGATGTAGCTAGCAGCTATAATAATATCTCTTTGTCCAGCATTAGCGTGGTTAAGATCAGATCGTTTTCCACTAATGTCTTTAGTACATCCATAATCATTGTTGCAAGGGTTTTGGATGATCTCACAGATCGAAATTTAAGTGTCCAATTTATTTGAACTAAGTACAGCACTGACGACATGATACGGCAGAAGTAGACAAACTGTTAATTTTTTTATAACTTGCAGGGCAGGTATCTTTCTGAAACTCCCACAGAATGTAACAGCAGATGAGCTCTTCTGTTTGACATCTTTTCAATTATTCTTATTTTCAAACGCATATCGCATCCCATTATGTTCTCCAGTAGCCGAATGGCTAAGATCGTAGAATACTGGGGATTTGATCGAGATTCAAAATCATTTGGATGGGTTGGCTACAAACTGCCAGTTAGAAACAAGACAGTTTCCTACAGATTTCTCCACAACATCTCTCCTCTAGGGAGCGCATCTCCTTTATTTGCTAATATTTAAGGTATTTTTTCCCTCCTAGCATGCCTTCGAGGTATAACGGTGATACACTCGGCGCGTATTCAAGAGGTCCAGGCTCAAGTCCCGTCGAGGGCACTGTTCAGTTTGCATGTCTCCTGCTTTGAAGCAACATAATGACTCAACAATGGCACACGAACTAAAAGGTGGTGGACGATACTTCGTCACCACCAGGATTTGGCGATTGGGTCCCCTAAATCCTAGTCGCCATTTAAAAGGAGGAGTAGATAAAGCATTATTCTCCGTCCTTCCAGCATTCCTTCGTGGTGTAACGGTAGTACACTCGGCGAGTAGCACATTCGAGAGGTCCAGAGTCCAGTCCCGGCGATGGCATTGTTCATTTTCCATGTCTCCTGCTTCAAAACAACCTAATGACTCTAAAGTAGGTTAAGGAAAAATGCAAGGACATCTACCTAAGCAGGGATGCCTTCAGCGCGTGTTTTTTGAAGGAAACTGGCTGATATTTAGCCCCATGTAGCCCACCAGTTCTTTGGATTTTGATCTCAGGTATAACTGCCAGTTGTTAGTCGGCCACAAGTGGTCCAAAGGCAGGTGGTCTTTAAGTCATTTTCCTTAAAATAAACTAACGTAACCTTGCCCATGTTAAAGAAAATTTCTACACATTGAGTTTGCATTGTGGCTGAGGTTTTGACAACAGATATCTTGCCAACAGAAGTTATTTGCTACGTATGATACAGCTCGCACATGGATGGGTCAAGGCGCATGAAGATTTGAAAAAAGTAATAATTGCTGCAATTATCTTTAAAATGTTTACATTAATGTAATAGTCAGTTGAGTTTAAATGTCAAGTCTCCTGTCAAACAAAAAGTAAAAATAAATCACTCAGGGCTTAAAAGAGAAACTTAATTTCAGATCTGAATCCAGAAACACTGTGCCATCGGAATCGCTACATCGGGAGAATTACCACAAAATTATTAATCGTTATCCGCGAAGATAACTGGTGCAAAACGGAAATGAAAAATTAGCGAACGATCTTTTCCGTCCGTACGAAATGACGACCTCCCCCCCTTCTTTTGTCGAGCGAAGGCATCGATTCTTATTTACGCAGCCCCAATAATTACCACACCCCTAACGACTCAGGAGGGCTAAATACTTCCTTTTCAGTTTATTCACCGAGGCAATTTATTTAATTCTGGCCGCGTTAGTTGAGTTCGTGATCCTCGATTACGCCTCGTTTGCGATTTTTAATGAGCAGTTTTTGTAACGGTTTTTGATGCGCTTTCTCTGCTTCTGCCGCATTTTATACTAAGGGGGATGATTAAAAAGCTTCCATCTTCTAGAAATGTAACATCTAATAGGTTTAATATATTCTCACAAAAATCGCCGTTAGTGTTAACAATTTACTTGTCAACTTTCTCAGTTAAGAATAAGTATAAATCTTCTCTAAATTCATTTGCAAGGAATGATCACATTTGTTCTTACCTGGTATTATCGTATTTCTCAGAAAATAAGATCGCATATTCATATTAGTTTTTCCTCCAAAGATGAATTAGTACTTATTTTCAGTCTATTTTTTTTCATGTTAAAAAGTAGCCAATAGCCAAAGGGAAAGTGTAAGCTGACTAGGCATCCTTTTGATTAATGTCGTTTGAGATCTTTGACTCCATAAACACTGCAGTTTCATCCACACCAATGTCGTTGGAAAAACTCCGATGCCATCAACAAACGACTTGAATGCAAGTGCACGTTTAAATAATTTCATCTATATGTTCGAATGATGTTGTCGATGTGTAGAGTCATTAGGTGTTTTTTGAAGCAGGAACCATGAAAAATGTGCAATGCCCTCCCCGGGACTCGAACCCTAGACTTCTCGAATAAACGTTGAGCATACTTCCAAATAAACCACGAAAAAAAGCGGAAAAGTGGGAGAAAATACCTTATATACTCCGTCTTTTAAAGAGCGACTTGGAATTAGGGGATAAATCGCCAAATCCTGGTGGTGACGAATTATCGTCCACCACCTTTATTAGTTCAGGAGCCACCTGTAGATTCATTAGGCTATTCTGAACCAGGAAACGTGACAAATGTGCAGTATTCTCACCATGACTCGAAACCTGGAAGCATACTCGGCTACGCGTAGGGTATGCTTCCCATGACATCACGAAGATGAGTGGGAAGGAGGAAGAAAACACTTTGCAGAAATTCTTAGAAATATTTCTTGCAGACGAAAGAATCCATCCACCTAATGCTACAATACTTGATAATATGAGTAAATGCGATGTCATTCCAGGATGTATGATTTGAATATTAAACCAGCAACTACCAAAATTTTGTTTTTTTTAAATCAACAATCCACTACAGAAAATGTGTCTCATCTCAGGAAATGATGATTTCCGACATTAACGACACTTGTACTTCCTATCATTTCCTTCTTCAAGATGGTTAACTGAAATTATCCTATTCTAATCGGCATTTTGGGAACATCTGGAGATCCACCGCCCAAACGGTATAGTGGTTAGGGAAGCGGACTGCGGTACCAAAAAGCACGGGTGCAAATCCCGGAGAAAGCATGGATGCAAATTGTCTATCCCTTCATAAGAGGTAACTGCGGCCGCCTGTTAGATGGCTGCTAAAATGGTCACTATCTCTGGTCTCAGGAATGGCCAATGCTGCATAGGCAAGTGCGTGTCATTGAATAAAAAACAATCTGGAGCTGCAACATTATCGCTTTATGGAAAGCTGAAAGTTTCCTTATCCGAGAGTGCTCAGTGATATCTTTCTTTTAGTCGACGGAATCACTCTGTGTTCGTATTCATCTTGTTTAGAGATGTAAAAATATTCCCTTGAAATTTATTTTTAAATCAAACGTTAATTGAAGGTTTCTGAGGCAGAAATGACAAGAAAACTGCTAAGAAAGACAGACTACACAAAAACGACAAAAGATTACAAGCACAAAAATATAGAAAATGTTTCATTATTTCACACTAGTGCATTCCGTACATCCGTTACAACACACGGCTTAATTCTGAAGAATCTGCTCAGTCACGTCCATTTGTCCGTCCGTTATCAAGAATGCACATGTACTCAAATACATCTGCACTCAGATACATCTGGTGTCCTTTTAACTTAACTGGGGCTTATTTTCAAATAGATCTTATATGACAAGTATTATAAAAATCTTTTCAGGACTATTTTCTGATTAGATCTGATTTTCAAAGAAACGTGGTATTAGTATCACATTCAATTAGCTCTGGGAGATCTGAGGTTCAAATCCCGGCAAAAGTATACTGGATTTCCAAAAATTCTTGACTTTGAAAAAACATAATTAAAAACTTCTCTGCAGTGGCGCCTTACTAAAATGGAATGAACAATAATTCGTCACCACGTGGGTGTGGTCAACTGCGTATTGTCACCTTTCTTCATTAAGCTTGTTGAGAATATTGGGAATTATCACGTTATCCGGCACCTGCTCTCATGACGAATAAAGTAGCATCTAAGACTGACACCAGAAAGTCTGAGGATTTTACCCTGAGAGAATTTTGACATATTTTGTATTTTTTTCAAAGCTAATTTTGCACAAATTATACGGTGAAATCCCATTTAATCTCGGTTTTATGATTAACCTTGAGTTTAAATTAAATGGAAATGCAGACCCAAGTTAATTTAAAATCATGGATAATCTGATGGCAGTTCAAGAGAAGGCAAAGAAATTAAACTAGCCATATTATAAAAAGTAAACAGTGCTTTTAGCACTTTACTCGTATTTTCAAGCAATTTGAATTGGAGAATAAGTATATTGGGTTACGTAAGTTAAATCCGTATTCACACTGAGTTACATAAGTCAAATGAAATAAATTCAAAACAGAATAAGCATGTATCAGAAGTACTAACACATTTAGAAATGAAGACACTAAACTGTAACTGGAATTAAAGAGCATTATTTTACGAGAGAACTTAAACGATGCTACTGATTTGAGACTTTTTCCACCACAAACGTTTTTCACTCAGAAAATTATCATCTTTCTTTTTGGCAATATTTGTTATTTGTATAGTGCATATTAAGTAAAATTAAATTATGCTCTGCTGTGAAGAAGAACTCCTTGCAAATAATATGAAATCATCTACTAAACATTGCCGCAAATATTTGTTTCCTTCGTACACTTTCCTTAGACAGTTATGCTTTATACTGATGGTCTACCAGAGTGATTATTCCTAATTAGCAAGTATAAAATTTTTAAGACAGAGACGAGTTAATCGCGATGATGTTAATCAACATCTGAAAGCAACATTTTAGTACTTGCTAAAACATGTTTCTAAAACAACTGTTTCTTTTTATAACAGATATCCGATTGTTGCCTGCCTTAGCAAAGAAATCCCGCTGCATCATGGACTTTTGGAAGGAAACTGTTAAGTATGTAAGTTACGCATGGGGCAAATCGCGTAAAAGACCACCTAATGTTCTCGAATCGAAGTATTTAAAAAGAATCTATTAAGTTAATTAGTTTCTCGATTTTTCGTGATAACTCTTATTTCCTTACTTACTCGAATGGATTAGCAGTTTAAGATAATTTATATTGTAAAGCAAAGCTGATATGCAGTGTATCCCTCTTTTAACGCTCCTCAGTTTATCAGAGTTTCCGATATTACGTTGGTGTTTTTTTAATGTGATTCTGCAATTGTTGAAACATTATAAATAATACCGAAAAGTGATTAGAAAATGTAACATTTACGATAAATTTTGAAATGTAAGCATTATAAAAAATTCTTTCATAAAGAAACATTACAAAAAATAGTATAATATTTAAAAATGGAAAAGATTCTAAGTTAAAACTGTAGATGGTTTTTAGGCACACATGCCCTCTTCAGGAACAAAACTTGGGAACTTCCGTCTGCCAGCCGGACATGCTACTATTTAATTTAAGATGGCATGGGGAGAAAGAAAGCAAAATGTCTTTATAATGTACACAACGCTTAGTGTTAGAGACAAATTTCATTATTGCTCCCAAAGTTTAAAATTCCTTAACTAAATAAACTATAAATTAAACACGTTTAAAATTATGCGAACTAAATAAAATAATGAAAACCAAAATAAGGATTTAAATTATTAAGATCTATATTTATTACTTTTAAATGAAGAAATAAATATCGTTTCGTCTCTTATGACAACACTGCGAAATAATCACTTCGAAGCTGCTTGGTATAAAACAGCCTGCAACATTTCCATGTTACGAAAACATATTTATTTATTCTGTGGCTAGGAATTGATTTAGTTTTAATAATACAATTTATTCCTTTTAACAATTTCCCAACAGTCTCATCAAAACACTAAAACTTCTTTACATGTTTTAAAGAAAAATGATTCATTTATGTAAAGATTATTAAATGACTAATTTTATTATTGAATTTTAATACAAATTAGCTGAAATTAAACTGGTTTTGTAAAATAGTTTAATTATGAATACTTCAATTTGGGGCTATTGGGTGTTTAAAAATTATCGAAAGATTTTTAATATCTTAAAAATAAAAGCAAAATTTTCTGCTACGATATTTTGTATTAATAATTCATTTTAACTTCCTTGCTCAGTTTTAATATATTCACAAATTCAGTTTTAAAAAACAAAATAAATTGTATCAATATTCTCAACATTTCTGATTTTTTCCATAGTAACCATAGGAGAAGGATTTGAGACTATCTGTGTAAAATAAGTAAGTTTTAGATCATTACAACACCTTCGCATACTTTTACTGGAAGTTTCTTTGTATATATACTGGGTGTTAAGCAGTTGAGAGTATGTATTTAGGAGGTTAAAGGGATATGTAACTAGTATTTCAAATCCTGATAACATCCCATACGCTGTCGGTGGGACCCTCGTAGATAGGATGTCCTAAGGATATACTGGGATGTGACATTAAGCACTCAGGAGGATGAGTTTAGGAGGAAACTGGGTTATTACGGGATGTCCTGAGGATGTAGTAAGTAGGAGTTCATATCCTAATAACATCCCGTACGCTGTCGATGGGACTTAGTTAGGATGTACTGGGATGTGACATTAAGCACTCGGGAGGAGGTGTTTAGGAGGTTTGCGGGATATTCCGGGATGTCCTGAGGATGTGCGCATATCCCTCGAGTAACATCCTCGGGATATCCCAAGGATGTTTTTGTGCTATGTGGGTAGGTACTGAAATAAGGACTTTTAGTGTTTCGTACAAGTTGTGTCCAGGATAAATGACGCGGTAGAACATTATAATGTAAAGGTCCCAAAAGTTGGAAGAATACCACAAAATATGTCTCTGAAAAATACCTGTATCGTAACACGGTTAAAACATTCATAACAAAGATATTTGGGAAGGTGTAAAATTAAAATTTATCCAAAGCATCCGGTAAGAAATAGTGATTATTCAAGTGTTACATATGCATAAAATAACATTGGCAGCATATTATGCTGTAAGTATATATACATACACTTGCATGAGTATGGTCAGATATATTGGATCATCCAGAAAGTTTGAGGTTTTTTGTATGGAAAATGTAAATGAAGCAGTACACAAACATTAGAAAGTTCAGTGAATCACATAAGCACCATTTTGCCATCATTTTTGCGGCTGAAAAATTCTTCTTTTAAATGTGTAATTAGGTTCATTTGTAAAAATATTATCTAAGTGTTCTTCAACAGTCTCCAAAGAAGTAAGCGCCAGGCCGTGGGAAAACATTTGAAATTAACTTAAGAAATGAAAATCCGAAAAAGCGATGTTTAGTAGTCAATAAATCTGTCTGATATTCATGGAAATGTGTAACTGGGCATTATCATGATGTTAATCAGCATCTCGACGACTAGTCGTTTTTAGACACTTATCTTTGGTTTCTGATTTCAAATTTGCCATTCGTTATATGATTTGGCGGCAATAATTCATAAACATTAGTTCCTTTGTAGTCTCACCATACTCAAAGAATTACTTTATTCCGATGCTTAGCTTACCCCATGATGTGCTGTTGTAATGTTATTATACAGTAGCCACTTCTCATCTCTAGTAATGAGCTCTTCAAAGTCGTAATCTAACAATGCGTTATATCGTTATTTCTTTTCATCAAAAAATTACATATAGAAAATCGATCAAGTACAATCTTCTGCTAACGGGTGGGGTTTCATACATCGTAGCAGCTTACATACTTCTTTAAATGGTCGTGTATTATATAATTTGGAGTATTTAGGCTGTCTTATTGTTCTTGAACTGTATAACGTAGATTTTTAGCGATAGCTTCTTTTAATTGACCTTTCTTTACAAAGGATAGTCATCCAGAGAAAACATCATCTTCGAGGCTAAAATTTTCGGGATTTAGTTTCTCAAATCACTTTCGATACATGTCATCAGAAACGGCACTTTGCCTATATAGAGCATAATTGCAGGCTGATTAGAATTTCGTTATATTTTTGTTTAAATAAAAAGGGGAAATTATTATGACGGTTATTAACTTTTGGTTTATCCGTTCTTTGCACTTCCACTGCAGCAAAACGTATGCTACAGCTTATACTAGAACTATGTCGTGTGTTAAAAAAGATCCTATTTAAACATCCACTATGATCAAGGTTCAATGCTTATCGGCAGTAACAAAATAATTAGATGACATGCACTTCTATTTGAAAAATTGCAGAATTTTTCCGGATGAACCGATAATTTTATTTTGTACTTTTGCTGTAGTTTTATAGACTCAGACTTTTAAAGTTCCCTTTTTATTCACTGACAATGCTGACTAAACATATTGATGATAAATGAATAATAACAACATAATATAACGAAACCTTTCAAAACTTTTGGAAAATACTTCGATGGAGATGCTTGTTGCGTCAAACTGCGGGATCTTTACGCTGCCGAACGAAAACTAGTCGACCACCCCTTCATACTAATTTCGGTGATGCATATGATCCTTTTTGACTCTGGACAGACGGAGCTTAGAAAACGTGCTTCGTCACGTAGTTTGTTTTTTTTCCCCTTTAAGTAATTTGGGAGATTAAAATATAATTGTGATGAAAAATAAAATGCATTACCGGATAATAAAACCAAAGAAAGAATGCGATTTTCGACGCTCCGTTTAGTGATCATCGAGCGTTGCTCCTTTCAGTTTTCGCTCAACCCACTTGGAAATTTTACTCTTATAGACGAATTCAGCTCTGAGTACTTTCAATTCAAAAATCCCTTTCATTAATTACCTGTAACCAGGATGTGATAATTCATTTTTAATAGCTACTATACGTAAGATATTGATGTGATTATGATTCATGGCGGAGTACATTTGTCATACATTTGCTTTCGAAGGTTTGCTAACGAACGAAATATTGTACTGCCCCACTCAGGTGACCTTCACGTCTTCAGTCACTTAGTGGTTTAAATTTGGTGACTTAGCCACTTCAGTTCTTTAAATGTGATGGCAGAAACATTCCTTATGAAATTTTTCCAAACGTTTAACACTTTTATGTTAGTTTACTTTCGATTACTTTAACCCAGAGTTTCTTAAACCGTGGGTCGCGACCCTCAAGGGGGTCGCGGGACCTGCGGCAGGGGTTCGCCAAAAATTTTAACAGTTTTGATATTTCTTTAACTTATTATAATTATTTTACAATTACCAAATATTTTTACACAATGTATCTGAAAATGGATAAAGTAAGACAATAAAGACAAAGAAAAAGACAAAACGTTTCGACGCATTCTTTTTATAATATAAACTTTCATTTTCCTTGCTTTGCACGTGACGGTGTCATTTCGTCTGTTACTTATTTAAAATTTTCACATTGTTATATGTATTAAAATTAGAAATTAAACTTAATGACCTAAAACTGCAATAGCAAATTAAGTATATCAAAAGAAATTAATGCATTTCTTGATAATTTATTATCAATCACTCGCAGTTGACTTTTCATAATTGGCCAACTACCTTGATGGTCACATTCAGCTTAATTTTACTTAATAATTTATATAATAAATATAATTTGAAACAAATTTAATTATGTATTGCGTTGGCAATTATTATGAATATTTTCAAAGTTGAGTTAAATATATAATATTTTCTTAACCTATGAGTTACGAACTTATATACTTAATAACTGGGAGCACAATGAGGACACCCATGCTCCCAGCGTGCGGGCAATATGTATTGCCTTTTGTTACTATAACGCTTTTCCAGTGTGAAGTACTTCTGCAGCTTTCATCCTTGAGCAGACTTATAAAGACGAACAAGTTCAATACATGCAGCCCTTTCATTTCTTAAAATCAATATTTGCTACAGAGTACCCTAATGATTCGAAGTTCTGTGAAGAAATTTTTTTCAGATTTGCTCTGTGATACCTGTTGTATTTTTTGCGCCTATTACGGAAAAAATAACCAAAAAAAAATCCATCACCCTTAATTTACTTACAAATCTCGCGTTAAGTTTACACTTTTAAAGCTCTTCTGGCATACATACAAACTATGTTATTTAGTATTTAAAATCTATATAAAATAAATTTATTAAATCTGTATACTCATAAGTCAACGTAATTAATGCTGTAAGTTTAGGATGGCAACATGACTCAGCCTTACTTCAATTCAACAGATGGTACATCAAAACTTGTGAGATCCGGTTCACAGTAAGCAACCCCACCTGTCATGCTCTCAGTGTGGATCCAACCACTATGCTTTATACACTTAGAAGGTATTTCTCCCGCTTTGTTAGCATGCATTCGTGGTGTAGTGGTCAGCACGCTCGACGCGTATTCGAGAGGGCTGTGTTTAGATTCCCGGCGAGGGCATCGTTCATTTAATCACATCTCCTGCTTTCAAAAAATTCCTAATGTCTCCACACACTTGTTTGTTTTGTGAAGTGATGCTTTTGTTTTGATTTCAAACGAAATGGCTTCCACAGAATGTGTTAATTTTCCAGATTGTTTCTGCTACATTTGTGGGATTTATATAGTTAAAAAGGCAACAAACAAACAAACTTTTCTAAATTTATAAAAAAAGTTTATTTTTCTCACTTTCGCATAAAATTGGAGGATCAAGATAGACCTCGGGCACCTCTCATAGTGTGCTCTTGTATGTCGAAGAACTTAGACAATGGTTTCGAGGTAACAAGAAATCGTGGAGTAAAGAATGTTCAAAGAAGAGTTTAGTGGATCCTAAAAAAAGATCTTGCACAGAAAGCAATTTGTCAAGGCATTACCTAAAGAAGAGTGTACCTTGTGAACAGTTTCCGGGTTTATCTGAAGAAAGTTTAAAGAAAGTGTTTAGTTTTGCTTGATGTAAGAAAACTTTTGTGGGATGAAAATGTTGAGACAAAAATGAAAATATGAAAAAGGAAACCTGGAAGTCTTTTAAACTGGTATTAACCGGCTTTCTTCTCAACGAAAAGTATCCAAAGTACAAGACTTTCGTTGCTGATTTGTTGGAGAACTACAAACAGTTATGCTGTAACAAGAGCGTAAAAGTTCACTTCTTCGCTCACACCCTGACTATTTTTCTAAAAAATCTTGGAGCTGTTGTCAGGATCAAGGAGAATGTTTTAGTTAGGATATGGGAGAATTGGAACGAAGATATCAAGGATAATGGAATGTTGACATGATGACAGATTACTGTTGGATATTAAGTAGAGAAAATTCTCATGTTCATTACAGGAAAATAACCAAAACAATTTTTGATGGAAAGATGGTTGCAACAAAGATTTATAATCATGTTGTAGTACACCTTTGTCACTTTCTCGCTAATTTTAGTAAATCTTTATGTATTTCTTATATAGTTAATCAATAGTAAAATTAAAATATTTCGAAGGGTGTAAAAGACCCTTTTATTTTAAAGTAAATAGATGAATAGAAAGCACTCCTGGTGCTTGCAAATCCGCCAACGCTTATTGCGAGAATTCAAAGCTAGAAATTCACATGTAAAGCTATATTTAAATATGTAATATCCAAAGGCTATATAGAGCAATTTTATCACTACTTTGGTTTGATGTGAATGAATTAAAGCTGTTGGCAAGAAGCAACGCCGAAGACAGGAGCTCTTATTTCGAAGAGCAAAATCTAGCAACATGGACTTCAATGGCAGAACACGATATGACGTAACAATATCAAAACCTAACTTAAATACACGTAAGTTAATTTGCATTCTACCGGGAAAGCGGGAAGAGAGAAGTGACGGTAAAGATTTCAAACATAAAAAGAACTGTTTTTAAATTAAGCAAACCTTATACAGTCTTACCTAATTTTGCGGACAATCCTTACGTAACAGAAAAAAGGCCAATGTCACTTTTGAAATCAGCATAAAAAACTTCATAAAAATCACTTAACAAAGTAAAACAACTTTTATAATTTTTTTCACACCTGTGTTAATTGTCTAAAGTGTAGGTTATAGGAGCAACTTTTAAAAGGAAAGCAAATAGTTTAACTCATTTTATGTGCCTAGGAAATTTGATGACGGGTCAGAAAACTATTAATGATATTAGAATTAGTTGTCGGGGTGAGCAGTTTTTATTGGTCACAGAATTTCGGGCTGAAAGAACATGTGTCATTTTCTTTCGTAGTCATTAGCAGCAGTTCTTTTGTGTGTATCGAGTTCAAATGGAACGTTTGAAGTTTAGATATGATAATGTCCCAGAAGTACCAGAATATATCCGTGACATTCCAAACATATACTAGACTACACACATCATATCCCAATATCCGTATGTTTTCACAAGCCAGGAATATTCGCAGAAATGCGCAAGGGATATTCTTTACATGTTCTCCCGAAATTTAGGCTGTAAACAGAAAAGAGGTATATTACATTTTCAATGAGTAAAGTTTTTATTTGATATTCTACAGGAACGATTACAATACACTTTCTGTATACTTGACACGCTATATAGAGATAGTATGTGAAAGAGAATTTTTCAATGTGGAAGAACATTCTCACGAAGTGTACCTGAAATGCTTCAGATTTATTCCATCCAATTATTAAAAAGTTATTCCGTATTTGAATATGCTTGGAACATTTTAGAAATATTCCTGAAAAATCAGAATTTATTTCCCTGGGTTACGACTGAAATATTCCATATCATCTGAGAATGTTCCGAGAATTTCAAATGATATAGAATATTGCTGGAATATTAAAAATTGTCTTAATTTTCACTTCCATTATAAATGCACTCGTCAGAAATAAAGGAAATGAGCGACAGATTCACTGCAGAGGAGGCATCTCGCTACCCCGTCGGAGCGAATTCTAACATCCCTACCATAGTGCCACCTCAAAAAAGTCGTCAATGATTTGGCTAAAGCAAAATGGCAAGACGAATTGGACTTTGCACTGCAAGATCATCGTTCCTATCTATTCTTTCCCAAAGTCATCAATAAACGATATACTCCCCTACTTAGCCGAGAGGCTATATTAGAGGTCATGATCCATTTCCAGTCTATTTTCATAAACTATGTCTAAGCAATAAGGAGCAGTGCCTTTGCGGAGCATGGAAAATTTCAAACAATACCTGACGAGCTGCTCTCTGACATTCAGCCGCCATCTTAGATTTCCGGACAATACAGATCAATACAGATGGCAGGATCCCATATCAACGCTGTATCATGACAAAACTCAAGGCTATCATGGATATCTTGGCAGCATACGGGCTAGATCTGTGTGATGTCACTTATTTCGTCTTTTTTGCAATCACACAATATATCCCCATAGCAATACTCAGTTTATTTAAACATTATTGCTCCTTTGCATTCCTTTCCAAACCACATCGTGAAGCCGATTCTGGCACAGCGGGAAACGTGGGACTACGCCTGTACTGTATTTATCAATTATGACTGCAAAGTACTGATGTACCCGTCTTCCGTTACCTGTCACCTGTGCGAATCAAAAGTATAAGAACTGCAAACAGGAGAATTATTTCACTGACTTTATTAATACTATAAAATATTGTTATGTTATAATTTTTATCAATTTCGTTTAGTTAAAATCAGTTTTAGGGATTACAGCGGAATTTATTTTCTTATATATTTGCTGATAGTAGTAAGACAGGAATCTCAGTTTATTAGTCAAACTTTAGCCAGATGTCCCGGATTGTTGATCATACCTAAGTCAGATATCTCACTTTGTCAGTCAAACTGAAGATAGATGTCCCTGCTTGTCGATGGCAAACTTAATCAAATTCAGATATTGCCGAACGGGTTGGCCACATGTCTACTTTTGTGGATTCTGCTGTGCACGTAAATACAAGCCAATGTTCCTAAAAGATTGTTTTTATAAAAACCAAACTGCATCCAAAGAATCCCGTCCGAACTTTGAAATAGGCCTCTGTAAGTAGTTTTTAGAACTAAAGCAGCTTTTTAATGCTTTTTAACTACATGACCAAAAACTATAATAAAAACCAAAAGATTCGGTACCAAGTGTGTGCTATACAGAGTTAGAAATAATTTTCATTAATTAAAATCATGTTGAAGACGGTCGTAGAAGTCAGAGTTGGAAATGAATCCTAAATTTTCGCTATTTTGGCTTTTGATTTTGGTTTAAGGTAAAGCTCGCTATTTGTCTAAAGGCGAAAGATGCCTTTGTAAAGTATTTTCCGAGGGAAACTGACTGGAATATCTGTTACACATGGGGGAAAACCAAGAAAACGCCTATGCAGCCAGCCCATTTGTCGAGGTTTGAGTTCGAGTCAAACTAGCAGTGTTCAGCAGTTTTACTAGTCGCCCCCCTAATTATCCAGGAATGCGAATCGTAAAAAGTTCTAAAGAATTAAAATCTCTCTCATACTTGATATAAAAATAAAAAGAATAATAAGTCGTAGAAAATTAAAAGAATTTTCTCCTACTTTTAAAAGTTTTCAGTTGAAAGTAAAAATTGAAATTTGACCTCATTAAAAAAATTAAACAGTTTTTTTTTAAAATACTTCTGTAATTAGTATTAAGATGCAAATGAAATTTACTATATGAAATATGTTTAATAGGGAAAAATAAAACCTTAGTTTGGAGTAAACTTTGAAAAACTCTTTTGACGCAGTTTTGAGGAAGATCAAACATAAGTTATTTTGCTTTTGTTCATTAATGAATATATAAATATCATCTATTAAATAAATAAGTCTTAAATTTCTGTGCATCGCAATAATTAGTCCTGAAATGTAGTAAAATCTGTCCGAGATGATCACGGTGATGTATAATGCCGATGTTTGTTTATGGATTAGAAGTACTCGTCACCTTATAAGGTATTTCTCCCGCCTTCTTAGCGCGCCATAGTGGTGTAGTGGTCATCAAGTGGTGTAGTGGTATTCGAAAGATCCGTAATTCGCTTTCCGGCGAGAGCATCGCATATGTTTCAAGTCTCCTGCTTCCGAAAAATCCTGTCTCTACAATGGCGCCCGAACTAAAAGGTGATAAATGATGATTCTTCAATTCCAGGAAATGACGATTGGATCCTTTAATCTCCTGTCGCCTTTAAAAAGGGGGGAGGGAGTATATAAGGTATTTCTACAGCCTTCGTAGTGTAGTGGTCAGCAAGCTCGGCGCGCATTCAAGAGGTCCGTGGTTCGAGTCCCGGCGAGGGCATGAGCAATGCCCTTACATTTTCACATCTCCTGCTTCGAAATAACCTAATGTCTCTACACTCTTTAGAAAGGGTTATCTACGAAAGATCATCAGCACGAGAGGATTCATTGCATTTACAGCTTTACGTATTATTCGGAAAGCTAAATTTGAAAATATCTGTCTTAAATGTGGCAATATTCTTAGACATGAAGAGAAAAAAAAATGAATTAATAAGTTTAAAACCAATAATATCATACCATGAAATTTCTCATGGCGACCACCTCCCTAAAACGATCACATCTAAATGGAATCAGAATTTTTGATAACATAAATTATCACTGGTTTTGAATACAATCTATCTAAAAGGACCACTTCATTTCTGCAGGAGATGAAAATTGTCTGGATACAAGAGATCGTCTTAAAGATGATTCAGCAAAATATTACAAATGTCTTTTTATTTATAAACTGTTCTTTTCACACACCCGTCCCATTAGATCGAATTTCTCGACAGCAAAACAGCGTTTTCCTTAACATCCTACTTGGCATTGTGATGTCACTGAACCCATATGTTTTATTGTTGCTAAACTAGGATAGTCAGCATTTCGGTCTCTTACCTACCGCAATTTTCCAAGTCCTTCCTGTAAGGGGACAATTAGAAGAACAAACCCCTTGTTATTACGCGACGTTTTTAACAAACCAATCTCACTTATCCGTTCTGCGTCCCTCATTAAGTAATTCTAGCCCACACTGATGAGGGGTTTGGGTATCATCAAGATGAGCCACGGAGTTGCCCCGTCCTAAACAACAGTTTGCCCTTCTTAACTCATGCAATTTCGGGGTTGAAGGTCCGGAGTTATTTTGTTTGAAATGGAAGAAAAGAAAAAAAGGCATCTAGGTGTTGTGACGGCGATCCTTGGTGATCGGGTCCACTCACCTTCACTGAGTCGTATTCAAAGCAAAACATTTAAGTATCAATTTAATTTCTGAATAACTTTCCAAATTGTTGCCACGAAATATTATACCCCTGCATTACTTTAAAAAAAATTAAATAATGAACAGTCTGCATGAATGTATGTGTGTTTCTCGCACTGTGAAAATCGATAGTACCTAGGGCCATCAAGTTTTGAATAACGTAGCCCTTCACCCGAATATGTGCGGCTGGAATTTTGAATTTCGATTTTCATATTTTATATTTTGTAAAACTTTATGACTTTTTAACAAAATCAATGATTTGAAAGCGAGCAGTGTCACTTCTATGCAGATTAAAACATCGTTATCTTCAACGCGTGAGACTGCATATAAGAAATTCTAAAGATGAGCTGTATTTAAATGTTTTATGAATTTGATATTGATTTAACACAAAAAATGTTAATATTAAAAAGACATAAAAAGTTGACAAACCATCTTACTAAGAAAACTTCAAATTAGTAGGATAAACTGAAAAAAAGACTGAAAAAAATACAGCAATGTGTGCCAACACTTAGCACGTCATTGGGAATTTTAAACACATGCTGCTTTTAAAACTTTTGTAATTCTGATGCTGGTAGACTGCCAACTCAGCAAGAGCGCAGGAAAACTTAACAAACTGTTAAATTCTGAGCCCTTTCAGACTTTTTAAACATTTTCGTCATTTGAAACACCTCTTTAACTGGAAGTATAAATGACTACAAACAACGATTGCGCAAATAAAGCCCGGATAAGGACGTTTAAGTCTAACGAGCTGGGCAATAAAAAAAGAAGTGCAGAATTAGATGTTACAAAGTCTCATATACAAAATTTCAATGTTCTACGATTAATCGTTTTTGAATTATGGAAGATATATACAGACATACATACGTATATACTTAAGTAAGGTACAGACGTCACAAAAAAAAATCCCTTTTGAATCGATTTTATTCCATTTTACAGACTGATTTGAGAAAAGGAGTCCTTTATTTTCTATCCGTACGTACAGACAGACGTCATGCAAAACAATCGTCCAAATAAATGTTTCAATTGTCAAAATG
This sequence comes from Stegodyphus dumicola, assembly GCF_044657685.1. NCBI lineage: Eukaryota > Metazoa > Arthropoda > Arachnida > Araneae > Eresidae > Stegodyphus > Stegodyphus dumicola. The sequence continues at coordinate 164,307,075 of NC_140771.1, read as the reverse complement.
GATATTTCCTTTAAAATATGATACCCAAAATTTTTCTCGTCGAGTAAGTCGGGTAATTACAATACTTCCCTTACTTAAAACTTTTTATCTTTAGAGACTAGTAGAAATCTTTATAGGCTATTTTAACCCCTGCAAAGTATTCCTAACACGTCCAGATAATAAATCAATCAAAATGTATACATATTTCTCCATAATTAAATGCACTACCCGTTTTAACCCCTTTTCCTCTGTATTAGGCGAAAGGTGGGCTCGCATCAAAAACTCCTTAGAGAAGAGTATTAGAACATCTCATTTTCCGCAACACCCTTGTGTTCCAATCCGTATATAAAGTCCAGATAAAACGAATTTTAAATGATTAACTTCATTGTACTGATAAAGCAGTTTTATAATACTGAAGATAAAATAAATTTTCTCCCTCAAAATTGGTACATAGAGTAGAATTTTCTGAGGCCAAAATTAAATGAAAAGGAAAACTGTTAGATACCATGAGTACAGTTTTTATCTGCCTTCTTTTGTTACACTATATACTATGTAATTTTATAAATATGAACGTAAATTAAAATTTTTCTCTCACAAAATTGGCAACAGATTTAGTCCTGACAGCTTTCCAAGAAGTATAAATTAAGAATCTCAAGCAAGAACAGCAACAGTTGTAACATCCGTGTCAACATCGCCAAGTAGTTGATATCACGGTAGAGGAAAGAGCTTATTAATCAGTGGAAACAAAAGATTTCATCGTTTTACCAAGGCGTGGTTTCTTCACGTCAGGTAAATGAAATATCATTTCAATAGGTGGAAGAATGGATGAAAAATGCTGTGGTGGCGTAACTTAAATAAAGAAGTAAACGTAGCATAACGCGAAAAGTCGCTAAACTTAACATTCCTAACCTTAAAAGAGCAGGTAAGTGTTTTAAATCCTTGTCTTAAGATTTAGAAGCTCATTCTGAAAATGTTTTTTGAAGATGTTCAAACAACCGGTTTGGAAAATACACAGATGAGAGAAGGGAAAACATAAGCTAACGGTTATGTTATCATCGGCGACTCAATAACGTAACGAACTTCTTTCCCTCGTCAGCCCACAAGGCAACTGGATAATTTCCCGTATCCGAAATCTCTCCTTCGGAAAATGATCTGCTTGACTTGCGGGGAAAATTGCAACATTAACTACCCCATCACAAAAACACATTTTCCTCTATTTCGAATGGAAAACGATAAGGAGGAGGTACGAAAATTATTCGAAGTCTTGATACCTCGCATGTGGAAAAACAATAACACATTAACGCATTCCGGTCAAACAAATAGCAGGCTTCTGAAGAATGAGGCAGAAAGTAATCGATTGAAAAATAATCGAAACTTGCGGCTCCTTCATCATCACGTTCGTCGATAAGTAGCGCCTATCTTTGTCAAGATTCGCTTCGTTAATTTCCCGATTAGATAAAAAAGAAGAAAAACTCGAAATATGCACCTTTTCCGCCGCAATTTTATAGTCGAATGCTCCCGCCGGAATATTCGATTTTGTGCATCGGTGCCCACACGAAACAGAGAGACAATATGATACTTAAATTGATAATACGAGTGACTGCAAAAAATCGTTTAGAGGCTACTGGTGTAAAACGTTTCCCTGTTTAGGAAATGAAAAATATCAAACTCATATTACATCAATTCATCGGTGGCGGTTTCTGTCTGCTCACGAACGCCTTCACTATATTTTAAGGTGTATCTTACACAGTGATAGCACTCTACATGCGTACCTGCATAGTGTACATACATACATGCGTACCTTTGCCATCAGCTAAGCAGAGGGGGCTTCCGTCATGTACTTCTAAAAGAAGTATATAAACCCTCAGAATAACATAAAACATTCTGACAGACGGGGAGCCTGTCACGTTAATAGCGAAACATGAAGCTTTGAGTTGTCTGTTTGAACAAATAAGAAACTTTTAGCAATTATGAAGATCAATATTTTTATAAGCTTTTACTTAGCTGGCCCATAGTCTTCATTGTTGTCTGTGGTTATAAGTTTGTAATTGATTTTTAAACTCTACCTGTTACGCTGTAAAGGTCAAATTTTGCACACATCCTGTTTGTGGAAGACAATACAATGGGGTGAATTGATTTTTTTAAAAATTTGATTAAGATTTCTTTAAATTTGATGTCGGATCGCACATAGCTTTGTTTAAAGAATAAATTTAAAATTTCAGAGTTTTTTTATTTATCTCATCAGATAGGCGGGAAAATATCTTTTAAATGAAATTTTCACAAATGTTTTTTGTAACTTAATTTCTCAAAAATTTAATTTTTACTTTTTTCAAATTTTCCCAAATCACTTTTTTTTAGACTTTAGAAACATTAGGTAATTTGGAAGCAGGAAAGATGAAAAATGAGCAACCGCCTTCGCCAGAAATCAACCATGGACCTCTGGAATACGCGCCCAGCGTGCAGAGCACCACGTCAAGAAGGCACGCGAAGAAGGCGGGAGAAATACCTTATAAGACAATTTGAACTTTAGTATTTCAAAACTTCGATATCTAGAAATGTATCCATCACAAAGTTTTCGCATTTTCAAGAATTATAAAACAAACACTTCGCACCCATTTAAAACGTCATTGGGTGGTTTTCTACATTTTTATTTTAAAAATAGGCTATGGAGCAGAATGAGTAGCACCGATTCTTCACTAGACATGGCTTGAAAATATTATTTGAAGGTTATCATGCCATTTCATTACATTAATTTTCTTGCATCTTAATAGATTTCTCTAAAATTCATTTTATTTATTTGTTTATTAATCTCGCTCCTCTTTCTATAGAGAATTACTTGCAAAAAATTAAGTTTAATAAAGAAGTTAGTCTTCCATATTTTAAATGCTATTTCTTCCACCTTTTTATAGATGGATTGTGCATTTAAATTTTATTTAAGTGATATTAGACAACAAATTTTGAATAAACTAGTCCTCACGTGTGCACCTGGACTTATGAATTTTGAATTATATATTTCATATTTTATAAAACGTTAAGGAATTTTTAACAAATTCAACGATTGTCAAGTTAGCAATGACAACATTACACGGATTAATACAATGTTATCTCCAGCGCGCGAGTCTGTATATCGAAAATTCCAAAGATATGCTGTTTTTAAATATTTTGAGATTTTTCTACTTCTATGTAGCATAAGTGCGAAAAATATAATATTTAATTCATAAATTCAACACATAAAAAGTTAATAACAAAAAGCCAAAAATTTTTGCGAGCCATCTTACTAAGAAAACTGTACATTAATATGATAAACTGAGAAAACAGAAAAAAATGTATGCCAACACTAAACACGTCTTTTGAAAGTCTAAACACATGCTACTTTTAAAATTATTGTAATTTTGCTGTTGAACTGTATATGGCGTAAGTGCGAAGATAATGATGCTTAACAATAAAGCTATAACGACAAAAAGGAATGAGTTAGCATGAGTGAGTACAACAACAGACTGGTAGACTGAGAGCTCAGCGAGAGCGTAGAAAAACCTTAACAAACCTCTGGTGTGGTTGTAAGTATTGTAAGTTGTTTGTTAAGTGTGTGGTTTAGATAAAACATAACTTAGACGATGCCCTCTAAAACTCGGCTGTCTGTGTCAGCTACGCTTAGAGTCTTCACTCATATACAGGAATGTGGAAGCATGCCCGTGACGCTTTTGAAAGGTTGCGCTTCATTTCAAATGTTGCTTTTAAAATTTAAATTTGAAATGCTCAGAAACGAAGTGTTCAGCCTTAGAAAAGCGATCAATAATTTACCAGTACAGCTATAAAGCGTAACTGGTTATTTTGCACAAGATTTCATAATCGCCTCTAGTTGGTCAGTGTTCCCTAATGTTTAAGGAATATTTAAAGTAAACTTTATTGCATGTTTAATTTATATCAAAAATGCTTCGAAGAGGACTCAAAATCAGCAAATTTATATCCCGATGTTTTTATGATAATTATTTTGGCGTGTTTTAATAGTTAAGTTCTAGTCTACTCTTCTTGTCTCGCCATGATGCGCGTTTAAACCAGAAAGGCTCGTACAGATTTTATGGCAAGTGATATTGCTTTTGGTGTTCACAGTATCACAGAGTACAATCAGTAGTTATACTTCAAACTACTAAGAACGTTAAACACAACGCAAGGAAAGCACATCTAAAAGGCAAAGCTTTCAATACTAAGTCGCTCTGAAATGAAAGAACTAAAAAAAACAACAACTCACCAGATGTTCTCTTGGGTCTTATACAGTTTTCACCCGGCCGCGGAGATATTTCTAGTACTGTTTCTCAATAGAAGGGAGGCCAAGTACGTTTACAGAGTATCTAAAATCAATTATAGTTATTCAGTTGCAATAACTATTACAGTGATAAAGGGACGGCACCAAAATTTCACCATATAATTGCAAAGTTTAGAACTTTTGGCGAATTTTTGCCAAATTCGGTGACACAAATTAATCGGCAAAACTGTTACCAACTCGGTGATCTCGCCAAATTAGCGAGATAGCCATTTGCTCAATGTTAAATGGACTTGCCCCAGTATTCTTATTTTTCCGGAAAAGTTCAGTTCTTTAGATTTTTATGTTATATTATACAAAAGAAATACAACAATGTCACTAAAATTATCTATGTACAAAATTCGTAACAATATAATCCCGTCGACTGTGAAAGCTGGCTGCCATGGACTCGGGAAAAATAGAGCAAAGATCCGGCCAAAGTTGTGTGAATTTTTTCTGTGGAATTCTGAAGAAATTGAAGCCTTCTTAGTTAATAAACAAACAATAGTCGATCCGCTTTATTTTTGAACTTCATAAAATGGTTTTCGTGGATTTTCTATGAATTTGTGAGGCATTCCTAATTTGCAAGATGCTCTATTTAGAGCGCTATGAGTAAAACCTTCAAGCAGGTTATTGCTTCAATCTGTCACTGTTTTGTTGACCATCTAATAATATTCACTTTTTTATGACAGGTTCCATAACTTTGAAAATAATCCCCTGCTTGCTACAAGGGCTGTTCACGCATTTTTTAGAAGATTTTCATAGTAAATTACTTAAAATTTTCGTATTTTAAATATTCTATTTGATATCACTTTTTCTTCACTATCTTACTACACCGTAATTTTCGTGACAATGAAGCCTTTTGTAAAATCAGAAGAAGTATTTTATTCCACTCCTCTTGCAAAGCTTTCCGAAATCCAAGCAGGGTTGCTTGTTGAAGATTTTTAAAAGCCCATAATCGAAAAAATCCATATGTGATTCATCAGGAGATTTAGTAGGGATATAATTGAAACAGTCTTAATACTCATTTCTTGTTCCATTTTTTTCAGCAGATTAATGATGGATTTTAACGTATGGCTGCTTGCTTTGCTTTGATGCAGTTCCACTGATTTACGGCACTGTGGGTAAATAGAACGTGTTTCGCATTTAAAATCTCTGTGTAAAATATGTTCCTGATAACATGTGGAGTTGATCTTAACACTTTTCTCCAGTCGCTTTAGTTTTTATCTGCCTTTATATGAAGGACTAACAATTATCATAAATCCATTTAAAAATTTTTCTTTAGCTTCTTTGAACCATGTTTTAAGATATTATTCTTCTCCTTGATGATAATAAATGGATCTATTTTTATACAGTCATTTAAATACACCCAAGATTTATGCATTGTGAAAACAATTTCGCATTTTTATTTGGATAAATGTTCCTCATAAAGAATTTTGCAGCGCCTTCTTCGTTCGGGGATATGTTGTAGGGAACGACAATGCACATTGTGTTTTTTCGCTTTTTTAAGATTCAAATCAGCATTAGTCACTATGGTTACAGTTGACATTGAGCCTTTCAATTATTTTGCAACTGTCAGATTTGGCATATTCTCTTTTTACATTAAAAATTTTACCTTAATTAAAAATTTCAGAACCTCCCGTTTATTCTTGGAAATGAATTTGGAACAGTTCTTCCATTTGAAACGAAAATTTGGACTTTTTTCTTCCTTTCTTATTCACAAATTATCTATCGTAGCTTTAGATATCGAGAAACCATGCCTATCACTTTGCATGAAAACAAAGCTGTCATGTAGCAGATGATAATTCATATTTTCTGATTTCAGATTTTAATCTTTTTTTTTTAAATGCGAGGTAAAATATAAAACAATTTTAGGTAATTTAAATTCTTATTCGTAAAAACACAGAGTAGTTTATGGTGAACTAATCAGGTTACATCAAACAAGGCTCAAGTATTATGAGTGTGTTGTTACCTGCCGCTAATCCGTAATTGGCGCTAAATCGCGTTGATTGGCGATAGTTTGACGGACAACGTGATAATTCGTAAGTATCGCTAATTACATCGTTTCCGACTCAGGTGTTTGTTGGTTTGAGATTCAATCTATTTTTTAAATAATCGGAATTTTAGCATTACGGTTAATCACTTATACTTGCAAGTTATATATTTGTTAAATATTTGTAATGGTTATTTTACACTATAGAAGCTTATCTTCATCAGTTTTGTGCATAAAAATAAGGAAAGACTTTCATTTTATTTGTGACGGCCTTTCTGATTGACTATTTCTACTCGAACACAGTTCGGTTCTACGTTCGGCAACCAGCGGCCGAGCGGTAAAGTCGCTGAACACTGGTAGTTCGGTCCGAGGTTCGAATCCCGCGAACGGGCTGGCTGCATGGGTGTTTTCGTGGTTTTTCCCATGTATAACGTGTATACGAGCCAGTTTCCCTTAGAAAGTCCTCCACGAAGGCATCCCTCCTCTTAGGCAGATAGCCCTCGAGAGGCTTTGCCGTAATTAAATAACCTAACCTAACCTACTCGAACACAATGTAAAGTTTTTTTTGGATGGGAGGAGGAGTCGTACTAGCTTCATCCAGTGCTACAGTGCTGCAACAGGTTTCGTAAAATCACCTGCCTTCGTTAAAGAAATTTTCTAAGTGATAAATTGATAAGCCAACTATTGAGTAGTACTCATTAACGCCTAACATAACAACATTACTTCGTGTACGGACTTAAGAGTGGTATCGAGTAGGTAAGATTATAAAGCACCGGTACTGTTCTACAAACGTTCGAACCTCAAGATGTAAAACCATTTAATATTTGGATTACTAGTTTTCAATTAAATGTTTATGGGTTTAAATACTTTATTTCAGTTTAAAGAAAGGCCTAGTGTCGTAAGACTGAAACTAGGTACATAGTTGTAATTAATAAATAGTTAAGGAAAGGCATCTCGTAACCAACTTTTGGAAATATTCTGCTAACTGGAATAAAACAGGACTGAGAAGAATATGCTATACAGTTGATTGTTTAATCGATTACTAAAACGTACATGAGGGATGTTGATTTATCTATTTCCCAACATCCCGACGACATACTCTTAGAACTGTTGTTGTCAGACTGATGTACGTTAAAACGCAGAGAATCATCTGAGAGTGTGAGTATTTGGGAAATAGCTTGCTGTCATGCCAATGTTTAATGATTTAAGAAAATTGTTATTGCTCTCAATCGACTTAGTATTATTCAATGTCTTACCTATGTGACTACTGGTTTATAAAAATCTTCGTGCAACGAAATTACTCAGCTAATAAGAACAACACCTTGAAATATGAATTTTCCAGTGTTTCGTAAGCTTATCATCTGGGCTACTCGTAAAGCTATGTATACTCGAACTTTAGGCTGAGGACATACAGAAACGAGAATGATTCATAATCCTAACAGCTCGAATGCTAGAAAGAGTAACATTATATATTCCAAGCATAAAATTACATGCTTCTGAAGAATGAGGTATGAATGTAAAAATAATAGATTAAAAGAGATAGAAAATTATGCTGATTTCATTGATAGGTAACATTTATCTTTGTCTAGATTCGCTTCGTTTAGTTCTCCAGCGTAATAAAAGAAAAAAGTCGCGAGTATATGTAACTTTCGTGCCGCAAATTTATCGTTGAATGCTCCCTTCGGGATATTCGATTTTGTGCACTGTTGCGGAGAAAAAAGGGTGTGATGATAGTTAAATTAATAATAATATGTGACTCCAAATAGCGTGAGAGGTCGTGTGCAAATATTTTTACAAGTGACAAGAATATAAACTACTAAGTTATAAAATATGCATAACTGCCGGCGCGTTTTAAAACTTTCTAGCTTTGAGCGGAACCTGGTGATATTTTTAGATGTAATGAATGCAATCTCACGCACATCGAGAGACACAATCAAGAGAATACTTTTTTACATTATTGACGTTAGAAATATTTCTTCTTTTCAAACTATTTTTGACCATTATTTTTAAATGTGAAACTGATTTTGATTTGAATTTTATTTTATTTGACGACGGAAATTTAGATTTATGAACTAGCAACATTAGATAATGCTTTTATTTATTTAAATATTTTTATGTAATGCTTAATATTTTAAAAGTTTAACTGTCCAATAATGTTCATGTTACTGTCTATTTCCTCAAAATTCCTTTTGAATGTTAGTATGAAGAATGTTATGTATCAAGTTCAGACAAACGAGCGAATTTTGAAATTTAATGATGGAAAGTACTAAACATACCAATATTTACTTTTGTAATAGTTTTAGCTTTGTTTTTGTTGTGTTGTTATCGTGTCTATATTACATGGCCGAATAGTTTCCAGAACCTACTCCAAGGAGAGGGTTTTTGCTTTGTTTCCAATAAATAGATTCCTAACTCAATCATGCCACGAATTAGATGGAATTTTACAGGATTTTTTTAAGTTTCGCGAACAGCGAATAAAATGGCATTTTTTGTGTATTTTCCTAATATTTTTAAACTTTTATTTCAATTCGTTTTCATATGTGAATTAACTTTAATACGTTTTCACGTATTGATAAGTGTAATATTGCTTTCATGCAATTTGCGTAAAAAATAATATAAAACATGGTAATACTACACCATCATTCAATAATTTTTTAACAACTTACAAAATGTCGACTATAAAATTTTTATTTTGCTCCTACTGTCGCGGGCATCTAAAACAAAACGTAAAATAATATGTAATCTAATTTTGCATTAATATATATTTACTAAGCTGAGATGCCAATAAATGAAATCCATTAACTTCGAGAGTGCATCATGCAACTGAAGACAAGCAAAAAATGTATTTTCTGGACCTAAACAGGAAAGGCGTAGTTTACAAGTTCGCAAAACACTGAAAGAAGAAGGAAAATGACAAAATGGGCATCAGACAAGCAATTGGCCGAGGTTTGAGCTCAGATCGAATACGCGTGTCAGTAATGTTATTAACTCTTCAGCAGGAGGGGCTTAATTTTATTCATATAGTAAAGATATGGTTTCATGATTTGGTAACCAAAGATATTATTTTATTTAGGAAATTAAAGAGAAATATATCTATGTTTTTCTTATTTTAGATTTTTTTTTTATAGTTTGTTTGCAAAGTAAGGTGTTAATCCTAAACGCGAAATGTTTGCAAAAACTCATTTATTCCGCGATCGTCGTGTGCTCTATCCTCAGTTCCTTTCATGCGATAAAATTATTGCCTGGGGTATAATGAATATAAAGCACTACTCTAATGAATTTGTTAATGTAAAATTCACCTGAAAATGCTGACTCATCAATACTCATTATTAAGATGTTTTACATAGTTTTTCTTTTTTGATCCTTTCTTCATTACTCTCTTCATGGCTTGGGGCATTTTACTTTTTTATGAGAAAAACATAAACTCAATTACAAGAATGAAGCCGATTGCCCTTCCCCCCGAAGCTTGTCTAATCATCAAACGTCTTATTACATCCAAAACTTAAATGGATGCCTGATTTTTTTTTCTCCATTCAGCTCCTCTACATGTAATTAACAAGCTATAAGCTCATTAGGATTGCTATATCGGCGTTTAAGTATCGGTCCAATGTGAAGCTTATTGCTGAATTAGGAAATATTTCGGTCTTTAAAAATCAGAATAGAGCTGGCATTTTTTATCAGACTTGTGTCCCATGCTGCAGAAACTCTGTACACTTATAAACATCCCTGCCTTCTCAGGAACTGCAACCAGGATACAAATCTATGGGCCTCTTCTTCTGCCAAGTCGACAAGGGGCAGGCATCTTTCAAAACTATAACTTAATTGCTTAACAATCCAAAAAATTTGAAAGCGTTGAATAAATTTTTTAATAACTTATAAGGTATTTCTTCTGCCTTCTTAGCATGTCTTCGTAGTGGTCAGCACGCTCGACGCGTATTCGAGAGGTCCGTGGTTCGAGTTCCGGCGAGGGCATTGCTCATTTTTCATCTAGCCTGCTTCCAAATAATCTAATATCTCTACAGTGGGGAACCGAACTGAAAAGGTTGTGCATCATGATTCTTAACCACCAGGATTTGGCGATTGGGTCCCCTAAGCCCCAGTCGCCCTTTAAAAGGAGGAGTATATAGGGTATTTCTTCCGCCTTCTTAGCATGCCTTCATGTTGTAGTGGTCAGCATGCTCGTCGCGTATTCAAAAGGTCCGTGGTTCAAGTCCCGACGAGGGCATTGCTCATTTATCACTTCTCCTGATTCTCTCCCGCAAAAAAAATCTAATGTCTTTACATCTAATGTCCTAATGTTAATCTAATGTCCTCGCAAAAAAAAGAAAAATCTAATGTTATCTTACATTTAACAATATACTCTTCATCTATCTGTAGTTTAAGAAAGGATTTAATTTATAACATATGTAATCAATAATTTTAAGATAAAATCCATTATAAGTAAGATCCAAAAGCCGTAAGCTTAAACCGTACACTAATTTGCATTCTGCTGAGGAATGTGGAAAGAAGAAATCAAACACATAACTGGCTAATTAACACTGGAACCTTAAAACATTTTATCGAGTAAATATTTCGCTTATCTTATTGAATATAAATATTATCTACCTTCTAATTGACTAAATTAAATCTTTACTGTTGAATAATATTAAACTCAAAAATAATTTTAATTTTGAAAGCTATTTTTTTTTTTCTGCATTGCTTTCACAACTCTAAAGTAATATAAAATAAATATTAAAACTATTATTAAAATATTAAAATTAAATATTAAAATTCAATACATAATCATTAGAATCAGACTAAGAACAAATATATATATAAGGTTTCACTCTATACAGTGCCACAAAGTTTTATTATAATCATTGAATAATACTCTGGATGCAAAAGATAGCACACCCAAGCAGCACAGTTAGAATCAGTATTACAATCTACGAATTATACGATCTTGGAAACCTATTTTATTGTTGGCGTTCATCCCGTAAAAATGTAGCTGTAAAGTATCACTACGATTAATTATGTACTCAGCAAAGAGCTTGAGCTTCTGTTATCTTAAAATAACTAGCAACTTCGCTGCCAGCCTTCGTCTGGCTTTTAAATATACCGGAAAAATGGCTGAAGGGAATACCAAACGTTAAATTTAAAAACTGCATAGAATTTTACTCTGCAGAAAAACTTCATAAAAAAAAGTTATTACGTATAACAAAATTTAAATGAAATAAGCAATATCCCTTAATACAAATATTAATTATCGTAGTAAATAAATTAACCAACTTCCCTTTGCAAAATCTTAAGAACTCAAATGGTTATAAAGGAGGTTAAGAACTTTGTTTCCTAAAAAAATCACTCAAAATTTTTCAGTATCTTAAAAACACTGAAATAAGCAATAAATAACATAAAAGAATAAAAAACAACAAAAATTTCTGAGAAGCAAAGTATAGTTAATGATATTTTATCTTATATTTTCAAGAGAAAAAAATTAAGTGTTACTTTGGTAGACGGTAGCACGGATTTTTGGCGATTTACATTGGCGCAATTGTTGGCGGAGTTTTTATAGTCATCAGCCATCTTGAAAAATGCTGTTTTTACGTATTTTACGCATATAGTAAAGTATTAGAAACTTTAAAAAATAAATATCGTTAAAAATAATGAATTAATTTTTTGTTGAAAACGTTGTTTTTTAAGATGGCTGGCAAATGTAAATAAATACATTTACTAAGAGTATAAAATGCTAAAGTAAGGTTAAATTATTACTTTCATATAAAATAAATAAAAACGCCGCTATAAAAACATTGCCCCAACATTTAATTGGCTTAAAATACTGCTTAAATTGAATATCGAATTAAAAACATCATATCAACGTTTAAAAGAATTAAAATATTACTTAAATACTTTAAAATAAGTTTTATAGGATTTAATTATTTAACATTAAAACATATGTGGCAATAAATATCTCAGGAATTTTTGGAAACATTGTATTAATTTTTTAAAAAAAGTTGAAGTATACAATTACAAAGTAAAAGAAAATTATGTACTTAAATTTTTTTAAAATATTTTACCTGTAAATTTTTGTAAAGTATTTATTGATAAGTACCAGGAAAAAAAACGATCTTCATCTGTGATCCACATCTCTCGCTCTTCATTGGAGAAGCAATTAGCGAGGTTTTCTCCAAAAATTTAAAATAAATTTCTTCTGACACTATTAACAATTTATAAATAAATCTTTGATTAGGAAGCCAGGTTGGCCAAAATAAGGTCTCAAAGGGCAATTTTTTTATTCCGATACCAATAATTCTTCGTAATTACCAATAACAACATTCATCTTCGAAACGGAGATATCCATTCCATTTGAAATCTAAGGAATTCGAAGAGATGAATAATAAAATTTTTAAATGGCGAGGTAATGCACAAATATTCAATAACCAATAAGGGAGCTGATTACATTACACATAGAATTAAAAATATTTAAATAATCATTCATAATAAAATCATTTTTAAAATAAATGCAAAATTAAATTGTATTTTAATATTTATCAGCCATAAATAATGTTTAAAACATTAGAATAAATTTATAGATATTAATAAAACCAATTACGTTTTAAGTAAGGTGACGTCATTGATTACATCATCCACAACATAAAATTACATAACATATTATAAACAACAAAATTTTTATTTCAAATAAAAATGCAAAATTAAATTGATTTTTAATATTTAGAAGCCATAAATAATATTTAAAACACGAAATTTATGCATAATAAAAACGCGTTATTTTTTAAATAAAATGACAACAAAGTATCGGTTACCATAAGTAACTTATCCAGTAATTAATAATAACTTATCCAGTAACAGTCGTATTACTGGCCAAAAGAAAAATTACCAAAATCTGTGCAAAGGTCTACCAAAGTAGCACCAAAAATTACAATGAAATAAGCTATATCTCTTAATACAAATATTAATTATCTTAATAAAAAAAAATTCCGTTGAAGAAAAAACATCATGCAAAACTTTTTAATATCTTACAAACAGTGAAATAAGCAAAAAATAACATGAAAGAAACTCAAAAAACAAAAATTTCCGCACAGAATTTTACTCGGCAGAACAACTTTATAAAAGACATCAATAAAAATGTACTATATATATAAAAATATGGCAATGGAATATGCCAATCTCTTAAAAACAGTGACATACGATGAAATACGATGAAAAATTGTTGCTAAACCCATATTTCTAAAAGAATGAAACTATTAAAAATGATGCGATTTCATCAAAAATCTATCAACAACCATAAGAAAGGAAAATTGTTTCCAAAATCACATTTGTAAAGATGTGAGATGTGAAAAGTGAACTCGGAAGCTTCATTTAAAAATTTTTTTAAAAATACAAAATATTATCATTTCTCCAAAATTCTTTTTGCAAAAGCAGTCGCAAGGATGAAAGTTTAACGTGTCCAAAAATCAAAGAAAAATAAACAGTACATTTTTAAACATAATTTTTTTTAGAAAAAATCCCGTTGAAAAGGTGTTAAGCTCACTTTGTTAAATAAATTCGTATTTAATCGATTTATTGAAACACGAAATTTATTTTAAGTTCGAAAAATAGCTAAGTGCCTACGTTTCATGACGATGTGAAAATGGAGTGCGTAGAGTAAAATCTCGCTTTCCTAAAGCCCATTATGTCGCAAAATGACGCTATTTCGTCACAAGACGTAAAATAAAAAAAAAATCGAATCCGAATTTCGAAAAAAATCGCTTGGACATGCACTGGCTCTTGTCTAGATGCACCTATGTACCAATTTCGTAGCCGTGAATCTATTAGCTTACGCGCAGCGCTAACGAAACACACACACACACAGAAAGAGACTTTGTTTTATTATATGTCGAGAAGAGATATATAATAAAACAAAGAGTCTGTCTGTCTGTGTGTGTGTGCATGTCTTTTGTTCGCGCTGCGCGTAAGCTAATAGACCCACGGCTACGAAATGTGGTACATAGGGTTATAGGGCTACAGGAAAGCAAGATTTTACTCTACACTTTCCATTTTTACATCGTCATGAAACGCAGGCACTTTGCTAGTTTACGAACTTAAAATAAATTTTGTGTTTCAATAAATCGATTAAATACGAATTTATTTAACAAAGGGAGCTTAACACCTTTCCAACGGGATTCTTTCTAAAAAAGTTTATTTTTAAAAAGGTACAGTTTATTTTGCTTTGATTTTTGGACACGTTAAACTTTTATCCTTGCGACTGCTTTTACAAAAGAATTTTGGAAAAATGATAATATTTTGTATTTTTAAAACAGTTTTTAAATGAAGCTTCCGAGTACATTTCTCACATCTCACATTTTTAAAATTGTAATTTTGGCAACAATTTTTCGGTCTTATTGTTGTTGATAGATTTTTGATGAAATAGCATCATTTTGATTAGTTTCATTCTTTTAGAAATATCGGTTTGGCAAAAATTTTTCATCGTATTTTTTATGTCGCTGTTTTTAAAAGATTAGCGTATTTCATTCTCATTTATATATATATATATATAATACATTTTTATTGATTTTTTTTTTTTTTTTTTTTTTTTTTTTTTTAATAAAGTTGTTCTGTAGAATAAAATTCTGGGCGGAATTTTATGTTTTTTGAGTTGCTTTCACATTATTTTTTGCTTATTTCACTGTTTGTAAGATATTGAAAAGTTTTGCATGATTTTTTTTCTTCAACGGAAATTCGGTTAAATTTTTATTAGGATAATTAATATTTGTATTAAAGGATATAGCTTATTTCATTGTAATTTTTTTCTCTTGAAAGTATAAGATAAAATATCATTAATTATACTTTGCTTTTCAGAATTTTTTGTTTTTTGTATTCTTTTATGTTATTTATTGCTCATTTCACTGTTTTTAAGATATTGAAATGATTTGAGTGATTTTTTTAGGAAACAAAGTTCTTAACCTTCTTTATGCCATTTGAGTTCTTAAGATTTTGCAAAGGGAAGTTGGTTAATTTATTTATTAGGATAATTAATATTTTTATTAAGGGATATTGCTTATATCATTGTAATTTTGTTATACGTAATAACTATTTTTTTATGAAGTTCTTCTGCAGAGTAAAATTCTACGCAGCTTTTAAATTTAACGTTCCCTTCAGCCATTTTTCCGGTAACATTCAAAAGCCAGACGATGGCTGGCAGCAAAGCTGCTAGTAATAAAATAAAAACACCGCTATAAAAACATTTCGCGACATTTAATTGGATTAAAATATTACTTAAATTGAATATCGAATTAAAAATATCATACCAACGTTTGAATGAATTCAGATATTACTTAAATACTTTAAAATATGTTTTATAGGATTTATTTATTTAACATTAAAACATATGTGGCGATAAATATCTCAGGAATTTTTGAAAACATTGTATTAATTTTTTAATAAAAGTTGAAGTATATAATTATAAAGTAAAAGAAAATTATGTACTTACATTTTTTATTCCATTTCAAGTTTGAGGAATTCGAAGAGATGAATAATAAAATTTTAAAATGGCGCGGTAATGCACAGATATTCAGTAACGAATCAGGGAGCTGATTACATCACGCATAGAATTAAAATTATTTAAGTAATCATTTATAATACAATCATTTTTTAAAAAAATGCAAAATTAAATTGATTTTTAATATTTAGAAGCCATAAATAATATTTAAAACACGGAATTTATGCATAATAAAACGCATTATTTTAAAAATAAAATGACAACAAAGTATCGATTACCATAAATAATTTATCCAGCAATGGGTTTACCATAAGTCGTATTACTCGCCAAAATAAAAATCGCCAAAATCCGTGCAACCGTCTACCAAAGTAGTACCAAAAATTACAATGAAATAAGCTCTATCCCTTAATATAAATATTAATTATTTTAATAAAGAAACTTTCCGTTGAAGAAAAAAAATCATGCAAAACATTTTAATATCTTACAAACAGTGAAATAAGCAAAAAATAACATGAAAGAAACTCAAAAACCAAAAACTTCCGCGCAGAACTTTACTCGGCAGAACAACTTTATAAAAAACATCAATAAAAGTGTATTATATATATAAAAAATGACAATGAAATATGCGAATCTCTTAAAAACAGTGGCATAAGAAATACGATGAAAAATTGTTGCCAAACTCCTATTTCTAAAAGAATGAAACTATTCAAAATGATGCGATTTCATCAAAAATCTATCAACAACAATAAAAAAGGAAAATTGTTTCCAAAATCACATTTTTAAAGATGTGAGATGTGAGAAGTGTACTCGGAAGCTTCATTTAAAAAGTTTTTTTTTTTTTTTTAAATACAAAATATTATCATTTTTCAAAATTCTTTTTGCAAAAGCAGTCGCAAGGATGAAAGTTTAACGTGTCCAAAAATCAAAGAAAAATAAACAGTACATTTTTAAACATAATTTTTTTTAGAAAAAATCCCGTTGAAAAGGTGTTAAGCTCACTTTGTTAAATAAATTCATATTTAATCGATTTATTGAAACACGAAATTTATTTTAAGTTCGAAAAATAGCTAAGTGCCTACGTTTCATGACGATGTGAAAATGGAGTGCGTAGAGTAAAATCTCGCTTTCCTATAGCCCATTATGTCTCTAAATAACGCGATTTCGTCACAAAACATAAAATTAAAAAAACTTCTAATTCGAATTTCGAAAAAATCGCTTCGAGGTGCACTGGCTCTTATCTAGATGCACCTATGTACCAAATTTCGTAGCCGTGTGTCTATTAGCTTACGCGCAGCGCGAACGAAAGACAAACGCACACACACAGACAGACTATTTGTTTTATTATATGTAGAGATAAATGGAATATTTTTCGCATCTTGATTTATCGCAAACTGAAGATAATATAATGTAGTACATGTTTCCCTCGAGTATTTTAAGAACATGAATACAAGAATTTAAGGCGACTATCATCTTTATAATGAACATCGTTATCACATTTATCAAATTATATCCGAACTGAAGTGTCAAAGAAACTCCTAATTCAGCCTAATACTTAGTAAGTCCTTTATGAGAAGGTATACCTGCAGTACTCCACATGTATACAATAGTATTCTTCAGGCTGTGAATAATTCTCTGCAAACAGAGAAGGATTTCCTAATCCAGCTTCTTCCGGGGGAGTCGTAATCGCGATGCTACAACTTGCCCAAAAGCATTAAATAAAAGATTACAGTGTTACAAAACATTAAAGTGATGTTGGCGATAACTGATCTCTTTTATCTCCTTGTGATACTGAGGATATGGAAAGTACAATCCATAATGCAGTTTACTGGACGACTGTTTTTTTTTTTTTTTTTTTTTTTTTTTTTTTTTTTTTT
Organism: Stegodyphus dumicola; assembly: GCF_044657685.1. Taxonomy (NCBI): domain Eukaryota; kingdom Metazoa; phylum Arthropoda; class Arachnida; order Araneae; family Eresidae; genus Stegodyphus; species Stegodyphus dumicola. Next base: position 164,289,454 of record NC_140771.1, on the reverse strand, counting down.
TCAGGTTTAAATTGAACATTCTGCCATGACAACACTCAGTTGTCGTAAGAACTCTCAGATGGCGGATTTCGGAGGTAGTAGCTGAAGGTAAATGGACAATATATGGTGTATGGAATCGCCAATCTCACCATATATAGAAAGATCAGCTCAAAACCAAACCTATTAAGATAGCTCATAAATGGTCAATGCCCAGTGAAGAATTGAGGTCTTGGATGCCCCCTTTAAGAACTGCACCAACGTTTCGAATGAAATGAACCCTCTTCTGGCTGTAACTTTCTTGTTCCAATCTAGAACATTTGTCATAAGTTGACGTGTGGAAGATTTTAGATGAGAAGCTAGTAGTTTTATACTGAGGCTACTAACATTAACGTTTGTTGCCCTTAATTTTGCAATCTGACCAGAAATGTTTATTGCCAAAGTTTCCAGTATGTGTCGGCGCGCATTGCAACTTCAGTTTCTGGCTATTGGACACAGAGAGCTAAAGTTTTTGATTATGTCTCAAGATAGAATTTCTGCATAGATTTCCTAGAATTCCCTGAAGCTTAATGTTAAGTCCGTATAGATGTTGAAGAAGGAACTATCATAGGTACTGAAGTTAATTGTGGCTAGCAAGGCAGCTAAATGCTCTTGAAAAACAGAGTTATTGTCGTTGCGTTTTATGGCCTGTGAACTTACTGTTTGCGCCCTTCAGCATGCAATATTGACATCCTGTTCCCTCCTCGCAAAAATCAAATAGCTTAATCTAAAAAAGAGTACATTTTAAGTAAATAAACTAACTAAATAAAAAGAATTAAATAAATATTTTATTTTATTAATGTCTTAAATTTTTCTTCTTAATGGGTTATTGACTCAAGAAAACCTTAATGCCTTAATAATTTTCTTTAAGCATTCCGCAGCTATATTTGCAATGATCTTCACTTTTATACGCTATGTACTATATTCCCTTCTAAAACAGTTTATTTTCTGCGACATTCTTTGCTCTATGTGTATTTTTGCTGAGGACTTGATTCTTTATTGAATCTTTGAGATAGCTTCTGACAATCCAGTCTTGCTGTTAGTATTTTTAACGAACTCTGTTTAAAAATTATATACTGGTCTTAGCATTTTTGATACCCGATACTTTAAATATGCACCTTTAAAATATAAGACCAGAATTATTCTATTTAATGTGTTACGCTTCTTTCAATCGTTCTCCCACTTTCGGCCTATAATCCGACAAAATCAAGTGGAAACAATAAAAGCACACGTAACTGAAAGTTCATTTGCAGTACGGCTTAATACTTTAAAAACTAACCTTTAAAAAATTCTGTTTATGCCTGAGAATATAATAATGCTTTAAATATTTGAAAATCGAATAGTAAATTGGAATCTGTAGGGTTGCTATTGTAACTAGAGATAAAATATTGCAGACTCTACTAAACAGAGAGGGATTTATCGCTACGTCTTGAACAACTCACAGAATATAGGAGAAGGTTTAAATAAACTTTTTATTTTACTCTCAATTTGAACATAAAGGCACAGATTTTGCTACAGACGAAATTACCCAAACTTGTGGATATTTTAAATTAACAGAAAAGACAAAATTCGAAGGTCAATAACATAGTCTAAGACTACACATTAAATATAATAAATTGTGTCATCATTTATCGGCGTATATTTAAAGCCTCGGCTAGCAAGAATGCTAAACCTGGAATATAATTTTTAAACAGAGCTGTCTAAAATACAAACAATAAAACGATTTCGAGAAGCTCTCTCAATTAAAGATTCAGAACTCTCACCTTAAATACACACAAACCTAATTTATATTCCGGGGAGGGATAGGGAAAGGTATAGTTATGACTAAAATCTTAAGATACTTACAAATATAATATCCTGACTATTAATTAAAGCGGTGTCACTAGCGTCCGAATCATTAAAGACTGATGATAGTCTCTCCCGGAAACCCATCGAGGCAAACTTGTAGAGACATTAGATTAATTGGAAAATCCGGAGAGAGGAAAATTTAGCAACCGCCTTCGCCGGGAATCGAACCACGGACCTCTAGAATACGGGCCCAGCATGCAGAACCACTACACCACGATGGGACGCTAGGAAAGTGGGAGAAATACCTTATATACTCCCCTTTTTAGACTCTTTTTTCTTAGGGCGACTGAGGGTTTTAGGGGACCCAATCGCCAAATCCTGGGTGTGAAAAAATCTCATCCAACATCCCTTTAATTCGGGCGCCTCTGTAGAGACATTAGTTTTTTTTTAAGCTGGAGAGATGAAAAATTAGCAGCCGCCTTCGCCGGGAATCGAACCGCGGAACTCTGGAATACCGGCCCAGCGTGCAGAACCACTACACCACGAAGGCACGCTAGGAAAGTGGGATAAATACCTTATAAACTAACTGGCTGCATGGTTTTCGTGATTTTCCCCATGTCCAGTGTGAATATGAGCCACTTGTTCTTATAAAAGTCATCTATAAAGGCAATCCTTCGCTTAAACAGATAGTCTTCATAAAGTAAAGTCACGAAGTATCTTTGGATATAAAACATCTTCAAAAGCTTTTTTGTTCATTGTCCTTGATACACACAGAAAACAGGATAAAAATCTTATATCCTAATAACATTTTACGCTGTTAATCATTTCTATAGCAGAAGGCAGGATGTTTTAATTATATTTTTCACGTATTGTTTGACGTAGTCAGAATACTGAATATGTATATGATGGACAATTTTGAAATCAGAAAAATAAATTGCGTTGCATGTAAAATGTTCACAAAATCGCAGACGATACAGTTTTGATTATTATTCTTTATAATTTAAAAATAGCTTTTTATATATTATTAATAAATGAGCGGGCAAACCCGCCAAATGAGTGAGCTACAGTCAAAGCAAAATTTATAGGTTCTATGTAGACCTGAAAAGAAAATGCATGAAAACATTTCAATATGAATGAAATCAGTCCATTCTTTCCAAGCAACAACCAGTTCGTAAATGATATTTTTGTTCCAAACCAGGACACAAAAACATTTGTCACTTCAAGTTAATACATATACATATGACGTCATGATTTAAATTTAATGCAAATGTAACAACTTTTCCTTAGTATCAATAAAAGGGCTAACATAGTAATAACATACCGTGTGAGCTATCCTAACCTATGACAAAATATTTGCCAACAGCAGTTATTGATTTAAAGTGACGAAACATTTTCGACATAAAATGACATCACATGCAATCTCGTGCTTTGTTCAACGTCAGACTATGACGTTATATAATAGTAACATATTTAATGTTTGGCGCTGTTATTTTTTTCATATTTTATAAAACTTACAATTTTTAATTAACAAACTCTACAATTTGAAAGCGAGCAGCGGCAACACATTTCAAAACAAAGCATTTTTAATTCCAACGACTCCCGAGACTTAGCCACTCGGAAACATCAGTGCGAAAATTAGTGTTTTCAGAGTTTTTAATTAATATCTCGGAAGATTAAAGTCGTAAAAGTCGTACAAAGATGAGAATGGTCGAAATGTCTTCCCACGAATTTTTGGAATCCGTGGTACATCTCTCGAATCTGCACTTTCCGCCGTCCCGGAGGAGATGATACCACAAACAAGCAAACAAACGGATTCAATAACTGGAAGGAGTAGACCTGTTCTTTGCGCAGCACGATCGCCAGCTATGTCATGCTTATATTTATTATTCTAAAGACATCTGTAGAATTTCCGATGATGATGTAGAGCCCAGACAGTCCGTTGCCTCTGCAAACTGAGTGAAAAGCTCAAAATCTTTACTAATGTAGGCTAATCGACTCGCCACTACTGTGAATCCTTATAATACTGTTGATGATCGTACTTTCGATCATCTATTATAAAAATATCGAATCATTAAATGTTTATTACTTTGAATTTTACCTGTCTTTCGTACTTACGCATAAGGCCCACCAGCGGCCGAGCGGTAAAGTCGCTGAACACTGGTAGTTCGGTTGAGGTTCGAATCCCGCGAACGGGCTGGCTGCATGGGTGTTTTCGTGGTTTTCCCCATGTGTAACGTGTATACGAGCCAGTTTCCCTTAGAAAGTCCTCCACGAAGGCATCCCTCCCCTTAGGCAGATAGCCCTAGTGTGCTTTACCGTAATTAAATACACACACTTACTTACGCATTTCTTAAGTACTAGCACTTAAATCAGCCATTTCTGAAGACATATTCGACTTTTCTTTCCATTGATGGCGGAGCTGCTGATCCACTGGAGCAGCTATCATATCGGCTATGCGGCAATGCTGACGGAATTAAATTTGCTACAAAATTAAAGGCCTATTTGGCGAAGCCGCAAGTAATATGTTGTGTTTCGGTCTTTTTCAAAAGTCCACAAAATATTTTGGTATGTTTCTTGCAAGACGAATGTGTTTGTTATGAAACATTGCGTTGCATGTAAAATATTGCTGAGCCTCTTTTTTATTTTTCGTAATCAAATAAAATTTAAAAATTACATTTTAGCTTGAAAAGCGTTCGCCATCACATAGTTTACCAGATCCTCGGACAAGGTTTTCAGTGTAACTTCAGATTTTCGCAATATGATTAAAGTTTGATATCACAATTCAGCTTTCAACACTATCTAACGTCTGAAATCTGCAACATTTGATTTCTGTGACTGTTCTGTAACATCATTTTAAAGCGCGTTTTAAAATAATTCTGCAGAGTTGATGTCATAGAAAGAAAGAACCAGTTGAAAGAAAAAGCCACAAACTTTACGTCACTGGAGGCGAAATGAATAATTTGTTGCTGGAAAAGTTTCAGCTTCTTTTCTTTTTCCGTTAAATTTAATGGCTAACGGGTCAGAATTCTTTGAAAACAATGCACTTAATCATGAAGTCGGCGCAAGTTATCCTAAAACTGACTTTGCTGCACAGTAAAAAATCTGAAGATGGAAATAGCATTTTTCTGTACATTCTTATTTATTCAACTAATTGCCTAACTCTTTGGGGAATTTTTCTCTCTCTAAGCAGAGCCTTCCTAGAGAAAAATAATAGCTACGAGAACGCAAACATGGATTTATTTTTTGAATGGAGTGTTGTCAAAGTCAACTGAAGTCCATGAAACGATAACCTGTCTTGTCTAATACTGGTAAAAATAGATATACTTCTGACTAATACGCCAGTTACTCATAGCTAAACGTTTCCTCTCGTTTCACAGTCGAGTCTTTACAAAATTAATGTGAATAGACATTCAATCAAATAAAGCTATTACTCAGCGGCGCTCGAACTATTATTTTGTACCGTTCAAAATCTTTTATTTATTACCAAAAAAGAAGTTTTTTAATATAATATAAAATCAGCTTTTATTTAAAATCCATAAAATAATTCATGAACTAAAAGCAGAAAAATAAATTATCGTGTAATTTAATGGGAACAAGAGATTAAATGATTATCTTTATAAAATTTATATGTACTTTCACAAAAGGAAAAATAAAGCTTTGACGCCCAAATAACGAAATATATTAATTTAACTGCATTCTCAAATGTCTTATTACTAGATTAATATAGGCATTGCGTGTTTTTATAGAGTATCTTCTCAGGTATCCACTTTATACTTCGCTTGCTTTCAAAGTTGGCACTATCTTTATATCATATTAAAGACTAACGAATATGAATCTGTATGAAAATTAAACATGATTTACATCCAACATGTTTGAAGTGATTAAAATTATTTGCAAAAGCATTTAAAAGAAAACATATTTTATTAAAATGTTTTTATTAATTATCTTGAAATAATGAGTGATTTAAAAGGAGAAAAGTAATTGATCACACAGTTTAATAGAAACATCATAATAAATGATCCTTCTTACAAAATTCATCTACAATTTTTATGACAAAAAATAAAAGCGTAAGGCGTTTTTGATTAATTTATAAAGTTAATGACTTATACTTTTGACATTGCAATCCGATTTTTTAGATTTCGTCAATTAGCGCCCACGCTTTTATTACTCGTGACGCAGTTTACCGTTCCGCTTAAAACGTTAAGAAATAGTGCAGAAAATGACACAATGAATATATTTCTATCATTTTTGTTTCAAGAGGAAGCTTAGGATTTATTTTATAATCTGTGAAAATTTCAAATCTTTTTAGACCATGTATATTTAGCTGTTAAAATGCAGATGCCAAATAGACGAAAAAAATTGTCATAATTTCGAAAATTCTCCAAACGTTCAGGAATTAAGTTCCAATTTTTTATATAAATAACATCGAAAAGATATCTTTCGCTCTATCCGATGGCACAGACAGTAAAATTCCGAATCTCTTCATTGAAAGACGGTATTTGCAAGAAATCGTTTCAACATTAAATCAAAAAAAATTCTTTATCTAGTTTTGAAAAAGTTGTTTCAAAGTATTATCATCTACTAACAGAGTGTGTAATTAACTAATAGATAGCGTATCGGAAAGTAGTTCAACAACCGAAGACAAACGTTTGACTATAGTTACAAAACACCATGTATGAACTAAAAAAAAGATTAAAACTGAAAGTATAAATTCTTTTAGCTACCGGTTAAATATAATATAAACTGATTTTAATTACCGATTAGACACGTATTGGTAAAATAAAATAAGGTTTCAGCTAGTAAAATTTTAGTTTTTTGGTTTCAAATCGCTCATCTCTCTAAGCAAATGTAACATATACAAGGTGATCATAAAAAGCTTTCCGATATATGAACCGCTAAGCGGCCTATCCACTCAACTAATTCAATGAAATTTCAGATATTGTTATTTGAAGGCATGCGCTCCACATTGTGACGATTTAAAACTAAAAGCTCTAGCGATTACGGTTGCAGCAAAAGAATTTTGAAAATTTCGAATCGCTATACCCATTTTAATCCTGGGCAAATTGATCAGGGCATTGAAAAACCATAAATGGCAATGGAGCGGTACATGCATGACAAAAATTGTTTATTAATCAAATTACAGTAATTTAAATTTGATAGGTAAATTGGAATTCTTGTATGATGTTGAATGGGAATGATGTAAGAATTGGCTATTTGTCAGACTATAAGGGAACTAAATTTAAAGCCTTATCTTTCGCGCAATGATAATACTACTTGCCAAACTGTGCGGATAATAAATGCATGGTAGCATAACGTACCATAACATATCAGAAATTTTGGAATGACTCTGTTAAAGCTATTTCAAGTATTAAAACTCACTTACAAGAGTTTCTTAGCTTAAAAGACTTGATGAAATAATTTTTAACAGATTTCGTTGCGTAACGTTTTGTTAGTAAAGTTCTATAATACACATTTTTCTCTCTTTTTTAAGTACTGAGAAATTATGCAAAAGCATACTTGCTTCAAATACAATTAATTTTCGTATTGTGTTTCAGTTACTGTCTGCTAAATATTTAATTAGAATTATAAACTAATAAAATACAAAACTCAGGCAACATCTCTAATGTTGGCCTCATGTTTCAGCTAATATTCTAGCGACAGGATATTAAATCATGGCAAGCAGGTAATTTGGTATCACGAGGCAAAAGATAGCCAAATGCACAAGTAACTGAGTTACTCATATTAATGATCTTACAAGGCAGTATCTTATAAGGCATTATGCAGCTTATATTTTTTTCTTATTTTACCAACAAGTACCCCTCGGTTTGTTGCATTGCAATCTCTGAGAAGAAAATAATATTGTTTTATATTTCATTGCAGTTTACGTTCCGTTTCATTTCAAGATGTAATAAGATATAACGTTGCGCGCCTCCAACTTGCACGCAACCAAGAGGTGACTGTGAAAACTTGTATAAAAGATAGAGCCTTGTGAAGGGTTTAAGTCCCTTTTTATTCAACGTAATAAATTACAATTGCGTTCTCTTGACGCTTACAGACGGTGCCAACTCGGCAGTCAAATAAAAATAATAACCTGAAAAGAAACTAAAGACAAGATTCTAACTACGAGGTTCTCTAAAATAACTAACTCACCGCGTTTTACAATACCGCTGCTAATTCAGCAGACTTGAAGCTCACTGGAACGATTAACACTACTTCCCGCCAAGCACATAGGCCGCAACGCGGGGTTCTTCAATTCTCGCTAACTACCTCCGCGCTCGCTAAGTAAGAAATATCACACCGAACTCGTTTCCTTCTATTTAAATCAGAATACTTCCGCTGATAATTTGAATCCTTGCGCGTTCTACTCAAATTTACATATTCTGGCATTGGCAGTTCCAGGGGAAAGTAAGGCTTGACAGGAAAGATAGTTTAAACTTAAAATAAATGTTAGTTAAAATAAATATAAACCCTACATTTGCCGCTGCCAGAATTTGGAAAACTTGGAAGCAGGTCCTACAAATGACCTGTTGTAAGTTTCTCTAATTCTGAACTAACTGGCGAGAACTTCGTTTACATAAAAAAAATCTTATGTAACAATTATATACTAAAATTCTGTTGCTCGTTATAACTTTCTTCTTACAGCAACTTTTCCTGGACTTCATCAATCAATCTTGGTCTTTCCTTCCAGCATCTGGAAGGAATAAGTATCAGTATCTTTCTAAATACGTTATAATTTACACTTTCTTGACACAATAAATTTTTGTTTTTAAACGATTCGTTTTTCTTAGTTATTGCTTACTTCACATTCATTCAATTTTTCAAGCATTAATTTAACTTTACCCTGGCTCTCCACCGTGTGTGATGTCAAACGGGAATATTCGTGTTTTAGTCTTACAACACTTCCCCTAACCACCATGATTTGTTAGAATTCAACAACCAAATAGACACACCTTACTCGACATTCTACAACTCAATGAGCTACTTTAATATTCTTAAAAATTCAAATGTAGGTGGAGAACCCTACAAAACACATTCATTCTAACTTCCCCCTCATTCATCTTTAAACATGCAGGCTTTCGCTCTAAAGCATGACTTTATCTACAATTTACTACTTAAATTTTGACTTCATTGCTTTTAAGCATTCACTTTTAGCATCTACAATTTTATGCTTCTAGACTAAATTCCACTTTTACATAACCTTCAAGTATTTACATACATTTACAAATTTTTAATACATATGCTTTTTACAATTTACCATAAAATGAATAAGAGAAAATAAATTTTTACTTTACTCATTCTTCGCCAAGCTGGCGGCACTGAAAGTAAAATTCTTATTAATACAAGAATACGAAGTTATTTTTATCTCCGGCCAAATTTTGGCTTTAACATAACAGAATTAGTCTTTCGACCAACAGAAAATGCTTGTTTTTAGCTTTTACACTTAAAGAAAATAATACTTTTGCCTTAGCTAAATAAAATAAAACAAAACTAAGTCTCAACCGAGACATATTGACTTTCGTCAAAACATAGAACTTCGTACTTATGCATAACATTTCGGAACAAAAGAGAGAAAAAAAATTTATAGAAGGTTTTAACTTATCTTTGAGTTTTCGATGCTTGAAACTCCGTCATCCGTTTTTGGCAAAATTGATCCCAAGTTAGAGGTTTCATGGATGTCAATCTTCTCCTTATTGATCTCCGAGTGTCGTCCACGTTGCTTTTTCTTTTGCGTCCTCTACATGCTGGCCTCTTGGCGGAGTAATCGTCTGGTTGTTGACCTTTCCGTTTCTGCCTGGGACGTCTGGTCTTGACGTCCTCCGGTCTGGAGTCCTTCTTGAATTTCTTCTGTTCGTCGTATTTTTGTGCCTCCTGTTGGCGTTTCAGTTTCCGGAACGGCGGCCTTGCTGGCACCTGACTCTGTGGCCGTGTGCGCGTTCTCCTTGATGTGTAATTTCTCCTGCTATCCTTTGTAGGTGGTGTTTTTCTCTTTACCACGGTTTCTTTACCCGGTGCATCTGTATTTTTGTTTTTCTTAAACGCTGGAGTTTGAAAATTATTTTTTCTTTTTGATACCGACGTCCGGGTTGTAGAAGTGCTAGGTCTCTCTTCAGTTCTCTGTTTCTTGGGTGGTGGAATAGTTGTTGTAGTCTCTGGCCCTTCTATTTCGTTTAGACTTGAGTCCTGCAAGAACTTTTTAAGGATTTCAAAATCATTTGGATTATAGTATTTTTTCACCTGGTCGGGACTTGCTTTACAGATTTCCCCTCTCTCGTTCTTAAGATATAAGACTACTCCTTTGATTTCCTGAATTACATAGGGGCCTTCAAACTTTGGAGCTAGCTTTGCCATAAAATTGTCTGGGGCACTTGATAAAGAAAATTTCCGCTTCAATACTTTATCCCCAACTTTAAAATCTGCTTCACGGCGTTTTCTATCGTAATAAATTTTCTGCCTATTTCTTGCCGTATCCGAGGTTTTAAGCGCCTGATCAATCAACTTTTGCACATCTTTTTGTTTAAACTCCTGCTCTCTTTGTTGCACAAAGAATAATTTATCTAAACGCGTAATTAATTTTCGGCCTAAGAATAATTCTGCTGGAGTTTTTCCCGTAGTATCATGATGTGCCGTTCTTAAAGCATAAGCTAATTCATTTATGTAGCCATCCCAGCGCTTGTGATGTGTGCTCACGTAACTGCGAATTATTTTTACTATGTTTTTATTAACTCTTTCTGCTATGTTAGCCTGTGGTCTATACGGAACCATTCTGATATGGCGTATGCCAAGTCCATTGCATATGTTTTCAAATATTTGACTAATGAATTGTTTTCCGTTATCGCTAATGACTTTTATCGGTGCACCGTATTTTAAAATGTATCTGTGTAAGAATGCATCTGCGACTGTTTTGGCTGATGCGCGTTTAAGTGGAACAATTTCTATCCATTTTGAAAAATGATCTACTATTACTAAAAGAAAACGATTTTTATTTAACTCGCTCTGGGGGAAGGGACCAAGGAGATCTATGCCTAAAATTTCATTCGGAAATGTAGCGCGAATGCTATTTAAGTACCCGGCCGGGCTGTAATTAATATCATTTATTAACTGACATTGATTGCAGGACCTGACATACGCCGTTACTATTTTGTATAATTGCGGGAAATATACCGCCTCGCGTACCCTTTTTATAGTCTTTCTGACCCCGAGGTGGCCCGCTATTTTTTCTTCGTGCAACTCCTTCAAAATGCTTAATCGAAGCGAGGCTGAGATGACTGGCTTATACTCAAGATTTTCGTTTGTTGTTTTCGTATAGAATAATAAATTATCTATTATTTCATAGTTTTTTGCTCTATTTCTTATCGCATCGATATCTGTATGCTCAAAGCTTTCGGGGTCTTTCAAATAAGCATAGATATTTCCAAATTCAGGATCAGCTTTCAGTTCAGTAATAACCGTATCTCTAGAATCTAAAATTTTTGAAGTCAACACAGCGCATTTAAGTTCATTTCCTTCATCGTCCAGTTTTATACGAGAAAGTGCGTCAGCTACATTGTTTTCCTTACCCGGTTTATATTTTATTGTGATATTATATTCTTGAAGTTTTTAAGCCCATCTTATTAACCTGGGCGTTAGGTTTTTTCCCGAGTAAAGTCTACCAACAGCCGCATGATCCGAAAAGACTGTTACTGGCGATTTGCCGAAATAAACTCGAAATTTGTGTACAGCCATTAATACGGCTAATGTTTCTCTTTCTGTAGCTGTATAATTCCTTTGTGTCTGATTCAATGTTTTACTAAAAAATGCCAGCGGATGGTTATTTTGCATAAGAACCGCACCCACCGCATAGTCTGACGCATCTGCCGCAATTTCCAGGTTTTCGTCCCCCTCAGGGAATTTTAAAACAGGGGCATTAATAAGCACTTCTTTTAATCTTTCAAAAGCTGTGTTAGCTTCCGCTGTCCACGTAAATTTACTCTTTTTTCTTTTGATTACTAAGAGTGGTTCAACAATATTAGCGAAATCTTTTATGAAAGATCGATAGTAAGAACATAACCCAAGGAAAGATGAAAGTTTCTTGGCGGTGTTGGGCGGTGGGAAATTCTTAATAGCTTTTATTTTTGAATCTTGCGTTTCTATACCCTTTTGCGAAATTTTATAACCGAGATATTTAAGTTCTTTAGTTGCGAACTTGCATTTTGAGGCGTTAATTGTAAGACCGGCCTCTTTTAATAATTTAAAAACTTGTTCGAGGTCATTAATGTGTTGTTCCAACGTACTACTCGTTATAATTATATCATCTAGATAAATTAAAGTTGATTTTCCTAGGACAGGCTTTAGAACAATGTCCATAGCTCTCTGGAATGTTGATGGGGCCCCACACAACCCAAAGGGCATGCGTAAAAATGCATAAGTGCCCGATTTTGTTATAAACGCGGTTTTGTGTATATCTTCGGGTCTCATAGTTATTTGATAGTAGCCAGACGTTAAGTCCAAAGTAGACATATATCTTGTCGATTTGATCTGTCTAATGATCTCGTCTATAACCGGCAAAGGGTAAACTGGAAATTTAGTAATACTATTTAGTTTTCTGTAATCAACAGCAAACCTCCAAGCCCTTTTATCCGAAGGAGGAAACTCGTTCTTTTTCCTACATAGTACGACTGGACTCGCGTACTCACTATTTATGGGCGTTATTATTTTATTCTTTAACATCTCCTGAATATGTTCTTCGATGATTAGGTCTTTTTGTTTATCATAACGATACGGTTTAGTCCTACAAGGTTTTTCGGCATTTAATTGAATCTTGTGAGTTACTATCTGGCAGTTTCCTGGTTTTTCTGAAAACAAATGAGAAAAATTACTCACCACTTGCTGTATTGCTTTACTTTCATGGTCATTCAGATGGCTAAGGTCCACTTCAGGTGTCTCCACAGGTTCCACCACCCTCTGGTCCATCTCCAACACCACGGAACTATCTTGAAAATTTAATTTGGCCCTCGCGGCCCTTAAAAAGTCCATACCTAAAATAAGAGAGTGTTGTAGGTCTTTCACCACAAAAATTAATACTTTGAGATTTTCCTCTTTTACCTGTAAGTTTAATGATAATTTCCCGATGCAGTGACATGTTTTTCCTTGCGCCGCTATAATTTCCGTATTTCTGGTTTTAAATAGTCGTATCCTATAAAAATTCTTTTTGAAGAACTTTTCACTCATAAAATTTCCTTCTGCTCCTGTATCGATGAGGGCTTCTACTGGTACATCGCCAACCAGGACTTGTATAATTGGTAGCTGTGAGTTTTTTACGATGACCGTGTTTAAATGTCTATTTGAGGGTTTTTTAAAACTTCCGGGGTCTGGACCCTCCCTTTCACAGGCCCCTCTAGTCGTTTAAAGCTTTCCTTTCAATCTGTGTCTTCTGGGTACGCGGATGCTTATTTTCAAATTTTCTTTTTGGGCCTTGACCTTCGAGTTTCGATGCGTTAGCTTGATAGTTCTTTCTCCCACACGAGCGATTTCCATTTCTGGTTTCCTCCTTCCTTCGGGTACTTTGAGAATATGTTTCCCCTCTCGCTTTTTCCGCTATTCTGCGATTTTGAAACTTCACCGCCAATTCGAAAAGTTCCTGCAATGTGGTTGGGTTTCTAATTTCAAAGTAGTCTTGAACAGCAGGTAACAATCTTGGTAATATTATTTCAATTATCTCCGCATCGGGTTTTTTTCCATACAGCATATCCGTTAGCTTGATTTTTCGTAAAATAAAGTCCGTCAATTGTGCTGTATCCCGTTGATAGAAACTATATAGTTCGGCTTCCAGCCGTGCGCGATCTTTCACTATGGGGAAGGCCTTTACTAACGATTTTTTGAAATTTTCAAATGTATATGTCTGGCTTGCAAATTCCCCTAATAAAAATTTACCTATATTTTTCCACCATAGCGCGGCCTGTCCTCTTAGTGCTGATGTGGCGATGGCAACTTTTTGTCTTTCAGGCACAGGGTAGAGCTGAAAGTGGTTTTCTAGACCTTCGAGAAATACCGCCACCGAATTTTTTCCGTCGAAATAGACGTTTGGCTTGATTGATGCTCTCAAAGTCTGGACCAGGTATCCAAATCCTTCTAAGTGAGTTGTCATTTCTTGGTGTTGTCCAGCGGCTTCCATCCAGTTTTCGGCCATTTCAGTTCGATAAGTGTTCGGGCGCCAATATAACGTTGCGCGCCTCCAACTTGCACGCAACCAAGAGGTGACTGTGAAAACTTGTATAAAAGATAGAGCCTTGTGAAGGGTTTAAGTCCCTTTTTATTCAACGTAATAAATTACAATTGCGTTCTCTTGACGCTTACAGACGGTGCCAACTCGGCAGTCAAATAAAAATAATAACCTGAAAAGAAACTAAAGACAAGATTCTAACTACGAGGTTCTCTAAAATAACTAACTCACCGCGTTTTACAATACCGCTGCTAATTCAGCAGACTTGAAGCTCACTGGAACGATTAACACTACTTCCCGCCAAGCACATAGGCCGCAACGCGGGGTTCTTCAATTCTCGCTAACTACCTCCGCGCTCGCTAAGTAAGAAATATCACACCGAACTCGTTTCCTTCTATTTAAATCAGAATACTTCCGCTGATAATTTGAATCCTTGCGCGTTCTACTCAAATTTACATATTCTGGCATTGGCAGTTCCAGGGGAAAGTAAGGCTTGACAGGAAAGATAGTTTAAACTTAAAATAAATGTTAGTTAAAATAAATATAAACCCTACATTTGCCGCTGCCAGAATTTGGAAAACTTGGAAGCAGGTCCTACAAACGACCTGTTGTAAGTTTCTCTAATTCTGAACTAACTGGCGAGAACTTCGTTTACATAAAAGAAATCTTATGTAACAATTATATACTAAAATTCTGTTGCTCGTTATAACTTTCTTCTTACAGCAACTTTTCCTGGACTTCATCAATCAATCTTGGTCTTTCCTTCCAGCATCTGGAAGGAATAAGTATCAGTATCTTTCTAAATACGTTATAATTTACACTTTCTTGACACAATAAATTTTTGTTTTTAAACGATTCGTTTTTCTTAGTTATTGCTTACTTCACATTCATTCAATTTTTCAAGCATTAATTTAACTTTACCCTGGCTCTCCACCGTGTGTGATGTCAAACGGGAATATTCGTGTTTTAGTCTTACAACACTTCCCCTAACCACCATGATTTGTTAGAATTCAACAACCAAATAGACACACCTTACTCGACATTCTACAACTCAATGAGCTACTTTAATATTCTTAAAAATTCAAATGTAGGTGGAGAACCCTACAAAACACATTCATTCTAACTTCCCCCTCATTCATCTTTAAACATGCAGGCTTTCGCTCTAAAGCATGACTTTATCTACAATTTACTACTTAAATTTTGACTTCATTGCTTTTAAGCATTCACTTTTAGCATCTACAATTTTATGCTTCTAGACTAAATTCCACTTTTACATAACCTTCAAGTATTTACATACATTTACAAATTTTTAATACATATGCTTTTTACAATTTACCATAAAATGAATAAGAGAAAATAAATTTTTACTTTACTCATTCTTCGCCAAGCTGGCGGCACTGAAAGTAAAATTCTTATTAATACAAGAATACGAAGTTATTTTTATCTCCGGCCAAATTTTGGCTTTAACATAACAGAATTAGTCTTTCGACCAACAGAAAATGCTTGTTTTTAGCTTTTACACTTAAAGAAAATAATACTTTTGCCTTAGCTAAATAAAATAAAACAAAACTAAGTCTCAACCGAGACATATTGACTTTCGTCAAAACATAGAACTTCGTACTTATGCATAACATTTCGGAACAAAAGAGAGAAAAAAAATTTATAGAAGGTTTTAACTTATCTTTGAGTTTTCGATGCTTGAAACTCCGTCATCCGTTTTTGGCAAAATTGATCCCAAGTTAGAGGTTTCATGGATGTCAATCTTCTCCTTATTGATCTCCGAGTGTCGTCCACGTTGCTTTTTCTTTTGCGTCCTCTACATGCTGGCCTCTTGGCGGAGTAATCGTCTGGTTGTTGACCTTTCCGTTTCTGCCTGGGACGTCTGGTCTTGACGTCCTCCGGTCTGGAGTCCTTCTTGAATTTCTTCTGTTCGTCGTATTTTTGTGCCTCCTGTTGGCGTTTCAGTTTCCGGAACGGCGGCCTTGCTGGCACCTGACTCTGTGGCCGTGTGCGCGTTCTCCTTGATGTGTAATTTCTCCTGCTATCCTTTGTAGGTGGTGTTTTTCTCTTTACCACGGTTTCTTTACCCGGTGCATCTGTATTTTTGTTTTTCTTAAACGCTGGAGTTTGAAAATTATTTTTTCTTTTTGATACCGACGTCCGGGTTGTAGAAGTGCTAGGTCTCTCTTCAGTTCTCTGTTTCTTGGGTGGTGGAATAGTTGTTGTAGTCTCTGGCCCTTCTATTTCGTTTAGACTTGAGTCCTGCAAGAACTTTTTAAGGATTTCAAAATCATTTGGATTATAGTATTTTTTCACCTGGTCGGGACTTGCTTTACAGATTTCCCCTCTCTCGTTCTTAAGATATAAGACTACTCCTTTGATTTCCTGAATTACATAGGGGCCTTCAAACTTTGGAGCTAGCTTTGCCATAAAATTGTCTGGGGCACTTGATAAAGAAAATTTCCGCTTCAATACTTTATCCCCAACTTTAAAATCTGCTTCACGGCGTTTTCTATCGTAATAAATTTTCTGCCTATTTCTTGCCGTATCCGAGGTTTTAAGCGCCTGATCAATCAACTTTTGCACATCTTTTTGTTTAAACTCCTGCTCTCTTTGTTGCACAAAGAATAATTTATCTAAACGCGTAATTAATTTTCGGCCTAAGAATAATTCTGCTGGAGTTTTTCCCGTAGTATCATGATGTGCCGTTCTTAAAGCATAAGCTAATTCATTTATGTAGCCATCCCAGCGCTTGTGATGTGTGCTCACGTAACTGCGAATTATTTTTACTATGTTTTTATTAACTCTTTCTGCTATGTTAGCCTGTGGTCTATACGGAACCATTCTGATATGGCGTATGCCAAGTCCATTGCATATGTTTTCAAATATTTGACTAATGAATTGTTTTCCGTTATCGCTAATGACTTTTATCGGTGCACCGTATTTTAAAATGTATCTGTGTAAGAATGCATCTGCGACTGTTTTGGCTGATGCGCGTTTAAGTGGAACAATTTCTATCCATTTTGAAAAATGATCTACTATTACTAAAAGAAAACGATTTTTATTTAACTCGCTCTGGGGGAAGGGACCAAGGAGATCTATGCCTAAAATTTCATTCGGAAATGTAGCGCGAATGCTATTTAAGTACCCGGCCGGGCTGTAATTAATATCATTTATTAACTGACATTGATTGCAGGACCTGACATACGCCGTTACTATTTTGTATAATTGCGGGAAATATACCGCCTCGCGTACCCTTTTTATAGTCTTTCTGACCCCGAGGTGGCCCGCTATTTTTTCTTCGTGCAACTCCTTCAAAATGCTTAATCGAAGCGAGGCTGAGATGACTGGCTTATACTCAAGATTTTCGTTTGTTGTTTTCGTATAGAATAATAAATTATCTATTATTTCATAGTTTTTTGCTCTATTTCTTATCGCATCGATATCTGTATGCTCAAAGCTTTCGGGGTCTTTCAAATAAGCATAGATATTTCCAAATTCAGGATCAGCTTTCAGTTCAGTAATAACCGTATCTCTAGAATCTAAAATTTTTGAAGTCAACACAGCGCATTTAAGTTCATTTCCTTCATCGTCCAGTTTTATACGAGAAAGTGCGTCAGCTACATTGTTTTCCTTACCCGGTTTATATTTTATTGTGATATTATATTCTTGAAGTTTTTAAGCCCATCTTATTAACCTGGGCGTTAGGTTTTTTCCCGAGTAAAGTCTACCAACAGCCGCATGATCCGAAAAGACTGTTACTGGCGATTTGCCGAAATAAACTCGAAATTTGTGTACAGCCATTAATACGGCTAATGTTTCTCTTTCTGTAGCTGTATAATTCCTTTGTGTCTGATTCAATGTTTTACTAAAAAATGCCAGCGGATGGTTATTTTGCATAAGAACCGCACCCACCGCATAGTCTGACGCATCTGCCGCAATTTCCAGGTTTTCGTCCCCCTCAGGGAATTTTAAAACAGGGGCATTAATAAGCACTTCTTTTAATCTTTCAAAAGCTGTGTTAGCTTCCGCTGTCCACGTAAATTTACTCTTTTTTCTTTTGATTACTAAGAGTGGTTCAACAATATTAGCGAAATCTTTTATGAAAGATCGATAGTAAGAACATAACCCAAGGAAAGATGAAAGTTTCTTGGCGGTGTTGGGCGGTGGGAAATTCTTAATAGCTTTTATTTTTGAATCTTGCGTTTCTATACCCTTTTGCGAAATTTTATAACCGAGATATTTAAGTTCTTTAGTTGCGAACTTGCATTTTGAGGCGTTAATTGTAAGACCGGCCTCTTTTAATAATTTAAAAACTTGTTCGAGGTCATTAATGTGTTGTTCCAACGTACTACTCGTTATAATTATATCATCTAGATAAATTAAAGTTGATTTTCCTAGGACAGGCTTTAGAACAATGTCCATAGCTCTCTGGAATGTTGATGGGGCCCCACACAACCCAAAGGGCATGCGTAAAAATGCATAAGTGCCCGATTTTGTTATAAACGCGGTTTTGTGTATATCTTCGGGTCTCATAGTTATTTGATAGTAGCCAGACGTTAAGTCCAAAGTAGACATATATCTTGTCGATTTGATCTGTCTAATGATCTCGTCTATAACCGGCAAAGGGTAAACTGGAAATTTAGTAATACTATTTAGTTTTCTGTAATCAACAGCAAACCTCCAAGCCCTTTTATCCGAAGGAGGAAACTCGTTCTTTTTCCTACATAGTACGACTGGACTCGCGTACTCACTATTTATGGGCGTTATTATTTTATTCTTTAACATCTCCTGAATATGTTCTTCGATGATTAGGTCTTTTTGTTTATCATAACGATACGGTTTAGTCCTACAAGGTTTTTCGGCATTTAATTGAATCTTGTGAGTTACTATCTGGCAGTTTCCTGGTTTTTCTGAAAACAAATGAGAAAAATTACTCACCACTTGCTGTATTGCTTTACTTTCATGGTCATTCAGATGGCTAAGGTCCACTTCAGGTGTCTCCACAGGTTCCACCACCCTCTGGTCCATCTCCAACACCACGGAACTATCTTGAAAATTTAATTTGGCCCTCGCGGCCCTTAAAAAGTCCATACCTAAAATAAGAGAGTGTTGTAGGTCTTTCACCACAAAAATTAATACTTTGAGATTTTCCTCTTTTACCTGTAAGTTTAATGATAATTTCCCGATGCAGTGACATGTTTTTCCTTGCGCCGCTATAATTTCCGTATTTCTGGTTTTAAATAGTCGTATCCTATAAAAATTCTTTTTGAAGAACTTTTCACTCATAAAATTTCCTTCTGCTCCTGTATCGATGAGGGCTTCTACTGGTACATCGCCAACCAGGACTTGTATAATTGGTAGCTGTGAGTTTTTTACGATGACCGTGTTTAAATGTCTATTTGAGGGTTTTTTAAAACTTCCGGGGTCTGGACCCTCCCTTTCACAGGCCCCTCTAGTCGTTTAAAGCTTTCCTTTCAATCTGTGTCTTCTGGGTACGCGGATGCTTATTTTCAAATTTTCTTTTTGGGCCTTGACCTTCGAGTTTCGATGCGTTAGCTTGATAGTTCTTTCTCCCACACGAGCGATTTCCATTTCTGGTTTCCTCCTTCCTTCGGGTACTTTGAGAATATGTTTCCCCTCTCGCTTTTTCCGCTATTCTGCGATTTTGAAACTTCACCGCCAATTCGAAAAGTTCCTGCAATGTGGTTGGGTTTCTAATTTCAAAGTAGTCTTGAACAGCAGGTAACAATCTTGGTAATATTATTTCAATTATCTCCGCATCGGGTTTTTTTCCATACAGCATATCCGTTAGCTTGATTTTTCGTAAAATAAAGTCCGTCAATTGTGCTGTATCCCGTTGATAGAAACTATATAGTTCGGCTTCCAGCCGTGCGCGATCTTTCACTATGGGGAAGGCCTTTACTAACGATTTTTTGAAATTTTCAAATGTATATGTCTGGCTTGCAAATTCCCCTAATAAAAATTTACCTATATTTTTCCACCATAGCGCGGCCTGTCCTCTTAGTGCTGATGTGGCGATGGCAACTTTTTGTCTTTCAGGCACAGGGTAGAGCTGAAAGTGGTTTTCTAGACCTTCGAGAAATACCGCCACCGAATTTTTTCCGTCGAAATAGACGTTTGGCTTGATTGATGCTCTCAAAGTCTGGACCAGGTATCCAAATCCTTCTAAGTGAGTTGTCATTTCTTGGTGTTGTCCAGCGGCTTCCATCCAGTTTTCGGCCATTTCAGTTCGATAAGTGTTCGGGCGCCAATATAACGTTGCGCGCCTCCAACTTGCACGCAACCAAGAGGTGACTGTGAAAACTTGTATAAAAGATAGAGCCTTGTGAAGGGTTTAAGTCCCTTTTTATTCAACGTAATAAATTACAATTGCGTTCTCTTGACGCTTACAGACGGTGCCAACTCGGCAGTCAAATAAAAATAATAACCTGAAAAGAAACTAAAGACAAGATTCTAACTACGAGGTTCTCTAAAATAACTAACTCACCGCGTTTTACAATACCGCTGCTAATTCAGCAGACTTGAAGCTCACTGGAACGATTAACACTACTTCCCGCCAAGCACATAGGCCGCAACGCGGGGTTCTTCAATTCTCGCTAACTACCTCCGCGCTCGCTAAGTAAGAAATATCACACCGAACTCGTTTCCTTCTATTTAAATCAGAATACTTCCGCTGATAATTTGAATCCTTGCGCGTTCTACTCAAATTTACATATTCTGGCATTGGCAGTTCCAGGGGAAAGTAAGGCTTGACAGGAAAGATAGTTTAAACTTAAAATAAATGTTAGTTAAAATAAATATAAACCCTACATTTGCCGCTGCCAGAATTTGGAAAACTTGGAAGCAGGTCCTACAAACGACCTGTTGTAAGTTTCTCTAATTCTGAACTAACTGGCGAGAACTTCGTTTACATAAAAAAAATCTTATGTAACAATTATATACTAAAATTCTGTTGCTCGTTATAACTTTCTTCTTACAGCAACTTTTCCTGGACTTCATCAATCAATCTTGGTCTTTCCTTCCAGCATCTGGAAGGAATAAGTATCAGTATCTTTCTAAATACGTTATAATTTACACTTTCTTGACACAATAAATTTTTGTTTTTAAACGATTCGTTTTTCTTAGTTATTGCTTACTTCACATTCATTCAATTTTTCAAGCATTAATTTAACTTTACCCTGGCTCTCCACCGTGTGTGATGTCAAACGGGAATATTCGTGTTTTAGTCTTACAACACTTCCCCTAACCACCATGATTTGTTAGAATTCAACAACCAAATAGACACACCTTACTCGACATTCTACAACTCAATGAGCTACTTTAATATTCTTAAAAATTCAAATGTAGGTGGAGAACCCTACAAAACACATTCATTCTAACTTCCCCCTCATTCATCTTTAAACATGCAGGCTTTCGCTCTAAAGCATGACTTTATCTACAATTTACTACTTAAATTTTGACTTCATTGCTTTTAAGCATTCACTTTTAGCATCTACAATTTTATGCTTCTAGACTAAATTCCACTTTTACATAACCTTCAAGTATTTACATACATTTACAAATTTTTAATACATATGCTTTTTACAATTTACCATAAAATGAATAAGAGAAAATAAATTTTTACTTTACTCATTCTTCGCCAAGCTGGCGGCACTGAAAGTAAAATTCTTATTAATACAAGAATACGAAGTTATTTTTATCTCCGGCCAAATTTTGGCTTTAACATAACAGAATTAGTCTTTCGACCAACAGAAAATGCTTGTTTTTAGCTTTTACACTTAAAGAAAATAATACTTTTGCCTTAGCTAAATAAAATAAAACAAAACTAAGTCTCAACCGAGACATATTGACTTTCGTCAAAACATAGAACTTCGTACTTATGCATAACATTTCGGAACAAAAGAGAGAAAAAAAATTTATAGAAGGTTTTAACTTATCTTTGAGTTTTCGATGCTTGAAACTCCGTCATCCGTTTTTGGCAAAATTGATCCCAAGTTAGAGGTTTCATGGATGTCAATCTTCTCCTTATTGATCTCCGAGTGTCGTCCACGTTGCTTTTTCTTTTGCGTCCTCTACATGCTGGCCTCTTGGCGGAGTAATCGTCTGGTTGTTGACCTTTCCGTTTCTGCCTGGGACGTCTGGTCTTGACGTCCTCCGGTCTGGAGTCCTTCTTGAATTTCTTCTGTTCGTCGTATTTTTGTGCCTCCTGTTGGCGTTTCAGTTTCCGGAACGGCGGCCTTGCTGGCACCTGACTCTGTGGCCGTGTGCGCGTTCTCCTTGATGTGTAATTTCTCCTGCTATCCTTTGTAGGTGGTGTTTTTCTCTTTACCACGGTTTCTTTACCCGGTGCATCTGTATTTTTGTTTTTCTTAAACGCTGGAGTTTGAAAATTATTTTTTCTTTTTGATACCGACGTCCGGGTTGTAGAAGTGCTAGGTCTCTCTTCAGTTCTCTGTTTCTTGGGTGGTGGAATAGTTGTTGTAGTCTCTGGCCCTTCTATTTCGTTTAGACTTGAGTCCTGCAAGAACTTTTTAAGGATTTCAAAATCATTTGGATTATAGTATTTTTTCACCTGGTCGGGACTTGCTTTACAGATTTCCCCTCTCTCGTTCTTAAGATATAAGACTACTCCTTTGATTTCCTGAATTACATAGGGGCCTTCAAACTTTGGAGCTAGCTTTGCCATAAAATTGTCTGGGGCACTTGATAAAGAAAATTTCCGCTTCAATACTTTATCCCCAACTTTAAAATCTGCTTCACGGCGTTTTCTATCGTAATAAATTTTCTGCCTATTTCTTGCCGTATCCGAGGTTTTAAGCGCCTGATCAATCAACTTTTGCACATCTTTTTGTTTAAACTCCTGCTCTCTTTGTTGCACAAAGAATAATTTATCTAAACGCGTAATTAATTTTCGGCCTAAGAATAATTCTGCTGGAGTTTTTCCCGTAGTATCATGATGTGCCGTTCTTAAAGCATAAGCTAATTCATTTATGTAGCCATCCCAGCGCTTGTGATGTGTGCTCACGTAACTGCGAATTATTTTTACTATGTTTTTATTAACTCTTTCTGCTATGTTAGCCTGTGGTCTATACGGAACCATTCTGATATGGCGTATGCCAAGTCCATTGCATATGTTTTCAAATATTTGACTAATGAATTGTTTTCCGTTATCGCTAATGACTTTTATCGGTGCACCGTATTTTAAAATGTATCTGTGTAAGAATGCATCTGCGACTGTTTTGGCTGATGCGCGTTTAAGTGGAACAATTTCTATCCATTTTGAAAAATGATCTACTATTACTAAAAGAAAACGATTTTTATTTAACTCGCTCTGGGGGAAGGGACCAAGGAGATCTATGCCTAAAATTTCATTCGGAAATGTAGCGCGAATGCTATTTAAGTACCCGGCCGGGCTGTAATTAATATCATTTATTAACTGACATTGATTGCAGGACCTGACATACGCCGTTACTATTTTGTATAATTGCGGGAAATATACCGCCTCGCGTACCCTTTTTATAGTCTTTCTGACCCCGAGGTGGCCCGCTATTTTTTCTTCGTGCAACTCCTTCAAAATGCTTAATCGAAGCGAGGCTGAGATGACTGGCTTATACTCAAGATTTTCGTTTGTTGTTTTCGTATAGAATAATAAATTATCTATTATTTCATAGTTTTTTGCTCTATTTCTTATCGCATCGATATCTGTATGCTCAAAGCTTTCGGGGTCTTTCAAATAAGCATAGATATTTCCAAATTCAGGATCAGCTTTCAGTTCAGTAATAACCGTATCTCTAGAATCTAAAATTTTTGAAGTCAACACAGCGCATTTAAGTTCATTTCCTTCATCGTCCAGTTTTATACGAGAAAGTGCGTCAGCTACATTGTTTTCCTTACCCGGTTTATATTTTATTGTGATATTATATTCTTGAAGTTTTTAAGCCCATCTTATTAACCTGGGCGTTAGGTTTTTTCCCGAGTAAAGTCTACCAACAGCCGCATGATCCGAAAAGACTGTTACTGGCGATTTGCCGAAATAAACTCGAAATTTGTGTACAGCCATTAATACGGCTAATGTTTCTCTTTCTGTAGCTGTATAATTCCTTTGTGTCTGATTCAATGTTTTACTAAAAAATGCCAGCGGATGGTTATTTTGCATAAGAACCGCACCCACCGCATAGTCTGACGCATCTGCCGCAATTTCCAGGTTTTCGTCCCCCTCAGGGAATTTTAAAACAGGGGCATTAATAAGCACTTCTTTTAATCTTTCAAAAGCTGTGTTAGCTTCCGCTGTCCACGTAAATTTACTCTTTTTTCTTTTGATTACTAAGAGTGGTTCAACAATATTAGCGAAATCTTTTATGAAAGATCGATAGTAAGAACATAACCCAAGGAAAGATGAAAGTTTCTTGGCGGTGTTGGGCGGTGGGAAATTCTTAATAGCTTTTATTTTTGAATCTTGCGTTTCTATACCCTTTTGCGAAATTTTATAACCGAGATATTTAAGTTCTTTAGTTGCGAACTTGCATTTTGAGGCGTTAATTGTAAGACCGGCCTCTTTTAATAATTTAAAAACTTGTTCGAGGTCATTAATGTGTTGTTCCAACGTACTACTCGTTATAATTATATCATCTAGATAAATTAAAGTTGATTTTTCTAGGACAGGCTTTAGAACAATGTCCATAGCTCTCTGGAATGTTGATGGGGCCCCACACAACCCAAAGGGCATGCGTAAAAATGCATAAGTGCCCGATTTTGTTATAAATGCAGTTTTGTGTATATCTTCGGGTCTCATAGTTATTTGATAGTAGCCAGACGTTAAGTCCAAAGTAGACATATATCTTGTCGATTTGATCTGTCTAATGATCTCGTCTATAACCGGCAAAGGGTAAACTGGAAATTTAGTAATACTATTTAGTTTTCTGTAATCAACAGCAAACCTCCAAGCCCTTTTATCCGAAGGAGGAAACTCGTTCTTTTTCCTACATAGTACGACTGGACTCGCGTACTCACTATTTATGGGCGTTATTATTTTATTCTTTAACATCTCCTGAATATGTTCTTCGATGATTAGGTCTTTTTGTTTATCATAACGATACGGTTTAGTCCTACAAGGTTTTTCGGCATTTAATTGAATCTTGTGAGTTACTATCTGGCAGTTTCCTGGTTTTTCTGAAAACAAATGAGAAAAATTACTCACCACTTGCTGTATTGCTTTACTTTCATGGTCATTCAGATGGCTAAGGTCCACTTCAGGTGTCTCCACAGGTTCCACCACCCTCTGGTCCATCTCCAACACCACGGAACTATCTTGAAAATTTAATTTGGCCCTCGCGGCCCTTAAAAAGTCCATACCTAAAATAAGAGAGTGTTGTAGGTCTTTCACCACAAAAATTAATACTTTGAGATTTTCCTCTTTTACCTGTAAGTTTAATGATAATTTCCCGATGCAGTGACATGTTTTTCCTTGCGCCGCTATAATTTCCGTATTTCTGGTTTTAAATAGTCGTATCCTATAAAAATTCTTTTTGAAGAACTTTTCACTCATAAAATTTCCTTCTGCTCCTGTATCGATGAGGGCTTCTACTGGTACATCGCCAACCAGGACTTGTATAATTGGTAGCTGTGAGTTTTTTACGATGACCGTGTTTAAATGTCTATTTGAGGGTTTTTTAAAACTTCCGGGGTCTGGACCCTCCCTTTCACAGGCCCCTCTAGTCGTTTAAAGCTTTCCTTTCAATCTGTGTCTTCTGGGTACGCGGATGCTTATTTTCAAATTTTCTTTTTGGGCCTTGACCTTCGAGTTTCGATGCGTTAGCTTGATAGTTCTTTCTCCCACACGAGCGATTTCCATTTCTGGTTTCCTCCTTCCTTCGGGTACTTTGAGAATATGTTTCCCCTCTCGCTTTTTCCGCTATTCTGCGATTTTGAAACTTCACCGCCAATTCGAAAAGTTCCTGCAATGTGGTTGGGTTTCTAATTTCAAAGTAGTCTTGAACAGCAGGTAACAATCTTGGTAATATTATTTCAATTATCTCCGCATCGGGTTTTTTTCCATACAGCATATCCGTTAGCTTGATTTTTCGTAAAATAAAGTCCGTCAATTGTGCTGTATCCCGTTGATAGAAACTATATAGTTCGGCTTCCAGCCGTGCGCGATCTTTCACTATGGGGAAGGCCTTTACTAACGATTTTTTGAAATTTTCAAATGTATATGTCTGGCTTGCAAATTCCCCTAATAAAAATTTACCTATATTTTTCCACCATAGCGCGGCCTGTCCTCTTAGTGCTGATGTGGCGATGGCAACTTTTTGTCTTTCAGGCACAGGGTAGAGCTGAAAGTGGTTTTCTAGACCTTCGAGAAATACCGCCACCGAATTTTTTCCGTCGAAATAGACGTTTGGCTTGATTGATGCTCTCAAAGTCTGGACCAGGTATCCAAATCCTTCTAAGTGAGTTGTCATTTCTTGGTGTTGTCCAGCGGCTTCCATCCAGTTTTCGGCCATTTCAGTTCGATAAGTGTTCGGGCGCCAATATAACGTTGCGCGCCTCCAACTTGCACGCAACCAAGAGGTGACTGTGAAAACTTGTATAAAAGATAGAGCCTTGTGAAGGGTTTAAGTCCCTTTTTATTCAACGTAATAAATTACAATTGCGTTCTCTTGACGCTTACAGACGGTGCCAACTCGGCAGTCAAATAAAAATAATAACCTGAAAAGAAACTAAAGACAAGATTCTAACTACGAGGTTCTCTAAAATAACTAACTCACCGCGTTTTACAATACCGCTGCTAATTCAGCAGACTTGAAGCTCACTGGAACGATTAACACTACTTCCCGCCAAGCACATAGGCCGCAACGCGGGGTTCTTCAATTCTCGCTAACTACCTCCGCGCTCGCTAAGTAAGAAATATCACACCGAACTCGTTTCCTTCTATTTAAATCAGAATACTTCCGCTGATAATTTGAATCCTTGCGCGTTCTACTCAAATTTACATATTCTGGCATTGGCAGTTCCAGGGGAAAGTAAGGCTTGACAGGAAAGATAGTTTAAACTTAAAATAAATGTTACTTAAAATAAATATAAACCCTACAAAGAAATTTCAAATTCTTTTCCGAATTTTCTTGTTCTAGGTCGTCCTCACATCTTTGAACTAAGTATATCATGCATAACTACATCATTTCTTCAGATTTAAGAGGCTGGCATTAACTACTATACCACCACCAAGGAAAAAACGTTTATAGCAACAAAGAAAATAAAGAAACAAAGGAAAAAACCTGAGAATCAACAACAAATATTTTTGATAACTCGACATTAGTTTTTAATAAAAAATAATCAATAAAAATAATAAAGCTTTTATATAACCGATTTAATTTAAAGTACAGGGTGGCCAGAAAATCCCTTTACACGTGCAATTAATGAATTGTAACTTTAATAATACTTGCAATTATTTATCCAAAACTTTCACAGTGTTCCACTATTATTCATACGCGTGAATGTTCTCCTGGTCATCCGCTTTAGCAGCTGCGGTGTCACATGCTAAAAAACTTCAAGCAGACTTGCCCACAGAGCATCACTGTCCACCTACCGCTTTTTTCTGATGCATGATTTGATGATCCCCCATCAAAGCTCGGACTTCGAGGCAGCCGAGACAAGGGGCTGGTGAATTTGAGGACCCATGTCCAATCCACTGGCCAGGGAATAGTTCATTCAGGCATTCACGAACAGCAAGTGCGAAGTGGGTGAGAGCTCCATCGTCTTGGTAAACAACCGCGCCGTTGATGCTTCATGAAGTCATTCAACACCTCCAGGTAAGTAACTTGGGTCACGAAACCCTCATAGAAGCTGCAGACCAAAGATGAGTTCTTTAGTCATCCTCGCATAAACCAGGACGTGCAGAGGATTGTTCTCAGCTTCTTGAAAAATAAATTGGAGTTTTCCATTACCCATATGAAGGTGCTTCTATCTCGCGAACTCCGATAAACAGAACATTCATCAGGGAAAAGAATGCACTTCCGAGCAGCAGGAATAGTGTGGAAGGCAACTTCCTCTTTAAAAGATCTGTCTTCTGCCTGCGCAACAATTACTCACTTTACGCAAATTAACATTTATTTAAGAACAATTTTTAAGATAAAAAATTTTAGGATTATATTATATTTTTTCTTGTATTTATATGCTTGCAATTTATTTACTTACGTTTTCTTAATTTAATGATGTTGCAAACTGTTTCGCAGCAATAATTAATCAATTTATTTTGTTTAAAATTGAATTTGCATAATTTAAAATTTCAATAAGCTTTACATGAATGATATTTTAATATCGTATTTATTAAATTAATCTTTCATTCCTTGCAGCACTGGTGCAAGAGAAGTATTTAACTTTACTAATTAGTTTTTTAATGAAACATTATTATAATAAACATAATATATACTTATACTTGAAAAACCAGATCAAATAATCATTCTGCGAAACTTTCTACTTGAAATTTCAGAGTAAAATTCACACCATTGGCAGTTTTTATTGAATATTTGGAAAGGGTCCAAAACATTAGTTTATTTTAAACTTCGAAGCATTGTATTAGCTATACGAGAATTCTTGAATTATATTTATCGATTAAAGACCAATTTAATTTATCGATTAAAGACGAAGTTCTAATATTATTTTATATTAGATAGGATATTAAGGGTATCCAAGAACTGGTACGGGAAATGTTTTTTAAAAAATTCATATTTGAGACCTCGCAAGATGTGGCTTTTTGACTGTGAATGATGAGACTGTTGCCTTCGCCCATGTATCGGATGAAGAAACACAAAGTACCGAGTTTGCAATACCAGTTCTTGATACTCATAGTTTGAAAGACAGAATACTAAATGCTGTATCAAGAAATACAGAAGAAATGCTGAGAGGCGCATGGCAAGATCTATATGACCCGTGACATTTTACTCGTCAGCTGGGACACTGACATTCTACAGGCTACAAAGGCAGCACATATTGAAATTTACTAACATAAGTTTTTAACCTTCATAAAATCTCACTTGGTATAGTAACCATTTCGAAAAAAAATTATACGTGTCTAATTAATAACAGTTTTCGAGCAATAAATATTTTTTTGTGAAACCAAGTATTCATGGAAAGACTTTATGCTGATACTGTATGTCTCTTAAGGGGGTTATTTTAATAAATAAAGAAAAAAGTAATGGGGTGCGTTTTAAAAACTTTTTATTGACAATGCTTATTTTGGAAATAAGAACAGCATTGTGAAAAATAAAAAAAAAACATTTAATATAATGAAGGCCGATAGGCAACTTTGGCACATACTGTAGAAATTCATTTTGCGCGTTTTGTCCTGTAACAAAGATAATATTTGACTAGAACCATAAAATTTGAAAATATTTCTTATACGTAGCTTATTGTGTTTACCGTAATACAGTTAGTTGAGAACAAATAAGTATCTGTGTTTTTTATACTTTATTTAATAGGTATTAGATTTCAAGGAAATACCCGAAGGTATTTCGATTTCTTACTTTCTGCGTTGATATCTCCATCTTCAAAGATGAAAAAGAAAAATGGAATGAAATTTCGGGTATGAAAGTTATAATCTCGAGCTCAGCTTCTATCGAAAGCCTTTATTCGGTACGCACCTTTGAAAAATGAGGTGTTGTGAGTAATGCGCTGGGGGCAGTCACCGCTAGGGGCCTCATCAATAAGGCGCTGGTGTAGTAGTTGTAGTACCTTCTCCTCCGACAAAAAGAAATCAAAATGAGCTTCGATAAGGAGATGATAAAATGATGAAAAATGATAGCGCTGAAAGGTAACTTATCTTTATTTTTGCTAAGCCCGGCCTATCGAGTCTAGACTCGGTGTGTAAAAACGCGAGAAGAGGAAGTTAATGGAATGTTTTAAAAGCTAATGGACGCACCGTTACCTTTAAGTAGACGATCTTTTGAATACAAATTGGATATATGCTGAAAACTTATATACTGGACTTTTATCAGCGAGATGATAAATTGCCAGAAAGAGGAATATCGAAGGTTGTTTACTAAATAAGCTGAAGAGCGAATTTCAAATTTTTACAAATTACTACGGCTGCGTTGGCAGCTGGAGTAGCCCCTTTGTGTCTTTAAAGCTTGAAAATGCCTAGATCGATAAATTTTTACGCTGCTTTGTCATTATGCTAAGTTTTTGCTCAAACATGTAAATGTAGAATATTTATTAAAAATTAAAACCATTATGAAACTTTAGATATTAAAAAATGTAGCTACGGTAATAAATCTCTGCAGCTACTTCCTTTTTTGGTCTGTTTCAAACAAATGCGTTATTTCTGATGTCGACTTTAAAAAGTGCAGAAGTACACTGCGAAAAAAAAAAAAAAAAGGAAAAAGGAAAAAGAAAAAAATGGGGGGGAAAGGGGGTACAGTTCTATATCTCCAATT
The DNA here is from genome assembly GCF_044657685.1 of Stegodyphus dumicola. Lineage (NCBI taxonomy): Eukaryota > Metazoa > Arthropoda > Arachnida > Araneae > Eresidae > Stegodyphus > Stegodyphus dumicola. The sequence continues at coordinate 164,258,998 of NC_140771.1, read as the reverse complement.
CTACTGGGCCGATTGACGAAATTCAAATTGCGTTTTTCATGCCTCGAAATCGCGACTTAGGATATGTATTAAATTTATATATAGCATTAGTATAACATAGGTATTTTGACACAAAATCGGCCTTTTTTTTAAATAACATGTCAAGTTTTTTTGCATATTTTGATTCTAGGACTCAAATTATGCCTAAATATTAAATTTTGTAAAATTTAGTGCGAAATTTACGGAGAAATACAAAAATTTATCTCTGCGCTATCTTTTCAGTTTGCGCCAAGAATAGTTCTGTTGGCGAACTTCTTAATATACGGATACCTATCTTCCTTTCCCTTTTTACATTGTGCTTGAGCGGAAAAAAAGTTGCATCGTTCTTTCTTTCAGATAATGTTCTTTATATTATATTTATTATTAATATTATTATTATTATTATTATTATTATTATTTTAAATATCTTTTTTCTATTTCGACTTTCATTTTAATTGTTTAAGTTGCATGGTTTCTTTCAAATAATTGTTTTAAAATTTTCTATCTACTCATTCGAACTGCGTAGTTTAAATAAAAGATGCATCTTTTTTTTTTTTTTTTTTTTTTTTTTTTTCCAAATAGTTTTCTTTGCTATATTTTTTAGTCATAGCTATTATTTTAGGTAGTTTTTAAATTTTTAGATTTTTATTTTAATTATTTGTGTTGCGCATTATCTCTTCAGATAATCGTTTTAAAATTTTCAATTCATTCATTCGAACTGCGCATTTCAAATATATTTATTAATGTAAATTTTCCAGAATTTGATTTTATTTATTTCAATTGCGTTTCTTTCGGAAGAGTACTTTGTGACCCAGACTACGATGCGTTTGAAAACTGCATATATTAAAAGAGAAAATGCAGTAAAGCACAGTTATTAGGCCTTTCAATGTGGCGTTCAGAAAAGATATATTAATAAGAGATGTTTATCCGTCATTTTAATTTAGAAGGACTTGCATACATTGCTTTAAACAGTTTCATCATTGTACCCATTGCTTTACACAATTTTATCATCCTACGTTTAATTTCCTAAAATGTCATATTGTTATCTTAAAATGTCTTAAAATGTTATTCATATTTTAGTCAAATATTTTATTTCTGAAATCGCAAGAATCAAACATCATAAAATTAAAAAATTTTAAATTAAAAAAAATACTAAATTTTATGTAAAAATTCATTTTTTCCTCTTAATGCTTGTTCTTTTCCTTCAGGCATTCTGCAAATATATTAAAAAGCATCCAACGTTTCGAAACTTCTTGGTATTTCTGGCATTAATTTTAAGTAAAGCGCCTTCCATTTCAAACGGGCCCACAAACGGCCGAGCGGTAATGTCGCTGAAAACTGGTAGTTCACTCCTGGACTCGAATTCCAGCGAACGGGCTGGTTGCAGAGACGTTTTCGTGGTTTTTCTCACGTGTAACGTGTATACGAGCTGGTTTCCTTTAGAAAGTTCTTCACGAAGGAATCTCTCCTTTTAGGCAGATAGCCCTACTTTGCCGTAACTTAACAATCCATTTCACCAGTATTTAGTCAGAGCAATGTCCTTCGCACTACCTTTCGTGTAGTTCTAAGAAAAGACTATGAAGATTTTGTTTTCAAATTTTTATTAAGAAAAACAATATTTTAGTCTACAAAACCATGTGTTTATCATTTTTTGGGCCGGTGCAAGTATTGGCCCCGCAATACAAAATATTGTGTCTCTGCATCAGTGGCCATCAATCCATAGGTCACAGTGACCAAAAGCTTTAAGTTCAACGGTGCTCTCCTATTTGATATTTTCTTTAATCCCTACCTGCATGATTTTTCACGGACGTAAAAGTTAGAAAAAGAGAAGACATTTTATGTTTTATATGAAAATTAGGAACTTTTTACTAATAGCTACATAAGAAATAGTTGCGTAAAGTATAAAACAAAGTATGAAAAGAAAGTAAAGTGAAGTCTGTCAAAACAACCACCAGCAGTGACAGATAATGTTTTTGTCTTTAAAGTTAGTTGACTTAAAAAGTTGACTAAGTGACGATAACTATCGATGTGTATAATGGGGTTATTCTATTTAAGGAACTTAAAATACATTAAAGGAAAGCACGATGTAGAAATAAGGCACAGTGCTGTAATAATAACATTATATTAGTGAAATTAAGGATAATTTCAAAAGAAAGTGCGAATACTTATTAAAATATCCATCCAATAGAAATTATCACTTTTCCTCTTCAGTCATTTTTTTCCTGTTATAGAGTATGAACTCTATGAAAAAATACATTTACCATTATCATTTATTACCTATCGTTTATCATACTGATAATGAGAAGGTTCACTGTAGTTTCTTACTTGCTGCTACGTAAAATGTCTTCTCATTGGATCAGTTTCTGTGTTAAGATATACCTAGAAGTTATACCGTGGTCTCTTTAACGGCCCTTCTGCTCAATTTCCACGTATGACGTTTAAATTAGTTGCTTTATCAAAAAACTGTTCATCACAAAAGAATGCTAGGTATTCTTTAATTTAGTTCTAGGAAGAATATTAATATTTCTGATTCTTTCTAGTTAAAAATCCTCTTTAGTGTCACACATTCCATTTCGGTTCTAGGGATTGGACAGGAGTTCATAATGTAAGGTAAAGAACGTGAGCGGTGTGTCTAAGAAACATCTTCATAGCAATGCTCAGTCATAAATATGCCGGCGGGCCTAATTCTCAAGTGCTAAATACTTGAAAAACCTGTTAGCATTTTATTTCGCAGTTTCTAGTATACATTTGTCAGGGGTGTATTGTGCCTTTTCCTAAAATGTATACTACTAAACATAAAATTTCAAAAACATCTGTATTAATGAATGGGGTTGATACATAACAACTAAGCATTGAATATGCATTACGCATTTTAATACTTAATTGTTATGTATTTTTATACTAACAAGTAAATAAAATTATAAAGCATGAATAATAAAATTTTAAAACTCACCAGTTTTAGGTACTTTTGAGTATTATAAAATCTATTTATGTTTGTATAAACAATTTACATTGAAGATATACATTTTATTTGATTTATGGAAATAACAGCATATAACTGAGGCCAAAGATACCATCAAAAGTCTATAAACAACATTTAGATTACATTAGTTACAATTAAAATTATTTGAATGTGAATTATGTCCATCTACTTTGAATAGCAAATTTCTTTATAACATCTTCATAAAAACAGGGGCCATGCTTAATCTCTCAAAAGAAGCTCTATCTCAATTGATAATATACTAAATGCATTTTTCTTGCAGAAGCGTTACTCAAATACAGTTATTAATTCATCTTAATACTGAAAATGGTTGTAACGGTCTAAATATCCTATCTGATTTTCTCTTGGCTTTCAATTAATATCTTGATTTCCGATAAAAGCAGCATTCGTTTCACCACCAATATTCAGCGTTAGTCTAGTCTGTTTTCTGTATGTTAGTAGCAGTACGATTTGTAAATGCGTTTAGTTGCTATTTTTTGCTATCTAGATGCATACAGTTGCTTTGTAAAATCAAAAGAAGCCCAAAAGCAAATTACGCATAATGATCTAATAATAAATAAATTTAATTAATAAATAATTAATTGATAATTAATTATAAAGACATATATGTATTTATTAAATTATAATAATTATAATTAGTAATTTTAAACTTATAAACTAAGTTTAATTGATTATGTATAGTTAAATTTCAGATCATTTCGCGACCGAGCAAATATTATTTCGTAACCCCTTTCTCTGTTTTGACCTATATTTTAGGACCGTTAACTTTAATCTCAAACCATTTATATAGTCTGCATTTTCAGGAGGACAGAAAAGTCATTTAGGAAAGCAATTTTTATAAAGAGAAACACATGCAAGATATATTTTGGAACCGCAAACAATGCATCAACAATAAAATTGTTTTACAAACGAAAGAATAATGTTGTAAATAATTAAATAAATTGTATTGCAAATTCACTAATGTTGTAAATAATTAAATAAATTGTATTGCAAATTCACTAATATTGTAAATAATTAAGTGGGCTCATACACCTTAAACCCCTTATGAGCTTCGAATTATGCGACTGTTGCAAGAATTGAGATATTTTATTTATTTTAAAAGTAATTATCTCCAACCTTTTACAGCTGACTGCATAATATAGCTGCTTTGGAAACTAGTAACCGGAAAGTTTGTGTTGCCACAAATATTTTTGTAATTTAAGCAGCTTTGTGACAAAATGTTTCATCATTTTTCCACCTTGCGCGTATGATATTTTAAAAATGGCTAATGGTACATACTTGAAATTGGATGGAATTCTTTATATGGGCACTATTTTCTAACTCAACCAAAAATCTGATGAATATTTTAATATTAAAAAATTTTATGCACGAAAACATTACATATTTTTTAATAAAATACATTTTATAAACTCAACTCCAAATAAAATAAACATTTAACATGAAATTCTCAGTTCTTTTGGTTTAAAGTAGTTTCCAAATGTTGTAAAAGCTATATATAAACTACGGAATTAAATAAATGCAACAGATAATTTTAAACTGTGCGCGCAAGGTGAAAACATGACGAAAATTTTTGTGACAAAGCGGATTAAATTATAAAAATATTTGTGGCAACACAAACTTTCTGATTACGATTTCAGAAAGCAGTTATATTATCTAGTCAGCCATAAAATGTTGGAAGTAATTGTTTTTAAAATAAATAAGTTATTCCAATTCTTGCAACAGTCACATATCAGTAGATCATAAGGGATTTAAGGTGTATGAGCCCCCTTAAATAAATACATGCAAACATACTAAATAAAATTAAGTAATGAGTGGATTAAAATCACATACTTATTTTAGCTGAGAATATCTGCAAAATATGCTCAATTTTGTAGCTCACAATAAGGGGAAAATGTAATAGGAATTAAGTGCTATCGGTTCGGGTAGAAGCATGTTTTTTTCGTATTACAAATGAAGAAATTTTAAACTACTTATCGTGGGTTATTGTATTCGATAGAGGCTTCTTCTCTCATATTGTTGACCAAGCAGTTATTAATTTCTCAATTTCAGTAAGTTATTAATTTCTCAATTTAGTAAGAATAAAGCACAATTTAGTAAGAATAAAGCATTCTCCTTCCACTATCAACAACAATACGTTAGTTGTGTTTCCTACATTCTGTTTGAGACGATCATGATCATCTTGGAGAGGTATATTGTCTTAAACAGATAGATTACCAGAAGATTTTGCTGTAATTTTTGTAAACTGTGAGTTAATGAATTTATTAACTTGAACTATTAAAGCACTTCTTTTATTCCACTCACATAAAATTAAAACTCATATGTAGTACAGAAGAGTGAACTTTACTAGAGCATCCCCAAATGAAAAGTAATTGAAAATCTTCCGCAATTACGAAGGAATCTGTAGCCGATTAATGCAGTAAAATATTTAAGTTAGAAAAATTTAAATCTTATGTAAAGAAGAATCGGAATAAAAGTTCAAAGAGTGTGCACTATTAACATAAACTCTTTTTTATAGGGAAAGATTTACCGAAATTTTATTGCTGATTTATTGCCTAGAGATAATAATTGGTCATTTAACAGTACATAAAAATATATGTATGTCTTAGTTTCTGATCTATTCATTTTAATAATTTAATTAATTATTAAATTATGTAATTAATTTTTTCTCTTAATACGTTCACCCACTTAAAACATTTCAGTGTCAGGAAAGCATTTAATCGTAATTCTGTTGTTTTTAATAAGGCTCGGAATAGTCTTTTTTTGAATACTTTTTGTAGAACCAAACCCAAAGTTTCTGAAAAAACGAGAAATAAAAACAAAATATAGAAAAGAATAATATATTCTAAAAGAAGTGCAAGAACAATAGCTAGGCTTAAGCGTTAATTAAAGCACACATAGCAGGGGTTAAATTTTAATCAAATCTACTTTAATTAAATCGTAACGCTGTTTTTAATTTTCTTTTATTCTGGTACCTTTGTCTCGAAATGCTTAGAAAAAATTTTTGAATTTAGATACTTAAAATATATAGTTATCGAGTAAAGGTAGGTACTCTTACAATTTCTTTCAAAACGCAATGAATATTTTGGATCCGTTATATTACCGCAAAGCACGAATCATACGTTCAGTTAGGAAAAGCCAACAAGAAAGCTCACATAAAAGTATACTGTTCATTTAAATTTATTTCGGCTATAATCATTAACAACAATAAAATTTATTCTGTTGCAAATCAATGAAGCTCTGAGTGATTCATGTTCGTTAAAAATGCCTTTTCTTGAAATGTTAAAGTCACATTTTCCCCTGTAACAGTAAAAGAAATACAGTTAGCTTTAAAAGGGGCTAAATACGCATAAGGACTAAGAAATTAAACCTAAAAATTACTTCTCGAGTTTAAATAAATATGACTGAATAATAATGGATAAGAATAGCAAGAGAATCATAATAAGTTTTAATTTTTTGTCTTATTTAACACTGTAGACTTTGGTAGATTTTCCAAGGAAAGTTGATTTATGTTTATAGAACTGAAGGAATAAAATAATAAATATCTTCCTTAAGAGTCTACTAAAGCAGCCTGCATTGTCTTAATTAAACTTTTTTATTTAAATTTAACCGACGTTAAATCGTGAAAAACTTTGTGAGGCATTGCGAAATGCACCAGTTTATCAAATTAAGCTATTTGTAAACAAAAAAGTATTTTATAATTAATTAAAATTTATTTTATTTTTAATAAGCTAGTTAATAAGTATAATTTGTAATGCATATTTTATAAAGTGTCTCTCTAAATTTGTTTCTGAATAAATATAGCAATATTATGTTTAATAAGGCATGCTTCGAAAGCTGTATGTTATTTATTTGGGTATAGAATCAGTTTTATAACTGTTATTTAAGCAGATCCAAAGATTATCTTTATTAATGACCACACAGTTTTTGTAACAAAACCCCTTTTTTCTCATTACTTTATGATTCTCAAGCACTCTGTTAACTTACGGTTTGATTGTAGTTCCCTTATAATTAATTCTTTAACAACTAAAATTTCATTTGTAGGGTATTTTACGTAAATTAGCTAATTACTAAACTTCTTCATTTTCGTAGTTTTTACCAGAACGTAAATTAGTTAACTGAGTGCTTAAATCAGGTGTTTTTAATGTTTTAGGTTTAAGAGATTTTGGGAGCATTGCTCGCAGTTTACGTTTGATTGATCAGCTCTGCTTGTGAATATTCGGGCTTTAGCCATTTTTACTAACCGACTTTAGAACGTGCCATTGAAATATTGAGTCAGCTTAACTGAACCATTTCGGGTAGTTTCTGACTACGATAACTTTGAATTTGAATTTAATACTTATATTATTTTGAAGGTACTTTTTCGTTAAGCACTGCCACGCTTTTTGGCGCCTGTGAAAGAGAAAACAAACGCATGCGGAGACCCAATGATAGCGCCATCTGAGTACCGAATCATTTGTGTGTCTGTGTGTTTAATTAAACACATTTGATTGTGTTTTTTCAGTTAAAAAACACACCAAAAAGCGTGTCAGGTGTGTAACGGAAGGGTACCATTTTAAATACCTACATGATGACGAGTTTATTTGTAAGCACGATTGTGCCTCTCTGTTCAGTTAAGAAGATAATGGACTCTGAAATAATTAAAAATAAGCCAAAATTTCGATTTTTTTTAAGCTTATAATATTTACCGTACTTAATTGTATCGTATGCAAAAACCCATATTCAAATATTTTAATTTTTACAGAACTATAAGCATTCGAAATGCGTGAACAATAATCCCTTCAAATTTCGTAGAAAATGTCTAACAAGTATATGTTAACCGCTATTTATTGGTGTTATAATTTATATATGTAATTCTATATTATTTTGGCTAGGATTGTCAGTATTACTAACTGTTAATGAATTTAAATTTGTAGGGTTAATGCTATAAGCATAGCTCGCTCTTCTTAATCACTAAAGAAAAGTTACTCTAAAAATTAGGTTGGAAAAAGTTAGTTATAAAGTTAATTAGTTAGGAATAAAAGTTAGAATAAATTAGAATAAAAGTTAGAATAAAAGTTAGTTAGGAAAAATACTGTGAAACACTAGAAGATTAATTTAATGCTACAAATAAAGGTAAAAGGCATAGCGCGGGTTAATTTTCACGTTTTCAACAGATATAACCAATAAAGTAGATTTATTCTATTATATTTTCCATATATATCTCTATAAAGCAAATTATGACAACATATTTATTTCCATTATATTTATATAACAAGGCCGAAAACTTACGAATGAGAAGAAAATATTTAATATTTACAAATTTCTAATATAATTTGATGTTTATCTTGGACGTTCAATAAAGGTAAGTCTGAGGGTAAACGTTAAATTTTTTCGCAATTCGAATGTCTTGAAAAAGCTCCATACGACTAACTCTTTGCTACATACGAATAACGTTTGGAAGAAACTATCCTGTTGTATTGTACAGTATAGGTGTGTACGCATTTTTTAATATAATTGCATTACGAAATTTAAACTTCGGATAACTTCAAAAAACAAAGAATTTTTTTTTTTTAAACTGGAATGGAATTCACATAAATAATTTTTAAAAATTCGCTATTTGTTAGATTCAAAAACGAATATCAAGCACTTTTGTCAAAGTGTTTTAAAAATTTAATGAAAATGTTAAAATAAATCATCAAAAATTAGAACGCAAGGAGCATCTTAAACTTTCATTCAAAATTTCATTTTTGTTTTAAGAAAATTAAATTTTTAAAAGTTTGAAATTTTTAGCATATATTTGCAAAATGTTGTTATAAAAGATATATGTTTAAAATTTTTTGTTTCAAAAGCAAAATCTTAAACACAAAAATCTTAAAGTCCACTGTGCCTAATAAATAGAGGTAATAAAAAATTATTAAATTTTTTTTAACCTTTGTAAGACTTTGTCTTGCTATTTTTAAACGGAGCGGTAATTCTCTTCTCAGTCTAATAAGGTAAGAGGGGCTTTGATTCACTTTCTTATACATTACGCGTTTTTTATTAAAACTCAATGAAATATTATACAGTTTTCTAATGCAAAGTAATCTTTTATAAACTTGTAGAAAATATTTAGATTTTTTTCCTTGAGGGCGGTTATCACTTACCTGCGAATCACCTTCAGAAGCATTACAGAGCTTTTCATAAATTTGATTGTAGCTTACCGCTTTTAATCGAGACAACTTGTACACGAAATGTCTGTATTCGCACTTGTTCAAGGCGATCTTGACGCTACCAAGAAAAGAGGAAAAATTAACTTGTAGTCTGAATGCTTCACAGTCTAACACCTCGAAAAAGGATTTAATAAAATTTTTCCAAAAATTTATTATGAAACTATTAAAATCATACAAACATTTCTCTTCTTAAATTAAAATAGCATCTACTGTTGTCAATTTCTAAAATCAAATCTCAGTTGAAAATTTTAATTTTAACAATGCTTTAGAATATGTTTTTTTTTCATTTATTTTTAAAACGTAAAATGATATTAACAATCAAATATCAAGATATCGAAAAGGTTATATGATCTTTTGAGCCCAATGAGGCTGAGAAATAAATATAGACAGAAATTTTACTGTTAATGAGTTGCTAAAATATTTGATGGTAAGCATTAGCTTCCGAAAGACTTGAAAGGTTCTCGAAGCTAAAACGTGACAAATCAACCATTTCTTCACTGCTGTTAAAACCAGGGATCTTCCAAATGCTAGCTGCACGTGCTAACCACTAGGATCACGAAAATGCAAAAAGTCCTTAAAGATTTTATTTTAGATTGTATGAATTTTATTATAGGCTGCAAGTGTGGGTAGGAGTTAAAAATCTGAGACATGTACGTGTGCATATTACAATGTTACGAAATGGATTTTATTGATCACACTTAATTTAGGAAAAAAATTCTGCCACCTTCTAATGTATCCGATTTCGAGCTGAATGTAAATTTTAAGAAAAGAAGTCAAGTTACAATATGAGAAGGTCTTTTCAGAATTATAATATAAGGAATACCATTTATTCATGAAATTTTGGGGAATGTTAAAATTTCAGGGCCAACGCCGTAACGCTCGGAGGGCTAAATGACTTAATGATTCATGTTTTCGTAATTTCTAGTAAAAAAATTAATTTAATATTGATATTAAATTTATTTATAATTTGTATAAAATACAAAATCTAACTTTTTACACGTTTTTCGGGTCTCTATACTTAAATTTAGGAAAATGTTGTATTGGTTAAAAAAATTTAAAACAGGGTACGTTTGACTCTCGCACGATAAAAATTGACCCAAGTATTTAATTTCAAAATTTGCAATATTTGGGGTAGTTTTAAAATTGCTTTAAGAGGTCTGTTAATAAATAAGTTATGATAATCCGCGTTTGCCATTCAATTATATTTTTTTGCTATTTACTTTCTTTATTTATGATTTCGTTGCAATGTTTGTAATACCGAAAGAATTTTCCCACACGTAAGTTACGTTATCAAACTCTAAAAATATGTTATTAATATTCTCGTGAAGATTTATTACTTCAGAATCAAAATCAGACAATAGTAAGAAGTTCATTAAAGAACTAATATTTTTCCTTTATAATTTATGTAAATAATATTACAAGTTGCTTACGAACCATTACTGGCCCACCAGCGGCCGAGCGGTAAAGTCGCTGAACACTGGTAGTTCGGTCCGAGGTTCGAATCCCGCGAACGGGCTGGCTGCATGGGTGTTTTCGTGGTTTTCCCCATGTGTAACGTGTATACGAGCCAGTTTCCCTTAGAAAGGCCTCCACGAAGGCATCCCTCCCCTTAGGCAGATAGCCCTCGAGGCTTTGCCGTAATTAAATAACCTAACCTAACGAACCATTACTGAAATGTGCCAGTCTTTTCTAGAACATGTATTCTCTGAGAAATTGAGAATAATCTCGATTTTGGAAAAAAATATATTTATCAATATTTTTCACAATTATCTGCACATAGTTAGTTGCTCTCATGTTATGAAAACTTCAGAAATATTTCATTAAACGATATTTTATTTTTAGTTTAAATAAAAATGCAAACATTTCGCCCTTCAATTTATGCACGTCCCCTGAATATATTTTCCGACTTTTATAATACATATCTCAGGTAGTTTTTGTCGCACGGGAATCAAACGTTTTGTACTTTATTTTTTTTATAACGAGTACAAAATTCTCCTAAATAAAGTGAGTGAAGGGAAAAATTAGATTTTCTATTTTATATAAAATTATCTTTTTTAGATTTAAAAACATGAAAATATGCATCTTTGCATCATTTAAAACATTTTTGTAATTGGAAGTATATATTTTATGTTCAACGATTGTAAAAATAAAGCTTGTAAAGACTTTTGTGGACGGTGCATATCTTGAGTAATTCAGGAAACCTTTTTGCTTCTGAAAAAGAGTGACATCTGACTGAACTCAAAATCGATAGTTTTATTCAAAATTCATGCCTATTTAAGCTTTATTTTTGCCAAATTTTAAATCTGAACAAAAATTTATCAATGGGTATTTGGACAAGACATGAACATAGCTTATGTTGTAAACATAGAAAAGCATTTGCTTTGTTTGTTGAGCAGGAATCATGAAAAATGAAACCATTCTTTTTCCAGAAATCAAAAGCGAAATATTTTTGCATTTTTGAATGGATGGGCTGACATCTGCACAACATTACGCATAGAGTGAATTTCTTCGAATCCTTAAAATAGAAAGGTAACTAGAGGCAAAATTAACCTTACTTCAGTGCGTGTAATGTGAATTCGAAGTAGCTTTCCGCAGAAGAATCAACAAAAGGGCATAGATTCTATTTAAGAAGATGACCCTTGTGTGCTTTGATGTATTTAGTGAAATGATCACGTAAACGAGTATTTCTTCAAACCTTACAGTGGTGGAATATATCAGTGGAATCTCTGGGTTTATCTAAAACTACAGGATTACTGATAAAAAACTGCTAGTCCTTATATACATTATATGTTGCCTTATGTCGATGTTTTCTCAGAAATACTAAGAGTTCCATGTAGTTGCTTTATACTAAATTTGAAAAGTAGTTTTATTCTTTCTAATTATGTTATGCAAGTATGATCATTAATATGGTATGTGATATAATCAGAATAGTGCTTTTCTTATGAGGCAATGGTATTTTACATAATAACCTTTTATATACATAACAAATTTGGTGTTCATCCTCACCCCGCTGCACATCGGAAGGTATTTTTAGCTTCTTCAGCCGTTAGCAGATCTCCTACTACACCAGCATCTTTCAACCATTCCGTACTTCTTCTGGATGACATTAGATCGCCCGTCATTCGTCCTTTGCTGGCGTATCTGCAAGGAAAGCACACTTTACAAAACTGAATCTTCTTTAGTACGTTAGAAACTCAGTTTTCAATCCAGCAGGAAGACATGAACAGGGTATTCGTAACCACTGTAAAAATAGCTCCATTAGACTTACCTTCTGAATGTCTCATCGAACTTTACCCTTAGCTCCTTCGGCGAGAATGCTCTGTGTGACGGCGGAGGATCAGAAAGAGACATGACACTTCCATTCCTTGTAACATCATCGTGCCTTCCAGCTTTCAGGTGGACCCGATCCTTCGTAAGTCTGTACTGGTCAGTCTCTTTCTCCGTCAAAAGCTTTGACACGGCAGGAAATTTAGAAGATAGTCGTGTGTTTCTGTGAAACCGCATTTCTGGAGAACGCGTGTAGAATTTTACTGGGTACTTTGGAGATCGGATGTCTTTACTTGTGCTTAATATCTTCTTTCGTCGTGGTGTTAAATTCAACGAATGACAGGGTTGATCTACAATCTTTCTGCTTCTATAATGCAGATTTCGATTAATTGAACATTCATTTTTGTTTTTATCTTTATTGGAATCCTCTTCTACCAGAGAAGGAACAGATATGGATTCTTTTGTTTTACTTTTGATGGTTATTTCCACTGTGGGAATGGGTTCGGAGAGCACATTTGGATACGGTGCGGACGGGCGTATTCCACATTTGTCTATTTCTTCCATTTCCTTTCCATTTGATAATATTTCAAAGCTGTTTATGTTATTAGGATCCGCACGACTATTCATGGTAAATTCAAAACTCTTCGCAGACTGGATTGGAATCAAGCGAGTACTGGTATCGAAGCATGATGTCGCTTCGGATTTGTAGCGATTGAAAATGCTTATGTATGCTTCGTGAGTTGCTTCAAAGCTTTGCAAATCAAATGATGGTGATCTGTTTGTTCTCTGGTTTGATTGGAAAGGAGTGTTGATGTTCTCTGCTCTGTTGTAGCTTAGCAACTTCAAGCTGATTGTCTGAGTAGTTTTCTCTTCCTCGGGTTTTGCGTTAATAGAATTTATGCTTTTCTTGGGTGTTTCAATAATTATTAAGCTCTTTGTTATATGATTACCTGATTCTTTTTCCCCAATTCTTGTTCTTGGGATGATTTGTATATGTTCCTGTCTCTCTTCAATTGTCTTCTGCATTTGCAAACTTTCCGTTAAGTTTGAATTTGAGGTATTCCTTACCTGCTTCAAGCAGCCTTCGCCCTTTTCTGAAATTGTATCTGCAGTCATCTCGTCTGCGATCTTCCTCAAAGGCTCATTCACATCTCCTCCATCAGAATATATACTACCTGTGCTAGATGAGAGAGAAGTCAAGGCACCCCTCGATTTCGTCTTGGTAGTTTGAATGGATCTTTTTTCATTTTCCACTTGGCTCTTCCACTTAAGACTATGAACCTTAACCAGGTCACACGGATTTACTTCCCAGGTTGCAGCGTTGTTTTTCTGTCTTAAGTCTGGCTTGCTGAAAGTTTCAACACTTGAAACTTCAGATGCTTCAGTAACAGAAGTTCGAGCTCTGCATGAAAGGATGGGTTCAAACTCACGGTCAATTTCAGTCTGTGTGGGACAATTCGTAATTTCCCATCCGAACATAGCTATTTCAGGAACAATTCCCTTGACATTTGTTGTGCTAGAGCTTGTGAAGCTCTCTACAGGTTTTGTTAAAATAGATAATGAATTGAATGTATCCAACATTTCTGCTTTCCTTCTTTGATTTTGATTGGTTCGAAAATCTGGGATATTTTCGTTTGAAATTCTGCATCGAGTGTCAGAGCACGTAGATAAATCATGATGTGTTACAGTAACAGTCTCAGTAACAGAAATTTCTTCTAGACTGTGAGGCGAACTCTCCTCTAGTCGATGAACATTCTCTACTGCGTCACTGATACCGCATCTTATGTGATGTGTATTTTCCTCAGAATCACTAGAAGAATTCTTTGGCAATGCCAAATATCCAGATGACCGAAAAGGAGTAAGATTGTTTGGTAACCTCAGTTCTGTAGGTGCATCAGGAAGAACATAATTCTTTAGTCCTCTGGGTACAAGAGAAGATGATCCGTCTGGCAGTGCTGTTGGTGCAGCAGAAGAAAATGCATTTTTTGACATTTCAGGTGCATCCAAATGAGAATGATCTTTTTGCCATCTTCCTGATGTATCCAAAAGAGTAACTTTCTTCGACAACAATCCTCCATCTGCATACAAAGAGGTACTTTTCTTTGACAACTCTTCTCTCGAAAATAAAGAGGAACATTTTTCTGGCAGTTCTTTCTGGTTCTTTATAAGTAATTCTTGATCACATTGTTTTGAGCTCTTATCTAGTGTATCCGAAAAGATTACAGCTGACATCTCGTTGTCAGACTCGAAAATACTTTGTAAGAGCTCGCTCAGGCTGATGCCAGAAGACGTACTTGATAGACATTCAGAATTTGGGCTCAATATTTCATCTCCATTCTCCTTTTCCTTGCAATTATCGTTCATAATGTTCTCATCTGAACAGGTGTTTTGTCGGAAAATATGTTTCTCTTGTGGATTATGTCCTCCCTCTCTACACTCCACAACATCAATACTTTTTCTGTTGCTATGACCATTTATGGTGTCATTCAAGATAATGTCCACTAATCGTTTTGTAGCCAGCCTACTTTCTGAGATAGATTCGTCAATCAAAGCAGAATATTGCGGAGCTGTTTCTTCCAATACAGTTACTGAATTATTACCAGAGCTTTCATTAATGCTTTCTAGTACCGAAGAATCATCAAGTGCCGTGATATCACCACTGCTTTCTTCAGATCCATTTGTTCCAGAAGGAATTTCGTCTTTGTTCAACAGGTTTTTATTGATTACAGTATTTGACGAATTATTGTTTTCGTTTGTAATAATATTAGTGGATTTGTCTTCTGGGCGTGCACTTTCAACAGATGTAAAGTTCTGTGATGTGAGATATTCATGTTCGTCGCCTATGCTGGAAATAGTATCGGGCGTATCATGGATTCTCAAGCACTCGTCTCCCATTTCTGACAAAGTGTCCTTGTAAGTTTGTACGTAGTAATATGATAATTTTCTCTTTACTTTTCTTTTTCTTTTTAATTTAAAGCATTTCAGGGTAAAAGGCATATCTAGGAGGAAAATATTCAGTTACTAGAGGCCCAAAATTAAAGGAACAAAATACATCTGAAACCTTTCGATTGAAATTTAACGTCTTAAATAAAAGTTTACCAATAAAATTTTTTTTAAATGCTTAAAGGAATCAAACAATAAAAAAATCATAAAAAAGTTGCTGTCGGAAGTTGCTGTTTATTATTTTTATTTTTAGCTAATATATTAACATAAAAAATGCTAATCCTTAAAGTTCATCTTTAGAGATTCACCCTTATCGTCCCACTAATGTATGAAAGGCTAGGTGATCAACAGATTAGTCATTTATACTACCGCATTGTCAATTATTGCAAGACTCGGTACACTTTAAAAAAATAATAAGCGAATAACAATTAAGAAATAATTCTCTTTTTGAAATGTAATAATAAATATAGTATTTCGACACCTGCCTAGATATAAATGAATAGGAGAGGACGAAGCGGGCTTGATACCGGAATTCCATCTCTGGTTGTATAAGCATAGTAACACCCCACTAAATATGTAGCTTTGTCCCAGTTAGGATGGAAACTCTAGGCCTCGATGACAGAACTAAGTTCTCACGTCGTTTTCCCTACTACGCCCTCCAGGACTTTCTGCTGATCAGTATTTTATGTAACCTTATGCTGCACAGACATTATACATTTACAAAATCCCCATCTTCTTCAGGATTCAAACCCGGACCCAACGAGACAGCAGCTAGTATTGCTAACCATTCTACCGTTCAGACTACCAATAGAACCTGGACAGAAAGGTGAAAGAAAATAGGTTTGTTTATGGATTTCCGGGGCAATAAACATGTATAAACAAATAAATCTATTCTATAGCTTCTGCATCCAGCCCCGACAAGTCGTATAGCTAATTAAAAATAATTAACCTAAATGCAAATATGTCGTCCATGTTTAGCTAGTGTTCCTAAAATGGAAAAGAACTATATACATAATTTATTTTCTGTTTTAAATCATCAATAGATTGATTGACAATCGAAATTCCACAGTAAATTTTACGACCGTCGTCATAACTACTATTAAAAGTTGCAGGTAATGGAAATTTCATAACTTCATTCATCATCATTCCAAATACGACACTGGATAACGAATGTCCATTGTTAACACGGTACTTTGTACAGTACAGATAAAAATCATTAATAATTTTGAAAGCTGGTTATACTGTAGCTTTTTAGTTCCATATATATAGGAGCACATTTATTACATACAGTAAAAGTGTGCAATTTAAAATAAATTCTGTAACCGTAATATAATAAGTATGAAATTTCTTCAATTTTTCCTAAATTGATTTAATTTTTGGCCAAATATACAATAGCCGCTCTGTTTGCCCAGTTACTGCAATCATGGACCCACTTTCGATCCCAGAGAAGGCATGAATGTTTGTAAAAGTACTTTATGGCAGTGTCACTTAAAATGTTCATGAGACAGGACATCTCTGAGTGGCTGATAATAGCGGTAAAGAGATGGAAGAGCATCGGATCCGTCTTCTGTGATGTTCTTCTTCAGAACTCTAATGTAGCTTATATGTAGGAATCTGTATTGCACGTTTTCCATATACTTTTTGGTCATTGCGGTAGTCAAAAGGTACAGTACAAAATTTTATTTTAGGTTTTTTTTTTTTTTTTTTTTTTTTTTTTTTTGGAACAGCCGGCTACTTTGCTGGTTAAGCAGTTCTCTGGAATAGCCGCACCTTTCCTTCGTTCAGTCGTCCCATTACCGAGAACTAGTGTGCCCCCTTCAGTGCCGCCTGCTCAGTATTCTCGGTGATGAGACGACTAAATGACGGAAAGGTTCGGCCATTTCCGAAAAACGCTTAACCAAAAAAGGGTTCGGCTGTTACCAAAAAAGTCTAAAATAAAATGATGTATCGTACTTCTTGACTATCGCAATACCCAGAAAGGATGTATAAAATGCACTACAGGTTCCTGAATGTAATAAGACAGTTCTTTATTATTTAAGAATTCTGTATATAAAACAACACTGTGTAATATGCCTTTTAATGTTACCGTTCATAATCAAAATTTCAAGGTAATTATTTCCTTTGTGCCATTTTATATGAAGGAGCAGTCAGCTTTTAAAACAGTTTTCTAGCATTTTATTCTGGATATGATGATAAAATAATCATTTTTTTTTTCTTAACATGGCTACTTTTAAATTACGAATTTTTAAACTTGTTTTAATAGTTAGAATAATTTATTTATTTATTTAATTGTTATTTTTTTGGGGGGGAGTGATTTATTTTGTCTCAAATGATGACGGATAGCGAATATCGAACGGTTAAGAAAAGAAAGCTATTAGAGCTTTACTGTGCTTCACTACCTGCTTCTATAGAACAGGGGTTTAAAAACAACTGATTTCAGAGGAAACGTCCATAAACTATTATTGATTCCGAATATATATTTTAGTGGAATTTTTTTTATTTATTATTACGTGCTGTGTCATTAGGCACTGCACGGAAAAGGAAGGTTGCCGCCTGAGAACTTTAAAAGGAAAACTGGATCGTATTTACGTCACATATAGGGAAAAGTCGGAAACGCCCAGTCAACCCTTTCGTCGGCACTCGGAACCTCTGACGGAACTTTTTACCGCTCAACCGCTGGTGGGCTTATGTTAGTGAGCTTGTAACACGTTTTCAGTTTCTGGCCTTAGAAACCATGCCAAAAAAACTGGAAATTCAACATGGACATTACTCTGGGATTATATGGGGATATCTTGTAAAACAAATTCTTTATGAAAAAAGGTTTCAGAATATGAGTTTGAATGAATTTATTTTAGTGGCTGAATACTACTAGGCATGAACTAAATTAGCTTGTTTAAATTTAGAACATTCCGTTATTCGTCTTAATATGTGTATATATATATATACACACACACACACACACATATATATATACACGTATTCTTAATATATATAGATTACTTTTTAAGATGGTTATGGGACGCAAAATGCAAGAACATTGGATGATATTTATCTTTTAATTCAAGGGGCTAAAGGATTAAAATAATATATATATCTTTTGCTTGCCTTATATGCGTTATCAATCAACACAATTGACATTTAAATGATTCACTTAAATTTCTCTTACAAAGTTCAGAAAGAACTTACTTTGATTCCTAAGATCTTTTATATAATTTTTTTTAGAATTTACATTGAAATAAAATTTATTTAAATCACTATTTCGCCTCAAAACTATAAAATTTTGATACGATCATTTGAAATCTCTTTAGTAAAACGGAGTCATCGAACTCAATTTTGAACCAAAACAAAAATCAGATTGTTGCCATTGGAGGAAATGAAATTTGTCTTTCTGTTTTTAATCGAGTTGAGTGATCTATTCTTTATTCCAGCTGTTTATTAACGGTTTGGTTTGTGAATAATTTTGTATAGATGAATTTTAAAATAAACCATAAAAATCTTAATGAAAATAGATTTTCTTTTTCAATAAAAATTTTTAAAAATGTGCGCTCTTCTAGACTTTTGAAAAATCAGTTTGGATGAAAAAGAACGCACATATTTTTATATTCTGATATAAAAGCAATGCGAAATTACAATGAGAAAAATTTTTTAACTTTCTGGAAAGTTACTGCCTACTTTAGATTTTTAAAAAATAATATCAGACTTAGCAATTTTTAGCAATTTAGCAATCTTGCTTTTAAGCAAGAAGAAAGGAGATGAGGACTTTGGCGAACGCCGTTTCCTCCAGTCCGTGAAGGAAAATCATCATCAAGCTAAAAATTACTGTAACTCTTCTATTATTAAACATTTTAATTTATCTCATTTTACAATTATTCAGAGTCAAAAGCGGAAAGAAGTAAGGTATATCCCGTTTCATTCTAACTAATGAGATTTTGCTTTGCTATTTTATGGAATGGGATTGAAGCAGGTTTCGTACTTGTTTCAAATAAATGTCTAGATATGTATTATATGGCGCTATTTAATATTTTCATAACATTAAACTATATAATATGCTGTTGCACGGTACAGGTTCGTAGTTTTCGTTTTACATAGATAGGCCTGATGATCAAGAAAACTTGAAAATTTTATTGAGAAAAATCAACAGTTTTCACAGCTCTAATGAGGCCGAAGAAAATCAAAAATATAATATAAAGCAAAATTTGCCTTCAGGCTTGAGGAACATCGCTGTTTCTCAAAACTGCAAACAACGCAAACTCTAAAACTGTCAAAGCAATCAAGAGAGAGAAAGCTCAGGCAACACTATTTATAGTGTTGATCAAAAGGCAATCGTGTGTATGTGGGAGGTGTTCACTTAACTAACAAATATTCAGCCATATACGCGTGTTATTCTACACCTAGTCCGATAGCAAAAGAGGGCGTCTAACGAATCGATTATGTAATAAGTTTGAGATACTGTGTTCGCAGCGCAGAAAGATGTCAAATTTACTCGAGTCAGAGATACCTGATTTCGACGTGATCGGTTTCGCGGTCTAGCTACGGTGCTCAGGTTCTCAGACTATTATTCATCGTCATTATTACCTGAGAAGATTAAGAGCAATTTGGTCATCAAACCAGTTATAGACAAAGCCATGAGCCTACCCAGGTCTCATAACAAGCAGTAGGGAACCAACACAGGCGCCGCTGCATTCGTGACCATAGGAAAAGATTAGCTGTTCTGTTGTCGCTCCTCCTATACGGTCAAGTACTTTTACCACAGTAGCGCTAAACAGGCACTCATCCTTTAATGGCGACACACATGCGAACCATGCAGTATATGTGGTAAAATTTGCCAACAACTTTTATAGTAAAATTTCCCTTGTAAACAATACATCTGTACCAGAAATCAAATATGGCCTGTCTCAGAATGAAAAGAGAAGGCCTGGAGTCATCCTACGAAATCTGATTACTTTTTTATTTGTATTAATGTATTTCACTTTCCTTCCTCCAATTCCATCTTTCGGCTATCCCTTCTCTGAACTGTATGGCTCCTGAACTGAGTCTTATCCCCTTCCCCGTCCTTAACCCTGACTATTATGTAATTTCTTTCGTTCATCATTTAACCATATTTTGTGTGCTTTATTATTATACTATCTTAGTAATTTTTCGAGTGTTACCTTTGCTTGAGTTACAAACATTTGAACGTATATGCCCCCATCTACCCGGCAAAGTGAATTTATTCCTGTGCTCATCCTGTAATGCTGCAATATTCGATTGCAAAATACCTGAGCGAGTGAACCAAATGAACACGTAAAAGCTGATTAATAAATGTACTTGAGGATGCATTATTATTATCATATTTCAGTGAATCAACGATATTATTTCTCAGGAGAGTTTCATCGTAATAAATGTTACTAAGCCTGGAGAGGGCAGGCGCCTGATTCGAGACTAGCAGTGATCAAAAGCAACCTCTCTAGTATCGAATCACGTTTCATCCTAAGATGCTGCATTTTCCTCCAAAAGCGAATGGAGCAGTTTAAATATATTACGTATAGAGTAACTTAAGTATATAATTTTTTAGCAGGTATATGAGACGAAAATGAAGTTCTGTAAGAAGATAGTTAAATACTAATTTTCTTATGCACATAGTTAAGAAGGAGATAAATCTAATTGTCTAAATAAATCCACAAATATTTAATACTAGATATAGATTTTATAATTTAATCCACCAATTTCAATCTGGCCAAAGGGGACGAAATCGTTTACCGTCTCCCGGATAGAAAATACAATTAGTCTTGGAAATATTCATCGTTAGACTCTCTTTTCCCGTAGCATTCATTTAAATAATCAGAAATAACAAAGGAATGAGCAATCATTTCTGGAATCTACTGAAGTATCGTAACGAAGATTTGATTTCTGGAAATTTCCAGAACGTCGCATGGCTGGCAAGACATTAATGCCGCAAACTTGGTGACGAAAATGAGGGTTTCTACTGATGTTTCTGGCTGTAATTTAGGTGTCCTTATAACACTATCGTCATTAAATTATGAATAAAAGCTCTACAATATAATGTACGTTATAAATGCAAAGGAACTCAAAACATGATCAAGAATTAAAATTTAAATAAAATATACAATAAAAATGCATAAAAATGCTCTACAGAATGAAATAAAATATTACAAATGCAAATGAAAACGACATATAATACTGAAAAATACACAAACATTAAATTACGATCAAGTAATTAAGTATTTAAAAAACTTACAGTAATCTAATATATAGCGCGTCATAATATACATTTTTAGTACAAAATATTCAACTCTAATTCCAGTGCACAGTATGCTTACATTATTATGCTTCACAGAAAAACAGATAAATAAAACCTAATCATTTATAAAAGAATGTTTAGTAACTTATTTGCACATTTTCATCATTTATAACTGTGTTGACCAGCGCTGGTTACATAAACGATTGAAGGCTTAACGCTTGATTTAGTAATTATTCTCTTAAAAATATTAATTAAAAACGTGAACTTAAGGAGCCTAAAACATTTTGCTGAATTTTATGCACTATTAGATTATTCTTATCAATATAAATGATTCTAATTGATTTTAATTATTATTATTCCAGCCACAATCCTCTCAGCAATAAATAACTTCAATGGACAAAATACTCGTACCTTTTCCCGGCATCCTCTTACGCTTCCAATGGGTAATTAACCCATCCTTATTTATACGCGTCCCATTAACCTGTCCGGATGAAACGGATTACAGGTTAAACCTTAACGACGTTTTAACGGGAAGGCCGTTACTGCGGTGGATCCTACAAATAACCACACAGGATTAAATCACGTGTGTGCCGTGGTGGCGGTTGTATTACCGATTCCCATTGTTATGCAAATGACGGAGTCCTAGATGGAAAGGAATGGCACGTAGCTGTTTCCCTGCTGTAGCAGGGATTTGTTTCGGGAAAATATGTCGACGTTAAAAATGTTTATAGTGGAGTCTTTTCAAAACGTTTGGTTTTTCTGTTAAGTCACTGTATCAACACTGTCTTTCAGGCGATCTAGCATATGTTGCATTGCACAAAACATGCAGGTTTAATTCCTCTTTCTGACGGCTTGACAATTGGCCAGTTTTCAGTCGTATTCGTTTGACGTTCCATATCATCTTTATATTTCAAATTATAACTGGAACTGCTTGAAAAAAACTCAGTTATTTAAAAACAGCAGAAGAATATTTTAATCTTCTGTTTGTGATTACATCATATTCATCTTTCTAAACTAAATAAAAATCAAGCATGTTTCTTAATTTGTTTAGGTGCTTTTTCTTTTTTATTTTTGATTTGAAGAATACATAATAGTCAAGCATATTACATTTAGTTTAATTAATTTTCACTAATGTGCGGGTAAAACTATTTGTTTGATATTAACTGAATAAAAGTTGGCTACCTTACTGTACGATATCTGCATTT
The DNA here is from genome assembly GCF_044657685.1 of Stegodyphus dumicola. NCBI lineage: Eukaryota > Metazoa > Arthropoda > Arachnida > Araneae > Eresidae > Stegodyphus > Stegodyphus dumicola. Next base: position 164,236,135 of record NC_140771.1, on the reverse strand, counting down.
ACCATCCGCATGGCTTAACACTATTCAAAATTGTGTGAAATTTAAGATCTTTATAATAAGAGAAACGGAGGGGGTCGATAAAAATAATAATAAGTTTAAAAGGCATAAAGTTAAAAACATGCATAAATTAAAGCATAAAGTTAAAAACATGGCGTTGACTACAGTTTTCTCGAAGCTACGTAAAATTTAAGAAGCATTGCTATTGCGTTGAATTCAAACTGCAATGCTCGGTAAAAAAAAGAACCGCGGTGTTTGGGCTAGACATTTTCACTATCATTGGAAGAGACGAAATACTAAGTCATGAGGGGCTTTATTATGCGTACGTATATCGGAAGCTTCTAAGAATTTTCTCACACCTGTTCTTACCAACATGTATATTTCTTAGAAGCTCCCAAAGTTCTCTTATGCAGGAATCTCGTTAATGACGCAGTTTCCATTCCATTTATGTCGAAGACATTGCTTCAAGTTCCACATTTTCTTTTTACCAAGCTGTCCAGTTTCCACTTGAGACTTGCAACGTCTGTTATATTCACCGCAATAGCAGTGCTTTGATAAAGTTTCACTGAGTTCCAACGAAACTAGTTAAGAATACGTTTCCTAACGTGAACTTTTTAACGTACGTTCCTCCATGGTGGTTAGTGGAAAGGAACTATTAAGCCCCGTTCACATGCAACGCTCCTTCGCACAGCTGCCGTTAGCAAGGGGAGAAAAAGGAGACATGAAAGAGTTTCGTCTTTAGGACCCGTTCAGAAGACCACCGCCTTCCTTCCCCTTACACCTAAAGCCTCTCTGAACAATCGCGTCTCCGAATTGGCAGATTTCTAATACTGTTTACACATTTTTAACGTGGTTTACTGTTGTTAATTTTCTAATCTGTACTTTCGCAACTGGTACCTGAACTTTCGTAATGGTTCCTGAAAAATATATGCTTTTTAATTATTATTATTATTTTATAAGCTGTTATTTAGTTCACTCTTGGTGCTTGTCGCTATGGTTAAAAGATGGTAATGGATTTTTAAACTGCTTCCCGATAAGATATAGAACTCAAACTTTGTACATACACTGCTTGTGGATGTGGTGTCACGCTTTTGATTTTTAGAGGATTAGATTTTTTTCAAATTTAAATTTGAAACGACTTTTTGCAAATATTAACAAATAAACTGAGAATCTCAGAATATTATAGTTTGCACCATAACACACTGTGAAAGAAAAAAAAATTAAATGAAATTTTTAGCGTAATTTTTTTTAAAAATATTTTGGGAGAATTTTTGAAAATCGTTCATATTTTTAGACTTTTTGACACCCATTAATTTTAAAATTTCATATCTAAAAATATATCGGTTACAAACTTCCGACTTTTTCACAGCTTACAAAACAAACTTTTCGCATTTAAAAAAAAATGGTAAAGGAAATTAATTGGATGATTTTGTACTTTTTTGAAAGATATGCAATGAAGCAGAATGGAAAATACTGGTTCTTCTTGGGCATCAATTCGAAACATCGGTTTCAAAGTAATAATTTCATTATACCACACTATTTTTATGACATTATTTACGCTATATAAGTTGTTATTGTTACCAGTTGTTAGTTCAGCGTGAGATTGGAGATATTTTTGAGTTATTTTTCTCTTAAGATTCGTTTTGCATTCCGTTGTGTTTAACGTTCTTATTAGATTGAAGCATAACTACTGATTATACTTAGTGATATGCTAAACACTTGTATGAATATTTCTGTGGAAAATTCCAGAACTTTGAAGTGTTTATGTTGATAAAATAAACTTAATTAAGCTATCATCGGATTTGAGTGCAATGACCATCATTTACGAACTATTATCAATCTATTACAAACCCGTACGCACGCAGCAATATTATAATTAAGTAATGTATTAAAATTGTTTTGAACGTGTTTTACAAAACAAAAACAGGTAAAGAAAAATTCTGTTTGCGTTTTATGAGTTTTTGCAATTTGTCTGGCCACATAAGGTTTTAAAAAAAAGATTGTAATTTATGTTTATATTTACCAATTGAATAAATAGCACTAGGTTTGATTTATATACATATGTGTATATTGAAATTCAGTAATAAAATTTTAAAGATTTGAAATGATTAAATGTCTATTTAGACAGTTTGTATTCTTTAAACTGCAAATGCAAACTGAGAAACCTTTTCCACTTTTTTCAATAAATCCTTTTACTCCTAAAACATATACAGGTATGGACTAAATTTTTTATTATTTTTACTGTTTATATAAAATTATATAATTTATAGAAACAAGGATGAATTTTGCAAAATACTTTCGGAAAAAATTATTTGAAATGAAAATGTGACTGAGATCATATTTGTTTTAAAGATTTTAGATAAAAGTGTATTTTTTTCTCAGAAACTAATTCATTAATTGCAAAATCATTCCTTGAAGTTATTAAGAACACTCTAATAAATACAATAAAAAAACTGGGGGGGAGACATTGAAAATTGTAGGAGAAGAAAGACATTTTAATTGTAAAATTTTTTTTCAAAAATTTAAATTAAAAAAAAAATGCTAGCAAAAACTTTTTTTCAGCTTAAAATTATTTTGTCTCGCAAAACCATTTAGTAATATTCATAAAAAGTAGATGAAAATGCTTAAATTAAAAAAAAAAAAAAAAAAAAAAAAAAAAAAAAAAAAAAACATTCAAAAGGTACCGAGTCCCTTTTTGCGTTGAAGCCGATATGCACTTGTCTTAACTTTAGTTTTAATTTGAACGATATTTCTGGAATACCTAGCATCAGATAACCTTGTCTGTATTTGTCTACAATTTCCGTATCTTGTACAGTTCTATCTAATTTGGAGGGGGGATGCTATCACATCCCCAGACATCTATCAGCGCGATTGTGTCGCTGACAGTCCAGCGAGCAGTAACTAAAATTAAGTGAACCGCGCAGTATAGTACGGGAAATCTCCCCATTTGCCCTGCTCCCGAAAGGTAGGAAACATTCAACCAAGTTCTACCTTCAATTCGGCGAGGCAGTTAATGCTTGTGCCATGTGAACGGGACACGTTGGAAGAACCGGTTTTCGCTACCGGTCGAATCTGCTCTTGTGAATGACGCTTTTGCGAGTTACGGAAACGCTTAGATCTCCGCAACAATAAAAGATATGTTGGTTTATGTTTCGTTTGACAGATGAAGGCTACAAAGAACAAAACGAATTTTGGAATTTGGAATTAAGGTTCAGCCACAGCTAAGTGACCAAGTTAGGGAAAATCATGGGAATTTTTTGATACCATAACACTATGCTCATATACGATAACTGGCCGTGCATCAACGATCATGTAGCAGGTAAAATGATAGAAGCAGTCCGATTTTATTGCGATGTCTGAGACTGAATCTATTCATATATACAGTTTTGAATTAAAAGCGTTTATGAACACTACATTCCAAGATACTGATGACAGACAACGAAAAGCCAGCGGTATGACTATCTAAGGAATCTGATGAGTATTGTCATTTATAATCCAATTCACTTCAGCAACCACAGAAGAAGGATAGAAGTAATAAGAGCCGGTGATATATGTATGGCCTATATTACAATTAATAGTGGACATTCGCGTTTAATATGAAGAGAAAATTGCATTTTATGTTGGCATCTGGATATATTCATCCGTCAGTTAATTTAACAGATTTAAAATTGTTTATTTTCGCGGCACTTATAACATACTCAGAGTGAAGTCTGCTCATTGATGAAGAGTTCAATATTGTACAACAGACGTACCGATTATTATGACGCGAGATTTTACTGTAAACGCGAAAAGAAATGAAAAGACACAGCAACTTAAAGTATTACGACACAGTTATTGAATTATGTTTGTTATTTCTCGTATCGTCGTCCTGTATTCCATAAAATAGTTACGAATAGAAATTGTATACGAACATGAATAAATATTATTTACATTTGTAACAGACGTTTTGCTTCGAGGGAAAAAGATACCGAGTCACGAAGGGAAAAGCAAATCTACGCGTTAAACCCCAGCCGCGGTTTGAAACAGACAAACGTTCCCGTCAATTTTTTTAATGTTTTACTTGTTTATTTAAGTTAGTATTTACATTTAACGTTTTCGTATATTTTTACAATAAAACTGCCCAAATTTATTTGTATCGACTTGTAGGGTTTATATTTATTTTAACTAACATTTATTTTAAGTTTAAACTACCTTTCCTGTCAAGCCTTCTTTCCTCTGGAATTGCCAATGCCAGAGTATGTAAATTTTAGTAGAACGCGCAAGGATTCAAATTGTCAGCGGAAGTAATCTGAGTTAAATAGAAGGGAAACGAGTTCGAAAGTGTGCTTTCTTGCTTCACTAGCGTGGAGGTGGCTAGTTAGAAATTGAAGAACCACGCGTTTCGGCCTGTGTGCTTTCCTCGGCAGATTGTTAAATCGTTCAACGTAATATTCAGAAGTTTGCTGAATTGTCAGCGGTATCTTAGAATGCGGTTAGGTTAGTTACGTTTAGACAGCCTCGTAGTTAGTTACTTGTTGTTATTCTTTTTTTAGTTTCTTATTTTTATTTTACCGCCGGGTCGGCGTAGTTTGTGAGCGTCAAGAGCACGCATTTGTAATTTCTAAAGTTGAATAAAAAGGGATTTAAACCCTTCTCAAGACTTTGTCTACTTTCCAGTTCTTAGCAGTCACCACTATTGTTGCGTGCAGGTTGGAAGCGCGCAACATTACAGAGTAAAAAAATGTTATATTCTTTGTGAGCTTGCAAATAGTGGTGCTCTTAGAGTGGAAAATGGGGTAGTTTATGACGTCGTATATCAGTTGGTCCCACTCCTGCAGCAACACATCTTTTAGATTCTGGGCGGTTCTGCATGTAACGAGGTTAGCTTTAATTGCCCACTTAAGACCATCATCTAAATTTTTCTAGGGTTTAAATCTGAGGATCTGGCTGGCCAGTCCATCAAGTTAGTATCTCCACTTTTCAGAAAATCAACCACCAGATTAGCCTCATGTGAAAGAGCATGTCTTAAGTCTATGCTTAAAAAGACAACTCTGTTCAGCTTAATTTTCGGGCCGTTTTGATCCTATCCATCAGTTTGCAAAGTGAACTTCTCTTGGAATCCCTGGAGATTCAATATCTTATTTCCATTAAATAGCTTGCTTAAAATGTTGATATTCTTTATTTTCGACAATTTATTGTTATTAGTTAGCTAATTCACCCATTGAAAACAAGTTAGTTAACACATGAATACGTTTTTCTCACAAACTGAACAAACAGAAAATGTTCTGTCGAAATAAAGCCAGCAAAAGATACCGCAAACCTCATTTTTAAAGATTTTAATGTTCCAAATGAGAAGAGCAAAATTTACATTCTTCAGGAGCGAAACGTAATGCAATCGGAGCAAAAGAGACGCGACTTTTTAAGACACGAAAATTTCAATTTCGTGCTTGAAAAGCATTTTTTTTACAGATTTATCTGATTAAAAATCTGAAACTCCGTTTATCTCAGCAGCCGCATTTAAAGACTGAATAATGATAAAGATAAAATTAAACAGAAAATAACTTCGAATCGGGTAGATTTTCTATGAAACTATGACCTGAGAGTGTAATACGAAACTGTGACCTGAGGGTGTAATACGAAACTATGACCTGAGGGTGTAATACGAAACTATGACCTGAGGGTGTAATACGAAACTATGACCTGAGGGTGTAATACGAAACTATGACCTGAGATGATTTTCATAGTGCTGTGTTCTAGAACAGCAAAAGTAATATTGCCTCAAAACCCCAATAATTCTCTGAAAAATGTATTTCACTTTATTCTTTTCCTTTTTTATATAATATTTACGTCATCGTCAAAAAAGGAAGAACAACCACCATTCAGATGATGCGTTAAATACTGGTAGTTCGACCTATCTTCAAATCCCAGCATCGAACGAAACAGGTGCATCATAGTTTACGACACATATAGTGTAATTATGAGTCGCATTTCTTATAAAGTTCTCCATAAATATGTTTCACTTCTTAAATGCACCTTCGAAGCATTCAAGATTACAATTAAGAGTAATTAGATTACGACAAAACTAACAGGATGGATGCCTTTGTGGAAGATTTTCTAAGGAAACCTAGCTCATATTCACGTTACACGAGTTGAAAACGACAAAAACTGTCATGCAGCCACTTGGCCGCTGGAATTTTAACCCTGATCGAAATACTAGTATTCTGCGGCTTAACCATTGGGTCATTAGTGGAACTGACATATTCAATTTAATAAACAAACAAATCTACAAAACATAATTTAAATTTTCGGTACAACTGTTTATTGCTTGAACTTTCTTTGTCATTAAAAGAAATAATAAGATCACATTTCATACACAAAGCAATCACATTTGTACGTATATATTTTAGTTCATTTCTTTTTTCTACAGAAAATTCTTCAATCCATTTGCAAACGATTCTCTAATAATTACCACAAAACTCATTTGCGAGAGCTTTTTTTAGTAAATACTCGAATTATTTTCCAATTCGTTAGAAAGAAAATGCCTGAACTTCGAATAATTAATGGAATGTCAAAAGCGGTTAATTAGGAATGTCAGAAAAATTCGCTTCATATTAAAAAAAAATCGATTGATCGGAGTAATATGCCTGCCGCTTCCTCTTCTTAGTTAAAGTTGCAGTTAAAAAATATTTCCCAGAGACATTTTAATTAAAAAGTTGAAATTATATTGATTTGCGATTTAATTTTCCCGTTATTTGAAGGGTAAGCGATGATTTGGAATTTCCTTGTTTGGGCTCGTGAACTTAACTTTTATCCCATTAATAATGAAAGTTTTTGAAAATCGTGCTTTATAATGATTAACAATTTACTATTTTAATAATTTGAAATATTTATGAACATAACTGTATGAAATAAACCCAACTAGTCTTGTAAGAAAAGCGCAATATTCAGCACTAGAGAAAGGAAACTTATACACATTGAAGAAAACCATGAAAATACCACTCGTTCGTTGAGATTAAAGCTCAGTCTAAACTACCAGGGTTCAGTTATCCTTTTCACTCGGCTTTTATAAAAATTACCAATGTGGTATAATATGAATTTAAAAGAAACAAACTTTTGTGTACCATTTACGCAATATATGGTGTTAGAAACATCCTTTTTTTAACTACAATAAAGCTGATAATTTATCAGTTGAATGCATTATAATTAAAAATATTTTTAATTACAGTAATTTAATAGAGTAACAAAAAAGTAACTTAAGAGCATTGTCTTAAGTAAATATTAATAATTGCGTTTACTATCTTTAAATAGCCTAATTTATGACGCAAATACACAATGATTTAATTTGGAAGCTTTTATACATTTGCTGAGAACTGGTTTGTGAAAGACAACATATAAGCTACATTTAAAGACTTATTCGTGAATGGTAATATTTTCCAAGGTTCGTGAATAGTAGTGAGTGGTACCATAGCGTAACGTAACATAATGTAAGGTTCCTAAAAATTCTGGAAAGAGTCTTTTAAAATTTTCCTAATGTCAGTAGCCTTAAAACAATGACAGTCACCTGATTTATACGGATAATACTCAAAATCGGTTAATTCAAAATCGGTCTCTTGATATTACTTCCGTTCTTTTACAGTCTAGAAATTCTTCTATAATATGTCACGCCCATCGCAAATTTCAGTGACATCATCCTATGCGCGACTGACAAGGAGGAGGAGAAACTGTCCTTCCAAAAATATTATCACAAGTACGGTAGTATAACAACCATTTATCGTGGTTAGATATTTCTCTGTCTGGAGTTTAGAGTAAAACAGAATTGAATTTTGACCTCCTAAGTGTTTCTAAACAGATCTGAAAGGTAAAAGATGATCGTTAGAATTATGTTATGAAACCTCGAAAAATTATGTTACGTTCTGAAGATAAGAATGTAATTGAAACTCTTATTTTCTGATTTTTTTCCGGAATAGCTGCCCGTAATAATCCATTGCACTCGAAGGATCTTATTAACTACACAAGATGCATTCTAAGAAAACAAAATACTTGTTCTGATTTGGTTTTTTTGCTCATTAATCGTGATATTCGTTTAAAAATAATTTCAGTGATGAGCCACTGGAATGAACTGATGCGCATGAGTAAGGACTTTCTGAAAACACCATTAATAAGAGAAGCATACGTTTGATGATCAAAGATAAGGCTAAAAGTCGTGAGAGGGATATTTTGTAATCTGTAAATTGATTTATGAAGCTCAGAGTCTTAATGCTAAATATCTTGAAAGACTGCTTTTTTATAACTTGTTTATCACCTAAAAAGTAAATGTATAAATTAAGCATTTGTACATTATATTGGCTTATCGCAAAAACTATGGGAATGATTCTCAGTTTGTTAATGATTTTGAATAATTTATATGATTGAGCGGACCTTTGGACCTTTTCCAAATTTTACTTCCACAGCAGATTTCTTTACGGCACTATCTATACTCAGTGAAAGATATTATCTTGTGGAATTCTTAATTACGAAACATCAACAAGTAGGAAATGATTGAATTTGTTCATACAAGCACACCACATAACGCTCAGTAGTTCAATATTAGAAACACTTTTTTTTCGACGTGAAAGAACATAAAAAGTTAGCTATACCGTCACCGGGATTCGACCCGTTGATCTTCCATTGTTAGCTGGCTATGTTGTCAAGTACACAATGACAGCAAACACAGGAGATATTATATACCTTATACTTTTTTCTGTTTTAAAGGACAAATCGATACAGGACGCGATTCAGTCAAATCCAGGTGGTGATGATTTCAGATGATGGTCTAGGTCATGATCAACAGTATTTTATTTCGAGTACCAATAAAGAGACACTTAGATTTTTTGATGAGCGAAACGTTCAAAATCAGTTATACCCCCACTAACATTCGAACTACGGATCGTCCGTTTGCTAACTTCTTGCCTCTCCCTCGGCTGGAGTTCATATGAATCGTCTGAATATCTTTGGTATGCGAAAGCGTAACTAATATACCACGAAAGCTGTACATCTACATCGTATGGTATTATATTCATTTTCCGAAAGATTCGTTTGGTTTGGTTTGCTTGATTATGGGAAATCATTGAAAGCTATTTGCCTAATGGAAAAGATGCCCTTGTGGAGGGATGCCTTCTTATTAGTTGGTACCCGTCAATAATCTGTCGGCACTTTTTGGCGATGAAATATACTCTTCCCTCCAAAGTTAAGCAAGCAATGTAAATTAGAAGTTTTCGAAACCGTAGTTTATTTTCAGTGGCTGAGAAAATCTCTGTGGATGCAGATGTAGTACGCAAACATACAATCATGAGTGACTTTCCGCACATACGCTAACTAGGCAGTGCCGAAGACTCCAACATTTTGAAGGGTTTGAGGATGCTGACACAAAATAGTTACAACTTTTGTAACTTCTGTCGATATTCGTGTGTGTTTCTGTGGCTGAACGAAGTGAAATGGCAGATAACGTGCGTTGGCATACTGTCGGACGCATTGAAACGGGGTAGTCAAACAAAGATGTTGCTTTCTTTCGAGTTAATTATTCGGTAATTTCTCGAATGTGAAACAATTCTGAACGAATGCAAAAAACAATCCCAAACTGTCGTTCGAAGAACCGTGCCCGGTAAGGTAGACTAAATATTAATACAGTTTTCTAGATCAATGTATTGATCTAAAGAACCAAGTGAAATCGACGTTCGACTTTCACAAATGTTACATCCATAGTTGCAGCGACACTTGGTCAAACAACAGCTTCCAGTACTGTACGTCGAAGCCTTCACCTAAATGATGACGTTCGCCCGAGTTTTAAGTGCTCCACTAAACGGCGAACCAAAAGTTAAGTGATACTATCAACACGTTAATTGGACCGTCTCAGAATGGCGAAACGTAATATCCACAGAGAAGTCCAAATTTACCCTGGTATCAGAAGCTAAATGTATACGAGTCTGAAGAGAATGAAAGACATGGAAACGGGCGCATAGCATTGCCCATTCAGAGGTGGCAGCAGCATAATGTGGGCTGAATGTTAATAGAGTATCACACCCAATTGCATGTCTTTAAAGAAAGACGAAAAGTAATATGTGACAGATCCGTGTTATGAAGTTCTAAACCCCATTATTAGGCTCCGCCTTGCAGCAACTGGTTCTGACATCTTTCTTATGGTTGATAATTCTCGTCTCTTTCGATCCAACTTCATTAACGAATACCTGTAGAATGAGGACATTTCTTTTATAGAGTGGCATCCTTATTCCCCCGACTTTAATCCTATCGAAAATCATTGCGATGCCCTCGTACATCTTTTGTCTTGTATAGTTTCACTGCTTTAGAATTAGAACACTTATTATACTTTGCTAGTACCGTATGCCTGAAAATAATAGGTTGTTTCTGTTTCATATGTCGTCAAATTCGAGAAAAATTAACCCGATATAAAGAAACGTTGCCCAAAGAAATTTCTGCTGAGAAAGGATTACTATTAATCAAAAATGCGAGGACAAGTAAAAATCTGAACTTTCTAAGAGAAGAACATCAGGAGTTGTCAAATATTCGCAAATAGCAGAGATAACACTTTTCGCGATGCATTCACGAGTATCAGATAACATACAAGTATCGAAATTCGAAATATATTCACCACCCATGCTGTAATCCAAAGACCGAGGTCAAACGGTCGAACCTCTGAGAGATGCGAAATGACATTCATTGACACTACAAAACTAATAACGTTCTTAGTAGGGGCTACGTATGATTTCCAGAAGTTCTATCATGACCAGTCAGAAGATTTCAACAGCCTGCAATGTGCCTTTCTTCGAAGCAGCTCAATCTCAGGGAATTAACATCCAAAAATTCGCAACACCTGTGATAGCATTATTAGTCTTTATGAAAAAGAAGAATTGAATACAATAGAAAAATGGAAGTGGTGTGATTAATTCAGTCTAAAAAATATGCCAGACAAACAGGTAAACAGAAGACGATATTGGAGTGAATTTTTTGCATTATAGCAAAGCGTGCGATGGTTATCTACCTAATAAACTTAATGCCTTCATAAGGCATTTTTAAGAGAAATTAACTTCTATTTAATTTGCGCATAGGATAAACCAGGAAAGCTTCCATGCAAGCATCCCATTAACTAGATTTAAATCCCTGTCGGTTGAATTGGATTATTTAGTATATTGCAAACGAAATGAAATTTATCTGCCTAACGGCAAGTATGGCATCGTGAAAGAATTGTTGTGGGGCTGATATTCACATTATACATGGGGAAGAGCCCGAAATAGCAGAGTTACGTAGTCTTACCATTCGGCCGCTGTGGGCAATTATAAATTTGATCGATATAATTTTAAATACATTTAATTTACAATATATCCAATTTGTACGGATGAACATTATCAACATTAATCCTATTAAATCGCGAGCAAGCGTGCCAAGACGATGAAAACGAGAATACGTCGGAATTTGAACTCGAGTCGAAATAGCAGCATTCAGTAATTTCACAGCTCGGTTGCTTGAGGGCCAGAAGATTCTGAGACTGTTTTGGAATGAGAGAACGCAAAAGAGCTTACAGCTAACAAGATTAAACTCTGAGTTTACATTAAACTTTACATGAAGACCCAAGGAACAATAATTGTTCTTGGGCAAATAAAGATGAGCGTTGTTTTATATTATTTAAATGCTTTTAAATTTTATAAATAATTATGAAGTTTTCCTAAAATATTATTAAATATGTTAGACTTCTACAGTGCAGTTATTCTTGATCTAGAGCTTGGAAGTGAATGAAACAAAACTCTACATTAGTCGCCTATCGTATTTTTATCTAATCTCTACTTAAATCAGATGAATATATTATTAAAAATAAGAAAGAAATATTCAAATTATTATGAAGTACGCGTATTATCTATAGATTGCTTAATATATAAAACAGAACCAGTTATAAACTGAAAAGTAAGCTAAATATTTTAAGTCATATCAGATGACAACCTTTTTAAAATAACTGCTCTCACTAAGACAGAGCATAACTGAATGAGCATAATGAGCGGAAATCACTTTCCGCATAAGTGATATGAATACGAGCTACTTTTGCTTTAAACGTTTTCTACTAATGCATCTTTTCTCTTAGGCACGAAACCCTAGTTTGCTTTGCCGTAATTCAAAATAAAGCTAAAAGCCGAGTGCATACAGGGAAGACCACTGAACATTGGTAGTTCGACTCGAGTTTGAATTCCGGCGAACGGGTTTCTTGAATGCGTGAATAAGAGGCAATTTGCTAGAAAGTTCTTTACGAAGACTTCCTTTCTCTCTGTAAATAGCTCTCGAGTAGTTTGGTATATGTGTTTAAACAAAAAATAGACCACAAAATTTCCCGCCTATATGGAAAGTAAGTTAAAGATTTTATATCTTGGTTTATGGCAACACTTACCAGTTCGCGTAAAGGAAAAGTCTTAACAGCAACAAAACATCATCCTTGTTTCTAATAACAGAAATAAATGCTTCTTGGAAACATTTACAAAATATTAAATCCCTTTTTAGAAGAGAACAATAACAAAATATTAAATCCCTTTTTAGAAGAGAACAATAACAAAAATCAGAAACCCCAAATAATTCGAATTCGAATCTTTTTTCTTCTTTTCATTCCTCGATAGCTTCGTAAACTTTTAAAGTTGATTGTTTATAGTGTTGGTAATACTGAAAAAAAATTAAAGCAGGGAAAGCTGAAAAAAAATTGAAGCAGGGAACAAATTGATAAAAACAAGTAAAAAGAAAAAGCAAAGTAATGGGCAAAAAAAGTGCTAAAAAAATTCCCCTCAGAAGAAATATAAGTTTTCTTTTAATAAAGTCGGTATTTTTCGACAACATGTGTTGCTGATGGAAATATTTTCCTTGCTATTCATTGAACGTGGGAATTATCTTTTTTTAAAATTTCTTAAAGGAACCCATTCCGGAACAACTGCAATTGTGTTTTTACACATTGAACTCAGTTGCAATTTGTGCTATGGTAATTTGTTTGGCATTAAAAATATCTATAACCTAGCTTTCCATTCATAATGGTATTTTAGGACCTTTTTTTCGAAACTTTCGACCTCTGTGTAACTCTTGTATAATATTCGTTATACTGAGTACCCCTCATCAAAAAAAAATTTATATATGCTTTAATAACAATCAAAATTCATTTATGTTTTGCATTTTTAGTACATAAATAAAATAATAATTAACGAAAGACAAAATTTATTCATATTAAAAAAAGCAAAATTTATTATTATAAACAAAGTTCATTATAATCAATGAGAAGGATGAAACTGTTTGAGAACGACAGTTCGTCATTAATTGGTCCCCTGTTTGTTAATTTTAATATGAGATGCGTTTCCACATCCAAAAGCCTGTTCCTTTTTTTTCTTTTTTCCTTTTTAAGATATATTTCAGGACTTTCTGTATTTAAATTGGATTCACACGTTGTATTTGCAATTACAATGATGTTAAAGTGCACTTCTTATGCTTATTTTTCAATAATCTGTCTGAAGTCAGTTCCATCAATTGCTGTTCTTCCGCATGCAATAAAGTTTGTGTCTTGAATGTTATATTAATATTGAACGGATATCTTATCCATTCAATATTTTTGTTTTAAATCAGGAAAATAGTTTTTCAGGCGCACTTGCAAATTAGCTAAATGCTGTGCTATACATTTCAGAGTATCAGCATTAGTTTTACTTAACGAACTTGTTATAAGCTTACAAAGAGAGGGAAACGAGTCTACTTCTTTATTATGAACTCTTGTTTACCACAAATTTCTTTTGGCTATGGTAGCGCTCACTTTATCTTGAACGCGAAACAATGAAATTTCTTTGTCTTGTAACAATAAGTTAAGAACATTTAAACAGAGAATATATCTGCCGTGTATGCCAATTTACAGAGTCATTTCCAATCACGCACACAGTTTCTCAGATCATATCTGTCATTCGGCAACTCTTGTCTGTGCCTTGCTTGCATTTGTTTTTATTTTTGTTTCTCAGATGCGCTTGTTCTTATGTTCTTATTGGTTTATTTAGTCTCCGCGAGGTTTTTCAAATGAGAAATTCTAGTTTCGGTATCTTCTTGGAAGTCTTTCAGATGTTTGAATTACGACTTTTAATTTATCCACTGCCAATAGGTAATAATCTAAGTATGATTTTTTTTCGAATTATTTATTGCTGTTTTTATAGTTTTAGTTTCCCTTATTTCATTGTTTCCGTTTTAGCCTAGCTCGTTTACCCGATTTCTCAGCCTGGTTCAGCATATACCCCCATCAGACTCTTCCCATCCTACAGGGAGTACGTGAGCCACACTTTGGAAAACACTGCTTTAGAATAGCCACAAAAGACTAATTATCTATTTGGTCTTCTGAGTCAACAGGTATCTGATCTGTACATTTAGATTATCTGTCGTGTTATAGCAATATAGCAATAGTTATTCATCTCTGTGTTGTCTTAAAACAGGATATGTATGAGCAAAACTGTTTTCACCTCTCATTAATTTTCAAATTATAGCTATGCAAGTCTTATCTTTGAAACAAAATGGACTAATTTAAAGCATTCTACATTTTCATAATTTCTTTAAAAATTACACGTTAAACAATTTAAACTCCATATTAACTTCTGTACAACGGTGTATTGGTGTACTGAGAATACGGCAAAGATAACTAGGGCTATCTGCCTAAGGGGAGGGATGCCTTCGTGGAGGACTAAACGGGCTCGTATACACGTTACACATGGGGAAAACCAGGAAAACGCCCATGCAGCCAGCCCGTTCACGGGATTCGAACCTCGGACCGAACTACCAGTGTTCAGCGATTTTACTGCTCGGCCGCTGGTGGGCCCCTTCTGTACAACGATTCAACTGATTAGTTTTACAATCTTTTGCAACAAACTTCCGCTTTGTGGAAATTACTTTGCACTAACATGTGACAAAATGATTCTACAATAGTTTTTCTTTTATATAAACTAGTATAAGTAAATAATAAGCAAACAGTATACTGAAAAAAGCATGGAAAATTTGGTGACATGAATTCAAAATCTAGATTGCAAACGTGATTTAAAATTGGAATTAGTTATTTTGCAATAAGTGAACAAATTAACAAAATGTTAGACGCGACATACTATCATACAAAATAAATATGTGAAAAAAATAAATAAAAGTCTGAAAAGGTTCAGATTTAAACTATCGTACAGAAGAGCTCTTTAAAGTTTAATATGGTTTAACAGCACAGATTATTAGCAGAAATGCCTCAGGTAGGACAGCGAAACATTTTATAAGATAATGGATGGATATGCATTTAAACTTACATGGGAACGTTACATATAATGTATACATATTTGACATGTGAGAGAATACATAACGAAATTCTATTAAAATATTTAATGCTTTTAATTAAATATATCATGAAATAAATACATTTTATTAAAATAAACAGATTAAAAAGTTAAAAAAATAATATTTTTAAGATCTGCATCTATTACCTTTAAACAGTTTAGTTTGTTAATTAATAGCAGACAGATTAAACCTGAGAGATAATTAAGTATATTACATTTTGCTGAATGGCACAGACCCGAATGGAAAGGGAAACAACCTATTTACAGTGCATAATATTTAAAGTGAATCAACACAAAAACATGTTTCGAGAATAACATCCCTTTTTGACTTCTGAATAAAATTATCCTCAAGTCTGGTAGAATTTTGTTTTTAAATCTTAAATTTGGGTGATTCAGTATTAGCCATTTCAGTGCATCTAGGTAAAGCAAATTGCATGTACTTTAAATTAAAGTATAATTATTCATCGCTTGCATGAAAACTGTATTAACTACAACAAAGTATGTAGGGCTCATTAAGGTTATCATGTGTGTATAAGCACTCACGCTGTCAAAAATTACGTTGCACTAACATGTGACTCACAAAACTAGTCTTGTAATCGAGTCGAGTGGGGCTTGAGTCGAGTCACAAAATTGTGTGCATAATGGAAAACAACATACATATCAGCAAACAGAACTGATATTTTATTTGCATCCTCATATAAGACGCAGTACTCATTATATCGCTCTTAGAATGTTAAAGTTAATATCGTAACTTAGCATATTATATCGATTAATGAGCTGACAAGGCATATTATAATACAGAATGCGGATGAAATCCTGAGGTGTTCAGACCACTATGTTTCTTCAAGCCACTGGCATAGAGTGACAATATCTCTCTCTTGTTCTGAGAGATGACTGATGTGTCTTCTCAAGTCGTCTTACACATGCTTGATTGGAGGTAGAGCTGATATCATGAAGTGCAATCGCGTGGGTACTCTTTTGTTGGAGAAGGATGTATGAAAAGATTTCTTAACATCCCAACAGGAGGTTCGAAGAGATGTTTTGAGAGAGCTGACAAAGGTTCCACCTGTAACATGGCTGTCTTTTGCATTCTTAATTCGTAGACAACTGAATTTTTTATTAAGTTGTTGTGGATGTTCTTTGCGCTATTGGCGAAGACGACGTAAAACTCTGGTATGCCACACTTGAGCTGAGTCAACAGTCATAAAATTAACCATTTGCCATACACTGTCAATCACATAATGAAATATCGTGGTTTATCGAGGTTTTGAAATCGTCTAAATGAATAACCGGGATATAGAAATTTTAAAATTTGTCGACTAATCTTGATATGTGAGCACAGTTCCTAAAAGAAACTGAATTGGCCTAGAAAACTATTGTAAAGCTTTGCATGTTTCATATTTTTGAATTCATTTATGTTTTGCTATCTAAAGTTCAGTTTGGTTTTGCTCGCATGCGTTTGCAGTTACAGAAAGTAGCAACAGCAAATTTTTAAGAATTTAGAGAAGCATTGAACAGCAAAAGTTTTGGGATGGCAAAATTTTTAAAATTTAAGGCAGGCATTGGCCCGCAGAACTTTGAGGCGTCGAAACGCTTTAGAATTTACAGAGGCATCCGGCAGCAGAATTACCGACCCATTCAGATTGCCCCACTGTCGCCGAGCCTGGCAGAAGTATTTTTATGTGATTACAAAAAAATTAGGCTTAGGGAATTCTCACATAAACGACATTGAGTCGTTATGCTGGAAGGAATCTTTCGCGGTTCGACCTTCACACCAGTTTTCAAAAGAGCATGGAATTTCGGAAGTTTCTTTTTCAAATGTAGTTCAATTTAACCTCTTTTAAGTATTTAAAGTTCTTTCGCGGTTTAATAGAAAAAGGAAAAGAAAAATTGAAACAGTTTCACAGGTAATGCCGGGTTGACTGCTGAACTCCGCAAAGAATTTGTGTTTTGACTGAAGAAATTATAAAACAATTTGGTATTTAAAGTGAATACTAAATTTGATTTAATATTTAATTTGATATTTAGTACAATATTCTTGTTCTTGCTTCGTTTTTAAACTTTTGTCTATGAATGTATTCTATCAAATGAAAGTTAAATGCTGTAATTTTAATTGAATCATTTAATTTAAGTGACAAATTCTACTATCTCTTCTCACTGTAGGTAAAAACTGCACCTGTAATAAAATTATCATTAAATTTACTTTCACAATTTATCGAAATGAAGTCCATTAATTGCGAGATACCCGCCGAATTCTAGCTCGCTGTATTGTAGTGCCATCTAGAATTAAAATATTGTATTAAAAGATCTCGATACTTTTCTATCGATAAATATTTTTGTAAATGTTCTACTTCCTCTTATCAGAAATATAATATAAAAACCAAAAATATAAAGCTTCGTCCGATAGTCGATAGCACCCTTGAAGGCACTAACACGACACTTATTTGTAATCTTTAGTCTGAAATGGCTTTATTGGAAAGAGTATCTTGTGAATTCTCGTTTTAATTTAACATGTACATTCATGTGCGGGCAAGAAAAAGATCCGTAAATAGAAATATATACGTTCGAAATGGAGAAGAGCGGAAAGAATCTATAGAAGAAGTCCTTGCGAAGACTTGCCACCGCTCAAAATTAAACATCGTAATTAGCTGATTTCTCGAACAATTGCCATTCGGCAAAGCATAAAATCTTATTATATATATATATATATATATATATATATATTAATTTAATCAACTCTTTTTTAGTAAAGTGAGACATTAAAAAACAATAAGCGCAACTCTTGATTATTAAGTTTTTTTCTCTTTCTTTTTTAGCAATTTATCAAATCGACATAAATTAAAATGCGTGCTAAATTTTTAATACATGCACTTATGCTTTATGTGTATTCGCACCTATGATTTAATGAATAAAACATGTAGCTAACATTGTATGTTGCGTAACTGATAAAGATATATTTTATAGAGTTTTGCCCTTTTTAAAATTTAAGTGCATTTTAATTTTTAATAAAATAATGTTGAACTCTTTTTAGAGATGTTATACTGTAACTTGAATTTTTCAGATTGCCATTTTTATTTCTTCCCCCACTTGTTATTTT
Organism: Stegodyphus dumicola; assembly: GCF_044657685.1. Lineage (NCBI taxonomy): Eukaryota > Metazoa > Arthropoda > Arachnida > Araneae > Eresidae > Stegodyphus > Stegodyphus dumicola. The sequence continues at coordinate 164,217,712 of NC_140771.1, read as the reverse complement.
CTTTTTTATCTCAATTTTGGAGTGTATCCTTTCGGAAGCAGGTTTTAGAATATGTGGAGAACAGATTGTGACTTTCTTTCATGGCACCATCTGTTATCATTTTTGGAACAATAAAAAAGGCGGATTTGGTAATTAGGTACTTAATGCAGAGTAGTAGTCAACACCAAAAATAATTGTTAGCACGATATGTAGTATAGAATACTGATCTCTGCATATGATCTAACGATCGTTCTTGCATATGACTTAACGATACATTAAAGTCACATTTCTATTCGAACACACGCGTCATACACGAATACTTAAAAATATTCCAGAGTTTCACAAAGTGAAACATAACTTCATTGCATCCATAGTAATGTCTTGCAAATTCAGACAATAGCTATCAGACGAAATAAATATTAATTGTTTAGGCAATGAACGAAAATCACGCACGAAATTCGTACTCATGTAAATAAAGTGAGCTTAAATCCCGAGCAAGGATCTATGTTTAGAGAGAGAAAGAACAGATAACCGCAGTTCGCCGCCTTGAAATTCCTCTGCAGTTGTCTTCCTAGGTGTTGTTACTACCAGGCAATTGAAAATTAGTTAGTATTCAGGAATAAGGTAATTAGACATCAAACTTTGGTTTCTAAATACTTAGATTTATTCTTGTCTTTTTAATCTGCAAGAAGAGGAAAGTTAATTTTATTAATTATTCTAATTTTGTAACTTCAAGTCCAATCTCTCATTTATTTTGCATCTATGATACTTATACTAATATTTTGGTACTGACAGGAACCTGATTGGCGGAATCCTGGTACGCATTGGACGAGAATTCGTCTGGCAGTTTAGAAGATTAAATTAGTATTTAGCTTAAGTCGAAGGAGAAAACTTTCAATTTAAAATGTTAATACTTGGATTAAAATGAGTTTTTTAATTAATTAGAGCTTCCTTTAAAATAAATTATCTTCTTAAATTTATTTCGTTAATTTGTCAGGACCAGTATGTCTTTTGACTTGTTTAGGGAATATAATGTGTCCTGAATAGGAACAGGGAGCTTACTAAAGCTATGTTCAAGCATGTGTAGAATGGACGACACAAGCAGGAAGGGTTTACTTCACGCTTAATTCTCTATAAGATTACAGGTATTCCCGCACTTCGGGATACAGAAACCAACCACTTGTGGTCCGAACGTAAAAATAGAAAACTACTAACTAAAATTCTAATTGAGAGATAACTTTGAATTAGTTTACAAATGTCTAACACTAAGACTGGCTTTTTTAAAAGATTGCGTATGTAGTAATGTAGTACGCAAACTGCCAAAACTACAGTACTTTTTAAATAACAAGAGGACTAAACCTCTGGCCTTAAAGGCAAACAGCAACTGATTGAAAACTCGTACAGAATGCATTGGCAAGGCGGCTCACTTTCCCTCTCTCTCTAACTCTTGACAAAAAGCCACAACTTAAATACTTGGGCGTTAGCAAGTAAAATTTGCATAAACAAGTTAACGCCTTTAATTCTGGCCGGAAGTGGAAAATAAGAAGTGATAGTACAGTTTTAAAATAAAATAAACGTTAGTAAAACTTAAGATCCTTACAAATTTAATTTCATTTTTTATTCTACTTATAATATTTTAATTCTTCAGGATTGATTCTTCAGAATTGATGTCACATTTACAGACAATCGTGTTTTGCCAATCAGTGCAATATGTGTTTAACTATTCACTTAAACTATTAGTTTCTGGAAATGAAAGTCAGTTGAGTTGAAAACCGCTCAATACAAAAAAGTAATTATTTCTTTCTTAAAAAAAGTAAAATATCATTAACACAAAAATAAATATGATAGTAAAGTAATTTTAAATTTCTTTGTAAGCCTAGCTTCGAACACATGGATCAGAAAATGTGAAAAGTGATTATCTTTAATCACATTTATTTAGATTCAAGTACTTCTAAAGAAACGTAGTCAGTGCTGCATCTTCTATCAATAATTTGAAGAAAGAATACGTAAATCAAAAGCCCATCGTATGTGGTTTTCCATATTTCAGAAACCAATGCCACTGGCATGGAAAGCGGGGTAGCTGTCATGCAGCTGTTTGCTCTCATGTAAATAAAAATACGATAAAATAACTATCTAGCAATTTAATTTTCATTTTGGCTCTTTCCTAGACGAATTCGAAAACTCGAATTTAATACCGCAACACAAATTTTCTTTCGTATTCTAGATTAGCATCTTGTGACAGAAATTACAATAAGGCACTTACGCGTAAAAAAGTAAAAATTATACCTCCTCGGAAAAGGCAAGCAAGGCGAAGTTTACTTACTTTAGAATATTAGAAAGTAGAAATTTTAATTAACTTAAGAAAGCTCACAGTAATTTGTTTTGGCTATAAGCAGCATTCGCTTTTGTTCGGTTGCAACACACTAGCAACTGAGTGGATGAGAGACATAAATAATGATAGTTCAACCCGGATTCATATTCCAGCGGCTGCATGTATGTTTTCGTTATATGAACTTCATGTCCGCTGCATGTGTGTATTTCTGGTATAAACTGCATGATTTCTGGTTTGAGTTGTATGTGTGTTTCTTGTATGAACTGTGTGCTACGAACTCCAAGTTCACTGCGTGAAGTGAATTACATGTCCACTACATGTGTGCATTTCGTGCTCTTCCCCCATGAGGTAATACAAGCAGTTTACCTTAGAAAGACTTCCAAGGAAGTATCTGTGCCCTTTTTGGTAGCTAGGAGTTATCTGTTTCGCCATAAGTATATTTTGACCATGACAGTTGAAACCATGACTAAAAACACTCATGCGCAATTCCGATTGATTTCTTTCCGAAATAAATTGGATGGTTATGGGGAAGGATATGCAACAGAATTTTTTCCCATTGTTTGTTTCCTCTAGCGTGCAAAGAACACAGAGCTAAAGAAGCGAACATTTATTTTTAATAACCTAATCTGACATTTAATTACGCTGGTCACCATTTTTAATGAATTATTTGATTGCAATGTTTTTAATTTTGGACATTTGTTATCTTATTTACGTATTCGTAAAAATATGGACATAATTTTATTGGAAAGCATAATAAATCATTTCCGTTGAACAATAATAAATAATTGTTATTATAACGATTTAATTATCATCATATTAATATTTTTATTTTATGATTATTATTATAATAAATAATCATTACAACAAAAATAATAACTTCCCCAAAGAGAAGAGTCCCGTGATTTTTAGCAGCTTTATTTTTAAAAGAAAATGATGTATACTATTCATGTAAAACTCATATAAGTAATGAAAGTTTTGCTTCTTGATCTCTTGGCTTCGAATGAATATAAGTCTCAGCATTTATTTTTGCGAATATCAACCAAAGCTTAGAGAGGCATCTGTTAGCAGAATGATTAAGAGGATCTTCCTCTCTCCAATGAATGGACAGCTTTCACGGTGTACGAAGTTAATACCACTTCTGAAGGATTCTCAGTATTTTAGCAGTATGTCAGCCGTGGTTGCACTAAAGATTGTTGAACTATAATTTGATCCATTCTCGTATACTCGCCTGAAGTTGCCCCTGTGTAGTATGTTTCATTGCATAATAAAATAGAGAGCAGCAAAAGAAGTTTTACATTATAACCGTAGGCATTTTCTATTGTCAACAACTCCCAAATTCCCCTCCCCGAAAATTCTCCCGCATTTTATCCCTCTTAATAAAACTTTGCGATTATAGAGTATTCATGTTCCCCATTCGAAACCTACAACCCCTCACCTTCTGTTCAGCAATCTTGCAATAAATCTTTTACTATATTATTTATACCTTAAAACTCCTAGCTTCAAATGAATAAATTTAGAAAAATATAATGAAGCAGTGATTGTTATATTGAATAAAACTAGAAGAACATAATGGGACACTGATCATTCTATTATGTATTTCAAATAAGAGCAAAAATGCGGCACATCTTTAAATCTTAATATGGCCTTATTGATGTGTAATAGCTATTTTGATTATCGTTGTTTGTAAAATTTAAACGGGAATAATATGTGAATTGATGAATTTATTGACTATTAATGCAATCTAAACCGGCACTTAAAACTCTAGCCGTTTTAAAATAACATTGCACCACAAAAACATTAAATTTTAGGTGATTAATGTATAACGTTATAAAGACAAAAATTTAAATTCGATCTCTAGTAAAAGTTAATAAAATTTATAATTGAGAAGTATTACTTGTGTAGGCGGCATAGTTATATTGCCTGCAATTAATTACATTGCTTTTGTGCAAATTTTGGTGAATAAAGATCCTCGCAATTATTTTTTGTTTTATTTAACGACAAATTTAAACTTTCTGATAATTTAGTTGTTTTTTTATCTTCCCTTTCCGCATTCGTAGCAAGATTACCTCATGATTCCTTATTTTCTACCTTTACTAATTTGTGCCGATCTCTAGGGGTATCTTTACCATAAGTTGATAACCGTAACTCTATGGTAATAACTCTCGAATACTTTCAGTAATTAATTAACCATTTCGCCTGTCTGAATGTTGGCGAGCTACAAACATACATCATTAACGATAAAATAAATTAATAAATAGATATACCCAAATTGGTAATAAGCCAGATTACCTATATCTATATCTATATGTATATACCTGTATACAGATTACCTATATCTAGAACTGGGACTATGTGGAAAAATCGTGATCAGATAATGACTGTCCTTGGAAAATGTCGGATACGAGAAAATTAGAAAGACCTCCCATAAAAATGTTGAAAAAGCATTTCTGAAATGGCTCGCATTTTCAAAGAAACCGTAATCTGTCAATATTTAAACAAATGCTTCAATAAAGATCAATGAATCTATTAGAAGTTTTGAAGAGACAGCCTTTTTACGCTCAAATGGTTGGCTGGATACGTTTAAGAAGCTGAATAACTTTCCCTTAGGAAAAATGTCAGAAAATCAGGCAGTGTTACAGAATTTCATCTCAAGAAATTTGAAAACATTTGTTTGATATAATGGATTTTCCAGCACAAAGAAAAAGACATCTTTAGTTTGATTGTTCTTAATGACGATACTAAACCAAACTACTAAATTTCAAAACCAAAGATGCACATCTTGAAAGCCGAAAATAGTATGAATCATAAACTCCCTTGTGTGGCTTAATATAAAAGACACATCAGTTTTTAACCATCTGTAAGGCACGCATTATGTCGGAACATTTTGGCTCGAAAGTGAAAAACTCTGCTTTCGATTGAAAAACTATATTGCACATAAAGATGTCAAAAACACAGAATGACTTAAATTGGCCCCGAACGTAACTTCAGAGCTGCAGCCTATAAATGAAAGCGCAATCAGGAGCTTTAAGTATCATTACGGAAACTAGCTGCTTTAAAATATTTCTGGGCTTATGACAGTCAAGTAGTTTATGAGGTATTTTCTCCCTTGTTTGCGCATGGCTTCGTGGTGTAACGGTAACACACTCGGTGCGCGTTCGAGAAGTCCAGGTTCGAGTTCCGTAGAGGGCACTGCACATTTTTCATGCCTCCTGCATTAAAAATAACCTAATGATTCTATAGTGGCGCCCGAACTAAAAGGTGGTGGGTGGTGATTCTTCCCCACCAAGGTTTGCCATTTGGATCCCCTAAGGCCCACTTGCCCTTTAAAAGGGGGAGTAATAAGGTATTTTCTCTTTTCTCCCTCCTTTCCGCATGTCTTCGTGACACTGCACATTTTCATGTTTCCTGAATTAAAAATAACCTAATGACTCTACAAGTTTATAATATGTAACTGTTTGATACAATGCTAGGAGAATCTTGATGATTTATTGTAGAATCAACCATCTGAAATTCGTTTCGGTATTCTAATCTAGTAAAAGAAGGTTGAAGAGGATAATAATCAAAATTAGGAGCTATCACTAAGTGTTTAGAAAAAATGGCATTCCAGTATTTTCCGAAGAAATCTATCTGGAGCTTCTCCAAACATGCGATGACGATGGTATTAATGAAGAGATACGCGCAGTGAAGGTACTATCACAGAAATTAAAATGAGAAACGTCGACATCAAAGATTCTTCTTCTGATGTTTATCAAAATGTGGAAGAAACAGACGCACGTAAAGATAACACCCCACCACAGCTGCGATGTGTATCATTTATAAGTTGTTATTCACGTAGCTGTAGAACCGAAAATTCTTTCCAAATTTGGAGAACAATTATGGATAACATTTTACAGCAATCTGTGTTAGGACATCGGAAAACTGAGAGACTATTTTTGAACACAACGCTAAATAAAAGTTAACGGTAAATTCCTGAATATTTCTTATTTTAGTGTTTTACATTTTAATGAATAAAATAGTTATTGGCAATTATTAATCTGCATTCTAAAGATGTGTGAAAGAAAGATCAGAACCATTACTTTTGTGCTAAGTAATTTAACATGTAAAATTAATAAAGCGAAAAAAAGCAACAAATTTAATAACTGCAAGTAGTAATAATAATTTATGCTTTTTTAACAGTGGAGTTGTTACTTCTCTTTTCTTTTGGTAGATATGGCAATGTTAATAAATTTTTCGTGATTATTAAATTTTTTTCTTTTTTGTGATATAGTCCATTTCCACTTTTTTTAGATATAATCCATTTTTCTTATCGGATAGGATATAGTGAACCAAGGTTTCGGTGCCTTGATGTTCCTTATAGTGGGTGTCGAATTTAATGTTAAAGACTATTTCTTATAATGAATTATTAAATTAAATGCAAAATGTAAAAGGTATACCATGCAGATTTTCCTTCTTTCTAAACTCTAAGTTCGGTCCTTTCGGTAGCTGTTTACTAGAACACATTATTTAGAGAAATTTAAAATATAAGGTCAACTGGAAGCACTTTTCTTAACTTTGAAAATGAATCTTCATTTTAATGGGTCATTTCTTACTTGGACCAAAATACGGTACCGGAAGTTCCCAATACATGAAGTTTTACAGTATACACTACATGCATGTGCATGTTTGGTATTACATCTTAGCATCTGCGAAGTAAGAATAAGAGCTGCTTACATAATGTGTGATGCTGCCATCTAGGGAGAACACACATAACTATCATTATCGAAAGGCAAATTTTAAAAATTCCATATTTATTCACAACTTTTATTGTTCCCATAAACACAATACTTTGACATAAACACAATTACTTTCTCTGAAATACTGATAGACTAAAAGGATTTAAATTAATACCAAACTTGTAAAATTGTTTCAAATGATTCAGCTTACATTGTTCTAAGAAAGAAAATAGGTATTGCGAGACTCCTAAATGTGGAAAGAAAATTGATATCTGCTGCCATCTATTAACGAGAATACAAATTAAAATCGTCGTTTTTTGTAAGCTACCAAATTAAATATTTCGTTAAAATTTTGTGTCCTTAGTTCTATTGCTATTACAAACGAACACGACACGCATACGTTCGCTTTCCAAGAATGCCGGCGAATTCGTTGACAGGTGCTGGATACTTCTGTAAACTAGTCGACTGGATATTTCTGTAAACTAGATAGGTTGTCAACAGAAACTCTCATTGATTTGAATTGCATCTCAATTTTCGCTATGCTCCGAAATGATTAAAATGCCAATTATTTTCAGTTTAATTTTATGACTACGTAAAATAAGCAATATATTAAACAAAATTCTAACTTAATTTGTAAGAGCTTCTTAAATACCCCATTAAACTGATTTATTTCTACTTTCTGTCATAAAAATAGTAACATAATTATAATAGATCTCTGAATTGCGTTATTTCGAAGCTCGGCTTTGTTACATGATTCCTAAGCGTGTACTCATATAACATTTCAGCCAATAATAATCTTAAAGTTTGTGAACCAAAGTTTTACCTAAACACTAGAAATGAAATAAATTTTTAACTAATATATTATTCTCTACTTAAATTACATCTGCGTCTTTTTCTTCTTCGGTTTTTTTGTGTTGTTAAAATACAGTTCACTGCTATGCTTATACTATTGTATAAAATTCTGCGCATATTTGAAAAAAGAACCTGTATCTGTATTCACCGAAAGTCCGTCAGCTCGAATTACTTGTCAGTCCAACCTTTTTACAGTTGGTTTCAATGTCTGCTTTTGAATATTCGACTATATTTCTTACCTCCTGTCAACCTATATACTAGGTGAGGAATGTTAAGTTTTCGGTCCAAAAATTTGACTGAGAGTTTTCAGTAAATAATTACGAATTATGGTCTCCACAACACGTTTTTGCTATTTTTCTATAATTTCTGCCTGTTGTAACGTTTTTTTAGTCCACAATAATTTTTATATTAAGTTTCCAAATATTTTCATTTTCCTTATTTAAAATTTTTACATTCATAAAGCGTTGATTAAACTTTGGGTAAAATTCGACAAAAGTAAGTAGTACTTTACAGGAAGCTCTTAACGGTCTTTAGTGGACAACAGGAAGTGATATTTTGCTTGAAGCCCGTAACAGTTTTTACGAAAAACTATACTGTAACTTAATCCAAAACTTTTCAGTTTTAGTATTTAATACTTTTATACTATCAATGGGAATAGAATATTAGATTTTAAATAAAACTGATGAATCGAAAATGACAGCTCACTCGCATTTCTCAACCGAGTTTCGTAAAAAATATATATTATGAGATAATCCAAAACTTCTCAAATTTGGTACTTAGGTATATAATTGAGCACTACATAGAGCATTTATAAGCCTAAAATGTATTCTTGGAATAAAATTAAATGGACGAGAATAAGCTCATTATGAAAAACAGTTCTTGTTGTGAAGCAATTAAAAGTATTAACTTCAATCCTCAATTTCGTGTTCTTGTCACTTTTGTTTCAAATCATTTTTCAAATAAAAGGATAGTTCCACAACATGTCATGTATTATTTTTAAAGAAATAATGCATCAGATATAAATATTATAGAGAATATAAAATGTATCGCAATATTTAAAACTTTATTTAGAATTCCAAACATTTGCTGATTTCAAAGATTTTGTGGATTTGTCGTTGAACGTTATGCGGCATTAGTGCGAAGAAAGTGATGCTTAATAAATACATCTGAAATGAATAACAGAAAATTTGGCCATTTTATTAAGAAGACTGAGCAGTGCTATCATAAAGTGAAAAAGAAACATATGGCAACACTAAACCCTCTATCGGGAATTCTAAAGATATGCTGCTTTTAAAAATGTTGCGATTATTAAGTCATTGATTTATGAATCTAAAACACTATATGACCAGAGGATACCGTACAGGTGAAGTCAAGCAGCACTAACTGTGCATTTTCGCTCCAGGTTTGAGGAAGAAAACCGCAGGGAAAGGACAGTCCGAGAATCAAAAGAGTTTGATTTTTAAAATTTATATGAACATGATATAAAAATGACTTATGTCATTGCGTTTAAAATACATCAAAAGCGGAATATTATACCATTCATGCTTTCAGTGAAATTTCATCTTTAGTTTCTTGTATTGGCACGTTAAAGGATGTATATTTTATAAAAGAATTAATGGAACAAGAACGCACTTATTACAAAACATTTTCGATTATTATATACCTTTAGACTAAAGATACAGTCTCACTAGTGACCGAGTTGGTTATGTCATAAAACAGAATATATTTTCAGACATTCTGTTAGCACTTGCATAATAAGCAAGTTGCATGTGGTATTTTCCTCATGCGTGTTCAAATATCCGCGCATTTATCGTAGACATTTATCCATGAATATATAGCTGTCGTAAGCAAACATTGATAGTGTGCCATATGATAATCAGTTAATCAAATCCGCTTCAGAAGAAAGGTCATCTAAGCAATTTTTCAAAGAGAGCAAAATGAATAAGAAACAATAGTGCTAAGTTTCTTAACATAATAAATAAATAAATGAAACCAAATAATTATTTAGACGAACATAATATATGATGGCTAAATAATAATTTAGCCATCATATATTATGTTCATGTATGATGAACATAATATTTTTTTATTATGTTCATTTTAATTAACATGAGCCATATATGGCTCATGTTAATTAAAATGGCTCTAGTGTAGAATTGTGTCCTTCGCTTGGCGACAAAAATTTGTTCAATTTTGGTGATGAGACACCATTTCTGGTTACAATGATAGTTTTAACTTGGTTTTTTAGCTTCCTGTTAATTTTTCAAGCAAAATTAGATCGATGTGTACATGAGCAAAGTCAAGGCAGTGGGCCATGCCAAGATTGTGCAATTCTCGGGTATTTTTAAAGTGAAAATAGATCGATGTGTACCAAGTTTGTGCAATTCTTTGACTTCTTATTTCCGTTTTGTGTAGCGGCCATCTTGAAATTGTGCCATCTTGGCGTCAAAAAAACAAGGGGTACAAAATTGTAAACATTTACAGTTAAAATAATGCTATAAATATTATTAAATATTATCAGATCTAAAAGTCATTAAGATATCAAAGAGAAATATTAATATAGAATTAGCGTTGTTCAGCTATCATATCCAATCAGAAAATTGATAGGTGGCTTTTCACGAAGATATCCCCCGAAAGGCAAGCAAACCTTATGGGCTTTTCAATAATTAGTTAAAGAAACGAATCATTTGTGGCTTTGATGCATCATTATTATTAAAATATTAAATAGCGCTCTAATAAAGAGAGACCCAAGAAAATCCGGACTCAAGTGAAGAACACATGAGCTGTAAGATGATATTATATCGGGTAGCCCAAAACAAAACGAACCGGACATGGGAAACTTTACTTGCTTCGGTTTATTTGAGCCATCCGATACAAAAACATGAACTACAGGAAAATAACATTAAAATTAGAGAGAAAAGAGAACATTACATTTTAAAAAGCAAATTATTATACTCTTGTTTTGATTCTTTCTGTAACAATGACAACAAAAAATAATAACAAACATGTTAGATAATATAAAAAGATAAAGTTTATTAGAAAATTTTATCACAGAATACATACCTTCAAAAACAAAATAGCCCTTAATACAAAAAGCACATGTTCCTTTCATAACATTTTCGATAAATTCACATTTCTTTTCTTGCAATTAACAAATATATTTTGTATTTAATCTTCCCACACAACACAACAAATATATTTTTATGTTCATCCTTCCCGTGCAATACAGGCAAATCTTGATGAGTAAAACAGTTACAATTCATCAAGTATAATGATAAGATGGCTACCTTAACCATTGCAGACTACGTACACAAAATCCATCAAGTATAAATAAACTTTCTATAAATATTTTCAGCGCTTAAAAATAAGACGCAAATTACACAAAAATACGAAATAAATAAATAAACGGAACTGGAATATTTTCATGAATGCTGTGAGAATTTACTTTAGGCCTTCGACATTGTACCTGGAATGGTACAAAAAAATTCACCGGGATTACTTATTTTCGGTTTTATTAACGGATGTTCTATGAAAGTCCTCGTTTAATACAGTAATCCAAAAATATTTTAATTATATTGTTACCAAAATTTAAGAGATTACGTTTTCAGATTTTATCAATATGGTCTTTCTTTTACCATTTCACCTAAAATTATATTCATATATAACTTATTATTTTGCCATAGGTGCAACAACAGTCAGTGATTTTCAATATTAAGTGCATATTATTTTTTTGTTTTAACCATAGAGAAGACTAGGGATTGCTCTTTATAAAAAACTAAACTTTGGGGGTCTAGTTTACTTGTGGAATAATAAATTCAATAAGTTCAGTTCAATCATTTGCCATAGTTTCAAAATGTCTTCATTCGACAATAGAATCAGTTACCTCATTGCGCTATTTTTGGTGGTGGTAGGGGGCAAACATTATCAGTAGGAAATTACTCCAATAACTTTGTTCCAGCACCCTAATCCGTTGCCAGAATGCCTTTTTCATGGAAACCAATCGAAAATGACACAACGTTTGCTTTTCGAACAGACTGAATCAGTACGAACCTGACCCAGCCATTACTTTCGGTTTCCATAATGACCCTCTTTTGGGCAACCGTATGGATGTCTTCCTTTAGGCAGAATGACCGGTCGCCCAAAAAAATGAAAGAAGATATTATGGGAAAAACGATTACCAAATTGTGATACTTTACTAAAAATTGTGATACTTTTAATGATATGACAATATCAACATTAACAAATTTGCCCAAGAACAGACTCACTAATGTTGGCATCGTGAGAAATGAAATTAAGGATGAGTCATAAAAGAACGTGGATGAAACCTCGTGATATTTTTAAGGGGACATAACAATAAAAAGTAAAACGTGCTACTAAAACAAGAATTCGAAATATTTTCTACCTCTATCGTGTTTTCTGTAAAACCAGTTGTAACATATTTTAAATAACCTATGCTTTAAAACCTATAAGATTCCTTCGACTCACATATTGAATTGAAATGTGTGGCAATGATTGTAAAATTACAGCGTGAATTTTGTGATTATTCCAAATACAGTGCAATGTTAACATTTTGATCGAATGCAACTGATGAATCATAATCGTTATATATACACAAACACGAAAGCAAAAAAGAAATACATCGCAAAAAGAACAACCATAAAATTAGCTGCCGAATGGAATACTGAAACAACTGTTGTTACAGCTTATGTTTCCGAAACTGTCAAGCGAATTTGAAATTAGACGAATTAAAATATAATTTCGCGTAATTTTTCCTGGGTTTCAAATTCGCCGCAGCTTCGGCAGAAATGTGTTAAAATCTTTCTCATTTGCAAGAGACATCCGAAGCAGCGTCCACGCTGTTTTCATAGTGTATCGACAGATGGCGCTTCTTGCTCATGATGCTTTCTGTCTTCCTGTTTCTCTTCCAGCGGCAGGCCGCGATGAGACAAGCAGAGAAGCCGCAGATTTCAGCCAAGAAGAATCCTCCGCCAATCAGAGCGAAGAGTGTGGGGTCGAAGCAGAAGTGACTTTCACTGCCCACCACTGGGGGGCTGAACCTGTGGAACAGTCCACTGCCTTTCATATCTGCAAAGAAAAAAAAGATTCCATTTATTTTATTCAAAGAAGATTCTGTGAAAAGAGGCACATAACATTACATTTCAAACAGTTAAAAGACATTAGGAGAACAAAACGTTAAATAAAAAAAAATTTAAAAGGCCAAGTCTGGTTTTCATCTTTCATATAAAATATTTTTCGTTAATTAATGCCAGAATATTTTAATATTTCATTTATAAGGAATTCCATTAAAATTTACTTTTTAATTTTCCTGATTTTTCTCGATCAAACAAAGCTATAGCTTTTACCAAACATGACGAACTAATTGTCAAATTCAGTATGAATAAATGAAGTGTTTTTCGCAGTTTCTAATAAATAATGAAATACCTTAGAACATTAAGGAAGCTATTAATCTTTTTCATTATTCTAAAGTAAATCTATATATGCGTATGTGTGCGTGCGAGCGCGTAAGATATAAAAAATATAACAGCAAACTTCTTATCGGTAATAGTCCTCTTATAGTCATCATTTTGATTTGCATATTTCCTCTTTCTGTCCTAAAAATAGTAACTGTTCGTAACATATCAGCCTAAACTGCGTCATTTCAAAATTAATCATTTTAATACCATTTTACGTAATATGTAGCAATGCAGATATGTTTCATTCAAGCCTCAAAAAAATTTCTATTAAAAACCGAAACTTTTAACACTCTCCCATGCTTCTACTGAATTCGAAGTCACTCTTCTGCTTTGCTTGCTGCATGCTGGGATGCTGCTGCTTACCTCTCTCTCTCTCTCTCTTATCCACTGTGCGATCCATTAAGCTTTAAATCTTAAGGAATGTTGTGAAGACTGGGTGCAGGTTGCGCTCATGATGATGTGTGAAATTCCTCAATTTTAGCTTAAGGTTTATTTCACAAACTTTTGTTAATTTATTTTGTTTATATTTGCAGTCTTGAATTTCTAAGTATTATTTATACTTACTTGAAAAAAAATTAATGTCCAGCTGACGAATGATTTATTTTCTTAATTTACATTCTGAATATGTAAGGTATAAAAATATGAAGGAAAAGTACTAACAAATTATTAACTTAAACAAATTTCGGAACTTATTTACAATATCCCTTTTAATTCCTAATTCTAACTTAAGTACAACACCTTTCAAAGCATATGTACTACGTCACAGACGTTATTAGCCTCCTGCAGAAATCCGCATTGCTGTAAACTCTTGCTCAATCGCTGTTCAGGATTTAAACTAAACATTCCCAGCTAATAAATAACTCCAGCTGCTTAATACGCACCACCTGCCTCCTCTGTTCTTGCTACGCAAACGTGTAACTAACCGCTTAAGAGCTTTTCGTCTTTGACAACAATGTAATCTACGTGTATTAAAGTGTGGGGTGCGTGTAGAATCTCTAGAACCAATCAAGGAAAAAATGTGTTTCTAAAGAATTTTTGCTGTTCAGAAATAAAAATGAATATTTAATCTTCATGATGGCTGCAGATGATTGCAACCGCATTTATAGATCGTAAGGCTATCATCATCCCACGTTATATATTGTAACGCCATCCCCATCTCAGCTATGACTGTAAAATAACTAGTGCCTTTTCTAGTGAATTGTTTCATCTGTCAGAAATTCCAGCCAATTGCCATTTCCATCCACGAATTACAGATCTTATTTGTGTGCGAGCAACATCTTTCCACAACATATCGACCATGTTCTAAAATTGTTTGTATCTTCTCTAATTTCACATAATTAATTCTTCTTTTCTCATAGTACCATTCAATATATATATATATATATATATTTGCTTTAGGATATATATGCATTTGCATTCTATTTATATAAATTTCTTTTATGACACAGTGAAGGTACTTCTTGCACAAGAAGTGAAATCATTTACTCGAAACACTGTTTCTTGCCAGAATGCTTTTAGCTATGAAGACTTGGACGCATCAAAATGTTCAACAAAGTTTATCATATCAGATCATGTACAGGAACATTGTGAAGTATTATCTTAAATTTTTAAATCTCTTGAATTGTATATAATGTACACTGTGAAAAAAAATCAAGCAGTTCTATATCTCCCGTTCTACTGAGCCGATTGAAAAAAAATCAACTTGCGTTTTTCATGTCTCGAAAGCGCGATTTAGGATATATATTAGATTTATATATAGCGTTGTTCTAACATAGGTATTTTGACACAAAATCGGACTTCTTCAGAAATAACATACCAATATTTTCCGTATTTCGATTCTACGACTCAAATTATGCCTACATATTAAATTTTGTTGAATTTGGTGCGAAATTTACGGAGAAATTCAAAAATTTATCTTAGTCAAATTTTTTCAGTTTGCTCCAAGAACAATTCACTTGGCGAACTTCTTAGCATGTAGCAACGAATTTTTCTTTCCCTTTCATTATGCCGGAGCAGAAAAAAAAGGCTCCTTGTTCCTACATTTTCACATTGTGCATGAGCGGGAAAAATGTCACGTCGTTTCTGCTTCCAGATAATTTTAGCAAAGTGTCTGAACCACATTTGATGTTTTATTGCTTTCAATATTTCCAAATTTCAAAATGGGCCAATATATAAATTCACGTAGATATTCGGAAATTTTGAATAAAAAACTGTAATTTTTTGCAGGTGTGCTTAGAAATACGTCTACTTTAAGATGAGGTAATTTTTTCAGATGTAATTTTTTTTTTTGAAAAAATTACATATAAAATATTTAAAAATACAAATTTTAAAAATAAATCACAAAAAATGGTGGAATTTTATTTGGAATGAACTTGAATTTCGAAATATGGAATGAAGAATCAAATAAGTTTAATAAAAAAAAGAGAGATTAATAAATATATACCAATCTCAATTCACATTGAGGAGCTAAACATTTGAAAGCTAATCTTTTAAAATCTACTCGTGCTATTTTTACAAAAACTTGGTAGTTTGGCGTAATTTGAGACGTAGAATTGAAATATGAAAAAAATCAGTATGTTATTTTCAGAAAAAGTCCGATTTTGTGTCAAAATACCTATTTTAGAACAATGCTATATATAAATCTAATGCATATCCTAAATCACGCTTTCGAGGCATGAAAAACGAAAGTTGAATTTCGTCAATCGGCCCGGTAGAACGGGAGATATAGAACTGTCTCATTTTTTTTTCGCAGTGTACCTTTAATGCAATGTATTATCTTGTTTATGCTATTGAATGCCTTTCCTCCAAATTTGGGAAAGCTTGACATTCGCGATCATAATTAAAATGGAGAACCAAATAACTGCTGCGAATTAGTTAGAATCTTGATTTATATATTTTTTACCTATACCGCCCGATTCATAGACAAAATAGTTTGGCTCAGGAAAACCATTTTTAGAGCGTTAAAAGACATTAGATAATGAAGCTAAATATTTCCACCAAAAAATGAACAATATTAAACATAATAAAAGTATGAAAGAGAAAGATTTTCATCAAAGTAATTTAGTTTACACTGTGCCCTATCATTTCCTTTGTAGAGTCATAACGATTTCTGAAGCAAGAGACATGAAAATGCCTTCACCGGGAATCGAGCCCTAAATGTCTCCCTTCGAGTAGGTTTACAATTACACCAAGAAAGCATGCGGGAAAGAAGGGAGAAAATACCTTATATCTTCTTCAGCTCTTCCGTAATAATAAAAATAATTATGGTAAAAATGTTAAATTACAAGTGATAGTAAAAATGGGATATTACACAACATATAAAACAAAATGAAAAACATAATAATGATTTAAATAACCCTTAATCATTTTGCTAAATTTGATTGATTAAATTTGAATATTAAAGTTCTTATATCACGTCAATATGTAATTTGCTGGAATCTGACTATTTGCGAGCCTGCGGCAATGTAAATTCGTGATCATCATAAATTTCCATGCATTGTTCATTACGTTACGTTATGCTACGGTCAATATGTTTAAACGTTATACGGTATTATACGGTTTATATGACGCGCTTGCACTTTACATTCTTCTTACCATGCAGTGATTAGCACAACTGGAGGATTCATTGTTTGATTCCCCGCAAAGACACAATTGATTTTTAATATTTCGTTCTCGGAAATACATAATATTTTATTGATTTGTAACATTCGTTACAGAATATCCTGCGCTTCAAATAGTAATCTACAAGCTATATACAGATCTTCATAAAGGACCTTTAAAAAGTAAAATACCATCAAACATTCAAGCCAGTGCGGTTAATATTCCTGTTCTGCGTATTGTAGATGGGGGGAAACGTTAACTGTAACTGCAGGATATTAAATTCTCCATATAACAGAAACACAGCTTGGAATAATTTTTCCCTCCAGTGAGTTGTGAAAGGCTTTAGATTAGTTTAAATTTCCTTTTTTTACCTCGAGATTTATTTTCTGGCACTTTTTTTTTTCTATTCGCTAGACCTGAATAAAAAAATTCAGAAATGTGAGTACACGATATGAAATAAAATACGCCGACAAAAAGTAAACAAATGTAATAAAAAGAAAAAGCAAACAAGAAAAAGCATTGAAACTATTTCACACAAACAGCTGCGCAGTTTCAACGCTTCAATGAAATCGAAAAATATATTACTTGGTAAAAGAGAATTGAAAGCGTTAAAATTAAAATACAGAAAAAAGGACGAACATACTATTTGTCCTTTTTTTAATAAATTCTACGGCTAGCATTTGGTTTTTTTCACTGTGCTTCCGGTCGGAAAATTTTGGCATTTTTATATTTCTTGTTAATCTCTTGGTTTCCTTTGCATTGTCATTATTTTCGTGAGGTCTCCGTCATGAACTGCCGAAAGCGCTTTTGTGTTCAAAATGAGTCAAAAACACAGCTGCTCCTAAGGAAGATTTCGAAAGCGAGAATTACTGACATGAAATCAATTGCAACCAGAAAGTAAAATTACTTTTTCTGATAACATAATTAGAATATTAAGTTTCATAATTTAATCCAGTGCCTTCAAACTGGCGGTACCTAAAGCAATTTTATGCAGCCCGCCAATGTATTTTAGCTATGTATCGGCTTTAATATAGAGATTATAGAGTTCCATATAGCATAAATTCATTACGCAGTAGTTTGCAATATAGTGCTTATTAAAAAAATAGAACATTTCTGTTGCTATTACATTCCAACAGAGTAGCGCAGGCGCGCTACCAAATGTACATATGTAAAGCAAATATCAGTGCTTTTGCACAGACCTTCAAGAGAAGCTAAGGCAAAAAAAGGATATTCATCATCGCATCTCAAACAAATGACAGTTTAAAAATTGTGTTTAAGCTGCAAAACGTCCAAGAGTTGGTTTTGTATAAAAATTCATTTTGCTGAACTGAAATTGCAAATAAAATTATAATCGTGATTTTAATTAAGTGGTGGAACTGCAAACTATAAAAAAGTAAAAGAAAGTAACAGAAGAAGAATGTGTTTTTCAAGATACATGGGAAATTACATATGTTGTGGTGTTACGCGCAGTAAAATTATATTTTTTTTATAATAAGCGAATATGTTTTTAAACAGTTTTTACCAAAATGTTTTTACCAAAACAGAGAAGCTCAGTAAAATGAAACTTATCACTTTCATGTATGCATCTATAAAAGCTTTTAATGTTAATTTGCAAGCATAGGAAACACAGCTGAAATGAAATCGCATATTTTCTATGTCCTAAGTCCCGCTCTATTATTCCAAATGAAAAATCTCAAGAAAACGCAAGAAAAATAGCTTTACTACGACAAGACACCGAAGGTAGCTTTAAGTAATTGAATGATTTGGAGTCCAGTTTTAAATTATTTTCGATAATAATAAAAGCGGACGTGAATAACGTACCACAAAATCCATAAATAAAACTAGTTAATTTACATATTGATTTATTGAAAGATTTTTAAATAAATATCCTCAGTTACGAAATTTGCAATAACAATAATCGATTTCTTTGGGAGTATATATATATATAAGTCTAAGAAAAGGGTCCTATTGAATAGCATCTACAATGAGGGATGAAGTTAATTCCCAGTAATTTTTCTCCCAGGGTAAAAAAAGTTGTCAAACACGAAATGCCATCAATTGTCAAGCCGTAGTTTAAAAGAGAGAAATGTATAATTATTTGCATAGAATCATATACATAATTTTTTCCGCACTTATCGACTAAAATTTTTATGCGTAAAAGAAAGAGAATACTCTATCGTTATTTATTCTCAACTTCTATTCCACTGGGGAAGTTCTCTGAAAATTTGGTAATTTTTCATTTTTAAGAAATATTTTTCCGTTTACGTTATAAGTAAGTTATTTAGTGGTTAATTCAACATTTTACAATTAATAATGTCATTAAAAGAATTTAATATCTAACAGCTAGATCATCTGAATTGGGAAATGTAACTAACAGAAATTTGTTACAGAGAGAAAACAAGCACAATAAATTTGACTTTTTCCCTTTTGCGTTATTATTATTATTGTTGTTATTTGTGCTCTGATAAATATTTAATAAATGACATTTTTAATTAAATTAATATTTAAGTAGTTATTTGAAATTTAGTTTCAAATATCGCTAAAAAAAATCTGCTTCATCAGGTGCCTTGAGGTTGTGCACGGGGTCTGCATGCAATTTAAGTTTGAGATTACTGATTTTTGCTATTCAATAGCTATCGAAATCCTAATCAAAATAAAAGATAAACTGCTCGCTCTTACGATGTAGCATGACAATTACTGTGTTGTAATTTGACACGCTATTTCCATGCGTTGACGTAAACACGAAATATCTAAAATCGTTTGTTAAGATTTCGTTGTTGCCTGTGGAAAACGATAGATATGAATGCACAAAGGAAAATTATTCCTTCTACCTGGCATAGAGGGAGCTGTCACTGGCGATGCGTAGTTTTCGGTGGAGAAAGCCTCGACACTCTCGAAGTCCTGGGCCTGGACAGAAACACTTTTCGATAAAGTGACAGTCGACAGGACGTCTGAACCTGAGTCTCTTTTCTTACGACCGTACGAGGAAACTGTCTCAGTGTCGTCGTCCCTCCTGCCTGTAGGAATCTGGCAAAGAACCTGAAGAAATAAAACTTGTTGTTAGTTAATTATCCGTCCAAAAAGAGAAAATTCAACACGCTTTTGCAGATTACATTTTTTACATCAGAACAAAGTTAGTATTCTTTTCTGTAATAAAGTTTTTCGACCGTTCGTAAAAGCGTAAGTTAAATTTCATGAGGACTGTGATACAAACGGATACAGAAACTCCACGTACATGTAACACTCACCATGTGACACGCATATTGATGGTGTTACATAGTATGATATGTACTCGTCATGATACAAAATATTGGCATAATTAGATATGCATACTGAATACATATTGTAGCATTACTATGACATTATTGTTATTCATATTATGTCATTATACATTAATAAAACTGTGTAAGACGTATTTGATATGCATTGTTTTTTACGCTGAAAAATATACTGTGATACAAACATTGCAATACACTTTGAGATATACATACGCAGATAAACGCATACTCGAAATACATTGTAACAAAAATATGATTCAAATAGTGGCTGTTTTTATAATATGTTTATTACCATAACTGGGATATAAACACTCGACCGATGCTGTAACACAAAATATTGATTGTGATACGCAATACGGTGAAAATATTAACATATCTGTGAATTATATAATTTGGCTCACACATTTTGTGAGGCACATGCTGAGATAACTGACAACATACATGATACTTATATTCATCGTAACAAGACTTCGGCAACAAGTGCCCTAAACACATTATACAAAATGTATTTTATACCGTGTATGGCGCATTAAAGTCTCGAAAACACAAATAATTTTTTAATATTTCATTTTTTGATGCTGTCACGGCATATACTTTTATCTTAACATCTTAGGAACAACATGTTTATTTGCATTTATTAAAACTTTAAATGTTTCTTGTTTTAGAACGCTTTCTTCTTCAATGATTTGCAATTTTCAGATCTGTATTTTGCTTCTTCGGCTAAGAAACAATTAAAATAAAGAAAAAAGTTGCAAGAACTCCAAAGCGAAAAATCAAACGTCAAAAATAATAAAAGATTTTATATATATATATATATTACTGTGAAAGACCGAGATTTGGAGAATGTCAACATTCACATAGTCACTTGGTGCATGTCCAAATATTTACCAAATATCCTTATTTCTGACTTACACCGGCAAATGTCGACATTCACCATGCACTAATGGTAAATGTTGAATACGTCGGAGATTTTAATTTTGTTCTCCGTATTTTAGGCGTCATAAAACTTCCAGGGTGACGTAACGTTTTCGCCTGTCTTGCTGAGAGGAGTAACCAATCCCTAGTGAGAAGAGCTGTTCGTAACTCTGTGGAGGCGTTTTCACTGCGTGATATGCAGCTTTTGATTCTAACGCGAGAAGGGCTACTCGATATTACTTCTTAATAATGACAGCAGTCGTGCTTGGATAAATTTTAAGCATTTAGTTTTGAATTTAGTCAATAAAGATTTTTTTTTACTTTTGCATTTATACCGTATATGTCAAAATATGAAGAGGCTTACGTAACAGCACATGTAAATAAACTTTTGAACTTAAACAGTACATTCTAAATGAGAAAGGAGCATAATACCAAAAAAAAAAACTTACTTAATTATGTGATTGAAATCCTTTTTATTGCAACAACCTTAACTTTTATGACATTTTGAATTGCACAAGAGTCCTTTGCTTTTACAACTGCATTTAGACGTTCGAATCCCTGCGAAGGCATTGCGAATTTCTTCAGTTTTTCTGACTTGTTTCTGACTTGTTCATGTGTTAGGTGAAAAATTCTAAAGGGTTCTGCAAATGTGCCTGGACTAAAAAAGTTGGAGGGACGATAACTGGTCACCAACAAAATTTACTGAATGTGTCCTGTAATCCCCATTCGTCGTTTAGAAGGAGCAGAATATGAGGTATTTTCGTCCCCCTTTCCGCATGCCTTCGTGATATAAGTGGAAGCCCACTCAACGCCTATTCGAGAGGTCCGGAGTTGGAACTCCAGCGAGGGCATTTGCGTGTTTTTCATGTTCCCACATCTATGTTGCCTAATGATTCTACACATTTATTAAAATTGTAAATTTCATCAAGCTGTAAACTTTGAAGAGAAGTTTTTGTTTAACTTTGAGCAAAATGAAACTACTTTACAGGATTAGGTCAGTAATTAATTTTTTTAAATTACGATAAATGGGTTTTGGTGCTCAAAAAGAGACACAAAACCTGCATAGGTTTCTATCAGGTATTATGATTCAATTATAACATTGACATAAGGATGCTAATGTATAAAGGAATTTTACACAGTATTATCAAGTATTAAATGGAAGTGGCAGTTTTTCCACACATTTAATAATTAGATCGTGCAGCAAAGTGGTATGACGTTGCAGGTGCATAGAAAGGGATGCTTTATAAAATTTCACCAGCTTTCATAATTAAATCAGAAAAGAAAATTGTAAAAATGTTTAGAGGTAGAAAACAAAAACAACCTCTCGCAATTTCATCAGGTACAAACAAAAGACTGAAGTGGTACGAGAGTTCCAGAATGCAAAAGAGGCACTTTACATAATTTCATCACCCGTTAAATTTTTAAACTGTACAAAATGGGATAAAGTTTCCAAACGCGAAAAGGACAATTTTATGCAATTTCTTCATGTGTTAGGTGACTACAGTATGGAAAGAACATTTAAAAGAACCTCTGTCTGGTAAAATAGCAATGGCTGCCATCGCAAAATTTCTTAAAAGTTTCCTTACCGGTTTGCAGTTCTCTAAGCACGTCTCCACTTCCGCCTCCAGTTCCAGTAAACTACTTCCTGTGAAAGTGAAGGCCTCAAGATACCCCTCCAGGGACTTGCTCTGAGGTTCAATTGTTCGAACTTCCCTCATCATTTTCACTTCGACGGGGCACCTGGTGGAGCAAAGATTAGGTATTAAGCAACAAAGAAATTTTGTACATTTGCTTGTTGATACTTATTACAGTAGTAATTATAAAAAATAATCGAGGGTCATCAGTTATTTAGATTGTAACCAGAAAACCCAGAATTATAGTACAAGACGCTCCATTTGGTTCTGCATAAACGTCGCTAGAAATCTGATGCATCTTAGAATCGCAGACTGTTGCAAATTACTAATTGTTTTGATATTATTAATTTATATAGATATTTTGCTACAATTGGAGCGTCATTTATTGGAAAATTGACGACACTATATATTATCGTTTTGCTTCATTTATTTTCTAAAATGAAAATTCTCCCCACTCAAGATCTATATCTTAGAATTGGAAATGCAACGATATGTTTAAACATCATGAAGGAGTATTATTGAATTCAATTATCGATAAGATCCTATCTATTACATATATCCTATATATACAAATAATTCTATATATATATATATATATAAGAATGTCTTTGTGTTTGTGTGCGGTTAACTCAGTCACTGCTACAGCTGTCGTCACCAAACTTTCTACAATTCTTTTCTGGGTCCTGGAAAAGGTCGACGTCCACTTTTTTCCACAAAATAGCTAAAATCAGAGATATTAATTAAAAAGTTGAAAACGCTAAGTTGCGCCCTTACTTTTCCGAGTGGCAACAGTCTCGCACGCTGAAGATAAAAACTTACTTCATTTCGAGAAGTGTAGCCACTGCTCGCTTTTAAATTGCAGAGTTTGTTAATAAAAAATTTCTAAATTTTACAGTGAATTAAAAAAAGTATTGCCGAACATTAAATGCATTATTCAGATTCTAAAAATTCGTAGAAAGCCATTTCGAGTTTTTCCAACTTCGTACAACTTAATCTGCCTAGATATTAATTAAAAACTCTAAAAATGCTAGTTTTCACCCTCATTTTTCCCAGTGGCAACAGTCTCGCTCGCTGGAAATAAAAATGCTTTATTTTCGAAAATTGTTGCTACTGGTTCGTTTCCAATTCGTAGAATTTATTAATCAAAAATATGTAAGTTTTACAAAATCTCTCTACATAAAGAAGAATGCCAGTTTGTGTGTTTGTTTGGTTGTTCGCGTTATTGATTTCTAATCAATTATGATCATCGTTTTGCCACATTTAATCGACTAAAATTGAATATAGGTGAAATATTGGATGGAACTTGAACTTTTAAGATCATTTCATTAGAAAGACGAAAATAATTTAAAACTGCCTGCCATTGCTGCTTCTGTAATAAGAGAGAATTAGTTTATTTTTCTATTGAAATATTTTATGTGAGTTCCATAACGCATCAAACTGAAAAAGGTATGATTACGAATCGTATTTGTTGCATTGTTATTAGAGAAGGATTACAGCGGTATCGTTCTCTCTGTTGTTAGATACATTACTCTCAATGTAACTTAACGCGCATCCGGTACTTCCGCTAGTAAAGGTAATCAAATTACGTGGTGATAACGAACACTGAATTTAATAAAAACCGCATTTCTTAATAACTGAATTCTTTGTATTAAGCCCACCCAAATGATATTATTATAAATATATATATATACTATATATAACAATGGATTATTAAATCCGATTTATTTGCGGAAATAATGGAGTGTGAAATACGTTTTGCAATATGTTCAACTGGTAGTTTTTCTGAATATTTGCAGTAGCAGTATAATGAAACAAAATGATTTTAATGGACGATTTTACATAACTCAGTACGGAATCCATCACATTAATGGAATAGAATATACATTTTAAACAACAAAAATGAAACCTTAAATAACCAAAAAATAAACATATACTTCTTAAAGGACTTTAAAGTCTTAAATGCGACATTCAACTAATCCATGTGTGTGTTCATCTAAATCCCTTCGCCCATTACATTTAAATACTGAGCAAAGAGTTGAGAATTACTACATCTGCTTAAATAATAAATAACATGGTTTACAGGGAAAGAAAAAAAATAAGCACTTTAATCTTTTAAATAAACTTACTAATTTAGGAAGATCTTGTTTTAAGATATTATTATTCCGTCTGCTTTAATTTCACGACGAGCGGTTACATTATAATCTTCGCGATTTTAAACATTTTGCAACAGAAAATGAAAATCTACTTTTACTTTTTTCTCAGAATAAATTTGCGTGACGCATATTTTCATATTCAGAGGTTTAAAAGTAACCAGAATTGCCTGCTTAAGACATCGTAATAAACGATATATCGTTTTTTTCGCGCAAAGGGAAAACTATTGTATACTTCCACTTGAATGAGTTCATCCGCAAGATTGGAAATTTTATTCATTTGAAAACTTTTCATGCAAATTTGCATTTTCGTATATTTGCAAATAAGATCCTTAAATGCTTAAGTGACAAAAGTTTTTTTAAAACTTTTGCACTAATATGGGGGAAAAAACTCTTTGAGTTTTCTTTTTAATATAACGTTACATTTTTCACCATCTTAGAAATGAATATAGCAAAACTTTCAGTTGCTGTAGTTACATGATGCCACTCTGAATTTATCACCTATCAACTCAGAAAGATACTTTTATTGCGTGAAACATAGTATTTTTAATTTCTCTACCACACAAATTGGCAAACAGCCATTTTCTGGCGTGTCGACATTTGTTACATTATTGCCAAATTGAACAAACTGAGCGGTAAGTAAGAAATAATCAAAAATGCTAATAAATTATATCTTTATTTCAATGGCTAATTGATATAGTTAGGTATTTCATAAAAAGGTAAATCAAAGATGTTTAATATGTATTTGTATCTGTGCTAAACAGACGATTTTTACTTCTTTGTACGAAGTAAAAAAGAAGTATTGTAATCGCGAAAAGTTTCAGGCAGCATATTTCAAAGAAAATATCCATTTTGACCGCTATCGAATGCAATTTAACGATGTTCTTGCGTGATATCCTTGCGTACGTAAGGACAGAATAAAATACTCTTTCCCTTCAAAAAAATTATAAAACTGCTTTAAAATTGATTCTGAAGACAATTTTTCGTGGCGTCTGTACGAACGTATGTACGTACGTGCGTACGTACGTATCTCGCATAACTCAAAAACGAGTAGCCTCAGAACGTTGAAATTTTGTATATAGGACTGCTATAACATGTAGATGTGCACCTCGTATTTTGGTTGCAATCGGCCGCACCAAACGTATATAAATATATTTATATATATATCCATTCTGTTACCCGGCTCAGTGATCTCAGTTTCTTTACTCTTATATGTTTGTAAATTGTACATTTTTTGCTTTAAAAATGATTGAATTATGTTGTTTTTATTTTCCGGTTAAGGTTTCTATGCCTTTAGTAAATCTGTATGCAATATTTTTAGCATTATCAACAATTTTAAAGTTGTTTAAGTGCCGCTAAGCCTTTTTTATGGCGGCCATTGATTGTTTACATTTGAAGCAGCAGACTAGTGGATTTGTTGCCAATCTAGAGAAACTTAGCTTCGCAACAACAAAGATAACGCCTTCATTTATTATTGCCAATTAAATCATGCTTAATCTTTTGTGGAATTTTTTCGAGGAAATAAGTGTTTAAGATTTACTTCGTAATTTTTAATATAGATATTTTCAGTTTTTATGTATTTTTGCCTTCTCGCGAAGTGAGAACTGCATTAATTGAATGAGAAATACTCAATCGTCTGTGAAGAACTGTTTCTTTTTTGTTTTATTTGCTTAATTTATTTTATACATCATTCTAGCTTCATTATTTATTATAGTATTTGAATAGAACATGTGACAACAATTAGATAATTCTATTCTTTAAATGATATAAATTTTGTGCATTATGAGTTATAATATGAACGAAATATAATACTGTTAAGTGAATCTAGTGCCAGAGTGTTGCTATGGTAAACAAATACTAGAGTGAATTTTAAAGAATGCATTTATGCTACTGCGGAAAAGGCGCCAGAAGTGCATTCCAGTTTTCTGTCTTTTTAAACTTTTCTTTGTATGATCCTGATACAGTCCCGCTCTGGAGACAGCGTGCCTAATTAAGCCATCAATCACCTCTTTTCATTTTCATGCATGCTGAGGGGTTGGAAAACACGAGGCGACCAGTCTATCTTGGAAGTAACGGATTTAAACACAGACAAACGGCACAGTGCCCAAGCAAGTAGTTTTAACATTTAAAATTTCGTAAAATGTCGTCAGATAATATTATCAAAATTTTAGTCTCGATCTGTTATTATTAAAACTTGCCTCCCTTATTGCGAAAGTAGTCCTAGACGGTACTTTCGCAAGTGACTGATACATGCATTTATAAATTTACAGTTTTTGAGAAAAGTAGAAACTAAAAATCCACGACTGCCAAATTAGCTAAAGAAATTGATTCATTAAACTTTTTTCCGACATTACCTTTACACTACAGGAATTCAAATGAACTCAGCTTTCTGTATGAAAATTACAACTTATAGTAATGGTTGATTAATATTTATTCAAAAGAGAGATCTTCATCAGTCACCGTCAAAGTTCATTCAATTTTTAAAATCTCTTTTTTAAACCTTTACACATAACTCTACCTCTCAGGTGGATTTCGTATTTAATCCTCATTCTTTTCTGTGTTCGCCACATATAGCATTAGAGTACATGTTGCACAGATTTGTAATCATTTGTATTTTAGAATGAAGATGGAATGCAAAAAAATCTCCTCTGATTTGATTCATTTTAACACCTTGAAGCGATGCTACTGTTTTTTAGTCTGAGTAAAGATAATATCTGACATAAACAGAGTTGTTGCCAATAGAAACATAATGTACCACATATACAATTACGTTACTCTCAACATGATCTCTTTAAATATTTGTTCAACCATCTGGACTGCCAGAGGGAATCTCCTTCCGTTTCTTTCGGTCGTAGAACACGTTTAAGTAGAACAGTATAAAATAACTAACAAAATTTATTTTGAATTTCAGCTCGAAGTTACAAAGCTTATGAAGTTAAAATGAAATAGGCTTAATCTAAAATTAGTGCAATCCTGTAACGTGCTAGATGAAATTTCACCCTAACTGTAACTATCAAACCCAGAACATTAAATGAGAGCAATATAAATAAAAACAACTAAAACTTTATTGCGATTTCAGCTTGACGCAGAAAATTAGCTAATACAAATTTACTTAGGCTGCTGGCAGTAATAACAAAGAACACGAACTTTAATCATAAATAATTTTAAATATTAATTTATTCTAGCATGTGATTCCGTTAATTTCACAAATTAATTCATTCTCTTAACTCTTAATTCTTCCCCTATTTAAAACTCCTTTCATTTAAATATTCTGATGGAGTAGATGAAACGATAAGAACACAGGAAAGGTTTTAACATAATCAATAATGTATTAATTAAAATAAACCCTGGAATCTAAAATAATCAATAAAATTTATTTCCATTGACCGAAGAATGGGAATAAAACAATGATTAAAATATTAAGTCACACACGTAATGATTAAAATATTAAGTCACACACCTAATCTTCTATTCTCGCCTATTATTTAAACTCACTTCATTTATACATTCTGGTGGAAAAGACGAAACAGTAGAAGAGCAAGGACAGATTCGTAACATAAGAGAGAAAAGTGTTAAATTGAATAAACCTAAAAAACAAAACTGACATTCTCAAGGATGACTGTAAGATTCTTCATTTATCATCAGTATTATAGGAATCTTCCAATATAAAGCAAATTTAATTATGTGGCGACGGGCTGCATATATAACGAAGAGATGCTGATCATTACATCTTCAAAATAATCCACACACTTTACGACAACTTCCGATCTCCTGGGAAAGACCGTTTAACTTTTTATTTCTGCCGTGGCCATTAGCGCCAATACTACTCCAGAAACAACAAGTGTTCGTGACATCAAAAACAACCACGAAAAAAAGGAAACAAATCGTAGCATGATCTTGACAGTAAATCTGATAGCCCCAAATTGTCAGTAAAGAGGTGGTCAGGGACTTAGGATATCAAGAGTGTCAATGAAAGCTGAGAAAAGAATATGTTTGTGATTGTCATCACCTGGAGGTCATTACTTGGGAAGAAGTAGTAGGTTTTTCCAAGAATATGCTCCTGAAGTTACAAATGTATTTTTTATTAAAGAAGGTTTTATAAACATTTTGGCTCATTACTTCGTATTATGGTACGCTATAATTCCTTTATCCCCCACGCAGCTTGGTATGTGTGTCGTTATGTGAAATATAACAGCTCCAACCTGTCAATAGTCTAGAATACCCCCCCGCGGTATTCTAGACTAGATAATCGCTGACTCACTAGCAGCTAATTTAAGTATTCTGACAGTTCGATGGGACACAAATTTTTAGCTTTCAAATGAGTGTTATATTACTTTAAAAAGTAGAGTTTAAACTTCATAAATGCACTTTTTTTATTTAAATAAAAATTTTATTTTTAATAATATATCAAACTGAGAACATTTTAATTACGCTTACTTTATAATATGATTAAATGATATTTTAATGAATTTTAAAGTATTATTTAAATTAATAAGAGACGTTCCGAACCCCATAAGAGGGCACTTAGTTTTAGGTATAACAGCAATGGTATAACAACAACAAGAACAACTTACATCAATCGACCTTCACCTGCGATTAAAATAGTATAATCTATAATATCTTATCTCCGACAATCGAATGATAATTAAAAATGTTAAGTGTTCCGTTCTGGTGTATGTTCTGTTTTCATGTATACTTTTTTAAGTGTTCCTCTGCTCTGGTAATAAATACTTTTAGAGCTAGCCAGCGTTTATGTTTATAGAAGAACGGTTATAAAATGGCGCCCTACGAAATGTTTAGAATATATATTTGGCTTTAAAAAGCCCTTAGCCTGAATTTACATTTTGGTTGCTGGAGATTGGCTTAGTCTTTTTTCAGCTGTGGACCGCTAGTCAAAATAATTTTAGAAACCAAATCTTGAAGCAAAAATTATCGTGTCGTGCAGCTAGCACATCGAATGGGAAACAAACAAGTTTCATAGAAAATACGTTTATTCTAAATTATTGGTTAAGAAGGTAAGTTTCTTTTAAAATAATTAATGATAATAATAATGTTTAATTTGAGTAATTATTTATTTGTTATAAACTGTTGTTTAAAGCAAATTTAAATTCCTTACTGAAATCAAATTTATACATACTACATGAAAGCATCAGACGAACGCTAACAGCTTTCTTTGGAAAGAAGAGAGCTTTTAAACTTTGGTTAATTTATTATTTTAAAATGTGTAATGTTTCAATGTCCATACTAAGTTAAATTAGGGCTCCTATTAGCAAACTGAAAGCATATTTTAATGATAAAATTTTGAATAGATGCACTGATAGTGTTGATTAGAAATTATTAGTTTCGATTCTCAGTAAGAGCTGCAGACAATGTTCCTCCCCCCGCGGTATTCTAGACTAGATAATTCAACAACTGTTATCGTCAAATCTTTTTGTTTAAATGTCAGTCCTTTTCTCTTAATTCTTTTGAGTGTTGAATAAATGTTGCAATCCAAGTGAAATAAAAATGTTGAATTTCTTGGTTTACGTTTTTGAAGAAAATTTTGAGAGAAAGTTTATTGTGTACATTAATAAAATACCATTGTTTTATTTGCATTAATGAATGTTTTGAAACATACTTCTTAAAATGAAAGAAAATAATTATGAATAAACTAGAATGAATATTTAAATGAAGTGAAAGAATATCTAACTGTGAGTATTGCTTAATATTTTATTCAGATTAAAATTGGAAGAATCCGGTTTCAATAAAAGTTTATAATAAGACATTTGTTTACGCTCCGATAAGTACTAAACGAATATTTAAACAAATTACTATATGTGATTAACAATTTGTCTAGGTACAGTTTGAATTTATAAGGGTATTTCTGAATATTTATAAAATTAGGATATAATTTTAAAATTTCATTCTCTGTCAACATTTTAAACTATAAATCTGAGAGTAACCTTTTTTACATTTATAAATGTTGTTTAGCAGTGGTATAAATATTTCATTTAAAGGTAAAGTTAATATTATTAATTTTAAAATAGTGTAAGTATAAACATATGTTAATGTGAATGAAATCGAACGAAAAACAATACCAAATTCAACTTCACCTTTTCTTTCCCCCTTGACCCTTCGTACAACTATGACTTACCTTGGCAAAATGCGAAAAGAAGATTTAAAAACTCTAGCTACAAAATTGGGTTTGGAAGTTAACGATACAATGCGAGTGATAGACCATAATGATCTTATAGTCAAATCTGATGATGGAGCTTTTACCACCAGTCTACCACTAGAGATTCTAAACGAAACTAGACAAGAAAAAAAAATTAATCTGAAATGTTTCCCATTTTAGATAAAGCCCAAAGGAGCTTTTCTAACATTCTGTGTCTTACCTTTATTTATTAAAAAATCATGTTCTTCACACATTCAACAGCGGTATAACAAAATAATTTAAAAAGCATATCTTTAGAATTTCCGATACAGAGTTTCGCGCGCTGGAGATAATAATTTGTTTTTTCCGTACAGTGTTGCCACTGCTCGTTTTCAAATCGTTGAGTTTCTTAATCAAAAACTCATAAATACTTTACAAAACATGAAACAGATAATAAAACAAATTCCATATTCCAAATCTCAAAAAATCATAAATACTTTACAAAACGTGAAACAGATAATAAAACAAATTCCATATTCCAAATATGGGCTTCCAGATGCTTATAATCGGATGGAGACGTACTACGTTATTGAAAATTTGGCGGCTCTAGGTACTGTTGTTTTATCACAATGCAGAAAACATACATATAGTTATGCAAAATTCTTCATTATTTAATTTCTTTAAATATAATGCATTGCGATAATATTTGGTGGCAACAATTTAAGAAGTGATTCAGACTTTTAAAGTTTTCGACGCAATATGCCAAAACGAAACTAACAGCCCCTCTGAGCTAACGCCCTTTGGGCTCAAAAATAAGCGAAAACAAAGATCTGGTAAAACGCCAAAGAAACGAGTAAGACATACTACTGATTACTTTCTCATGTACCCATGACTAAGCCATCGAGTTCTCCCAAAGGCAAGCGTACCAATACCTGGGAACCGCAGGGCCAGAAACTGGCATATTGGCCATCATGAAGACCAAATTTAACACAGGGTGACTCCTTCTTGTAGAATTAAATCAAGCATCGGGATTTCGTTTGTCTTTCCTATATGTCTGGACGATCTTGAGTAAGGATTAACAGTAGTTCCAACAGCAACACAACAGTAGTTGTACCTATTCACATGGATTTATTGAAAGACGTTTCTGAAGTACTTGATTATCACATCGATTCAGGACATGCGTGTGTAGCAGTGTGTTCAGGACCAGACTGTAAGCATTTTAACCATGCTATTAAAACTCTTGTTTCTGAAAAACTTTAAATGCGTCTACTTTTATGCTAATCCAGTATATATAAGAATGTATAATAAAATACTAAGTTACTCTCAACAACACCGCAGTGCGATGCTCGAAACCCTGTTCACGAAAGTGACAGAATAGACTTAATTAAACGCCCCCTTGCTGGGCAGTGTTAAACAATTATCCACGCGAAAGAAGAGTAAGACGCAATCGATGAATTCCCTAATTTGTCAAACTAAGGGTTGGGAGAATTGCAGTCACAGAAATTATTATTTAAGGACAGGCACCGCGTCATGGGAGGGTGGGGCAGAATGTCCTTAAATACCCGAAATTAATCAATTTTCGGCGAGGATATTGCATCCTTCCTCTCGTTCCGTGCACAGCCTGAAACCACACCTTTCCTATTCGGTAATATAGATGAGCTATTTTCGGAAAAGTGGCGCAAGAGGTTATCGTACGTCAAGATGCGAAGAAAGGACTTTTTATTTTCGAGTTTTTCTTGATACTTTTGAGCATAACGTGTATACAGTCAAATTTTAGACATTAGTCCAAAGGAGCGTTAGCTCAGAAGGGCTATTAATTTCGTTTTAGCATTTTGCGTTGGTTCACTGTAAAAGTCTGAATCACTTTTCAAATTGTTGCCACGAAATATTAGAGCCTACATTATATTTTAAAGAAATTAAATAATAAAGAATCTGCAAGAACGTATGTATGTTTCTGGCAATGTGAAAAAACGAGGGTACCTAGAGCCATCTAATTTTGAATAGCATAATCCGTCAATCGAACATGGGCACCTGGAAGCCCAAATTTTAAATTTAGAATTTGTTTTATTATCTCCTATTTCCCATTTTGATAAAATTTAACTAATTTTGATTAACAAACTCAAAGATTTAAACTTGAGCAATGGCAATACTGTAAAGAAGAAAAAAATATTTTCCTCCAGCGCGCGATACTGTTCTAAAGATACGCTGTTTTTATATACTTTGTGATATTGCTTTTGAAATGAATTTTATGTGGCTTAAATGCAAAGAGCTTGATATTTAGTAAATAATGATAACATACAAAACGTCAAAAAATAAATAAATAAATAAATAAAATAAAAATAATAAATAAAAAAAATACGACCCTTTGAGCGCAATATTAATCTGAAAGCTTTTACATTTTCGTTAACTTCTTTTACATAAATGTTTTTAAGAGGGCGATGAAAGTTTTCCTGCGCAAATTTTGTGTCTGGCGGAATATAAATTTCTTCCATTTCATTTCGTGAAAAACGTATTGAAAACCCTGCGCGTAAGTGACACCTGGAAAAGTGCATAGCTGTATTTTGAATAAAATAATCTTTGCATTATTGAATAAGTGGCATTCGTCTATGATAGAAAAATATCATCGCTACTTTTCTCCCCACACTTGCCATAATATTTCACTACCTGTTTGCCATAATAATTTCAATAGGTCGTTTTAAACGCATCATCTTAGGTTTTGGTTTGGTTGGTTTATTTAATTATGGAAAAGCATGCGAGGCTATCTGCCTAACGCGATGGATGCCTTCGTGAAGGATTCGCTATGAGAAACTGGCTTGCATCCATGTTACACATTAGGAAAACTACGAAAACGTTCTTGCAGCCACCTAGCTCGCTTAGAATCGAACCCAGGTCGGACTACCAGTGTTCAGCGGCTTTTACCGCTCGCCCTCTGGTGGGCCGCATCATTTTAGGTTCTACATCTTGAATTTCTATGAAGTGAGCATTAAATTATTAGATTTGTCGTAGCTGTTGTTCTTAAAGCGTTTCAGCCACTAAACTCGATTCTAAATGCAAAAATAAGATTGCAGTTTTCAATATTTTAAAAATTTTTCTGTTTTCAAAATAAATTATGTTCTCTCTGTTTTCAAAACAAATGTATATTTTTTAAACTTTTAACGACAAACATATTTTTTGAGTTATTAGACTGTAATCAAAAGTTTTAGTAGTTTTACCCATGTGTAAACGTAAATATGAACACGTTCTCTTAAAACGTACTCCACGACGGCATCCCTGCTGATGAATTCACTTATTCGCATACGAGTTTAACCATTTCTATGTAATGCCTTATGTTAAATTGCTTCCAGAATACCACGAGTACGTCGTGCTTTCCTTCATTTAGTGCTTTATTTGCAGAGATGTAAACATGATGTCATAATAGGCTTAATGATTCCATGATCCATTGTTTGGATTAAGGAAATGGTGTTCTGTGAAAGTAATAAAACCTCTACCTTTGAATGCAATATTTAGAAGGCGTCAGCATCGTGTCCTGGGCATTATCGATAATTATGCGAACTTAAAGGCTCAGGTTTCCCTGTTCTAAGCAACGTGTGACTTCATTAGCTACCGTAATTATCCAATTTTTTATTATTCGGATAAACTGTGGCCTTCCTTACACCGAATAACTGTACTTTATTTACGTTTAAGATTTAAACCACTTTCACTCGAATGTCTGGATTCTCGACATCTAATTAACCTCACGAAACACTCCGGTATGGAACAGACAATTGAATGGAAGTTCTCCGAGTGATGCGCTTCATTAAATTTATTGCATCTACTTCTTCTGTATAGGGGGCGTGAGAGCTAAACAATGCTGTCTGTCTCCTGGCAACGGAGCGCCCGCCGCCCGCTTTTCATTTCTACCCTTTTCGGTTCTAGGGTTTTTGTTTCCGCTTTTCATTTCGGCGAGACGGCGAAATCCGTAATAGACGATCGGAAGAGTTCGTAGGGGACGTGGTCGTTTCCGTAATTAACGGCTTGGGAAATTAAGACGAATGGAAGAGGATCATAATATTTAAAATGAGCAAAGAGAGTTTCATTTCTGTGTATCCTCATTTCTTGACAGCTAAGTTTCACGAAATTGTAAGTTAGCCCGCTTATAGGGATAAACGTTATAAGGCAAATCTTATAACGCAGTTCAATCCAGATTACATGATATTTTGCTGGTTTGCATTTTCTAAATTTATTCACAAACAACGAACCGACAAATATGTTAAACCAAAGAAAGCAATCTCCCGTATATGTACATGTATATCTATTTATCTATAAAGAAGAATGTCTGTTTGTGTGTTTATTTGTTTGTTCGCGATACACTCAGTCACTACTATAGCTATGGTCAGCACACTTTCTACAATTCTTCTCTGGGTCCTGGAAAAGGCCGATGTCCACCTTTTTAAAAAAAAAAAAAAAAAAAAAAAAACCATATATTTCAATTGAATTTAACGAACTTCTGATTCAAACCTCAGCGATCTGAAAGCTTTGCACTGCCACTTTGCAAAAGCGTAAGATATAAATGTTTCAAATTTAATCAGAATGGTGGGCGATATAAAAAAAATGTGTTGCCACTCGGGAAGATGCAATTATATTAATTTGTCTCGAATTCAATAAAAACTCGGTTTTTTAAGAGAAATGTGTTGCACTGCCCAATTTAAACATTTGAAAGTGTGTTATCGTTCAGCAATGCGTAAAGTATTTAATTTTCACGCAATAACAAGTACACATCATTATGCATGTTATTGCATCACATGCATTTTCTTTCCTTTTGAAATTGAATTTGTAACAGTCCTCACAAAGCGTTACTTTTGTTGTGAAATCAATTATGGCCCTAAACGGAAACTAGACTCGATTGCACCTCAAGCACGAAAACAGCGTGCTTTAGACAGGGGAACAGACTAAGAGACACTGAAAACAGATTGAGAGTTGCTGAGATAGCGGAATAAACAATAATTAGAGAAGGATTACAACGGTATCAATCTCTCTGTTGTTAGATATATTGTAAGGATCCGAAGTTTTACTAACGTTTATTTTATTTTAAAACTGTACTATCACTTCTTATTTTCTACTTCCGGCCAGAACTGCATGCTTTAACTTGTTTATGGAAATTGTCTTGCTAACGCCAAGTACTTAAGTTGTGGCTTTTTGCCAAGCGACAGAGGAAGGAGTTATAGGAAGCAAGGCGCTTGCCACTGTAGTTTTACCGAGTTTTCACTCTGTTGCTGGTTGCCTTTATGGCCAGAGGTTTAGCCCTCTTTTTATTTGCGAACGTATCGTAGTTTAAGCAGCTCGGCGTACTACATACGAACCTTTCATTAAATAAAGGCCAATCTTAGTGCTAGGCATTTGTATACTAATTCAAAATTAGATTTTAGTTAGAGTTTTAGTTAGTAGTTTTATATTCTTACGTTCAGACCACGAGTGGTTGGTCTCTGTATTCCGAAGTTTCGGAAATACCTGTAAAAGATAGAAAATAAAGGGTTTCGTATACCCTTCCTGCTTGTGTTGTCTATTTCAAACCTTCCTGAACATAGCTTGAGTAAGCTCCCTGTTACTATTCAGGACCATTCATGTTTCCAGAGCAAATCAAGAGAAATACAAGTCCTGATAATGTTACTCTCAGTCTTACTTAATTGGAATCAGGTACTTCCACTAGTCTACATATATATATATAGGGTGGTTCAAAACTATATGTCAAAAATGTACAGGTAGGTAGAGGGAACCTGATTAAGAAGATTTCGTATAGGAATGTGTGTGCGATAATGATGCATTAAAGCGCTAGCACGAAAAGTAGGGCAGGGAACCACAACTTGTGTCGTTAGGCCTCGGATAACGGTTTGTTACATTTTGAAATGTATCCCCGGATAATAAAGGAATTGTTCAAATTAATTGAATGTGTTGGTGTTTAGTTTCAAATAATCTTTCTATATTGATAAATTCAAGATACATAGAAGCATGGAAATACACACAAATTAGAATCAGAATTAGGATTTTTAATTCAAATGACTTCATGCGATGTTTCAAATGGCAAATCGTTTGATGGCCATCAAACGTAAAGGGATAGATATGCCTTCGTGCAGACGTTGTTGCTGTTGTCGACTAATACTCACTTGTGTGAGCTATAGTCAGCCCAAGCCCACGAAATTCCTCGTGGCAAGGAGTGAAAGATACGCCTGGTCGTTGGCAACCGCTTTGTGCACCATACAGGCCACGCAGACGTTTTAAGGATATGAGAGAAAACCACGAAAACTCAATTCAACCCCATCAGTTCGCTAGGATTTGAACCTCTTGTAATTACTACTACAGCCTGCAAACTTCCCGTGGATTTCCATATGGCCTTCATTACTCTCAGGGATTAACAAAGTTTTGCTTCTAGTTTGAGAAAACTCGGGCTTGAATTGTTTTATTTTTGGTAATATTTCGCTGCATTCCATTGTTATTATAGCTGTGCTACATGATTTATTATAGAATCCAGGACACCTACCACCCTGTCTCCAAATACAATGTGTACCTTGCTTCACGCTGCTTCAGACATGCCTAAAAATAATGATTTAAGGCTCTACAACGATAACTGAAATAAGTTTGCAAATGAAGATCAGAATGTGAACTATAAACAAATGCACGTGCGATCATCAGAAGGACAAAATAAAATAAAAACAATAAATATACGAATAGCAATAAACTATAATTTTGCATTTGAGGAGAAAATTAACACAATTTTCACGGTAAATTTTGCTAATTCATGTAGGGATGGATTGGCCACGTAGTGCCGGCATCTAGTAAGGCGGAGCGTGTAAGCCGCATGAAACTAGTTGACCCTGGATAATTCACATCGCAGATTACTACATTTGCAAACAATATCTCAAAATATAAAAATTATATTATATGATTTAGCGATGACGAATTTTGATAGATATTCCTACGGTGAAATATCAGCAAAGCTATTGTTTTAAAAGGCATGACTTTTTTTCAAAAGATGCAATCGAATGACATCTTATCTGTTCTCAGATACGTAAAACTATGACGAAGATAACATAACCTGGACATAACCTGGACGAAAGACATAACCTGGACATAATCATTTTCAAATTACTCTCCTAATCGGGATTGTAGTGCTTATGTTGTATGGGATATTTGCTATGTGGCAACGAATTTTCGCTTCCGATACAAACAATAGTATCATAGGTAAAAATATTAGAAGAAACCTTTCTGTAACAGAAACACGTTACGTATAGCTATAATTTTCACAAATGCTGGAAACTCTCTAGTTTGCATAAAACTGCAGCCAATGGGAAAACGAGAGGATCTTCCACATTGCTGAGGCCTCTTCAGTAGCCGAGCGGTTAAAAACTGCTTAATATTATTAGTTCCTCCCAAATTCGAACCCGTGTAATTTCA
Source organism: Stegodyphus dumicola (assembly GCF_044657685.1). Taxonomy (NCBI): domain Eukaryota; kingdom Metazoa; phylum Arthropoda; class Arachnida; order Araneae; family Eresidae; genus Stegodyphus; species Stegodyphus dumicola. The sequence goes on along the minus strand of NC_140771.1, from coordinate 164,179,225 downwards.
CATCCCCCCCAACCATGTAAAAGGACTGGGTGAATTACTGATTTCTGCAATTTTTTATATATGTGACGTGAATGCAAACTAGTTTCCCATTGAAAGTTCCTCACGAAGGCATATCTCTTCTTAGATAGAGAGTTCTCGTTTGCCTTGCCATATTAAAAATATCTACCTAGGCAACCAATTAACACTGCTTTTTTTCTTATTTAAATGGAACTCATTTAGAATACCTTTTATGGTTTTGAAAAGAAATGTAATAAAATACGTGGTTTGAAATATCACAGAAGTGTGGTTTGAAGTATATTTTTAATACGATTAAAAGACTGCATAAAAGATTGCATAAATAAAATAGCCTAATACTTTCTGTTTCCATTCTGCGTGAGTTTTCAGCATTTTCCCCTTCCTAAAGCATGCATTTATTTTTATTAATATCAAGATTTTGAAGAATTGTTAAAATATAAGCTCAGATTTCGAAAAGTAAGTTAAAGAAATTTCTGATTTTTCAAAAAGCAAAAGCTTCAGAAAAACACCATCATAACAATGTCACAAATGTTTGAAATCAGAACATGATTTAAATAGTAAATTCATCATAAAGAAAATATGTTCCAAACAGGAAAACGTAACTTACCCTGTATTGTCTATGAGAGTCAGATTGTTGCCACCAATTCCGTCTTTGGCTACTAAATTTCGAACAAAGATTCCGTACGTGTCTAAAAAGAGAAAAAAAGAACTTAGATAAAAGAATCTTGAAGCTTGTTTTTAAGAAAAATCCTTTAAACTTGAAAATTAAGAAATTTCCATTACAATTACATTTAATTAAGAAATGACATTACAATTAAGAAATTTCCATTGGCTGTGCTAGCATTCAAGGAAATACCTAATATGGACACCACATGATTTGCTTGTACGGCCTACTAAATAATACACATTTTTTGCCGCGTTTCTTTTAAACTTATTTTCTCAAATTTCATTAGGGATATATTCTTCTTTCAATTAATTCACTTCCCACTTTGCGGCAAGACAAAGATACATAAAAACCCAAAACATCTTCACTAAAGATTGTAAAATACAGAAAAACATCAAATTCAGTTAAAAACAGATTACATATAACTTTTAAAATTAAAATTAGTGTTTGTACACAATTTGGCCAGTGGAGACAAATTTTTCGGTGCACTAATCTCAGGTGCATAAACTGACTTCGTTCACTATTTTACTAAGAGTTTCAAATATAAACAAATAGCGACCTCGTTAAGTTTAGCACCACTTAAAGAACTTTTAAATTGCCGATATTTAAACCTATTGCATGCAGATTAACTAAAGGCATAAAAACCTTAACCGGATCATAAGAACAACATAATTCAATCACTTTTAAAGTAAAAGATACACAATTTACTAACATATAAGAATAAAAAATCTGAGCTCATCGATATATATATATATACTGAATGTACTCGGCCGATTGAAACCAAAAAGAGAGTTGCACAACTAGATGTTATAGCAGTCCCATATACAAAATTTCAACGTTCTGAGGCATACATACGTAGGCATACAACGTTCATACATACTGTAGGTATGCAAGTACTGACGTCGCGAAAAAGTCTCTTCTGAATCCATTTTAAAAAGTCCTTTATTCTGTCCGTACAGATGTCATGCAAAAACGTCGTTCAAGTGTATTCGAGAGCGGACAAAATGGATATTTTTGTTGAAATATGATACCCAAAATTTTTCGAGATAATAATAATTCCTGTACTTAGTAAAAAGAGATAATAATATAAAGAGTTGCCAACCGGCAAAATTAAATTCTTATTACTCAATAAAATTGATTAATTTTTTTTTTTAATATTTCATGTTTATCCCTACATTTTCCGGGAGGAGTAAGTGAAACTGTGCAAATGAAAATTATCAAATTATTAGAAAAAGTATATAACCCTTTGAAAAAAATTAAAATCAGATGTACATACAGACGCTTGCAATCTACATGTCACAAGGAAATTTCATCATAATCTTTTTCTTATAATTAATTGAAAAGATAATGGAGACTGAAGCGATTTTATTTTTGATGCAGTTGGTAATGGACAGAGTACGTTTTAAATTTCGTTATTGATATGCTTATTAAAATATATTTTGACTCTCACATTTGGGGTATAGAATAAAATTTTTTGCAAAATGAATTTAGGATATAAATGAAAAATAACCTTTTCATTCAGCTTCTCACATAATGTATTCTCAGACTGTTACCATTCGCCAGAGTGTAAGATTATTAACATTTATCTTCCATTTTAAATACGGAAGTGGTTTACTTAAAAACGTAAGCGATTTAAAAGCAACTACGTATTTCCTGATGATTTAAATGTTTATTTAATTTTTAGCAATCTATATAAATGAAACAATTTGCAGTGTATCACGTAGATGACTTTTAGAATATGTTCAACATTACTCTAATGAAACCATAATGTTTCTGTTTCAGTATATTACGTACTTCGGAACAGAATAAAGTTTGCATATCGACTAATAATGGATTTTATAAAATTGCAATATACCTGTACTGCTCTTAATAACCTTATAGAGGAATACATTTTTTTGTATTACGAGAGATTATCGAAATGTTCATAAAAGGAAAATAAAATCGGGGAAGATTTACAAGGAAATTTACGCATTGTTATGTAGCCCTATATATAAGACTTAATGAGAAATCTGCAGTTTATAGAATAATATATTTGTTTAAATATACATAAGTTTGAATCATGAACGGAAATTCTAAAGATCGACGAAACTGAAGTTCGAGTTGTGCTAAAGTACTTATATGTGAAACACATCGTAGACGCAGGATATTGATAAGATTTTTATGTGACACAACTTTTAAAGAATTATTAACAACAATTTGTTTCGGAAAAACGCTTCTGAAAATGATCCACACCATGGTACTTTATTTACAACACAAACAAAGGAAATGACTGCCAAAGGGAAAAAAATCAAAATGCTATCTATACAAATGATTATTGGCCACGTAACAGAGACTGGATATTTTCCACTGGTAACAAACAGTCTATTTTAAGAAAATATGCCAAATATTACAAAAATTTCAACCTGATTGGTGTTCAGAATGATAATGATGGCAGAGAAAACAGAATATGCGTAGATTTTGAAATTAACGTTTTCGACAGAGCGTTTTTATCGAGATATGTGACAGGGGATGAAATGTAGATAGTAAACAGCAGAGCATCTAGGAACAGGCCTCTTCTCTTATCAGCAAGAAGTTTCATGGGACAATATCATACGCTTTACTTAAGGCCAACATTTTCTGAAATATCAAACAGCTGTTGTTACAAGAGAGTAAATCTGAATTAGTTTTAGAAATAAAAATTCAAAGGACATAATACAAATGAAAACTGTCGATCACTGGTGATCTTCGGTCATTAGTGACTTATGATTACTGGCTATCAATGCATAAAGTCACTAGTGTGTGAGGCCGTGTAGTAAATTTAAATAAAAATGTTAATTAAATGAAATAAAGGGGCACTTTTGATATTAACCGAAAGTCATCGGCAACCCTGTAACTGTAGCTGGTCACTGATAACTTATGAGCTTTCAACCACTCATGAGTATAGGGTAGGGCAATGTTGTTGCAGTGGCAAGATCTGCCAAAGCAGTGGAATGGTAAACATTTCGTAACGTAAAGTAATGCAATATGTTTTAAAAGATTCCATTAATGACAATTCTACCATCGAAATCTAGATATTAGAAAGGAGTTGAATGTCTTTACGGCAGAATTTATATACTTCTGATGGCTGGTTTATAGAGCAGTATGAAAAATTTTCTCCCAAAAATTATGCTCACTGCAGAAACATTGGAAAATATTGTTGCAAAATGGCCAGCTGTGGTAAGATAGATTTCCCGCAAAGCGGGATCACGGTTGCTATATTTGGCTCAAAATAACCCATTTGGCGCATTCTAGAACGCATTCTTAGCGGTTTTCTCGGGAATATTCTGGAAGGTAGGTTAAAGATATATATACCGTGCCTGTACTCGTAATAGTAGTGTCTTGAGTCAGAGAGCTTGAGAGTGATCAACTGAGTCTGGAGCTGTGCTTTAATGCTTAGCTGTCTTCACCATTATAGCCTGATATCCTGAGGACTGCTATGCTGAATGTTTCAGCGTGTTTGTAGTAGTTTTTCGACGACACTATATGTGTCTTCGGAACTTTCCCGTGTAATACTTGCGTAATAGTAAATTCACCATCATGTTAACATCAATTACTCCAAATCCACGAACCCGTAGATCGCAACATGTTTTGCGACCCCTTCCCTAAAACAAAATTCTATGAGAGGAATTTTTTTTTTCTAATTATTCGGTTCAACTAGTACAATTTTTTTATAACCTTTGTTTAGCTCACCCATGGTATTTGTCGCTATGGTCAAAAATTTGTCATCGATTTTTAAAATACTTCCTAATCGAGTTCAAATTTTATACACGCGCTGCTTGTTGATGACAATACAAAGTGATAAAGTGATTTTTTTTTCAAATTTCAATTTATATTATCTAAATTCATTACTGAAACGACTTTCGCATGTATCATCTTTTAACAAACAAATCAAAATTTCAGAATTTTGCTGTTTACACCATCGAATAGAGCGAGAAAATATCTCTTAATATGAAAATTTTAATTTATCTCTTAATATGAAAATTTTAACCTAATTTCTGATTTTTTAAATTTTATTTATTTATTTTTTATTTTATTTTATTATTATTTTTGGGGGGGTTGTTTAATTTTCGAAAATCGCCTGATTATTTTCGACGATTTAACGATTATTATCTTAAAAGTGAAATCTCTCAGTATGTATCAGATATACAGCTGCTTTGATCTGCCACAGAACATGAAACAAACCTTTCGCTTTCTTTTAAAATAAGAATGATAAAAAGACATTTATTAGGCAATTTTCTTTTAAAATAAGAATGATAAAAAGACATTTATTAGGCAATTTTCTATGTAAAAAAAATGTAGTATTCTGAAATAGAAGGGGGGAAATAGGTTCATCTTTAGCATCGCTTGCAAACATAGTTTTAAGTTTACGGTGCAATTAAATCACATGATTTTTCTTGCTTCCGTACAGATTTCTCTAAAGTTGATTTTGTTTATTTATCATATTATACGTTTTTATCTCACCCGCGGTGTTTGTCGCTATGCCAAAAGTTTTCCATCTATTTTTAAACTAATTCCTGATAAGCTATCGAATTCGAAAGTTGTACACACACTGTTTGCGGATGACACTAGAATGTGCTGAAACCATTTTTTTAAAATTTCTATTTATATTTTATGAAATTTAATGCTAAAACGATTTTCTACACATATCTTTGTTTACAAATAAACAAAGAATCTCAAATGTTTGCACCATCGGATAAGCCCCCCACAAAAAAAAAAAAAAAAGAAATAAAATTTATATTAATAAAATTTCTGATTCTTTGGAAACACCACTGGATTTCTTCGACCAATTGACAAAACAGAAAAATTGGAAACAAAACAGTGATTATTCATGGTTCGAAACGGATTTTCAGTCGAATAATTTGATTAATAACATTTCATTGAAACTATGAACGAAAAAGAAATTCCCCTACAACAAACTTCGATACAATAAATTACTGAATTGAAAGAAGAAAAATAATTTAACATATAGTTTAATCAGAATAAAAGATTAAATAATTCTCTTTATAGAACTCGTACTCAGTTTTCTATCACGAATAATAAAAGTGTGGATGCTTAAATAGCATAGTCTAATAATTGAATGGCACTGTCAAAAGTTTAAGCATTTGCTTTACTAATATATCAAGGATATAAAACTACAGAGGAATATTGCTAAGACAATTATTTAATCTTATGTTCCTGTTAAACTATATAATAAATTAATTGTGACACTTAACTTACTAATTTTTTTATTAAAAGCTTATTTGATAATTTTTTAACCATTCTTTTTTTACACCTTTTTTTTTTTACGAATCTTATGATCAATCCTCGAGCTTAATAAACCATTTCAATCGAACGTTGCGCAATTTTTTAATGAATATTTCCTTGCAAACCGGAAAGACGTACTTCCAAACTCATTGTCCTATTGAATCGAAACAAAAGCTATTTCCATTTCAAGATCGACTACGCGATACCTCCTCAAAAATTATCATTAAAATGTAATTTTATCTCCCTTGCACGAAATCCGAATAATAGATCTCTTTTATCGTCGATCACGAAAACATTGTATTCCGTTTAAAGGATTTCGCAGAAGCACAATTAATAATTTTCCTCAATGCATCGCTGCAAACGATCGTTTTTCCGGAAACAATAATTTTGTTCCTGTCGTACCCCCTGGAACACCCGTTATTCATTCGCGCGGTCGAAGCAAATTGTTTTCCAATTGCGCTTAACGATGCGTTCCTCCTCCCCCCCTAGCGCAATAACGAAATGCCAACGTTTTAAGGTAACAGCGTGAGAAAGCGTTATCTAGTGATTTGTTTAAATGCGGATGCGTATCGTTTGCATGTAACAAACAAGCAAGCTGGCAGAAATGGGGCTGTTTTCAGCATTAGTTTTGTTAGCGGTGTTTTCAACATTCTGGGTTGTGCTTGGAATATAAAATACTCCTCATGCAACGTGCTTCTGAATTTTAATTGAACCAAGAGCATACTGCAGTCCCTACAAACACATATAAAGTTTGCATTAGTTCAGAAGGTGTAAAGATATATCTTTATATATATATGCCGCTTAAGTGTTTGTCGCCGATAATTTATTGTAGCCACTCTGAAAAATGACGTGGAAATTAATGTTTTCGCAGTTTTTAATTAATATCTCACCGATTGAAGTCGTACGAAGATGTGAAACGGTATCGATGCATTCGGAGAATTTTTTGGAATCCGACGATACGCGTCTCGAATTTCAACTCGGCGCCGTTCCGTAGATATTCCAGAAAAAAAAAAAATTGGCACGTAGCCAAATCCCTCTAATAGGGGAAAACCCAAGAAAGAAAGTAGAAAATGTAGGGAAAGCGTAGGAGAAAAATTAGTTTTTAATTAATATCTCGGCTAATTGAAGTCCCACGAAGACGCGAATGGTCAAAATGGCATGCCACGGACCTGCGGAATCCAACAGTGTGCTTCGCTAAGCCAGGGAGCCAGCCGTTTCAGAGAAGATGCTTTTACTTCACCCCATATATATATATATATATACACATAATTTATCAAGCAAAGCAGTAATAACAATTTTTAAAAAAACCAATTTTGGTCTAGAAAACATCTTGCGCAATATGCTGCAAAATAAGTAAAATATAAAAATTGTAGTAAGCTCGCCTAAAAGTTACCAAGAGCTGCTGCTCCAAAAGGTTTAACACGTTTTCAAAAAATTAATACACATGAAAATCAAATCATTAGACATGTAAAACATTAATAAAATTAAAAAACAGAAAAAAGTTAAAAAGTAAGCGGAAAAAGGTAAATTAGCCCAATTCGACTTCCAAACAGGCTTTTCAAGGGAAATTTCATTTATTTGAACGTCGAATCAAGCTAACCCCATTACGCGTTTCGCCGAAACAGACAATTGAAACTTTTTTGCTAAACATTTTTTTTTAATTTAGACAAAGTGTCTTGGAAATTTTAATAGTCTCAATTCTCTGTTCCAATTTCCCGACACGTCCGCACAGAATGACACATTAAGGTGTTAAAATACGTTAATCAAAACCTAAACTTCCTAAATCTAGACTAAAATTAAAATCAAAAACAAAAATAAATAGCGATGAGCTATTAGTCCTAAAAATACAAAAACATACGGGCTGGGCCTGCAAGCTTAAAGATTAACAATTTAATTTTTAAAATAATAGATTTCAGAAAACTGTAATGAAAACCTGTAATTAATATAAAATAAAACAAAAATTAAGAAGAGAACAAACTCAGTGGGTCTTGCTAAGACCAAGAAAAAGTTGTAACAAAAGAAACAAAAACTGACCTTTGGCGATGCAAAGCTGTCCCTCTTAAAACTTGTTGAAAAATGGCTGCTATACTTCTAGTGTCTTCATTTGGATGACGTACGTAGGGGGGAGCGAAGTGCTGTGGGCGTTTAGCCAATGCGAAGAGATTTTCGTTATCTGCAACTCGTATCCTATTATCGAAGAGGGCCGGAAACCTCGGAAACCGTGTAAAGATCTCAAAAATGGCGCTTGGCTTGTAGTAGGATGGAAAAAAATGTTTTTGAAGTGAAAATGGCTAATTCAGCTAAAACTATAAAAACTTGGCCATTAAAGCAAGAGAAAAAGGATTAGCTTGATTCGACGTTCAAATAAATGAAATTTCTCTTGAAAAGCCTGTTTGGAAGTCGAATTGGGCTAATTTACCTTTTTCCGCTTACTTTTTAACTTTTTCTGTTTTTTAATTTTATTAATGTTTTACATGTCTAATGATTTGATTTTCATGTGTATTAATCTTTTGAAAACGTGTTAAACCTTTTGGAGCAGCAGCTCTTGGTAACTTTTAGGCGAGCTTACTACAATTTTTATATACACATATATATATAACTCCATATATATATATATATATATATATATATATATATATATATATACATATATATATATATTACCCCATATATATATATATATATGGAGTGAAGTAAAATTTTAATTGAACCAATAGCATACTGCAGTCCCTACAAACATATATAAAGTTTGCATTAGTTCAGAAGGTGTAAAGATACAGATGTATATCTGTATCTTTACACCTTCTGATCTGTAAGATACAGATGTTCAGAAGATGTATATCTTTATATATATATATATGCCGCTTAAGTGTTTGTTGCCGATAATTTATTGTAGCCACTCTGAAAAATGACGTGGAAATTAACGTTTTCGCAGTTTTTAATTAATATCTCGTCGATTAAAGTCGTACGAAGATGTGAAAGGGTATCGATTATCGATGCATAATATCGATGCATAAGATATATATATATATATTTATATGTATGCGGCTTAGGTGTCTGTTTGTCACCGATAGTTTATTGGTTGCTTGCTGCTTGCGTAACTGTACTAGCCAATGGGATGAAGTTGCCACGGCACAGGGTTGCCATTTCAATTGAGACGTAGACAATTTCCTGTAAAACTAGCGTTTGCTATGACCATCAATAAGTCTCAGGGCCAAACGCTTAAGCGTGTTAAATTTTTTTTACCTGTGCCTGCATTTGGACACGGTCAACTTTATGTTACCTGTTCAAGAGTTCGTGAACGAACGGACGTAAAATTAAAAATAATGAATGGTCCTCTGCAAGGCGAGCTTAAAAATGATGGAAAGATCTACACAAGAAATGTTGTGTACAAAGAGATCTTTGACATGTAAATTAACATTTTATTATTTAAATCACCTTTACTTATTGAGCTAGCGGTGGCTCTTAAGAAAGGTACCGCTAGTGGTTTCTGTCATTGCACTGTAATTTAAGCAATTAAGCAAGTAGAAGGGGGAAACCCCGTGGGACAGTAAGCAAAGAGGCGTTCTCGCCGCCTGCCCTGGTTAATTAAGTTTAATTAGAAACATCTTTTATGAATTACAGTGATATCGCAAATGTTCATAAGAGCAACAAACTGAACATATTGCAGATTAAATATATTCTAAATTATACTAATTAGACACTGAAAAATTTTATGCCGAAAATTACCGTTAGTTACGAATAATTCACTAGTTGACGGGTATTAGAATCTGCATTTCTCTACATGCGGCAGTGCTGAAAAATAACGTCATGAAACTTTATCGTTTACGCAACCAAGTCGTTAAGCAAAGTACTTTTTACACCTTCCTATGTTGCGTTACCTGTCTCAATGTCGGAGACGACATTTTTATCGCTGTTGTCTGAGTTCATAAGTAGAAAATAATTTACGATGACTGTTCATATGTTTTAAATCAGCAAAAAATTTCTACTTTCTAAACACTGCCAAAGGTACTAAGGACTGATCTTGTTGTGCATAAGCTGTGCAAAGTTAAATACACAGAGAAAGAATTATTTTTGTTTTTCCTATCTTATTACGGTGTGGTACAATGCAGTAAATTGTTATGAACTGCTTTTATCGTTTCTATGTTGCTCAGTTTGTTAAGAAATTACAGATGGACTAGACATCAAAAATTACCTACTTAAAAAAGAGGAAGAAAAATTTAATTTCTTATATTTCGCACAATAGCAACGCGTACTAAATCAAATAGTTAATAAATGCAGGGTGTAACGTAACACAACGTAATAATCCGAAGACTTTCCGAAGATTCTGCTTAGGACATTTCAAGTGCGTTGGTCCTTAGTGGCATTTTCGTTGAGTGCCATTTAGAGTCAAGGCATGAGTCACCCGTGTTGGAACCTAAATCAGGGACATGAACACCCTATTTTTCTATGCTTTTTAAATGAGATCAACGATAATCAAGGAGTCGACTGGTGGTGCATAGCATAATATGCACCGGTACTTGAGATGCATAATCAAGATTACATTGATTACAGAAGAATGTATTAATAAAATTTATAATTAATTGTTTACTGATATAAATAGTTTACTGATAATATTTATAATTAATTGTTTACTGATATATCATGTAGTAAGGAAGAAATAATATTAAATAAATATAAGAGAAAATAGACAGTTATTCAATATATTTTTTAATTTGTAAATGTTTTGTATAAAATATACAATGTATAAAATAAAATGTAAGAAAACTTTACAAAAATGATACGAAAAACGCAAAACTGGAGCAGGAAATAAGAAACTAGGTTAGTAATTTAAGAGTTGCGTTAAGCACGCGAAATATTTTTTAAAATTCATCAATACATCAAACGCAGCCATCATATTACGTAAAACTGAAGTTTTGTGCAATTAAAATTTGTGATTTTGTTTCTGGAAACTTGTTTGCATTTTTAAAATTAGTAATAACTACAACAATAATAATAAAACACAGTAGAGTCCCGAAAACTCGGCCTAATGTTGAAAAGGCGGCCGAGTTGGTGAAAATGCCATGCTATTAGGAAAGGTTTCAAAATGTATAAGTACGAGTGCTTTCTCAGAAAATACAGTATTTGTATGTATTGGTTGCTTGAGAATACAAACATTTACAGAGAATTCTACATTGTAACTCAAACCACCAAAATACTCTTAAACAAAGGAAAAGTGCGTACTTTATGAAGAGCCTTTATTAATGAAATTTAATGAATACATACTGTACAATAATTTATCTGATAAGACAGACCTCAGAAAAATACTTTCTGAAGGCATAAAGCTGTCTATAATGAAACCTAACTAGCCGACTTTGCAGTCCTCAAAGTCGACGTCTTCATCATTTTCCGGAATTTCTTCATTAACTCTGATAACAATAGTAAGTTTTGAATCGGACATAATATCTTGCTCGGTATCATTCAGAAACCATTGTTCGATGTCATTTACATCGGCTTTTGCACATCCAAGGAACCTTTTTCCAGGAGGTCGAGTAAGTTTATATTTTCTGCATCATCATGTTCACTGAATACATTTCCTTCGTGATCAAGTAGTTTTCGCCAGGAACGAACTAGTTTTAATAACTTCAACTTGTTCCAAGCGTTCGCCATTCATCTAACCACATCTAATAGGTTATTTTTTTTTAAGTTCTGGATAAGACCTTGACCATCACTGTTTGCAGAAAGAAGAGAGGATAACAGCTTGCGCCTATATCTTCTCTTGAGACTTAACTTCTTGGTCTATTGGCGTACATAACGCTGTGACATTGGGTGGTATAAACATTGCTCGTATGTCCCCATGCTTTTACTCTTCAGTGTCTGGGTGCGAAGACGCGTTGTCCAAAATCAGAATAGCCTTCCTTGGCAACTTTTAGATTTTAGAAACCGCTCAACCGGTGGAAAAGATACTTCATGGAACCATTTTTTAAAATTGCACAGCTTATCCAGGCATTTGACTGATTTAGATACCAAACAGAAAGTTTATACATTTCAATGTGTGTGTGGTTTCTTGATTTTCATATGACACCAAGTTTTAATTTGTGGTCACCTGTTGCATTACTACATACTAGGATTGTTATCCTCTCCTTGCTCCTTTTAAAACCAAGGGCTGACTGTTCTTCCTTGAAAGCAAGACTTTTCGCTGCTAACAGTTTATAATTTAACCCTGTTTCATCAGAATTGTACAAGCACTCTTCGGTTAAACCTTCAATAAATTTCTGAGTTTCCCTTAAACGGAGATATACCCTCTGTGTCCCCAGATATTTTTTCCCACACATACTTAGTTGTCGCACTCCATATCGTTTGTCAAGCGATCATGCCAGCCAGTGCTTGCGACAAATTTAAGATAGTTGTCGTTTTTAATTCTTCATGAAATTTCAAGGTCTTCTCTTGTAAGATTTGCCCACAAATTGGTGTGTCTTTCTCTCTTGTTTAGCTAAACCAAATGTAAAGCGTTTCATTTACCTCATTAAATTCCCTTTCCGTCATGCTTTTCTTTTCTTTCAATGTTTGTGTACACAGTCTCTTAACACAACACGATTCAATTTCCATCCGCTACTTCTTCCAGTCTCCAAACGTACTTTGTCGACTCCAAAGTCCTCTGTCACTGCACTGACACTTTCTCCCTTATCCAGTCTCTTTATTGTTCCCAACTTTTGTTCCATACACACGTTCACTTGTTTTCTTTTATCGAAAGATGCCATCGCAGAGTACTGTCCAACACCCACAAACTTTGAAACAGCTCTGAACAATACAGTACAGTCATTCACATCGAGTTAAGAACTCGACTACCTCTGGCAAAGGCTGCAGGTAGACTGATCAACTGAACAACACAGTCACGTGGTGGAGGAGTGGGAGTATGAAGCCCGACAAAGGAACGGAGGAAGAAGGGGACAAATACACGCGGGCAGTGAGCTTGAATGGGTCCGCGCGCGAGTTTTGTTTACCTGCCAGGGTGTGGCCGAGTTAAAAGCGATTTGGCCTCAAGAACATTAAAATTGAAAACTTCATGTTCACCTGTAACCAACAAGACTGCCAGTGCTGAGTCTAATAGGTAGTAATTATTGTAACCAAAATTTCGTTCGTATATACCACTGCCTTCTTTCTATCAGACTCATTCGGACCTTCGAATTTTCCATACACACGTTTAGTTAATAAATTAGTATGAATGTAATACTTTTTTTTCTTCGGCCTCAATCGTTCTTGCAAATTTTAATGATAACTTTATTTTTCGAGCAACATCAGTCATTGATACTACTGCAAATTAGCTTATTCTATTCTAAGAGTTTTTAAAAATTAAAATAAAACATTATGAATAAAGTTTTAAGGAGCAGACAATTGTTTGTTCAATGGCGCGTCCTCTTTATTTTCTACTGCGAACAAACAGTTATTGCAGAATGCTGCTAAGAGTAAGAGTGCTTGGCGAGGGTGCTCATAGATGGCCCCTTTCCAGAAAGTCGTGTTTCTTGCTGCTCTGATAGTGTGAGAACTATTCTAGATCCTTTGAGACTGCAAGAAAACACTTCGAATGATGAAGCTAAAACTATGCTTCGAGCTCAATAGCTGAAACACCTGTATCTTTTGTGGCGAGTAAAGAAGCTGTAGTTTCACACGTAAGATGGAAGAATTACCACATTTTAACATGAATAAGAAACACTTACCCAAAATAAGTGTGTTTCTTGTACACGGGTAGTATTATAGATACTAATAAATTACTTAAGTTCCCGAAACTCAGATTTCATACCTTGTAAAACCGCAAATCTTAGATCGACACCTAAAGGGTTGTGACATCATATTGGAGAAGTGCGCGTGTTATTTTAATTGATCTCTGCTTTATTCTTCCCAAAGGATTTTGCTTTATTCTCGAAAGTAAAAGCGTTCAAGAATACACATTTTGAACCATCTTCTATGGCTGGATTGAGGAGAGAGCACAGATATGGACTCTCACGGATGCCAAAGTTGAGGAGAGCAGAGCGAGGCAAAAAGGTGAAAGGGGCAAACCTGGAGTAAAGCCTTAAACACTGTATCGAAAGCCAAAACACAGACTGGTTCATCTGTTTCGACAAAGAAGATCGTGATTCAAAGAAGAATTTCCCCAAAAATAAGAAATAGCAAAGAGATAGAAGAGACAACTACTTTAAAGGCGCATCTATCCTATGCTTCCGTTTTATGAGCAGGGGAACCTACAACTTAAAGACCGGAACCAAGCTTGCTCAGAAGATGCCTAATATCTATCATGAATTTACAAAACAATAATTTGTCACATTGCAAACATGGACGAAGTTCCATTCATCTTTGATGCACTTTCCAAGAAAATTGTAGATTAGAAAATCGACAAAACAATAGTAATCAAAGTATGTGACATGAAAAGACTCATTACACATTTATCCTGATGCGACATGTTGATAGTACCGACTTGCCATTCATTCTCATTTTCAAAAGAAAGACATTTCTAAAGGAGTAGCCGCCAGATGGAGGTCTTTAGCATTTTTATGCAAAGGACTGGATGCATGAAGACGCCGCTATGCTTTGATATGTGAATATTTGGAGCAAGAGACCAGGGAAATTTTTTACGAAGCCAGCTAAGCTAGTACTAGGTCAGTTCCAGGCACATTTAACCTTTTCCCGGGGGCTGGGACATATATGTCCCGCACGTTCACTACTTTAAATGTGTCTCAAGAAATTTCAGTAAACTATGGAGATTTAAAATTTACTCCTTAATATGGATTAGAAAGTGCAATACCCTGTCGATTTGTTTTTCTGTTCCTTTCAGTTAAAATAAGTGACTAAATGGCCAAAATACATTCGAAATTGGACCCTATAGCCCACGGAAAAAGGTTAACAAATGAAGCAAAGAAGTTAGGAAAATACCCAAATGGCAGTTATTATGGGTGGTCTTTAGAAGCCAACTCTGGATGTCAGTATCAATAAACTCTTTCAGATACTAATCAGGGAGAATGGGGAAAAATGCATTCAAGATGTTAATACCAGCTGGAAAAGTCAGAAAGCTAAAATTAGTGAAATTTGCAGCTGAGTGAAGAAGTCATGGAATAGTGTGAAAAAAGGTTTTCTGAAGGGCGTTAAAAATGCAGCGTTAGTAACAAGACGGTTTGTTATGAGGAGGATGCAATTCATGTTGAAAATAACTAATGATGTTAATGAACTAGTTGATATGGCTGATAGTGATATCTTATGAGAGCGATGAGAAATTTATTGGTTACTAACAAAAATATATCTTTCACGAATTTTTTCTTTTATTTTTAATTTTAAGCTCCAAAACATTTCATTGTCCTTTATACGCAAGCGTTCCTTACACGCGCTAAAATACGGTAAGTTGTTTCGTCGACGACCAAGCATCGACTGGCATACATTAACTATACGTTTGTGGGACTCTAAATATTTCTTTTAGAGAACGCTTACACTCACCTTCATCTGACATTCTAACTTGCACTCTTAGTAGTTCTCCAAGAGAAACGGTGTCTCGTTCTTGACCCTCCATGTCCACGATATGCAGGGATAGGTCTGGTAGCGCCGGAGATCCTCGGCTTCTGTCACTGGAACCTGGATCCCTGAAAAACAGAATATTTCGTTAAGTATATAATAGTAATTAAATACTGTATGCTTCCGTTTGGGACAACGCCGAACAAGAAAGAAGAACTTATCAATTGTTCCCAAAATTAGGCATAGCATCCAGTTTAATAACAAGAGAAATATTATGGTTCTTATCAGGGCATGGCCCTTTTCCCACGTACTTTTATGCAAGGAACTTAGCTGCATCAGACCAGTGTATAAGTGGAGAAAGAGGCAGTACCAAACATTATTTATTTAAATACTCCTTCACAGCTGAATATCATTTAAAAGTCCCGAATTCAGAAAGTGAAATAACTCCTTTTATAAGATACGCTATCGAGACCAAACATCTCAGAAAAAAAAAAGTGATAAATATAATGAACTTCCTGTCAACAAGAGGCACTGAGTTATGCAATACAGCATAGAATAACATATTAAAAATATTACTTAAAACATTATATGTAAGCAGACCTGGAGCTGTCTTCCATAGCATGTAAGTGCGAAAGGCACCAACTGTGAAAACATCGATGTATATTTAATGGAAAAAGAAAGACACTACCCGCGGTGTGGTTTCAATACAAAGCATTGCAAGCGGAGTGTAATTATCTGCATAACTAGTGTGCCTGGACAGCATCCACAATACCAATGGTTAAACAATGGGTATCCACCACACTTCACTATATCCATATCCATATGCTTGCGTTGTAGGGAAGGAAAATGCAGCAGTTCCTAGAATACTATCTTTTTAATTTCTTTCGTCATTTTGGTGTTATCTTCAAGTAAACACATTCGTGTTCGTTTAATCGTATAGAGGAAAGGCAGATTCATTTTTCATGTCGAAAAATTACTTTTTCTTATTTGGCTCCTGTTCACTGGCGAATGGTACAAGAAATTGGCATTTTTTCTCTAAAAATTACTTTCCTGACCATTTGTTAGTATAATATACATAAATATGATGACGGTGATTGTTTACAATCGGGGCATAAAGACCCAAGTTTCTCAATTTATTGTTCTTTATAATTATTATATATTTTTGCACAGACGATTTCAGCTGACATCAAAACGACTAGAATGGAAATAGCTATGAATAAAAATATCGCGATATCGCATTAGCAGTGCATTTTTTTATTCATGATGGAAATAGCTACTAAAATGTAAGAGAGAGAATTAAAAATAAAATGCCTATTCCATTCCTTTAAATTCCCCCCAAACACAAATTCACAGCAGTTTTAAGGAAGAAATTTACAATGCTAATATCTGAAAATTTAAAATTTCGTAAAAATGAAAAAATGTATGTTTTAAAATAGCAAAAGTATATAATTTTCATAAAAATTTAACGGGGAGGATGTACCAATTACGTATAATATTAGCATTAGAAGCTTTTCTTTATCACACAATTTTGAAAATATCGAAAAAAATGGCAGTTGGATATACTTCAAGTTAATTATACTTTAAACTACATAAATTCGATACATTATTAATAAAAAGTTTAAAATAGAGATTTAATTTTTAAGAGCTATATTTATTGCTTTGAGATCTATCAGTTTTTAAAGCAATAACAAATTTATTAAATTTGAAAGGTAAATTAAGGATCTTATGCTTTGTGGAATAGCCACAATTTTAAAAACAGCTATTTGTGAGGATTCGTGGAAGATAAATTTGTGATGTTATGATTCATGTAGTAGCAGCGCTTGACAAGGATTGCTCCTAGATACTTTCTTGTCTTTTGATCCGTCAATTTTCACAGGACAGGTGTTTACTCTTCAGCAATACATTTTCTTCTAAATGTAAAAGTACGCAAACATATTTCTTCAGAGAGAAATAAGCCATTAATAATTTTAGGGTCATTTATAACGTCCATGTGTTGGATTATTTAACACAGTGCATTCATGTTTATTTTATTATTTTAGCTGCTTCCAGACATTATGGGAAAACTTTAAATAAATATTTATTTTAGATACAAAATATGCGCTGAAAAGTGATAAAAAAGTGACTAAATTTATTTTCTAATACTTTCATAAATTTTGAACATAAAGGTAAGAAACACTTTGCCCTCAACAATTGAAGCATCATGGACATTTCCCTCATTAGGCATTTTATTCTACGGTTATAGTGTACAAAGTAAAATTTTATGTTTTCAAAACTTTTCTTTCATTAATTCTGAAATTTTTCTTGTCAAATTATCTTATTTAGGAAACTATGTAATTGAATGCTGATGCATTACTGAATAAACAATTAGTTAAGGTTAAATTATTAGTTAAGTTATTAAGAAAGCCCACCAGCGGCCGAGCGGAAAGACGCTGAATACTGGTAGTTCGGTCCAAAGTTCGAATCCCGCGAACGGGCTGGCTGCATGGGCGTTTTCGTGGTTTTCCCCATGTGTAACGTGTACACGATCCTGTTTTCCTTAGAAAGTCCTCCACGAAAGCATCCCTCCCTTTAGGCAGATAGCCCTCGTGTGCTTTGCCATAATTGAATAATCCCAATCGCAGTCCCTAATTCATTAAGCTTGTGTCGCCATCAGCTTATAAGGTCCCGGATCCCTTCTTGGATAACTTTCTAAGAGAAACTGGACCATGTTCGTGTTACAGATGGACGAAATAGCGACGGCACCATGCAGTCACCAGCACTTAAAATAATAACTCAACGTTGGTTGTTTGACATGGGATCAAATCTCAGCGAACGGGTTTACCGCATGGGAGATTTCGTGGTTTTTTTCATTCATAACGTGAATCAACGAGCTTTAATTAAACCTAATAATGGCAGACAATCCTCGCATGTTTTGCCATAAGCAAAATAATCCAATTTAATCCAGTCTGCCAAATTGGCAGCACCATGCAAAACAGTATACCATTAATCCTCTAGTGTCGAGGTTCTCTATAAAACGAACACTTCTGAAAATTCACCAGCATTTCTCATCAGATAGATAAACATTGCTAAGCAACGTCATCTCTCTAGAACAGCCCTGTCTTCAGAAAACCAAACTTCTCTGCAGCAGTAAAAAAAAGCTAACCCTTAAGAGAACCTCTTGCTAAGAAGTTGACAATGAAACCGTCTAGTATTTCTGAAAAAATAACTAAACATCAGTATTGGGGAAGTATTGAATGTATCTCTTTTATACGAACCCTCACTTCCACAGAAAGTGAGATTCATCTGGAAATGTGGGTCCAGTGTTTAAAAAAGGGTTTATCGCATGTGAAAGTACAACAGTGTTGAATTCGCTCTGTTGGGTAGCATAATTAATATTCCCATCAACGCGCCTCTGCGCAAAAATTGAATCCGAGCCAAATTACCAGTCGTTAGCAGTATTATCCGCTTGGATACTGAAGGGAAGTATAAAGAAGATAAAGCTCATATTCAACTCGAACACCCAGTATAGAGAATTTGGTTCTGGAATACATAATTCCTTGAGACGGGAACACTGCTGGATAATACTATATTCAGGTGCCGCCCATTTTCACCTATAAAGGTAATTTATGTTGACTAGACGGGCTGGCTTGTGCCCAGCTTCTAACTGGAGCTCTGCTGTATTTTTAAAATATAAAAGCCCAAGCCAGATGTTCTCCGTGACCGTTTCCGCAGTTAACATCAAGAAAACTTCAATGAAAAAATCGTTTTTTGCTTGCAAACCTTTCCACTTTCGCCATTAGGCAATCGAACATACAGCAAGAATCTTATCGCTGAGCTGGATTGTCGGTTGAACAACACAAAAGACCTCTTTTCTCCTCCAGTCAGCGCCGATCGCGAACGATGATTGAGACCAATGGCTGCTATTCAAGCAATGAAACGCGGCAACGAAAAAAGGCTTCCTCGTAACTCCAAAAACAATGTGATTCGAAAAAAGGAACGTAGCGGTGAGAAAACTTCGTCTTCCCTTTCTCGATTAAAAAGGGTAGATTAGAAGGATTTCACCAAAGACGGCAGTAATTTTTTTCTCCTTTTTTTATTGAAGTCGGGTGTTAACAGAAGAAACGATGCATAAGGTTAAGAATCTTGAGGAAAATTCGATAGCATCTTACGTGTCAAGAAAAGGTTAAGAAGACGAAAAGAAACGCTGCGGGGATTGAAAAAAGTTCCTGAATTGCGATCTCAGTTGATTTAGGAAAGCTTGGAACACGACAAGAGAGTTCATAAAGAATATAACATTATAAAAGAAAAAAATTATGTATCGGTGTATGTAATACATAACATTAGATATTTCTTTATTAATTAAAATAATATTAGAGCTAACATATAAATATTATCATTAGGAATGCAGGTAACTAAATGTAGTTTAAATTACACCCGTTAGGTATATTATTAAAGCTTTTTAAGATACTTTTAACTCACTTAGAATAGCGAATATAGCTTTAAACACTTATCGCTGTTTTTCTTACTTTTAAAAGCTTTTCGTTATTTCAACACCAACACCTGCCAGGCAGAGTAGATTATAAATGAATGGTAAAGTAATGTTACATAGCGGTATGAAATTTTTGATAGTGTCTGTTAAATACCTTTCTAATGCAAGTAACGCTTTAAAAGAACTGCGTTTGTTTCTTTAAAAATCACTCAGTTATTTAAACAATTTAAATTTTAAGAATAAATTTAAGATTTTACGTTTCAGAGTGTAGCAACAATTGCCAAATCGCGTGGATGGTAAATGAATGACAAGCAACGTAATTTAGAAACAACATAACGGTCCAAACACTTGGTTTGGGTTTACTTGATTACGGCAAAGCACTCGAGGTCTAGCTGCCTAAGGGGAGGGATGTCTTCCTGGAGAACTTTCGACGGGAAACTGGCTCGCATAAATGTTACACATGGAGAAAGCCATAAAAACGGCCTTGCAGCAAGCCCGCTCGCCGGAATCAAACACTAAACGAACTACCAGTGTTCAGCCACTTTACCACTCGGCCCCTGACTGGCCCCAATATATTTGGAAAGACTCTGCCTAAAAATACTTCTAACATCAAAATGCTATCTTACTCACTACTTAAAATTTTATCAATTCTAAACTGTTTAATTTTTAAGCTGCGCTCTATTATCTTATGGTGGCTGAAATCAGTTGGAGCGCAAATTACTGAAGACTGCATCCATTGCTTTTAAATCCTTGAATTTTTTTAACAAATAAACAATGCGCTGTTATAAATGAAGAGCTTGAAGAGTCTAGCAATGCCTGGAACTCGAACCTGGACCTCACGAATACGCGTCGAGTATGATTCCAATTACACCGGGACAGGCGGAAAGGAAGGGGAAAATACCTTAAATACTCCCCCTTTTAAAGGGGGACTGGGGATGAGGGGACCCAATCGCCAAATCCTGGTGGTGACGAATTATCGTCCACCACTCTTTTACTTCGGGTGCCACTATAGAATCATTAGGTTTTCCTTTTTATTATTTTTTTTCTTTTTCTTTTTTTTTTAAAGCAGGAGATGTGAAAAATGAGCAGTGACCTCTCCGAGACTCAAACCTGTACTTCTCGAATACGCGCCGAGTGTGCTACCATTATACCATGAAAGCATGCCGAAAGGAGGGAGAAAATACCTTTACGCCATGGTCAAGACTAAAAAGCAAATATGAATTGGTAGCATGCCAGAGAAAACAAATTAATGAACATCTATCGAAAGATTGGCGACCGTTGAGAACTGGCCAAGTGGATTGGGTAATTGATGATTAATGTATCCTAAACGCTAACTAAAGACGCTTCTAATGTCAAAATTGTTCCTTCTGACGTTCCTTTCTATATATTCCATAGACGTTACTAAGGTAAAAATTCAACAATATGTTTCAAATAAACACTTCTAATGTCAAAATTGTTCCTTCTGACGTTAAATAAAAAATGTAACCACTTCGGTAAAGACACACTTTAATCAGAAGTAGATATCCGGGGGTAGCATCTTATTTTTTAATCAAATAGAAAAACAGCACGTACCCATGTGCATCGGCAGCAACAGTGCCAAAATTTCAGCATTCTTTCTATATATTCCATAGACGTTACTAAGGTAAAAATTCAACAATATGTTTCAAATAAACACTTCACTGACCTGCTCTAGGAAAATTTATTTATATTTGGCTGACAATAAGTACACTTCTGTTCCATTGAACATCTAGCTTGACTGAAATTCCTCTCAGATATTCCTGGGACGTCTGTCAGAAATATTATTGTCTCGTAAAAGTCGACGGTAAGTGGAACTATTTTTCTTCCGTATTGCACTGCATAGAAACATGGGTAAAAGTATGGAATTGCAACTATAAGACATCTTCTGAAAACATATATTAAGGTTTTCAATTCAATCTATCCTCCTAATACTGCCGTTAAATTTATTTAAATACGTAGTTATCTGCGGGTAAATTCTTTATTTTTTTATTTTTGTGAGATGGCAACAGCAATAAAAACGCGATTATGTGATATAAAGCCTGAAGTAATTGAAAAGAAGATATTTTATGGGACAGCAATATCCAATCAACTCATTCTATGTGATTTTACTCTTGTTTGTGTTAGGGAGGGAAGGGGAAAGTAAACGTCTACTTATTCTGAAAAATTAAAAGAGTTTTCCGATTGACAAGCCAGATGTTCGTTTATGTGTGTGGGGGGGGGGAATATAACTGGATGCTGTATTGACGTTGTGCCAGTGGATAAAATCGCTGCCGCCTGGACTCAGTAAATCCAAGTGAAGGAGCTGGCAAAGGCAGTTTTGTATTTTTTTTTTTTTTTAATGTAATGTGAATACGAACTAGTTTTCTTTTGAAAGTCTTCCACGGAAGGGGTTCTTGCGATATGTATCACAAATAATTAAACAAACAAACTCTAATAATGTTTAACGTAATGGTTGACGCTATTTAAGTTCAAATACTTCAGTTTCTACATCAATTACATGGTAGCCCTAGAAACATCTTTTATTTCTGCAGATATTTGTGAAAATTATAAAATGGGTACGTTATAGATTAAATAGATTTTAATATATATCTACTGATAGGCTGCTAAAAATAAAATTGAGACAAATTATTACAAAGCAGGGCATTGTCGTTCATTTATTTAATCAGCTGTAATTTAAAAAGTATATGAAAAGTCATTGCATTTATTAAAAAATAAAAGGATGTTAAATTTGAAAGATATTTCAAGATCTTATGCTTTACTTGACATTTGCTTACATCTTATGCTAGCTTTTTTGATCTTATGCAATACGAGTTTTCCAAAGATGGCTTTGTGAAAGTTATGTGGAAGATAAATTAAGGGTCTAACATTTGGTTCTGGAGCAGCATTTAGCAAGACCCGAGTGGTTGAAAAATGTTGCTTCTAGTTTGTTTCCTTTCTTTGATCTTAATTTGAGGCCTGACTACGTATATCTATGCATGTGAATATGTATTCGAATAAAAAGTGAAACAACGAATATTTACAGTGGAGGACGTTTAAAGACAATCCCCCACACAACCGTATTTCGAGCATAATAACCCTTCGGGGCTAATAATATTTTAATATTTAATCACCTTTTACATTTCTCAGGACATCAGTCCCTTCATGAAGACGTTACGGTAAATGTAAAATAATTGAACTTTTAAAAATTTTCCGCTTTTCTATTTTCTTAAATTTATGCAGTGGTTATTTACACTTTTTTGATCGAATTTTGTTTTGTTCATCTTCGCTCTATCTGAAAATCATTTTTGAAATTTTCTGTTATTTTTAATTTTGGTTTTAAATTACTACCATAGAATAACTTACTAGATTTTATTTTTGCTGTTTCCGTTTCTTGTTTCAGTTTGATGCATTCAATTGAACTAACTTCGTTTTTGCTCTATTTTGATATACCTGAATATTATAGTGAATTTATTACTAATTTAAATTTTGGTTTTACTTTAGTACAACAAAATTACAGCAGCGTTTAACCTGTGATTAAATTACCAATTTATTTAAGTTTATTGCTTTCTTTTTCTTTTTATTTCAATTTTATATATAAAGTAAGAGAGAGAGAACAATGTTTGAAAACTATTAAAATAATCAAGTAAAAATTATTAAATTAATTTCTTAAAATTTCTAGGAAAAACTCATTTGCATTGATTCAAAATTAAGACGGTTTTTCACTATGCATTTGCATATCTTACTAGGTACTGTGCACTTACTATATACTGCATACTTAAATTGAAGACTTTTGTAAAATGTAAACACATATTTTCTTTCCAGTCCCGTTCTTCCGTGAACAACTTTACCTTCTTGGAATTACATGTTCTTTTCTGTATCACATATTATTATTATTAATATTTCTCCAAGGAATATTCATTTGATTCAAAGTTTAAAGTGTATTTCTACATATATTGACTCATTTTATTGCTTATGACACTGAAATTTACTTTTATTATTATTATTATTATTATTATTATTATTATTATTATTATTATTATTATTATTATTTATAATTATTTTCTATCTAATCGCATTGAGGAAGGTTAAATTTTGATGATATTTTTTTAATTCGTTTAACTATAATTTAAAAAGAGACATTAATTTTCATTTTGTTGTTTGAGTATTTTTCCTTTTGCAATTCCATCAGATATAATTCAGAAATGCGCCCCTGTTATAATTCGTTTGGTTGTTTCTAGAAAAAGATCAGGGGGATAACAACTTTTACTATTTTGGTAAACTTTGTTTATTTATATATTTATTATTATTGCTATGTTTTGTTTCAATGATTTATGGTTCAGATTTGATTTATAATTTCAAGCTTTCTTCAGGTTATGTGTTAAACACTTTTGATATTTATATTCCTTTGTATTAATCAACAGCTTGGCTTTTGTAAACAGCATTACAGGGGTGATTCGGTATACGTCCCCATCGAAATACGTCTAATTCAGTATACATACTGTGTGTGTGTGTTTGGACACGAAAATTTTTGTTTAATATATGGTATTTGTTGTATTACGATTCGAGACAATGCTACGAATGCCCACGAGAGTCAGTACGCATATTATTACTATTCAGTAAACAACTCGCATTAACTCTGAATTTTCACGTGATTTTGTGTTTCTTCGCTTACATGGTTTGTAATTCATTAACAATGAGTTTTAAGAAACATAACGAGAAGAATTTAGCAACGAAGAAAATTGTTAGGATCATTCTGAAGGTAAAATGTGTTGAAAAGTATGATGATGGCCTGCGTATACGGGGCGTGGCTATTGTATATCGTATGCCAAGTACTATGGTGTCTACGACTTTGAAAAACAAACACACTATTATATTGGCTTACGTTGCAAAAATATGAAATTGAATACCAAACAAAGATAAGAGATATTAGAGCATGTTGTTTGATCTGGATAGTTGAAGCGTTTAAGTTCATTGTTATTAAACTGCGAAGATTTAATTTGATACGTTACCAACAGTGCGGCTACTTTTAATTAAAACAGAAGCAGTATATTTGAATAAAATTTATGCTTTCTAATTGTTTACAGTTTTGATCTAAAAACAGTTTTTAAAGACGTTTTTAAGACCAATAGCTGAATCATAATAAGAAAGATATTTCGGATTTCGTTCAAAATAATCGCTTTTCCAACGCATTCCTACGATCGATGCAATCGATTGTTGGAAATGTAGCCCCATACTTCGGCTGGTCTAATTATCAGATCCTAATGCTCTCTGGCAGCGATTGATTCGCAGTTAGCCGAGAATGAAAAGCTCAGAGAGAATGTTTTCCATGTTCGAAATTTCGAATCAAATTCCGACTGCTTTCCGAAGGAATCATTTGAGCGTGAAGGCTAATTAGAAGGACTGGAATTTGGTAGTTTACGAGAATAGAAATGTAAATGTTCGACGTAAGAAAGAGCCTAATTTAAAAAAATACTAAAGTGAAATAATACTAAGGTGAATACTAAGGCCCAATTTAAAAGAATACTTAGATTAAATATTTGAAAAATAAAATTCAGTTTTAATTAGAAATTAATTTATGTTTTATTTTAATTATACTGCTATATCAAATTAGAATATTTCCTTAAGGAAAAATGGTTTTAGTGCAACTAGAGTATTCTAGTTGTACTGGCATAACATATACATACAAAATTATTTAACACAATAAAAATATACATAACAAAAGCATTTTAATAATAGTACCCGGTTATATTTTTCTGAACACAATAAACTGCTTAAGACGAACCTCCTTGATAATGACTAAAACTTCTAGAAGAACCTTATTAAAATGTTAAATCTCAATCTAAAAACTTCACATTAACACCTCAAGAAAGATTGTACGATCAATTAGATATATACATTTTGCTTTTTCTCTTTGCATGAGAATAATACACACTTTGTAAGCCGCAAATATTAAATCTTTACTAATTAATAAAATTAAAACTCTGTTCAAAATGAATTTAAGATTTAAAAGCTCCGTTTATTATTTTTGTATATTTCTTTAGAATTAAAACTGCATAAAGCGAAAACATATCAAAACGTTAAAGAATTATATAACTATTAGAGGAAAATTTTAAAAAAGAAAAAGGAATTTAGGTTCATTGTAAAAAATAAAACATCAAAGATTTGACTCCCGTACGATAGAAACCAATCAACAAACTCAAGTTTTCGATTCTCCAAAAAGAAATTTGAACTCGACATATAGACATCTTGTTCCTCCATTCAGCCTAACCACCTTCAGTATTCTTAAGCCATAACTGCCTGCAGTAAAAGATCTGGTCATACGACTATAGAATCATTTATATCACCGCCTAGAACAGTGATGGCAAACCTATAGGCAAGCGTGCCACAGTCGGCACGCAGAGCCTCATCACCCAGCACCCGACTAAAATATTATTTCCTTAATCAATAATTACAATAAAATGATACTATGTAATTTAAAAAAGGGTTTTATTCTGTTCTTGAACGTTTCACTTACTTACTTATCTCATAATGCCATTGGCATAGGGCCTAAGCCTAGATATAAGATTTTCATATATCGCCATAGAAATGACATACATGTTTAATGACCCAATTTATGACGTTTCAATTGTTTGGTGAAATCATATTACTTGTTACAAGGCAAAGAGTACGCCAAAGTTGAGTGCTTGCTAAACGAATTCAAATTTATTGCAAGTTGCCAGTGAGTTTTAATACTTTCATTGTTAAACATATTTTCTATAATCCAGGTCTTGAATCCTCACAGATGACTCCAGCAAAAAAAGGCAAAATTAAACACTGATGGTGGACGATCATTTCAAAAGACCTGGACAGAATCATTTGGAGTTATTGAACACAATAGGAAAGCATTATGCATTCTGTGCGAGGTAAGTGTTTTGTGTCGCACATCTAGTATCAAACGGTACTTTAACACCAACCACAAGATTGTTGACGAATTTAATGACGCTGAGGCAAAGGTGTTTATTAAAGGGAAATTGAGGAATTATAATTGTCAGAAAGTTGATTTTTGCAATTTTCTTTCTAAAACAAACCATCTAACAACGGCTTTCAAATTTCACAGTGCCTAGCAGAACATGGTAAACCGCTCTCCGATGGTAATTTAATCAAAGAGGTTTCGGGCACGCGGCCCCCCAAAAAGAGTTTTGGGCATACCCCCCCCCCCCCCGAAAACAAAAAAAGATTTTGCGCACTCGGCTCCAAAAAGGTTCACCACCACTGGCCTAGAATGTTTCAATTCAAAAGAATTGCAACTTTCTTAACATACTCGAAACCTTTCCTCACCTAATCATTTCTGTTGGTCTTATCGTGGCCATTGTCAAGTAATTAATTAAATTAAATTTGTTATCATCCATCTGAAACATTTTCAGCGGCACAGTAACTCAAATGCTATAGGGAATTAATTAATAGATCTTTATTCAACTTCTCTGGTCTTATGTTATTCTGATAGAAATTTTCCTCTATCTTTTGGATGATAAGTTAATTAATGCGACTGCGCATTAAGGTTTTTTTTTGACTAGCAGAAAAAAAAAAGAAGTTGAAAGCAGACTTTGGTACAAGGCTCGTAGCACACTGTGTTCAAAGGTAAGAGAATGAACACCATTTTTGGAATTTCTCCAAAAATACCTGACAGAATTTAATGAATTTTTTTCCGGAATTCAGTCTAATATAAGGCAGCAATTTGTATCCCAAGCGTAAGAAGTTACATTACCTTGCATACCATTCAAACAGATTCAATTTATTTATAGTGGAGGCGTTTATAGAAAAAGGAATGCAATTTTTGAAAGTTCAATGCAGCTACATTACTAATATCAAATCGTGGACATGCTTAAGTGCCACACCCTTCATTTTTTGAAACGCTCGATAAAGTTAAAAATTATTTATACTTTAAAGTTAATTTGCATTCTGGTGAAAGGTGACGAAAGCAGAAGTATAGAAAACTTAAAATTGTAAGACAAAACGGTTAATTAATATAAAACCTTACAATATAAAAATGATTCTGGAAAAAATATAAAAATTTTTGTCTACTTTTTGAGAGCATTTTGTCAAATTATATTGATAAAATGAATTTCAGGGTTCAATATCTTTAATACTGCACTTCGTTTATTAAACTGTAAAGCTGTATTTTATTAATAAACGTAAGTAAGTATTTTTTATAAATTCTACTCTTAAATTTGTTTACCGTTAAGCTCAGACTTCAAATTTAGTTAAAATCTCTCAATATTATGTAAATAAATGTTGCAATATTTCACGATTAGGGTTTGGGTTCGAGAAAATTACGATTCGTCACCATCTGTCTGAATAATAATGTTGCGTGCGTACGGGTTCGTTATGAAGTGAATGCACAAGTCCGATGAAAAATGAACAAAAATTTTTTATTATCACAACAAAAATGCTTAATTTTTCTCAAATTATCATGCAGTATTACAATATCTCACAGTAGTTATCTTTTAACTATTCAAATGTACAATAGAACGTAATTCAAGACAGCTAAAGAACGCTAATCCGCGAATTCGCTATAATCAACAACAGCAGTTTTCTAAACAACAAACTAAGCAACTACTACAAACTGAGATGTTTTCCTCCTTTTATAAGCTTTTAAAATCACGCGCTAGAATTTTCCAGTACTTTCTCGAAATTAAAAAGAGATATTTATTTATTTAACGCACGCGCTCTTGTATTTTTAATTTTTCCGGCTTAGCTTTCTTTTAATATTCGTCACGCGCTGCACTGCGCGAGAAATAAAACCATTTAATTTATAATTGAACTAACATTAGCTTTTTAAATACCAAATTCGTAACACTGCCCCCTTCCCAAGGACTGCACGTCCCGGGCAGTACAATCCCTGGACAGGAAGCTAAACTTACAACTGTGGCATAAATGCAACTGAGGCATAAACATTACATTACAATATCAAACAATATAAACAATAAATGCAATAACTAACTTAAACAAATCAAATGCTATCAAATACTAAATACAAAACAAATACTAAATACAAATCAAATACTAAATACAAATCAAATACTAAATACACATTTATAAACAAAAAGGACCATGGTCTGATACTATTTACAATTATTTACATTACGTACTATGGCCATAGTAATAAGCTAACCTGTCGTAAGAGTTCGAAGACTCACGGATCCGAACCACGACGTCATTCGTGTTCAGCACTGTATATGGACCATCCGAAGGTGACTGTAATTTAGGACTCAGTCATTTTCGTTGAATTGGGTTCCACAACCACACCTTGTCTCCTTTGTTGGATCTCTGTCTAGTAGCTCTTGTGTCGCATCTGATCTTCATTTTCTCCGTCGCCAAGTTGACTCGCTTTCGTGCAGAACGGTGCATCCCCTCAAACCGGGCCTGGGCATCTTGGATGTGTTCCTCAGGCGATGAAGGCGCATCCGTAGAGCGACTAAACAGGCGGTCACAAGGCAGACGAAGGTCTCGACCGAAGAGCTTCTGGGATGGAGAATAGCTAGTAGTCTTGAGTTTCTTTTCGACCCTGGTATGATTTCGGCAGCTTCCCGAGCTCGATCTTTCGGACAAGGCGTCGACATTTCCAGGCGAGGATCCCTTTTGAGGATGGATAGTCATGCCATCAGATGCTGAAACCAGCTTATTGTTTTTGAAATCTAAGGAAAAATTGTATTTCCTTAAAAAGTCCAATCCGAGTATGCATGGATCTGTAATATCCGCCACATATGCCGTGTGATGGTAGGCGGCACTTCCAAACGTGATGTTTACGTTTAACTTCCCAGTTATGTCGATCTTGTCACCAGACGCAGTCTGAAGGGTAACACAGGATGGCGTCCAAATAAGTTTATCTTTAAACTGTTCAGCTAAATCTTTCCTAATGATGGTAACATTAGCTCCTGTGTCAATGATCATATTGCAAGGAACTCCATCGATATTCCCATTGATGGACAGTCCGTTATTGTTGCCACTCACTATAGAGATCTTAAGCGCTTTAAAACAGGGTTTTTCATTATCTGGCAACCTCCGTTCCTTGATATGGTCATTAATTTGTTTCCTGCGTCGTTGCTCAGAAATTGTCTCAATTTTCGTACCCTGGGGTGTTCTGCAATTCTTTCGTACGTGGCCTTCAGCTCCACAGTTCCAGCACTTTAGTTTCTTGTCAGTCCTTTTCCTTGCCGTGGCATTTAATTGTCTGTTTAAATCGTATGCCTTATTTTCCATGCTCTGGGGAGTTCTGCAGTTCCTTCGTAGGTGGCCTTCAACACCGCAATTCCAGCACTTTAGGGTCGGTTTTGTTTCACCACTATTCCGTCTTAAAGCATTCACTGGTCTTGTCAACTCATCCGTTTTATTATCCGTGCCCTGGGGTGTTCTGCAATGCCGTCGTAGGTGACCTTCAGAACCGCATCTCCAACATCTTACAGCCACTTTGTTTTCCCTGCTACTCCGTATCAAAGCATCGACTTGTCTGGATAAATCATCTAAACGAGCCATCAGTTGATCCACTGCCTCATGGACTCGCACAGCTCTAACTGGGTAGCGATCTCTACGAGTGGCTTGCTGGGCTGCCTCGAATTTCATGGCGTATACTAGAGCGCTTTTTAAATCTTTTACATCCGCCATTCGTAGAGCTTTCTGTATTTCAGTATCCTGGATGCCGTCGATAAAGTATTGCAAGGACAGGATTTCCCTTGTTTCTGTCGGGCATTCCGAAAAGGCGAGATGGGACAGCCTTTCAACATCCGTGGCGAGCTCCTGAAGTGTTTCGGTAGGCTTCTGTTGACGAGATTTTAATTGGAGCCTGCTGTAGTCTTTTAAACACTTCTCGCCGAAGCGCAGCTCCAAAGCGCCGGATAGAGCTTCGAAATCTAGCCTTTGATTTTCGGGAAGCGTCTGCAGGATATCCGCTGCGTCTGCTCTCAGAAAAGCGGCGAGATGACAGGCCTTAGCTTGGGAATCCCATCCATTCGCATCCGCAACGATAGAAAATTGTGTCCTATACACCTGCCAGGAGGTCTTCCCATCATATGTAGATAGTTTCAGAACGGAATGAGCAGGCATCGATAAAAATTTGAAACCTTCAGAATTGTTTCCTACCGTCGCTATGCACTTCTTTAGGCTGTCAACTTCTTTGGCGACGGCAGCAGAAACCCTATCATCAATTTGTTGTTCGACGGCAGAAATTCTCTCTTCTATATGTTCTTTTACAGAAGAAATTCTTTCTTCTACTTGTTCTTTTACCGAAGAAACTCTTTCTTCTATTTGTCCAACTTTAGTTTCAACCGTGTCTATTCTGCCTTCCATAGCCTCAAATTTATTTTCTATTACGCAGGTAATTTCTCTTTTCACTTCGTCCTGACCTGCTTTCATCTCATTTTTAAGAGATTTCACCTCTTCCTTAACGGTTTCCTGGCCCAATTTCATTTGTTCCTGTGCCGTTTTCATTTCTTCCTTGAGGGATTCCTGGCCCAATTTCATTTCTTCTTTAACGGACCTTTGACCAGCATCCATTTTCTCTTTAATTTCTTCTTTAAAAGATGTTTGGCCAGCTTCCATCTTTTCTTGGAAAGCAGCAAAAGCAGTAATGAGCTGTCTCAATTGTTCTTCCATCCCTCTTGTTATTGGCATTCAAATCCCACTTCTGACACCAAAAATTGTTGCGTGCGTACGGGTTCGTTATGAAGTGAATGCACAAGTCCGATGAAAAATGAACAAAAATTTTTTATTATCACAACAAAAATGCTTAAATTTTCTCAAATTATCATGCAGTATTACAATATCTCACAGTAGTTATCTTTTAACTACTCAAATGTACAATAGAACGTAATTCAAGACAGCTAAAGAACGCTAATCCGCGAATTCGCTATAATCAACAACAGCAGTTTTCTAAACAACAACAAACTAAGCAACTACTACAAACTGAGATGTTTTCCTCCTTTTATAAGCTTTTAAAATCACGCGCTAGAATTTTCCAGTACTTTCTCGAAATCAAAAAGAGATATTTATTTATTTAACGCACGCGCTCTTGTATTTTTAATTTTTCCGGCTTAGCTTTCTTTTAATATTCGTCACGCGCTGCACTGCGCGAGAAATAAAACCATTTAATTTATAATTGAACTAACATTAGCTTTTTAAATACCAAATTCGTAACACTGCCCCCTTCCCAAGGACTGCACGTCCCGGGCAGTACAATCCCTGGACAGGAAGCTAAACTTACAACTGTGGCATAAATGCAACTGAGGCATAAACATTACATTACAATATCAAACAATATAAACAATAAATGCAATAACTAACTTAAACAAATCAAATGCTATCAAATACTAAATACAAAACAAATACTAAATACAAATCAAATACTAAATACAAATCAAATACTAAATACAAATCAAATACTAAATACAAATCAAATACTAAATACACATTTATAAACAAAAAGGACCATGGTCTGATACTATTTACAATTATTTACATTACGTACTATGGCCATAGTAATAAGCTAACCTGTCGTAAGAGTTCGAAGACTCACGGATCCGAACCACGACGTCATTCGTGTTCAGCACTGTATATGGACCATCCGAAGGTGACTGTAATTTAGGACTCAGTCATTTTCGTTGAATTGGGTTCCACAACCACACCTTGTCTCCTTTGTTGGATCTCTGTCTAGTAGCTCTTGTGTCGCATCTGATCTTCATTTTCTCCGTCGCCAAGTTGACTCGCTTTCGTGCAGAACGGTGCATCCCCTCAAACCGGGCCTGGGCATCTTGGATGTGTTCCTCAGGCGATGAAGGCGCATCCGTAGAGCGACTAAACAGGCGGTCACAAGGCAGACGAAGGTCTCGACCGAAGAGCTTCTGGGATGGAGAATAGCTAGTAGTCTTGAGTTTCTTTTCGACCCTGGTATGATTTCGGCAGCTTCCCGAGCTCGATCTTTCGGACAAGGCGTCGACATTTCCAGGCGAGGATCCCTTTTGAGGATGGATAGTCATGCCATCAGATGCTGAAACCAGCTTATTGTTTTTGAAATCTAAGGAAAAATTGTATTTCCTTAAAAAGTCCAATCCGAGTATGCATGGATCTGTAATATCCGCCACATATGCCGTGTGATGGTAGGCGGCACTTCCAAACGTGATGTTTACGTTTAACTTCCCAGTTATGTCGATCTTGTCACCAGACGCAGTCTGAAGGGTAACACAGGATGGCGTCCAAATAAGTTTATCTTTAAACTGTTCAGCTAAATCTTTCCTAATGATGGTAACATTAGCTCCTGTGTCAATGATCATATTGCAAGGAACTCCATCGATATTCCCATTGATGGACAGTCCGTTATTGTTGCCACTCACTATAGAGATCTTAAGCGCTTTAAAACAGGGTTTTTCATTATCTGGCAACCTCCGTTCCTTGATATGGTCATTAATTTGTTTCCTGCGTCGTTGCTCAGAAATTGTCTCAATTTTCGTACCCTGGGGTGTTCTGCAATTCTTTCGTACGTGGCCTTCAGCTCCACAGTTCCAGCACTTTAGTTTCTTGTCAGTCCTTTTCCTTGCCGTGGCATTTAATTGTCTGTTTAAATCGTATGCCTTATTTTCCATGCTCTGGGGAGTTCTGCAGTTCCTTCGTAGGTGGCCTTCAACACCGCAATTCCAGCACTTTAGGGTCGGTTTTGTTTCACCACTATTCCGTCTTAAAGCATTCACTGGTCTTGTCAACTCATCCGTTTTATTATCCGTGCCCTGAGGTGTTCTGCAATGCCGTCGTAGGTGACCTTCAGAACCGCATCTCCAACATCTTACAGCCACTTTGTTTTCCCTGCTACTCCGTATCAAAGCATCGACTTGTCTGGATAAATCATCTAAACGAGCCATCAGTTGATCCACTGCCTCATGGACTCGCACAGCTCTAACTGGGTAGCGATCTCTACGAGTGGCTTGCTGGGCTGCCTCGAATTTCATGGCGTATACTAGAGCGCTTTTTAAATCTTTTACATCCGCCATTCGTAGAGCTTTCTGTATTTCAGTATCCTGGATGCCGTCGATAAAGTATTGCAAGGACAGGATTTCCCTTGTTTCTGTCGGGCATTCCGAAAAGGCGAGATGGGACAGCCTTTCAACATCCGTGGCGAGCTCCTGAAGTGTTTCGGTAGGCTTCTGTTGACGAGATTTTAATTGGAGCCTGCTGTAGTCTTTTAAACACTTCTCGCCGAAGCGCAGCTCCAAAGCGCCGGATAGAGCTTCGAAATCTAGCCTTTGATTTTCGGGAAGCGTCTGCAGGATATCCGCTGCGTCTGCTCTCAGAAAAGCGGCGAGATGACAGGCCTTAGCTTGGGAATCCCATCCATTCGCATCCGCAACGATAGAAAATTGTGTCCTATACACCTGCCAGGAGGTCTTCCCATCATATGTAGATAGTTTCAGAACGGAATGAGCAGGCATCGATAAAAATTTGAAACCTTCAGAATTGTTTCCTACCGTCGCTATGCACTTCTTTAGGCTGTCAACTTCTTTGGCGACGGCAGCAGAAACCCTATCATCAATTTGTTGTTCGACGGCAGAAATTCTCTCTTCTATATGTTCTTTTACAGAAGAAATTCTTTCTTCTACTTGTTCTTTTACCGAAGAAACTCTTTCTTCTATTTGTCCAACTTTAGTTTCAACCGTGTCTATTCTGCCTTCCATAGCCTCAAATTTATTTTCTATTACGCAGGTAATTTCTCTTTTCACTTCGTCCTGACCTGCTTTCATCTCATTTTTAAGAGATTTCACCTCTTCCTTAACGGTTTCCTGGCCCAATTTCATTTGTTCCTGTGCCGTTTTCATTTCTTCCTTGAGGGATTCCTGGCCCAATTTCATTTCTTCTTTAACGGACCTTTGACCAGCATCCATTTTCTCTTTAATTTCTTCTTTAAAAGATGTTTGGCCAGCTTCCATCTTTTCTTGGAAAGCAGCAAAAGCAGTAATGAGCTGTCTCAATTGTTCTTCCATCCCTCTTGTTATTGGCATTCAAATCCCACTTCTGACACCAAAAATTGTTGCGTGCGTACGGGTTCGTTATGAAGTGAATGCACAAGTCCGATGAAAAATGAACAAAAATTTTTTATTATCACAACAAAAATGCTTAAATTTTCTCAAATTATCATGCAGTATTACAATATCTCACAGTAGTTATCTTTTAACTACTCAAATGTACAATAGAACGTAATTCAAGACAGCTAAAGAACGCTAATCCGCGAATTCGCTATAATCAACAACAGCAGTTTTCTAAACAACAACAAACTAAGCAACTACTACAAACTGAGATGTTTTCCTCCTTTTATAAGCTTTTAAAATCACGCGCTAGAATTTTCCAGTACTTTCTCGAAATCAAAAAGAGATATTTATTTATTTAACGCACGCGCTCTTGTATTTTTAATTTTTCCGGCTTAGCTTTCTTTTAATATTCGTCACGCGCTGCACTGCGCGAGAAATAAAACCATTTAATTTATAATTGAACTAACATTAGCTTTTTAAATACCAAATTCGTAACACTAATAATGATGATGATGATGATGATGATAATTTTTTATTTCAATGAGAATGCTTTTTTCTCCTGAAAAATGCTATTTTTGACATAAAAAAGATTATTTCTCAAAAGTCGTGGCTGATACAGTCTTTGAGACCCGTTTTGCAGTACATGAGATAGAAATCATATATAATAATTTACAGTTTCATATGGAATAAATCCAAATAATAATTAATAAAACAATAACATTTAACAATACATAACAACATTTTTTAATAAAATAAGCTTTTGCGCAAAACTCATAAAATGATTAATGAACTAAAAATAGAAGAATAATTTATCATGCAGTCTGACGGGGAGGAAAGAAAATACTTCTGTTTACGAATTTCATCTATAACTTTATCCCACGAATAATAAAATCGTAGTATAAATGTATAAAGTTAATGGAGAATACAATTCCATTATCAAATTATTACTTAGATGCCCACAATTTTATTATTGGTGATGTAGAATTGCAGACGCATTTTGTAAAAAAAAAAAAAAAAAAAAAAACTTTTTTTCCATTAAAATAAATTATATTTTTTACCTTTTTATTCGTTAATTAATTTATCAATTTTAAATTAAAGCTTATTCTATAAATAAAACGTTTTATTATATTTTTGTTTTCGTCTTTCAAGTCTCAACGACACATTATGAATGAAGTTATGAAACTGAAAATTCACTCTTCTACATCTAACAATTGTTTACGTGAAATGATCGAAAACATCCATCGATTTTGCCAAAAAAATCAAAAGTAACATTAAAATTTCTTATGAACTTCGTTTAAAATTTTTCTTCGCTCTATGCGACGGTACAAATTGTAGAAATTTGAAATTTTTTGTTTTAATACTTTTTTATCATTCTCGTTTTAAAAGAGAGCGAAGAGTTTGTTTTATAATCTGCAAAAAATTCAAAATTTACAACCGATTCATATTATAACCGTCGCATTCAAAATCAAGCGATTGTCGAAAATTCGTCAAAAGATCAAATATGATGTTACAAATTTGATATAAATTTAATTTAAGAATTCCTCCCTCCCCGCTCTAACCAAAGGTGCAAAAGACAATTTGTGAACTTTTTAGCTTGTTAGTTAAACGAAAATTCGTTTAAACATTAAATTAAAAAAAATCCAAATCCAGTTTTGAAAAAACATCGGTGCATAACTTTGTATTGTTGTCTTCAAACAGTGTGCGTGCAAAATTTGATAGGATATCAGGAAGTAAGTTAAATGCAGGAAGTGGGTATCAGAAAATATAACCTCCAATAATAGCGACAAAATACAATCAAAAACTAAACATAAGCTCTTAAAAAGTGTGGAAACCTCGCACATCAAAGTAAAACGGATAGCTTTCAATTTTGTTCATTGACAAAATTCTATAAACATTTAATGTCGTTATTATATCCCAATCAATTAAGTTTTCTATTCTTTTTTTGACGTTATAAATGCCATATAGTTTAATTATTAGCATTTTTGCATTAGGTTAGGTTACGCTAGCACAGCATTTACCATACATTCAGCTTGGCAAATAACTGTATTTCAAGACTTTTACTATTCGACGTCTTTATTTTTTTTATTTTCTAATTATATTATAGATGGTTTACTAATCGAGCTACTTATCATCAGGAAATATACTTATTAATAATTTAATGCTTTATTTTATTTCTTTAATAATATTACTAACTGATATAATTTTAAATATTATCTAATGTTTAAAATTATAACAATTAATCGAGCTACTTGTAGAGACATTAGGATTGTTTTTGGAAGAAGGAGGCCTGAAAAGTGAGCAATACCCTCACCGGGATTCGAACCTGAACCTCTTGAATACGCGCCGAGTGTGCCAAACCAGGAAGGCATGCAGAAAGGAAGCAGAAAATACCTTATATACTTATCAGCAGAAAATATATTTATTAACAATTTACGGTTTTATTTTATTTCTTTAATAATGTTACTAAGTGATCTAATTTTAAATTTTACAAAATATTATTGCTTATTTATGATATATCAAGGTATGTTTAGCGTTACATGGTTGTAAGCCTCTGCAGAATTATTCACGTTGAGAAAATATGTTTTTAACGCATAATATCCTCCGCACCTAAGCACAGAACACCATTTGCTATCCACGTAACAGTGCATGGAATCTTTTCGGTTATTCAGTTATTGTTGGGAATTAGACTGTACTCACGTGATGTTAATTTCCGTTTCCTCTGTCTTGTTGCCCACATCGTAGGAGCAATGGATGCCGATGGCTTTGTCCAGGGCCGTTACCACGTGATCATTACTTTGGATTACCAGAACATTCGAGAACTTTCCTTCTTCCTACGAAAAGTAAGAAGAAAATAAATAAGTAGCTTAATAAACTCAAACAATCCGTAAGGGGGTATCATTAACATTTATGTATAATAGGTTCATAATCATCTGCATATTGAGATTACTCTCACACTGCATTTTCTTATATGTAAAATATTATTGAGGATTATTTCGGAGACCATCGACAGTAATAAAAACGATCTATGTTTTTGTTTACATTATCCTTTATTTTGATACGCGTCGATGTGAAACACAAGATTAATGGCTGCGCACTTGATGTATTTTTAGACTGAACAATTCACTTTTAACCAATAATTTAATAGTGTTCATACATTCCGAATTACGCACAATTAATTCACGGATTATTGTAGGTAAAACAATTCCCGAACACTAAGATATCATTTGCTATCACTACTGCTATTCGATGCATTTTGCATTTTATTTAAACAGTTTTAAGATGATGGTTCGGGATCGTCTTTCTTTTCATCATTTCGAAGAAACAAAGTTATGTTTTTTTCAGTCAAGCCCAGTTAATCCGAAACTCGGTTAACTGGGAGTTAATCGGACCTCCATCAAGTCAGATAAAGCGAGGACAGACCCTTAGAAATGCTTTGCATACAATGAAGGTGATTGTTGGTACCAGCTCGAGTAGTTTCTTATAACTAATTTTTAAATGATTGGGTGCTTTACCTTATCAATTTCAGACATGGGGACTCTTGTTCCTTGAATTTAAAGTTTAACAACTGTAAATTCAGAGTTTAACAACAATAAGTTCAGTTATAGGTATTAAACTCAAAATGGCAGTTTTTTTTTTTTTTTTTTAATCTTTGCAATTTTTGAAATCTTTTAAAGTTGCAACGGAAATACTTCTTTCAAGTTCGGTAACTGTAACCTGATACTTTCAGAATTATTTTAATCACTAATAACAGTAATAAAAATTCAATAACTCGAGACCTCGTTTTTTACGATAAAGGCTTTTTCGTACTTAATGTTGTTACTTTTATCTTTTTGTTTTATTATTATAATAAAAAAATATTTTCATTTGCTGCTAGTATTTTAATTCATTTACATTGCTATACTACATCTGTCATTATAATTTGTATCATGAAACATTGCTAATTAATCATTGCTACTATTTATTTGTGCTTATATATGCCTTTTAATTATTACTAAGAGTTTTTCTTTATGATAATTATCATAAAATTTGCATTATATCCACTGACCATATGTAATATTATTATTTTTTAATTACCACAATCAGCTATTTAATTAATAAAATTACTTTTATACTAATTTATGTTTCTTTATTTGGTTATTTTTATTATGAATTTTATCTTACTCTTATTATTAACATAAGTTTTGTAATATCAGTTAAATTGATTATGTTTCGTCTGGTGTACAACTTCTTTCAGAATTTTACTTTATCACAATAATAAAATAAAACAGAATATAATAACAATAATGATAAAAAATAAGTTTAAATAATTTTTTTCCGTTTTTGAAGTTTTAAATTCCTGCCGCTTACATTCAGAAACCCAGTAATACAAAAGCCTTAGGAATATTGAGTGCACAAAATATCATTTTCCTCTAACTGTAACTGAGACTGTAAGAAAAAGAAATGCATTATTGCGCATTATCAGGCAAAGCATAAGCTGAAAGTTCATTAAAAGTCCTTTCAAAATACTTCAGAAAGAAAACTGAAAACTCCACTAAAAGTATGCAATTTACGCTAAGAATTCAAAAGGCCAAATACTTCTGAATTGTCCTCGTGTTTTTTTTCGCATTCTGTATTCACGTAAGAACGCGAAAGTTGGAATTTAATTCAATTCTACTCGGAATGTTTTCGCTCTCGAGAAAATTAAGCCCACATGTCAAAATAGAGTGATTTTTTTTATTATTGTATTAATATTTTCCTAAGACTTTAAGGGACAAAATTTCCGCTGTTTTATTTTAGAGTGGTAATAAATTATTTACGGTGGATGTTCAGAAGAAAATTTACGTCTTCTACGGAAGAATGTGCAATATTTTTCATTTATTTTTTTATGAGCGCATATGCATTTTCTTTCCAAAATTCAGGAACACTCGCACTGGAATTCTTTTTTGAGTGGCATAAACAATTTCCCGTTGTTTAGATTTGTGTTTCTTTTGGAAGAGCTGAAGACACTAAAAAACTTTGCGACTTTTTAAAGCATGTTTTAAGAATTTTAATACGATTCACGAAATAAATGTAGAAATATTTTTCATTGTTTAAAATAATGTAGAAATATTTTTCATTGTTTAAAATAATGACGCATATGTTTATAAAAAATATCAGTTAAACGTTTAATACAGTGTGGTCCAAAATCGCGTGCCTCAAACTTTCAGAAACTATGAAAATTTGAAAATGGATAACAACGGCAAATTATGTCAGTGAGTAACACTCAACACTCCTATGCAGTGATATATATGAGTGATATATCCTTTGAAATTTCAGCTTCAGTTTAAGCTATTAGGTTTAAAAACCGTTCGTTTA
This sequence comes from Stegodyphus dumicola, assembly GCF_044657685.1. NCBI lineage: Eukaryota > Metazoa > Arthropoda > Arachnida > Araneae > Eresidae > Stegodyphus > Stegodyphus dumicola. The sequence continues at coordinate 164,138,964 of NC_140771.1, read as the reverse complement.
TTGCAAGATGGAGATGCGTTTTCACAAGCAGAACGAAAGCATTACTCCGCAGCTCATCATTTTGATTGCAGTGTCATTTTTCTCACGCTCTTTTTTAATAATTGAAACATTTTATTAATAACTTACTCAATTTTGTCCAAACTCAGAAGGGACGAGCAATCGTTCGTTTCTTAAGGTGAACGGTTCCAATTTTTATGCTAAATTATCAAAAGAAAAAACATTTTTCTTAGATTCATGAACTTCTGGGAAGGACTCTTTAAATTTTTCAAAATTTCCCCCCTAAAAACGATTTGCAAAACAAGGTTCAGACACTAAAAAATAAGTTTCATAAAATAAGCTGTTATTCAAAACTCATAGCACGATTAATGGAGTAAAAGAAAAAGAAACTATTTAGTTAGAGTAAGAAGTTAACTAATTCTTTTCACGAAATATATCTGCAGTTTTATATCACAAATAACAATAGCGTCGGGCGTCCTTTATAGATAAGGGTTTAAACTTTTCCCAGTTAGTAAAATTATTCAGTTAGTAAAATTAATTATTATATGCCTACGTTTTTATTATTCCTGTTATAAAATTTATAAGAATTCAGCAAAGATAATTATTTAACCTTTTGTTCTAATTAAACTATATGATAAATTATTACTTTATGAGTTTTGAATAAAAGCAACCTGAATAAAAATAATGACAGTAACCTGCTATCCGTCGTCCCAATATGCCCGACACATACTCTATAGGATTCAGGTCCGGTCATCTAGCATGCCAAGGCAGATTCGAATGGTTTCAATCCCAGATAACTTCGAGCCATTCACGCTGTATGCAAGCGGGCATTATCGTCCAAAAATATCGCATCGGTACTCACTGTAGAGATAAAGGGACGCTTAGGAGGGTATAGAATTTAGTCACAATATCGAACGGCAGAGATGAAATCACCCGGAATCAAGCAGAGGTTGGTGCAAATTGCCATCCCAGCTCATAGAAATAAGCCTTCTGCTCTGTAATGATCTCCTTCGACGATGTTTGGCGTCCACTAACCAAAAGGTTCCATATCAGAATGCCTTCCACCAATATCAATCCATTCAGACATTTTATATGGAGAACTCCAACCCTACGACAGAGAATCTACAATATCATTAACCTGCTAATGTCATCAGGACTGGATATTCTAGCCACGAACTAAGTAAGATCTATGTCAATGTTCTTCCTGAAACGTTTCCGTAGTGTTTGTACGAGCAAATTTACCTTATACTCCACCAGCGACAGTGCCAACGTGTGCCAGAATTGCAGCACTAAAAATTTTTAAGTAAGTAATTAAGCAATGAGGTATATAAATATTCAAGCCTACATGAATTTATGTATTCAATGTAAACTACGATACATAGGTACTTTATGTATCTCAGAATTATTGTATATATATATTCGAATTATTGTATATATATATATATATATATGTAATGTACCAGCTTTTGTCAGGAATAAATAGATTGTTGAAGAATCATCAATGTAGTCGTATCTTAAATTATCAGACGATAGTTTTAAAAAACAGGATCCATTTATTATATTTCAGGAGAAAATAGCAATTACAAAAATCTGATCTCCGGAGTAAATAAAAAAGAACTACTAATATTTTGTATGAAGTTTACTGCATCGCGACATTTAAGAAAAAGCCCCGATATTCCTTTTGCGAGTCTTTTTATAGCCTCTGGAAAGGCGGAGCTTCCAAGAAATGACGTCAGCCTCGTCAGCCAATCCAGTTCGCTTGAAAATCTCCAGAACATTCTAAAACTGTACGTGTAGAAAAGGCGGGAAAAAGAACTTGACTACAGGGCTGTGGATTTAATTCCACGTACTTTCAAATAAGAGAACGTCGCCATTAAAATGAAAAGAACATACAGTTAGAATTTTAAATGTATTCTTGACTATGGAATTTTATTATTATATATATATATATATGTAATATACTCAGGAGCAGGATTGTAATATATTCAAACTGAGAAGCAATGACCAGGAAATTGGAGGCGAAGCAGCAGACAGACAGCAGTGTAGCTGGGCCAAAACGTGGAAAGCAAGTGCGTATTGTTGAGGATGAAATCTCAAGTCAAATTGAGTTAGTTTTGGTTCTCAAAGCATTTTGATTGGATAGTTAATATTGCTGTAAAATTATTATTGGCTGCTTGAATTTTAGTTTCATTTACATCATCAGAATTACGTAAGAATCATATGACATACATTTTTCTCGAAATGACGCAGTGCAAATAGATGTTGCTATTTTTAGAAGAGAGAAGGGAAATTAATTTACGCTGGTAATTTAATCTTTTACATATTCTTTATTTTTCTTACATATATATATATATATAAACACCTCTTATGTGAGTGCGTGTCACACTCAGTCATATAGAGGCTTCCAGGCTATATGTTACTAAATATTCCATCATAATATTCGATTTTATGATGCAAACTATGATATACGAATAAAATTTAAATTTATAAATTCAGCGGTCAATTATAGTTTATTTGAACCCTGTTTTATATATGATGTTGAAGGCATAATACTGCAAAATAGTATTAAAAAATCTACGCAAAATTGCGTTGCACTAAATACCATACTAAGTAGCGCTCTTTCATAACATGGAAAGTAAACAAAAGATTTTGCCATCGCTTGACAATTATGCCTGTTTACAGATGCCACGATTTTTTTGCAAAGTGAAAACAACTCCCTACCGAGGTATTAAAAATATTAGACTGATTATTACTTCACGTTTGGCTATGACGTTCCACACAGTTTCACGCTAGCACGTGATGTTGATGCACTCGTAAAGTGGAATCACTCAAGGTAACTTAATTCTCATTTTAAATTGGTTAGGTCATGTGCTTCGCCCTCTTTCCAAAAAAATCTTTTCGTGAGGTTGAATAATTTATTTTGAATTTTCTGTTTTCATAAGATCGGCATAGCATACTTTTTTTATCACTTGCTGTGTTCTGTGATTAATGAATTTTCTGTTTTCATAAGATCGGCATAGCATACTTTTTTTATCACTTGCTGTGTTCTGTAATGCATTTGCTGCTGATTCGTGATCGTTTATTCATGATTTTAATAAAATATATAATAAAATAATGTTCAAAATTAAATTTTAAAAAAATCTGAAAGGTTTCAGATTTTAAATTACGTCCAAAGGGGCGTTTTTTAACATTTTGTGTGTTATCTTTATTTATTAAATATCATGTTCTTCGCACTTAAACCATAAAATTCAGTTCAAGAGCAATATTGCAAAATAATTTTAAATTGAGCGTATCTTTAGAATTTCTGATACACAGTCTCACACGCTGGAGATAAAAAATGTTTTTTCTGTACAACGTTGCCATTGCTAGCTTTGACTTCCTCGAGTTTGTTAATCAGAAATTTGTTAAAAGTTTTACAAAATATGAAATCGATCATAAAACAAATTCCAAATTTTAAATTTGGGCTTCCACATGCCCATATTTGCAGCAGGATTACGCCATTTAAAATTGGATGGCTCTAGGTACCGTTGTTTTATCACAATGCATGAAACATATATACATTTATGCAGATTCTTTATTATTTAATTTATTCAAATACAATACAGAGCGATAAAATTTGGTGGCAACAGTTTGAAAAGTGATACAGCTTTTTAAAGATTTCAACACAAAATGACAAAACGAAAACAATAGTCCCTCAAGGGGAAAGCCCCTTTGGACTAAAAATACTATCTGGTAACGCTTGAGTTTAGATTTATATAACTGTAACAAAAATATCAATAATGATTCATTTGAAATGTGCACTTGCAAGAAAAATTTGACAACGTTTCTTTAGAAGTTATTCAGAATTTCATCGATATCTAACTAGAAACAATCCAAATTTCCTTTCCTCTTATCATTTTCAAATAAAATTCGTTTTTAATCAACAGGGAAATTTTGCTTTGGAAAATTCCAAAAACGGAGCGAAACCCATTCACCAAATTTTATTTTCGTGATAGAACTTCTTCTGCCAAAAGCCGCAAAAAGCCTTTGAGAACTATGCTTTATAAAAACATACGAGCTTTTAAATGGTATAAGATGTATAAGAAACGTACTTAATGCTTCGATGGTAAAACACGCTCAGGTAGAATATCCGTTTGAATTACTGAGCAACATTCACATATTGGTCAAGTCAGAAATTTAGTGTTTAGCAATCGTCATTTAGTAACGATATTCTTTAAAAAAGTTCTTGTATCATTTATCTTTAGTCGAGCAATTGTCAAAGGCCATTTGGGATTACTCCGCGTAGCTTCTGGAGTTGTTCCAAAATCGCTGAATTTTTTTTATTTTTTTCAAAAAACAGCAACATGTACAACTAATCTTGGAGACATTTCTCATTGCGAATTCTTCTTAAAGCACGTTGTTATAGGAAAGAAAACAAAAAATTACGCTTTCTGTAAAGACACAACTCATGTATTTGAGTGAACAGGGTTCCAAAGAAGCCGAAAAAGACCACCTGAAAGTCAGGTCAAGATTCAAGGTAATATTGCCTGCTTCCTTCGACTGCTGTGGCTGATATTTTCCCCTGATAATGCATCTGTTTAGAGTATTTTTTATTGTTCGTGAATTTTGGTCCACATATTTCAAGCGATACGAATCTTCACATTCTGGGTTCACTTGATACGGTGCGTGTGACTTATCCTAATTCTCCAGCTAAAATTGTTACTTATGGTCGCTAATTTAAGTTTATTGCTGGAATAAAAAGGAGGACAATAACATTCGCTCGGACCTGATTCAAGTAAAGACTTTAGAGAACTGCTACAAAATTCCCAGTTGGATACTGATATAAGGAAATTTCATTTATGTAAATTAGGATTAAATCAAATAAAATAATATTTATCAGTTATTTAGTCTCTGTGATTTTATTATTTGTAAATCAATTCTTTTGCATAAGCCGAACTCTAAACATTAGTAGTAAAAAACTGACTAAAATTTCTCGGCTTATGCATACAAATATATAGTCTCCATGTTTAAGTTTCGCATTGCTCCGCAATCTGTGTGATATTTGTTTTTACTCTTCGTGTTTAATTTTACGGACATTTATCAGACTAAATTTCGAAATGCCTGATAGCTTTTGTTCTAAAGAGCTCAATAAAGTTATACACATAAGATTCCGAACGATCCATCAGCTTGTATTTTCATAATATAATAATATATTATATTCAGTAAAACTTTCATTTTTGTAGACCGGCGTCTGGAGCATATTTCTTTCAGAAGAATAAATCAGCTGTAGAAATAGCACTTTTTTGCGACAAAATGAAAATATTCAGAATAAAACTTGCTTCAGAACATAGCATTTTTATCATTATGCAATACTTTACATCGCTGCCTTAATCGGTATGGTTGTTGGCTGCCTTGTCATTGGGGGCCTGGCTTCAAGTCGCGGAGAAGAGGTAATATTTGTAAATGGATAGTATCTGTGTAGCAGAGGGGCACGTAAAATACTGGCCAGCCGAAACTCCTCTCTAGAGGCTAGTAGTAAGGAAACAGTGTTGGATATACGTGTATCCGACATGCCCCAACAAGAGCAACAACAATATAATTTGAGAATTAGTGTATTTATAATTGATGTTCTAAATAAAAACATAGTCACAAAGATTCCTCTGATTAAGTATACACTTTCCAAATGATTCGCATAAGTAATAAATACTTTCATGTACAAAAGAGATAAAACGATACATATCCATAACAATTTATTATCAGGTATGTAATGTATATCATCATGTAATGTATAGAGATATATTTTATTAGTTGCAACACACGTGCAAATAGTGATGAAATTATTAGTTCGATACAATCTAAATTTTATTTACGATACGTCTGCAAAGGTTTAGGATTAGTCTAGCAGAAGCTTTCATCTGCAATAGCTTTCCTTAAATACCTTCTGTCATGGGACAGAATTTTCTATGCAGTTCATCGTTTCCTGTAATCCAATGAATATCTACTATCCAAGATCTGAAAGCTAAGCAATAATTACCAACAAAGTATTGATGACAAGCGGGAAAAAAGAGACATATTTTTAACAAATTGCGATTGGAAATGGCACTTGATGATTTGCTTATGATCCTGATACAAAACAACAATAATTTGTTATAGTCCTTATTTTAAATTAAGCACGTCCTTCAGAGTTTTTCGTCCTTTTCCCATCTGCAATCGTAGTTACGTGTAGTACGATAGTGTTTTTTTTTTTTTTTTTCCTCGTCTGAGGCTGTAGTTCAAGTCAGCTTTCATTTCTGCGCTTGTGCTAAACAGAAATGAAGCGATGATGGGGGAAAAACAGTTTGGGAATTCGAGCATCTCCCGTAACAGTTGTCACCATGGCTACGTGGCAAAACCGACGAATGGAAATGATCCTGAAGTACCTTATTTTATAGTAAGAGTGTTTGGAGCTGTAGTTTCAGTATCACTATAGAAAATTCGATTTCGGAAATCCCAAGCAAAGACCATGTTGGTGAATTTTTTTCGCTGTGAATCATTGTGAAAATTCACATTGTGAATCATTGTGAATTTTCACAATGATTTTGCTCCTGTAAAATCGATGATGAACTCCATATTTTATGTAATAAGCAAACTTCGGAAGGTAATTCAGAGTTTTGGACTTAGAAAAAAAATTCAATCGCATGACTGACGTGCGTTACATGACAAGACACATAATCTCGCCCTCCCCAAGCAGTTTCTAACGAAGAAAAGTGTCACAATTTATCAACCACTTCCTTATTCACCTGCTTTGGCCCTGCAGACTGCTTTCCGTTGTTTAGGGTTTCTTGAAGGAGATTTCAACCTAAGAATAATAACAGAAACTTGTTTTTAAGCACTGAAGAGCTACTTTTAAGGCACTGAAAAGATTCACAAAATTGTAACCAGAGACTTTAAAAATCATTAAATTAGTTCTACGAAGGAATCGAAGAGCTATATGAACCTGCAAAACGTATGTGTGGAATTTTATATTGGATTGAAGAAGAAAAATAGTTCTCTTCTTTAACGCTCGATATTGTACTAACTTAATCCTAAAATTTTATACAAAGAGTATGCATATTTTAATTTACATCATTCACATAGATAATTAAAATTAAAAAAAAGCATTCAAATTATAAGAAGCACGTTTTGATGTTAAATATCTTAGTTAAGCAATAATAAATGAGCCCATTTTAAAAAATAAATAAACTATTTTACACTTTTTCTAATGGCAGCATCTGAGAACTGAATATACAGGATGTTCCGTGGAGGTTAAATATATTTTCAGTTTCCAAAACTGTGGAAGATATATGGATGGTAGAGTAGCGTAACATAATTTAACATTAAAAACATGTAGTTGTATGACAGCCCAAGAAAATCTTTAAAAGTATCTGGTCGTATAAAGTTACAACTGCTTGTAAAAGTGTCATAACGTCGGCGTGTTATCTGCCTTCTAATAATTCATAAAAGGGATCATTCTTACAAGTTCTTGCTAGGAAAGCCTACGCAGTATCCCAAATCTTTGCGCAATTAAAACAGTTCTCTTCCCCTTCCATTTAAAAGTAATACCGCTCGTGGAAAAGATATTTTGCTATTTTATTTATTTTTTTAACTCATTTTCTCCCTTCCTTCCATTCTTTGAAATGGGAAAGGTTACTGCTGCAGTTAGGTGATACGCACGAGGAAAAATGAATGTTACCGCAAGTAATTAAAAAGAATTGCTTCCAAAATCCACTCGGCTTTGGGAATATTTTATTAAGCATTTTCCTTTTTTATTTTTATTTGCATCTCAGACTGCTTTAAGATTCTCACCTTTTAAAAGCGTTGTTCAAATCAAGTGGCTATAAACACTCGGTTACAATTTGCACTTCGTTACGAGATACGATAGTAAAGAGGAGTAATGGAAAATTTTATGAGGTGTTCAAGTTTGTTTTTACGTGGGTTTTACAATCCGAAACGATTCTGAAGCCTAATACTTTGTACTTCTATTATTATTTTTTTTTTTTAATTTTCTTGTGAATTTCAAAATATAAATTGCGTTTTTGTACTAGATAAGAACTACTATGGAAGACTATTCAAGAAACTATTTATTCCAGCGACACCATGTGTGATTTTTGGAATATTACGTTTCAGTGCTTCTACCTAAGCACACAATTTATTGCTATAAGTTTGTAGTATCTATGTGCATAATATATGGCATTAGAAACATCTTTTTATTCATTACGGTAATACATGTATTAGCAGTTCGTTATATAATAAACTTAAAGTTATAACAAATTAATAACCAAAGATTATTAAAATTAAATTAAACCGAAAATTACTATAAAGAGCTTTGATCGCCGAATGACCAACCTATTTACACTGGTCATAAAAAATTAGGATAATGAGGAAAAATATGATCACTAAGTTATTGTTGCAATCAAATATACAATGAAATAATTATTTATGTTAATTAAGTACTAAATGAACACTGAATTGTACTTCCGCGCAAATGTTAGCGCCGCAAATATGCAATTTCGGTGATCGGCAATGTGTTGGGCAATGGACGCATGTTGGAATTCCGATCTGTTGGGTGATTTAATGTGAATGTGGTTTCTGAGAGCGATGCATATTCAATAGTTATGTTTCAAAGATATCATTTATGTGAAGGTCAAAAGCGGCCAATAATTGGTAGAATTAGGGAGATTAAACACAAATGGAGATCATCCAAGATTTGAATATCCCTCCAAGTGTCATATAAGGAGTTTGCAGTCTGCAGTAGTTTGGTAAGACTACGCCGCATTTTAAGTATTCGATCAGTTGATAGGCAGCCTGGTCAAAGGCGACAAAGAGCAACAACTGCATCAGAAGACCGTCTTCTGTCGTTGTCGGCTTGAAGAAACCCCGAAACGACTACAACAAATTTGGTTTTAGACCCTCAGGCTGCCACTTGAACTCGAATTAACCTTTCTACTGCTGTAGCGAGTCTGGACTGTATGCGACGAAACAAACTGTTTGCGTCCCGAGCACTCCTGCTTCCAGATGAGCCAGTTTAAACTGGTGCCGTCGTCATGTTCAACGGAACCAAGATTACTGGGCCCGAGTATTGTTTACTGACGAGTATTATTATTGACATTGCCTCATTTGCGAGCAAATAGTTTCCAAGTGCCCGGTACGATTATTGGTCTTCCGTTTTGGGATGCTCATTATGTTCTTTTAGAGTAATAACTTTAAAAGAACTATAGCTGAAGAATTAAAGGGAGAAGGGTGAATATTAGAACAAAGAATAGAACGAAATTTTGAAATAAGTATGGGAACAGAAACAAAGAATAGTCAAATACTTTCTGATCCGTATTAGCTATAATGTTCTACAAAACAAAAATAAAGTAGAGATAAGAAATCAAAGCCGGGAAGATTTCCCAGGCTATAATCTGAAAATAAACATAAGGTTTCGCACTGTCCATTCCAATCCCCGTATTTGATTTCATCGGACCAAAACGAGCGTACAGATGTGAAAGAAGACAACATTGATCTTCTCTTAAGGTACATATATTTCGGTCAAATTAAGGAATTCTTCGCTAACACTTCAGAAATTCACACTTACGAAATTTATCTACCACCTCCTAATTCTTCACTTTCAACTGCGGATCCGGAATACAGCAAATATGGGGATTTAAATGCTACATAAAAAGGGAAGCAAAACGATAAACACTTTAGAGATATATAGTAGTAATGATACGATAATAAATAAATATGCATAATTATTAAAAATTAGTTAACAATAATAAATAAATCGATACTGCGATTTGTGCTCATGGCTGCTGTATCTTTCGGCCCATGTTCGAATCTCGGAAACGGCAAGAATATTTGTAAGTATATAGTGTGGGCGCGAAAGGACGGCACATAAAATTTATTAGTTGTATATTTGTAGTAAATAATGCATTAAATAATTCATAAGCATCGGGGGTAATGCACAATTAACTAATAACTACTAAATAACATGAGAAGACATGCACAATTTATCAAGTCCTCTCATGTTATTTAGTAGAAAAGAAAGAGACCCTCGCGGTGTCCCTTGGTCTTCCCAACCAAATGAAGCGGAGCTTAACAGCTAGTTTGGCAAGACTGCACCTGTACGACTGAAATCCTACTGCTGCCCCATTTATATCTATCTGCATCTGAAAAATAAATATATATAACAGTATTTATAAAAAAACAATCTTTTTACGACCCAGGAAAATGTCTCTCCCGACTCAATTACCCAAATTTTGGGAACCGTTTAACTAAAGAGCACAAAAAAGACATAATAGCTTTTTATTCCTCAGCCAATTAAAAACTTTTATATTTATTATTTTCGATGCATTTCATGTATCAAAAGCCCGAAGTCCAACAACTTGGTTAAACGAGTAGCCATTGCTGGCCCAAAGCATGAAATGCACAGTAATTTATGAATCTGTTGAGGAATCTCTAGTAACTTTTAATGAATGCACGAAATATCCCTATTTAATAATCTAAATATGAATAATTCACACATTTTATGGAAAAGCTGTCAAATAAATGAATTCTATTCACGGAGTTCCAGAGTTCTAGAAACGAAAGGGACATTCTTTTGTTGAACGATAAATGCTGTTCAGGTAATTGGAACAGAAGTTTTACAAACGCCTTAATGGAATAACATTATTTATTCTTATTCGGAATTCTGATTAGTTGCAATGTAAAATATTCCAAACACTTCTTTATTCTGAAAAGTCCTGTCTCCTTTTTTCTTCTCATGTTTACAATAATGGTGTACTTGATTCGGTCTACAAAACGTAGATAATTATTCCAATTAACAAATTTAAAAAAAAATTATATTATTCTCAGATTCCTTAAAAAGCAACAGTATAAGCATTACTATTGTCCTCGTTTGCCATTTTGCATCTGTTTTTGTCTTCTTGACTGGCAAAGTCCAAAATCATTAAAGTCGTCAAGCGTAAACATAAATAAATTGGTTTTACATCTTTTATATGAATTGTAAATTAAGTGCATATTTAATACAATGATAAATCTTATAATTAATTTGGATTGATACATATTCGAATTTAAAATCAAATAAGATTTTTAAGTCTCACCGGGTGGTTTTTACAGACTTAAAAATTATAATGTAAACTAAAACGATTTCTGCTTTCACAAAATTTACAAACTGAGTTGGCTTACCCTGTTAAATATGTTTAAATCGATGTGAGGACACTTGAGTCGGATATATTATAGCAAATTTCTTAGAGCAACTTAAGCAACTGATTCTCTATTTTTCGCTTCACAATTACCACAAGAGAGTTGACACAGGCGATTCGGCAGCGATGTGATGCAAGGCTCCAGTACTCTACTGAATATCTCATTTTTAAATCTTGTCGTTCAATTTGCATTAACTTTATGGTCTGAACAAGTACTTGCAGCAAGAACTTGTTACGTGAGTTGAACATTATCCTGCTCTTTTGAACAGGATAGTGTTCAACTCAAAAGTAACTCTTAGTCAAACAAAAAATTAATCGTCACAACGTTTCTACAAGAAATGGACAAACTTCATGTGTGTAGGAACAGTATGTTAGAATCTTGGGAACTGAAGAGCCGCAGTAGATATTAAAAGGTTCTAAACGTTTTCTGAATAGCAAGAAATATTTCAAGTAATCAACATTTTATAATTAAAGTGATTATTTGGTATAAATATGAATAAATAATTCTTGTTTTAGTTACACGACATTTAGAAACGTATGTTTTTATGATGCATGGATTATAAAATTTCCTATATTTTGTTTCATGTAAGGGAAAATTTCTCAGATCCCCCCCCTCTTTTCTTTTATTTTGGGTCTAAATACAATCAGAAGCTGATACTAATCTTTAACTGAAAAAAAAAAAGAACCGTGAAAAGCTTTCAGCTGTAAACTGAAAAGAAAGAGGACATCTTTGAATGAAAAGCTCTTTGCGTTACTATAAGATAAAAAGATTTTCCTTCGAATGAATAACGTGTTAATTTGAAAAGTGAAAGCAAAGATTTTGTTTACTTGTAACTCTATAACCAAATTCTTTGTCTCCTGATTCTTAGAGAGAAGTTTTCTCCCCAATTCCATGCCTTTCCCTAACACTTATTTTTCTTTGACAGCAGCCAATTAAAGATCTTCCTTTTCAAAATGTTCTCGCCAAGTTACCATCCACTAATAACGAGCTCAGAATCTGTATGCCAAATGAAACTTTCCACCCCATTCAATATTATAAATCTTAAGGATTGCAAGCACATTGTACGACTGCTGTTACTTTTTAATTAAAAAAAAAAGTGTCTAACAATCAAGCGCCAGTGAAGTTTTCCACATATTTATAGTAAATTTAATTTTTTTATTCCTGGTTTATAATTTTATGTTTTACAGAACAATTAATTTATTTTATTACATACTAAATAAAATTTTGGTTTTATTTTGAAGTTTTTTATTTTAGAAGATTAATTTTTTATGTTTAAATTTTTTTTTTTTTTTTTGCGTATTTTTCGGTTCAAGTATTTCGACTGGCATTTGGTTTTATTTCAAGTTTTACCCTGCATTCAAGTTTTACCACTTTTGTCTTTCAAATAGACGAGAGGGACAAAACACGATCAGATCTCAAACATGGTTATTTGTATGTAATTCCATGCGTAATGTGTACACGAGCCAGTGTCCCTTATAAAGTCCTCCCCGAAGAGATGCATCCCCTTAGGCAGATAGTCTTCGAATGTTTTGCCATAATCAAATAAACCAAACCAAACATCCATACATAAATATAGTATATGTACACTTACATAAAGTCACACAGATATGATAAACATATATATATAGCTATATATCTTTATCATATCTGTCTAAGTGTGTGAGTGTTATACTTTCACACACACACACACACACACACACTATATATATATTACAAATAGAATTACTGTACCTCTGATACTGTGCCGCAGTTCTCTCCTTTCAAAGGAATTGGCAGTGAGAATTCTAGGCTGTTGCTAACGTCAGTAGAGCACGTGAGAGGCTTTCCTTTGGCATACAATTTGCCCTTGAACAGAGCGTTGGTGCGGACTTGAGCCAACATCAGATCTTGTCGACAGTCCACAGAAACTAAGGAGACAAAAATAATAGAATCAAATAATGTTGTTTTGATGCCAGAAACGTAAAATGATTGGAACGCTACCAAGGTATCATAACGTAAAATGATTAAGCTACGCTACCAAGCTCATTCCATCCATTGCTTTTCGCAAGTGTAGTCGCGACAGCAACATTACACTGCTCTATTTTGGTGAGTGTATTTTAACAATTTAGCTAAGCTAAGGGCAGTGTTACACTAATGAGTTTAAAAGAATGAACACATTAACTATTCGGCTTAGTGACCTACAGCATTGTTAGGCAACGTGCCCTTCAAGACCCCACCAGTGGTCGATCGAGCCGTTTATTCTGCATGGATTCGAAACTTAAGTGAACGTGCTGGCTGTTTGGTTGGTTTTGGTGATTTTCGTCAAGTGCAATGTGAGCCATTTTGCCTCAAAAAGTCCTTAGCGAAGGCATACCTTCCCTTAGGCATACGTCAAGACTGCATTGTTTCTAACGCAATAGATCACGTACCTAAGTAGAAAATACTTTTTCTTATTACAATTATTCATTCTAATGAAGTATCGGACGACCTCTAACAGAAAATGTCAATTGCCGCTAACCATTTATTCTCCAAATCATCTGTCATCTTCTTACAATGAAGTGTTTCTGACAGTCGAGCGCTTTTCTTTACCGATTTTGATTGACAGGAAAGGACGTTATATTCAAATGATAAAATTAATAGATTATTTTCTCTTTATCGAGCAGTTTCTCACTTTTGACTCGTCTAGGATAGACAGGATGCAAGAAACAAATAAAATTCTCATAGTCACGGAATAGTTCCCTCCCGATTCTTAGTCGATCACCAAGATGGTGTTCCATTCTTCTATAGATCAAAGTCAATTGTGTTTCATGTTCTGCAGAATTTCACAAGGAAGCATCTTTGACAGGCAATTAATTACATAAAAATAGGGTTACAGGTTTGTGTGATAAAGTACTTTCTTGTGAAGTAGTGAATAAGAGAAAACAAAGTGCACAAAGCTTCGGTTAACATTTGCGTACGCACCACCTTTTCCTTAATCTCTGCGCAGTAAATACGTGAGATTAACGCGCACATGGTTGATCAAAATGCGAATTTATCTTTTGTATAAATACAAAACGTTTTAGGTAAAATCCAATCCAAACCAAGCACATAATATATGGTTGATAGAACATCCTCTATTGGTTCCAATAAAACTGCAATTTTTTATAAAAATGGTGAGTTGGATAGATAATAAATACAGTGCGTTTTAAATTATGTCCACAAGATGTATTGTTAAACTTGTATTAATTATTTAAAGTAAATTAGAAGTTTATTTATTGCTTTTAAATCAAATTTTAATGGTATACTCAGTTTGTTAAGCAGTTATAATCTCAAGGGTAAATTTTGACAAATTGTGATAAATCCACGATAGGGTAGTAAAGGAGCTCAAAAATTTCATATCAGATAGCAAATCTTATGTTCGAAAACAGGAAACAATTAAATCACTTTTTTCCCAGCTTTTGGGCTACAAACCGCAAGTTCCAATTTGCTTCTGTCAAAATCACGCAACATATATAATTATTGTTGATGAATTATATTTTTCTTCGTCTATAATAATTCGTCTACTATTATAAACAACTCCAATTCTAGCTTGTTTTGCCCGTCTATCAATCTTTCTGATTCCATTTTCTTTGTCTAGGTGGCACTACTTGCTTTGTATCTTTTCTTCATTTTCTTTTTCACGCTTCTTATAAAGACTTTCATGATTAGCTATTAAAGGATTCTGAGAAATTTGTTAATTTCTTTAATAAGTGGCAGGTGTAAATGATGATAAAGTTGAACCGCTTCGCTCTCAAAATACAATCTATGTTCTTTGATTAATTTCCCATTTCCTTTATCTTGTAAATTCATCGTAACAATCCAAAATGTCTGGAAAGACTTCACTAGCGACTATTCTAATATAAAGATGAAAAATTGTTTTTAAAAAATGAAAAAGATAAAAGTAGTCTGCTAGTTCCAAACTACATGTTATCAATTTTGCTGCAGATGGAAATGAAGATGTTACATATGAAATGGATAATAACAATGTTAATGACGAAATGTAAGACAATTATATTTACCCAGTTTTGCCCCAAGCAGAGAGAGCCTCCAAAAAGTGTTTTCAAATATCGATATTGAGAAATTTGAGTCGTCTACATTAAAACCATATAAACTAAATACTTTTCAGTCATTTAAGATAAAAGTTTTTTAACTGAGTTATTTGTAAATCATTTTGTACTGGTGCGCAAACTTTTGGTACTGGCTTCGGTATTGGTTTTGTACTGGCTTCGCAAGTGTTATCGCTGCGACGCAAGACACTGGTAGTTAATAAACTTGTAATCTCGTAATTAAAAGCTTTTATTTATTAAAAGCTTTTCTTATGATGTTTGACTGCGGGTGGAATTTCGCCATTGATTTTTAACCTACTTCCTGACAAACTATAGAGTTCAAAAATTGTGCAATCAATATTTATCCAGGGCAATACGATGTGAAATAATATTTTTCAAAATTCGACTTAGATTTTTTTAATTGTACATATAAACAATTTTTCGTACATATTTTCATCTTACGAACAAATTAAACGTATCAGAATTTTACTGTTTCCACCACTGAATACAGCTTCAAAAAAATCGTAATGTAACTTGTATCAAAATTGTACCTTATTTTCTCAATTTGTGGCAATTTTTTGAAAATCGCTTAATTATTTTAAACTATTTGACGTTTATAATTTTAAAATTTTAACATCTAATAACCTATAGGATATGAAGTTTTAAAATTTTCACAGATTATAAGACAAAATTTTCGCCCTCAAATATATTAATTGAGATATTTTTATAGGTTTTTAATAAAATGTGTCGCAGTATGAAGCAAACGGAGAAAAAAGCATTTTGATTTTACCATCTTGAAGCACTTAATAACGTACTTTCATTTCAGTTTGAAGTCAAATGCAGGTTGCAACATTAAATTTAAACGCAGAAGTTCAGCTACAAAAACCGTGCATAAATCTCGAATTCTACGTCGAAAATGCTCGAATTCAAGACCATTTCTGAAAACAACAAATGTGAAACCAACTTGGCTATCAATTTTACTGTTATCAGTAGAGCAAGTTACAGGGAATTCATCTGCGATTTTGCTAAATTGAATAACATTAGGAGCATTTCTTTATGAGGGATGGTGAAAAACAGATGGAGGCAAAACACGACCATAATTAGAGACACAAGCAAAGAGATTTTTCCTAAAGGTAATGTTATGAAGAATGACAACGTCAACTGGACGAAAACCACAAATTGCATAAACAAACAAGGTACGCCATCATCAAATGACCTGCAGATGTATCTGCCTTTGAATGCTTTGCATACATTTATAATTTAACTTCATTTTAACCGTCATTCCTCAAATTTTAGAGCCAATATATTATGAAAGATTCAGTTCCTTGCTTATAGATAATAGAAAGGGCATTGAATTAATACCATAAGTGTTGCATGTAAATACACTCTGTAATTAATCACATATCTCTAATAAGTAAGCTAAATGTAGCTTCCAGAAAATTTACAGTCAAGGAAAACCCCAAGATATTTATTTGCTTTACCAATGCCAATGGAGTTCAGTCGAAAAATTGCTGAATTGCATCATAACAAACGTTTCGCTTTTCAATAATCATGACTCTGGTTTTTATCAAGATTTAAAGTCCAATTAAAAACCTTTTGACAAATTGGAGGCGTGGATTGATGTCTCCTGCACGTGCCAAAAAGTAACAGGAAGATTCCGACTCTGGAAGCACACCAAGATATCATCCGCAACGGCTTAGAATCACGACAGGCAAGCTTTGAAAGGAGATCATCAATAATAATATTCCAAAAATTAGGTTAAAAATTGCCTTCAGGGCAATCTCTTTCAAGGGAACGGATTGCAAAAGCTGAGCCCAGTTGCGATTTGGCGTCCTAAAATATAACAAGTCAGCAGCAAGTGTAAAAAATTGACATTGAAAGTTCCACTTTTTACACAATGTTGAGAACACAAGGCCACGACGCATTGTCGAAGGTGCCTTTTATATTAAGAAAAAAATAGTGCGCAAATGTTACTTTTCAGCTCTCTGAACAATCAGTTTTATTCAAGCGTAAAAAAGCATCTTCAGTACTCTTCTCTAAAGTCTTTAACCTTACTGATCACTAAAAAGAAATTTTTCTCCGCGTATATACCAGCAAATTATGTTAACAAAAAGTTTTTAAGCACTTTCCTAAAGCAGGAAGTAATCTTATACATTTAAGGTTATCCAAATAAGGAACAGTAAACTCATTTTAAAGAAATTGATAAGAAATAAATATTACTCCTGTTTCCAAACACGCAGAAAAATACTAACATCCAGACAAACATTAAAAAGTTTATGGAGAAAAGAAGGAACCATAAAGTGAAACTGTTTAATAATCTCATTTGATATAGAAACAGGATATTTGGTTCCAGCATAGAAATAACTATATTAACATCAGAAAATAGACAAAAGAAAGATAAATAACACGGCGGAGACCGACGGTACTCCTGATGCAAGTGATTATCCTTTTCCTCTAGATAAGAAGAGAATAATTTCTGAAACCCAGCATTTATCGTCTCGTCTAGAGAGATCGTTGCCTTTCCCGCAGGTAAACGTATATCAGCTATTTCAATTTTTTTTCATGAATTCTCTTCCAAAACCATATGTCTAAATTTTTCTCCATGTACTGTGAACATTAATGGTGGAAAGAAGTATTTTCCAGGAGTAAGATTTAGCGTCAGTAAACATTTGATTATGTACTTTTCTATATTCAAGATATTTGCATTTATATAATTCTCTAAAAGTCGAATTTCTACAACGTTGAAATCTACGCCTAGAGGCACTAAGCCTCTTTCTCATGCAACCAATTTCAATAGACCACCAAGGAACAATATGCACACCATGATTCTTTAACAGGCACTGGAAGTTAGGATGCCTGGAGAAGAACAGAACCAAGATCCTTAACAGTTGTATTTAGGCAGGAACTATGGATACAACAGTTAAGATCATGAAAGGTATGGATAGCACAAGAATAGCAAAACTCCTGTAAACGATTCCAAGTTGCTCTCTTTGTTTTTAAGATTTTCAAATGGAAAATTTGAAGTTCGCGAGACCGTAAAGAGACAAATTTCGATTCTATCACTATGTAATCAGGGATTCATTTTCAGACAGACATCAACTCGAAATATTCTGGCGAAGATCTGAACCAATAACTGTAGCATCAATGCTGCTTGAGCCGTGAGTTATACGAAAATTAGGTCCATAATATTTTCGTTTATAGCAAACAACTTGTTGGGAGAACTAAATTCACTCAGTTTATCTCCACGAGCATCTGAAAGTCAATTCTGAATCTGAATGATAGACAAATCTGAATATGAATGATGGATCAGAGTCAAATCTGAATGATGGACTAAACCATCATACATACAATCAAGACAGGATTTGACACTGAAGTCCATATACCAAACCAGTCGATTAAGACTTTTGTTCATAAAAACTTGATTAATTTTTGGAAGATGTAAATCAGCATTTCTTGGGAACTCAAAATAGTCTGAAAAAAGAGTGAACACAGTCAAGCTAACAACAACATCCAAAGTGACCATATTGTAATCCTTATTTTTATAATCAAGAAAGCGTGAAAATTCTCATGATCGAACGATTGGGATCACTATAAAGTTCCTAAGTGCCAGGATAGCCTAGAAGAGAACTCTTGTAAGAAAGAGGCTGCTGAAACAACGCACAGTATATTTAAAATGAACGTAGCAGATTTAGATTTCTGAAGGTCTAGCTGCACACTTGTCCACTTTAAATAAAAGCTGATTGTCTAAATCTCTTTTTTTTATTTCACTTTATTTTAAGAATAAATCTAAATTTCTACATTGCATCGTACCAAATGATAGAGCATCTGTATCTATAGATCCATAACCTAGTCGTGATCAGCTTCCTTGACAGCAGCAAAGTCTTTCATTTAATTGTATTTTAATAATCTTTCCCATTAATATGACTTTAAAATCTTTTCATTTAGAATACGTCCAATAGATCAGGCGTTCTCAAATTCATAAAAGTTCGTGTCACATAAATATGAAACAAAATATATGAAGAAGCCATTTTACATTCATTTTGAACATTCATTTAGTATCTTTTCTGCTAAAATTGTACCCCCAAAATAATGTAATGTACGATTAATGGTACACGTAGCAGTTTTTCACAAACTCTGTAATAGATAATGTTCTCATATTTTTTCATTCGCGAATAAATTATTTGTCTTCCCCTCATTTAGCGAGTAAAAACAATAATACACTGTCAATTTATATAACCCTATTCTCATCACCTGCTTATATAAGTATCCCATTCACTCAAAGAGAAGGCAAAGTTAATTATATACTCATTCGATGTATTTGTATTCATTGACTCCCTCTGAGCGTTTTTGGTAGATATCGCCTTTGTGAATTCAATAGAGAGATAATTATTTCTTCAACGTCTTTTATTAACACGTCATTTACCTTTGTGTCTCTCAGTATCAACTTCAGAAAGGTAATAGAAAGAGGAAATTCATATAAGAACAAGGTAATTTAATGTTTGTTGGACGGAACGTTTCTGTGTCTATCATGTAATTATATTTTTGTCTTTCTAATAAATAAACAACGGTTACTTAAAAACTAAATGATTCCGCACCTAGGTATGCAACACTGTGTCGGATATGTTTTTTTAAATATTTGCTTTTATATGCTTGTAATTTACTTTTTACGAATTACTGTAGAGTTATGTACTGTTTTTATTTAATTCGTTAATGTATTTTAAGTAAATATTGTGTTTTTCCTTTAATTAAATATGTGTTGTTTTTAAGCGTGTATTTCGTATACTTCTTGAAGATCCGGAATTGACCGAGATGTAAAGATAGCTAAAATTCGAACTAGACATATGGGCATCATCCCTCCTTACGGGACTTTGCAATAATATGTGTCGCCAAACTGACGACATTTTTCTATGTTTCATCAGCTAAGATGAATTGTGGATGTTTCCGTAAACGCATTTTTGAAGCCCTGGAAGCAATTTTCTTCGAAGCTTCCAGATATGCTTGTGCATCTCTATAAATAGGGCTGCGTTGAAATCAACAGTCAGTCAGCTCAGTTATTCAGTTCACAGTCGCAAGACTTTTCCGAGCTCTTCCTCATTGATTACGGTTTGAAATTTTCTATGGTACATTCTATTCATAGATTATGTGTGTAGAAAGGCATTTGCTATACACCTTTGTTGTTCTCCATAAATTATTTAGAAGTATTTACTTTTCTGTATGAGTTATTACCTATTTCAGCAAAGTGTCAATTTCTTCAATTTCACTTGGTGTAATTATTAAAAAGAGACCTCTACGAACTATAACGCCTTTTCTATAATATCTACCTTTTTAGCTATCATAAAATGTAACTAGATCTACCTAAGTGTTAATACTCCGTGGCCAGAGGTTCTCGTAGAGAAGGAAACTTCAGTTTCGGGGGTGGATGTGGTCAGCCTTTCAATTAGCGACTAAGTGTTTAATTTTGGTTTATGCATATAAAACTGAAGTTTTGTTATTTATTAATACTATTTTTTATACTTGCTGTTATTTAATTTATAAAACAAGTTAAAAAGATACCTAAATCTAAATAAATGCATTTAAGACTAAGGATCTGTAATGAGGGCAAAGCGAAATGATCTAGCAATGATGAAAGGGATATACTTGGCAAAACAGATTGAGAGCTCCTGTTATAACCATTAGATTAAAACACAGCGAAACTTCAATTATTCGGGACTCGATTTACTCAGATCTCTCGTTCTTATTTACAGTCCGCTTAAAATTGAGGTTGTTTTTAGTTTATTTGCGTGCTACTTGCACATTTTTAATTTTTTTCATTAATTTAAATAATACAAAAGGGTAACACCATATAGCAGTGTAGCATATATTTTTAACAAACTATGAAATCCATTCAGACAAATATTGTACTATGGCTTTCAGTTAAAAAAAAAAAAAAAAAAAAAAAGATAATTTGTGCAAAGTCAGACACGTCAGACATAGTCATTTCATATCATTCATAAGTCTATAACTTTATCACTTAACTTATATTCCTTCTATGGCTCCGCGCTCCTATAATAATCCCAAGTCCAAAATTCGTCAAATATTTTTCTCCAATACGTTCACAAACAATTCACCTATGCTTCTGTTTCAGGGACTAAGCTTTACTTTTTTATACTAACCTAGGCTTCTAAGGGCAGTGTGACATCATATTTCAGTATTATTATCTGCTTCTCCCATTACTGCTTTCTTTAGCATCATCTCCTCTAGCGATCTATTAACTGATATGCTTCTAGGCCTAGACCTCATACCTAATTTGCTTAAAATACTCTGGTGATCGATCATGATAAGAAGTGGCCAATCAATGCATGATGCTTCACACAGAAAAAAAAGAACAAGCATATCGGTGTATTTTAACCATTGAGGTAAAAACTTTTAACAATATAATACACTGAAAGTATCAAAAAATAACATTTTCAGTGAGGTTGTCAGGTTGTCAACATTACTATATGTCTCTTCATCCCACCAGACTGTACCAGACGTCTTCATAATAATACTCTAGTAAAAAGGTGCCGGAGCCTTTATGCAAAAACGCCACGATTTTCCAAGACAGAAATCTTCGCAATAGTGCCAGCAGCATTATGAAGGTCAGAAAGCAGTCATTAAGAAGAAAATAATGTAATAAAGGAAATAACTAGGTATACATAAAGCGGGGTATTTCTGAACAAGTATGATTTTTCTTTACAGTATCGATCAGAGTAGAAAGATAAAATTTTAACTTGTCCAGCGATAACAAAATAAAGGTGACTCATGAAGGCAGCTTTCGTCAAGTTAAAAATTGATTTGCGCAAGGTTGCTGGCACCTTATGCCGGGCACTCGTACGAAGGTTTCTGTCTGGGACAAGCCTGGTGAACCTCCATAAAAATATCTACACCCTCATAAAGATATTCCGAATTTTTTCCCAATGGCGGGCACTTAGGCATTGGCCGACTTAGGCTTGGCCTCTACGAAGGCCAGAAGTGGTGGCTACTTTATTTTGGAAGCACCTTAGCTGTGCCATCGTTATCTCCTATGAAGGGCGAGACAATTACAACCATACCTTCTCCGGGATTTAAACATGGGCCTTTCGGTATCGCAGTAGGCTTCCTTAACCACTATACTCTCTGGGCGGCAATATTCCGATTTTAATAACACGTTAAAAAATTTTCGGAAGAAAACCTATATACGTCAATTAAGAAAAATCGATATTATAACGGTGTGCTTTCATAAAGGTTCTGACACATTTACGGGAGTAAACCACTATTGAATGGGGCTTCAGTGATGACGTGGGAAAAGGACGTGGAGCCTTCAGAAAATGGTGTTTCAGTCAGGTTGGCCCAGTACATAGGTCTACTCGGTAAGAAACCTGTTATATGAAGCATTTCAGTCACAGTTGTCTAGAACTGTAGCCCATGTAACATGTCTTAAGGGTAACACAAGAGGAAAATCCTTTATTTGTTTTCTCTACCTGATTTCCACTCACCGGAGCAGTAACTTCATGAAAACTTATCACCAGGCTTAAATTGAAAATACTTTATGTTACAAGAAGTTACTACGTATATAGCAGTATTCTTGTATTAACCATGAAAGCATCGTAGCAACAAAGTTGTCTAGACATCCGTAATCCTGAAGCTGAAGGAAGGGATACCATAACTTAACCGCAGGCAAAAAATATTACGGCTACGATTTTCTGAATATAGACAATTGTGCCTAGCTGACTAAATCATTATGTTACATTTCAGTAATTAATATAAATGTATTTTTAAACTAAAAAGTAAATCTAAAACATAAATTTTTAAAAATCTACATAACGCTTTAGTAATAATTTGGCGAGCATATTTTTCTGTGATTGAAATTAAACCACTTTTCCACCTAACGAGAAATGATAATTTTCCTGCTGCTGTTTTTTAAAGACACAAAAGCTCAAATAAATAAATAATTTCTTGAAAAAACCATGTAAAATACAGACAAAACAAAACAAACAACGACTTAATCTTGTGAATATAAAAACGTCATGTCCGCTCTGTTGTTAAGAAATCCAAAGAATTACATTTAAAATAAAAAAAATGTATATAAATAAATATATAAAACATGAAGAAAAATTCTTCGTTTCTTCATTAATGCCGTTTAAATAGACTGCTGATACCTTTTTTTTCCCAACCCTGAGGAATTACGATTCTTTTTTCCTTCATCTTTTGTACGAGAACAATGGATTGTCGCTGTAACTGTCACTTATTCAGAAGCGGAAGGAAATTGAATCCGAGCGTTGAAAACAGAAATGGTAACAAATAAGTAAAAAGGAATAAATATAAATTAAAAACTTGCAATTAGAAAATTTCAGATTACGATCCAATACATAAAAAAGTTCATCGATTAAAAATAAATTTAAAAATATTTCCAAAGATTCTGCGATCTTATTTATTACATTTCAGCAAAACAGTGCTAAACGTATTATTTAGGAGAAGCTCACCAATTTAAGAGTTAATCCTCAGAAAGTAAATACATAATATAAAATATTGCGCTTTAAAATGAGCTGTTTAAAACAATAATCCCAAATCGCAGAAGGGATTAGTTTGATATTATCGCATCCCACATGAACGACTTTTTCATTTTTTTAATTCCTTAATTAAAACATAGCAGTGAATTTTTTTACCGAGCTGCTTGCAATATATATTCTCGGATTTCAAACAGTAATAATTTCTGTTTTGTCAGAAATTCGAGTAGAGTAAAAAACTGTAACGTTTTCGAGAACAAGGCACATACAGTGGCTCCCAAAAGTGTTCCTACACTTATGATTTTCATCGAAATAGGGCTCTATCCATTAATTAAAAGTAAACTTTTTGAATGAAATTTTAATAATAAGATCTATAATCTATTCCTAACAAAATTACATGAAACATTTTTAAAATATAGCGAAATATTTTTTTTTAAGAAATAAACTTTTGTGAGACTCACAAAAGTCTTCCTACACTGAAATATTTTGGGATAAAATCAAAATTAGATATGAAACGTATATATATATGAAATGTATTTTCTCATACATTATTTGTGTTGTGCAGCCGGGGCAACAGGAATGAGACAAATTCAGGAATATAAAGTGATACGTTTATTTTAGCATCCATCTCACAAGCGTTCCTCCTGTACCTTGAGGAGAAGCCCTATTTATAGATATGTGTGCGACATGGTGCTCATCCAGTCAGCGATATTAATTGAAATCACGAGGTGACGCTATCTTCTCATCAGGAGTGTTCTTAAGGACTTTATGTAATATGACAGATTTATGAGTTTGGCGATTTGGCGGACGCCAACAGGTTAATATAATTTATAATAAAGAAAGAATTTCGCCAAAATTTAGGAACAGGGATGCAGTTAGAGAACCGCCAACACATTATTTAAGGAATATGATTAGAATTTAATCAATTGATTTAAAAATATCATTACATATATATATATATATACACATATATTGTATGATCTTAAATTTACTTAGTGCGAAATCGAGTAATTCTACAATTACAATTGAAATTTTGTTATTCATGATTTAATTCAAGTCCCTGTTAAACATTTTTAACATTTTTCGAAATTGAACTTACTAAGTATGGATTCACTCTTTTAAGATAATTCTACTAAAATTAATCTTGGGAGATAATATAATCAGTATTCTTTAGTAAATAAATTATATATACATATAAATATACCCACCCTTACCTGGCTTAAGTGAACTTCGTTTTTTTATTCTTATATATTGATAAATTGGGCAGCTTTACTTTAAAAGTGTTTGAATGTTGCTTTTATGTTCCGGTAAAGGTTTTTTAGGCCTATATGCAATAGTTATAAAATTATCAACAATTTAAAAGTGTATGTAACGCTTACCCTAACACGGCGAGAATTTGATTAAATTTGAATCTCTTAGAGGTATAGTGAGTTACATGATTTGGTGCACCAACGTAAGTGCCGAGCTGACCAGTGGGACCAAAAGTTAAATTTCGGTGCACCGATTTGTTTTCCTTTACGCCGGTTGGCCGACTTGCTTTACTCTACGTTTAATAGCAAAAATTTGTTTCTTTAACTGTTTTTGCAGTTTTCTTTTTAATCACATTTCCCTTGCGTACTGTGCCACAAATCTAAGTAATACATAAGATGGGTCGCGTTTCTAAATCGAAAAAAAAAAAAAAAAAAAAAAATAGGAATTACATTTCTGATACTTTCCCCTCCGAATAAAACTAAAAATATACAATATAATGGTATGAATAATGCAATTAAGCCGAAAAATACTTAACTGATTTTTAAAATTTTATTATTATAATTAAATGTTTCTTACGTTTAATGAAATAAAATCATCAATATTTTTCTAAATTGTTTATAAAACCTCAATAACTATAGAAGAAATATTACAGGTTTTCACGTTCAAGCGAAGAAACCAAAAAACGTTTTATTATTTTAAACCTGATAAAGTCGCCACCCCTCACACATACACTTAAGAAGCTACAACAATTGACAAATTTAGAATTACCTTCAACGTAACTAAACTCGGATACTAATTAAAGAAAGTAGAATCATTATTCAGATATTGTTATTTTAAGAAAATCTAGACTTTGAGGAATAACTCGAATTACTGAATAGCTGCTATTTAAAATTATATATCTTTAACGAATTTTCCACACCATTTACATGATATTTTAGTATCATTTTACAATTTGCGTCTTTTAAATCGTAAAACAGAAAAAACAATTTCCATTCCTGGGTGTGTAGAAGCGATAAATTTACAGCCGAATTCAAAAGTAAATCAAACTAGAAATGTATTTGGCTTTATCATTTCTTCGGTAAATAATGATTTGTATACTATAGACGTATTTGCTCTTTCATTATATCCTTGACTTTGAATAGTTCAATGCTGAAGTCGAGTTAGCAAATAATGGATTAGCAAACATTTGCCAGATGCAACCTACAACAGTTATTGCATTATTCATATCATTATTTCTGCGGAAGGTTCACAATTTTTGCGTTCTCATGCTCACAAGTTGGCACGAGTTGGCAACGTTGCTCAAGCTGACAATCTTAAGGCACATTGCTGTCACTCAAGGCTATGTTGAGCCATTGCCGAGATACGGGTCAATGATGGAAACTAGTTGAAAGATACCAGATGGTAATAAAATAGTCACTTAAGACAATATTTAGATACAACCTCTAAGAGCTGCAGCAAAACTCGGTAATTTATTATTGTCCTGAAGATGTTAAGCATTTTCTAACACAGAACACCATCACATGATTTTGTTTGGAAGTTGCAACAGAAAATCATAAAATTACCCAAAGGAATATCATGAGGAAATCCAAGAGTCCTTCTTCCCAACTATACGTACTTCCGAGGCAGACAAAAAGTGGAAATATCTGGACAAATCATGCATCTCATTCAGCTACAAACAATACAAAACATTCTATTTCTGGAACGCATTCCATTTCTGAACATCCGTGTTTAACCTCTGATGTCGCTTCAACTAGTGTTTGAGCATTGGGTCTACTGAAGCAAAAGCAGGGAAACTGCGTTTCATGTTCAGAGACTATTCTTTCGGTTTCGTCTGGTTTGGTTTATTTAATTATTGCAAAGCACTCGAGGGTATCTTCCTAAAGGAAGGGATGCTTTCGTAGAGGACGTTCTAAGAGAAACTGGCTCGTATACACGTTATACACGAAAAAAACTACGGAAACACACAAACAGCCAGTACGTTCGCCGGGTTTCGCATCTCGGACCAAACTACAAGTGTTCAGTGACTTTACCGATGGACCACTTGTGGGCCCCTGAATAGACTTGTTTAAATAAATAGCAAAGGCAATCTTGTTTAAGTGAATAATACAAGTTAAACTAATCTGCATTACAGTGTGCGTTCTTGCAGCAGGAACAGAGATAAAGAGCTACATTTTAGGTTATGACGAGACAAGTAAAGCATCATTGTTTTTTGCTAGGCGCATTCTGTCAACGCATTCAGTACCATAAATTTGAATC
This sequence comes from Stegodyphus dumicola, assembly GCF_044657685.1. Taxonomy (NCBI): domain Eukaryota; kingdom Metazoa; phylum Arthropoda; class Arachnida; order Araneae; family Eresidae; genus Stegodyphus; species Stegodyphus dumicola. Next base: position 164,111,729 of record NC_140771.1, on the reverse strand, counting down.
GGCGGACGTTAGTTGCAGCAAAACATTTTCTTATTAGAAACTTTTGTACGCAGCAATACTTTTCAAAATGAGCAGCATCAGCTGTGAGAATGAACTGATGTTATTAATTAAGCTAACCACAATTTGTCTGAGGCTGCTTATGATACAAAATCCGTCTTAATTACTGTAATTCTTTTATTTATGATGCTGAAACTAAGCCTCCTGGAAGTAAACTGAGAAGCACTAGTTAATGAGACAGATGAGGAAGACGGAAGATTAAGTAAAGAGAGAAAATCGTTCACTTAACGCCGAGAGGGAAACGCGCAGTCCAGAATATAACGCTTTTAAATTATTGTAACCAGTTTATCAAACAACAGAAAGTAATTAATAGTTTCGTTCCTTTAAATAGTTTTAATAGTGTTTCTCAAATTGTTTCAAAGTTGAAAATTAGCAATTAGTGTTTCATTTTTTTTAAACACATTTCTTACATTTTATTAATTTGATGGCCTTTCTAACTGTTAGCAAGTGCTTCACTCGCTTAACTATTGTCCCAATTTTGTTGTAATCAATAAAATACATTTATAAAGCTAACCGTTAAGTATCTGGGCATGCTTTGTTTAATTTTTAATATGTTTCTAATAATTAAGACACAATAACACGCCGAACAAATACTAATTCAGAAGTCAAACAACAAAAATCAGCGTTAATTTACAAAATTTTCACAGGACTAGTTTCGATGGTTTTACCGAACCATCATCTTCAGCTGCAAAACCGCAAAAAATTTTTGCGGTTTTGCAGCTGAAGATGATGGTTCGGTAAAACCATCGAAACTAGTCCTGTGAAAATTTTGTAAATTAACGCTGATTTTTGTTGTTTGACTTCTGAATTAGTATTTGTTCCGCGTGTTATTGTGTCTTAATTATAGAAGCCCCAAACAGGCTTACATTTTGCTTTCTTTTTTGCACGTGGTGTGGCCGCCATTTTGTGATTGTAGGAGTTTCGGTGAGTACATTTTTGCAATTTTCAAGTTATGTTTATGTTTTGTACATTTGCATATTAATTCAGAAGTCAAACAACAAAAATCAGCGTTAATTTACAAAATTTTACAAAATGTTTCTAATGCCAAATAAAATGTATTTCTAATGCCCTGTATTAAGTACCTCGGTACATATGCTTTCTTTAATGTTTAATAAAGGATAAAAAAGTTGAAACAATTGCGTGTCAGCTATAGTTTTCTGTCCAATTTTGATAACACCTTTTCGATACCACGTGTCTTCCGAATGCGATTGAAAATCACGTTTTGGAGCTTCTGAGAATCAAAAATAACATTTTTCGTGCCTCTCGTTTTTCTTTCTGAAGCATAACTAGCGATATTCAACCGTAAAGACGAAAAAAAAGAACGTACGTATTCTTTCTTCACATGAACTTGTTTTAACTTAAAATTCTTAGAAAAAAGATTCCGCGAAATTCTTCCATCTCCACTTTTTCTCAAGTTCGAAAATTCTTTTTTGTTTACCTTCCTAGATTTCTCTATCATGATTTGAAATATTTTTTCAAGTATTTTCAATTTTTTTCCTTCCATTTCGCAGTCATTTATTTCAGACTAGGTTTAAAATCAGGCACCGTATTTCACACTTGAAAGAGATTCGAAACCTTCGACTAAGAATACGGGAAAAATAAAACTTTAATGTAATATTAAAAGTTATGAATAAGACAATGTTAAAACTTAGGTCTTCTTTTAAAGAAAAACGTATTTAAGTGCACAGTTTTTAAATATGTGTATTAAAAATATGCAAATCAAATTTAGTAAGTAAAATCTTAAAAGAAGTTTGATAAATGACGTTTTCTTAAAAGGAATAAGATTATTTTAAGAATCATTAAAGATAAACATTACAAATGGAATGTAAAATTCTCTCCAAAAAATTAAGAGTGTAGCATTTGATGCCGGCTCTATATAACATTGGTGATCCATGTCTACTAAAATTGCAACAATCCTGTTGGACAAGAGTAAACCCTAATCTTTCACTAGTTTTAAAATAAAAGATTTAATTGATTTTTCATGTTAAGATTCCAAAGATTTGAATGACTATATGAAAAAAGATTCCAGTTTCCGGTTCTCAAATCTTTTAAATGGTTTGCAGGGTTCGAAGATATGAAGCTATATAGATATGAAGCTAGAACAATGCGCCTTTCAAAGAGAAATTCCTAAAAACTAAATGCTGAGGATAGTTTTGAACGATTAAATATTTGAAAACACACACACATTCAAAAATCTGTGGCCAATAAAAATGGAAGTAAGACTCCAAAATACGATATTTTAGGATAAGTTTCAGAAAATAAAATTATAAGTGAATATTTGATGAAAACATGGTTTCATTCAAATTCATTTGTTTCTGATTAGAATCAAGTAATTATTTAAAGTTCTATTTCATGCATCATCATCCTTTTCATCAATAATCCTAGTTATACGTATATTACAGGAATGGATCTTTTAAATTTTTAAATGAAGCAGGAATTTTGTGCATTTCATATATTAAGTTAACGTTTTGTATGGGGTATTTGCTTCTGGCGATCACAGATGGCGTCAGTGTATCCCTCGTAGCACAAAATTAGCGCCAATCTCAAGCAGAATCCTTTACTTATGATTTTCTTTGTTTTGTTACAAACTTATAACTTTGTTCTTTCATAAAGAAAAGACTTGGATGCGTTTCGTGGGAAATTCTATACCCTCATCTTTCCTATCAAAGAAGAAATAATTCAACTTGTGCTTACCATCGAAACATGTTGCGATTTCAAGGAATTCGTTGGCATCAGAGCGGATCAGGGAGTCCGGAGGGGCAGATCGTCTAGTGTGGTGCGACAGGGAGCATGTCCCATATCTTGGATCGAAGCTGACCGACCGGCAGACAAATTCTTTGTTTTCATTGCAATGTTTGCGGCATTCGTCCACGTTACTGGCGGACGTCACTCTCTCGGCTAGCAGAAGTTTGACTTTTTTTATTAATTTTGTATTACAGAATCCCCGAGGTTCTGAAAAAAATGAAACTATAATTTAATTAAAATTAAAATGTAATAAATAAAATAGATCTTTGGTGTTTAAAATTAAAACTGAACGCTTATATGGTGTATATATGCATAATTGATGTTCTAAATGTAACAAAAAATGTAAAAATTCAATAATTCAAAAATAAACAATAGCAAGATGCGATGTTTTACACAAATGCGCAGAAGCACCTCAATTTTGTTTCCTTAAGAAAGATTTTGTTGGTAGAGCAGTCACATTTTTTACAGACGGGTAGTGCTCCATACAGAACAGCAGCATAGTTTGCAACGCAGGCGGGATTACAATTGTTCGGTGTGTCAGCCGTCATAGATAAGAATGACCATCAGAGCGGACCGACACTCTGCACAACACAAAAGTGATTTCAACTGTAATTTTTTCACATAATGTGATTCACTCCTTTTACCATAGTCAATAACGTCAGCTAAGCTCTGGAAACACGTGACTTCAAGTACTGCTTTGAAGAGACTGGTCACGTGATTTACTGATCGCTCCGATTTGTTTCTCGGAGTGAAAATAAAGAACATGGGTTGCTGCGGATGAACACAAAAGTATTAGACAAAAAACACAAAAGTATTACATTATAATTAATTGTGACTGATACAACGATCTTGAGATGGAAAGAACTTAATTTAAACAAGCGCAAAAGGGAGAAGCTAAGAACACTCTGAGATCACTGAAGGAAATTCCAAGCAAATGTATTTTTCAGTCCCTACAGACCTTCCTTTCCCCCCTGGCTTGTTCCATTTTCTTGGCAGCGCGCCAAACCCAGTCTCTCTCGCTTGGACAAGCAGTAAGCCCATAACCAAATGTCACGTAGTGTAAGGTCTGTTAGATCCTGGTCGTCATTTGTGTGGGAAAGAGCGACTGATGATAGGATCTTTATGAAATGTCAGTCGCATCAGATGCTGGAAAAAGCCTGTGTGGAGGACTACCACATTATATCAATACTCCGTACACTCTGGAGCATTTGCCGCTCTTGCAGGGAGATACTATCTCTTAAAAGAGCAAGACGTTTGCCAGGCAGGCTTCATTGTTTTCCATCCCTTGATTTTGTAAAGATTCTACATCTTGTGGATGGACTTTCACACAGTCCCACACAAAATACCACCTCTCCGGAATATCATTTCTCGGGGGGAAAATTTAACTATCATGACAATAAAACATTCCCATATTTCTTTGCGCATCATGCTCTATCTACAGTTTCTAAATTACTGAATTCTCCCTTTTTCTATTACTTTCGGATTCCTCGGTATGTATATATTAGCTGCGTATCCATATCTACAACCACCTAATTATGTTTGATAAGAAGTGATGCTGTAATTAATTATTAATGTTACAATAAGCATTTTGGACATTTACATGCATTCCCACGATGCAAAATCTGAAGACTGCAAAAAATAAACTTCGAAGAGATTTTCTTTGTGGGGTATAATAATAGACGATCTTTATTTTTACTCACCTGAGATACAGTTGTTTTCAAAATAGTCGACGACAAATCTCGAATTAGTTAGGAACACCCCTTTTTCCGTGGACGAAAATCGATTGTAAGGGCTGAGACGACACTCGCTGAGTTGGTAGTTGAATTCTGCAGATAAGCAGACGAATTCGGTATGATGGAGGCAGGCCAGCTGACATTCGTCTTTCGAATTGGCTTCAACGAGTACTTTCTCGTGTTCGATTCCCACCAATTCTTTATTCTTGCTGCGTTCGAAGGCCCATTCGCGAGTGCACTGAGTTCCTGGATAAAATAAATCCATTTAACTAAATAATTAAACTAGAAGAAATAAACTTAGAAATTCTTTGTTAGGTGACGTATAAACAACTATCCCATAGCATAGATCGATGTGCATGCTGGAAATACTTTTTTATTCGTTAAATTAATTAAGCATTCAGGTTAAAAATATCATTAGCACAGGATTTACAAATACCGTTACTTTAGGTTACTGTTTTTTCATAAAAATAAGCGGGTCCCCTGAAGAATTTTATGAATTATGACTTGTATGATAGTATTCTAAATAAATATTTTACAGAAATGCCTGTCTAGCAGTTCATAAAACGGTAGCAGAAATTCGAAAAAAGTTATGCAAAATTCCCTGAAATCTAATGTGAATGAGAAAATAATGTCTTTACCTTAAATATTCTGTAAAAATATTTTGAAATTCTTAAAAAATATTTTGCTCGAATGCTACCCGATAATGAGTAAGAATATTTAAAAACCTTTCAAACATAATCAGTTACAAATTAAACACTGTTGTGGAATTGAAAAATTGCTTGCTTAAATTATCTGTCTTTTAGTTAATTAAAATAATGCGGAGCCCCTCAAATATTTCGAATGAGAAAATGTTGTGGAAATGCAAAGAATTTTAAACAAAAAATGCTGCTGATCCCTAAAACGTTCCGCAAAACATTGCGAAATCCTTTAAAAGACTGTATACTAATGTTGTCCCCTGTAATAAAATAATGTAGATTAAAGTAATCAATGACAAATATCAATACATTGCGGAACCTTTATGTTCCGGGATTCCACTGAACTCAGTTTGAATTTATCATTCTGAAATATGTTGTTCTATATATACATATATATTTACCACGTTTACTATTAAGTCACCCAACGACTATATAAATATCCAAACGACAGCATCTTTCAATGGAATGTTGCAAATGGACACAAATTCTGCTATCGTCTCCGAAAATTCATTAAAAGGTAAGAGGGGTGGTTCTCCCTTCCCTTTCTGGATCTTTTATCCTGACGAGATCTTTGATATCTTTTGTTCGAACATATCTACTTCCCTTAAATTCGGAAGCAGTCTAAGAATGTGTTTCGATAAGACCGCAAAATCGTCCGTTCTAAAGGACGCCCCGGTTATTTTAATGAGAAAGAAAATAGAACGCACAGGAAAGCAGTCGGAGAAGGCTAAAGAGAAAGACGGGAGTAGTAATTAAATTTTATTATTCGCTTTTATCGTCTGGAGTAAGAAAAGGTTGTGAATATCTTTTGTGTTTCTTGGGGAAGTGTTCCATCGATCGTTCGATGAATAAAATGCTTTATATTATATAATGTTAATTATGGCACAGAATGTAAAAATGAAATGTCCGCAATAAAAACTTTTTAATTTATGAGTTTCTGAAATGCTGAAATTGTAGTCTTTTCTGAAAAAACTTGCTAACATTTTATATGCTTCAGTCATAATTCAGTTTTGTTTAACTGATGCATATCGCACTATAGCATATTTCGAAGTATAATCAGTAAATACGTTATGCTAAACAATAATTAATTCATCGCAGAGACACATAAAAGATTAAAGCAGGTGCATTTATGCTGAAATTAGCAAAATCAGAGATTGAAATTATTTAAATTTCACTTATCATGTTATGAAATACTGATGTTATTTACACTAGGTATAGATTTATGCGCAAGTTTACTTTCAATCTCAAGAGACAAACAGAAAACTTTTAGTTCAAGCTATTCATAGAACTAGCGTTACGATTTAATACTTATAATAAGTTTAATAAAATTTCGCAAAGACTAGAATTAGAAGGAAATTTTCCTGCATTCAAGAAAGTTCGCAGACTCGCTTATTACTAGATTTAAGCTTTTCACTTGTTTTCTTGCACATATTACAGCTCCACAATACAGGTAATTGATTTTATATTTTTCGATATACATTATGTTTGCAGAAACAAAAATTTTTATTTTGTGTATTGTCTTTATGGCTTATTTGGCTGTGACTGTAATTTTTGATTGAAATAGACTAAACAATCGATATTTCTTTTATATGGTATTCATACGATTTTTAATTGCAATTTACAAAATTATTTTGCTCATGCAATAAGACATATTCATGTTATTTTTTAATTTTATTTAAATTATTCCATTTTACGTACTTTTAACTATTTGTGTAATCCACAGACTAATTAAGGCAGCTTTTATTACATGAAGGCGTAATTTGTCTATCGATTTAATACTTTATTGCTTTTAGTATATTATCTTTATAAAGGTTTATAGATATTTTAAATATGCTTATTTTACTAAGATCTATTTTTGATCGCTTGTATATAAAAAGCTCTAAGCATGTTCTAGTACTAAAGAAAGGATGTTATTTCTAAATTTGAAGTGCTGGAACTCTAAATGCCACCAGAAATGAGAGGGAAAAAAAAAAAAAAAAAAAAAGTAATAAATAATGAAAAATTAAATAAAATATAAAGGGATGAAAATATTAATAAATTAAGTTAATAATATTTAAGTAAATAATGAATTAAAATATAAAAATGAAATAAAAAGGAGAAATTTAATAATAAATTCACATAAAGCCAAAACCATTAAGTGAAATAATTAAAGAAATGGAAGGTAAATAAGTTCATAATAATAAGACATACAGAGAATAAAATGTAGGTTTCTTTTCCTCTCTTCCCCCCCCTTCCTTCCAAATGGCCGGACACACTTCACTTCTCACGCATTTGTCCAGAATAGCCGAACCGGTAAGTCATATAGCCATCTCATCGCCATAAACGTTGTACAAGGTCACCCCTAGATCTAATATGATATTACGCTCGAGAGAAGGCGTAAAAACACGTAACTAACTGATCCTTGTATGGGATTCAAATTCTCACCTTGCTTTTCAAACTAATAATCATCCGCTAACCAATATGCAGTCCAGTTCTTTTTATAAATATACTTTTTTGATAAAACGAAACAAATATTTTCATTCGGAGACACCCAAAAATGTACTCATGACTATAGTTATGGTTAGTGGGCAGAGAAATACTTTTCTTCGCACTGAGATATATGTGCATTTTCATAATTGGCTTCTAGTTCATTTAAACACATTCTGACCGAATGAATATAGCTCATAAAATTTCTTTTAGATTTCCCAATTTTGCAAGAAGCATTGTCTTTCCCACTTGCTAATGTTTTCCCACGCATTTTGTTCTTCCTATGGAAATTCAATCGTTTATTCTGTTTCTAGTTTACTAATACCTAAATAAAATGCTGTACTGATATTTTCTTTTAACGGTATTTTCGTTAATATTGTATTTCAGGTATATGACGGAGTTTGTCAGATTTGAAGCTCCAGTGCGTTCTGGCTATAGTTATGATTTCGCTCAAAAAACGTTAAAAAGCCCCCGGACACTGGCATAATTCAAGTCAGGATCTCAACGAAATTTTTCGTGTCTTAAAATAGATATTAAGATCACAATGAACTTTTTAAATCCAATAGCTTACAATCACGCCAAACGAACACCTTTTTTTTTTAACAACAGAAACTGTTAACTAGTTTTTCTGCATTATATAGTTTGAGTATGCCTCGTATTTTTACCTTTATATTTACTGCACATGCCTGTTAAAGTTTATCATTTCAAAATAATCTTCTTAGAACACGATCTGAATCGAAATATCGGCTGAATTAAGTACTTTAAAAGTTCCTCTGTTTCATTTACATCAAATTTCTAACAAAAAAAGCTGCTTTACTTAATGTTGCAGATTTTACACATTATCATGTGAAATTTTCAAAGAATCACAGAAATAAGAATAAACACCTATAAAATAAGCCAACTTTAATTTCACAACTTTTAACAATACAAAACAACTTTAAACTATAGTATAAACTTTGAATCAGTCCCCAAAACGTAATATAAATTGCACTAAATTCAGTGATCAACGAACACTCATTTTTTCCTGCTTTAATGCTATGCGAAGGCAGGATACAAGATGCTAAAGCGGGTCAACTATCTCACGTTGCGGGAGAAAAAGAGAGAGAGATTTCTTTCCTTTGCCCTCGTGAAAAATGTTGTGTTATTAATGACGCTAGCATTAAACAGTATACATAGGCAAAATTAGAAAAGACTTTGAATTCCTGATTCTAAATAAAATCGATGGCACAATGCAAAATTGTAAATTTAAAGCAATTGATAAGGATATTTACTACACGAATGAGTTAAAAAATAATTCTTCTTCTACAATTTCAAATTTATAGACATGAATCGCATCTAAGAACAGGCACCTGCTTCAGTGGTATCAAAATAACCATGTATAAGATGCGACTTCACTACAGTGAATAGAAAGCCCTCTGTGCCAGACCTGGGGAATAAAGGGGGTAACTGAAATTTCTGACGCATGTCTTATGCTAGAAAACGTCTGATGAAAATTTAATTATGTGATGGTGCATTGTCGTGTAGTAAAAACTAGTTATTTGATCGAGTTTCTTCAAGCTTAACGCGCTGAATTCTCTTCAGAAGTTTGACTCTTACGCCCTTTTAAAATGTGATGTTCCCTTCTATCAATCGGAAACAAATTCCTTAAGAAGGATTTTTTTCCGATCAAAAATGTCACCAATAAGGTCTTTATTCACTATTTCCGAAATCGAAATTACTGTGACGTAACATAAAGCAGGAGCATAAGCAAAGCACCAGGTTTCAACTGCAGTCACATTTTAGTGGAAAAACTCAGGATTAACTCCTATTTTAAACAAACCTTTACTGCTCTTCTTTTTACAATCTATCGAATCCAGTATAGGAGACGTTCATGGAATTAAAACCATGAAATTAATTAAATAGAAGATAGTTAATTATTGAAATAGAAAACTTCGCCTGTAAGTAGGCAGTAGTCTAGAAAAAAGTACTTTGAGATATCATAGAGATAAATGCTTCTGTTATCCTTTCGCCAATCATAGGTTAGTTCCTTGTAAATGAGACGGCTACGTGGAGATTTTGTGGTTTCTCTTTATGTGTATAAGACAGTTTCCTTCAGAATGTCCTCCACAATCATATCCCTCTGACGGCAGTTAAACCTCGCTTGCTTTGGTGCAAACAATTAATTATTCAAATAAATAGTATTAGTAAGCTTTAAATAAATATCAAATATTTTCCTAAGCATATTCATTCACATTTTGCTGATCCAAAAGTTGGAAAAAAGAAACCATAATATTTATTTTGCTGCTCTTTTTCAAAAATTAATTCACCACTGAAATAGATAGTTTAAGCATTCTTTTTCGCATCTGCGTGGTTTTCTTAAAACTAGCGTACGTAAAACACCATACGTTTTATAGTTGGGTTTTCCAATTCGTAAACGTTTCATAAAATTAACGCTTAAAAATACCATAATATTATATTTTCAAAACTTTACACATTTACTTAGCTATTATATCCATCTGGACGTTGTAACATTTACTATACCTTTCCTTCTGATTCAAAGAATTTAAACGGAAAAGAAGAAAAAAACTTACGGATAAAATACAAAATAAAAGAAGTAGAAAGACAAAAATATATCCGTTCTGGAGAATCAAAAAATAAAGATTGACAGAGCCGAGCTTCCAGAAAGAAGCTGAGTCACCAAATTCCAAGGCTTGTCCTAACCATTTATGTTCAGCCTAAAAAAACTAATGATTCTTTAATGCTTATTTTCGCTTGCTCGGCGAATTTTCTTCCGAACGTTAAGCTTCTCAATATTTTAGGTTTTCGTGATTCTTTAGACGATGCCTGCAGAACGAAAAGTGACGGGCTTCCTTGTCTTTGGGAAAAATGGAACTTGTGGAAAAGAGTTTTTTTTATGGAAGGAATGCTTTAGCTTAAAAATTCACTGGTTCTCTTTTGGATTATGAAATGCTTATTAGTTGTGTTGTGCGTTAAAAATAAAACCTAAAAACAATAAAAAATCATATAATATCTACATATATTTCTATCTGTCCATCTATCCAAATATGGTTTTCGAAATTATATATATTTATAATCAACTAATAATTTCTTGTTTATGATATTATCTCCTAGAAGATAAAGAGTAAAATAATTGTTATTGAATCTATTAAAAATTTTAGTTAATACTTATTTATGTATATATATATATACTAACTCACGAGAAGTTCGTTACATCAGCACAGCATTCATCATAGAATTGTGTATCAGACTATCTGAGAGATGCTGCCGTTCCCTGGGCATGAGATCTTTCACTTAGCTTTCAAATAACAACGCTGCATTAGTTTGTAGTGTACAAAAGCAACAACAGTACTGCATTGTTATTCTGATCACTTAAAAATAATCTCTGTTTTTAATGTACAATCAGAAACAGTAAGATTATAAACCCTTATAATCTTACTGTTTCTGCATTACAACATTACAACCTCATTAAGCAACTGCATAGGTTGGCAGATTACAAGTTATTGGTAGTTGTTGAGTAAGGTAACAGCTTTAAAATCTTTAACAGTTTTGCAGAAAAAAAGCTAAGAGGACTAAAACGTTGTATACTATTAATTATGTTTGTAGTCTTGCGAAAGAAAATCTTGAAAATTTCCCCAAAATTATAGCAAGGAATCGCAATGCTGCGGTAAGAAATCGTGAGATTTCAAAATAATATATGAGTGTTTCAGTAATTTAATCTCGGATGTTTTAATAACATAAATAATTTTTCTTAAATTTATTTTGATAATAAAACATTTTTAACAAACTCTCTCGAAGGTTTTGAATTTTCATTTTGTTATGTTACGTTACGTTGCCGTGCATTTAGTATTATGTATGTTTTCTATGTTGCCAAATATTGTCATTGCTCAGAATGTATCTTTCAAGCGGCCTCGTAAATATCCAGTTTCGGAACTCATTCTAATCTAAATCATACAAGATTAATTTTTCTCTCAAATTATAACTATAATCGCTTAGCCGACGGTTTGAATTAAAGGCATAAAACCATTATGTAATAATAAATCTCTATTTTATTTATACTCAGCTCTGATTAAATGAGGACAGGTTAACCATAAGCAGTCTAGAACAAATTAATGGAAATTATGGAGGAAAAATTATGGAAGAATGATGGAAAAATTATTATCTTGATTTATAAATGTAAAACAAAGCTGTTCACGTAAAGTACAAGAAAGGAAAAAAAATGCGCAGAACAACTGCAGTGACAGCAGATGGTGTTTTTATCCAAAACAGTTCGTATTGGTTTTGATTAGGACATTTGCATATGGTAAAGCCACGCGGATATCCTCTCAAGATGAGTAATGCCGTTGTTGAGAACTTTCTGAAAGACACTGGGGAGTATTCGCATTACATATGGAGAAAATTAACTACGCGCCAACCCGTTCTGGAATCGACCTCAAACCAGGTCAACTACCAGTATTCAGCAATCTTAACCACTTGTGAAATTCGCAACAGCAAGTAGTTTAATAGTGTGTAATCCAAAATATGCAGGCATTGTACAATAAAACAAGAAGTTCTAATTTATAGGTTTACTCAAGTTTTAACTCAATGGCATAGTTCAATTTCTCTTGTAAATATATTTTTAATGCTATTCATAACTTAGCTTTTTTCCTTCTAATGACTTTTATTCTTCCGTTATTCACTTTTTTTCATATTGCTCTGATTTACGTAACATACTGTACTTATTCTTTAAAGTGAATGGATAGAAAATAGAAGAAAATTGCTAATAGTATTCTTCTGTTAAATATAATACGAGCTCTTTACCTTTTTCTGCTTGATTACCTGTCCCCGTATTAACCACGATTTTCAGTTAATCGTGGACGTCGTCTCTTATATATCGGGAATTGACTATAATTGATGCTTTTTACAAATATTTCACCTATTAGATACCTATCCAACATTCTACATGAATAATTAAAGCATTACTGCAATTTATGAAAGAATTATAGGTATATATTAGACACTTCCTAGCAGAATCGTTTGACCTTTTTTACATTTATTTCTGTTAAAGTATTTCTCCATACACTGAAGTTATTTATTTTATAGCATAGGTTCAGTAACGTCAAACACTAGTAACCCGTATAATCGAACAAACATGTGAAACTAGCTTAAAAGTTTGCATTAATTTATTAAGACAAATCAAAACGAGGGCTATCTGCTTATTTACGTTTCATATCAAGAAAATCATGAAAACATCTACGTAGCCAGCCCATGCATTGGATTTTGAAATTGTATCGAACTGCGAGCATTCAGCAGACTCAACCACTCGCCCATTTTGGTGGGCTCTGAATTAATACCTCTAAGAAAAATTGGGTTTAACAGGTATAATAGAAATATAAAGCATTCTCATAGCCATTTTTAATTAGTAAGAACTTAAGAAAACTTGTGCCTACTTTCATTATTTTAAATAGTTCTTAACATTTTTCCCGTTAACAGTTAACATGATGATATTTCTTTAAAAACGCAGTGAAGCTAATGATGGTTAATTAACCATCTGATTTGACAGAATTTCCGTAAATTATCAGGATAACGATGAATTAGTAACTGTAAAACAGCATGACAATGATGTGTCTCTGTGAAATATCAAACCAGTGATGATTAATCCATCATTGACGTGATACTTCACAGAATAATGAATATTATTACTCTTATTACTGTTTATTAACTTGAATTAAATGGGAAGAAGGAAGGGACATTTCCTTCCTAAAACGTTGTAGATACTCTGATTACTAGCCCCCCCCCGAAAAAAAAGACCTACAAACATTCTGCAGGAAAAAAAAGGTAACATAGAACAATGGTAATATAGGACAATTACCTACCTGGAAGACAAATTTTCTCGTAATAATTGAAATTTCCATTCTGCTGCAATTTAGGGTCTAATGATAGCCCGATGCTTTCGGAATTATATTGACAAGCCCCCTTCTTGTAGTCCACTCCCACTGAACGACACCTCCTATCGTCTTTACATCGCTGCAGACATTCGCTAGGAGTCAGGTCGGTAGTCACAGTATACGGTGCAAGATTCAGGACAACCCCCGACATCATCTCGAAGTGAAGATCACTCGAGTCACATGCTGCAAGAGATAAAAAGATATTTGATCTTAGAAACCATTTAAATCATTTAGTTTGATGACTTCACTCAATTCTTCCCTCCTTCGCATAACACCATCATTAATCAACATTACAAAGTAGTCAGATTTCAATTTAAAGTATATGGAAGAGAAATTCTCACTTATTTTTTAACTTTAAGAACTCATTGCGTTCGTGCCTTTGCAATAATCTGGAAGTTTCAAAAGTAGTGTACGTATTTCTTAATAATTTTGGTGTTAGAAATACCTTGAGGGACGTTTTTCCAAAATTGTTGGCTCATTTTCCTCTTTATATTACATTTTGTAATGTAATGTAAAGGAATATACATGTTGTTAAATGGAACCATTCAGCAAAGCACAATAGCCTTGCTATAGTATCCAAGTAGTCTTACAAGTGAAAAGCCAGTTTTCATAACGTTGCAATTCGGTCGAGAATAAAATCTTTTGAAATCTAATCAGACTATAATTGCTTTACAAACAGAGAAATTTAAAAGCAATGAATACATTTCTTAGGAATTTAAACCTATATTTTTAACATTTTTATTTGATACAATTTAAAATCTATTTAATTTGTATTGTTGTAGAGACATTAGGTTATTTCGAACCAAGAGACATGAAAAATAAGCAATGCCCTCGAACTACGAAACTCTCGAATACGCGCCGAGTGTGCTGACCACTACACCACGAAGACATGCTAAGAAGGCGGGAGAAATACTTTATATATATATGTATATTTTTTTTTTTTTTACAAATGGCGGGCACTTTACTATAACGGCATTGGCCACTACTAAGGCCAGAAGTGGTAGCCATTTTATTGTGGAGGCACCTAATAGGCACTGTATATCGTTACCAACTGATAGTTTTTAAGAACATTGCAAACTTTAATTACTAAGAGATGACACTGAAGGCACACATTACATTACATGATTCGACACCGAATAGCTCCTTTCTTTTATTCTGTTTAACTTTCTAATATGTAATTAACTGAATAGATTCATCAAATGTTGTCTTACAGGGGATTTATTTATTTTGTTTCGCCTTTATTTATTGGTTTTTTCTGCTTTGTTTTAAGTCCCCGGGGCTTACCGCTGTTTTATTATTTAATGTTTTTTAACTTTATTTTCTTATTTTTAATGTATATTTTCCTAATTAGTTATGTACACTGTATAACAAAACACAACAAAAAAACTGACGCATCAAGAAGGAGTTGTCCAGTGGAGACAAAAATTGGTGGACAAGAAGATTATGTACAGAATAGAATTAAAATTTCAGAACAAAGGATTAAAATTTCAGATTAAAAGGATTAAAATTTCAGAACAAAGGATTAAAATTTCAGATTAAAAGTATTAAAATTTCAGAACAATTGAGGAATTTATTTCATAGTTACAAGTAACAAGCTCAATAAGGTGTTGAGCCACCTCTAACAAATGAATGCAAGCTGCCACAAGGCGTGGCATAGACTGATAAAGCTCCCAGATGGTTTCCTGCGGTATTTCTTGCCAAATTTGCTGCAATTGTTGGGCTAGATCAACATTTCCTGGTAGATGCAGTCGCCTTCCCATCATATCCCAGACATGCTCGATGGGCGATCTGGCCGGCCAAGGAAGTGTTTGACAAACTGCAAGACAGTTAGCAACACGTAACACGTGCCGTAGCATAGGAACACATGCCGTATGTGGTATGGCATAATCCTGCTGAAAAATAAAGCCAGGGAAAAGTAGCAAAACAGGTCTCAGAATGGTGTCGACGTACCACCGTCCTGCCTCTTATGACTCTGGGCGTCTCCAGACACGTCTTCGATGATCGTCACGATACAGTTGGAAGCGGGATTCGTCTCTAAAGACTATATAGTCTCCAGTGAGCATCATTCCAACCTGATTGAGCCAAGCATCACTGTAAGTCACTTATTCAACGTTTACTTATTTTTACCACAAAGATGTATTGCTTTGCAAAATACTTTATTTAATCATCGCCAACTCTTCCAAGTTGAAAATGTCTCGAATTTAAAATTTCGTCGCATTTTATAAATTTTGTCACTATTACTGCAGCCTGCAGAATATAATTGGATATTATGTATGAGGGATATTTCAAATCCTCCGATGCGATTCTCTCATATATATATATATATATATGAGAGAGTCGCACCGGAGGATTTGAAAATCCTTTGGCGAAACATTAAATTGAATAGCCTTTCAATTTTTCCCCTCTTTCTAATCTCTCTTAATAATCAGATTTTAGCATGATGCTATAGCGTTTTCTGCACTTTAAAATAGGGTATGAACAAGGGATCTAAAGGAATTTGAGTCCTAAACAAATTTGAGAAGTTTAAATCAAAAAATGTTATCTTTACAAAGCTATAAACAGCTAGCAGCAAAACAGCCAACATTAACCGTTTGACTGCTACGCGGCGCAAAAGCGCTGCGTTCATTTGTCTCGAAAACCGCGACGCAGTTATTTTAGAATGCACTCGTGTTACAAAGTACGCGTGAAGTCAGACTACGTACGTTCACAGCCACGGAGCAATAAAAACACACTAAGCGCTGCGTCGCGGTTTTTGAGACAAATGAACGCAGCGCTTTTACGCCGCGTAACAATCAAACGAAATACAGAAAGATAGAAGGCAGAAAACGAAATATAGAAGACAGAAAAATAATAAACTGAAGTAAAAATAGCAAATTTGGCATGACAAATGAAAAAAGCCAAAATAGTCCAAATCCCTACCTTCTACACTTCTCGCTATCTCGTAATAGTTCAGACTTCTAGAAGCATGCAGACTTTCAGGATTTTGCACCAGACCTTCTCGATTTTGGTGGGTCAATCCACAGTAAAGTCGGCTGTCCACTCGTCCAGATAGGAAAGATCGACAGGGAAAGAGGATATTTCGAAGACACAGTTCACCGCACTCCTCAGCTGTTACATCTTCATATTCGATTAGACTGTAAGGATGTTCCACATTGCCTAGGAGTAGGATCTCAGCCGGACCTCCATCGGATGTTGCTGGGAAAGCGACATCAAATTATTCGCTTTATTTTATGAACATACACAGTAGTCTCTCTTATTTTATCAATAAGACGCATATATAATATCATTAAGACTATTAATATCTCGCTTAGTGTACAATTAATGAAAATCAGTACAAAAATAAAACGTTAAAATGTAAGTAAAAAAAATTAAGTTTAAAATAAGTAAATTGATAACAAATCAATAACAATTTTAAAAACCCCGTATACGATAACACAAATTTTGCAATCTACTCCTGCAAATTTAAGTTAATATTAATATTATTATCAAATTTAAATAAATTTAATACATCAATTAATCAATAGTAAGCCTTATTAATTCATCTGAAAAATAAAAAGTAGGCGAAACAAGAAATAGATACTTAGATACTGGGTATTGATTTTACATTCGATGCAGAATACAGTGCAATAAACAAATTTTAGTCCAAAGAGTTATCAGGTTCAATGTTCCGTCTTACTTTCTTCGGGAACATGCAAGGACCTGACTCGGAACAGAGAGCTTACTAAAGCTATGTTCAATCACTGTGGGAAGTAGACAGGATACACAATAAGGGTATACAAAACCCTTTATTTTTCTCTATTTACAATAATTTCCGTACTTCGGAATACAATGACCCACCACTTGTGGTCTAAACGTAAGAATATAAAAAAAATATAACTAAACGCTAACTTAACTTTGAAATAATAAACGTGGAAGATTGGCCTTATATTAACAGGAAGCCGTATGTAGTACAGAGAACTGTGAACACTACAATACGTTTAAAAATTATCAAGAGGATTAAAACCTCTAGCCTGGAAGGCAACCAGCAACTGAGTAAAACTTCTAAGGTAAGCGGCCTGCTTCGACTCACTGCTTCCTCTCTCTCGCTTGGCAAAAAGCCACAACTTAAATACTTGGCGTTCGCCAGACAAACTTTGCATAAATACATTAACGCTTATAATTCTGGCCGGAAGTAGAAAATAAGAAGTGATAGTAAAGATTTAAAATAAAATAAACGTTAGTAAAACTTAAGATCCTTACATACTTCCCGCCAGAGTTAATTAGTTTGAAACTGAGGTCTAAAACGACCTTGTTGAAAACTTTTAGCTCTAGAATCTAACGCGAGGCCAATATTTTACAAACATTTTTCGCTAGAAACTAGAAATTTAAAAGAAAGAAATTTGTTTTTACAATAGCAGCTCCCAGGACACACAATTTTTTTCATCTGTACTGCATCTAAACAGGAGCTTTTATTCAAATCTGGTTCCTTCCAGCGATCTGGAAGGAAAACTAGTTTAATGAAATGTTACACAATGAAATGGCAAGTAACATGTATAATTATATTTCTCTTAACATTCTTATCTCATTCATAACTATTTTAGTTATCTCTCCCCGTGCTCTCTGACATGTGTTGTAAAAGAACACCAAACACGAATGTGTTTATGTCTATGTGTTCAACACTTCCTCCTACAATCAAAACACTAACGTGTTAAAATTCAACATACCAAGACCTCGTAACACACCCTAGTTTCAACTCTAAACCCTGAGGTACTATTCTGAAAGTGGCTAACACTGAAGTGTAGCGTCAGAGAGCCTAACTACATCATTCAACCTTTAACACATATTCACCATGATTTAGTCTTTTTACAGTCACACGAATAAAAAAATTTTAACATTACTTTCACTTTTACCATATCACGGTATTTCTTAACATTTAAAATAACAGTTCACATTGTATATAAGAACATATTAACATGCCGTTAATTTTACACACTTGAAAACATACATTAGTAGTACATTGTTAACTTCTATTCTTTTCAAAGCAAGTGCCAATTCTTTCTACATTGAAATAATACATTTCAAAAAGTCTTTCAGACTAAAACTTCTTTCTTGCCAGAACGTTTTAAATAATATTTATACAATAACTTTTTACAATATTTAAGTCTTTACACAACGCTATTATACATCAACTTTAGTTTTACGCGCGAGTAATTGAAAAACATAATACCAAAATCGGTAACAACTCATTTCTCGCCCTTTTGGCGATAAAGGTAGACCTCGCATGAGGTAAAACTTCTTGAAATCTGCCACTTGCAGTAAGAATGAAAGATTAACTTAAGTTTGCAAAGTAACATAAAATTTTACTTATCTTTGCGATATTCGGACATTCGTTTCTGGGCCCAGTCCTGAAACGTCGTGCAGATTGTTGTTTGATTTATCCTCCTTCTTGTACGGGCTCGCCCTTCAGTGCCTTCCTCTAGATGCTTTCTTTTTTCTCCAGTTCGGTCACCCTTGAATACCTTCTTTTTCGCTTCTGCCTGTGGTCTTGGTCGTTTGATGGCAGCTGGTCTTGGCGGAACCGGGAAACTTCTTTCGTATTCCTGCTTGGACCTCGTTGCTGGCCGTTCAAATTTTCCTTGTAACTTTTCCTCCGTCGCTGGTGGCCCTTCCGCAGTTCGGCGACATTTGCTGCGGAGAGTCCTGTCGGATGAGTAGATCTTCCGTTTTAGAGCCGGGTTATAGTTGCCGTTATTTCTCCTGGTTCTCTTTGCATACGTCGTCCTTCTCCCTTCTTCATTCTGGGGGTGATCGTGAGCTCTCTTTTCTGGACGGTGGAACGGCTTCTTTTTCTTGCTACCTTCAATTTTTCCGCGGGGAAACTTTCTTTTCACTTGCTCCTGCCTCTTAATGGCTTGCCCTTGTACTTGTCGTTTTTCCACCTCTGGAGCTTGTGCCTGCGGTGTCTGCCGTGTCGGATCCTGCAAAAGATCTGAAAATATTTGCATTTTATTACGATCATAGTAGGGTTTGATTTGATCAATGTTTGCGGAGCAGGTTTCACCATTTCTGGCTTTTAACACTACTACAGCGTGAGTTATTTTTTCTATAACATATGGTCCTCCAAATCGTGGAAAAAAGTTGGCAGTTTTATCTTCTGGTGCTGAAGAAAGTGAATGCTTAATTTTTAAAACTTCATCCCCTACTTTATAAGTTACTCCCCGTCGTTTCAAGTCACAATAGAGTTTTTGTTTTCTCTGTGCTACTTCCGTATTTTTCTTTGCTTCCTTAATTAGTTTTTCTATATCACCCATTTTAAATTCTGGGGCTCTTTGTTGCACATAAAATAATTTATCTAACGGCGTTATAATCTTTCTGCCTAAAAATAACTCAGCAGGAGTTTTGCCCGTTGTATCATGTTTTGCGGCCCTAAGGGAGAAAGCAAATTCATTGACATAGTTATCCCAGCTTTTATGAAAATTTTTAACATAACTACGGATAATTTTCACTATATTTCTATTGACCCGTTCCGCTATATTTGATTGCGGCCGATACGGGACCATTTTTAAATGACGTATGCCCAGTTTTTGGCACATGTCTTCAAATATATTACTTACAAATTGAGGACCATTATCCGATATAACTTTTAGGGGCGCCCCGTATTTTAAAATATATTTATTTAAAATAGAATCAGTAACTAATTTCGCGGAGGCTCGTTTTAAGGGAACAATTTCGGTCCACTTACTAAAATGATCAACCATAACAAGGAGATAGCGACTTTTATTTAACTGACTTTTTGGGAAAGGGCCCAATAAATCGATGCCAATTATTTCATTTGGAAATTCGGATTTAATACTATTTGGAAACCCGGCCGGGCGGAAATTAATATAATTAACTGCTTGACATGTTGGGCAGGACTCGACATACGCCCTTGTTAAATTTTGCAGTTCAGGAAAATAGACTGCCTCGCGTACGCGTTGGATAGTTTTTCGAATACCAGCATGAGAAGCTAAAGGGCTGTCATGGAGCTCCTGCAGGATATTTAATCTAAGACTATCTGGGATAACAGGTCGAAATTCGTTGTTGGAATTCGTAGTTTTTGTATAAAATAATAGACCATCTATTAGTTCGTAATGGGCCGCCCTATTTCTTATCGCCACAATATCTTGGTGGCTAAAATTTTCAGGATCCTTTAAATACTCATAAATGCTTCCAAACTCAGGATCCTTACCCAGTTCGGTTACTACAGTTTCTCGGGAATTTATTGTACAGGCTGTGAGCATTGCCACCTTTACGGTATTACCTTCTTCATCTATTTTAATTCTGGATAGGGCATCTGCTACGATATTTTCCTTTCCGGGGGTATGCCTGATTACCAGATTATATTCTTGTAGCTTGAGTGCCCATCTTATTAACCTTGGGGATAAGTTTTTCCCTGAGTACAATCTAGTTACCGCCGCATGATCAGAGTACACTGTTATTGGCGCCTTTCCAAAATAGACTCGGAACTTTTGCACTGCTAACAGAACTGCAAGTGCCTCTCTCTCGGTCGCGGAATAGTTTCTTTGTGTTTGATTTAAAGTTCGGCTAAAAAATGCCACGGGCTGCTGATTTTGCGACAGTACCGCTCCTACCGCATAATCCGAAGCATCCGCTGAAATTTCTAAATTCTCATTCTTTTCAGGAAATTTTAACACAGGGGCTTGCGTTAATGCTTGTTTTAATTTTTCGAAAGCACTATTGGCTTCGGCCGTCTACGAGAATCTTGCCTTTTTCCTTTTTAATTTTAACAATGGTTCAGCCATAGCTGCAAAATCTTTTATAAAGGACCTATAATATGAACAAAGTCCTAGAAAAGAAGAGAGCTTCTTTGCCGTGTTTGGAGTCGGATACTTTTGTACAGCGATTATTTTTGATTTGTCTGTCTCGATTCCTTTCTGAGATATTTTGTAACCTAAATATTTTAATTCAGCGGCTGCAAATTTGCACTTTTCGACATTAACTTTCAGACCGGCCTCATTTAATAAAGAAAACACCTGTCTTAAATCCTGTACATGTTGGTCGAGATTATCACTAGTAATAATGATATCGTCTAAATAGATAAATGTGGACTTTCCAAGAACAGGCCTTAACACAATGTCCATACATCGCTGAAATGTTGCCGGGGCCCCTGAAAGGCCAAACGGCATACGCAAAAATGCATAAGTGCCAGACTTGGTTATAAAAGCAGTCTTAGGCACGTCCTCAGGCCTAACCCCTATTTGAAAATAACCAGTCGTTAAGTCTAAAGTCGTCATATATTTCGTGGATGTTATGTTCCTTAGAATTTCTTCTATAATAGGTAACGGATATACCGGATATTTAGTTATGGAGTTTAATTTACGGTAATCAATTGCGAATCTCCACCTTTTTGGATGTGTCAAAGGATAGTCATTATTTTTCTTACATAATACCACCGGGCTAGCATAACTACTTGAGATGGGCGTTATGATCTTTTTACGTAGCATATCGGTGATATGCCATTGTATAATTTTTTCCTTATTTTTATCATACCGGTATGCTTTGTGGCGAACTGGCATTGAATCTCCGGTGTCAATACTATGGTTAGTAACCTGAGTAAATCCTGGAATATCACTAAATAACGAAGCAAATTCACTTACCACTTGTTGGATTCTTCCTTGCTCGTCATTAGGCAGGTGGTCAAGATTTAACATCGGCGGTTCAGCCTTTTCTGCACGAACTGGTTTCATTGTCAGCTTAAGGGACGCTTCATTAAAATCTAGCGTTGCTTGTGCCTCTGAAAGAAAATCTATTCCTAAAATTATATGTGCTTGCAGATTCTTTACTATAAAAAACATCACCTTTACTTGTTCGTCCTTGATACGGACATACAGCGGTACTTTACCTATACACTTATATTTTTCTCCTTGCGCTGTCGTATTATCCGAATTATATATGCGTTATTTCCGAAAATACTTCCTAAAAAATTCTTCTGCCACACAGGAACACTGCGCGCCTGTATCCAGGAGTGCGGTGGCTGGGATATTATTCACCAACACTTCAATCTTCGGAAAAGTCAAATTTTTCACCATTACTGTATTTAACTTGAAGGAAGAGGGGTTTTCGTGGCCTTCGGATTTCCGCACCCTCCCGTCAGCAGAAATCCGTTTTAGTTTAAATTATTTTTGATTTCCGTGCTTTCCTTCTTCCCCTGGCCTTCAGACTTTTTTCCTGGGTTGCTATTGAACTGTCGACGTTCGCCGGCTGTTTTTGAATGCTCGGGTTTCCTTGCCCACTGATTCGCTTTTTCTCCGGAGCCATGTGCTTGAGTTTGCTGTAGTCTTGGCGTACCAAATTGGTTTCGCTGTTGATATTGGCGTCTTCTTTCGACGTCCGCCGTTCTTCTACTTTCAAACTGCATTGCTAGCTCAAATAACTTTTCCAGTGTAGTCGGATTTCTTAATTCAATAAAGTCTTGCACTTGGGGCAGTAACCTCGGCAAAATTACTTGAATTATCTCAGGATCCGGACGGTTTCCATACAAGAGTTTGAAGACGTGAATTTTTCTTAAAATAAAGCTTGAGAGATTTTCGATTCTTTGTTGATATATGCTGAAAAGTTCCGTTTCTAATTTCGCACGATCCCTTACGACAGGGAAGGCTTTTAGTAGGGCAGTCTTGAAATTCTCGTAAGTATAGGTGGGACTTCCTGCTTGACCCAAGAGACTTCTGCCTATACATTTGAACCAATTAAGCGCTTGGCCCCTCAAAGCGCTGGTAGCTAAGGTAACTTTTTGAAATTCGTGCACGGGGTAGAGCATGAAGTGGTCATCCAATTTTTCCAAAAAACTGGATACCTGTGAGTTTCCATTAAATGTTGCTTCTGGTTTCATCGAAGCGCGCATGGTCTGGACGATGTAACCAAATCCTTCCAGGGCGGCAGCTGGCATTTATGGATTCTGAGCCGCTTCTGCAGGCAGCACAGGTTCTTCTTGAAACTCGGCCATGGTTATTCTTCTTCGTTGGGCGCCACTATCAGGTTCAATGTTCCGTCTTACTTTCTTCGGGAACATGCAAGGACCTGACTCGGAACAGAGAGATTACTAAAGCTATGTTCAATCACTGTGGGAAGTAGACAGGATACACAAGAAGGGTATACAAAACCCTTTATTTTTCTCTATTTACAATAATTTCCGTACTTCGGAATACAATGACCCACCACTTGTGGTCTAAACGTAAGAATATAAAAAAAATATAACTAAACGCTAACTTAACTTTGAAATAATAAACGTGGAAGATTGGCCTTATATTAACAGGAAGCCGTATGTAGTACAGAGAACTGTGAACACTACAATACGTTTAAAAATTATCAAGAGGATTAAAACCTCTAGCCTGGAAGGCAACCAGCAACTGAGTAAAACTTCTAAGGTAAGCGGCCTGCTTCGACTCACTGCTTCCTCTCTCTCGCTTGGCAAAAAGCCACAACTTAAATACTTGGCGTTCGCCAGACAAACTTTGCATAAATACATTAACGCTTATAATTCTGGCCGGAAGTAGAAAATAAGAAGTGATAGTAAAGATTTAAAATAAAATAAACGTTAGTAAAACTTAAGATCCTTACAGAGTTACTGATATTCAACTAATAGTCAGATGAAGGTAAGATAAGATATACAGGTTGATTCAGAATTCATCATCAGTGCGGAGGCAGGGAATAAGAAATGAAGGAGATTTTACATAGGAATGCATGGACGCATATGCCATGTAGTAGGGCAAAATGACCCCAGTTCAATGATGGAAAGAACACGTAAGAAGGAAGTAGTAAGGGAAAAAACATTTATTATCTTACATTTAACATTTCTTTGCATTGGTTTTATAGACTTACAAGAGGTGCTCGAACTGCTGACCATGTGCTAGAATGCATGACTCACAACGGCGTTGCATGGACAATCGGACCTTCTGGAATATGCCTGGTATTTACATGGATATATGTAAGTTCATTCCACATATACCGGTTCATGTTAATTCTGAAATGTCACCTAGTCGAAAGACGTCTGGCTGCACACGTCAAACAGCTGTGCTTATGTAAGGAAGTTGTGTACACACAGCACCCTCTACACCACCATGCGTTCGACTGCGCCCTTACTTTCCTATGTGAAATCTCCTTCTTTTGCTATTCCCTACCTCCCCACCAAATATTGATGATGAATTCTGAATCACCTGTAGTAGTAGTACAGATATAAAAACCAACAGAAAATGTAATAATCAGAGGTATTATAGTAAAAGAAAGATATGATAAACATTTAAAAAATTGTAATAGTTTTAAAGAGCTGTTAACTAGTTTAATTAAAGCAGTTTAATTTTAATATCTAACTAGTATTTAATTCAGATTTATTACACTAGGTAAATAATTCTGAACTTAATAATTAATATTTAATGGGTTAATCAGAAACGTTTGGAAATGGTAGATTAAACGTAAAAAATGACACATATATAATAATCAAGCAGCTGAAAGGACACTCAGTTTAAAGAGAAAATGTTCATACTTAACTAGCCATAATTTAACTGAAAAGTAAACCGATAAGTTAGAACAGGTATTTAAAAAGATCTTAATAATCGAAAGAGACAAATAATTATTATAATAATGTTATCATTATTTAATACTCAAGTCAAAGAAAGAACACTTTGATAATGAAATTTAAAAGCGAAAGGTATCAAAAGTTACAAATAAAAAAGTAGACTAACGTTGTTGGTAGGGACAAGTGACATCAAAGTACTCGATGTGGGCCGATGTTGACTTCTTGAAATGGGTATTCCTGCTAAATCGGTCGTGTCGACTGAGTCGACATTCTGAAGTCTTCGAGTCGAACTCCACCGACCTACAGTTCAGATCTCGACTGTTGATGCACGACTCCAAGCATGACAAACGAGTGTTGTTTCCCACAACAAGATCATTGTGACCTTCGAGCTCCATCCCTCTCAACGATTCGGCCACGAACAGACGATCACAAGCACCTGTCGGGAGAAAAAGAAAATTAATTTAGAAACTTCAGTAGCAGCATGTTTTATTTCTAGATCAGTGGCAATCTTGACATTCAGTATGTTTAAGCGTTTTTGATGTTATTAACATCCTGAACAAGACCTTCCAAATTTTTAAATTGTTACGTCACATAAGCCTATCATTCATTTATCATCCACTCGAATTGGCAAGTTTTGCCATGCAAAATGTAATAGTTCTAACTAACCTTCCCAAGTGAAGAAAGAAAGGG